>NC_134842.1:49782343-51119909 GCF_965363235.1 Mytilus galloprovincialis
CATCTCTTCTGAAAAAAAAAATCCACATGTTTGTTATCAGTTAAACTCGGAAACTACAAGTCCAATCGACCCCAAACTTTGCAGTCAGCAGGGCATACATGTACTAAAGGTTCATAAAACAACGTGGTGCCGATATCTCTCAAGACTTTTCCTAGAGAAAAAAAATTGCAATGCCGTAAAAATTGCTTGCTAGGTCCGTAAATCTCAGTGAAATGCTACCCTCCACTTACAAATGAATAAAGCTTGTGTGCTATCTATCTTATCAACGGATAAGAACGACAACTCCAGTTTTTCCCCTATTATTAGGTCTTTCCACTTTTCTGTGGAAAGACCTATTGTTTTTCTTCTGATTATTTTTTTTTTTTTTTTTTTTTTCTTCCGCCTAATTTTCTTCTTGCGATAAACATTTGTTTCGCAATATGTCGCTTAGATATTTTGTATATGATATCGAACAGTTTATGCGCTTTTGAAATTTACCCTGCGTAAACGAATACTTTTCTTTGTAGGAGTTATCTCCCCAAACACTGTTTTCCTTGTTAGCGCATCTCCTTCGCAACCGTAAAACATTATGACAAATTTATTTTACAAAATTGCTCGTTATATCCTTCGCATGATTTGTCCTATTTTGACCGAAGTGATATGAACGCTCCATATGAGAGTTATTTCCCCTCATGCATTTGATATAAGTGATATGCATTTCGATCTTGAAAACCATAAGTGCTAGAGACCAAGGATCTTTTGATTTGAGGTCCTTGGTCCAAAAAAAATAAAATTAGGTCAAGGTCAAAGGTCAAGGTCATATTCTAATTTTTGAATTTGGCTTATTTCCACTAATTTCCAGAAACCGTATAAGATATCGACATATTATTTTTTCTAAATTGTTATTTGGGACATGTCGTAACACATAAATTTTGATTGCAAGAGTACGTTAAAGGTAAAAGTGAGTTTTCTCCCCTCTTGTATTTAAAAATACGCGTTTGGTGATATAACTGATTAACCAAATATTATTAAGACCTATGGTCTTTTGATTTGAGGTTCTTGGTTTATGACCTTGAAATTGATCTCAAGGTCATAGATTAATTTGACGTTCTAGTTTTTGACCTTTGCTTTCAGCTCATATGTATACATGATATAGCCATGAGACTTTTGGCAAAAGGTATCAAACCATTTAACCTTGAAAAAAACAACCGGAAGTGACCTTGTGTAAACCGGAAGTAGCTATTTTTTGTACTTTATTAATAAAAAAGTATATAGAACCAGATCATTTTGGAATCAGTGTCAATTAAATATTCAAATATTATCGGAAGTAACATTTTTCAAACCGGAAGTAACAAATTATCTCCCTTATTTAAAAAAATATTGTATAGAAACCATATATTTCTGGAATCAGCGTACAATAACCTATCAGTTGACGATTGGAATGACATTTTAAACTTAATTTTACAACTTTCATATTAAAATACATTGTTTTCAATGGAAAGACCTTCAATTGTTCTCTGAACAATTGGTTTTTAATATTGTTCTTACATCTCTTCTGAAAAAAAAAATCCACATGTTTGTTATCAGTTAAACTCGGAAACTACAAGTCCAATCGACCCCAAACTTTGCAGTCAGCAGGGCATACATGTACTAAAGGTTCATAAAACAACGTGGTGCCGATATCTCTCAAGACTTTTCCTAGAGAAAAAAAATTGCAATGCCGTAAAAATTGCTTGCTAGGTCCGTAAATCTCAGTGAAATGCTACAATAAAATGTCCGCTCCTAGATTGAAATATTTATCTGTGTTACAAACTGGTGCTGAAAAATGTACATTATCAGAAAATAATCCTTAAATGTGTTTTAAAGTTACACCGAATCAATTAAATCCAAAACATGCACTGCTGGTGAACTGTGATCAAAATGTCAATTTCCTCCTACAATGACAAAAGAAATTACATTGTGTACATTCCGTCTCTATACATGTTGTCTGTTCAACATCCCGACCTAAAGAGAAATAAAAAGACTAAGTTTTCGTTATTATAAACCCGCGTCACGTGATGTCTCCCCAATCTGGCGCGCGCGCTGGCCTGAAATAAAATAAAAACTTTCCGAACTAATTATGAAACTTCCCCGGAATAATATAGACCCCTTACAGAAACAAACAAACAAACAAACAAACAAACAAACAAACAAACAAACACATACACACACACACACACACACACACACACAAACAAACAAACAAACACACACACACACACACACACACACACACACACACACACACACACACACACACACACAATCATGTTTCTAAGGGGGGAAAGACCGTTTACAATTGCTTTTTAAAAGCAATTGATTTATATTGTAAAACGGCAATTTTAACCATTCTGTTCCGTTTATATAAAAAAAAAAAAAAATCTCCCTGGGACCCCCTTTCCCCCCCCCTTTTTTTTTTACCCTCCACTTACAAATGAATAAAGCTTGTGTGCTATCTATCTTATCAACGGATAAGAACGACAACTCCAGTTTTTTCCCTATTATTAGGTCTTTCCACTTTTCCGTGGAAAGACCTATTGGTTTTCTTCTGATTATTATTATTATTATTATTAAGGTCTTTCCTTTTTCTATAAGGAAAGACCTTACTGTATTTCTTCTGATTATTATTATTATTCTTCTTGTTCCGCCAAACTTTGACAAAATTTCCCTCCGTAACCGTAAGACGTGTCGCTTTCATATTCACACTTTGTATCGGTGTCATGAATACCTATCCGGAACTCACCCTGTGAGTCGAAATATTTTGTCGGTTCGGAGTTATCCCTCCGAAACCCAAAAACCTTGTTATCGTTCCAACACCGTAACCCTAATAGGTAGAAAAAAAACAAAGGGTGAAATTTGTTCAGGACCAGACCCTGGTTCTTCGTTACATTTGGATCGAAAAGATTCAACGACTCATTGGTAGGGTTATGCCCCTATGAAAATTAACCGATTTTGGTTGGCCACCAAAACTCAGAAACCGTAAGTCGTAGACACCTAGGATCTTCACCATTCATCATCAATTCATGTGACTTTGAAAAATACCTCAAGGTCAAATGTGTATGTTGACCTTGACCTTTGACCTAACACCTTGTTATGGTATAATCTAAGCAACCTTAATACTTACAGAGGATTCAAATAGTGGAAAATGATTGGGTCATTACGGCGCAACTTTGTTACATTTTGACCGAAGAGATTTGACCTTTTTTTAAGGGGCATAAAGCCTGTTTTAGGTTTCTGAAAAGACAAATTCAGCTTTTGCTATATAATCAAAGGTCCTAGACCCATGGGGTCTTCAGCAATGACATTGGGGACTAATGACCTTGACAAAGGTCAAAGGTCAAAGGTCAAGGTCATGTCCAATATAGCGAATTATGTGTTTTTGACCTTATTTGAAGGACTTTCAGTGTGTTTTCGAGCTTTTTAAGGTTGACATTGACCTTTTCAATACATTCTACGTCTGTTGGAACATGTATTTTACATTAAAAAAGGAAAGACCTCTCAATTGTTCAAGAACAATTGACATTTTAATTATTATTTTTTTTCTTCCGCCAACTTTTTGTTCCTTCGCAATTTTTTTGTTTCGCAAGATGTCGCTTAGATATATGGTATATGATATCGAACAATTAATACGCTTTTGAAACTGACACCGCGTAACCAAAATCTTATCCATGTAAGAGTTATCTCCCCGAACACTGTTTTTCTTGTTATCGCTTAATCTTCGCAACCGTATAAGAAACCGACAAATTTATTTTACCAAATTGCTTGTTATATCCTCAGGATGATTTGATTCATTTTGACCGAAGCTATCCGGAGACTCCATATGAGAGTTATTTCCCCTTTTATATTTGATATAAGTGATATGCATTTTTAACTGGAAAACCATAAGTGGTAGAGACCTAGGGTCTTTTGATTTGAGGTCCTTGGTCCAAAAAAATGAAAATGAGGTCAAGGTCAAAGGTCAAGGTCATGATTAAAATTTTGATTTTGGCTTGTTATCTCTTATTTTCAGTAATCATACAAGATATCGACAAAATATTTTCACACAATTGTTAGTTACGACATGTCGTAACACATAAATTTTAGTCGAAAGGGTACGTAGACATTTGACGCGAGTTTTCCCCCTTTTTATATCTAATATCATACGTATGGTAATATAACTCATTAACAATATAAAGTAGAGGACTAGAGTCTTTTGATTTGAGGTCCTTGGTTAATAACCTTGAAATTGAGCTCAAGGTCATATGCTAATTAAACGTTCTAGATTTTGACCTTTGCTTTTACCTCATATGTACACATGATAAAGCCATGGGACTTTTTGCATTAAGTTGTAAGCAATGTGACCTTAAAAAACACAACCGGAAGTGACCTTTTTAAACCGGAAGTAGCTATTTTTTGTTCTAAATCGATGTAAAAGTATATAGAACCATATATTTTTGGAATCAGTGTCAAGTAAACGATCAAACAATACCGGAAGTAAACTTTTTAAACCGGAAGTAAAAGATTATCTCCCTTTTCGATATATTTTTTTTATAGAAACCATATTGATTTATATATTTTTTTTTTTTTCTTCCGCCTAATTTTGTTCTTGCGATAAACATTTGTTTCGCAATATGTCGCTTAGATATTTTGTATATGATATCGAACAGTTTATGCGCTTTTGAAATTTACCCTGCGTAACCGAATACTTTTCTTTGTAGGAGTTATCTCCCCAAACACTGTTTTCCTTGTTAGCGCATCTCCTTCGCAACCGTTAAAGATTATGACAAATTTATTTTACAAAATTGCTCGTTATATCCTTGGCATGATTTGTCCTGTTTTGACCGAAGCGATATGACCGCTCCATATGAGAGTTATTTCCCCTTATGCATCCGATATAAGTGATATGAATTTCTATCTTATAAATCATAAGTGATAGAGACCTAGGATCTTTTGATTTGAGGTCCTTGGTCCCAAAAAATAAAAATTAGGTCAAGGTCAAAGGTCAAGGTCATATTCTAATATTTGAATTTGGCTTATTTTCACTTATATCCAAAGACTGTATAAGATATCAACAAATTATTTTTACTAAATTGTTAGTTGCGACATGTCATAAGATGTAAATTTTGATTGCAAGCGTACATTGAATGTAAAAGGGAGTTTTCTCCCCTCTTGTATTTAAAAATACGCGTTTGGTGATATAACTCATTAACTAAATATAATTAAGGCCTATGGTCTTTTGATTTGAGGTCCTTGGTTTATGACCTTGAAATTGATCTCAAGGTCATAGCTTAATTTGGCGTTCTAGATTTTGACCTTTGCTTTTATTCTATATGTATACATGATAAAGATATACAACTTTTAGAAAAAGGTATCAAACCATTTAACCTTGAAAAATACAACCGGAAGTGACCTTTTGTAAACCGGAAGTAGCTATTTTTTTGTACTTTATTAATATAAAAGTATATAGAACCAGATATTTTTGGAATTAGTGTCAAGTAAATATTCAAATATAATCGGAAGTAACATTTTTCAAACCGGAAGTAACAAATTATCTCCCTTATTTAAAAAAAATGTATGGAAACAATATATTTTTGGAATCAGCTTACTAGGAGCTATCATTTGACGATTGAAATGACATTTTAAACTTAGTTTCACAACTTTTCATATCAAAATACATTGTTTTGATGGAAAGACCTTCAATTGTTCTCTGAACAATTGGTTTTTAATTTTTTTTTTTCTTTCGCCTAATTTTGTTCTTGCGATAAACATTTGTTTCGCAATATGTCGCTTAGATATTTGGTATATGATATCGAACAGTTTATGCACTTTTGAAATTTACCCTGCGTAAACGAATACTTTTCTTTGTAGGAGTTATCTCCCCAAACACTGTTTTCCTTGTTAGCGAATCTCCTTCGCAACCGTAAAAGATTATGACAAATTTATTTTACAAAATTGCTCGTTATATCCTTCGCATGATTTGTCCTATTTTGACCGAAGCGATATGACCGCTCAATATGAGAGTTATTTCCCCTTATGCATCTGATATAAGTGATATGAATTTCTATCTTATAAATCATAAGTGATAGAGACCTAGGATCTTTTGATTTGAGGTCCTTGGTCCCAAAAAATGAAAATTAGGTCAAGGTCAAAGGTCAAGGTCATATTCTAATATTTGAATTTGGCTTATTTTCACTTATATCCAAAGACTGTATAAGATATCAACAAATTATTTTTACTAAATTGTTAGTTGCGACATGTCGTAAGATGTAAATTTTGATTGCAAGAGTACGTTCAATGTAAAAGGGAGTTTTCTCCCCTCTTGTATTTAAAAATACGCGTTTGGTGATATAACTCATTAACTAAATATAATTAAGACCTATGGTTTTTTGATTTGAGGTCCTTGGTTTATGACCTTGAAACTGATCTCAAGGTCATAGCTTAATTTGACGTTCTAGATTTTGACCTTTGCTTTTATTCTATATGTATACATGATAAAGATATACAACTTTTAGAAAAAGATATCAAACCATTTAACCTTGTAAAAAACAACCGGAAGTGACCTTTTGTAAACCGGAAATAGCTATTTTTTTGTACTTTTTGATATAAAAGTATATAGAACCAGATATTTTTGGAATCAGTGTCAAGTAAATATTCAAATATAATCGGAAGTAACATTTTTCAAACCGGAAGTAACAAATTATCTCCCTTATTTAAAAAAAATGTATGGAAACAATATATTTTTGGAATCAGCTTACTAGGAGCTATCATTTGACGATTGAAATGACATTTTAAACTTAGTTTCACAACTTTTCATATCAAAATACATTGTTTTGATGGAAAGACCTTCAATTGTTCTCTGAACAATTGGTTTTTAATTATTATTATTATTATTATTTTTTTTTTCTTCCGCCAACTTTTTTTACCTTCGCTGTTTTTTTGTTTCGCAAGACGTCGCTTAGATTTTTGGAATATGACATCGAACAGTTTATACGCTTTTGAAACCAACTCTGCTTAACCGAATACTTTCCCAAATAAGAGTTATCTCCCCAAACACTGTTTTCCTTGTTATCTCTAAGGCTTCGCAACCGTATAAGAAACCGACAAATTTATTTTTCCAAATTGCTCGTTATATCCTCAGGATGTTCTGTTTTATTTTGACCGAAGCTATCCGGAGACTCCATATGAGAGTAAACCCCCCTTTTGTATATGATATAAGTGATATGCATTTCTAACTGGTAAACCATAAGTGATAGAGACCTAGGGTCTTTTGATTTCAGATCCTTGGTACAAAAAAATAAAAATTAGGTCAAGGTCAAAGGTCAAGGTCAAATTCTAAATTTTGATTGGGGCTTATTTTCACTTATTTTCATTAACCTTATAAGATATCGACAAATTATTTTTACTAAATTGTTAGTTGCGACATGTCGTAACTTATAAATTTTGGTTGCAAGGGTGCGTAGACAATAAACGGGAGTTTTCGCCACTTTTATATTAACAATTATGCGTAAAGTGATATTACTCATGAACCATACATATTAAGGAACTAGTGTCTTTTGATTTGAGATGTTTAGTCTATGACCTTGAAATTGAGGTCAAGGTCATAGGTTAATTGGACGGTCTAGATTTTGACCTTTGCTCGAAATTCATATTTCTACATCATAAAGCCATAGGAACTGACATTTTCAACTGAATTTTAATATTTTCATATCAAAATAGATCCTTTTTGGTTGAAAGACCTTCAATTGTTCTCTGAACAATTGGTTTTAAATTATTATTATTTTTTTTTCTTCTGCCAACTTTTTTTACCTTCGCTGTTTTTTTGTTTCGCAAGATGTCGCTTAGATATATGGAATATGATATCGAACAGTAATTACGCTTCTAAAACAGTCGGGGCACTTAGCGAACTCCATAATATTATGGAATTCCGTAATTTTTGTGGAAAATTAAAGTTGTCTCCCTTTGACTAACAGGCTAAATTTAAGATGGGAGATAACTATATTTTGAAACTGATTCTCTACAAAAAAAAAGGGAGACAAATGCAATCTATTTATTGTTTTCTTAAATACAATGGAAAAAAATATATAATAACATGAAGGGATGTTACCTCGGTGAAGAGTACTCGCTCGGTAAAACATTTACAAAATGGAAACACAAAATTATATCCATTTTATGTATTGTGGGTCGTTGTCTTTTTCATTGTTTTATATATGTAAACTGTATATTATTTATAATGTTTTAAGCCATTGGCTCATATGGGCGTAAAGTTCTTTTCAATAAAGAATTTAAGGACTTATAAACGTAAAACCCTCAACATTATAACAATGGACTAGATAATATGAATTATATACCATATAAATCATAATTAAAAGCTTATTTAATACATGACATACATGTTCTTATTTTATTATGTAAACTGACAATTATCTAATCCAGTAATTAAGTGATAACTATAGAAAAAAATATTACTCAAACAACAGTATTAAGGGACCGTAAAAAACACATTTTTACAATAATCAACAAAGGGGTGATGTTTGAACTAACTGATGATCACTGATGACTTTAATAATTTTCTGAGGGTCTACATAAGGTGCATTGAATTTGTCTGATCTAAAAGTAGTATCTTGACAACTGTGCCTGGGATGAGGCTAATTCTCAACTTTATTTGTAACTAACAGTCCTGCTGATGAAAATATATACTCTGACGGTATAAATGGTGAGGGAATGACTTAGATTAGCTTAAAATGTAAGATTTTGAAAACTGATCTTGTTCATGGCATACCTCTGTTTGGGAGAATTTTAAATGAGAGCTAAGCGGAAATATTCGATTCGTATTTTAATTATCGAAAAATATTAGATAGTATAATTGCAGGACATAAATACAACTATTGACAAATTGTTGATGCAATCACATTGACGTATGCGTATCTGTTTCCATATGTGTGCTATAAATACATTATAATCTGCAGAGATATATAAACTGTGTAATTATAAATCGTCTAAGCTACAAAATATTGTGTTTTATCAATGAAGTGAAATACGATACTAATACATCTGTGTACTGTAAGCTGCAGTAACAAGGTATTTGATTTTTAATGGCTCAAGTGCATCAGGAAACCTCATTATATCTAGTGATAGTTCAACGATTAGACATTTCTCTTAAGCTAGAAACAGAGGTCACATTGGTACGCTGATCCCTCAAATTGCACTTGCCACTTTAATATATAATATTTTGTGATAAAAGTTTAGAGATTAACTTTGAAAACAGACAACGCATCACAATACACAAGCGTAGATATTAGTTATGAATTATTATTTTTGTTTTAACTTTAATTGTTAATATGCTTCTGAAGGAAAACAAACTAATCGACGACACAAAATAAAATAAAACTAAATTAATCATTTGAAAAAGTCTATATAATAGAAAAACACTCACAACAAATTTATGAGTTTGTTTGAATGTTAAATTCGTTTTTTTTTTCGTATGTTCTAAGAGGGGGGATAGGAGGGGTCCTGATCCCGAAATCCCGAGGTCCCGAATTTAAATAAAGTAAAACCCGACGTCCCGAAATCCTGAGCTTAAAAACACCCGATCCCGGAGTCCCGATAAAGGTCCTATCCCCCCTCTTCTTACTTTCACGGACTTCAACGTGAAAGGTTGCTGGAATTTAAATTGAATTTATAATAAATTCTTAAAGCTTGTGAAATACTAGAACTATTTTCTTCTCGCGTTTGTTTGAATTATATGACTAATGTTATGGCATATTCAACTAAACTGGGAAGCAGCGCTGTATTTTGTTTACGTGCTAATGTACAAGTAGATTTAAATAGTCAACAAAACTTAATATGACTCCGCGAGCACCACAGTCTTTCCTCTGACATATAATACAGGGGCAGATCTAGCCATATTAAAAGGGGGGTCCTAAACTCAGGACAAAAAGGGGGGGGGTCCAACTATATGTTCCCATTCAAATGCATTGATCGGCAAAAAAGAGGAGGGTTCAAACACCCGGACCCCCTCCCCCTGGATCTGCTAATGTAATAGTTCTTATTAATTGCCTCGAAAAATATCACTCATACGAAAGATGTCTATGCTAGCACGAAACTGACGGGTCGGTTTGAACATGACATGACACATTTAATTGTATTGCAATACATGTATTGTAATCTTTCTTTTAACATAAGTAGTATTGTTCATATGTTCAATTAATTTATGAAACTTTTCTAGGAGTTTTTGCTTAATTTTATTCTAATAATACGGTAGAGAATTAATATTTCCTGCAGGAAAAAAATGAGTAACAAGTCAACCTTCAATATTATTGCATTCATCACACAAAAAAACTACAAACAAGCTGTCCCAAGTCAGGATCATGTAATTCAGTGGTTGTCGTTTGTTGATGTATTACATATTTGTTTTTCGTTCATTTTTGTACGTTATTTAGGTTTGCATTGTTTTATATTTGTCATTTCGGAACCTATTATAGCTGACTATGTGGTTTGGGTTTTGCTCATTGTTGAAGACCGTACGGTGACCTACAATTGTTAGTTTCTATGTCATTTGGTCTCTTGTGGAGAGTTGTCTCATTGGCAATCATACAACATATTTTTTACAAGATAAAGTTTAGTTCACGATTTCTGAAATCTTTCAACATCAAGAATCACTTACACAGTGAAAATTGTTTTTCTTGAACTTGAGGTGAGTGATATTTTCCCCATATCGAAGTCCTAACTAATATTTTATGTCGAGTTTTTAGCATTGCATACTGAAAGAGGAAAAAAAGGAATATTGCAGCTAGACAAAGTCTTTCAATTTTATTTATTCATTCATTGTCTGCACTGTAATGAAAGATTCGCATTACCTCTATTTTCACTACTGTCCCGGAATATTGTGCGAGTTAAAACAAACCAAAAAAACGCCAGTTTAATAATAACTGGAGGCTCAAAATAGCCTGTGTTGCTCATCTTGGTATATATCATATTAGACAAAGACACACTTCAACATAGTAGACGAATAAAGTATTAATGACAAAAACAGATATTGTTTTTTTTATCTTATATTGGCGGTCATTTAAGTCTGCTCAGTTTCTCTCATTTATATCTTATTTAGGACTAAATGCTTAAGTTTCAAAGATATAAATCAAACACTGCATCCCCGCTTATTTGCTATTTAGCCATTCTGCCATCTTGGTTGATATTTGGTCAATGGATACATTTTTTTTAACTAGATACCCTAGGGATTGTTTATGCAAAGTTTGTTTTAAATTTAGACAAGTATAGTTTCAGAGGAGAATTGTTTGGCAAAGGATTACCGAAATGTAAGACAAATTGTGGGAAATTAACTGTAAAAGGCAATAACTACTTTTTGTAGACCTTGTTTTGCTGAAAAAGTTTGCTGTCAACAGTTTTTCTTCATGCATGGTAATATTCAGGATGATAGCCAAAAACTGCAAAATTTTCTTTCAACTATCAGTTCAAGGGGAAACAACACAACAACGGGTTGTCTAATGCATTGGCAGATAACTTTTGACTAAACGAACATAAGATTTGCTATAAATGCTTTAGTTTCGGAGATTTATACGCCAAAAACTGCATTTTACCCCGATGTTCTATTTTTAGCGATGACTGCCATCTCGGTGCACAAGCGTGGTCATATGCATCGGAATTAATTTTTTATCTACATACCCTAATAATGATTTAGGCCGAAATTGGTTTTATTTGGCCCAGCAGATTCAGAGTGGAATATCTTTGTAAAAGCTATCAGACGACAACGACGGACGAAGGACGACAATTGATGAGAAAAGTTTAATAAATAATCTCATTTTGTCACTTTTGGCCTGGTGAGCTTAAAAGGAGATATTTGCAATTTGTAAATTTTATATACACAGTTATACATATTTTCTTGGATTGAAAAAAAACCCAAACTAATCATAATGCATCTCGTTTGAATTGTTTTATCATTTGTAATTTCGGGGCCTTTCATATAGCAGACTATGCTGCACGAGTTTTACTCATAGTTGAAAGTTGTATCATGACCTTTATAGATATAAGAAGATAACATATGATTGCCAATGAGACAACTCTCCATTAAAGTCATATTTTTTAAAGATAAACCATTGAAGGTCAAAGTACAGTCTTATATGTACCATTTACTAGTTTTCTGGATCTTGAGTTGATTAAGAGAGCATGAAACTAAAAAGACTCAATGTGTCAGTGGCAACTCAGGCGCGGATCCAGAGGGGGGAGGGGGTCCGGGGGTTGGAACCCCTTTTTTTGTTGGACGATCAATGCATTTGAATGGGGACATGTAATTGGAACCCCCCCCCCCCTTTTGTCCTGGGTTAGGACCCCCTCCCCGTTTTTTAAAATTGCTGGATCCGCCCCTGCAACTATTTGATACCCTTTGATAATTTGATTCACTTCATGTCAAACCACCTTTTAAAAAGTCACACTTACAATTTTGTAAATATACACGTGGTTTAAGCATAGTTTCATCAAATTTATACCGTTGGTTTTCCCGTTTGAATGGTTTTACACTAGTAATTTTGGAGCCCTTTATAGCTTGTTGTTCGGTGTGAGCCAAGGCTCCGTGTTGAAGGCCGTACATCCCTTACATGTAACAGTAGTGTAATAGTACAACATAAGAACGATCTATAAAAATCAGTTGAAAGTCTTAACTCGACAGATGATTAAAGATACAAATACTACATGAAAATACACGTGGACGTGTCCGGGTACTTGTACATCCCAAACAAAACCAAATAGACACTTAAGTACAAATATGAGAGTACTCACAGTAAGCCTAATAAACTCATCGTAGATACAAGGATTTAAATTTTGTATTTGAGCCAGACGCGCGTTTCGTCTACAGTCCGTACATTGACCTATAATGGTTTACTTTTTTTAAAATTGTTATTTGGATGGATAGTTGTCTCATTGGCACTGCACACCACATCTTCCTATATCTAAGAGCTGGTCTTGAGAGACTTCCCCTGGAGCTACATATTAAATTTCAATCTATATTGTATGGTATACGTTTATATTCTCATGCCATTTTTCCTCTTGTAAAGGAATCATTTATTTTGTCTCAAAGCTTAGACTATGTGCGAATTTATTCTTCAGTTGGTTCTCATATGTAAAACATGTATCAGAAGAAACTGGTATGGATTTAGACACTTTCAAGAAATATTCCTCTCATAAGATAACTAAAACTATTAGAGAACAAATAAAATTAAAATTGAAGGATTTTTATGAAAAGATAGTAAATGATAAGATATGAAGGATAACAGCAAACTCACTATTTATAATCTTGTAAGACTAAATAATACAAATGAAAAATATTTAACTTACTCAAAATTTTAATTTAGAAAACTAATAACAAAACTAGAATAAGAGATCATAATTTATTAATAGAAAAAGGAAGATATCTTAGAATGCCAATATATATAGAAGAAAGATTAACTGCAACCAATTTGAAGATGATTTCTTTTCTATTTTGTAATAGTAACAGTAATAATAGAAAAGTGTCTTTTTATTTAATACCCAATCCAAGATCACACATTCAGGTAAATATAACAGGTGTTTTCGTCTTTCCTGTTATTTTTAGATTTCGGAGATAAAGCCACTGGCTAAAATCAAAACAGCTATAAGTTAAGCTTTACGATGTTTTATATTATATAACTTCCTCAATAGTGCAAAAGAATTACAATGAAAGTTGAATGGTAATGTTCCAAAAAGACAGAATAGATAGTTATTTCAGTAAATGGTCAATACTAAATATACAATGTATACATGTATCAATGTAAATGCACGGCATCTCTTCAGCTTGCCCGCTGTTATCTTATGAACAAGTCACACTAGACCGCGATCGCACCACGATCAGCGCGATATAAAAAGTATTCAGATCGTGTTGAGGTCGCGGTATGGGCGGCATGAAAATGTAAATTTTGGATGTGTTCACGATGCTACTACGACTTCATTACTTTTCTACAACGATTCCGCCAAGAGTATACCCCGTTTTCACCACGCTTGTTCTGCGACCTCACTACGATAATCACGATCTTGCTACGCTCATCACGTTCTTACTACGATTATACCACACTTTATCCGATTAAAAAACGATCTTAGCACGTTTCTTCTGCGATTAAAGAACGGTTTTATCACGATCATTCCACGATCTTACCATGTTCATATGGCGATTTTACTACGCTCTCGGTAATATAATAACGTCAATATCACGTTGTCGGAGTCAATATAAATACTGTTCCATTCCTCCTTATTTTCATTTATACGTAGAATTCTCGATAACAACACAGACAGGCCACCAAAATCTACAATATTTTGTATTTGTGCATGATATGGATAGAGGTAGAGTCAGTGGGGCCTCTGATACGAATCCTGATCCAGATGAGATGTCGGATTAACCTATCACAACGTATATTGCTGATCTATCAAGATCAAATGAAGATATTTTATTGAACAATAAATAGTGGGATGATACAAATGTGTCAAGCATGGCTGAGCTGTTGGAGACTAGCGACATTAGATCCAAATTATATACAGACGAATAAAACCTGGGGAGCATTTTCATGCTTTATTTGACAATGAGAATGAGCCCGAGCATGGCTATAAGTAAAAATGGTCGTAGTATAAACGTAGTAAGGTCGTAAGACGTGCGTTATTAGGACGGCATGAGCGTGCTAGAATCGTTCTATGATCTTTAAAGCGGGGTTTACACAGTGTCGATTATTGCTCCCGTTTGAGATCAGACTGCGCTAAGACTCGAAAAGTTAAAAAGTTGGATTACCATCCTCAATGATATGGAATGTCCTGTTATTGCCTGAACGCTGTAGTGTACGTTCGTAACACTCAGACTCCTACGGATCGGAGAGTTTGGACAAGCACCCCGACAGTTAGGTGCGTCCCTTAACAATCGGGAAGTCTCAATCAATTTTGTCTAGTCGAATTACAATCGTTATTATGTCGTGACAAATTCTCTAGTATCGCGATGATCAAAATCGTAACAATGATCTGTGACTAAGAATTTCATTATCCCAGGAATTGATCACCTTAGCCGTATTTGGCACAACTTTTTGGAATTGTTGGTCCTCAGTGCTCTTCTTCTTTGTATTTTTTTGGCTTTATAACTATTTGGAACTGAACGTCACTGATCAGTCTTATGTAGACGAAACGCGCGTCTGCCTTAAAAAACTATAATCCTTGTGTCTTTGATAACTATTTTCTGGACAGTGTCATGTGGAACGGGCATGATCTAGAAAGATTTACCATTGCTGTTTTTTTGCCGATTGAGTCCAGATTGCATCCCGAATGCGAACAGTCCAAGATACGAATGAGTCCAGCATGCCGTCTTATGACGGAAATTGATATATGAGATTTGAAAATTTTCAAAACTTTGTACTACAATGACGCACTGGGTCAGTTTATTAAGCGTGCTAGTTCACAAGGCAAATATAGAAAAAAGAAGAAATGGTATGATTGCCAATGCATCAACTCTTCACAAACGACCAAAATGGCACAGAAATTAACAACTATAGGTCAACATACCGCAAAGTCAGCTATAAAAGACCCCAAAATGATAATGTAAAACAATTTAAACGAGAAAAATAACGGCCTAATTTATGTACCAAAAAATGAACAAAAAACAAATATGGAACAGAAACAAACGACAGCCACTGAATTACAGGCTCCTGATTTGGGAGAGACACATACATACTGAATGTGGCGGGGTCAAACATGTTTGCGTGATCGCAACCCACTCCCTTACATGTAACAGTGGTGTAATAGTACAACATAAGAACGATCTATAAAAATCAGTTGAAAGTCTTAACTCGACAGATGATTAAAGATACAAATACTACATGAAAATACACGTGGACGTGTCCGGGTACTTGTACATCCCAAACAAAACCAAATAGACACTTAAGTACAAATATGAGAGTACTCACAGTAAGCCTAATGAACTCATCGTAGATACAAGGATTTAAATTTTGTATTTGAGCCAGACGCGCGTTTCGTCTACAAAAGGCTCATCAGTGACGATCGAATAAAGTTCGAAATTGAAGAGTTTCTACTCGAATACATTATTCTGACTCCTGGCAGACAAGATTTTCTTTTACACCTGTCAAGCGGAAAAGCAGCAAATACTGATTTTCAATTTATATGTTTGATCGCAATTTTTATACTCGTGCATGTAAACCAAATTTCGTTGTAGAAAAGTCTAAAAACAGCACAAACAACATTTTCCAAAAGACCAAAATAGTGAAAAAGTATATTTAAACAAAACGCATTTGACTAACAGGTCGAACAACTGATGTTCTTTAACCCTGCTGACTGCCATTATATATATATATACATGCCGCACAAAGTGCGGCTATTCTAAGTCGGGATTCTCTGGCCTATGTTAGTTTAGTATGGGTTTTTTTTACTACTTATTTTGGTTCCTTTATATGTTTCGGAGATTTTTTTTTTATTAAATTTCATATTTGCAGAACTTGGATACAAACATACTGTTTAGATGCAAGCAAAACCTCACTTGTGGGATTTCCTCACTGTGTTGAAGACCAATTGGTGGCCCTGTGCTGTTTTCTGCTCTTTGGACGGGTTACTGTCTCTTTGACACATTCCCAATTTTCATTCCCAATTTTAAGTTCTAAAGTTTCCAATGAGAATAATGTCATGCTTTATACTATTCTAATATTGATAGACATTATATTTGTCAATATCTAAATGGTCAGAATTTTTTCACAACAATTAAAATCGTGATGTTTAAACTCCATACAGTTGCACAAAGGACCTACATGTTGTACTTATGATTTATCTGTTCTTGTCCTGAACATGTTCGAAATATTTGTGACTGGACGTAAAGAAAATAACAATCAATTACAGCGAATCAGTTAAAAGTAATATGTAGTAATATAATAATGTTTTAGAAAAAAAATGTATAAAGCTAGTATACTAAAATGAAACTCGCATTTTATAACGTCCAACACATGCATTTCTTCTTTAATTATTTCGACAGGAAATCTCAATTGTTGACAGTCTAGTTGGAGCGTTTGTCTGAGATTTATTATCGGAACTCCCAGCCTGTTTATTCTAATTAGCAACAAGCCTAACTTTAACATTCCTATCTTGTTTGATAATCGCATTTGATTGTTTCAACAACGCGCCTTTTTCTATCTGCGGTAAATATTGGTGAACTTTGACATATATTTTCAAGGTTGTATAAAATATGTTGTTTTAAAATGCTACACAATAAATTTGCAATGAAACCTAACATAACGTATACTTGAGAGGCGGATCCAGCCATTTAAAAAAAAGGGGTCCAACATATGTCCCAATTCAAATGCAATCATAGTTAAAAAAAAAAAGGGGGGGGGGGTTCAACCCCTAGAACCTCACCCACCTCCACTCCGGAATCCCCAAACTGTAGTAAAATTTTAATTTACAAATCTACAAAAGTTACTTGCATGAAAATTGTTTTCCATTTTGTTTATAAAACTTGAGGAAGTCATAAAATTGAGAAAGGAAATGGGGAATTTGTCAAAGAGAAAACTACCCGACCATAGAAAAGACAACAGCAGAAGGTCACCAACATGTCTTCAACGTAGCGAGAAATTCCTGCACCTGGTCCTGGTCCCTATTAAACAAATATATACTAGTTCAGTGATAATGAACGCCATACTAAACTCCAAATTGTACACAAGAAACTAAAATTAAAAATAATACAAGACTAACAAAGGCCAGAGGCTGCTGACTTGGGACAGGCGCAAAAATGTGGCGGGGGTAAACATGTTTATGTTTATAACATACATGTATGTACATGTTTATATAAAATCTGCTATTTTCGGTCGTTAAATTATTTATAAAAAATACGTTTGGCGTTACAGAAAAGAGGGATGATTCCTACTTTCAATTTTCTTAACTCCTATACGAAAATCCGTCAAATCATTTTTACCAGAGTATCTCATCTTTTACCTCTTCTCTTCATCCAGATCCTAATCCCTTGACCCCAACTGCCCGCCCGCTAACCCCCGCTTCCCTTCCCATGTTCCTTTACCTCTGTCCGTCTCTCAGGAAATAACGGGTTATGTGGGATCGCTTCATTTTTAAGTGATACATGTATGTGTTTACCATAAATATGTGTCTTTTAAAAGGTGTGTAGGTTCCCTAGATAATTATTTACCAAACTGTAACTTGTACAATGTAAATGTGTTCTTAGTGTAATATTTGTATGTTCCCCTAACAGAACACTTCAATGGTGAAAATTGGCACATTTCACTTGAAGACCATTTAATATAAAATCCTCAAAGAAACATTGTATTCAATGTTAAGTTGATGTGTTTTCCTATATGCAAATCAATATAATATATGTTCCTCCCAATATTGTTTCGCTAAATAATAATTTTATTAGGTGTTCCACATGGAATATTTCACTAAATGATGTATTTGTAATTCTTGTTTGATATTTTTTATTCATCTTGTTTTGGTAATCAGTTTTTCTATTTATATAGTATACATATATATAGGAAGATGTGGCATGTGCTAGTGGCAATGAGACAACTCTCTATCCAAGTATCAATTTATAAAAGTAAACCATTATAGGTTAAGGTACGACCTTCAACACGGAGCCTTAGCTAACACCGAACAACAAGCTATAAAGTGTCCTAAAAATTACTAGTGTTAAACCATACAAACAGGAACGGTATTGGTTTTTTTTTTTTTGGGGGGGGGGGGGGGGGATTGACAGTCAAATGATAAAATCTGAGTCAAAACGTAGCGGAACTTTAGCCTTGTTTTTATTTACTTGATGTATATTCAACCCATTGTCCTTTAAACTATCGATTTTCTAGACGAAAAGGTAACATTAAAAAAAAAATTGTCACTCTCATGTGATAGAGTAAATTAACACCCTCGTATCAGCCATCAAAATATTGTATTTTCATATGAAGTATAATTCATTTTTTGTCGTTCACCAATTAAACCATAAGTCAGGCTGTTTGTTAACTTGTTTGAATTGTTTTACCTATCATTTCGAGGCCTTGTAACTGATTTTGCAGTTTGGTATTTTTTTATTAGTGAAGGCCGTACGGTGACCTTACGTTGTTAATTTTTGTGTCACTTGGTCTGTTGTGAAAAATTGACTCATTGATTACAATATCACATCTTTCTTTAAATTATGTTAATTACGCGAGCAAAAATTTAATGCATTACACGACGGTTCCACAACGAATAGCCTTCATCTATAGATATAAATGGTTACTACTGTGTAACAGTAATTGTAATATTTTCAAAAGTACACAAAGTCATCATGGTCACATGCAGTTGTGATAATACTAATTTGATTGAAAACCTTATACATATTTTTCTTAAAAAATTACAAGTTGAGAAAATTTAAATAAAAGATGATCTAGTCTTAAGGTGGTATTAGTGTCTTCCTCCATCTTGGATTGTAAAAAACAGAGAACCAAAGATCTAGATTTTCCATCAAGATAGCAAAATTTGATGCAGAAATGCAGATATTTAATGTAAATTTTCATTTATAAGAGCCAATTTATAAGAATAGAACTTATAAATATTAATATATTTGCAAATGTTAACTATTTTGGCTTGTTTTTAGGTTTTTTTAATTGGCATTTTAGGGGGAGGTATCTCTAAAACAGTGTATTTTCTGAAGGATTCATGGAATTTTCCTATTTTGTATTTAGTACGGTGACCCTATCTTTTCTTTTGATATTCTTAAAGCAGTGTCTGAAAACTATATTTTCCTGAAGTATTTAATAATTCTATCATTTTGTTTAGTTTCTAATCACAAAATGGTGTTTTTTTCCTGTATAATCCATACAAAATGTGTCATTTTGTCCCGTCCTGTAGCTTGAGAAAATGCGCGTTGACTTATCATTTTTATTATATTTTTCGACATGTATCAATAGATACTACGTTTTGGCAAAGTTACGAACAACTTCTATCATTTTTATTTAGACTCCCATACCACCTTAAGTATTTTCTAGACTGATTTAACTCATTTCTGTACAATAGTTGGTACAATCAGGGAGAATCCATGAAATGTGAAAAGGGAGTGTAAATCCCAAAAGACAATTCATACCGGCGAGAGGAGCTAGGTGAAGGACAACTTTATCCTTTAGATACATATAACTGTGAGAACCATACTATTTTCTGTCTATTTCGATGAAAGGAGGGGGGTGAACATCTTGCACACGCGCTATCATAGATCGCCACTGGCAATGACAAGACTCGATTCTTTTATGATTAAGTGGTAAAAGATATGACATGGGTATATAATCTGTTTTAATCTTCATAAGTAGAGTTTGAATATTGATTATATTTTTTAGTAAGACTAGACATCGTGGTTTCGTCCTTGAATCAAAGTACCTAGTATGCTTATTTTTAGACTGGACTTTAAGTACACGTATTGACGACTAATAAACCCATGCTGATCTTAAGGTGCACAGTTATCTTTGATTTCAAAACCTTTCTGTTTGAACCCGTCTTTGTTTTCTTGATACATTACACTTACAATAAACGAAATTTAACTTTTCAACTTATTAACCAAAATCGAGTGGTGTTATGGTGGGAGAGGACTGACATGTAAGAATGGTGTACCAAAGATTAACATAGATATAAAATAACTACTGAAAGAAGTCCATAATTTATTATAAATTACGTCTTGTGTGCATAGAGGAGCTTTGATACTACAGTTTATAAAAAAAATATTACATGTAATTAGTCACTTGATATAAACAAGCTTCAATCGATTTATATATACTAGTCAACAAAGGAAACGATTTGATTGGACTCCAGTGGCAAATAGTTCATGAATGGTTCCGGACGAACACAAGAAACAATACAAGGCAATGTATATCATTAAATTGGATACACTGTAATAAGGAAAATAATAGGCCAATTGGTCCTATATTTACAAAGTGTTATGTACTTATTAAAACTATTGAAGACAATTACGCGATTTCTGTTGTTGCAATAATTGATATTTCAAAAATCTTATTTTCACCAAAAAAATTCATGAATCGATTTTGAACTGAAAACTTCCAACTTAATCAAAGTACTGAAGTACTGAACATCGGATGACTCAAGTTCTTGTGGATGGTCAAAAGCAGATGTCACAGAAAAAGATCACACCTCTGTACATTTGCTATACCTGAAACTGAGTTTAATGTACAGAGTATATTTTTTTCTGAGACAAGTTCTTGCGCGGATGATAAATAAATGACAGGAAATTCAACCGCACCGTAATAACTATGATATTGTTGAGATACAAATCAGTATACCTGGGACTATTATACTAATATAATAAACGTCACAGAGTATGCACTGGTTTGTTGTTATTTTATTATTAATATAACAGTTACATGTACAGTCCTTGGATGGTGTAAACTTCCCACTAACGTTACACCATACACCATTACACCATACACCATACAGCATTACACCATACACGTTACACCTTTGCACCATACACCTTTCACATTACACCATGCACCATTCCCCATTCTATCTACACGATCCGAAATTACCCATAATGCAATTAAATTTCAAATATTAAGATTATTATTATTGTTTATGTTTACAATTCGAAAAAATAAAATAAAAAGAAATTCGTTTCAACCAATGAGATGTCGTACACCATCATTCACACCATTCCCGATCGCACGTTACACAATCACACCATTCCTCAATTACCATTACACCATTCCCCTTACACCATACACCACAGCACCATTACACCATTACACCAGTACACTATACAATTTTTTTGGAAAGTTTACACCATCCAAGGGCTGCATATATAATTTCCACATTATTTATGTATATGCCTGTCCCAAGTCAGGAGCCTGTAATTCAGTGGTTGTCGTTTGTTCAAGTGTTACAAATTTGTTTTTCGTTCATTTTTTAAACATAAATAAGGCCGTTAGTTTTCTCGTTTGAATTGTTTTACATTGTCTTATCGGGGCCTCTTATAGCTGACTACGCGGTATGGGCTTTGCTCATTGTTGAAGGCCTTACGGTGACCTATAGTTGTTAATGTTTGTGTCATTTTGGTCTTTTGTGGATAGTTGTCTCATTGACAATCATACCTTCACATCTTCTTTTTTTTTATACTTCATCCATTTGTATATCAATATATTCTACTATGCTTTTAATAGTGCAGTGTAAGTGCATGGTGGACACTCTTTTGTAAGAAATCGATTTTTCTGAAAGATTAAATATGAGAAGCCATTCATATTTTCCCGCAAAAAAATACAGAGTTACCGGTCCTTACCGGGAGTGTCGTAAAACGTTTTTGAGATATTCTTCCGCAAGCTTTAACACAATTTACAACTTCAAACGTTTAATGTTTTGCATGTTATTTTCTGTAATAAAGCACTAGCATGAATTTTATTAAATGGCGTGCATATATATTTCCAATTTCCTATACCTTTCCTAAGATTATAAATATAAGGCGATGTTGTATGATTGCCAATGAGACAATTTTCCACCAAAGTTCATATTAAGTAGATGTTAGCAATAAGAGGTAACGGTACGACCTTCAACAATGACAAACGCCGATACCTTAAAGTCGATTATGAAAGGACACGGTATAAATAAAAAGTGAAACAATTAAATTGAGAAAAATAACGGCATAATTCACAAATCAATTGGGAAAAACAAAAATTAATGACATGAACCATTACAACCACTAACTTGCAGGTTCTAGACAAAAGACAGGCGCATACAAAATGTGGCGGGTTTAAACATGTTTGTGAGCGCTCAACCTTCTAACATATGAACAAACTATAGAAGCCAGTTGAAAATGGCTTTTCTCATCAGATCGATACAAACAGAAAAAAAACTAACTAAAACATAGACCGGGTGTGACAGAGTATTTATACATCTCTTACAACAAAATATAAAAAGTAGAGACCTAAGACTATATATATTGATGTTTCAACTCATGATGGGGTTCAACTTGATTTTTTAGACTTAGCCTTTTGAATATATGTTTAGGCTACAACAGTGAACTAATGGAAGAAATAAATGTCTAAAAAAAACGAATGATATAAACATACAACAAAAGTGCCTAACTATATAAGTTTAACATAGAAAAGTATACGACGTATAATTGATTTTAAGACCGAGAAATATTTTCCAGTTAACAAACATATATACATAAGTACGTGTACGTACAATTGAAATTAAAATGAGATTTATAGAATAAATTATCGAAGAATCCAAAAAGAAAAATATTCAACGAGTGACCGAACAACACATGAATTTGCTAATGCGCGCAGCCTATTTGAATTCTTTGATTAGTTATTCTTTTTATTACATTGGCAAATGGCCTTTTTTAAGTAGAAAGGGTAAGAAACTAACATGTATATCTAAAAGAGATTTAAATTTCACACACATTATTTGATAAGAAGATACCAAGTCAATAGCTGATAAAGAAATTAAGAAAACAAATGGCACACATACAGGTGAACTCGTTTGGACCCTGCAAGATGATTGACCAAAAGGAAAAATGTAAATCCTATAATATTAATGCACTGGTCATTAGTCATTTCTTTGCATGTCTTCTGTCATAATCATAACAGACTAAATGCACTGATCCAGGGTTTGGTGTTTGAAGGCTCTACCAATGTTAGGAGTTAAAGAACCATATTTTACCCCAAAAAAATGGATGTAGTCTAATCTATGAAATATATTCATTTCTTAAAAAAAAGGGGTGAGGTATAATTGAAGAAAAAAAAATAATAAGCAACTTCGCATCCAATTTAGGATTTCAAGCATGTCAGTCATTGTGATTACAATTTCTAAAACATATCATTTATTCATTTTTTTTTCTAATATATTTTTCGGTGTTAAAGAAGTTATCTAGTCCTCCCCTGAGTGCTCCGTATAAAAACATTTTGGGGGAAAACACAGATACATTGGATTTGACAGTTTGACACCACCATTTAATTGTTTTTGTGCTGCTACTCGTTACTCGACACGTTACTAGGATAGCCTTGGGGTGATATGTATAAAACTACTTATCCGAAAGCACGGATTTTTTTCTACATGTCCTACGATAAATAAATAATACGATAAGATCTGTCCTACTAAAAAACGCTTGGGAACGCCCGAGAAAAGAAAAAGCGCCCGAGGAAGAAAAAAAGGCCCGGGAGAATAAGTGATTTCCTGAATGAAAAAAAAAAACATTGCGCGTTTCACCCGTATAAATGGGGATATTTACGATGCTAAATCTAAAGTGTGTAGATAGTGTTGTTGCACTTTTAAATTTTAGATTTAAAAATTGTATATAAGTTGGTAAATATAAGTATATAGAAGAATCATGAACGATATTGTCCTCGATCAAAACGTATATTTAGTTAGTTTTAAAAAAATCAGTTCCCGAGGTCTAATATTCGCAACTGCATGGTGAACACTTGTTCAATTACTTTTACCGTTCTTAAATAATGTGCAACTCCTTTAATTTTATAAAATTAATATTAATCTGGGAAATTTGAGAAACGTATCTGTCGGTGTTTAACGATTTATAAATCTTCAGCATAAACTGTGATCCATTATTATCTTTTCGAAATAGTATTCATATATTATTGTTAAAATTGAAACATTCATCTCTATATATTTTCCCCGGGCGCTAATTTTTTTCCCCGGCGCTTTTTATTCATCCGGGCGCTCCCGACGCTTTTTAGTAGGACCCGATTAGATATCTTAACTTAAGTAGTTTTAAATTATTGAAAAACAATAGTTAATAGTTTTAAATAGTTTTAAGGAGTATGATTGAATTTAAGTAGAGTAGAACTCGTTTTTATAGTTTTACTTATAATTTTGCAAGTTAAATTAATCTAATCGTTATTTTTCAGTACAATATGAATTATGTTGAAACAAAGTTACAATTTCTTTTACAAATAACAGTATTTTTTAAATAGTTTATTACAGTGTAGAAAGTTGAACGTTAATCTTAACGGGATTCCTAAATGTTATGACACCTTCAGTAGGTCAGTCTAGTCATTAAGAGTTCAAATAATAGTCGTCTGCAAATGCAGCTGGTGGATATTTAATTACATTGTTTTTATCATCTCTGGGAATCAGGTTAACTTAGTGTGAAATTTTCTGTCTAATGTTGCAGACGTAAACAGTTCGCTTTTATTACAGCGAAAACAATGTTGTGAAATTATAATAAATGTTGTAAATATTGGATAAAATTAGTTATAAGCAAACATTCGATGTCACTGCTTTAGAGGAGATGATACTTTTGCAAATTTAAATGTGAAATTACAAAAAATCCTAATGCAATTGTTATAAAATATATCATATAACAAATACTATGAGAAAAATATAAAAATATTCATAACTGTCATACAAGCGCGGAATATAGTTTCAATTGGGAGATATATTCTCCGTAACACATTCGAATATCAACCAGAATACAGGTGCGCCTATACATGCGATTTCTTTATAATAAATAACTAGAGGCTCTAAAGTACGAACTTCAAGTCCTGTTGGTCTCACACAGATTATAAAGTGTCTTTTAAAGTCCTGCGCTGTGTAAAGTGTAGCGCTGGAGATATAGAGTCTAGCGCTAGAGATGTAAAGTCTAGCGCTGGATATGTAAAGTCCAGCGCTGAAGATGTAATGTCTTGCGCTGGAGATGTAAAGTCCAGCGCTGGAGATCTAAAGTCTAGCGCTGAATATGTAAAGTCAAGCGCTGAAGATGTAAAGTCTAGCGCTGGGGATGTAAAGTCTAGCACTGGAGATGTGTAAAATCTAGCGCTGGAGATATGCAAAGTCTAGCGCTAGAGATGTAAAGTCAAGCGCTGCAGATGTAAAACCAAGCGCTGCAGATGTAAAGTCTAACACTGAAGATGTACTATCAAGCGCTGGAGATGTAAATTTAAGCGCTGGAGATCTAGATGTAAAGTAAAGCGCTGGAGATATAAAGTATAGCGCTGGAGATGTAAAGTCAAGCGCTGGAAATGTAAACTCCAGCGCTGGAGATCTAAAGTCTAGCGCTGAATATGTAAAGTCAAGCGCTGAAGATGTAAAGTCTAGCGCTGGGGATGTAAAGTCTAGCACTGGAGATGTGTAAAATCTAGCGCTGGAGATATGCAAAGTCTAGCGCTGGAGATGTAAAGTCAAGCGCTGCAGATGTAAAACCAAGCGCTGCAGATGTAAAGTCTAGCGCTGAAGATGTACTATCAAGCGCTGGAGATGTAAAGTTAAGCGCTGGAGATCTAGATGTAAAGTAAAGCGCTGGAGGTATAAAGTATAGCGCTGGAGATGTAAAGTCAAGCGCTGGAGATCTAAAGTCTAGCGCTGAATATGTAAAGTCAAGCGCTGAAGATGTAAAGTCTAGCGCTGGGGATGTAAAGTCTAGCACTGGAGATGTGTAAAATCTAGCGCTGGAGATATGCAAAGTCTAGCGCTAGAGATGTAAAGTCAAGCGCTGCAGATGTAAAACCAAGCGCTGCAGATGTAAAGTCTAGCGCTGAAGATGTACTATCAAGCGCTGGAGATGTAAATTTAAGCGCTGGAGATCTAGATGTAAAGTAAAGCGCTGGAGATATAAAGTATAGCGCTGGAGATGTAAAGTCAAGCGCTGGAAATGTAAAGTCAAGCGCTGGAGATCTAAAGTCTAGCGCTGAATATGTAAAGTCAAGCGCTGAAGATGTAAAGTCTAGCGCTGGGGATGTAAAGTCTAGCACTGGAGATGTGTAAAATCTAGCGCTGGAGATATGCAAAGTCTAGCGCTGGAGATGTAAAGGCAAGCGCTGCAGATGTAAAACCAAGCGCTGCAGATGTAAAGTCTAGCGCTGAAGATGTACTATCAAGCGCTGGAGATGTAAAGTTAAGCGCTGGAGATCTAGATGTAAAGTAAAGCGCTGGAGGTATAAAGTATATCGCTGGAGATGTAAAGTCAAGCGCTGGAGATCTAAAGTTTAGCGCTGAATATGTAAAGTCAAGCGCTGAAGATGTAAAGTCTAGCGCTGGGGATGTAAAGTCTAGCACTGGAGATGTGTAAAATCTAGCGCTGGAGATATGCAAAGTCTAGCGCTAGAGATGTAAAGTCAAGCGCTGCAGATGTAAAACCAAGCGCTGCAGATGTAAAGTCTAGCGCTGAAGATGTACTATCAAGCGCTGGAGATGTAAAGTTAAGCGCTGGAGATCTAGATGTAAAGTAAAGCGCTGGAGATATAAAGTATAGCGCTGGAGATGTAAAGTCAAGCGCTGGAAATGTAAACTCCAGCGCTGGAGATCTAAAGTCTAGCGCTGAATATGTAAAGTCAAGCGCTGAAGATGTAAAGTCTAGCGCTGGGGATGTAAAGTCTAGCACTGGAGATGTGTAAAATCTAGCGCTGGAGATATGCAAAGTCTAGCGCTGGAGATGTAAAGTCAAGCGCTGCAGATGTAAAACCAAGCGCTGCAGATGTAAAGTCTAGCGCTGAAGATGTACTATCAAGCGCTGGAGATGTAAAGTTAAGCGCTGGAGATCTAGATGTAAAGTAAAGCGCTGGAGGTATAAAGTATAGCGCTGGAGATGTAAAGTCAAGCGCTGGAGATCTAAAGTCTAGCGCTGAATATGTAAAGTCAAGCGCTGAAGATGTAAAGTCTAGCGCTGGGGATGTAAAGTCTAGCACTGGAGATGTGTAAAATCTAGCGCTGGAGATATGCAAAGTCTAGCGCTAGAGATGTAAAGTCAAGCGCTGCAGATGTAAAACCAAGCGCTGCAGATGTAAAGTCTAGCGCTGAAGATGTACTATCAAGCGCTGGAGATGTAAAGTTAAGCGCTGGAGATCTAGATGTAATGTAAAGCGCTGGAGATATAAAGTATAGCGCTGGAGATGTAAAGTCAAGCGCTGGAAATGTAAACTCCAGCGCTGGAGATCTAAAGTCTAGCGCTGAATATGTAAAGTCAAGCGCTGAAGATGTAAAGTCTAGCGCTGGGGATGTAAAGTCTAGCACTGGAGATGTGTAAAATCTAGCGCTGGAGATATGCAAAGTCTAGCGCTGGAGATGTAAAGTCAAGCGCTGCAGATGTAAAACCAAGCGCTGCAGATGTAAAGTCTAGCGCTGAAGATGTACTATCAAGCGCTGGAGATGTAAAGTTAAGCGCTGGAGATCTAGATGTAAAGTAAAGCGCTGGAGGTATAAAGTATAGCGCTGGAGATGTAAAGTCAAGCGCTGGAAATGTAAACTCCATGCAGCGCTGGAGATCTAAAGTCTAACGCTGAATATGTAAAGTCAAGCGCTGTAGATGTAAAGTCTATCGCTGTGGATGTAAAGTCTAGCGCTGGAAATGTGTAATATCTAGCGCTAGAGATATGCAAAGTCTAGCGCTCAAGATGTAAAGTCAAGCGCTGGAGATGTAAAATCAAGCGCTGGAGATGTAAAGTCTAGCGCTGAAGATGTAAAATCAAGCGCTGGAGATGTAAAGTTAAGCGCTGGAGATCTAGATGTAAAGTCAAGCGCTGGAGATATAAAGTCAAGCGCTGGAAATGTAAAGTCCAGCGCTGAAGATGTAAAGTCTAGCGCTGAAGATATAATAAAATTAATGGTATCAATTTTCTTGCACCAGATGCGCAATTCGACAATACATGTCTCTTCAGTGATGCTCGTGGCCAAAATATTTCAAATCCAAAGCTTATAAAAAAGATGAAGAGCTATAACCCAAAAGGTCCAAAAAGTATAGCCAAATCCGTGAAAGGAATCAGAGCTTTGCATGAGGGAGATACATTCCTTAATTTATAACAATTTCTATCATTTTGTAATAGCAAATTTTAATAACACATAAAAAATCCGTATTTTCATGCCAGTACCGAAGTACTGGCTATTGGGCTGGTGATACCCTCGGGGACTAATAGTCCATCAGCAGAGGCATCGACCCAGTGGTAGTAATAAAATTAACGGTATCAATTTTCTTGCACCAGATGCGCAATTCGACAATACATGTCTCTTCAGTGATGCTCGTGGCCAAATTATTTGAAATCCAAAGCTTATAAAAAAGATGAAGAGCTATAATACAAAAGGTCCAAAAAGTATAGCCAAATCCGTATAAAGTGTAGCACTGAAGATGTAAATTCAAGCGCTGTAGATGTTAAGTCTATCGTTAGAAATGTAAAATCGTGTTTTATAGTGTGTTGCAAATAAGGATGCAAGAAAAGCCTCGGTCACATCTTACCGGATAGCTCGAACCCACGCCTAACGGAAAACCTTTTTTCAATCCGTTCATATCCGTTAGACGTCCGTTCTTATTCGTAAGACGTCCGTCCATATCCGTTGCATGTCCGTTAAGCGTACGTTTTATCCGTCGACGTCCGTTCTGTCCGGTGGAAAATTTTGAGCATATTCAAAACGTTGAACGGACGTCCAACGGATAAAATGTCCGTTGAACGTCCGTTAGGCGTCTGTTTTGTACGATACTCGTCCGTTTCGTTTCCATTTTGTATACGTTACGTGTCCGTTATACATCTATTGGTGGTCTAAATGATAAACTCACCAACGGACTTCAACCGGACGTATAACGGATAAAACGGATGTTAAACGAATGAGAAACGGACTTCTACCGGACGTATAACGGATAAAACGGATGATCAACGGATCTGAAACGGATATATGCCAATTGAATTTTTTGCGTCAGAAATGCCAATTATTGGTATGTCAGATTTCTTAAGGTTCATGAATTCTTATTATTCATAATCAACCTTCAAATAAGGGCGATTCTTCACAATCAAGCAGCTCTTATTTCAGACGCTGACCTTATGCGGTATTTTGAAGAATAAACCAAAAACAGTTACACCTAAACATTTTGAATATTTATGCGATGTACATGTATTATTAACGTTGCCTTTTATTTTTCCGTATATATTGTTCATCCGTTTTATCCGGTACGCTTCCGGTAGGTGTGCGTTTTATGCGATACTCTTCCGTTGGATGTACGTTCGACATCCGTTCTGTCCGGTACATTTCCGTTTCTCGTACTTTGCATATCACACCTTACCGGATAGCACGAACGGACGCCTAACGGATGAAAAAAAAAGATGTCCGGACAGAACGGATGTCCAATGTATATACGGATGGTATTTACCAAAGAGAATAAGCCTTCTTCAAATCTCTTCGATCAGAAGCTTAAGTTTTATAAAAATGTCTATGAACCAGAGTTTGAATAGTGTCGAAACTTTTATATTGACTGCTTTATTTGAATGAACGAATCAGTACATTGCTTTAAAATTAATGCACTTATATAATAGAATCGAAGAGTACATCGATACAGAATGGTTATTAAATTGGGTATGTTGTAAATGTTAGATGAAATTGTCTACGTTTTTTTATTCTTCTGTAATGTTTACTGTTTTCAGAGTGTTTTTTTTTCTTTTTTAGCCATGGCTTAGTCAGTTTATTTTCGACTTGTGGGTTTTTATGTCCTCTGGGTATCATTTGCCTGTTTTTTAGTTATGATTTTTTTTAAAAGTAAAAGAAATGGAGGATAAATGGTTTATTTTTAAATAAATTGTTACCTATGTCAAATTCAAAACATTGCCAGTGTTTATCTTATGAGATCACCACATGGTAGACATGTCTACCGAAACAAAAACATATTCCAATAAAATCGTTATCACGATATGATCGATTTTTTAATATCTTGATGCATTATAAGCATTTCCAAAATTATTTGATTTCATAATATTAATCCACACATTATGCTATCTTATAATATGATGGATTTCTATAATATATCTTAAATTATGGTGTACCATAATATTCGTTATGGTGTAATACTAGCACTTTACCAAAGAAAATAAGCCTTCTTTAAAAGTCTTCAATCATTAGCTTTAGTTTTTCAAAGATGACCATTAACGAGAGTTTGAATGGTGTCGATAGAGTATGCATGTTATTAAATGTGGTATTTTGTAGATGATAAATGATAGTTATGGATTAACCGTTTTACAGATGATATCGGATATGTTCCTTATTTCATAACTAAAATCCCCTTTCCTTTTCACGTATATGACATACCGAATTAAAGTATTTACCGGGTTTGTAATAACATGAGCAACACGACGGGTGCCACATGTGGATCAGGACCAGCATACCCTTCCGGAGCACCTGATATCATCCACAGTTTTCGTTGGGGTTCGTGTTGCTCAGTTTTTACCTTTCTGTGTTGTGTATTGGGTTCTATTATTTGAATGTTTGTCTTTTCTTTTTTTGCCATAGCCTTGTCAGTTTATTTTCGATCTATAAGTTTGACTGTCCCTCTGGAATCTGTCGCCCATCTTTCACAGAGAGTGGTTATATTGTTTTAGTATTTTGTAAGCGCGACATTTTTGTAAACTTAATAGGTAGTAACATTCATATATGTAATTTATTATTGTATTAGATTATAGCAATTCAATGGGACGTCGTCATATATCTTATATGAATTCACTCGTTTAAACTTAAATTGGAGAAAAACAGTTTCCTTACGACAAAACACGATAATACCATATCAACCCGGCTTTTTACTAGTCTGAAATGTTCACCAGGATTCAAGTCTTGCTAGTTCACAAAGTGTCAGTCTGTTGTCTGCTCTCTGGCTGGAGTTGTCTCTTTTACATATATTCCCTATTTCGATCTCAATTTTATGTAATTAGACATGACGTCCTACTCGGACATATTATTGTGAATCCGGAGCAATAAGTCATTACTCTCAATAAAAAAAAATACTACTTAATTCGGAAATTAAGGAATACAGGTGTTATAGTTTTAGAATATTAGCCGAGATAATAGAACAATTTTTAAACCTTTATACAACATTTCTCGTAGCTTTTATATTATATTTTATTGTTTGAATCAACTGATTTACCATTCAATGAATTTCGATTAACACGTAGTGATTGATATTTGTTTGGAGTGTTCAAATCTCTATATTATAAATATTTAATATATTTATTTATATTATTCTATATTATATTTTGACTAACAAACTTCGTGTTTTGACTAGTATGATGTGTAAAGAAGTCAACGAATAAATTTGGATAAATAGAAATAGAATATTTTTTTTTCGATTTTAATATTATATATTAACAAACAAAAATTAAAGTCTATTATAAATGTCGTCATGTATAAGTCATCATCCACATTTCATACAGTACTTATATCTTAATTTATTTCCAAAAGATTATTTTGGCAGGTTGCACTCCCATTAGTACGTTGTGATATAATTTCAACTAGGCATTAATATTATGAGTTCATTCTGCAATGTGTATAAATTTTCATATCAAACGTAAATTATGTCATCTGTTTCTTACCAATTAATGATACTGCTGAACTAAATAATATTGTATTACATATGACCTTGCTTCGCATTGAAATAGTTTAATATTTACAATTTATTTCTTCTGCTGTTTTTATACTTGTATATAAATTAATTTTGTGGTTCTCAAGAACCAATATGTTATTTCAATTTTTTAAGAATTTTTTTCTGCAGATATATAGAAGTGAAATGGACAATAACTGAATTTTGATATGCAACGTGTTATGTAGGAAAATAACAATCATACATGTCATAGTGCTGTTTTAAATACTCAGGTGTATCTATCATCAAATATTGACCGACGTCGAAATAAATATTTATTGGTAATACATCAAAATGAATATCTAATTTCTACCTGCCTATGTTTATAGATTATGATTTAAATTCTGTCTTGATGTCTCGATTTTTATTCTAAGATGTAATTTTTATTTACATGTAAGACAACACAAGAGACTTTTCTTTTACAGACACAATTTTATTTTTAAAGGATTTGAAAAGAAACATTTCAAATTTGATGGTGACAGAAAAAATACGTTGTATGCATGTGTATTCGAATTAATGTACCCACCTTACCCAATATACACAAATACACATAAGCAACATTAAAACGGTCTGCAACATAAACTGAATTTGAAACAATAACAATTGCATGTAATGAGTTTTTGTGGATCTGACCATGAATTAAATTTCGTCAAATCAAGACATATAAACACGTGAAAGTAATGCGTTTCTATACCTATTGTGTACATAGTCATTTATAATTTATAAAGACGTCTGAAGGATGTGTACTATTTTTTTTATAACATTTGCCCTTGATAAAACTTATGTATTGAAAACGAGGTCAACTGACACACTTATTTTCTACATTTATTTTCTAAAACACGATTTATTCATTGTTTAAGGAACGATAATACACTTAACAAAAATATGGCTTATAAGACTACACGATTTGTCTCCCTTGTACAAAATACTGTTCTAGATAAAAGACATTGAAGACGAAAGCATTTTAAATAAGACGCGAGAAAGGCGACGATTGTCGGATGAATATAATCAATAGATGATCATAAAAATAGCATTTCAAGATTAATAAATTACGGAACTTGTTAGCAGTACCCAAAACATTGTTTTTCGGACACATCAAATTTTATTTTTTCATGCATAATTATGAAATTCAATAATATTCAAAATTATGGACACACATAATATTACTGGAAATATTATTTAATCTCATAATATTATGGCTTTTCATAAAGCAGTCAAATTTAGCCAATTCCATAATATTATGGAGTTCGCTAAGTGCCCCGACTGTAAAACTGACACAGCGTAACAAAAAACTTTACCTTGTAAGAGTTATCTCCCCGAACACTGTTTTTCTTGTTATCTCTAAGGCTTCGCAACCGTATAAGAAACCGACAAAATTATTTTATCAAATTGCTCGTTTTATCCTCAGGATGATTTGATTTATTTTGACCGAAGCTATCCGGAGACTCCATATGACAGTTATCCCCCCTTTTGTATATGATATAGGTGATATGCATTTCTAACTGGTAAACCATTAGTGATAGAGACCCAGGGTCTTTTGATTTAAGATCCTTGGTCCAAAATATTGAAAATTAGGTCAAGGTCAAAGGTCAAGGTCAAATTCTAAATTTTAATTTTGGTTTATTTTCACTTATAAACCTTATAAGATATCAACAAATTATTTTTACTAAATTGTTAGTTTTGACATGTCGTAACTTATAAATTTTGGTTGCAAGGGTGCATAGACATTAAATGGGAGTTTTCGCCCCTCTTATATTTAGAATTAGGCGTAAAGTGATATTACTAATGAACCATACATATATAGGAACTAATGTCTTTTGATTTGAGATGTTTAGTCTATGACCTTGAAATTGAGGTCAAGGTCATAGGTTAATTGGACGTTCTAGATTTTGACCTTTGCTCGAAATTCATATTTCTACATCATAAAGCCATAGGAACTGACATTTTCAACTGAATTTTAATATTTTCATATCAAAATAGATGCTATTTGGTTGAAAGACCTTCAATTGTTCTCTGAACAATTGATTTTTAATCATTATTTTTTTTCTTCCGCCAACTTTTTTTTGCTTCACAGTTTTTTTGTTTCGCAAGATGTCGCTTAGACATATGGTATATGATATCGAACAGTTATTACGCTTTTGTGACTCATATTGTGTAACCAAAATCTTTTAAATGTAAGAGTTATCTCCCCAACACTGTTTTTCTTGTTATCGCTTAATATTCGCAACCGTATAAGAAACCGACAAATTTATTTTTCCAAATTGCTCGTTATATCCTCAGAATGTTCTGTTTCATTTTGACCGAAGCTATCTGGACACTCCATATGAGAGTTATCCCCCCTTTTATATATGATATAAGTGATATGCATTTCTAACTGGTAAACCATAAGTGATAGAGACCTAGGGTCTTTTGATTTAAGATCCTTGATCCAAAAAAATGAAAATTAGGTCAAGGTCATAGGTCAAGGTCAAATTCTAAATTTTGATATTGGCTTATTTTCACTTATTTTCATTAACTTTATACGATTTCGACAAATTATTTTTATTAAATTGTTAGTTGCGACATGTCGTAACTTATAAATTTTGATTGGAAGGACGCGTAGACAATAAATGGGAGTTTTTGCCCCTCTTATATTTAGAATTAAATATTACTCATGAACCATACATAATACAGACCTAGGGTCTATTGATTTGGTATCCTTGGTTTATGACCTTGAAATTGAGATCAAGGTCATAGGTTAGTTGGACGTTCTAGATTTTGACCTTTGATTGAAATTCATATTTATACATCATTAAGCCATAGGAACTGACATTTTCAACTGAATCTTAATAGTTTCATATCAAAATAGATCATTATTGGTTGAAAGACCTTCAATTGTTCTCTGAACAATTGGTTTTTAATTATACCATAGTTTTTGTTGAAACCCCCAGGCAACCTCACTCGACCTTCGGTACTTTTGTAAAATTTTGTTTGATTTTTAAATTTCTATTTAGGTTAATTACAAGTCTATCCAGTATTGCATTTTAAAGAAATAGCTTGATCAATACGTATTCAAGTTTCTAAATAAAACAAGTTAAGCAGATTACTGTGACTGACAGTACGCAATTCTTCACATTATCTGGAGAATAAACTTATACAATTTGAAATGCTGATGTAACTAAAGTCCGTCGGTAAGTAGAAAGAACATCTATATTTTTGTAGCCCAGAAAAAACCACATAGTTTAATCTAACAACAAATCAACAAGTTAAGTCCTCTGTCGTCTTTTGGAAGCACGTGTTTGGAGTGTACTTAATTTAAAGCACGTGATTTAAAGCCGTTTCTCTGCCATGGAACTTCACATGCACAGTTCTACTTCTGCTTCTCCCATTACGCGGTCACCATCAATAAACTAGTTATCTATTTTGCCACTTTTGGATGCACATGTAAGTAGTTTAAAGAAAAAAGGTTGATTTGTGCTTTTAGATGTTTTTTCAATACGTTTCTAGTTTTAAACATTGATGAAAATATTTATGCGATTATCAAGCCTCGATAAATGTATATCAATATTCTCAATGTAGATTCGGTTAATAATTGTCACCGATATATATCAAAACTGTTATTTTACTTTGCGAGCTGATCTGTTTCATACGCGTATTTGATCAGGGTGACCCACTGTGCTTCACTTCCGTTTGGTATAATTAGAGGGTATTAGTGGCGTGTTTTACTAAATCGTTCAGGTGAGCAAATGACGAGCAGACAGTATTTTGGAAATATCTCGATAATTACAAGATAAAATTTTATCGTCATTTTTGCGTTTCTTTACGATTATTGCGCACTTTAAAATTATTCAAACATGTTTTTTGCGTTGAATGCAATAAACTCAATATCCTTACTTTAACCAGCTTGACTCAAACTGTAAACTTAAAACTATTTAGATCCCCAAAAAGATATTTTGTCAAGTGTTGTATCCTATATAAAGCAGTCCATGGAGGTGCAAAAATAAGGTGTGGACCTTATTTTTGATACTTATATATATACATATATATATATTATTAATATTTACTTGACTTGTTTAGAACTTTATTCATGTTGTGCATGTTTCTTGTGTATATGTCTCTTAAGTTTGCATTTTAACCCGTCAAGGTTTTACTTTTTGCAAATAAAGTTATGTATATATTATATTTGATAATTGACACGCTCCTTGTACATGACACAACTCTGAAAGGTCTATAGATTGTCTGTGACTGGGTAAAAAATGTTCCCGTTTTCAAAATGTTCAGAGGTCGGCTTATCTTATAGAAGGTGAACGATTCAATTGTGCATTATAGTTTTAGGTCCTACACAGATTCATGTAATTATATAGTTATATAATTAGAGCAAGATAATAAAATAATTTTACGCAGATTATATAATGAAATATTAAAATTGATATGTATGCTTTTTGGTCGGGTTATTTTCTTTTTGACACATTCCCCATTACAATTCTCAATTTTATGCTCAATTTCAGATAAAAATGTTTACACAACAATGTTTATAGAAGTAAAAAGAATTGTTCATGAATATAGTGTTGGACGTTCACTAGTGCATGGCCATGTCGCACATTTTGCATCATTTATCTTAGAGCTTCTGCGGGCCTTGAAGATCCACAGACACTTATTCGTCTGACCATCTCGGTTGGTCTGAAACGTTTCGCGTCCTTGTTCCACATTCACTTTATGTTTAGCGTTCTCTTTATTTGATTGTGGCTTCTGTGTCATAGATTTGGCTTGTAATTGTAATGTAAATTTTATAGAAGCTGTTCAAGAGTAACTACACGTAACCTGTTTGTAAATTATCGGAATTACGATGGCTGTGATTTTTATATTTGCTTAGACTTTTCTGTTCATATGTTTGGTTTTTTTTTTTGTGGTCTGTTATTTTATTTTATTTTTTACATTTTTCAACATTGGGTATATAAGAAATGAGCAACTATGTACATACCAGGTTATGCTTATCGGTACATCTTCGTTTTGTATGTTATATCATTCTATAATGTTCTCCATTGTATTACATATAGATCTTTTTTTTTCCATAAAAAATTGTTCTAATCGTTTGTTTTAGTGAAATTATTTAAATGTTGATAGTCATGCTCACATACTTATTAAATATTGATATATATATACCGTGCCAAATTATGGTATAATTTTTTTCTTTCATAAACAGACTTTAGTTTATTTCCTTGCACAAATCAAGGATACATCCATTAACTTTACTACGATCAACATGTTCAGACCATTGTTTATTATCAATACACTTAGAGCTGTAAACAAAAAGGGACTTTAAAGGTCATCTTCGCACATTCTGTAACACTTATTTTCGGTTACATTTTTTTATTTATCATTCAACTGTTCGGCGACTTTTTAACTTTGATGATTTATTCAATAAAGAAAAGGCAAAAGTTTGATATATGTGAAACAATTTTGATATGTGTTATTGTTTTACTCTCTTGAATTAGCATGCTTAAAAATGGGAATCTCTCGGCAGTATTCAATACCGCGAGTAACCAATATTCTCTTAAAAGAGGGACGAAAGATACCAAAGGGACAGTCAAACTCATAAATCTAAAACAACCTGACAACGCCATGGCTAAAAATAAAAAAAGACAACTCGAAAAACAATAGTACACATGACACAACATACAAAACTAAAGAATAAACAACACGAACCCCACCAAAAACTAGGGGTGATCTCAGGTGCTCCGGAAGGGTAAGCAGATCCTGCTCCACATGTGGCACCCGTCGTGTTGCTTATGTGATTACAAATCCGGTAAATAGTCTAATTCGGTAGGTCACATTCATGAAAGGGAAGGGGATTGTAGTTACGACGTGGTAAAAGTTTTTCAAAAGTTCGACCGAAAATTTATTTTAAAAAAGTGTATGTGATATGGCTTGCATTCACACAATATTATGTTAATTCGAATTCTTTATTTACTATAAGCTAAATGTTAGGTAAGCATCAAAGAAAAAAATGTCCTCTTTTTCATCGTCTCGTCTTGCTACTGATGGTGGTGTAGCGCTGGCATCTATAAAAAAAAAGCAAAAAAAAATATAAACTATCGAGTATATTCACATCAATTTAGAAAATATCAGGTTCTTACGCTACCTTTCGGAATGTTGGGTCCTCACTGGTCTTTAATTTTGTAATGTTTTGCCTTTTAACTTGTTTTCATCGAGTAAACCGGTAAGTCCTTTGTAGGCAAAATGCGTTTCTGGCATACACAATCATAAACCTCGATTTTTTTTACGCTCATAAAAATCTTACTCGAATAATTACGATTAGTGATCGAAGTGCTTGAAATAAAGCGACTGGCTTTTTCGGGTTAATTAAAAGCAGTATCTTTATTTGTAGATTTTATATTTCAGACTATATTCCTTTCAAATGAGGACCAAATAATGAAAGTAGTCAGAATCCAATGCATTCTGGGTAATATTTTCAAAAACTATAAAACGTTACAATTGGCTTACATTGTCCTTAACAATTGATATTCAGCCAATGATGTGACGCTATTTTCATTTTTGAGTACGAACGAAACGGGGAGTTGTTAAAAAAAACCAACATGCATGCACATAATATATTGTTCATTTAATTTAACCATGGTTATCAATGAACATTTGTTATGTGCAAAAAACGGTAATTACTAGTATTGAATAATTAGACATTTTCTGAAGTCATCTAATTTTACAACTGGCATCTTATGTTTGTATTTTTTATTATCTATTATGTGTAAAAATACGGTAATAATTTGAATAGTTAGACGGATTTTAAAGTCATATAATTTAACAAATGTCATCTTATGCACGTTTAACTCAATGAAAATACACAAAACTAATAAAAAGTCATGCAGATCATCATATTTTCATATTTGATACTCTGACTTTTCAAGGAATACTGGAAAAAATACACGTCGGCATCCCTAATTATAACAGAACAATTAGTGTTCCATGAAATGAGAAAAACTATAATTCTAATGCAATTATTTTGTATCAATGGTTCTGATTGGATGGTAATAAGAGTAAAATTATGTATCTCCCTGTCTGTAACTAAGGAAGCCGACATTTTGAAATCCGAAATGAATTGACATGTAATTTATCTAGTAATACGCTTAAAAAAACTCTCTTTTTATCTAATTGTATTACTTTCTGAAGCGCACAAGAAGCCAGAAAACGCCCGGTGTTTACGGTGCACGACGGAAGCATACCTATGACGTCACCTAGTTTAGGCGTTAAGGAAAAAACATCATTTCGCGGTATTTTCGTTTAATGAAAATTTAACACCAAAATATTGACTAAAATTAAGTGATTTGTTTATTTTGCATTAGAATAGAGATAACTGTATTGTATTTGAAGTTTTACGGACGTCCATCGGTAGTTTACTGTCGCAAAAAAAACGTTTACCTGTCTGCGCTACGCGTCGCCAGATAAACTCAATTTGCGACAGTAAAACAACCGATTGACGTCCTCAAAGCTTCAAATACAATACAGTTATCTCTAAATTATTATAATATTACCTGCTTTTTTGAAAAGTCCACAAAACCGTTGACGCTTGTCTTCTCTAAAGAGCCTGAACAATGGGTGTGTGCAGAGATCTGCATCATACTCATAACAGTAAGATATTTTGTCGACGCATGATGATTGTTCTGGAACTAATTCATCATTTCTTTTCATTTGACCATCATTTTATATTGTTAATGTTTCATTGCGTACATCGTTTTGCGTACTCCAGTTTTAGGAGTTTTATACAGGAAAGTGTAGGAATCCGTGTTACTTTCCCCTCTCTTCTGAGAGACGAAAACTGATCAGCAGGCCGTGTGCACAACTACAAGGAACATTCAGCGGACACGTTGTCCAAAGGAACAATTCGTGGCTAACCACAGCGTGAGTTACATTTAAATCATTACAAATCATGTCTTTACATCAGCGATGAACTGTTTTTATATATTTCCTATGTTATAAAGAAACTATGAACATTTCACCGTTCAAACTGTTCGTATCTGCGATTACACAATTTAATTCAAGACAGAACCCGACGTGTGCAAGAATAATCATCTATTTATTATTATAAAGAACATTAACCGCTTTATATATCTACGAACTGTTTATCCGTATTTTTAATGGACTTTAATTATCATTGAACACATTGTAAAATTGTATTTATATTTTTATTTTCAGTTTTTCACCTTTTTGATTGGTAGTAAAATAAAAGTCAGCTCCTGATTGATTTATCCTTACTTAAACCCATCTTGGTTACACTCACTGGTCCGGCCAGTACAATGAAAAAGCTACAACTTGCCTGTTGTTTTTCTTGTAAAACAAACGCTACTCTAAGACAGTCAGCAAACCAACAACGTTGAACATACATTGTCTACAATTAGTTGATTTACATTATGGATCCCAGTCACTAGGAACAGCAAGAAGTTCAGCCCCCGGAGGTAGATGTCACCAAAGAACCAGAAGAAAAACCGTAGTAAAAAACAAATCTAGATGAAAATGGCGAAACTAGGCAAGTGCGTGAACTTACCGAAAAAGGACAGGGAGCCTTTACAAAAAAAGGTGATAAGTTCTATCACGACTTAGAGGCCCTATGGTCAAACCTAGAATCTTGGTTAATAGAAACGGCCAAGCCTCCTAACGACCTCCAGCAGTTGTTAACAAGATAAAATTGTACAAGCCTGTACTAATTATCGCAGGCTCACAGACGAGTACTTGAAATTTCTCAAAAATACAAAAACATTAGACAGCCTTTAAGACATTAATACGTTCAAATTCTCAACGGATATCCGAATGTCTAAAATCGACCTAGCAATTGAAACTGTACACGAGCATCGCCTTACCTTGACAGAGGCTAAATCAACAAAAACGAGGACATCAAAGGGCAAGACCACCTCGCACAGTGAGAGCTCAAACGTCTCTGACATGTCGAGCCTAGCAAGGAGAAAGTGTGCCTAGGCAGAGTCCGCTAGATCAAAGATAGCCTTTGCCGAGCAAGAAGCTGCGCTCCTAAAGCAGGAGGCCGTTTTACAGGAACGAACCCTATACAGACAAACTGTAATCAAGGCCGAAATTGAACAAGAAGCCATCCGTGCAAACCAAGAGGCCACACGTAGAAAAGCCGAAGCGGAACAAGAGGCTACACGTAGAAAAGCCGAAATGGAACTTGAGGCTGTTCACCTTAAAGCTCGAATTGAACAGGAGGAAGAGCATATCAAAGCTAAAAAAGAACAGGAGGCCGTTCGCAGGAAAACTCAAATGGAACAGGAAGCTGCACGTGCGGTCCGAGAAAAAGCCGAACTTGAGGCCGCTAGGAACATTCTCGAAGCAAAAAGAGAAGCTGCAGCCGCAGAAGCCGAGGCCCGTATCCTGGAATACGACGGAAGCCAAGCAGTTAGCGATCTTCCTAACGAAAAGGAAGACCCGCTCCAGCGTGTGCAAAATTTCGTCAAAAAACTTCTGTATCAACTGCTATAAAGACGTAACAGGAACTCGCAAGATAAGACAAAGTCCTGGTATGCTTAAGCTGAGTCATGAAGCACCAGCGTTCGTGCCATCCATGGCACTGAACCTGCCGCCACAGGCACCTGCTGTCTTGCCTTCCGATACTAAGTCACCGGAAATTACCTTAATTCCAGATCTGGAAATAGTATCTGGCATACAAAAAGTAAGCCTTTCAGATGAGATCCCTGCTGAACACCAAAAACAGGGTGTTAGAGAAGCGATCTCTGTCTTACGCATAAAAAAAGATGTTATAGAAGAGATCCCTGCTTCAAACCAAAAACAAGGTGTAATAGAAGAGACCCCTGTTGCATACCAGCAACAAATTAATCTTACGTCAGAGATAACTAGATTTCTTCTACGCAAAGCCCTATTGTTCTCCCGGCTACTAAATTTTAATGACCAGGCAGAATCCTTCCATACATGGAAGTCCAGCTTTAAAACATTATAGACGAATTACAAGTTTCGGACTCGGAACAAAATAGACTGATTAAGTGGCTAGGATCAGTCTGATAAACATGCCATGAGTATAAGGGCATCAAAGCCAACAACCCTACAAGATGCCTACAGAGGTTATGGCAAAGATTGGATGAGCGATATGGTGCTCCAGAAATGTTGGAAGCCCCTCTCAGGAGTAAACTTGACAAATTCCCATCATTGACAAAAAAGGACAACGCACGTCTCTATGAACTGTCTGACATTCTATCAGAAATAGAATACCACAAGGACAACACCAAGCTGGGATGTCTGCTAGTTTATTTTGATTCACCGACCGGAATAAACCCTGTCATTGAAAAACTACCCCATGGACTTCAGGAAAAGTGGATTACAAGGGCGTCTAGATACAAATCTAACCACGACGTTGCCTTTCCTCCTTTTACAGAGTTATCTGCATTTATCAGTGAAATCAGTAGAATTAAAAACGATCCTGGATTCATTTTTGGGTCAAGAGTCACACCAAGCACAAAAGGTGCTGCGCCAAGGTTCACACCTCAGCCTGGAACGAACATCAACGTTCACAAGACAGCTGTCGAACAACGATCTAGAGAGACTGCACAGCAACAAAATCTGTGCATAATACACAATACCGAACATTCGCTAAATGAATGTGTGGGTTCAGAGCAAAAACTATAGAGGAACGCAAGGAACTGTTGAGGCAAAACAATCTTTGTTACAAATGCTGTGATTCGACTATGCACAGAAGTCGTGATTGCAATGCAAGTATCAGTTGCAATGAATGCGGAAGTAAACAACACACCACCGCATTACACACAAATCGAGTAAACCAACCTAGATCAGTCGACGGCGGGGAGCAACTTGAGTTAGCTAAAACCAAGCTAACCTCTGTTAGTTCTACTTACACAGATATCTCCAAAGACGGCAACAGTAGTAAATCTTGTGCCAAGAAACTTCCTGTGAATGTCTTTCACAGAAAGAATCAGGACAAAGTAATTCGCATGTATGCAATTATTGACGACCAAAGCAACCGGTCTCTCGTGGCTCCTGAATTCTTCAGCCTACTCAATGTACAGGCAGAAACGAAAGACTATTTGTTATCCACATGCTCCGGCAGCAAGGTTACTTACGGTAAACGAGGAAGCGGCTTTGTCGTGAAGTCTGTACACGACAATACTAGATTCAATCTGCCTGAACTGATTGAATGCGATAACATTCCCAATAATCGGAACGAAATTGCTACACCTGAGGATATATTGCAATATCAACACTTGCAAGAACTACAAAAACATATTCTCCCGATTGATGGAAAATGCAAAATCCTATTGCTCATTGGAAGAGACCTTATAGAGGCACATCATGTTCTAAATCAACGTCTAGGACCACCAAAGGCTCCATTTGCACAAACGTTAAAACTGGGTTGGATTATTGTTGGAGAAATACGCTCTGATAAGCAACATGTTCTCCTTGAACTCACTACAAAGGAAACAAATCCAACTTACAGTGTTGTGAAACCACAGACAAAGAAATTACCTGAGTGTAATAAAACCAACACCCAGTGAAATGAAATTCAAACTGAGTCGTTAAAACATCCCCTTTTACATGGGCAACCGAAAACAAAATCAGCGACTTCAATCGCCAGATTTGCAGAAGCCGAAAAGTTCACTTCGGAATCAACGCCACCAAAAGTGAATGCCGACAAAGAAAAGTACATCCAAAAACATTCAATTCCCAAGGAAAGCTTCAATTCGCTTTTGGATACGCAAGGACAAGAGGAAAGCAGAATAGACAATTCCAACTTAAGTGACAGAGAAAAGAAGCATAAAGAAATCGCAAAGGCTTCAACCGACACAGAAGTTATCATAACTAAGGAAGACGTCCGGAAAGCTATAAACCAACTCAATACTAAGAAAGCAGCAGACGAATATGATTTAGCCTCAGAACATTTGAAACACTCAGGGGAAAGCTTGCATGAAATACTACAAGAAACATTTAACCAAATTCTATTAGAGGAAAAAGTACCATCAACGTTTAAAACCGGAACAGTATCTCCGATTCTGAAGAAAGGAAAGGCATTCTATGAGGTAGAAAATTACCGTGGTATAACAGTCACATCAATTATTGGAAAAGTATTCGAATATATCATTTTGGATAAATCTAACTTAATGAAATCAGGTCAATCTCCTTTACAGTTTGGTTTTACACAAGGACTATCTCCAAACATGGCAGCCCTAATACTTTCGGAGGCATGCTCAGAGATCACAGGAAAACAAACCATCTTCGTCACAACACTCGACAGTCAAAAAGCATTTGATGTTGTAAGTCACGTAATACTGATGGACAGGCTATATCACTACGGACTAAATCTGAATTTGTGGAACATTATCGAGGAGCTATATAGCGGCGTAACATCAACAGTAAAATGGAAAGGAGAAACAAGTACAAGCTTTGAAATACACCAGGGCGTGCGACAAGGAGGTGTCCTATCTACTCACCTATATAAGGCCTACATAAACGAACTGCTTCTAGATCTGCAAAAACGAAATCTAGGTTCTCATATAGGCAACAATTATGTTGGATGTCCTACTTGCGCAGACGTAAAGATCCTGAAGATAGCGATGCTTTTAAAATGGGGAACAATGATTTAAATTGTACGGATCGTACAACCCACCTAGGGCTAACAAGATCAACAAAAGATGAAACCCGAATAAATGTAGATGATCGCATCAGTTTAGCCAGAAGAACATTATACTCGCTCATAAAGACTGGTGTACACGGCTCAAATGGTTTAAATCCTAAAACTTCATATAGGATCTATCAAGCATACGTCCTACCAAGGCTACTGTACGGGCTTGAAACTCTACATGTGAACTCTAAAGAAATGTCACTTCTTTCAAGCTTCCACCTCGATACCTTGAGAAAACTTCAGTCTCTTCCGAAAAGGACAGCATGTGCATCAGTATACCTACTTCTGGGAGCTCTACCGCTTATTGCTGAAATTCACAAAAGACAACTTAGCCTCCTATTTGGTGTTCTCAATAGCGACAATGAAAATATTAGATCACTAGCTATGCGTCAATATATGTCCGGAAGATCAACAAGCTTCTTCACTAAAACAGCAGAAATTTTAGAGATGTACAACCTACCTTTCTTTCTGGAATTATGCGAAAAGAAGTATTCAAAAATAGAATGGAAAAAACGGACAAAATCAGCAATAAACGGTCATTGGACTAACAAACTACGCCTAGAATGTGAAGAAAAATCAACTCTACAAAATTTAACAATTTCGAACTTAACAATAGGTGTCACACATCCTGTTTGGGCTAAAGTTTCTTCATCAGTCTCGGACATTAGAAAAGCAATTACAAAAAGCCGCATGTTAACGGGAACCTATATATTACAAGCTCATAGACACAGATTTAACCAGGCCAAGGTAGACCCGATTTGTCCAAACTGTAGAACTGAAAACGAAGACCTATGTCATGTGTTAACAACTTGTCCATTGTATATGAACATCAGGATAGCATTATATACTCCAATTAAGAACTTTATAGTGAGTATTATATCTGCATCAACATGGGCAACTCACTTCAGTAACCGTGAGGCAATATGTACACTTATAGTAGACTGTCAAAGCTTCGCAAATCTGAACATTATACCGAACAACCCAGAAATACTTGGAAAGATTGAAAATATGTCCAGAATATACTGCTATGAAATTCACAAAAAGAGACTATCAGCCGAGATATAACACTTCCCTGGGTTTCACAGCTCCCCATAAAGACACTAATGACAATATTTACTACCATGTGTCTATATATGATATATATCATAAATAGTAAAATAGTTGCCGTAATTAAAATACTTTAGTGTGATGTTTATGCATAAATATTTAGAACGTTAATATCTGCTTGCTTAACTATAATATACACCATATATACAAGCCTGAACGTGTGTACCGTGCAAGACTTTAAAATTTGAGTACAATGTAGAACTAACTCTTAAAACGCAAAAATATATCATTGCTTATTAACAAAGATATCAACATTAGAAAGAAAATAACCATCTGTAGCATCCTCTAAATGCATAGTATTTTGGCTTGCACTTCTTGGCTCCCATATGAATGAAGACCTTTTAATTCATTAACTCTATCCAGTGAATTCAACAGCCAAAATAGTTAATTGATTTTATTTAACTAGACATTACTTTTTTCACCGTATCTACATCCTGGATAACGGAGGAACAGAACCTGGATAATGAATGGGTAATCCGTGTATATAATATGTACATTTCTGTAAATAAATTTTGTGCATGTGCAACGTTCTGGTGGAGGATTTTATTACAATTTGGAATAACTTGTGGATATGTTAACATTTTTAAAAACTAATTCGTTAAGGAAACACAGCTAGCTGTGTGTGCTCCAACACTGGAGGGATTTACATAAAGAAGAAGAAGGCACCGGATGGTCTACTGTATGCCGTAAACGTAAAGGAAAGCGTCCGTCTCGCACGACGTCTTCGTTGGATTGCATATCCGTGTCGAAAGGAAATTCTTCAATTAGAACTACAGCCATGGAGTTGGATCTTAGATCGCCGCGATCTCGTCGGAAACACCGCCTTATCTAGAATAGAAGCTGTGAAATACCCAGCCTCCCCTTGGACTACTTCTAAGTGAACCATCGGACAGTTGTTATATATTTAGCATTTTATTTGTTTTTGATAATGGAATAGTGATGTCAAATAGACCTCAGACGGGAAGTTTTATACAGGAAAGTGTAGGAATCCGTGTTACTTTCCCCTCTCTTCTGAGAGACGAAAACTGATCAGCAGGCCGTGTGCGCAACTGCAAGGAACATTCAGCGGACATGTTGTCCAAAGGAACAATTCGTGGCTAACCACAGCATGAGTTACATTTACATCATTACAAATCGTGTCTTTACATCAGCGATGATCTGTTTTTATATATTTCCTATGTTATAAACTATGAACATTTCACCGTTCAAACTGTTCGTATCTGCGATTACACAATTTAATTCAAGACAGAACCCGACGTGTGCAAGAATAATCATCTATTTATTATTATAAAGAACTTTAACCGCTTTATATATCTACGAACTGTTTATCCGTATTTTTAATGGACTTTAATTATCATTGAACACATTGTCAAATTGTATTTATATTTTTATTTTCAGTTTTTCACCTTTTGGATTGGTAGTAGAATAAAAGTCAGCTCCTGATTGTTTTATCCTTACTTAAACACAGTCATCTTGGTTACACTCACACGTCCGGGAAGAATGGTGGTGTTGTACTGACTGAAATATATATTTAGTCTTTATTTTAATGCATTTTGATATTCTGCATAAATAGTTCTCCCTATCTTTTTTTGTTGTTATATCACTTGATCCTTTAACAACATGTATTTTTGTTTTTATCTTAAGATTTTAATTGTAAAGAAATAAAAGAAAATTTGACAGACGATATGCAACTTACGCACATAAAAAGCAGTATCTGTATTTGTAGTTTTATATTTTAGACTTGATTCCTTTCAAATGTAGACCAAATGATGAAAGTCTTCATAAACTTATGCGCTCCAGGTAATAATGTCTAAAGCGATAAAACGTTGAAATTGGCTGACATTGTCCAAATGGAAATTCAACTCATGAACTGACGCTAATATCATCATGGAAATAGTGAACAATGCAATTTCCCATAGTTCTTTAGGTTCTGAAACGGCCAATTGTTAAAAATACATGCAAGCACATAATTATTTTGATCATTTAATTTCACCATTTGGAGAAAACATTTATCATGTGCTAAAATACGGTAATAACTTGAATAATTATACATTTTCTGAGGTCAACTAATTTAACAAAATTAATGGCATCTAGTGTACGTATAACTCAATGAAAATTCACAAAACTAAAAAAAAAAGAAGTAAGATCATCATATTTATATATTTAATACTCTGACTGTTCGATGAATTTTGAAGGAGGTACGCGTCGGCATCCCTAATTATAACAGAACAATTAGTGTGCCCTGAAATGAGTAAAACTATAATTATTATAATATTACCTGCTATTTTGCAAAGTCCACAAAACCGTTGACAATTGTCGTCTCTAAAGAGCCTGTATAATGGGTTTGTGCAGAGATCGGCATCATACTCCCTACAGTTAGATATTTTGTCGGCGCATGATGGTGGTGGTGTACTGACTGAAATATATATTAAGTCCTTATTATAAACATTTGGATATATTGCATAAATAGTTTACCCTATCTTTATTTTTTGTTAGATAACTTGATCCTTTAACAACATGTATTTTTGTTTTTATCTAAAGATTTTATTTCTTGAGAAATAAAAGAACATTTGACTTAAGACAGACGAAATGAAACTTGCGCACATAAAACGCAGTATCTGGATTTGTAGATTTTATATTTCAGACTTGATTCCTTTCAAATGTGGATTAAATGATGAAAGTCGACAGAATCTAATGCGACATGGGTAATAATTTCTAAAGCTATAAAACGTTGAAATTGGCTGACATTGTCCAAATGAAAATTTAACTCATGAAGTGATGCTAATTTCGTCATGGAAATACTGAACACTGCAATTACCCATAGTCCTTTAGGTTCTGAAACTGAGAATTGTTAAAAATACATGCATGCACATAATTATATTGGTCATTTAATTTCACAATTAGGAATGAACATTTATCATGGGCTAAAATACGGTAATAATTTGAATAATTAGACATTTTCTGAAGTCATCTAATTTAACAAAATTAATGGCATATAATGTGTTTATAACTCAAAAATAAATTAAAATACACATAATAAAAACTAAGATCATCATATTTTCATATTTGATATTCTGACTTTTCGAGAAATACTTGAGGAAGTACTCGGCGGCATCCCTAATTATAACAGAACAATTAGTGTGCCCTAAAATGAGTAAAACTTTAATTATTATAATATTACCTGCTATTTTGCAAAGTCCACAAAACAGTTGACAATTGTCCTCTTTAAAGAGCCTGTATAATGGGTTTGTGCAAAGATCTGCATCATACTCATTACAGTTAGATATTTTGTCGGCGCATGATGGTGGTGTACTGACTGAAATATATATTAAGTTCTTATTATAATACATTTGGATATATTGCAGACATAATTATCCTTTTCTCTTTATTTTGTTTTGTTACTTGATCCTTTAACAACATGATTTTTTTTATCTTAAGATTTTATTTCTTGAAAAAGAAATAGAAGATTTGACTTAAGACAAACGAAAAGAAACCAGACAACCAGTGAATAGATGACAAAAACACCGGCACAGTCAAGATAGACGATACTAAACAAACCCGAAAAAAATCATATTCGCGGTTACTGAAAGCAAGATCAAAGTATATACTACTTTCTTCAATCATGCCGTCTTATATCCTTATATCTTAAGAAGAAAATCCTTTAAAATGCTCAAAATAAAATCGACACAATTTCGACACAGAAAAAGTAAAAGAAACATGCGAGTCTTGATTCAAACTTCGAATTAGGGAACTGATGTTCTTAAATATAAGTCACTATAATTGAGCAACACGCTTAATTGTAACCTTGTATTGATTATGAATTCTTTTGAGCTTTAAAAAAACCCAAGAATGCATTCATAGTCATAATTTTAATACAATATTATCAAAACAGAAGTGTGCCTTCCATAAAAATCGACAAGGAGTGTAATTTGTTGACCTTCAACCAAATTCGTTGCTTGCGTTTTGTCGGTTTTCTTTCCTTGTTTTAATGTAATACGCCCAACCATTTGTACTGTCTTGATATTTCTATTGCTAATCAAAACTGATAACTTACCAATACAAAAACCACAATACATCCTGCATCTTACATTTGCCCAAGAATGGTAACTACTATTGGCTGGACAAATCCTTTCTTTCGGATACGGGCGACAGTTTATCAAATCTTTACAGTCTAAATAACGGAAACAGGGTTTAAAGTAATTGCAAGAATAAATCTAGAAGTGGGCTGTATTTCAATCAGACGGCAACCCGACAATTACAATAATAATAACAAAAAAACACTTCGAGCAGGGCAACCTACAGGTTGCACTTTGTAAATACAGCTGTTTCTCAAACCACGCCTCTTTTGGGGAGATATATAATATTCATAGATAATTAATTTTGTTTACGTACTGGTTCCCAGATATGCCATAATGATCTCTATGTGTTATCTCGTAGAGACATATCTTGGGAATGTTACCAGTAAATATACATATGCATAGCAATGAAAAGGAAATCTGTGGAAATCCTTAAGTCAAGGTAGGAGTAGTATAGAATTTTATGTAAGTTTAAACTCTTAGAAGTTCGGGGCATATGCCGCACAGCCCTATATTTTGACCTTTGAAAAAAATAGAAGTGCATATGAACTTTCCATTCCAGGATATGGTTTTTTTCAAAACTTCATATTAAAAGTGGTAGTTTTAGCCGTGACAGGAGTTCCCATGGGAAATTGCATTGTTGATATTTACAGAAATGCAACCTTGTTGTCTGCTCTTTGGTTGGGTTATTGTCTCTTTGACATATTCCACATTTCCATTCTCATTTTTATACTATATTGAGTAAAACAAGATAACATACAGAATTTAACCAAATCTGGTTTATCTCCGAGATTTTAATGAAATTAACTCAAATATGAAGTTTTATAAATAGTTCATGATGATTGAGAAAATCCTTGCCCTTAACTATGATGACTTATTTAGCATAAATTCACAGTTTACAGTATGCATAGTTTACTTAAAGCCCTGAATGCAAAATAAATTCATAATGTATGGATATTAGTAATTTGAATTGTTGAAAAGTGCTTATATTTACTCTTCACAGTCTTTGAAACTCATAGATCCTTCCTGAATATTATTGTAGGGGTGTTTTTTCTGTCGATAACCCAAAAGTAAGCCCTAACATCTAAATGTGCTTTTTTGTGACCGCGAAATAAAAAATACAAGCTAGAAATACACAAATACATCAAGAAAACTTACAATAGTGTGTTCTATCCCCAATATTCCATATTGCTAGAAACAGCAGAATAATTTAGGAAATTTTAGGCCCCAGAGGCAAAACACAGAGAAAAATGCCTGCCCCTTGGGTCATTAAACAAATAATTTAACTTGTAAATGCTATGACTTTATCATTTTAAAAGGTCTTGTGTATAGAAACCAATGACTGTGCTTAGAAGTAATGCAAAAATCAGATGTTAGCAGTCATTTCTATAAAACTTTTAGTAAAGTCATACATCAGACTGGTATCTCCATACATATTTATAACTTTTGACAATACTACTTTGTTTAAACACTTCTAGTTTAAATATTAGCTAAATAATGTTATATATATGGTAAGAGATGATTCTGTTGTGACAAGATTTCTAAACTGACCATTTGAGGCAGTAACTTTGAACTTTCATTGACAAATAGGCATACAGTAAGATGTGGACTGGAGAAAGAGGCATGATTGGGTAATTTATATTATCTTGAATGTTGGAATGATTAGCTGCTAAACATTACATTAATAGTGTTCTGAAATGCTTTCAATTTGTCATCAAAATAGTTTCAAACAGGTTCTAGACATTTCATGTCAGAAAACATGCACATAGGGGAAGCTGGCGATCATTTTAAAAAGTCTTGTTTTCAAATTCTTTAAAAAAATGATACAGGGATTGGGGTATAACATGTACTGTACAAGATAACTAAGAGTATATGCAGTGATTTCTTAAAGGCTATAATTCTGATAAATAAGTATTGTTGTGAGAAAAAAGTGTTTTAAGAGAGTTTTCTATTGGAATAAATGTGAGTATAGGTTGCACTTTGTAAATACAGCTGTTTCTCACACCACGCCTCTTGTGGGGAGATATATAATATTCATAGATAATCAATTTTGTTTACGTACTGGTTTCCAGATATGATCTCTATGTTTAATCTCGTAGAGACATATCTTGAGAATGTTACCAGTAAATATACATATTCATAGCGACAGAATTGAAATCTGTGGAAATCCTTAACTCAAGGTAGGAGTAGTATAGAATTTCAATGTATGTTTAAACTCTTAGAAGTTCGGGGCATATACACGTTGAAAATATGCCGCACAGCCCTATATTTTGACCTTTGAAAAAAATAGTAGTGCGTATAAACTTTCCATTTTAGGATATAATTTTTTTTCAAATTATAGTGGTACAATTTTAGCCGTGAAAGGAGTCCCTTTGGGAAATTGCATTGTTGATATTTATAGAAATGAAACCTACAGTACTCAAAAAGAGACGGGTGCCTATACACTATGTCAATCTCAGGATGATCCCGAGTCTGTATAAACTGTAATTTAAAAAATTGGATAGACATTTGTAAAAGTTGAGATTACGTACATTAAATCAAAGATCTGCCGTTATCAATAAATTATCGAAATTATCGACAAAAAAAGCCCCCAAAAAAAGAATATGAAATAAGACAACCTCGAGTAAGGTTCAGGCACATAGTCTGGTAGATACCCTACTAAACACATTATCAGTTCAGAACTGTGGTGGGGATTAACTTAGATTTTTTATATAGATCTGAACCCTCCCCTTATTTATATTTTCTTAATGTTTACATGAAATGAAATATGTTTATTTTTTATTTTTGATCGTTTGCTCTTCTTTGGGTGGTAAATATTTCATGCATATTCATGTTGAGTAAAGATAAACAATTGATCCAATTGGTAGGTACTGCAAAATTAATTGACGGAGATGAAAAAGTGAAAAACAGAGCAAGTTGGATACAGACAGAAACTTTGCATGGCAACATATCACATGCAGACAACTAATAGTTATCAAAAGTACCAGGATTATAATTTTATACGCCAGACGCGCGTTTCGTCTACATAAGACTCATCAGTGACGCTCAGATCAAAATAGTTAAAAAAAACTAAACAAGTTATGAAATTAAAAGAAGATTTGGCATGAATAACAATGAGACAACTCTCCACAAGAGACCAAATGACACAGAAATTAACAACTATAGGTCACCGTACGGCCTTCAACAATGAGCAAAGCCCATACCAATTAGTCAGCTATAAAAGGCTCCGAAATGACAAATGTAAAACAATTAAAACGAGAAAACTAACGGCCTAATTTTTGAACAAAATATGAACGAAAAACAAATGTGTAACACATCAACAAACGACAACCACTGAATTACAGTCTCCTGACTTGTGACAAGCACATGCATACAGAATGTTGCGGGGTTAAACATGTAAGCGGGATCCCAACCCTCCCCCTAACCTGGGACAGTGGTGTAACAGTACAACATAAGAACGAACAATACAAATCAGTTGAAAAAGGCTTAACTCATCAGATGGATACAAACACTAATACTACACAGAGTAGACGTGGTCGAGTACTTGCATATCCCAACAACAAAAAGACACTAAGTACTGATCTGGGAGTACTCGCATTTACTGACAGCTATTTCAAAGACACTAACAACTAATTAAAAAAGCATGCATATAAGACTAAATTATTAATCCGTACACATCCAACATCCAATGGATTTAGTGTAAAGACGTCATAAACTGTCAGAGAAAAACATGACCTTGTGCAATGCAAAGTTACAGGTATCGACAGATTGTAGATCCATGAATGTGTATATGTATATATCAATAATACTTAGTTTGCTTTTAATCTACTAATAACAAAATCAATATTAAAACCAATAAAACAATATTCAATGATCAAATTACAGTGTTGAAGAAGTTTATTTATAGGATCGATAAGTTTACCAGGATCGTTTCTTAATTTCCGGGCACGGTAAACAACATTTCTGTAATAATGAGGATGTGCTATCCCGTTTGAAATAAGTTTTCTACAGGTACAACCAAACTTCAAAACCAAATCTTTATATCTATGGAAGAATTAAGTAAAGGTTCTAAGTAATTTGTGGTAACGAATTCCCTGGCTTAATAATTTACCAGTAATACATATAGATAACGTTCGTTAAAATCAAAAACGGCACAACAGACCCGGGCATAGCGAACGAGTTGTGAAATATAAACACCGTAAGATGGTGCCAAAGGAACATCATCATCCAAAAAGGGAGAATTAACAGTAGGGAACGAAAAATCGTACCTTTTGTCGTAAATTTTAGTGTGGAGTTTCCCGTGTAAAACCGAAATATCTTAATCTAGGAAAGGACAGTTATTACTGTTTAAATTTGATTTATTTAAAGTAAGTTCCTTTGAGTAAATTTCGGCAGTATATTTAGAAAATTCTTGATTATTTAACGAAAAAATAACATCAAGATAACGGTAAGTGTTGTTGAATTTGTCAATTAAATGCAATTTAGATGGGTCTTTACTGAGTTTGGTCATAAACTGTGATTCATAACAGTACAAAAACAAGTCTGCCTTTAAAGGGGCGGAAATTAATGCACATTGGAATACCTACAACATGTTGATAAACTTTGTTGCCGAAACGACCATCTAATTAAATAGGAAAACTTTTGTTTAATAAGATTGTGTGGAAGTGTAACGAAAGAGTAAAAAAGTCAAAACTGTCAACAGAATCAAAAGAACCACCAAAAGCACGTAGTTTATCTAAAACATCCAAGATTTTTTTACTCTCCAAAAATAGTTAATTCCACTATGTTAATATATATTTTATTACAATAGATTATGATAAGCTCTTAGTAGTCAAGGAACTTGTTAAAAACACCGAAAGATTAGTTGTAGAACACTAGAGGGCGAGATGAAACGATATTTTATTGTTTTTTGTGTAGTTTAAGTAACCAATACAAAGTAGGGTCCTTCAAATGTTCAGAAGAAGACTCCAGCTTTGATGTGGTTATATGTTTGTTTACTATATCACTCTCTGTGGAGCGCACGGACTTGAATGTAGATGAATTAAAAATTTCATTCTTAAGAACGTCCGTGTAGTATTTATGGCAAACCATCACCACTGTGTTGGCTGCTTCGTCTGCCGGTTCAAACACAAACCGCTTTGAAAGTTCTTGAAGTTTATTACTTATTCTGGAAATAGGCGTATTATGTACTATTTTATTTATTTCTGAATCATTTTCAAAATATGATATTCTATTATCTACAGCAAAGGTTATTTCACATTCATATGATGGTCCTTTTGATTCTGTTGACAGTTGTGACTTTTCAACTCTTTACACTACACTTCCAAATAATCTTATCAAACAATAGGATTCCTGTTTAATAAAATGCCCGTTTGGTAAATCTAAATGCAAATATATATTGGTAAATCTGAATGCAAATATATTTTGCTGCAACTCATTTAAAGCCTTCTTCTCTAATGAAATTCAACAACCCTTAGCGTTATCTTGATGATTGTTTCGTTAAATAATCAAGAATTGTGTAAATAAACTGCAGAAAAATACCCAATGGCACTTACTCCAAATAAATCAAATATAAACGGTAATACAGTCCTTGTATGGTGTAAACTTCCCACTAACACCATACACCATTACACCATACACCTTGTACCATTACACCATACACGTTGCACCTTTGCACCATACACCTTACACATTACACCATACACCATTCCCCATTCTATCTACACGATCCGAAATTACCCGTAATGCAATTAAATTTCAAATATTAAGATTATTATTATTGTTTACGTTTCCAATTTGAAAAATTAAAATAAAAAGCACTTCGTTTTCAACCAATGAAATGTCGTACACCGTTCATTCACACCATTCCCAATCGCACGTTACACAATCACACCATTCCTCATACACCATTACACCATACACCATACACCTTACACTATTGCACCATATGCCATACACCATTACACCATACACGTTTTTTTTGTTTACACCAACCAAGGGCTGTAACTGCCTTTCCTATATTTAGATATTTCAGTTTTACACAGGCACTATACACTAAAATTGACGACAAAAGGGACGATTTTTCGGTATTTATAGTTTAGTTTCCTTTTGTGGACGGTGTTATGCCTTTGGCACTATCTTACGGTGTTTCTATATCACAACTCGTTCGTTATGACCGTGTATGTCGTGAAGTTTTGGATTTCAATAAAACGTAATCTATGTATTTTTGGTGAATTATTATTTTGCGGATTTTGTTACCACAAATTACTCAAAACCGTTACTAAATTTTAGATACAAAGCTTTGGTTTGAAAGTGTGGTTGTACATGTAAAAAACTTATTGCAAACGGGAAAGCACATCCTCATTTTACAGAGAAGTAGTTTACCAAGCCCGGAAATTTAAAAACGATGCGGGTAAACTAACCTATTCTTTAACTAAACTTATTCTAAAATGTTATCAATTCAACACTGTAATTATATCTTTGAATATTTGTTTTATTAGTACTAATATTGCTTTTGTTATCAGTAAATAAAATTAAGACTAAATATTTTTTTTATATACATATGCATATTCATGCCTCTACAATGCTTACAATTTTTCGATACCTGTATCTTGGCATTGTACAAGGTCATGTTTTTCTTTGACTGTTCATGACGTCTTTATAAGAAATCCACTGGATGCTGGATGTGTGCTGATTGATATTTAAGTCTTAGATGCATGATTTTTTAATAACTTGTTATTGGCTTCATGATCTTTTTAATAACTTGTTATTGGCTTTCAACTAGTTATCAGTAACTGTGCGTACTCTTAGATCTGTACTAAGTGTCTTTTTTTGGCAGGGATGTATAAGTACCCGTCCACGTCCACTCTGTGTTTTATTTAGATGTATTACTATTTGTATCAATCTGATGAGATAAGCCTTTTTCAACTAGTTTTTATATTTGTGATGTTGTACTGTTACACCACTGTCCCAGGTTAGGGTATGGATTGGCGCCTTCAAACGAATTTAACCCCGTCACATTTTGAAATGCCTGTCCCAAGTCAGGAGCCTGTAATTCATTGGTTGTCGTTTGTTGCTGTGTAACATATTTGTTTTTCGTTCATTATTTTGTACATAAATTAGGCCGTTAGTTTCCTGGATTGAATGGTTTAACATGTGTCTTTTCGGGGACTTGTATAGCTGACTATGCGGAATGAGATTTGTTCATTGTTGAAGGCCGTACGTTGTTGAAAATTCCTGTGTCATTTGGGTCTCTTGTTGAGAGTTGTCTCATTGGCATTCAAACGACATCTCATTTCTTATATTTACCAGACTAAAATATCGTTGGTCTATAAATACGAATACAAAGAGTGATGGGTTTATGTCAATGAAACAGCAACCAATTGACAACAATAAGACAAATATACTAGAGGTAAACATACAGAATACATCGAGAGATAGATGTTCAAATTCCGACCGGACACGGCTGCCTATTTATACATTCGTGCAAACTATCAAACTTCCGGGATCCAGTACGCTCGAATATGCAATTAAGGTATGCTGAATTTTTCAGCACAAGACAGGATAAGGTATGGTTTTGACATGAAATGACTGCCACTGTATTTGAACTTAAATCACGGTAGTCATTAAATATGCTTGAAATTGCTGAATTTAGCATAGAAGGCAAAGGGGCTATGAATTAGTGGATGTAGTCATGTCAGGTTTGAAATTTTTTGTCGGATATTCGTACTTTTTGGGTTTTCACCTACGATGCAGGATAAATTATTTAAGAGGATTATATATTTCTTTTCTTACGATTTGAGACCCAAATTATGCCAATGCTAAATATATACATTAAATATATCGAAAAGGAGTTTCCTAACCTATCAATATTTTTAACTTATGTTGTTCCTTAAATAATATTCTTCTGATTTATAGTATCAAGTTTAAATTCAACAATTTTTAATTTCACCTGACTGCATACTTAAAAGAAATTCCATTTCTGTTTTAATTATATTATTTTCTTCTGATTTAAAGTATCAAGTTTAAATTCAACATTTTTTAATTTCATCTGACTTCATACTTAAAAGAATGTCCATTTCTGTTTTAATTATATTTCTACCAACCGTTATGATTGTAATCTGTAAAATGACCAGGTGTTGATGTGTCAGGTGTAAATCCTAAAAAATAACAGGTAGAAATAAGCCATTAATACAATAACAGTCATATTGTCTTTAGAATGGTGACACATTTGAATGACGTTTATATTATAATATTAAACGCAATGAAACACAAAAATAATAACCAACAGTTTTCAAAATGAAATTCATTTTTTTATGATCTTCGAAAACAAGTTTTTGTTAAGAATTTTCTAAATAAACTGCAGAAATATAAAAGTTTTTGTTAAGAATTTTCTAAATAAAATATACCCAATGGCACCTACTCCAAATAAATCAAATGTACACGGTAATAACTGTCCTTTCCTATATTTAGATATTTCAGTTTTACAAAGGCACTATACACTAAAATTTATAACAAAAAGGACGATTTTTCGCTATTTATAGTTTAGTTTCCTTTTGTGGACATGGTTATTCCTTTGGCACCATCTTACGGTGTTTCTATATCACAACTCGTTCGTTATGACCGTGTATGTCGTGACGTTTTGGATTTCAATAAAACGTAATCTATGTATTACTGGTGAATTATTATTTCGCAGATTTTGTTACCACAAATTACTCAAAACCGTTACTCAATTCTAGATACAAAGCTTTGGTTTGAAAGTGTGGTTGTACATATAGAAAACTTTTTGCAAACGGGAAAGCACATCCTCATTTTACGGAGATGTTGTTTACCGAGTCCGGAAATTTAAAAACAAACAGGGTAAACTTATCGATCCTTTAACTTAACTTATTCTAAAATGTAATCAATTCAACACTGTAATTACATGAATTATATCATTGAATATTTTTTTTATTGGTACTTATATTGCTTTTATTATCATTAAATAAAATAAAGACTAAATATTATTTTTTATATACATATGCATATTCATGCCTATACAATGCTTACAATTTGTCGGTACCTGTATCTTGGCATTGTACAAGGTCATGTTTTTCTTTGACTGTTCATGACGTCTTTATAAGAAATCCACTAGATGCTGGATGTGTGCTGATTGATATTTAAGTCTTAGATGTATGATTTTTTTAATAACTTGTTATTGGCTTTCAACTAGTTATCAGTAACTGTGAGTACTCTTAGATCTGTACTTATTGTCTTTTTTTGCATGGATGTATAAGTACCCGTCCACGTCCACTCTGGACAGCGACCCATTGACAACAATAATACAAATATACTAGAGGTAAACATACCGAATACATCGAGAGATAGATGTTCCAAATCCGACAGGACACGGTTGCCTATTTATACATTCATGCAAACTATCAAACTCCTGGGAACCAGTACGCTCTCATATGCAATTAAAGGTGTGTTGAATCTTTCAGCACAAGTCAGGATAAGGTATAGGTTTGACATGAAATGACTGCCACTGTATTTGAACTTAAAACACAGTAGCCATTAATGCTTGAAATTGCTGAATTTAGCATGGAAGGCACAGGGCTATGAATTAGTGGTTTATAACTTAAGGATGTAGTCATGTCAAGTTGGAATCTTTTGTTGGATATTCGTACTTTTCGGGTTTTTTCCTACGATGCAGGATAAATTATTTAAGAGGACTATATATTTCTTTTCTTACGATTGAGACCAAAATTATGCCAATGCTAAATAAAAACATTGAATATTTCGAAAAGGAGTTCCATAACCTATTAATATTTTTAACTTATTTTGTTCCTTAAATAGTGTTCTTCTGATTTATAGTATCAAGTTTAAATTCAACATTTTTTTAATTTCACCTGACTGCATACTTAAAAGAATGTCCATTTCTGTTTTAATTATATTTTTATTTACCGTTATGATTGTAAAGTTTAAAAGATTTGCCAGGTGTTGATGTGTCTGGTGTAAATCCTTAAAAATTAACGGTAGAAATAAGCTATAAATACAATAACAGTCAAATTGTCTTCCAAATAGTGACAGATTTGGTTGACGTTTATATTATAATAACAAACAGTTTTCAAAATTAAATCACCTTTTTTATAATCTTCGAAAACAAGTTTTTGTTAAGGAAGGTGAAATATGAGTGTTACATTGTACAAATGACAACTGATAATGCTTTATTCGTCGTCGACATTATTCCGTGCTCATCTACTTATCAAACAATAGGATGATTGGTTCAGTAGTGCTTTTATCAGACTATATCAGGATATGGGTATTTCATCGAATCTTAACAGAAAGTTGTGAAAATATTAGAAAAAAAAAAAACGACACGGATAAAAATAATGAACAATGTCAAAATGTTCGGGCTATAATTAAATCTAGATCTGTATTTGTGTAACATGTGTAAGTTGATGCAAGCTTACGATCTGTATTGTGTCTTATACTATTAGAGGCAAATAATCTTTAACGACTATACTATATTAATGTGCAAACACGTTTATTATGAGCTATGAAAGTCAAGTAGGACGTGCATTTTTCTGAGTAAGTTTTAAAAAAAAATCGCACAAATATACTTAATGTGCGTTAGCTGTCACTATCTTATAGATTAACAACTGTTGGATACATTGATACTTAAGAATCTTCATCGAAGTTGGAGCACGAATGATGTGTTAATTATTTTTTTTATGTGTCATTTGTATGCATGAGTGACATTCCATTTTACTATATTTCAATTCGAAAAAGTCTGTTGAATCTATCGTGTATTGTCTCCCTTGAACAGATTCATATTTTTATATTTACGTATAGTTATTTGATTTAATTTTAAATAATTTAAAAATTCAATAGATTTTAGTTTTTATTATTGGTTTGTTAAAGACATTTATGCATATTTTATAATTTTATATATTTGTTTCAAACGTTTCAAAGTGTTATATACCAACATAAATAACACTTTATAATTTTATAAATATTATTTAGTAACATTAAAGTAATAAGCTCACCGACAGTGCAAGAAACTCATTGGTAATCAAGTTCGCTATAAACCCCCCTCACAAAAATATATTTGGTTTAATGAGGCAACTAACTGTGAGAGTGCATTTGCCTTAATCTTTAACAGCCGCATTATTGTAATATAATATATATAATGTCGTCTGTCTTTTTATAATTTAAGGTAAATCATTCAGGTGAACAACACACGTGCTACTTGAGACATGTAGTAATTCTGCTGTAGTTGCATTACTTGTTTCCCTAAATACAAATACATGACTGTATGATGCGACACCCCTAACACAAACAGACACAATATAAACATACGCACAAACACAAAAACAGAACACCATAACCACCACTTTATTCCAGAAACTTCAAACCTGTGTCTAATGCTATAGTGAGAAGTTATGATTGAAACCTATATAAAGCATTTGACCTTTTATGAAAAAGACTATAATTATATGAAAACCGAATTATATTTTCTCCTTATAATGATAAAATTTTGAGAAAATTAACCAGAGTTATCTTTCATTTATCACAAAGAGGGGCTAGTAAAAAGTTAAATCACAAAAACACCGAACTCCGAGGAAAATTCAAAACGGAAAGTCCCTAAAGAAATGGCAAAATCAAAATCTCAAACACACCAAACGAATGGATAACAATCGTCATATTCCTGACTTTTAATTCGAGCTTAATTAACGTGAACTCAATTTTTCACTAAACATGAATGTTAATTTATTCAATAATGAGAACTTATTTACCCAAATCTACTAATTTTATTTGAAATTATGAATATTGATGACAAAATATGAACATGCTATGTGTTGAGATTTCCAATGCGACAAGTCTCCACAAGAGTTTTGTTTCATTACCGAATGATTCAACTTAAACTTAACTATTCTGTATCATTTGCACGTTGTGTCCTTGACAACAAGTTGTTCCTTTGCAGGAGTACAAGGGATCAGTCTGCATTATGCGGTGATCGTTATGTTCGACAGTTTAACGGACAGTGATCTTAACTGTTTTCAAACTTTTGAATTATTCAAATACCAAGATTTTCTATCCCAAGAATAAATTACATTAGCTGTATTTACCATTACTTTTTTCAATATCGGATCCTTAATGCTCTTCAACTTCGTATCTAACAATGTATTTGACGTTTTTATTTTTTATTAAACCGCTACTGATGAGTCTTTAGTAGACAAAAAAAAGTAAAATAACAAAATATAGTCCGAGGAAAATTCAAAACCCAAATTTCTTGCTCAAATGGCAAAATCAAAAGCTCAGACACAGCAAACGAACGGAAAACAACTGTCATATTCCTGACTGGGTACAGGCATTTTCTTATGTAGAAAATGGTGGGTTAAACCTGGTTTTAAAGCTAGCTAAACCTATTAATTGTATGACAGTCGCATACAATTTCATTATAATGACAACGATGTGTGAATAAAACAAACAGACATAATAGGTGAACATGTCACAAATAGGAGTTAAGCAGTCATTATTGTGTTATAATCTTAATCACTCTAAAAACAGACAAATATGTCAACAACAACAAAAAACACAAAGGGGGTTATAGACAAGCACATTAGCAAAAATGATAGCCAAGAAGACAAAAATTTGACATAGCGTAATTACACAATGACGGGATGTATAAGCACCGAGCCATGCAAACGGACATTGCCATCAATAGATTAAAACGTAAAAGAAATATTCACAAAGACAAGTAAAAGAATACTATAGCATGTTATTAAGATAGTAAACAACGTTAGTACTACGAATCATTACTCCAGATCATCGTGTATCATTTGTGAAGTTGATACAGAATATTTATCAACAAGGTCTTGGTACCTTCCGATGAACTTTTTTTAGAAAAAAAGTAGAGACGTTCTTTGACATACCCCTTGTTCATCAACTTTCTGCTCAGACTCTGATGACGTTAACAAAGTCTAAGTAGCAGCTGTAAGCTTTTAAATACCGCAAATGTATTTCCCATATGCAGGTAAAGTTGGTATATTGCAACTAAGGTTGGGGATGTTGATAATTTCAAATTTAAATCATCTTGTTTGTCATAGATTCTGGTACTGAGATGACCGTGTGTGTCAAATTCGAGGTATAAGTCTAAACATGAAGAAGCCGTGTCCGTTGTTTCTTTAATTTCTAGTTCTGGAGGATATATATATGGACCCCAATCAGAACAGTTTGGATTGTAAATGGAAAGAACATCATCAATATATCTGAATGTGAAATTAAATGGTCTGAAGGAACTCCGGCTCGCTTCTGGTGTACGACATTTTATTCCTGGTATCTATGGTGAGTTTTTTCCTTCTATTGATATCTAGGCATAGCTCCTTCCGTATTCGACCTATGTTGTCTTGTCACCGTTGTCACTTCCTACGGCTTTGCTGTTAGAAATACATGTTGACGTATGCAATCGATAATAATGCATCTATGATCTAAGACACGGAGATGGTTAAAAATTATAAATAATACTTACGATCCTCGCATAATTGTGCATTGCACGGCATACTATTCCTTGGAGGTGTATTACAGCACTGTGCACAGAGAACCGACGTCCTACGTGACCGACTTATAACGTCTCTTTTCCCTACGGCATTTCCTACCAAATCGCAAACCTTAAATAAAATTAGTTTTTTTATTACATGTTTGTCCCAACCCACAACCATCAGGAAATTTTCTGTTTTCATTTTTTCACTATATGTCTAGTCTTAAAATCAACTCATTGATCTCGTTGTAGTATGTTTGTCTCGAGTGTGGTAGGTCATTGTTTCCCTGTCCAGGACAAACACAGCACTTACAAATTTATATGCTATACCTTTACAATCAGCATGTTGTATAAGATTACAAACAAAGAATGGCTGGATCGGAATCACTATAATGTGTCTGAGTAGGTTGACATATGTTTTCAACTGTACTGTTACCTCCGGTTCGATCAGCAGGGTAATATTCATTTCACGTTAACATGTTCTGGTCCTTGAACGCAGGTTATTTTTGTAACTAGACATTAAAAACCAAATAACTATCATCATAACTAAATGTCTTTTGAATTTTTGTCTTATCTTGATAAATATTTTGAATGTATACCCTTTTTTTTGTTTTAACATTATGGACTTCCACATCACATTGAAATTACTTTGAACAACTCAAAGTACATCCATTTTGGACATAATTTGGTGTTGATAGGAAACCCATGTCAACAGTTGTCAAAAAAGACAAATCCATATTGTCAGTTAGAGGATACAAAAGTTAATATAGACATAAGTTCAAAATTTGTTTGCAATAGACCATGCACATGCTTTGCCGTTCGAATTTCATTTTGCTTTTTTCTACACAATTTCCTGCAATTTTAGTTGTAGAATGGTCATTTTCATAATTGTCATTCCTTCTCCCTCCGAATATCTAATGGTTATCCCCCTACCGAGAGATAATTCTAAAATCTAGTTCCAAATGGTGAAGTTAAAATCATCCCTTCGTAAATTTTACGGACGCCACCACCAGTTGGTTGACCGTTATGGAAAACCCGTTTCACAGATGATATCGGATATGTTTCTTACGTAGTAACTGCAATCCCCTTCCCTTTTCATGTATGTGACCTACCGTATTAAACTATTTACCAGATTTGTAATAACATGAGCAACACGACGGGTTCCACATGTGGAGCAGTATCTGCGTACCCTTCCAAAGCACCTGAGATCCCCCCAGCTTTTGGTGGGATTCGTGTTGCTCAGTCTTTAGTTCTCTATGTTGGTTCTTGTGTACAATTATTTGTCTGTTTGTCTTTTTCATTTTTAGCTATGGCGATGTCAGTTCATTTTCGAATTATGAGTTTTTGATTTTTCCTCTGGTATCGTTCGCACCACTTTTAAGTCAATGTTTTGCTTACCGCCTTTTCCCTGCAGCCTGCAGAGTAAACCACAGCAGAATTTTGCAAAGTGGTTTTGTCAAAGAAGCATTCCTGAAAGAAAAACAAGAAAGTTATTTCAAGCATTTATACGAATTGACAATTGAACTTTCCAGAAATTGTTTAATAAAATATATTTAAGTTTTATATTACCAATAGACATGATAGAGATCTACCGTACAACCGTACAATACAAGTCACAGCAAGAAACGTGTATATGTTAAAGAATATTAAAATCGTTTGGGTTTCACCAATTGATAATATGACAACTATCGTCTGTTAAGCAAGTGATCCTGATAACATCCCCGCTATAGCACACTGAGGGCCTTGAAATGTATAGTGCATAGAGTGATGGTGTGATAATGTGCGTGTTTATGTGTGTTTTCATTGTGTATTTCGATAAAATTTTTGTTTGCTTTCTTTTGAATCGCTGACATTCATTAAAAAAAATCACCTTTCACTACTAAAGACCAATATAAAACTTCTTGAAGTTTTGACATAATCTAAGACGTTCATGATACATGTAATCTGTTATTTTTGTTTGTTTCTTTGTTTGATTTGTGTTCTTTTATGTACGTATTTTTCGTCTGCTTTGTTTAAAAGGAAAATACAGTTATGTCAAATACTTTGATGCTTAAATACCAGCTAGTGAAAAACAAAACGCGTTCCGGCTTTCATCAAACTAAAATTTAAAAATACGTCATTTCTTTCAAGTCGAAATCAACTTCCAATTCCTGCCAAACAGTATATTTCAGATATTTGTAATAAAAAGAACAAGGAATTCAAATGTTTACCTCAAGTCCATCCCGACATTCTACCTGATGTGTCAAACACTTTGATTTATCGGATTCGCTATGACATGATAAACAAAACAGACCTAATAGTTATCAAAAGTACCAGGATTATAATTTTATACGCCAGACGCGCGTTTCGTCTACATAAGACTCATCAGTGACGCTCAGATCAAAATAGTTAAAAAGCCAAACAAATACAAAGTTGAAGAGCATTGAGGACCCAAAATTTCAAAAAGTTGTGCCAAATACGGCTAAGGTAATCTACTCCTGGGGTAAGAAAATCCTTAGTTTTTCGAATAATTCAAAGTTTTGTAAACAGAAAATTTATAAAAATGACCATATAATTGATATTCATGTCAACACCGAAGTGCTGACTACTGGGCTGGTGATACCCTCGGGGACGAAACGTCCACCAGCAGTGGCATCGACCCAGTGGTGTAAATAGTTATCAAAAGTACCAGGATTATAATTTTATACGCCAGACGCGCGTTTCGTCTACATAAGACTCATCAGTGACGCTCAGATCAAAATAGTTAAAAAGCCAAACAAATACAAAGTTGAAGAGCATTGAGGACCCAAAATTTCAAAAAGTTGTGCCAAATACGGCTAAGGTAATCTACTCCTGGGGTAAGAAAATCCTTAGTTTTTCGAATAATTCAAAGTTTTGTAAACAGAAAATTTATAAAAATGACCATATAATTGATATTCATGTCAACACCGAAGTGCTGACTACTGGGCTGGTGATACCCTCGGGGACGAAACGTCCACCAGCAGTGGCATCGACCCAGTGGTGTAAATAGTTATCAAAAGTACCAGGATTATAATTTTATACGCCAGACGCGCGTTTCGTCTACATAAGACTCATCAGTGACGCTCAGATCAAAATAGTTAAAAAGCCAAACAAATACAAAGTTGAAGAGCATTGAGGACCCAAAATTTCAAAAAGTTGTGCCAAATACGGCTAAGGTAATCTACTCCTGGGGTAAGAAAATCCTTAGTTTTTCGAATAATTCAAAGTTTTGTAAACAGAAAATTTATAAAAATGACCATATAATTGATATTCATGTCAACACCGAAATTATATTATATTTCTTACATAGTGAAATCATTCTTGTGTACAAGAATTTCATGTAGAAATGACGTGTTATTAATAGTTTTAGCATTACAATTACTATTTTTAAACTGACTCGGTATAAAGTAATTAGATATACGTAATTATCTTCGTTTGTTTTTTATACAAAAAATATTTTTTTCAATTTTATTTATTTTAATTGTTTTTTTGTTTTTTTACATCATCCACTTCCTTCTCCTCTTCCTCCTCCTCTTTCTCCTCCCCTACTCTTCCCTTAAAACAAACAGTTACAAATAAGATAAAACTACAAACCAATAAGTCTGAAATGGCCTATATATGTACTCGACTGTACTGATGTTTAGTCCTGGTATCTATGATGAGTTTATTTACAACCACTGGGTCGATGCCAATGCTGGTGGAGATTTATTTCGCCGAGGGTATCACAAGCCCAGTAGTCAGCACTTTTTGTGCCCACATGAATTGTCATTGATATGGTTATATTTATAAATTTACTGTTTACAAATTTTTGACTTTTTTGAATTAATAATTAAGGCTTTTCTACCTCAGGCATAGATCACCTTAGCCGTTTTTGGCAAAACTTTTAGGAGTTTTGGTTCTCAATGCTCTTCAACTTCGTACTTTATTTGGCCTTTTTTACTTTTTTTGGATTCGAGCGTCACTGATGAGTCTTTTGTAGACGAAACGCGCGTCTGGCGTATATACTAAATTTAGTCCTGGTATCTATGATGAGTTTATTTACTTGAATAGTCTGAATACAAATAAGATTACCCTGTAAACTGATAATGTTCTATTCGTCGCCGCCACAATTCCGATTTTATCTACTTGATGTGGTGAGATTGCCAATCAGAAACTCTCCACTAGAGTTTTGTTTAAAATAAAATTGAGAATGGAAATGGGGAATGTGCCAAAGAGACAACAACCCGACCATAGAAGGTCACCAACTGGTCTTCAATGTAGCGAGAAATTCCCGCATTGTTTCAATACCAAATTTGACTTATCTTAAGCTTGTCAAGGACAACACGTCCCAACAATGAAGATTCAACATAAAATAATTTATGCTGTGTTTTTGGCACGTTATGTCCGTGACAACTAGTAATTCCCTTGCAGGGGGTACACGGTCTCAATCGCCTTTATGTGGTGTTCGTTCTGCTCAATCTTGTGTTAAGTCAGTTATACGGACAGTTATCTAAACTGTTTACAAAGCTTTGATTTTGTTAATAACTAAGGATTTGTCTATCCCTGGAATAATTTACACTAACTGTACATTGTATTTGTCAAAACCTTTAAAGGATATCGTGTCATCCCTGTTCTTTAACATGTTTAATCAGGTGATTTATTTAGACTTTTGATTGTTTTAATTGGAGCGCCACTAGTTTTAATCCTGGTATCTACGATGAGTTTATTTCCTTCTATTTTCTTCTAGGCATGACTCCGTCCGTTGTAGACCTAGGGTGTATTGTCGTCTTAGTAACATCTTACAGTTTTGCTACTATTCGAAATATATATTGACGTATGCAATTAATATAAATGCATCTTTGATTTTTTTTAATACATGATTTGCTTTTTCATAAGAAAAAAAAATTATAAATAACACTTACGATTGTCGCATAAATGTGCATTGCATGGAATGTTATTCCTTGAAGCTGTATTACAGCATTGTGCACAGAGAACCGACGTCCTTCGTAACCGACCTATAACGTCTCTTTTCCCTACGGCATTTCCTAACAAATCACAAACCTTAAATTAAATAAGTAGTTTAATTACATGTATGTCACAACCATCAGCATGTTTTCTGTTTTAATTATCTCACTTTATGTCTAGAATCGGGATTAACTCATTTATATCTTTGTATCGTGTTTGTCTCGTGTGTGGTAGGTCATTGTTCCCCTGTCCGGAGCAAAGCAAAGACTTACAAAGTTGTGTTCTATATTTTTACACTCAGCATGTTGCATTAAAGTTCAAGCAAAGAATGTCTAGATTGGAATCACGATAATGTGTCTGAGAAGCTAACACATGTCTATCACTGGCCTGTTATCTCCACTTCGATCAGCAGGTCAATACTCATTTCACATTAACATGTTCTGGTCCTTGAACGCATGCTATTTTTGTATATGGACATTAAACACCAAATTATCATCATCATTGTCTACACCCGGTATATCGAAATTAACATATAATCAATAGTTCGAAACTAAATGTCTTTTAAGTCTGACTGATTCATGTGTTTAATCTTGATAAATATCTTTATTTTTTACCCTTTTTTGTTTTAATATTATTGACTGCCACAACCCGGATCTTACTTTGAACAACATATAGAACATCCATTTTGGACATAATTTGGTTTCGATAGGGAACCCATGTTACATGTCAAAAAAGATAAATCCACATTTTTAGTTAAAGGATACAAAAGTTAATATAGACATAATTTCAAAGTTTGCTTGCCATTGACCATGCACATGCTTAAATTTGCCGGTTGAATTTCATTTTGCCTTTTGTACACACATTCCTGCAATTTGTGTTGCAGAATGATCATTTTAATAATTGTCCCGCCTTCTCCCTCCGAATATCAAATGGTTTTATTCCCTACTGAAAAATAATTTAAAAATCTATGTAAAGTCAATGTTTTGCTTACCGCTTTTGCCCTGCAGCCTGCAGAGTAAACTACCGCCGAATTTTGCAATGTGGATTTATCAAAGAAGCATTCCTGAAAGAAAAACCAGAAGGTGCTTTAAAGCAGATATACAAATGGACTATTGATCTTTCCTTTCCAGAAATTGTTTTATGAAAAGTATCTAAGTTATACGTTGCTAATTGACATGACAGAGATCTACCGTACAATGCAAGTCAAAGCAAGAAACGTGCATATGCTACAGAAAAATTAAAAACTTCTGGGTTCCACAATTGGATAATATGACAAATATTGTCTGTAAAACATATGACCCAAATACCCTACCCACTATATCACACCGAGAGTCTGACAATGTGTTGTTTAATGGTGTGATAATATATCACCTTTCACTACTAAAGTCCAATATAAAAATTCTTGAAAGGAGTAGGTCCAGTAAGACCCAGTAAGACCCCTTTTTGGCCCCAAAATATATAGCAGTTTTACAAAAAATTTGAAATGTTAACTTTTAGTTATTTATTGGACAGTAGAATGCTTCTGCTACATGAATATGGGCTGTTTTTGACAATACAATGCACATGTATCGGGTACTAGCACCATTAAGTCATACTAAATTACTGCAATCTTCACAATTCTAGCATTTTAGTTATATTTTAGACGGCTTTCGTGTGAAACGAAAGTGACCACATTCGTGTTCATTCTAAAAATTGAAATGTAAGTTGTATTTTATGATAATACATAACACATATAAAGATTGAGGATGAATACGGATGCGGCCACTTTCATTTTTGACAAAAACCATCTGAAAAGTGACATTTTTCGGCATATTTGGTAGATTTTTCATATTTGAGCTTGAATCCGGTTGTTTTTAATGACTAAACCAGTTACAATCTTTCACATAAACTAATTGATTCAAATGAAATCGACACTTAAGTGTTAAAAAAGTGGTCAAAATCTTTCGTAAGATGAACCTGAAATTTGAGGCCAAAAGCTGTCCTCACCGGACCTACTCCTTTTGACATAATCTAACACATTCATAATAAGTGAGCTGTTTTTGTTTGTTTTGTTGCTTGGTTTGTGTTGTTTTATGTTCTGTCTTCTTTGTTTGGTTTGGTTAAAAGGAAAGGACAGTAACTTCAAATATGTTGATGCTTAAATACCAGCTAGTGAAAGACAAAGCGCTTTTCTGTTTTCACCAAACTAAGAATTTATATGCCTCATTTCTTTCAAGTCGAAATCAACTTCCAACCCCTGCTAAACAGTTATTTCATATATTTGAAATGAGCAACGCATTCACATTTTTACCTCAAAACCATCCCGACATTGTACTTGATGTGTCGAACACCTGGATTTATCGGATTCGCTATGACATGATAAACAAGACAGACCTAAAATATAGTATTAGATTATATTTTCACATTGTGAAATCATTCTGGTATACAAGAATTTCACGTAGAAATGACCGTTAAATTTTAGCATTATAATTACTATTTTAAAACTGAATCCTTAACAAACAGTTACAAATGAGATAACACTACAAACCAGTAAATGTCTGAAATGACCAATATCTGTACTCGACTGTATTGATTTTTAATTGAATATTCTGCATTGGTCTGAAATTGACTTGGTACTACTCGACTGTAGTCTAAACCATATTTAACAATCTGAACTTGACCTTGACCTTTACTCGCTAGTATTTAACCATTTTATACGTGTCGAACAATATTCGACCAAGTCTTAATCATGCTCGACCAAGTCTGAACCATGCTCTATCTAGTTTGCACCATATTTGCCAAATCTTAACTAATCTATACCTATTTCTGTTGCTATCTATAGTATTTTTATCTTTCTAAAACACAAAATGCATTTAACTTTTATATATCTAGTGAATGCTAGGCATTAAAACTTTTCCAACTACACAGTTAAGTCTGTACTCAGAGTAGTTTTTGGCATTTAAATACAGCCATATTTGTCCGTTTGTTATGATGAATCTTAAACAGCGGTGTTGTTTAATTTTCAAAGGATGTTATTTAAAATGTATTACTGTCTGACCAGATGTGATGAGTGTGCCCCAAGTAGGAGGTATTACTAATTAGTTTACCCATTATCAGAAGACAATTTTTAAGATTTAGATATTTTTTTATTTATTTTTTTTATCCCTTTTAGATATGTTAAACTATTGCAGTGATTTGGTTGGCTGTTGTGGCAGTCAGGATTCTACTTAGTCAAATGTATCTCCTCTATTACGTCAGTCTATTTTTAAAATCGTAAAAATGTAAGCCATTGTAGGGATGACGTGCTGTCAATTTAGCTCTTGAAAACAAATAAATTGATTCACATAGCACTATTACTATCCTTATTTGCCAGTTGTATTTTCAAAGAGAACTGTATCTACTAGCTATTGGGCATCATTTAATTTACTTTTCTGCATTCAGTCAACTTTTAAAAACTATTGTCTGATGGGTTGTCAGGTGGAATTTCGAAAATTTAAAAACATTTAAAAACATTCTAATTAAATATTTCGTAGAAAGGCAGAATTAAAATGTTCAAAGGTTGAAGACTTATAACCTTTGATAGCACACACAAAAAATGAAGCTTTTTTTAAAGTTATGCATTTTTAAGATCAAGTTGTAAAGTCTGGCGTAAAGTACTTTTGGTAAAAATGTGTTTTTCGAACCCACCTACATTGTTGTGTATGACTCATTAGAAAAGTATGAGCCATATATTTCATTTTTTAGTACTGTGAATAGTTAGTGTTATTAAATCAACCTGGCCTATGACAATGATAGAATCTGAAGCGAGATGATGTTTCAAATATTTTTGCTTTTTTAGGACATTACAGTAACCTTAGACACGTCCGAACATAAAAGGTGAACTCGATTTTCTTTTTTTGATGAAACATTTCCCATTTTGGGGATTTTTTCCAAAACAACTATTGCCGAGGGCATCGATGCAAAATTCATGCTTTAGAAAGACCAATCTTTTATCTATATGTATAATTTTTTCGGCGGAACTTATGCTTATGCACAAACAAGATCCACTTGGTTGAACCTACCACAATCGACTGTTTCATGAAAATTTATCTAATATAATTTGAAAGTTTACAAATATCTCCATCTTATAATGCAAGTCAAAACATGTATATAAAATGCAAGAAATCATATATTATGCACTTTTATCAACTTTTTAAGCCTATAGAAACAGATGTAAACAATTCAAATATACAAATTTGGCTTTTTTCCCTTATCTGACAAAGAGTTTCATTTCTTTTGTTTGATTTCAACTGGGTTTCCGCCTGGTAACGTCAATTAAAAAAAACAGTTATCTATTTTATGTAACCATCAAAACCAATCAAAACATCGCAATATAACAAAACATACATGTTATATAATTAAACGAAAATGAATAAAAGCATATTTTATCATACCCAATGAAATCTTCCATATGATGGACGTAACAGTAACGAGAAGAACTGAAAGGATGAACAAATTATTATATGTGAAATAAGTTGACTTTATTTTCAACGTCTAAAACAATGTTACCGAAAATAATAATAGATTAAATTAATTTGAAGGAAAATATGTTGATAGAGCATAATAGCATTTTTTTTTTTGTTTCTATTGACTGTCTTCCAATTCTTAACTCTCTCTGTGTTTTACACTTGCTATTTTTACTTTTAACACTTTTAATATTGATATATTGAAGTATTACCTTACAGCAACGAAACTGAAATTACGGGAAGCAACACAGATCCTGATTTAAATGTGAAATTTGTGGTATACTTACTCATATGATCAGGACGGTCGCATACATGTATATATAGTGCCTTTCCATGGTTTGTGCTGGATAGCTGTAGCTAATTGTTTATCATATCAAATTCATATTTTTATATGTAAAGATGTATATAATCACTTATGTTTTTCTTTCTATTTTCTTCTTTTTTTTTGGGGGGGGGGACTATTGTTGCTTTTTGAATAGGTATCCAATTTCAAGAATACTACATCTCAATGTTGACTTGAAGAAACAAATGCTAGATAAATATGAATGGAATATGTTTCCCAGGGACACAGATGATACCCCCTGGCATATAGATGTAATAACACTATTGATTTCTCCCTATTACTCTTTATTAAATTTGAACTTTATCATCACGATAGAATTGATGTGGACCAATAAATGATCAAATAGTTCTATCATCTGCTAACAATCAGTTGAATCTGATACAAACGATGACTTTAGGGTGATAAATACCAATAACGGATCTACTTGTCTCCCTTATAAGATCTCCTTTGGTCCATTTATACCTCTCATTTCCTCAAAATTTCAATTTCTTTGGTCAATAAATAAACAATTTGGGGTAACTTACATTATTTATGATAAAAATGTTATAATAAATGAGTAATTGAAATATTTAAGCTGAAATTACTATCCATAAAAAAGTTTGCCGACTCCAAGGAGGTTTCAATAAGTCTTACGTAAAACTTAACTTAACGCCGCGTTCCAGAGAGGTACACAAACAGCTTCTCTTTCGGTCAATAATTTGTTGTTACTGCTTTAAAAATAATTGCATTCACTTAACTATATATTTATTAAAGCATTATTTAGGAAAAACATTCTAGTATTGCAGAAAATAAGAAATAAGGAGAAAAAGCTCCCCAAAAAAATAAGTATGGCTTGTTCTGTCTACGAATATTCATGACAGAGTCCTATTTCAAGGAAAAGTTCTCAAAAATGTGTTTTAGAGACTCAATCCACTCAGAATATTTCATTTTTTATATTATTTCACTTGAATAGCAAGCAATTTTTAACAAATGAGAGTACTTACAAGGTCAAAGGTGCATGTACATCTTCCAATATTAGGTGTAATACCACTATTGATTTTCCCCTATTAGCCTTTGTAAAATTTGCATTTTTCAAAAAAATGTGCAGAATTCATCTTTGTTTCAAATAAAGAAAAACTTGGCATGAATAAAGTTTTATTCTGTCCAGCACTATAGAAAAAAATGACATAACATTTCATAGCATATAAGAAAATAGCCATCACTGGAAGTTAACCAATCAAATGTTCACCTCTTTTTACCTGTGTACAAGTTTTAGCAACCATGTAACCTCAAGTTTCCAAAATATTCAATAGAAACCCTAAATTATAAAATAAGGGTGCTTTGAAATACCAAAGATATATATTTATGACTAGAAATGTTTTACTGCAATGAAATGTAGAATTAATTACTCACAACTGTCAAACTCAAGGGAATATTTTTTTGCCCTATTTTCGTATGCAACCGGATGTGACGTACTTTGATTTGGTGCTATTACACCTATAACGTTTTAAAGTGACATAGCTTAATAACGGTACTGTGACACCATCAAAATTCGAACTTGACCTGAGTTTGGTGGTAATTAGCATTGTGTATGAGTTTCAAAACATTTTGTTGAGGCAAACTTAAGTTAGAGAAAGAAAACGAAAACTTCAACATTTTGTCCATTTTTGAAGGGCATTACTCTACAATGGTAAAAGTGACGCCAACCAAATATGAAATTGATCTTTTATTTATGGTATTTAGCATTATATATAAGTTTTATAGCATTTGGTTGAGGAAAACACAAGTTAAAGATACCTGAAACAATCTTCGGGACGTACAGACGGACGGACATACAAATGGACAAGGGAAACAAAAAGTTTGTATAGAAGAAGATCTATCATACTTACATATATATGACTGTACCATTGTATGATACCTAAAACAAATAAAAAATCCGTATGTAATATTTTCGCGAAAAAACGTAGCAATTTTAGGTAAATCATTCATTTTTGGTAAGAGCACTCGTCCTAGCTCCTCCTATTATTTGCTTACCTATGATAAGCTGTCAACGGCGAGATTGGAGAGTGATATAACTAAAACAAGACCATTCACACGATGAACTCCTCTAAAAATAAAAAAGTTAACTCACTCGAAGATCAAAGGAAAAATTTACCATTCATGTTACAATATTTGTTTGTGTTCTAATTGATGTTTTTTATATAAGAAACTGAACATGTTCTATTCAATCTACATGCAAGAGACGTAACTTTTGAGATCATGTGTCACTGTTCTTTATTTATTTTGACACTTGTACACTATTCCTAATATTTCACCACTCTATTATTCCGTTGGTTTTTTTATTGATTGTTCTCTATTCTTTATATTTTTTTGTCCTTGATTCTTCACTTTTCTCCCACTATTCTCTATTATGTAAACTCCGTCCGGAGTATTTTCTCAAAGTTTTATGCCATTTTGTTCTATCCTTTTTATTTTTTGCCTATTATTTTCTATTCTTAATATTTCTGCAATTTATAATTCTCTATTCTTAATTTTTTCGGTCCATTGTTTTCTCAGCGTTGATTGTATATATTGGTTTGACTTTGCCGCCATCGTGTATCATCGGTACAGCGGATATATAGGTACTAACCAAGCGAGCGTGATCGAGTTTGACCTGACACGGTAAGAAAATCTTTGTTTTGTTTATATAATATAAATGTGTACTTCAATCTTAACATAATTTTTGTTTTAAGAAATGATTTGGTCGTAGGTTGATGATAAGAGATGTCTCATTATTTTCCCAAAACAAGAACGCTTACTAAAAACATGTGCAAATACTTGTCAAAGAAGTTGACGCTCGTCTCATCCGATATGATTCTATATTTATTGCAACTTTTTTTTTCTGATAGAAGGCCACTGTGTGTGAGAAATAAGTAGTACTGTTTCAATAATTGGCATTGAAATGTTTCAAACATATGTTATTTTTCGATATTTTATTCCGAAAAGAAGCGTTTGTGTACGGTGTATAGCTGACCATATAAATTCTTCTGTACGGTGCATAGTTAAGTGAATGTACACCGTACAGAAAAACCTTATTTTCACACTTGTTTATTAGTATTTTACCGAAAATGTGTCATGGAATGAGTTATCACAGGTAGGTTTATGATTGATAACTTTTACACTTGCCCTGTATTCATGGTATTAGCTTTCATTCAGATAAAACATGTAAATGGCTCGACAACTGTATCGAAATTGAAAGTTGGTGTTGACATTCACAACTATAACAGTTCTACGATTAAAACTGATTTGGTCAGTTCTACGGCCCGAATTGATTTAGTCACTTCTATCCATAGAACAGTTTTTAAGAACTCTTCCTCTTAAATATAAATAGGTCAAAAGTATATAATATATATTAAAAAATTATCATCCCAGTACTGTTTTAACATGCCCTAACTGCAGTGACGTCATTCAGAACCGTTCTACAATCCTTACAGGTTTGGTCAATTCTGCGGCTAGAACAGTTTTAGACAGTTCTGCTGACAGTTCTACGGTTAGAACTGATTTGGTCAGTTCTGCTGACAGTTCTACGACTAGAACTGATCCTGACAGTTTTACCTATAACTGATTTAGTCAGTTCTACCTAGAACTGATTCTCAAATTTCTACTTAGAACAGTTCTAGGACAGTTTAGAACAGTTCTGTGACAGATTATTCTGACAGTTCTAATGAGAGGGTAGAAGTTATCTCCACTGTATAAACATCTGTTGTGTTGACCCCCAGCTGTCTTTTGCTTATTAGTGTCATTGGTTTTCTTTTTCTTGTACGTGTAACCCATATTTTCTTTTATCGAATTTTTTCTTCAAAAAATATCAGATGTTGCTTATATCATAACTGTATAGTCACCATAAGTTATACTAAACAATTAAGCTCAAACTTGAAAATAATAACCTTCAAATAGTACTCCTTATCAGGAATGACATAAACTAGAATATAGAGTTGAAAAGATCAAACTGATTTTTATCAGAAACTGATAGCTTTATGAAAAGATTGCCACATGTTCTTTCTCTTATATTTTTCCAGTTCAAAAATGCAAATGAAAGTGAAGTATTTAACACGTATATTCTGCATCGACCGATTGGGAATTATCTAATACTCAAGTACAAAATCCGGATACTTTTACCAACTTTTTGTGAATATGGAAATGTTCACGTCTAAGTGATTGAAAAAAAGCAATTTAGTAATCACACGAATCAGTAACCGTTTTTGATAAAGACAAGGGCCCCGTTTATCGAAACTGTCCTTAGATCGATCCTAATAATTTCTTAGGACAGAAATTATGATCAAGTGAGGACCGACTACGACATTTTTCAGCATGCACATCGAAGCTATCTTAGGATTATTTTAGCTTGGATGTTCTAACCGTTGTCCTACGTATTGGCGTAAAAGAAAATAGGAAATGAAAAATGAAAAGAAAATAAAAATATTGTATCAAATTTAACCAATAATTATAATCTTAAAAAATGAATTAATAATTAGAAAATAATTATTACTTTGTCATGTTTGTGAAGAAAATTTGTATATTATAATTGTACATTTAAGCTCTATGGAACAAAATCTTTTATATAAGAATTGAACAAACAAATTGTAAATAGTTAAAACTAATAAAAATATATCGGTAAAATCATTTTTTGCTTTGAGTGAGTTAAAATCGAAGTGTAAAGTTTTCATACTTAAAAGTTTACAGGCAAATCTCGTGCATATTTCATATACATACGGATTACTTCAACTAATTTATTACTGCATAACAAAAACAAAAAACAAACTACCTGAGAATATGAGCAAGAGACGAAATCCGAATTGTACCAAAGCAAAACTACAGACTCTCTTGGACCGTGTGGAAAAGAGTAAGACTTTGCTTTTTAGTAAATTGTCAAATGTTGCAACCAATGGTGCTGAAAAGATGGACAGGGATTAAATATGTAATAAACTAAATGCAAACCAACACAGGCCATATTTGTCTATAAAATAACCATCCTAAATAAATCTCAAAGTTAGGACCATCCTAAGACCATCTTAAGACACCTAAATTGGTATCCTAAAGTTAAGAAAATTCCTAGGATTATCATAAGTTGCGACATATTTGATAAACCAACTGAGGACTAATATATGTCCTAAGTTGATCTAAGGACACGTCCTATCCTAAGACTGCCTCGATAAACAGTCCCCAGGTTACGAATAAGTGTTTGTTGTCTGTATATTAACTGCTATTTGATTTAAAATCAGAGTGAGAACTATTCTTGTGAACGACCAAACACGATGCAAGATGTACAGTTCATAAACCATGGCAATTACTTATTTTTTTTAAATAGTTTACCAGCACATCTTATATCAAGAAATCTGTCAAAAAAACAAAATGTGTTATTAACGAAATAGCTAGAACTCTATTCAGCCTTCATAGAAAACAGGTGTTCAAAGTATAGTTAAATTGAATACGTTTATAATACCGGTAAATCGGATATTCTTTCGATCCATTAACCGGTTAACTGTTATAAAAATTTACAAAGAAGATGTACTCTAAAAGTATATGGGTTTAAGAAATATGGTAACTTTTGGTTTTATTCTGTCTGACATGCAGTAAAACACCTGCTAAATGGGGCGTCTTTTGTATGAATTCCCAAAAGAGTCTGGTCAAAATATGGACATAAGATTTGACACCTTGAGTACACGATAGAGAAAGCGCCATTCTGCGCGCGTTAATAAACAGTGCAGCAGCTCTCAGTAAGTGCCCTGTTGCAAGGCTTCATTTTTGTCTGTATCAAATATAAACTAATTTTCTAGCAAACAAGGGTCGGTTTCACGAATCTATTCTAAGACCTGTTATAAGATATATCTTAGGACATGTCTTATGATCCTCTTATGGCTACATATATCTTATCACTTATTTTAGACTTCGCCTCGAAGCTGTCTTAGGATGATCTTAGCAAAGATAACCCAAACCTGTCGCAAGTTCTTAAAATTTCCAAATATTAACATGGATTCATAGAAAAAATCTGTTAAATGTAGTATGTCTTTCCCATAAATTACTAAACGTATTTATTATTATAATTAGATAATTTGCAAAATAAAAATAAAAATGATTGTATTTTTTTTTATAAATAATATATCATAATACACCAATATACTTATGCAACTTTAGATACAAAATTGAAAAAAGAATAAAACATTTTTTTGTAAAAGTGAGCTGAATTCAACTTATCACTGTATTAATTATAAGAAGTTTAACGAATAAAAACGTGCATTCTTGATATCAATACATCGAATGTTCATTGTTGACATATCATGCAAAACCGTCAAACTACAAAGATTTAGTAATGATCAAGAAAAGGAGACTATATAATAGGTTAATTTGCAAAAAATGATATAAAAAATGTGCATAAATTTTAAACATAACCCTATGACTATCCTTAGATCACCTCTCGTAGAGTCCTAACGTTATGACCAGCTTTAAGAGATGTTCTAATTTAGAACCACTTTGTGAAACCCATTTAAGACTGATATATGCCGTAAGACCATCCTAAGAAATGTCTTAGTTCTAAAACAGCTTTCTGAAATTGGCCCCAGACGACTTGTCCGTGAACTGACCATTAGATTAATTGTTTCTATGTTCTCATCTTTAACATGCATAAACTAATGTATATTGTACTTACGAAATCATCAATAAACCAATGCACCTAACAACGAAAGAAATGTATGCAGTACTTTACCACGGTGAACGATTATATAATAAGATATATTACTAAAAGGTTACGTCACACCGTTTCGAAGAAGATAACCTTACTGTTTTTGGTCTGGAGTTGTTAGGTTTAATGATTGCACTAAAAATCTGTCATACTGTATTGAAAGAACAATTTTGGAAGATGTAGAAAACAAAAGAGGGTTTCAAACTGAAATATGAATAGTTCAGATTATACTCGTCCGTACACTTACAAGCATAAACTTGGCTTTGCATTTTTTGACAACCTAGTTGTGCATGCACTTTTACATAACTTCACCCAAACGCACAAAATACTAAAATTCTTTTTCGTAACACATTTATACTAGGTAAAATAGAAGTAAAGACTGTTCATGTTGTGTTTTACCGTAGTCTAGTCTTTTAGTTTATCGTCTTGATTCTGTAGATACTGCGTAATCAATGTGTTCATACATCATAGAATTGTAGGAAAAGTTCAATATCCGTTGTATTTGAAAACTATCAATGATTTGTATAATAACCTGACTATTATTGTTTGCATAAATAAAAATGAAATAATTCGGCTACAGTCTATTGCAATTATCTTTTATAGCGAATATAGATACAATGTAGTATAAGTGCCATACACGAATGAACCAACGCCACAAAAAGTGACGTATTCTTGTGATGTTTATATTTTCAAAGGGAAATTTCTAAAAATAGAATAGATTTGTTTAATTGCAGAAACGCACACAAATACGAAATTGGGATTGACTCTGTAATGGTGTTATTCTATGTATTTTCTAACAATGACCAGGATATCACAATTGAAGCGTGATTGTAATGGTGTTTTCATTTGTGTTTTCTAACCATGTCGGTTTTTATCGTAAATCAAAACAGTGTATACACAATTCAATTATGTGCAATAAATAACTGTAATATAAGGCAAGATGATGTATGACCAGTAATCACACTTAAAAACGAACTACATAAAACAAAACACTGTAGACGAACCACGAGAAACTAGAGAATTTATACCACAAACGATAAGACATAACATGATATCCAACTAGGCGTACAAAAGAAACATCATAACTAAATACATTGATGTTGGATGTTTCAATACCGAGACACGTCGTATAGCATTGCGAGTTCACACTCGGCTAAACAGTCATTTCCGGGAATAGGTTCCGTACTTAGCAGACCAGAAGACGTAGATGGTAAACCATAGTCTAAGACGTGGTAAAAATGTCGTTATCTAGTGTAGGTCAACCAATTTGTATTGAAGTCCATGAAATTTACAGAGTTTGATTTTTATCTTTCCTCCTCATAACTCTATTAGAGACGTTTTTGCGTAAGGAGCACGTTCTTGTATTTAAAGTCAATGTAATGTGAACATGCACTATCACAACGTATTGATTGAGATATATAACCACAGAACGATGGTGCAGAGGGTATGTTACTGGTGAGAAATGGGAATAAAATAATAAATAAGTTGAAACCAGCTCGTTTGAAGTAGCATAAATAAATTTTAAATTCTGAAATTGGAATGTCTTTAAGAAAAAAAAAATTGTAATGATAAACAATGAGAAGAAATGAATCACTATCCATGCTCAATAATACAGGAACACAATAAGTAGACATTTAAAACCGATAAGTCGAAGAAATAAATAATAAGGCCAAAAATAAAAAGGACCACCAGTACCATGAACTGAACTACAAAACATTCAACTGAAAATTGAAGATTCAGCAGTACGAAAGTCTTTCGATATTAAGAAAAGCGTTTTCTAGATTTAGTTTATTCTCTGCAAGATGTGATTTGATTTAAAAAAATATCATTGCATCTATATTAGTTTTAATGACAATGCGATAGAAAGAGCATAGGTCTAGTAATTTGCCTTTAAACAACATAAATGTAAAGGCTTATCGGACATACGAAATTACCGTACTTGACAGTATTTAGATAAGCTTAAGACAAAAGAAATTATACGTACCATAACCCTGACCAGTTACTTCAGTGTTAAAGATGAAAATCAACAAGACACTGATCAGAATCAGATCGGTAAGTTTGAACATTGTTGTGTCGTTATGTTAACAATGATAACGTGTTCCTATACTAGTTTATAATTATATATAAGTGCATACCAAATAATTAATTAAAAAAAAGAAAACAAATGCGTTTAAGCGAAAATCCGAAATTAGTTAACATGACAGCGACATTTCATTTTTTCTTTTTTGCATGTACCTTTAGAAATGTACAAATTAACACGTGTACCTTATTTTGATACTTTTATTTATTGTATTAAGTCGTGCAGTTGTCATAGCAGTTTTATGTGTCACTGATTAATATGTTGATCTAAAGCCGCTGAGACATGGTTTGGATACAATATATAGACAATGTTAGTAACAAGTTTCAGACGTTTTTTAAAAATTGTTTGACCATGTGAATGTGATTTAAGTACAAATTTAACAACATTACATCTTTTTGTCAATTGAAATTATTCAAAGATTAGTGTTCATGTACACTTACTATTTTGATAAAACAGCTATCATCAAAAGTTCAGTGCGAAAGTACAATTTGGTTATTTTTGGTCCCCAATGCTCTTCAACTTCGTACTTTTCTTGGTCTTTTTTGTGGAGCTTCAATGATTAGTCTCTTGAAGACAAAATACGGGGCTGTCTTACAAAATTTAAAATCTGGTATCTAAGCTCAGTTTATTTCTAAGTTGGACTATGCGAATATTTCATTGTACTTGTGTACTCATATAGTTTTTTAATTAAAATTCATAAATTAAATTTCAACTAAGCAATCTAACTAACCTTTGTAAATAGATATTCCATTTCTATGTAAAAGATATGCATTGGAGCCAAACCGACAAAAACATATAGTAATCAGCTGATCTGTAGGTCTTGCAACATTTTCGCTCTTTGAATTTAACATCCCATTTAGATGATAATAAAACGCATGTGTAATTCATCAGTTGATCATTATGTTCCAGTACGTACATGATTGGAAGAACAACTATGTTTGGGTTTTGAATTTGAGAAATTGAAAAAAACAGAAAAATGAACAATTTGTATGCATTACAACTTATTTAAATAAAGCGCCACTGATATGACAGAAACGCGTGTATGTTGCACACACTGTGAATTATCGTTTGTGAGTTTTCACAAAGGCAGATGTACGTACAGTAATGTGTCAGATCAATAAATGATTTGTGAATTCGTCATTTATTATCTAAAATAGTTGTAAACCACATGACGCAAATGAATACCGCACATTAATACAACTATTTCTTAGTACTTATTTCGTCTTGCGGTTTTGTCTTTTGTTGATGTTTAAGTAAAGTTATTTGTAGCGTGTTTCATTAGTACTATTTTACTGCATGTTATTGTTTATTTTTTATGATAGGGCGCTCACGTTTTCTGGATTGTCATCTGTTGTTCTAGACTGTCCAAATAGAGGATTTTGTATCAACATTTTTTTAAATTTCCTGGATAGCAATGAAAACATAGTTTGACGATAATACTTGCACATGTTTTATTCTTTGTCATTTAAGAACAATTTAGAAAGAAAAAAAAACACTTTCATCTTGTCTGTTATTTGCTCTCATTTATGGACTAAAACATGAAACATGTTTTACCAATAATACACATACATATAAATTTTTAATGCAAATCATGGTAATTCATTTGGTGTGAGGTCATAAAATAAGCCAAGGGGATGCAATTTTCCATGCTAGCGTACATAAATCTTTGAATTCCCTTATATTTGGCCTCGAGCGAAGCTGATCATGATGAAAAGTAAATTCACAAACGATTATTGTGCAGTTCTAAAACACACTGTTTTATATGCAAATAACGAACTCGTAGATACAGTTGAGATCGTCAAATGTTGGCTGCATATGCAATCATTCTGTTCAGCAAAATGACTTACATCTTAAGCAACTGCTGAATTTAAGAAGTCCCAGTGATCAAATGTGTATACCTTAGTCTACCCTTGGAAACCCATTTGTACATAATCATTAATTTAAGCTAATTGGAAGACATGACGTGAAAGAATAGTAGTCGACTATTAAGTTTATATACGCAGCTGTCTTTCGTTTTCATTCAATAAGTTATTTATAGTATTGATACACAATTTACATTTTCAAACATAAAATCTATACACTGATCTAGTTTATTACTAGGACTATATTTAGGACTTCATTTTGAAAGCAAACCCGATTTTGATATGTGCATATATTTTTCTCCTTCATGATATCTTTACTACATAATGCCGCTAAAAAAATGTACAGTAAACATTACTCGGAAATGCACCATTAATACCTGTTAATACAATGTTTGAAATGCGACGAGATGCAAGCGGCTGTTAATCAACTAATTAAGAGAGACAACGCTGTGTTTCCATTTCAAAAGCAAAATACCGCAATGTATAATTAAATATGAACACTTTCTAATGTGTTCGTAAATACAGTACATGTATACTTCAAGTTATTTATATTAAGATATGTGGAATAAACTTTCATGAAATGGCCTGCCGACAATAAATCACAGACATATAAAGATCAATTTACGCATTTATTCAGTCTAAATGCAGTCAGCTAGCATAAACAAAATATTTTAATAAATGATGAGCATTGTGCTATTTTATTTGATAACCAATCGAATGAAAAGAATCTTTTGCAGATTGAAATTGTCGGACACGAATAGAAACCAAAGGAACATTACATGGACATTGATTTGGGTTTTAATATTTGTTGTTATGATTTTCTTATGGACACTTATTTTAAATATACAAAACCAAACAGTTCTCGAACAAAGTTAAATTGTTTTAAAAAACTAGATACTAATTTGATAAGAGGCATAGTTATTAAATATATTCAAAAAGTAATTGTCTTAATTCAAAATAATAGTGAGAAACGCTTAACTCTAGATGTAACAAGTCAGGTAACAGGTCAATTTACTTTAAATAAAATTGAGAATGGAAATGGGGAATGTGTCAAAGAGACAACAACCTGCCCAAATAAAAAACAACAGCAGAGTGTCACCAACAGGTCTTCAATGTAGCGAGAAATTCCCGCATCCGGAGGCGTCCTTCAGCTGGCCCCTAAACAAATATATACTAGTCCAGTGATAATGAACGCCATACTAATTTCCAAATTGTACACAAGAAACTAAAATTAAAATAATACAAGACTAACAAAGGCCAGAGGCTCCTGACTTGGGACAGGCGCAAAAATGCGGCGGGGTTAAACATGTTTGTGAGATCTCAACCCTCCCCCTATACCTCTAACCAATGTAGTAAAGTAAACGCATAACAATACGCACATTAAAATTCAGTTCAAGAGAAATCCGAGTCTGATGTCAGAAGATGTAACCAAAGAAAATAAACAAAATGACAATAATACATAAATAACAACAGACTACTAGCAGTTAACTGACATGCCAGCTCCAGACTTCAACTAAACTGACTGAAAGATTATGATTTCATCATATGAACATCAGGCACAATCCTTCCCGTTAGGGGTTTAGTATCATACCATCATAACATATATGAGAAGAACATAACCCGTGTCATGCCAACAACTGTTTTTAGAATAAATGTGTTTAGTTCCGATGCAAAGACCTTATCAATGACTCAATATTAACGCCTAAATATGCAATCTTTAATGACTTGACAACAGTATCGTAATTATATCCCTTCTTAATAAGTCTATTCAAAGGTTTTGTAAGTTTCTGAGGTTAATACTGACACCTTTGTGCTTTATAAAGAATATTACCATAAAAAATTGGATGTGAAATACCTGAACGTATTAAAAGTCTGCATGTTGAGCTATATTTACGAATAATGTCTTTATACCGATGATAAAATTTAGTAAATGTTTTGACTAGTTTGTGATATCGAAAACCCTGGTGTAATAATTTTTCAGTAATACATAAATTTCTCTCGTTAAAATCTAAAACATTGTTACATACACGAGCGAATCGTACAAGTTGAGATATATAAACACCGTAAGATGGTGACAAGGGAACGTCACCATCTAAAAACGGATAATTAACGATAGGAAATGAAAAATCACCAATATAAGCATGCAATTTATCGAGTACTTCCAACGAGTTCTTGACACTCCAAAAGTAATTTATTCCACTATTTTCGAAGGCCTTATTTGAACAATTTATTATCAGGTTTTTAATTGTACCAAGTGTGCTGGTAAAAAGAATAGACAATTTAGTAGTTGAACATGGCTTGACGACGAAATAAATCTATATTTGTAAGGGGTTTTGTGTAGCTTCGGAAGCCAATACATAGTTGGGACTTTCATTGTATTTGGCTCTGCTTGTAAAGCGGTGCCTAAAAGTTTATGTTTGTTACAGATTTCGTTTTCTGAAAATGGAGTCAGTTGGAATGTTGGTGAATTGGTGATTTCCTTTTTCAGAACCTCAATGTAAAATTTACGTCAAACAATAATAATATTATTAGCAGCTTTATCTGCCGGGACAAAAACAAATTCCTTGGCTAGTTCTTTTAGTTTATGTTTGATACGAGAAATAGGTTTATTGTTGTAATGGTTTATAGTAAAATGTTCTTTAAAATGTTGAATACGTATATCAACTATCTTCATTACTGAATTAAAAAAAGAGTCCAAAGATTTTTTGTCAGCTTTTTCCCGTTTTATCCATTTCATACAGTAAGTATGGAGTGAGTCGTGGATGATATTAGGACACTCATTCCAATTAATAAATGACGGGAGACGATATTTAGGTCCTTTACTGAGGAATGATTTTAACTCTCGGTCTTGAACGATGTTAAGATCTCCTGTTATAACATGGGAAATGGGGCCATAAATATATTCGGAATTACTGCAGTAGGTGTATTTTCACTGATATTAACATCTTTACACAATTGACCATAATTAAACACAAATTTCCGGGTAGATTTCTTGTAAATATAACAAATAAGAGGTAGCTCAGTATTGTCAAAATATCCAGGAAATTGTTCTTTAACAGAATGGTCGTTAAATATACCGACAATATTTACAAAATCAAAGCCTTTATTGACATACTTAATTTTAATAAAATGTTTTTTATGATCTTCAGGGCGATCAATTTTGGGAAATAATTTAGAATAACAATATGCCATAATAAGAATACATCTTTGACTTTATAATTAATGGATTGATGTCTGCTTTATTTTGCCTCGGCACAAAAAGACTATTTCCCGGCGAGCTTTGAAATTAAAAGATGTTTGTGTAGCCAGGCAATTATCGAAAAATGATTTTTACTGTTTAACGTTTAAAAGAAACTCATCTGATATCACCATTAATTCCAAAGAGAGGCATTAAAGTAGCTTTTTTTTCCACAGAAATCAGTTGAAAGGCCAACATATATTAAGTTTCTTGTTTCTATTTAAACATAATAGATATATTAAATAACACATTGTTATTCATTTAGATAACATACTTGGTACGCATTCTGATAATAACACGTGTATATATTTGACGCACAAATTATACAAGACCTTGTGGAGAATGATTAGCACCTAAGGTATGGTGTCGCAGTAGAACATTAGAACCTTTCTATTATTTTATTACTATTGATGACGCTCTCTTGAGCATACCAGTTGTGAAACTGTCTAAAACTGTTTACTAACACACTTGTGCATGTAATACTACCGTTTACAGACTGATATATATATATTTATACTGCACTCGTTCTATTTGAGCAGTCAAAATGCGTTGAATGTATATTTCTATGTCATATACAGTCACTGACCCGATATCACTTATCCTCATGAATATTTAAATAGTACATCCGAAACTATTTCTAAAAATTCATGACAACTTCTTCAACCTTTCCTTGTTTCCAATGTTTACAATGAAGCGTGGAACGACTCAAACTTATTTCTTTTACAATTGTTGGAAGAACATATTTCACTTGTCAATATGTTTTTTTAAAACCTAAAAATCATTATGTTTTATGCCTATTGTTGATATTTTAGTCCATACTCAAACGAATTCGTTCACCATCGATTGGTTTCAACAGGTAATGAACATTTCATTGTGTTATATATTTCTGCGCCAGATGTGAGGCCTTTTTAAAGGGGGATTTTCCCAATATTTAAATTAAAAAAATAACAATAACACAATAGACAACAATTGACAATGTTTTTTTTTCTAGATTGCATTATAAAGACAATAATAGTGTATTGACTTGACATATCAAATATATAAGAATTCAGCGAGAAACGGGGAAAGAGCTCGGCAAAGCCTCGAATTCCCCCTATCTAAGCCTCATCCGTATATAGGTTTTAATCAAAGCGTTATCTTACCTATAAAAAAAGGGTAGATAAAGAAAGGCAACAGTAGTATACCGCTGTTCAAAACTCATAAATCCATGGACAAAAAACAAAATCGGGGTAACAAACTAAAACCGAGGGAAACGCATTAAATATAAGAGGAGAACAACGACACAACACCGAAACGGACCAAGCAACAGACAAAACACCACGAGAATAACAAATATAACAGCAAAACCAAATACGTGAATTTGGGATAGACATTGGTATCTTTTTATGTCGAGTGCCACGTCTCTCTTAATATAATACAAGCAGTAGTTTTGGTAATTCATACCATTATTTCTAAATAAACCGGATGGGCAGTATTACGTTACAAAACATGAAATAACCAAACAGTAAGATTAAGTGTAACCTTAACAGATTGACACTCCTCCCTGATTTGTAATAATTTTAAAATTACGTGTCCATTTGTTGTTTCTGCTTTTGACTTTTGAACTCAAAAATGTTTTAAAGGGGACAGGGCAAGTTTGTTTTGTCTATGGCATAAACCTTTTTAATCAGCACTTTGTAAGTCCACATGCTATTTAAAGTACAAAACTTATGTACATGATAGTAGACTCATTGATTAATAATAAAAAAAAATAGGTTCTTCTATATAATACAGTACAACCTGTGACTTTCTCTTAGTTATATTCACCATCTTTTATGGTCACCATTGAATGGTGGCCATTTATTGGGGTATTCAATCTTGAGATGTTGGCCATTTATTGGGGTCATAAAACATATGTTACATGTTGAAATCAACTAGGATTGGGGTTTTCAGCTTGTATGTTTCATTAAAATTTACCTGTATAGGTAACTCAGGTTTCTTCTCAAATTGACATTACACCTTTTTTTGAAAATGTAGAATAAAATTTATAACATTTGTTGATTTGTCTGTCTTTAAATTTATATATTTTCCTTTTTTTCTAATGTTTTTATTTTTTTATGATATTTTTTATTTTTTATTGTTTTTTTTTTGCTTCTCATTCTTTTAATTTCTTTTTGGAAAGAATGTTGTGTAAAAACGACAAAATTTCAAAGATAATTTATTGACTAGCATTTGAAAACAAAACAAAGAATCCTTTAAATAATTATTTTTTCAGTAAAAAAAGTTATTGTGCATGATGTACATGGTATTCAATTGTTCATTGCATTATTAAAGGACTTATTATTAATTATAACTTATAATCATGCAAATGATATGTTTAAAGGAACCATGAAGCAAGTAATTTAACAAGCCTGTTTCTTAACAAATTAAATTTATCAATATCATGAATATCAATCCTTTTACAATAAATTTTGTTAACAAAGTTGTACAATCTATTATCATGATTATTATTCAGGAAAACTACAAATATCATTGTATGATATAGGAATAAACTATTTTTGTTTATCTTTTATATTTTTCAAATCTCAAAACTGGAGTTGTGTGCATGAATAATCACTAAAGAGACTTAAATTTTCCAAATGGCTACCTAGATATCATCAAATTTCGATAAATGCTTATCATAATGAAAAATGTTCATATCTTGATTAATGTAAATCTTATGAAAAGAAATTATCTAAAGAAAAAATTGTCTTGCTATTTGAAACAATTGTAAACTTATCAAACATGTTATCTTCAGTTTGGCTAATTTTGTCATAATAAGTTCCTAGCTATTTTTCGAGAGGAAATGTGACATGGCAACCTAATGTTTCTTTTCCTGCTTCACGAAATTTGTAAACACTAAACACAATCATTCTTCATCTCCACACTGAAGAGAGTTCAATTGCTGCCATTGGTTAAGAATGATGTTGTCGACATGGGCGTGATTTTTGTTAACCGGCAGATGGCGCTGCATTGTAATCACAAATATTGACCTTTTCTGTCAAAGGTGGAGAGGAGGGCACTAGATTGTAATCTCTTGCTAGCGAAGATGGCCAAACATTTTACATAGACAATGATAGATGTGTGATTTTGTTGTATAAATTTTGTTTAACCGTTGTATATCAAATTCAAAATATTAAAGATATAAAAAAAATGATAACTCAGAAATATTATGAATCGGTTGAGTTTTCCACTATGGAGAATTGTAATGGGGATACCTTCATGACGACAAACCGTTAAAAAATAGCCAAAAACGTTAACATGAATTTGTTATCCGTAGTTGACAATAACGGTAAATTTAAGTGCATGACGATAGAATGTACACGTTCAACCTTTCGAATTATTTCGGACGATAAGAAACCACAATCAAACAACAGATTAATAAAAGTGAGTTCAATGTATGATTTTTCGAACAATGTCTCTGTTGCTTGGTTTAAATAAAAGCAAAATTAATGTGTTATAATGATCCGGGCACTATAAAACAAAAATGTAAAGGTATATCAACGTAATGGTATTAATTATAGTTTCATGATGCATCAAAAAAATGCCTGAACCAGGTCATGGATATGACAGTTGTTATCCATTCCTTTAATCTGTTTGAGCTTTTGATTTTGCCATTTCATTAGGGACTTTCCGTTTTAATTTTCCTCGGAGTTCGTTTTCTTGTTGTTATTTTACTTTTTATACAGAAACATCAACTCTAGACCACAGTATATAAAATGAGATATTTTATGATCGAGTACAAAGAACAAACCGGACAATGACATTAACAACTACAGAGACTGCTTGAATGCTAGTTAACCATCATGCAGTTTAAACACATAGTAATACCTTATTGGCATAATTTATAACAATCAATTGTCACTAAAAATTAAAAACAAAATCTATAAACGAAGATTAAGGCATTTCTCAAAGAATTTACAATAATATTCGATTGATAAAATACTTTTTAAGGATACGTTATAGATATTTCATGTCTTTTGGATAGTTTTGCGGTGTTTCGTTAATTTTACCATAAGATAGCTTCAGTTGAAACCCTCGGCAATAACCTCACTGGACTTCGTCTCGTGAGGTTGCCGAGGGTTTCAAACAGGAAACTATAGCATAATTTACGATACACCGACAAATTATCCAAAAAATATGGAATATCTGTTTTAACCTATCACATCTTTTGCTGTTTAAAATAGTATATTTCATAATTTTTTGTTAGTTTCCTTTAACGGTAATTTTGATAAGAATCAGTCAAATAATAACCCTTTTCGGGCCTTACACACAAAGCTCCACCTGCTTTCTAAGATGAGTACGGGATTCTGAAACAGAAGGATTATTATTATTTTCTCGACAGCGATGGATGCACATTTGCCATTTGGTGACGGATAACGTTACATATATCAAATGTTGAAGGAATTAGATGTTCTAGATATTGACGCAAGATAACTTAAAGTTACAGATTTGGAAGATTTCTGGAATTCCAGATAAAAAGTTGAACTGCAAAGGGTTATTTTTTTTTAAATTTCATCTAAATGTTCGAAAAGATTTATTATCTTTAATATTAATTTATAATTCCGAGAAAAATAATTTCACAAGAATCTGAGAATTTTGATGAATCATTCCACGTTTTATTTGTACCATAATCTTAAGTCGTACATGAATTAAAAGGGATTTCAAAATGATCAAGATTAAAATCAAATATTGACTATTTAATTAGGTAATATGTATAAAAAGTTAAGTTTCATGTAGAGTAATCAGACGCTATCTCATTTTAACGGTCCAACATTATTGTTGTTACTTTAGCAACCTCGTTATGTCTAGGTGCCAGTAGTGTTTAACAACTTTGGAATAATGCTTATGAATTTACCATATATGAATCTCCTTAAAGGGGTGTGCCCCCTGCTCCCTCTCCCTAAAAAAAAAGTCTTGGTAAATTTTAATCTATACATGTAGTTGTACAGTGGAGCCTATGGGGATACAATCCAAGTACATTATCTTAATAACTAAAATAAACTGATATTTTTCAGTATACTATATATCTATATATAAATATATATCTTAACACATTTATATATTTTTTAAACTTTACTTGTTTGTTTGTTTCTGAGTGCGATTTTTTTTTCTTTTAAAAATATATGACAACGAGTTGGTGTACTCGGGTTCAATTCCCACCCTAGGCATTGATTTATATCAACTGGTACAAAGCGGACATTTTAGATAAGTGACCACGCACTGACTTTTCTGTTACTGTGTCAAAAAATTCAAGAGGCCACTCCAAGGCCTTGCTATCATTTTCTTTTCGTAGACCATATACAACAAAACCTTGTTATAATTGTGAAAATTAATAAATAGCTATGGTATAATTTTCAGTTATTGAGATTTATACTCGGGTTGCATTCCCATATGTTCCATTGTACAGCTAAAAGTTAAGTTTATTTCAAGGATCATTAAGTTAACATTGATCATATCTTAATTTAAGAGCTTTATAATCTATCACAAAAAAAAGAGTTGATATCCCGTCAGCATTACGATTTGAAGAGATAAAGCCAAACTTAAGTCTTAATATCAGAGATATAAAAACACATCTGTCTCTGTATATACTAAATATATATCTCTGAAAGTATGTATGTTTTGCACACGCACATTTTGAATATTTTATAGGTATAACTGTAATTGTGTCATAATTTAATAATCAGCTTTTGTGTGGTTGATAAGCTTGTACATATAATTGGGCAATATAACAGCCAGATAGAGATTATGTTTTCTGATATAAAACTTTGATGTAATTAGAAAAAAAGTTAATAAATAAAACAGTGCAGTTGGTATAATTAAACTAATACTCACATTTAAAACAGTATACATTTATTCTAGTAAGACAGAAAATAGATAAAAATAGAAATAATAAAAAAAAATGTATCCAAGAGTTCATTAAAGACTTGAAATAGATTTGCTATATTTTATTGAATATCGGTCTCAAGAAGCTTTTTGTGACGTTATCATGGTTATGATGTACTCGAACATGTATGATGACCAAGATATTTGTAGAAAATCCAGACTTTAAAACAGGATTTTTTGATATAAAATTTTAAACATAGATTACACACTTGTTTTTCTATGACGTGCTAGCGTTAATTGTTAAACAAAAAGTCCTTAACAATCTTTTAAATTTAAAATAAACCTGGTGCCGAGTCAATAAAGTTGAACGCACCCTAGAAGGTGTACTTGAATTGGTTCATATATATAGGCCTGTTTTTTCATACTCAAACTAATTACTGGTTAAAAACAACCTGACACATGTTTAAGCTTAAACCATAAACATGTTAAAATGGGTAAGAAAATCGCAACGGTTGAAGAAAAATGTTTAAGCTATAAAACATTTTGAATATATATAGAACATGTTTTAGATCCCGGTTGAAATGTTCTTTAACAATTTAACCTCATGGTTAAGACCGACCCGTCAAAAAACTGTTAACCATAAAAAAAATTAAAACCAGGTTAATGGTTCAGAATTTAAAAAACAGGCTTTATATTTGTTTTAACCAATATCTAAAGTTGTTTTAAGGAAATCATTGCTAGCACAGCATGCAATAATCCACTTCTATCAAGCACCGAATTGCCAAATATGAGAGTACAAATGGAAAGACGGGATTTTCTATAAAGTTTCCATATGTTTAGCATTGAATCAACACAAGGGTACATAATCCTTAATAATAAAAACAATTTATCATTCCGATCGTTGAGATAAAATAAATAAAAACTAACCTTGAATATGGGATTCCAGAGAGCTTCTAAATATCAGAAAATCTGTGACTTATCTTGCGTCCATATCCAAAATATCTAATTCCTTCACCATGTTTCCGTCTAGATCTGTAACGTTATCCGCCACCAATGTAACTATGCAACCTTCGGTGTCGAATTTTCAGGTCTAACTGATATTCCCGCGGTTTCAGAATCCCGTGCTTATTTTAGAAAGTAAGCGGACCTTTGTGTGTAAGGCCCGAAAAGGGTTATTTTTGCTGATTCTAAACATACAAAAATATATGAAGTATAAAATTTTAAACATTAAAAAATGCTATTAGTTAAAACAGATATTTTATATTTTTGGATATATTTGCATTAATTAGGTATTTCAACCTTTTCGGTTGAAAGACCTATTGGTTTTGTTCTGATTATTAGGTCTTTCAACCTTTCGGTTGAAAGACCTATAGGTTTTGTTCTGATTATTATTAGGTCTTTCAACCTTTCGTTGAAAGACCTATAGGTTTTGTTCTGATTATTATTAGGTCTTTCCACTTTTCTGTGGAAAGACCTATTGTTTTTCTTCTGATTATTTTTTTTTTCTTCCGTCTAATTTTGTTCTTGCGATAAACATTTGTTTCGCAATATGTCGCTTAGATATTTGGTATATGATATCGAACAGTTTATGCACTTTTGAAATTTACCCTGCGTAAACGAATACTTTTCTTTGTAGGAGTTATCTCCCCAAACACTGTTTTCCTTGTTAGCGCATCTCCTTCGCAACCGTAAAAGATTAGGACAAATTTATTTTACAAAATTGCTCATTATATCCTTCGCATGATTTGTCCTATTTTGACCGAAGCGATATGACCGCTCCATATGAGAGTTATTTCCCCTTATGCATCTGATATAAGTGATATGAATTTCTATCTTATAAATCATAAGTGATAGAGACCTAGGATCTTTTGATTTGAGGTCCTTGGTCCCAAAAAATGAAAATTAGGTCAAGGTCAAAGGTCAAGGTCATATTCTTATATTTGAATTTGGCTTATTTTCACTTATATCCAAAGACTGTATAAGATATCAACAAATTATTTTTACTAAATTGTTAGTTGCGACATGTCGTAAGATGTAAATTTTGATTGCAAGCGTACGTTCAATGTAAAAGGGAGTTTTCTCCCCTCTTGTATTTAAAAATACGCGTTTGGTGATATAACTCATTAACTAAATATAATTAAGACCTATGGTTTTTTGATTTGAGGTCCTTGGTTTATGACCTTGAAACTGATCTCAAGGTCATAGCTTAATTTGACGTTCTAGATTTTGACCTTTGCTTTTATTCTATATGTATACATGATAAAGATATACAACTTTTAGAAAAAGATATCAAACCATTTAACCTTGTAAAAAACAACCGGAAGTGACCTTTTGTAAACCGGAAATAGCTATTTTTTTGTACTTTTTAATATAAAAGTATATAGAACCAGATATTTTTGGAATCAGTGTCAAGTAAATATTCAAATATAATCGGAAGTAACATTTTTCAAACCGGAAGTAACAAATTATCTCCCTTATTTAAAAAAAATGTATGGAAACAATATATTTTTGGAATCAGCTTACTAGGAGATATTATTTGACGATTGAAATGACATTTTAAACTTAGTTTCACAACTTTTCATATCAAAATACATTGTTTTGATGGAAAGACCTTCGAGAACAATTGGTTTTTAATTATTATTATTATTATTATTTTTTTTTCTTCCGCCAACTTTTTTTACCTTCGCTGTTTTTTTGTTTCGCAAGACGTCGCTTAGATTTTTGGAATATGACATCGAACAGTTTATACGCTTTTGAAACCAACTCTGCTTAACCGAATACTTTTCCAAATAAGAGTTATCTCCCCAAACACTGTTTTCCTTGTTATCTCTAAGGCTTCGCAACCGTATAAGAAACCGACAAATTTATTTTTCCAAATTGCTCGTTATATCCTCAGGATGTTCTGTTTTATTTTAACCGAAGCTATCCGGAGACTCCATATGAGAGTAAACCCCCCTTTTGTATATGATATAAGTGATATGCATTTCTAACTGGTAAACCATAAGTGATAGAGACCTAGGGTCTTTTGATTTAAGATCCTTGGTCCAAAAAAATAAAAATTAGGTCAAGGTCAAAGGTCAAGGTCAAATTCTAAATTTTGATTTGGGCTTATTTTCACTTATTTTCATTAACCTTATAAGATATCGACAAATTATTTTTACTAAATTGTTAGTTGCGACATGTCGTAACTTATAAATTTTGGTTGCAAGGGTGCGTAGACAATAAACGGGAGTTTTCGCCCCTTTTATATTAACAATTATGCGTAAAGTGATATTACTCATGAACCATACATATTAAGGAACTAGTGTCTTTTGATTTGAGATGTTTAGTCTATGACCTTGAAATTGAGGTCAAGGTCATAGGTTAATTGGACGTTCTAGATTTTGACCTTTGCTCGAAATTCATATTTCTACATCATAAAGCCATAGGAACTGACATTTTCAACTGAATTTTAATATTTTCATATCAAAATAGATCCTTTTTGGTTGAAAGACCTTCAATTGTTCTCTGAACAATTGGTTTTAAATTATTATTATTTTTTTTTTCTTCCGCCAACTTTTTTTACCTTCGCTGTTTTTTTGTTTCGCAAGATGTCGCTTAGATATATGGTATATGATATCGAACAGTAATTACGCTTCTAAAACTGACACAGCGTAACAAAAAACTTTACCTTGTAAGAGTTATCTCTTCGAACACTGTTTTTCTTGTTATCTCTAAGGCTTCGCAACCGTATAAGAAACCGACAAAATTATTTTATCAAATTGCTCGTTTTATCCTCAGGATGATTTGATTTATTTTGACCGAAGCTATCCGGAGACTCCATATGACAGTTATCCCCCCTTTTGTATATGATATAGGTGATATGCATTTCTAACTGGTAAACCATTAGTGATAGAGACCCAGGGTCTTTTGATTTAAGATCCTTGGTCCAAAAAATTGAAAATTAGGTCAAGGTCAAAGGTCAAGGTCAAATTCTAAATTTTAATTTTGGTTTATTTTCACTTATTTGCATAAACCTTATAAGATATCAACAAATTATTTTTACTAAATTGTTAGTTTTGACATGTCGTAACTTATAAATTTTGGTTGCAAGGGTGCATAGACATTAAATGGGAGTTTTCGCCCCTCTTATATTTAGAATTAGGCGTAAAGTGATATTACTGATGAACCATACATATATAGGAACTAGTGTCTTTTGATTTGAGATGTTTAGTCTATGACCTTGAAATTGAGGTCAAGGTCATAGGTTATTTGGACGTTCTAGATTTTGACCTTTGCTCGAAATTCATATTTCTACATCATAAAGCCATAGGAACTGACATTTTCAACTGAATTTTAATATTTTCATATCAAAATAGATGCTATTTGGTTGAAAGACCTTCAATTGTTCTCTGAACAATTGATTTTTAATCATTATTTTTTTTCTTCCGCCAACTTTTTTTTGCTTCACAGTTTTTTTGTTTCGCAAGATGTCGCTTAGACATATGGTATATGATATCGAACAGTTATTACGCTTTTGTGACTCATATTGTGTAACCAAAATCTTTTAAATGTAAGAGTTATCTCCCCAACACTGTTTTTCTTGTTATCGGTTAATATTCGCAACCGTATAAGAAACCGACAAATTTATTTTTCCAAATTGCTCGTTATATCCTCAGAATGTTCTGTTTCATTTTGACCGAAGCTATCTGGACACTCCATATGAGAGTTATCCCCCCTTTTATATATGATATAAGTGATATGCATTTCTAACTGGTAAACCATAAGTGATAGAGACCTAGGGTCTTTTGATTTAAGATCCTTGATCCAAAAAAATGAAAATTAGGTCAAGGTCATAGGTCAAGGTCAAATTCTAAATTTTGATATTGGCTTATTTTCACTTATTTTCATTAACTTTATACGATTTCGACAAATTATTTTTATTAAATTGTTAGTTGCGACATGTCGTAACTTATAAATTTTGATTGGAAGGACGCGTAGACAATAAATGGGAGTTTTTGCCCCTCTTATATTTAGAATTAAATATTACTCATGAACCATACATAATACAGACCTAGGGTCTATTGATTTGGTATCCTTGGTTTATGACCTTGAAATTGAGATCAAGGTCATAGGTTAGTTGGACGTTCTAGATTTTGACCTTTGATTGAAATTCATATTTATACATCATTAAGCCATAGGAACTGACATTTTCAACTGAATCTTAATAGTTTCATATCAAAATAGATCATTATTGGTTGAAAGACCTTCAATTGTTCTCTGAACAATTGGTTTTTAATTATAGCATAGTTTTTGTTGAAACCCCCAGGCAACCTCACTCGACCTTCGGTACTTTTGTAAAATTTTGTTTGATTTTTAAATTTCTATTTAGGTTAATTACAAGTCTATCCAGTATTGCATTTTAAAGAAATAGCTTGATCAATACGTATTCAAGTTTCTAAATAAAACAAGTTAAGCAGATTACTGTGACTGACAGTACGCAATTCTTCACATTATCTGGAGAATAAACTTATACAATTTGAAATGCTGATGTAACTAAAGTCCGTCGGTAAGTAGAAAGAACATCTATATTTTTGTAGCCCAGAAAAAACCACATAGTTTAATCTAACAACATCAACAAGTTAAGTCCTCTGTCGTCTTTTGGAAGCACGTGTTTGGAGTGTACTTAATTTAAAGCACGTGATTTAAAGCCGTTTCTCTGCCATGGAACTTCACATGCACAAGTCTACTTCTGCTTCTCCCATTACGCGGTCACCATCAATAAACTAGTTATCTATTTTGCCACTTTTGGATGCACATGTAAGTAGTTTAAAGAAAAAAGGTTGATTTGTGCTTTTAGATGTTTTTTCAATACGTTTCTAGTTTTAAACATTGATGAAAATATTTATGCGATTATCAAGCCTCGATAAATGGATATCAATATTCTCAATGTAGATTCGGTTAATAATTGTCACCGATATATATCAAAACTGTTATTTTACTTTGCGAGCTGATCTGTTTCATACGCGTATTTGATCAGGGTGACCCACTGTGCTTCACTTCCGTTTGGTATAATTAGAGGGTATTAGTGGCGTGTTTTACTAAATCGTTCAGGTGAGCAAATGACGAGCAGACAGTATTTTGGAAATATCTCGATAATTACAAGATAAAATTTTATCGTCATTTTTGCGTTTCTTTACGATTATTGCGCACTTTAAAATTATTCAAACATGTTTTTTGCGTTGAATGCAATTAAAACTCAATATCCTTACTTTAACCAGCTTGACTCAAACTGTAAACTTAAAACTATTTAGATCCCCAAAAAGATATTTTGTCAAGTGTTGTATCCTATATAAAGCAGTCCATGGAGGTGCAAAAATAAGGTGTGGACCTTATTTTTGATACTTATATATATACATATATATATATTATTAATATTTACTTGACTTGTTTAGAACTTTATTCATGTTGTGCATGTTTCTTGTGTATATGTCTCTTAAGTTTGCATTTTAACCCGTCAAGGTTTTACTTTTTGCAAATAAAGTTATGTATATATTATATTTGATATTTGACACGCTCCTTGTACATGACACAACTCTGAAAGGTCTATAGATTGTCTGTGACTGGGTAAAAAATGTTCCCGTTTTCAAAATGTTCAGAGGTCGGCTTATCTTATAGAAGGTGAACGATTCAATTGTGCATTATAGTTTTAGGTCCTACACAGATTCATATAATTATATAGTTATATAATTAGAGCAAGATAATAAAGTAATTTTACGCAGATTATATAATGAAATATTAAAATTGATATGTATGCTTTTTGGTCGGGTTATTTTCTTTTTGACACATTCCCCATTACAATTCTCAATTTTATGCTCAATTTCAGATAAAAATGTTTACACAACAATGTTTATAGAAGTAAAAAGAATTGTTCATGAATATAGTGTTGGACGTTCACTAGTGCATGGCCATGTCGCACATTTTGCATCATTTATCTTAGAGCTTCTGCGGGCCTTGAAGATCCACAGACACTTATTCGTCTGACCATCTCGGTTGGTCTGAAACGTTTCGCGTCCTTGTTCCACATTCACTTTATGTTTAGCGTTCTCTTTATTTGATTGTGGCTTCTGTGTCATAGATTTGGCTTGTAATTGTAATGTAAATTTTATAGAAGCTGTTCAAGAGTAGCTACACGTAACCTGTTTGTAAATTATCGGAATTACGATGGCTGTGATTTTTATATTTGCTTAGACTTTTCTGTTCATATGTTTGGTTTTTTTTTTGTGGTCTGTTATTTTATTTTATTTTTTACATTTTTCACCATTGGGTATATAAGAAATGAGCAACTATGTACATACCAGGTTATGCTTATCGGTACATCTTCGTTTTGTATGTTATATCATTCTATAATGTTCTCCATTGTATTACATATAGATCTTTTTTTTCCATAAAAAATTGTTCTAATCGTTTGTTTTAGTGAAATTATTTAAATGTTGATAGTCATGCTCACATACTTATTAAATATTGATATATATATACCGTGCCAAATTATGGTATAATTTTTTTCTTTCATAAACAGACTTTAGTTTATTTCCTTGCACAAATCAAGGATACATCCATTAACTTTACTACGATCAACATGTTCAGACCATTGTTTATTATCAATACACTTAGAGCTGTAAACAAAAAGGGACTTTAAAGGTCATCTTCGCACATTCTGTAACACTTATTTTCGGTTACATTTTTTTATTTATCATTCAACTGTTCGGCGACTTTTTAACTTTGATGATTTATTCAATAAAGAAAAGGCAAAAGTTTGATATATGTGAAACAATTTTGATATGTGTTATTGTTTTACTCTCTTGAATTAGCATGCTTAAAAATGGGAATCTCTCGGCAGTATTCAATACCGCGAGTAACCAATATTCTCTTAAAAGAGGGACGAAAGATACCAAAGGGACAGTCAAACTCATAAATCTAAAACAACCTGACAACGCCATGGCTAAAAATAAAAAAAGACAACTCGAAAAACAATAGTACACATGACACAACATACAAAACTAAAGAATAAACAACACGAACCCCACCAAAAACTAGGGGTGATCTCAGGTGCTCCGGAAGGGTAAGCAGATCCTGCTCCACATGTGGCACCCGTCGTGTTGCTTATGTGATTACAAATCCGGTAAATAGTCTAATTCGGTAGGTCACATTCATGAAAGGGAAGGGGATTGTAGTTACGACGTGGTAAAAGTTTTTCAAAAGTTCGACCGAAAATTTATTTTAAAAAAGTGTATGTGATATGGCTTGCATTCACACAATATTATGTTAATTCGAATTCTTTATTTACTATTAGCTAAATGTTAGGTAAGCATCAAAGAAAAAAATGTCCTCTTTTTCATCGTCTCGTCTTGCTACTGATGGTGGTGTAGCGCTGGCATCTATAAAAAAAAAGCAAAAAAAATATAAACTATCGAGTATATTCACATCAATTTAGAAAATATCAGGTTCTTACGCTACCTTTCGGAATGTTGGGTCCTCACTGGTCTTTAATTTTGTAATGTTTTGCCTTTTAACTTGTTTTCATCGAGTAAACCGTTAAGTCCTTTGTAGGCAAAATGCGTTTCTGGCATACACAATCATAAACCTCGATTTTTTTTACGCTCATAAAAATCTTACTCGAATAATTACGATTAGTGATCGAAGTGCTTGAAATAAAGCGACTGGCTTTTTCGGGTTAATTAAAAGCAGTATCTTTATTTGTAGATTTTATATTTCAGACTATATTCCTTTCAAATGAGGACCAAATAATGAAAGTAGTCAGAATCCAATGCATTCTGGGTAATATTTTCAAAAACTATAAAACGTTACAATTGGCTTACATTGTCCTTAACAATTGATATTCAGCCAATGATGTGACGCTATTTTCATTTTTGAGTACGAACGAAACGGGGAGTTGTTAAAAAAAAACAACATGCATGCACATAATATATTGTTCATTTAATTTAACCATGGTTATCAATGAACATTTGTTAAGTGCAAAAAACGGTAATTACTAGTATTGAATAATTAGACATTTTCTGAAGTCATCTTATTTTACAACTGGCATCTTATGTTTGTATTTTTTATTATCTATTATGTGTAAAAATACGGTAATAATTTGAATAGTTAGACGGATTTTAAAGTCATATAATTTAACAAATGTCATCTTATGCACGTTTAACTCAATGAAAATACACAAAACTAATAAAAAGTCATGCAGATCATCATATTTTCATATTTGATACTCTGACTTTTCAAGGAATACTGGAAAAAATACACGTCGGCATCCCTAATTATAACAGAACAATTAGTGTTCCATGAAATGAGAAAAACTATAATTCTAATGCAATTATTTTGTATCAATGGTTCTGATTGGATGGTAATAAGAGTAAAATTATGTATCTCCCTGTCTGTAACTAAGGAAGCCGACATTTTGAAATCCGAAATGAATTGACATGTAATTTATCTAGTAATACGCTTAAAAAAACTCTCTTTTTATCTAATTGTATTACTTTCTGAAGCGCACAAGAAGCCAGAAAACGCCCGGTGTTTACGGTGCACGACGGAAGCATACCTATGACGTCACCTAGTTTAGGCGTTAAGGAAAAAACATCATTTCGCGGTATTTTCGTTTAATGAAAATTTAACACCAAAATATTGACTAAAATTAAGTGATTTGTTTATTTTGCATTAGAATAGAGATAACTGTATTGTATTTGAAGTTTTACGGACGTCCATCGGTAGTTTTACTGTCGCAAAAAAAACGTTTACCTGTCTGCGCTACGCGTCGCCAGATAAACTCAATTTGCGACAGTAAAACAACCGATTGACGTCCTCAAAGCTTCAAATACAATACAGTTATCTCTAAATTATTATAATATTACCTGCTATTTTGAAAAGTCCACAAAACCGTTGACGCTTGTCGTCTCTAAAGAGCCTGAACAATGGGTGTGTGCAGAGATCTGCATCATACTCATAACAGTAAGATATTTTGTCGACGCATGATGATTGTTCTGGAACTAATTCATCATTTGTTTTCATTTGACCATCATTTTATATTGTTAATGATTCATTGCGTACATCGTTTTGCGTACTCCAGTTTTAGGAGTTTTATACAGGAAAGTGTAGGAATCCGTGTTACTTTCCCCTCTCTTCTGAGAGACGAAAACTGATCAGCAGGCCGTGTGCACAACTACAAGGAACATTCAGCGGACACGTTGTCCAAAGGAACAATTCGTGGCTAACCACAGCGTGAGTTACATTTAAATCATTACAAATCATGTCTTTACATCAGCGATGAACTGTTTTTATATATTTCCTATGTTATAAAGAAACTATGAACATTTCACCGTTCAAACTGTTCGTATCTGCGATTACACAATTTAATTCAAGACAGAACCCGACGTGTGCAAGAATAATCATCTATTTATTATTATAAAGAACATTAACCGCTATATATATCTACGAACTGTTTATCCGTATTTTTAATGGACTTTAATTATCATTGAACACATTGTAAAATTGTATTTATATTTTTATTTTCAGTTTTTCACCTTTTTGATTGGTAGTAAAATAAAAGTCAGCTCCTGATTGATTTATCCTTACTTAAACCCATCTCGGTTACACTCACTGGTCCGGCCAGTACAATGAAAAAGCTACAACTTGCCTGTTGTTTTTCTTGTATTACAAACGCTACTCTAAGACAGTCAGCAAACCAACAACGTTGAACATACATTGTCTACAATTAGTTGATTTACATTATGGATCCCAGTCACTAGGAACAGCAAGAAGAAGTTCAGCCCCCGGAGGTAGATGTCACCAAAGAACCAGAAGAAAAACCGTAGTAAAAAACAAATCTAGATGAAAATGGCGAAACTAGGCAAGTGCGTGAACTTACCGAAAAAGGACAGGGAGCCTTTACAAAAAAAGGTGATAAGTTCTATCACGACTTAGAGGCCCTATGGTCAAACCTAGAATCTTGGTTATTAGAAACGGCCAAGCCTCCTAACGACCTCCAGCAGTTGTTAACAAGATAAAATTGTACAAGCCTGTACTAATTATCGCAGGCTCACAGACGAGTACTTGAAATTTCTCAAAAATACAAAAACATTAGACAGCCTTTAAGACATTAATACGTTCAAATTCTCAACGGATATCCGAATGTCTAAAATCGACCTAGCAATTGAAACTGTGCACGAGCATCGCCTTACCTTGACAGAGGCTAAATCAACAAAAACGAGGACATCAAAGGGCAAGACCACCTCGCACAGTGAGAGCTCAAACGTCTCTGACATGTCGAGCCTAGCAAGGAGAAAGTGTGCCTAGGCAGAGTCCGCTAGATCAAAGATAGCCTTTGCCGAGCAAGAAGCTGCGCTCCTAAAGCAGGAGGCCGTTTTACAGGAACGAACCCTATACAGACAAACTGAAATCAAGGCCGAAATTGAACAAGAAGCCATCCGTGCAAACCAAGAGGCCACACGTAGAAAAGCCGAAGCGGAACAAGAGGCTACACGTAGAAAAGCCGAAATGGAACTTGAGGCTGTTCACCTTAAAGCTCGAATTGAACAGGAGGAAGAGCATATCAAAGCTAAAAAAGAACAGGAGGCCGTTCGCAGGAAAACTCAAATGGATCAGGAAGCTGCACGTGCGGTCCGAGAAAAAGCCGAACTTGAGGCCGCTAGGAACATTCTCGAAGCAAAAAGAGAAGCTGCAGCCGCAGAAGCCGAGGCCCGTATCCTGGAATACGACGGAAGCCAAGCAGTTAGCGATCTTCCTAACGAAAAGGAAGACCCGCTCCAGCGTGTGCAAAATTTCGTCAAAAAACTTCTGTATCAACTGCTATAAAGGACGTAACAGGAACTCGCAAGATAAGACAAAGTCCTGGTATGCTTAAGCTGAGTCATGAAGCACCAGCGTTCGTGCCATCCATGGCACTGAACCTGCCGCCACAGACACCTGCTGTCTTGCCTTCCGATACTAAGTCACCGGAAATTACCTTAATTCCAGATCTGGAAATAGTATCTGGCATACAAAAAGTAAGCCTTTCAGATGAGATCCCTGCTGAACACCAAAAACAGGGTGTTAGAGAAGCGATCTCTGTCTTACGCATAAAAAAAGATGTTATAGAAGAGATCCCTGCTTCAAACCAAAAACAAGGTGTAATAGAAGAGACCCCTGTTGCATACCAGCAACAAATTAATCTTACGTCAGAGATAACTAGATTTCTTCTACGCAAAGCCCTATTGTTCTCCCGGCTTATAAATTTTAATGACCAGGCAGAATCCTTCCATACATGGAAGTCTAGCTTTAAAACATTATAGACGAATTACAAGTTTCGGACTCGGAACAAAATAGACTGATTAAGTGGCTAGGATCAGTCTGATAAACATGCCATGAGTATAAGGGCATCAAAGCCAACAACCCTACAAGATGCCTACAGAGGTTATGGCAAAGATTGGATGAGCGATATGGTGCTCCAGAAATGTTGGAAGCCCCTCTCAGGAGTAAACTTGACAAATTCCCATCATTGACAAAAAAGGACAACGCACGTCTCTATGAACTGTCTGACATTCTATCAGAAATAGAATACCACAAGGACAACACCAAGCTGGGATGTCTGCTAGTTTATTTTGATTCACCGACCGGAATAAACCCTGTCATTGAAAAACTACCCCATGGACTTCAGGAAAAGTGGATTACAAGGGCGTCTAGATACAAATTTAACCACGACGTTGCCTTTCCTCCTTTTACAGAGTTATCTGCATTTATCAGTGAAATCAGTAGAATTAAAAACGATCCTGGATTCATTTTTGGGTCAAGAGTCACACTAAGCACAAAAGGTGCTGCGCCAAGGTTCACACCTCAGCCTGGAACGAACATCAACGTTCACAAGACAGCTGTCGAACAACGATCTAGAGAGACTGCACAGCAACAAAATCTGTGCATAATACACAATACCGAACATTCGCTAAATGAATGTGTGGGTTCAGAGCAAAAACTATAGAGGAACGCAAGGAACTGTTGAGGCAAAACAATCTTTGTTACAAATGCTGTGATTCGACTATGCACAGAAGTCGTGATTGCAACGCAAGTATCAGTTGCAATGAATGCGGAAGTAAACAACACACCACCGCATTACACACAAATCGAGTAAACCAACCTAGATCAGTCGACGGCGGGGAGCAACTTGAGTTAGCTAAAACCAAGCTAACCTCTGTTAGTTCTACTTACACAGATATCTCCAAAGACGGCAACAGTAGTAAATCTTGTGCCAAGAAACTTCCTGTGAATGTCTTTCACAAAAAGAATCAGGACAAAGTAATTCGCATGTATGCAATTATTGACGACCAAAGCAACCGGTCTCTCGTGGCTCCTGAATTCTTCAGCCTACTCAATGTACAGGCAGAAACGAAAGACTATTTGTTATCCACATGCTCCGGCAGCAAGGTTACTTACGGTAAACGAGGAAGCGGCTTTGTCGTGAAGTCTGTACACGACAATACTAGATTCAATCTGCCTGAACTGATTGAATGCGATAACATTCCCAATAATCGGAACGAAATTGCTACACCTGAGGATATATTGCAATATCAACACTTGCAAGAACTACAAAAACATATTCTCCCGATTGATGGAAAATGCAAAATCCTATTGCTCATTGGAAGAGACCTTATAGAGGCACATCATGTTCTAAATCAACGTCTAGGACCACCAAAGGCTCCATTTGCACAAACGTTAAAACTGGGTTGGATTATTGTTGGAGAAATATGCTCTGATAAGCAACATGTTCTCCTTGAACTCACTACAAAGGAAACAAATCCAACTTACAGTGTTGTGAAACCACAGACAAAGAAATTACCTGAGTGTAATAAAACCAACACCCAGTGAAATGAAATTCAAACTGAGTCGTTAAAACATCCCCTTTTACATGGGCAACCGAAAACAAAATCAGCGACTTCAATCGCCAGATTTGCAGAAGCCGAAAAGTTCACTTCGGAAGCAACGCCACCAAAAGTGAATGCCGACAAAGAAAAGTACATCCAAAAACATTCAATTCCCAAGGAAAGCTTCAATTCGCTTTTGGATACGCAAGGACAAGAGGAAAGCAGAATAGACAATTCCAACTTAAGTGACAGAGAAAAGAAGCATAAAGAAATCGCAAAGGCTTCAACCGACACAGAAGTTATCATAACTAAGGAAGACGTCCGGAAAGCTATAAACCAACTCAATACTAAGAAAGCAGCAGACGAATATGATTTAGCCTCAGAACATTTGAAACACTCAGGGGAAAGCTTGCATGAAATACTACAAGAAACATTTAACCAAATTCTATTAGAGGAAAAAGTACCATCAACGTTTAAAACCGGAACAGTATCTCCGATTCTGAAGAAAGGAAAGGCATTCTATGAGGTAGAAAATTACCGTGGTATAACAGTCACATCAATTATTGGAAAAGTATTCGAATATATCATTTTGGATAAATCTAACTTAATGAAATCAGGTCAATCTCCTTTACAGTTTGGTTTTACACAAGGACTATCTCCAAACATGGCAGCCCTAATACTTTCGGAGGCATGCTCAGAGATCACAGGAAAACAAACCATCTTCGTCACAACACTCGACAGTCAAAAAGCATTTGATGTTGTAAGTCACGTAATACTGATGGACAGGCTATATCACTACGGACTAAATCTGAATTTGTGGAACATTATCGAGGAGCTATATAGCGGCGTAACATCAACAGTAAAATGGAAAGGAGAAACAAGTACAAGCTTTGAAATACACCAGGGCGTGCGACAAGGAGGTGTCCTATCTACTCACCTATATAAGGCCTACATAAACGAACTGCTTCTAGATCTGCAAAAACGAAATCTAGGTTCTCATATAGGCAACAATTATGTTGGATGTCCTACTTGCGCAGACGATATCGTACTTTTATCCCTCAATAGAGAAGAAATGCAAGAAATGCTGAATATTGTCGATAACTACTCAAAAGACCATCGATTTAACATCCATCCTCAAAAGAGTAATGTTATAATAAAGACTGGAAATAGACGTAAAGATCCTGAAGATAGCGATGCTTTTAAAATGGGGAACAATGATTTAAATTGTACGGATCGTACAACCCACCTAGGGCTAACAAGATCAACAAAAGATGAAACCCGAATAAATGTAGATGATCGCATCAGTTTAGCCAGAAGAACATTATACTCGCTCATAAAGACTGGTGTACACGGCTCAAATGGTTTAAATCCTAAAACTTCATATAGGATCTATCAAGCATACGTCCTACCAAGGCTACTGTACGGGCTTGAAACTCTACATGTGAACTCTAAAGAAATGTCACTTCTTTCAAGCTTCCACCTCGATACCTTGAGAAAACTTCAGTCTCTTCCGAAAAGGACAGCATGTGCATCAGTATACCTACTTCTGGGAGCTCTACCGCTTATTGCTGAAATTCACAAAAGACAACTTAGCCTCCTATTTGGTGTTCTCAATAGCGACAATGAAACTATTAGATCACTAGCTATGCGTCAATATATGTCCGGAAGATCAACAAGCTTCTTCACTAAAACAGCAGAAATTTTAGAGATGTACAACCTACCTTTCTTTCTGGAATTATGCGAAAAGAAGTATTCAAAAATAGAATGGAAAAAACGGACAAAATCAGCAATAAACGGTCATTGGACTAACAAACTACGCCTAGAATGTGAAGAACAATCAACTCTACAAAATTTAACAATTTCGAACTTAACAATAGGTGTCACACATCCTGTTTGGGCTACAGTTTCTTCATCAGTCTCGGACATTAGAAAAGCAATTACAAAAAGCCGCATGTTAACGGGAACCTATATATTACAAGCTCATAGACACAGATTTAACCAGGCCGAGGTAGACCCGATTTGTCCAAACTGTAGAACTGAAAACAAAGACCTATGTCATGTGTTAACAACTTGTCCATTGTATATGAACATCAGGATAGCATTATATACTCCAATTAAGAACTTTATAGTTCGGGGCATATGCCGCACAGCCCTATATTTTGACCTTTGAAAAAAATAGAAGTGCATATGAACTTTCCATTCCAGGATATAATTTTTTTCAAAACTTCATATTAAAAGTGGTAGTTTTAGCCGTGACAGGAGTTCCCATGGGAAATTGCATTGTTGATATTTACAGAAATTCAACCTTGTTGTCTGCTCTTTGGTTGGGTTATTGTCTCTTTGACATATTCCACATTTCCATTCTTATTTTTATACTATATTGAGTAAAACAAGATAACATACAGAATTTAACCAAATCTGGTTTATCTCCGAGATTTTAATGAAATTAACTCAAATATGAAGTTTTATAAATAGTTCATGATGATTGAGAAAATCCTTGCCCTTAACTATGATGACTTATTTAGCATAAATTCACAGTTTACAGTATGCATAGTTTACTTAAAGCCCTGAATGCAAAATAAATTCATAATGTATGGATATTAGTAATTTGAATTGTTGAAAAGTGCTTATATTTACTCTTCACAGTCTTTGAAACTCATAGATCCTTCCTGAATATTATTGTAGGGGTGTTTTTTCTGTCGATAACCCAAAAGTAAGCCCTAACATCTAAATGTGCTTTTTTGTGACCGCGAAATAAAAAATACAAGCTAGAAATACACAAATACATCAAGAAAACTTACAATAGTGTGTTCTATCCCCAATATTCCATATTGCTAGAAACAGCAGAATAATTTAGGAAATTTTAGGCCCCAGAGGCAAAACACAGAGAAAAATGCCTGCCCCTTGGGTCATTAAACAAATAATTTAACTTGTAAATGCTTTGACTTTATCATTTTAAAAGGTCTTGTGTATAGAAACCAATGACTGTGCTTAGAAGTAATGCAAAAATCAGATGTTAGCAGTCATTTCTATAAAACTTTTAGTAAAGTCATACATCAGACTGGTATCTTCATACATATTTATAACTTTTGACAATACTACTTTGTTTAAACACTTCTAGTTTAAATATTAGCTAAATAATGTTATATATATGGTAAGAGATGATTCTGTTGTGACAAGATTTCTAAACTGACCATTTGAGGCAGTAACTTTGAACTTTCATTGACAAATAGGCATACAGTAAGATGTGGACTGGAGAAAGAGGCATGATTGGGTAATTTATATTATCTTGAATGTTGGAATGATTAGCTGCTAAACATTACATTAATAGTGTTCTGAAATGCTTTCAATTTGTCATCAAAATAGTTTCAAACAGGTTCTAGACATTTCATGTCAGAAAACATGCACATAGGGGAAGCTGGCGATCATTTTAAAAAGTCTTGTTTTCAAATACTTTAAAAAAATGATACAGGGATTGGGGTATAACATGTACTGTACAAGATACCTAAGAGTATATGCAGTGATTTCTTTAAGGCTATAATTCTGATAAATAAGTATTGTTGTGAGAAAAAGTGTTTTAAGAGAGTTTTCCATTGGAATAAATGTGAGTATAGGTTGCACTTTGTAAATACAGCTGTTTCTCAAACCACGCCTCTTGTGGGGAGATATATAATATTCATAGATAATCAATTTTGTTTACGTACTGGTTTCCAGATATGATCTCTATGTTTAATCTCGTAGAGACATATCTTGAGAATGTTACCAGTAAATATACATATTCATAGCGACAGAATTGAAATCTGTGGAAATCCTTAAGTCAAGGTAGGAGTAGTATAGAATTTCAATGTATGTTTAAACTCTTAGAAGTTCGGGGCATATACACGTTGAAAATATGCCGCACAGCCCTATATTTTGACCTTTGAAAAAAATAGTAGTGCGTATGAACTTTCCATTTTAGGATATAATTTTTTTTCAAATTATAGTGGTACAATTTTAGCCGTGAAAGGAGTCCCTTTGGGAAATTGCATTGTTGATATTTACAGAAATGAAACCTACAGTACTCAAAAAGAGACGGGTGCCTATACACTATGTCAATCTCAGGATGATCCCGAGTCTGTATAAACTGTAATTTAAAAAATTGGATAGACATTTGTAAAAGTTGAGATTACGTACATTAAATCAAAGATCTGCCGTTATCAATAAATTATCGAAATTATCGACAAAAAAAGCCCCAAAAAAAGAATATGAAATAAGACAACCTCGAGTAAGGTTCAGGCACATAGTCTGGTAGATACCCTACTAAACACATTTTCAGTTCAGAACTGTGGTGGGGATTAACTTAGATTTTTTATATAGATCTGAACCCTCCCCTTATTTATATTTTCTAAATGTTTACATGAAATGAAATATGTTTATTTTTTATTTTTGATCGTTTGCTCTTCTTTGGGTGGTAAATATTTCATGCATATTCATGTTGAGTAAAGATAAACAATTAATCTAATTGGTAGGTACTGCAAAATTAATTGACGGAGATGAAAAAGTGAAAAACAGAGCAAGTTGGATACAGACAGAAACTTTGCATGGCAACATATCACATGCAGACAACTAAAAGTTATCAAAAGTACCAGGATTATAATTTTATACGCCAGACGCGCGTTTCGTCTACATAAGACTCATCAGTGACGCTCAGATCAAAATAGTTAAAAAAACTAAACAAGTTATGAAATTAAAAGAAGATTTGGCATGGATAACAATGAGACAACTCTCCACAAGAGACCAAATGACACAGAAATTAACAACTATAGGTCACCGTACGGCCTTCAACAATGAGCAAAGCCCATACCAATTAGTCAGCTATAAAAGGCTCCGAAATGACAAATGTAAAACAATTAAAACGAGAAAACTAACGGCCTAATTTTTGAACAAAATATGAACGAAAAACAAATGTGTAACACATCAACAAACGACAACCACTGAATTACAGTCTCCTGACTTGTGACAAGCACATGCATACAGAATGTTGCGGGGTTAAACATGTAAGCGGGATCCCAACCCTCCCCTAACCTGGGACAGTGGTGTAACAGTACAACATAGGAACGAACAATACAAATCAGTTGAAAAAGGCTTAACTCATCAGATGGATACAAACACTAATACTACACAGAGTGGACGTGGCCGAGTACTTGCATATCCCAACAACAAAAAGACACTAAGTACTGATCTGGGAGTACTCGCATTTACTGACAGCTATTTCAAAGACACTAACAACTAATAAAAAAAGCATGCATATAAGACTAAATTATTAATCCGTACACATCCAACATCCAATGGATTTAGTGTAAAGACGTCATAAACTGTCAGAGAAAAACATGACCTTGTGCAATGCAAAGATACAGGTATCGACAGATTGTAGATCCATGAATGTGTGTATGTATATATCAATAATACTTAGTTTGCTTTTAATCTACTGATAACAAAATCAATATTAAAACCAATAAAACAATATTCAATGATCAAATTACAGTGTTGAAGAAGTTTATTTATAGGATTGATAAGTTTACCAGGATCGTTTCTTAATTTCCGGGCACGGTAAACAACATTTCTGTAATAATGAGGATGTGCTATCCTGTTTGAAGTAAGTTTTCTACAGGTACAACCAAACTTCAAAACCAAATCTTTATATCTATGGAAGAATTAAGTAAAGGTTCTAAGTAATTTGTGGTAACGAAATCCCTGGATTAATAATTTACCAGTAATACATATAGATAACGTTCGTTAAAATCAAAAACGGCACAACAGACCCGGGCATAGCGAACGAGTTGTGAAATATAAACACCGTAAGATGGTGCCAAAGAAACATCATCATCCAAAAAGGGAGAATTAACAGTAGGGAACGAAAAATCGTACCTTTTGTCGTAAATTTCAGTGTGGAGTTTCCCGTGTAAAACCGAAATATCTTAATCTAGGAAAGGACAGTTATTACTGTTTAAATTTGATTTATTTAAAGTAAGTTCCTTTGGGTAAATTTCGGCAGTATATTTAGAAAATTCTTGATTATTTAACGAAAAAATAACATCAAGATAACGGTAAGTGTTGTTGAATTTGTCAATTAAATGCAATTTAGATGGGTCTTTACTGAGTTTGGTCATAAACTGTGATTCATAACAGTACAAAAACAAGTCTGCCTTTAAAGGGGCGCAAATTTATGCACATTGGAATACCTACAACATGTTGATAAACTTTGTTGCCGAAACGACCATCTAATTAAATAGGAAAACTTTTGTTTAATAAGATTGTGTGGAAGTGTAACGAAAGAGTAAAAAAGTCAAAACTGTCAACAGAATCAAAAGAACCACCAAAAGCACGTAGTTTATCTAAAACATCCAAGATTTTTTTACTCTCCAAAAATAGTTAATTCCACTATGTTAATATATATTTTATTACAATAGATTATGATAAGCTCTTAGTAGTCAAGGAACTTGTTAAAAACACCGAAAGATTAGTTGTAGAACACTAGAGGCCGAGATGAAACGATATTTTATTGTTTTTTGTGTAGTTTAAGTAACCAATACAAAGTAGGGTCCTTCAAATGTTCAGAAGAAGACTCAAGCTTTGATGTGGTTATATGTTTGTTTACTATATCACTCTCTGTGGAGCGCACGGACTTGAATGTAGATGAATTAAAAATTTCATTCTTAAGAACGTCCGTGTAGTATTTATGGCAAACCATCACCACTTTGTTGGCTGCTTCGTCTGCCGGTACAAACACAAACTGCTTTGAAAGTTCTTGAAGTTTATTTCTTATTCTGGAAATAGGCGTATTATGTACTATTTTATTTATTTCTGAATCATTTTCAAAATATGATATTCTATTATCTACAGCAAAGGTTATTTCACATTCATATGATGGTCCTTTTGATTCTGTTGACAGTTGTGACTTTTCAACTCTTTACACTACACTTCCAAATAATCTTATCAAACAATAGGATTCCTGTTTAATAAAATGCCCGTTTGGTAAATCTAAATGCAAATATATATTGGTAAATCGGAATGCAAATATATTTTGCTGCAACTCATTTAAAGCCTTCTTCTCTAATGAAATTCAACAACCCTTAGCGTTATCTTGATGATTGTCTCGTTAAATAATCAAGAATTGTGTAAATAAACTGCAGAAATATACCCAATGGCACTTACTCCAAATAAATCAAATATAAACGGTAATACAGTCCTTGTGTGGTGTAAACTTCCCACTAACACCATACACCATTACACCATACACCTTGTACCATTACACCATACACGTTACACCTTTGCACCATACACCTTACACATTACACCATACACCATTCCCCATTCTATCTACACGATCCGAAATTACCCGTAATGCAATTAAATTTCAAATATTAAGATTATTATTATTGTTTACGTTTCCAATTTGAAAAATTAAAATAAAAAGCACTTCGTTTTAAACCAATGAAATGTCGTACACCGTTCATTCACACCATTCCTAATCGCACGTTACACAATCACACCATTCCTCATACACCATTACACCATACACCATACACCTTACACTATTGCACCATATGCCATACACCATTACACCATACACGTTTTTTTTGTTTACACCATCCAAGGGCTGTAACTGCCTTTCCTATATTTAGATATTTCAGTTTTACACAGGCACTATACACTAAAATTGACGACAAAAGGGACGATTTTTCGGTATTTATAGTTTAGTTTCCTTTTGTGGACGGTGTTATGCCTTTGGCACTATCTTACGGTGTTTCTATATCACAACTCGTTCGTTATGACCGTGTATGTCGTGAAGTTTTGGATTTCAATAAAACGTAATCTATGTATTTTTGGTGAATTATTATTTTGCGGATTTTGTTACCACAAATTACTCAAAACCGTTACTAAATTTTAGATACAAAGCTTTGGTTTGAAAGTGTGGTTGTACATGTAAAAAACTTATTGCAAACGGGAAAGCACATCCTCTTTTTACGGAGAAGTAGTTTACCGAGCCCGGAAATTTAAAAACGATGCGGGTAAACTAACCGATTCTTTAACTAAACTTATTCTAAAATGTTATCAATTCAACACTGTAATTATATCTTTGAATATTTGTTTTATTAGTACTAATATTGCTTTTGTTATCAGTAAATAAAATTAAGACTAAATATTTTTTTTATATACATATGCATATTCATGCCTCTACAATGCTTACAATTTGTCGATACCTGTATCTTGGCATTGTACAAGGTCATGTTTTTCTTTGACTGTTCATGACGTCTTTATAAGAAATCCACTGGATGCTGGATGTGTGCTGATTGATATTTAAGTCTTAGATGCATGATTTTTTAATAACTTGTTATTGGCTTCATGATCTTTTTAATAACTTGTTATTGGCTTTCAACTAGTTATCAGTAACTGTGCGTACTCTTAGATCTGTACTAAGTGTCTTTTTTTGGCAGGGATGTATAAGTACCCGTCCACGTCCACTCTGTGTTTTATTTAGATGTATTACTATTTGTATCAATCTGATGAGATAAGCCTTTTTCAACTAGTTTTTATATTTGTGATGTTGTACTGTTACACCACTGTCCCAGGTTAGGGTATGGATTGGCGCCTTCAAACGAATTTAACCCCGTCACATTTTGAAATGCCTGTCCCAAGTCAGGAGCCTGTAATTCATTGGTTGTCGTTCGTTGCTGTGTAACATATTTGTTTTTCGTTCATTATTTTGTACATAAATTAGGCCGTTAGTTTCCTGGATTGAATGGTTTAACATGTGTCTTTTCGGGGACTTGTATAGCTGACTATGCGGAATGAGATTTGTTCATTGTTGAAGGCCGTACGTTGTTGAAAATTCCTGTGTCATTTGGGTCTCTTGTTGAGAGTTGTCTCATTGGCATTCAAACGACATCTCATTTCTTATATTTACCAGACTAAAATATCGTTGGTCTATAAATACGAATACAAAGAGTGATGGGTTTATGTCAATGAAACAGCAACCAATTGACAACAATAAGACAAATATACTAGAGGTAAACATACAGAATACATCGAGAGATAGATGTTCAAATTCCGACCGGACACGGCTGCCTATTTATACATTCGTGCAAACTATCAAACTTCCGGGATCCAGTACGCTCGAATATGCAATTAAGGTATGCTGAATTTTTCAGCACAAGACAGGATAAGGTATGGTTTTGACATGAAATGACTGCCACTGTATTTGAACTTAAATCACGGTAGTCATTAAATATGCTTGAAATTGCTGAATTTAGCATGGAAGGCAAAGGGGCTATGAATTAGTGGATGTAGTCATGTCAGGTTTGAAATTTTTTGTCGGATATTCGTACTTTTTGGGTTTTCACCTACGATGCAGGATAAATTATTTAAGAGGATTATATATTTCTTTTCTTACGATTTGAGACCCAAATTATGCCAATGCTAAATATATACATTAAATATATCGAAAAGGAGTTTCCTAACCTATCAATATTTTTAACTTATGTTGTTCCTTAAATAATATTCTTCTGATTTATAGTATCAAGTTTAAATTCAACAATTTTTAATTTCACCTGACTGCATACTTAAAAGAAATTCCATTTCTGTTTTAATTATATTATTTTCTTCTGATTTAAAGTATCAAGTTTAAATTCAACATTTTTTAATTTCATCTGACTTCATACTTAAAAGAATGTCCATTTCTGTTTTAATTATATTTCTACCAACCGTTATGATTGTAATCTGTAAAATGACCAGGTGTTGATGTGTCAGGTGTAAATCCTAAAAAATAACAGGTAGAAATAAGCCATTAATACAATAACAGTCATATTGTCTTTAGAATGGTGACACATTTGAATGACGTTTATATTATAATATTAAACGCAATGAAACACAAAAATAATAACCAACAGTTTTCAAAATGAAATTCATTTTTTTATGATCTTCGAAAACAAGTTTTTGTTAAGAATTTTCTAAATAAACTGCAGAAATATAAAAGTTTTTGTTAAGAATTTTCTAAATAAACTGTAGAAATATCAAAGTTTTTGTTAAGAATTTTCTAAATAAACTGCAGAAATATAAAAGTTTTTGTTAAGAATTTTCTAAATAAAATATACCCAATGGCACCTACTCCAAATAAATCAAATATACACGGTAATAACTGTCCTTTCCTATATTTAGATATTTCAGTTTTACAAAGGCACTATACACTAAAATTTACAACAAAAAGGACGATTTTTCGGTATTGATAGTTTAGTTTCCTTTTGTGGACATGGTTATTCCTTTGGCACCATCTTACGGTGTTTCTATATCACAACTCGTTCGTTATGACCTTGTCTGTCGTGACGTTTTGGATTTCAATAAAACGTAATCTATGTATTACTGGTGAATTATTATTTCGCAGATTTTGTTACCACAAATTACTCAAAACCGTTACTCAATTTTAGATACAAAGCTTTGGTTTGAAAGTGTGGTTGTACATGTAGAAAACTTTTTGCAAACGGGAAAGCACATCCTCATTTTACGGAGATGTTGTTTACCGAGTCCGGAAATTTAAAAACAAACAGGGTAAACTTATCGATCCTTTAACTTAACTTATTCTAAAATGTAATCAATTCAACACTGTAATTATATCATTGAATATTTTTTTATTGGTACTTATATTGCTTTTGTTATCATTAAATAAAATAAAGACTAAATATTATTTTTTATATACACATGCCTATACAATGCTTACAATTTGTAGGTACCTGTATCTTGACATTGTACAAGGTCATGTTTTTCTTTGACTGTTCATGACGTCTTTATAAGAAATCCACTAGATGCTGGATGTGTGCTGATTGATATGTAAGTCTTAGATGTATGATTTTTTTAATAACTTGTTATTGGCTTTCAACTAGTTATCAGTAACTGTGAGTACTCTTATATCTGTACTTATTGTCTTTTTTTTTTTGCATGGATGTATAAGTACCCGTCCACGTCCACTCTGTGTTTTATTTAGATGTATTACTATTTGTATCCATCTGATGAGATAAGCCTTTTTCAACTAGTTTTTATATTTGTGATGGTGTACTGTTATACCACTGTCCCAGGTTAGGGTATGGGTTGGCGCCTTCAAACGAGTTTAACCCCGTCACATTTTGAAATGCCTGTTCCAAGTCAGGAGCCTGTATTTCATTGGTTGTCGCTTGTTGCTGTGTAACATATTTGTTTTTCGTTCATTATTTTGTACATAAATTAGGCCGTTAGTTTTTCTGGATTGAATGGTTTAACATGTGTCTTTTCGGGGACTTAAATAGCTGACTATGCGGTATGAGATATGTTTATTGTTGAAGGCCGTACAGTGATTTATAATTTCTGTGTCATTTGGGTCTCTTGTTGAGAGTTGTCTCATTGGCATTCAAACGACAAATAGGAGTTAAGCAGTCATTATTGTGTTATAATCTTAATCACTCTAAAAACAGACAAATATGTCAACAACAACAAAAAACACAAAGGGGGTTATAGACAAGCACATTAGCAAAAATGATAGCCAAGAAGACAAAAATTTAACATAGCGTAATTACACAATGACGGGATTTATAAGCACCGAGCCATGCAAACGGACATTGCCATCAATAGATTAAAACGTAAAAGAAATATTCACAAAGACAAGTAAAAGAATACTATAGCATGTTATTAAGATAGTAAACAACGTTAGTACTACGAATCATTACTCCAGATCATCGTGTATCATTTGTGAAGTTGATACAGAATATTTATCAACAAGGTCTTGGTACCTTCCGATGAACTTTGTTTAGAAAAAAAGTAGAGACGTTCTTTGACATACCCCTTGTTCATCAACTTTCTGCTCAGACTATGATGACGTTTACAAAGTCTAAGTAGCAGCTGTAAGCTTTTAAATACCGCAAATGTATTTCCCATATGCAGGTAAAGTTGGTATATTGCAACTTAGGTTGGGGATGTTGATAATTTCAAATTTAAATCATCTTGTTTGTCATAGATTCTGGTACTGAGATGACCGTGTGTGTCAAATTCGAGGTATAAGTCTAAACATGAAGAAGCCGTGTCCGTTGTTTCTTTAATTTCTAGTTCTGGAGGATATATAAATGGACCCCAATCAGAACAGTTTGGATTGTTAATGGAAAGAACATCATCAATATATCTGAATGTGAAATTAAATGGTCTGAAGGAACTCCGGCTCGCTTCTGGTGTACGACATTTTATTCCTGGTATCTATGGTGAGTTTTTTTCCTTCTATTGATATCTAGGCATAGCTCCTTCCGTATTCGACCTATGTTGTCTTGTCACCGTTGTCACTTCCTACGGCTTTGCTGTTAGAAATACATGTTGACGTATGCAATCGATAATAATGCATCTATGATCTAAGACACGGAGATGGTTAAAATTAATGACTAAATCAGTTACAATCTTTCACATAAACTAATTGATTCAAATGAAATTTACACTCAAGTGTTTAAAAAGTGGTCAAAATCTTTTGTAAGATGAACCTGAAATTTGAGGCCAAGATCTGTCCTTAACGGACCTACTCCTTTTGACATAATCTAAGACGTTCATGATAAGTGAGCTGTTTGTTTTGTTGCATGGTTTGTGTTGTTTTATGTTCTGTCTTCTTTGTTTGGTTTGGTTAAAAGGAAAGGACAGTAACTTCAAATATGTTGATGCTTAAATACCAGCTAGTGAAAGACAAAGCGCTTTTCTGTTTTCACCAAACTAAGAATTAATATGCCTCATTTCTTTCAAGTCGAAATCAACTTCCAACCCCTGCTAAACAGTTATTTCATATATTTGAAATGAGCAACGCATTCACATTTTTACCTCAAAACCATCCCGACATTGTACTTGACGTGTCGAACACCTGGCTTTATCGGATTCGCTATGACATGATAAACAAGACAGACCTAAAATATAGTATTAGATTATATTTTCACATTGTGAAATCATTCTGGTATACAAGAATTTCACGTGGAAATGACGTTAAAATTTAGAACTATCATTACTATATATTTTAAAACTGAATCCTTAACAAACAGTTACAGATGAGATAACACTGCAAATAGTAAAAGTCTGAAATGACCAATATCTGTACTCGACTGTATTGATTTTTACTTGAATAGTCTGCATTGGTCTGAAATCTACTTGATACTACTCGACTGTAGTCTGAACCATATTTAACAGTCTGAACTTGTACTCGACCTTAACTCGCTAGTACTTAACCATTTTATACGGGTCGGACAATATTCGACTAAGTCTTAATCATGCTCGACCAAGTCTGAACGATGCTCTATCTAGTGTGAACCATACTCAACCACATCTTAACTATTCTATACCTGTTCCTGTTTCAATCTATAGTATTTCATCAATTTATGAACTATATTAACCAAGATGTTATCTAATATTCAAAGGATGTCAATTAAAATGTATTACTCTCTGACCAGGTGTGCTCTTTTTAATGAGTGTGCCCCAAGTAGGAGGTATTACTAATTATTTTACCCCTTATCAGAAGACAATTGTTAAGATTTAAATTTTTTTTAATTTATTTTGTCTATTCCTTTTAGATATGCCACACCGATTTGGTTGTAACAGTCAGGATTCTACATCAAAATTATCTCCCCCATTACGTCAGTCAATTTTTTTAAATAGTAAAAATGGTAGCCATTGTAGATATGACGCGCTGCCAATTTAGCTCTTAGAAACTAATAAATTTATTCACATAGCACCATTACGATCCTTATATGCCAGTTGTATTTTCAAAAAGAACTGTATCTACTAGCTATTGAGCAGCATTTAATTTACTTTCTGCTTTCAGTCAGTTTTTAAAAACTATTGTCTGATAGGTTGTCAGGTGGAATTTGAAAATTCAAAAACATTTAAAACATTCTAATTAAATATTTCGTGGAAGGGCAGACTAAAAATGTTCAAAGGTTGAAGACTTATAACTCTTGATAACACACACAAATAATGATTTTTTTTTAAAGTTATGCATTTTTAAGATCAAGTTGTAAAGTCTGGCGTCAAGTACGTTTGGTAAAAATGTGTTTTTCGAACCCACCTACACTGTTGTTCTGACTCATTACAACAGTATTTCACTTGACCCATATATTTCATTCTTTAGTACTGTGAATGGTTAATGTTGTTAAATCAACCTGGCCTATAAAAATGATAGAATCTTTTTGCTTTAAACGTTTTTTGGATTATTACAGTCACCTTAAACACGTCCGAACATAAAAGGTGCACTCGACTTTCTCCTTTTGATGAAATATTGCCTATTTTTGGGGATTTTGGGGATGCAAATTAATGCTTTAGAAAGACCAATCTTTTATCTATATGTATGATTTTTTCGTCCGAATTTATGCTTATGCCTTTACAAGATCCACCTGAATTTGAACCTACCACAATCAACTGTTTTTTGAAAATTTGTCTATAATATAAAAGTTTACAAATATCTCCATACTATAATGCAAGTCAAAACATGTATATAAAATTCAAACAATTCTAAATTATGCACTTTTATCAAACTTTTAAACCCATAGAAACAAATGTAAACAATTCAAATATACAAATTTGGCTTTTTCCCCTTATCTAACAAAGAGTTCCATTTCTTTTGTTTGATTTCAACTGGGTTTCCGCCTGGTAACGTAAATTAAAAAAAAAACAGTTATCTATTTTATGTAACTATGAAACATGTTAGCCAATCAAAACATTGCAATATAACAAAATATACAGGTTATGTAATTATACGAAAATGAATAAAAGCATATTTTTTCTTACCCAATGAAATCTTCCATATGATGGACGTAACAGTAACGAAAAGAACTGAAATGACGAATACATAATTATATGTGAAATAAGTTGACTTTATTTTCCGCGTCTAAAACAATGTTACAGAAAATAATAATAGATTAAAATAATTTGAAGGAAAAATATGTTGGTAGAGAATAAAAGCATTTTTTTGTTTCTTTTGACTGTCTTCAAATTCCTAACTCTCTCTGTCTTTTACACTGGCTACTATTAACACTTTTAATATTTATACATTGAAGTATTACCCTACATCAACGAAAATAAAATTACGGGAAGCAACACAGATCCTGATTTAAATGTGAAGTTTGTGTTATACTTACTCATATGATCAGGTAGATCGCATACATGTATATATATTGCCTTTCCATGGTTTGTGCTGGATAGCTGTAGCTAATTGTTTATCATAACAAATTCATATTTTTATATGTAAAGATGTGGATAATCACTATTTTTTCTTTCTATTTTCTTCTTTTTTATGGGGGTGGGGGTGAGGGGGAAGGACTATTGTTGCTTGTTAAATAATTATCCAATTTCAAGAATACTACATCTCTCTGTTGACTTGCAGGAACAAATGCTAGATAAATATGAATGTAATAGGTGTCACTGGGAAACAGATTTTGCCCCCGCTTTCCTATAGAAGTAATACCACCATTGCTTTTGTCCTATTAATCTTTGTTAAATTTGAACTTTTCAAAAAATTGTGCAGAATTTATCTTTGTTTCAAATAAAGAAATACATGGCTTGAGTAAACATTTGATCCTGTGCAATACTACAGAAAAAAAATCACATAACATTTCATTGCATATAAGAAAAATAACCATCACTGGAAGTTAATCATTAAAATTTTCACCTATTTTTTACCTGTGTACAAGCTTTAGTAACCATGTAACCTCAAGTTTACAAAATATTCTATAGAAACCACAATTAAAAATAATTGTGCTTTGAAATACCCAAGATATATGTTTATGACCAGAAATGTTGTACTGCAATGAAATATAGGAGTAAATACATTGTAGCTACAACTGTCAAACTCAAGGGAATATTTTTTGTGCCCGTTATAAAGCGACATAACTTAATAACGGTAATGTGACACCACCAAAATTCGAACTAGACATGAGTTTGGTGGTAATAAGCATTGTATATGAGTTTCAAAACATTTGGTTGAGGAAAACTTAAGTTAGAGAAAGAAAACAAAAAATTCAGCATTTTGTCTATTTTTGAAGGGCATTACTGTAGAATGGTAAAAGTGACGCCAACCAAAATTCGAAATTGATCTTTTATTTAGGGAAATTAGCATTGTATATAAGTTTTATAGCATTTGGTTGAGAAAAACTGAAATTATAGATACCTGAAACCATCTTCGGGACAAACGGACGGATGGACATGCAAATGGACAAGAGAAACAAGTAGTCTGTATAGTAGAAGATCTATTATACTTACATATATATGATTGTACCATTGTATGATACATTAAACAAATAAAAAATCCGTATGTTATATTTTTTCGGGAAAAAAAGAAGCGATTTTAGGCAAATCATTCATTTTTGGTAATAGGAGCACTCGTCCTACCTCCTCCTTTTATTTGCCTATCTATGATAAGCGGTCAACGGCGGGATTGGAGAGTGAAATAACTAAAACTAGATCATTCACATGATGCACTTCTCTTAAATTAAAAGTTTACTCACTGGTAGATCAAAGGAAAAATTTACCATTTATGTTACAATATTTGTTTGTGTTCTAATTGATGTTTTTTTATATAAGAAACTGAACATGTTCTATTCAATCTACATGCAAGAGACGTAACTTTTGAGATCATGTGTCACTGTTCTTTATTTATAATTATAAACATGAAAGGGCCAATATATGAGTAAATAGAAAATAATAAATACATTTTATTTGAGAATATGTTCGAGACTTTAATAAATATTTATGCAAATAAAGCATAACATCAAAGGTATGTCGTTTCTTTTTATCTGTTTTCTTTCATATTTGTGCCTACAACATGGAAAGTATTAGCATAATGAATGCAAGCAATATACCTCAATATCAAATCAAATGTATTTTACTTTCAATTAAAAGTTTATCTTAAATAAATGTATATTTATATAACAATGTGTAACCAACAGTCGCGTTGTCATTCAGTTTAAGTGTTATTTTCAATGTTGTGCAACCAAATGGCCTTATAAACCCTTGAATTGATTCAAATTAAAAATTTACCACAATCAACAATAAAAACAAATTGAAATTGACATTATACACAAACAATAAGTCACAGAATATACAGAAGAATGTAACAAATGGGGGCGATACTTTGGCAAAATAATACATTTCGAAAAGTTAGATTGTAATTGACATAAACCCATCATTTTTTTAAAATAAAACTACTTTTATACACTTGATAAATGGAAACAAGTAAATCCTAACATGTATAATTCATCATACGTTTGTGTTACCCAATCCCCCAGGCTCATGCATGTGTCATCAATATTTAATAAATTAAAATGAGGTTAAAGCCAATCTTTGATTTATTGTATACCAAGGTATGTGCAAGTACACGTGTAACTAGTTTTCAAAAAATATATAGAACATGTACACCATAAAAGAGATGTAAAAAATCATCTCATCCACTTTAAACAATCTGACAAACAACATGAATGTCAATTATCAATACAAAATTAAATCTTAAATCACACTTAAATAATGATATATACCAATAAAGTGACTTAAACATTGTTAAAGCGAATCATTGGGGGAAAATAATGTTTATCCATTTTATTAACCAATGCATGTAATGTATATATCATAAACTTCTAGTCTTCTGTGCACGATTTTACAATTTTTTACGCATCCATATTGTATAATCGCTAAAATGATTTCTCATGGTCTGCTATGAAGTGAAAACATGGCAACAAAGAAGCATGGATATTACGCACGAGTATAACATGTACAATAATTTCATATAGTTTATTCCAATTAAAGATCCATGCGTATTGCGATCACCGGATCATTTTTACACTGAGTTCACGGCATACGGTAATATATTGGCGAATTGTTAAAAATATAACTCGAGGCAAACAATACAAAAAATTAGCGTCTTCTTAATTTGGACAAATTGTAGAATTTTTTGGCGAAAAAGGGATATGTAAATACGTTTTTGTATAAAAACTAGTCATTTAGTCATAACAAACATATGCATCATCTCTTTTTTAATTTGAAAGACTTTGATGACTTTAAAGAGCACACAATTAAATGATATGAACGCTTCAAAATGTTGCATAAGAAATACACTTATGAAATGAATTAAAAAAACGTCAACACTTACGAAACACCAGAAGATTTTTTTATTATTTTAGAAGTTGTATTTCATGAGCGATTTTCAATGATATATAATAATATCTTACCACATAATACATTGTACGTGTTTGCAAGCTTTATCCACAAACAAGGCTTCCCCTTCTACAGTCTTTCCCACAGCCAATAGAACAGCACATCAGTCCGTATTTACAGCTACCTGGTGTACACATTTCAGCACAATGGCTAATTGTACCAGGAGGGACAGGCGGACATATCATTCTACATGGTGGTGGTACCGTTCCACCTGTAATAATTTGATATAATTGGTATGTAAATCCTATTTTTTCATTGCTAAATTACTTATCATTCAACTCTAAAGAACGTTTTATAACATTAAAAGATTATGTAAGTAAAGTAGATCAACAAATAAGTGTGTTTGCGTCTCATGTTTTCTACTTTACATTAATCATTTACACTCGTCTGAATTTTTTTTGGTAAAAAATTACTTAGACAATATATGTATAGTGTCTTGAAATGTGAAATTTATTTGTATGAGGCTTAGAAACGGGGGAAATGCGAAGTTCTACCGAGCATTTTCCCGTTTCGTGCCGAATACAAATAATGTTCATGTTTCAAGACACTATAAGTATATTGTTTTTATACTGAAATCGATAAAAAGAATAATAAAAATATGAAACAAATATTATAAAAAAAGTGTTTAGAATTTCCCTCTTGGGGTATCATTTTGGGGTATTTCCCTTTGAGCGTAATCCAGGCGGTACAAAATTGACATTTTAAGGAAAAAGACAGGGAAAATGAACTCTAATTAATAGCATTTGATAAATCATGGTATATAAATTACCAATTTGAAGACATAACAAGTTTAAATTCATAAAAGTTTGACCATGTTACTACACGTTGTCATGGTTGTGACATGACGTTGTAAGTAGGCCGGGCTTATAGGTGAGTTGAGGTCATTGACGTATAAAGCTAACGTTTATACGTATAGCTTTTTCTGTATAGTAAAATAGCTGATTGCAGTATAAAATTAAATACACAGTAACCCGATATCTGATTTAATCGTTTCGATCAAATTCAATTTTATTTCTTACTCTAATTCATACAGCTTAATGTGTTTTCTTCATTTCATACTTATTTATATACAAAATCCATAGACATGCTCTTGTCAGCAAGAATATTATTTGTTTAAGTTTCAATAATTATATTAGATGTATGTTTCATTGTAATACGTTATTCTTATTGGCTATGGCTAACTGTACATCACGTGTAATTCCTAAGCAATTGCATTACACAATAAAACTTATCATTTATGATAACAAGAGGTTCGACAATAAAGTGCACAGGTGAAATATATATGAAAAAATTAATAAAATTCGTGTTTTCATGATCCTTGCTAAAAAATAGATTATAAGTATTGAATGCTTCTGTTTGTAACTTCATAGTTGTAAAAGCGTTGACCGTGCGCACATACAAAATGTACTTCTGTCAACGCTTTTACACCACAATGAAGTTCCAAAAAGAAGCATTCAATTCTTAAATATAACATTGACTTTTTGATATTCCAAACATTCAAAACGTTTAAAGGTATTTACATTGAATGTTGGAAAGGACAATATACTCTGACCAGTTACATCACTGTCCAAGGTTAGGGGAAAGTTCGGATCCCACTGACATGTTGAACTACGTCACATTCTGTATGTGTGTACCTGTCAGAAGTCAGGAGCCTTCTGTTAAGTGGTTGTCGTTTGTTGCTGTGTTACATATAAAATTTTCGTTATTTTTTTTGTACATTAATTAGATGATTTGTTTATCGTTTGAAAATTTTCTATTAGTGAGCTTTAGTGACTATGAGATTTGGGCTTTGAAGGCCGTACGTTGACCTATAACTATTAATTTTAGGTTGGTTGGTCTCTTGTGGAGAGTTGCATTCATACCACATCTTCTTTTTTACATCTATGAGTAGAAATTCTATATTATTAATTGAACACTAAACTTCTTTAAGGTAGTATCAAAAAGTCTGGTAATAGATATTCATCTTATACTTTTCCGGTCAATATTTTAAAAGACCACAAAAGTTCCAAAATGAGCTAACTAGATTTAATAGAAATAGTAAAAAAAAATCACTAGTTAATATTAAAATGTAGGTCATGTGCATAGCAGCATATGCTTATCAAGTCCAAAACATATTTAACTCATATTAATATTCCTAATAAATCCATACTGTCTTTAGTGTTTTCTGCTAAAGTGTATGTATCGACATTATCTATACAAACGATGTACATTAAGGAAGATGTTATGATAAAACCACCGAGTCTTTTTGTTTACAGATAGTTATATCGCTATTTAAAGTGTCTCGTCGGATAAAACTAATATTACAAGTTATATCAAACATGTCAAAGGTACCAGGATAATAAATAGATACGACAGATGCGTGTTTCGTATACATTATACGCTTATGTCGAATCATTTAACGAAATTGACGGACTTATTGGACGAAGAAAATAACTGTGCTTAACTGCATCTTAAATTGAATAGAAAAAATATACATACCCGATGCTTCAGTATTGAAGTCAAATATCAGAACAATACTGAAAATGATCCTGCAAGCTAATGTGAACATTGTTTTGTATATAATTTATCACAACAACTGCAGGATCTTTTATATGAACATACCTTGTAAAATAACCGCTATTCAACAAGCGAGTCATATAAAAAAAGAAAAAAAAATTCCCTTCAAATCCGCGTTCAGTTTGTTTAGTAAACATGTTATTTTCCACATTCAATTAATCTTGCTTTTACAAGTACATGAAAACAAAAACATTAAACAATTTACTACATGAACCTTCCTGATGTTTTATTGTATTTTCATCAAGACTTACGACATAGTCATTTATACATTTTCGTGTCTATCTCCAATGAATCTTTTATATAACATGTCAACTTTGATTAATATTGGGGTTTATCCTTGTAATGTATCTTTATATTTTGAAATTAAAACATTTTTGTTTTGTCATATTCAAAGTACTTGCTACTTAATGAATGTGTATGTACATGTCAAATTATCATGAAGTGTTGTTCTGCTGTAACATTACTGTCTACGTTTATATATATATATATATTATAAAGAATATGAGAAAGAATTTGCAAAATGTCACAAGCACTAAAGCATTGTCGTTTACTTCTAATTTCTATTTCATATGTTTTTCCTTCTTTAACATTTGAACTACATTGTACGTGGGGCCTCTTTCTATTTTTTATATGTCAATTCTTCTCTTTCAAATCTTTGTTTTCTGGTTATCTGTTTGCCTCTCTAATTTCATATTCATACTTTCCTAAACTTTCGGCGTAAATTTTCCTGGGGAACATTCTGATGCTGCATTTACCTGAAAGTTTAATTAATTTATTTGTAATGAAAAGGTGTAATATATAATATTACAGTGAGTGCAAAATTAATCCAATCATCCATTAAAACATCAATTTAAAAAGATTATATACCTGACTAACAAAGGCACTCATTGAGCGTTTAACATCATAATGTAATATATGTCCAGGTTTTTGAAGTGATTGCAATAATTAGGTCACTTGATGGGTATGCAATTTTATATTGCTTCTACATATGATGTACATCCTTTTTAGCGGTTTTTGTTTTGTGTACAATGGCAATTTGGAATGCAAGTTAAGTGACAATATACATGATATAGGTAGCATTATAGTGTCTAATGCAAATTCAAGGTATATATTTAATAGCTGTGACCTTGACCATTTACCTTAAATCAATACAGTTCAATTGTTCTTTTTGGTATACATTTACATATACAGAATGTGACCAAGTTTGTGATAACATAAGTAATCTACATCACATAGTTAGCTTCATTATTGCACGTAGGAACCAGTTACAGTCTTGATAATATACTTTATATTTAAATAATAGAATAAAGTACAAATCAATAGTGTTAAATATGGATCACTGTGACCTTCTTTTGTCTGGAAGCTGAGTTACTAATTGAGACTCTGAGAGTCATCTGTGTATATAAGTTTGCATGATCTGACACCTTTTAGTTGCTGAGATATATATGAAATTGGATGTTTAACATTACCAAAGTCAGTGAAGTGGCACATGTAGGTAAGTGACATATGTGTACAAGTTTACATGATCCTACAATTTATAGTTGAATCTACTAAGTATATTGTCCAAAAATAAATGTTTATGCCAGCAAAACACCATTATCAGATTAAAAAGTCACAATTGAAACCTCAAGGGTATTTTTTTTCTTCTCAAAGGTAACTACATGTAATTATCCTAAAATGTATGTAATTGCAGTTGACAGCCATCCTTCATTTCTATGTAGAACTGCTGCTAATAACCAGCTGTTCAAGGATGACCATAACACCTACTGTACAATCGATGAGAAATATAAAAAAAATAAATATTAAGTAAATTTATATAATTATAGGATTCACAATAAGTGAGACTTTTTTTACTTGTTATCAACTTTGGTTGTTCAATATCAAAATAATGAAAATAATGATAAAAAAGCCATTTTTTTTAATAAAACAATTATAAATTCACTCACATTGAAACTGAAAAAAATATCATATTCCATATCATAACAAGAGCATTGATAAGTGTGGCATTCTCTCACCATGGAAGACTGTTGCTTTCACATGGGTGTTTATAATCTACAATGTCCACTTTGACATGGACATTTGGGAATATCTTTTCTATTAATAAAGTTAAAGCCTAAATTCTTTTAATTTACCTGTATCACTTTCAAAGTTCCAACTAGTACCAAACATTTGCCATTCTGCAACAAAACTGGCTTCAACCTAATGACAAAAAAGTAGACCCAAATATATAAATGAAAGGGCATGTAGTGTTCAAATACTATAGCTGAAACATACTACATTTAAAACTTACTGGAAACAGACTGTTTACAATGAAATGTGTAATAATAATGTATAAAGGTTTTCAAAACCAAATTGATTTCAATAAATTTGTTGAAATTATCTATAAATATAGATTTCATTTAATTGATACAAATGTAACTAATTCTAGTTTAATATTATTGTTGAAACGAATTCTGTCATGATCTATACATGAAAGTCTTCAAGTATTTTTAGCAATTCTAATTTCATTAATGATAAATTGCTACCAAATAATTATTTACAAAATAATCTTCCCCTTTTGGATACAAAACCAAAAAGCCCCTTATGCATAGATGTCTTTCTGTTCATTTCAAAAATGATAAAAAAACTTACAGGGTCAAAATTCCAGAAAAGTTACAAAGTCCAGGTTCATAAAAAATTTTGGCAGCAGTTCCCCTCAAAATAATCCTTTTTACCCTCAAACCACATAAACCCCAGACCATAATCATGATAATAGAGGGGAATTGAAGAAAGAAAAAGAGAGGTGTGGGGCAGGTTCATTTATACACAGGAATCGGAAGTTATATCATGTGATCTTATCAATTGAAAAACATTTAAGACTGTGTGAACTTTGAGGCTGAAGCTGTTCATATTCTTCATTTTAAAAGAACGCATGAATCTATCCTTTTTGATAAATTTTTATCTTTTCCGTCAGATCAGCTGTAAGTTGTTTACACACGTAATCACCAGACGACAACAGAACTGTTACCTCGACTCAGATATATAGGCGATATATCCTAAGATTTAAAAAGGGAACTAGTTTTACATTAGTCAACTCCCTTAGTGTCGAAAGCACACTCGGGCAAACGAATTATCAGAATGGATTTAAATCAACGGCTGACAATTATTTTAACTACCCACTTTTATTAGGAATAGTTCTTTCGTTCAGTTCACATCTTTTGATATAAGGAATAAATGCGTAGAATTAATTTCAAATTCTACAACTTATAGTTAATCTTTTTTATAGGTTCTTCTTTTCTTATTTCTTCTTTTTCAACATCTCAAAGTGTTTAAGTCGTGATTTCTTTTAAGTGCAAATGTATATGTTTAATTCCTTTATTTTGCCCTGAATACTTAGAGAATGTTATATTGGATTTGTTCCTCACGTCGTCACTACAACCCCCCTTCCTTTCTTGAATGTGATCTCAAACTCATAAATCGAACATAAACTGACAACGCCATGGCTAAAAATGAAACGGACAAACAAACAAACAATAGTACATATGACACAACATAGAAAACTAAAGAATAAACAACACGAAACCCACCAAAAGGTAGGGGTGATCTCAAGTGCTCCGGGAGGGTAAGCAGATCCTGCTCCACATGTGCCACCCGTCGTGTTGCTTATGAGATAACAAATCCGGTAGTCCAAATACTAAATGTTATTATCAGTAAATATTCATTCGTAAATATAAATCAACATGCAGACATCTTATACATTCGGGTACTTCACAACCAACAGTTTATGGTTTTATTCGTTTAAAAGCAAAAAAATGTCGGCATTCACATCAAAAGCTAACAAAACTCTTAAACATACTTATTTAGAAGAGATATAGTAACGATAGTGATGTCAGGCCATTAAGGATTGTATATGCTAGTATTAAAATTGATTCACTTGTATAATCGTTCCATCGGAAATAAACACTTTTATTTCAAAACCAGCTGTTGGCATGCTACAGGTTCATTTATATATTTTGGACTTTACTGCGACGTCAATTTTGACTTAACTAGTACATCTTATGTACGGCCCATCTGATCATGAGGATCATATCTGAGTGAGGAATTTTCTAGCTGGTTTGAAAACCAATTGGTTGCCTTCGGCTGTTGTCAGCTTTTTTGGTCGGTTTGTTGTCTCTTTGACATATTTCTCATTTCCATTATCATTTTTTTTGTCTCTGCTATACCTCTTTTTAACATCAAGCTAAAGCAAAAAGATAAGTCATCATCATATAACAATATACATGATATACATGTATATTAAAAAAAAAATATATCAATCATGATCATGACTGTAAAAAAATTATGCAAGTTTGATTTTCTTTTTCAGAACATTATACGAAAACAGAGATAGTTGTGTATTCTGTTGGATCAAGCAGTATTATACTTGTAATTGCAATATTGTGCTTTGTATTTGTGTGGAATTATAAACACAAACGACACAACATTGGAAAAATGTCCAGACAGGATAATCGTGCAACTAATGAAACGTTTTATATTGATGTAGAAGGCAGTTTGTACGATTGTATTAATGAGGAAGAGATATATGATGACAACATTCAGATCATATACTCTAAGGAAAGTACCGAAGTTGTAAACAACATAACATCAGACTCAGAAGGATCTGCTGTAGAATCTGATTTTTCAGGTTACCTGCATCCCTATGCGACTGTTATCAAAGACTTTGAAACACATACGTATTGCAAACAGATCAAATCATACGATAGCAGCAGCTTACATTCTGTCACTGACGACACGGACATAGATTTAGGATATACTCATCATTATGAACAGCTTGAAGTAGAAAACATGACCGAAGTAAAATCTGACTACGCAGAACTTGTTCATTATTTTGAACTCATTGACATTATAAAACCTGCAAGCATGTCTAAAATGTTATCGAATAACTCACTTATATCAAACTCCAACGACAATGAGCAGACAGAAAATGACATGGCAGCGTTAAACCCCTTGTTGAACAAAACAATTATTCCATATATATTTAATAGGAACATCATTCCCGCTCATCAATTGTTAAATTGTAAGTTTAATCAAACAACACATTGTTCTTCTCTTCCTACATTTGATCAAAGGGGGGAGAAAGAAAAAATGACAAACTTAAAGCATATGTCAGTGTAATCACGTATGAGATATACATCTGACAAAAAGACAGAGTGGGCTTGGCCGGGTACTTGTATATCCTAACAACAAAAGACACTAAGTACAGATATGAAAGTACTCGCAGTTACTGACAACTAGTTCAAAGTCACTAACAAATTTTAAAAAAAGCATGTATCTTAGACATGTTAGACTAAATTATCAATCAGTACACATTCAATGGATTTCGTGTTATAAACAGTGAAATGAAAAAAAACGACCTTGTGGATTGTAAAGATACAGGTATTGACATACTGTTGATTCTTGAATGTGTATATGTATGTAAAAAATATAAGCCGATACCAGTGCATTCTGTACAATATTCACTCGTGTCTACATTTGAGTTCGATTCAGCATTCCAGTGTATGCTTATCAACTGTGGTAGGGGTTTAATTGTAAATGTTAGGAGCTTACATCTATGTCTACTAGCTTGTCAACGTATTTATCTGTCTCTATTTCTACTCAAAGCATATGTGTATCATACAAGGACAAATGTTTTACGCTGTATTTTCTGTATTTACTGTTCATGTTTTTTAATTGAGTGCTTTATGGGATTTCAAGGTTTAAGAGTTTGTCACACAAAGATCACAATATCGCATTGCTTCTATAGTAACTGTTATAGTTTTTTTGTATCTCAGTTCTTATTGTCCACTTCAAATTTTAGTTGCTGTTCTACAGTTCACATGTGTAGATGCAACCTATGTACGGTCAATTTCCATACCTGTTTCTCTGGCAGAATTACTTCTCAATGCGCTAAATCCATTGATCTTGTGTCTTAGGGTCCCAGAAGCAAAAAGGGCTTTAAAAGACAAATGTTGTGGATGAATTGCCAAATATACAACAAATCAGAAATAGAGGGGAGTTTTTTGTTTCACAGGGACTACAATGCTATTAAATACATGGTCCATAAAGTGTTTTGTTGTTGTAAAATTTTTTGTACAGTAGTTTGGTAAACAAATTTGTATGAATACTTTGAAAAAGGATAATTTCGTTTTATTTAATCACGAATTACATTGAAATTGTTAGGTGTGTAAAATCTTATATGGATCATTGAAAGCATATTAAGATTATAGAGTTTAAAATGTCCACTAAGGATTTTTCGCCTTAATTTGTCTCCACAAAGAAAATATTTGATGGATTACTTATGTACAAAGTACAAATTGAAAAACAATATGACAACACATTTGTAAGTATTGCCAGTTTGTAATATAATCCTGAGTAACAAAAGGATTTTCTTAAAAAATCAATTTGAGAAATGTAAATGTAATCTGACCATTTTTTACATATTGCGTCTGTTTGATATCATGAGATATTTTTGCATAAATGGCAAATGTTGCGGCTTTTATACTATTGAAGGGTTAAGCTAGCGTTAGAACCCGGTTCTCTTTATTTCGAAATACCACAACAAAGCAAGAGTTCTTGGTTTGTATCATCTGAAGTGTTTGCAGATTTGATTTTGCAGATTTGATTTTGCCATTTGATAAGGAACTTTTCGTTTTAAAAGTTCCTTGGAGTTCTGTATATTGTTCTTATGTTGTGCTGGTTATTGGTTATCAAAAAAAGTAATTGTTGGGCCATTGCATTTGAATTATGTCATATGCATATGTTAATGAGTGTAAACCTGTAATTCATGATTGTTACATTTGTGTTGTATGATAACTATTAAAATATGATAGGAAAATGACAAATGTTAGAAAATTGTTAGTGTATTTTCTATTTTCTAAACGTAATGAATAGAAGATTTTTAATTTCACGATGTAGTACTCTACAAAATAAATGCATCACAGCAAAAGTAACATCAACCAGCATATCAAAGAACTACACTCACTCATATATACAGTCCTTGAATGGTGTAAACTCCCCACAAATACCATACACAATTGCACCTTTGCCGCATCCAAAATTACCCATAATGCAGTTTAATTTCAAAGAAAGCGTACTACAAACTGATTTATTGATTTAAAAAAGAATGATCACACTGGTGCAAAGTAATGTTTAAAATAAAAAATCAGTTATCAAAATTTAGCATAGTTTTAAACTTTGATAACCACACTTTATATACACAATCACACCATTCATCATAAACTATTCCCCTACACCATAGCACTATATACATTCTTCCATTGCACCATTTATGCCATACACCTTTAAACCATACACGTTTGTTTGGGAAGTTTACACCATCCAAAAGCTGAAACGCATTGATGGAAACCATATTTTGTTTATTCAAAACGTGTTTTTAACGCTGCTGATGTTTGTAGAAACGTTCACATTGAAAACAATTTTGGAGCCTTCCTCGGTAAAGCGATAACACTCTCATCCAGCATGACCTATTACGATCAAAAAATGAAAAGCATTTATCATTATCTGGGTTGCTATAATATGTATAAAATGGATGTTAAACCAACTTTAAAATATAAGTAACAGTTTAACCAATCAAACACGACAATAAAAACATTCGGAATCAAATATCTGTGTCGAGACACATCAATAAAGTATGCATCACCTTCTAAGTATCATCCGACTATTTTTTCAATTGAAATCTAAATATACCATTTTTGCAAGACTTGGGTATAATATCTGGCAGCGGCGTAAAATGTTGATAAAGCTTTATATTCGAGAATTTAAAATACATGATTGCTTGATATCGTATATTCAAATTCCTTATGTTAAGATTCCGTCTGTCATATGCCTATTGTCCTTGACCTAATTTTCTTAGTTCAGCGATTGCTTGCCAAAGAATTGTTTTTTTCTCAACTATTATAAGAATTAAAATAACTATATTAGAAGGTTTACTTGCAAAGTCTACATGTCGGCCAGACAGTATTCATCTGACCTCGAACTTATTTCATGCATCAGTGATCAAGGTTGAATTTGCAAGACTATATTTTTTTTTAATATATAAAAGCAACAGGTCAATAATAAAAATGTGGTGTATAAAGTTATTGTAATTGGTATCAATCAGTCTAGCATGTTTCCTCTTACCTTGACCTTATTTTCATGGTCCATAGATCAATGTTTTTTTGGTCTGTTTTTCACATACGACAAGCAATACGTCAACTGTAATTGATTTGTAGAATGATTAATAGTGTACAAGTCTGTCTGGAAGGTATTATGTGAAACTGACCCTATATTTAGGTTTATTGTTTACTGTTCAATGTTAAGTTTTTTTCTGTTTTAGTCTGTTTTAAAAATATATATTTAGCAATAGGTCAGCCATTGTTGGTGCATTGAGTAACTGTAAGGTGCCAACGTCTTTGTGGAAGGTATAGGCTTACATTGTGTTATCAATCTGGGTTTTTTTTATTACAATGTACCATTGTAAACAAAAGACTAAATATATTTGGTGTTTTAAAACATGTAACGGTATATGTCTGTCTGAAAGGATTTATCTGACCGTGGCCTCATTCTCATAGATGTTTAAAGGACAAGGTACGATAAGGCCTGTTTTTGACCCCATATTTTCTCATTTTAAAATTCTGTTTTGGAAAGCTACTTATTATGTTAAAATATTCCCTGAGGTTTGAAGTTTGTTTGGATGAACTTCAAAACCACTAATTTTAGCAACTGGATGAGGTGAGGGGGAAAAACTTTCTGTTATCATTCAAAAATTGTAATTATTATTCATTTTGCAGGTGATTTTATTGCAAATTTTTAATCTTTAAGTGCCTGCGCCAACGTCATTAATTATCATTAACAATGATATGAGAACTGTTTTTGCTCTAAATAGTCCTGAATTTTTCTGGATCTCACACTATTTAATTTTAAGAAACAATTAGCAAACATCGTTATTTTTCCTTCGCTTGACGTTTTTGATGCCTTTTTACCTTCTCTCCTTACCCATTTTCTTAAACAAAGGATAATCTGCTTTTTTACCCAGATGAAAACGAATGTTTCCATATAAAAGCCTCACATGAAACTTTAAACTTCTTTGTCAAAAAACATAGCCGGAGAACCGGAACACTAATTGTGATCTCTTTTCTAGACTTTTCATTTCTTCTTTAGCCATGAAAACTTTGTCTTTGTGTCAGGATGTGGTATTAAACCGCAGCAAATTGATATACTTGAAACATTCTGCGATTTGCCGTCAACTGATCCAAATTCTGACGAATTTATCGTTGGTGGGGCAGCAATGGTTAATTTATTGCCACAATCTGGGCAAACATAATTGATGATTATGCAAATGATATCATACTACCTTACATAAAATCTTCTTTCCATAAGTATCCAAAAGTATACATCGATTTGATGTTTACTAAATTAATTGTTTAAAGATTGGGACGAAAACAAAAGGTAAAGTACTGGTACTAGACGGAAGATTTGTTGGTTCTGGTAGAACGCCAAATGTTTGGAGTAAAAACAAATGTAGTTTTCTCTGTGAAGATGACAACAAAACGGAATATTTAATTTTCTTGCCGACAGAATTGCTTCTTTAGAGGCTAATGAAAATATTTATGCTACTCAAGAGGAAAATACTTTTTGCAATTTCAATACGGATACTTCCCAGCTATCACCTTGTAACCATGAAAATGCAGATACACGAATGATTGTCCATGATAAGCATTCTTCTGAAAATGGTTGTAAAAAGTAATTTTAAGTAGTACTGACATAGAATATAGTAGTATTAGACATTTTCGGAAAGTGTTTTAAACTTTTATGTTTACATTTATGATGACATTTACAGATAATTCTAGAGGGGTCATTTCAAAGTGTACAATATTGACAAATTGAAAATGACTCCAAAATAATTTTTTTTATTCAAATCAACGGAACCAGTCGTTACGCTTTAACTATATGACGAAGTTTTCTCCTCGGATGTCTCCAAAGACTTCCCATAACTCTATAATTCTCCAATTCTCCAATAGAATGTTCAACAGTGACTGTATTCTCTGATTAAATTATTAATTTTACGACACCTCCTTCAAAAATTCTCCAGTTTTCGCTGTATGCGCTGGCGTGTATAGGGTGTCATAAGAGGATATCTATTAGGATATATTTTATCTGCCAGTAAAACTAATCCTTCAAGAAAGTCAAGCTCTGCATTTCTACCAATTGACCTCATCATTGCAAACTGTTGTGTGTCATTTTGATGTCCCCAAAACCCGGCATCAATATAACATATTATGCCTAAATTATCGATGACGACCTCAGTATGTACGCAATGAAAGTGGCGATGTCCAGAATAATAAAGCTCCTGAGGCTCAACAAGTGGCCTGTAAATTACCGTTGAGGTACCGTCAATAGCACCCACTGCCATTGGGAGTTTTTTCCCAGTTTCCCATCTTTGCTGTCCAGTCATTAAGACATGGCCAGTATACAATGTACCAGATGATGAAAATGTGTGTGTCTAAGAAAAAAAAAATAGCGGAGCCCAAAAAAGCATCATTGATGCAGCTTGTAAAAAAATCAGCTTACCTATGAAAAATTTATGGCAAAGAAAATCCTAAATTACTGAAAGCATTGGGAGTCAGTTCTTCGTCTGATTCAGACGAATAAAAACAGTACTTGTTTATAAAAATGGTGAAAAATAGCTGATTTTCATTAAAATTATATCTCTCTTTGTTTTCTTATATTAAGCACGTAGCCACATTTTTCGAGACATTATGTATTTTGAGATGACCCACAAGTTAGTTTACCTGTAATTATCATCGTCAACTTAAATGTTATTGTAGACTTAGTTTCCGAAAACGTCTATTAGGAATTGCAGTACTCGCAAGATTAGATGTGGACAAATTGTGGAAACGTTTTTAAGGGAATAAAGACTTTCGATGGCTTTCTGTACATTTCATATCAAATGCGTTTGGTCATCATGTAGCAACTTTTCCTTTCTTCCATGCATTAAGTGGATGTGACACTGTGTCAGCATTTCACCGGAAAGTGACGGGGTCAGGTTGGCAGACAGTGGAAGTATTCTCAGATGTAACGGACGTTTTTGCCCGATTTTGTATGAAGACACGGACATGGACATCATCGAAGTAATTTTTTGCATCATGTACGGAAACATCACCGTTTGCTGTTAAGGAAGCATGATTAAAGTCGTTTGCAAGGAAGCAATGGCCTTATGATGCTATCCCGTCTACCACAACATCATTATCATAAGGCCGCTGCTTCCTTGCAAACGATTTTAATCTTCTGGAGCACATCATTTCAAGGTAGACATGTTTGGGCCCGTCTGGATTAATGCATTCGACAGGTTCATATACCAAGTCATAAACACAGAAATTTGAAGTTGGGTTAATGAAAAAAAAAAAACAATGACAATTTAACACCAAAATGGATTTCTCTTTGTGAAGGCTGATCCTCGTGTCATGATTTTTTGAAATGCGGATTCAAGAAATTCAGCTGTGTTGGTAACTGTTAATGGTATCGTTCCGGCCTTTCGTGTACAAGTTTGTGTATTGGTAACTGTCAGATAATTATAAGATAAGCAACCTGTCTTTCTAAAAAAAACTATATATGCATTTGAACTAAACAAAGTCAGTGACATCTCTTGTTAAGATGAAAGAAATAATAAAATTAAGTTTTCACGTTTTTGCCGCCATTTCGGGACCGGAAGTTTCTTTTTTTCTACGTGTATATATTGTTTTGTCGTACTTAATGAATTGTTATTTAAGTTTTTTCAAAACTTACATTGCATTATACCTATTACACAGCTTTCAAAAAGATTAACGAAATGTAACCAATTGGATAAGACGCCATTTGCAAAGTGAGTGGTCGCCATCTTGAAAAAATGAAATTGTTTTATGGCCTGAGCTGATTTTTTTTTCTATTATTATTTAGTCTACTCATTTACCAAATTTCATCCTTGTATCATGATTTGCACAATTATGTCCATAATATTTCCCACTAAATAAGAATATACGTAATTAATATGTTCTTTTTCATGTTAGCAACCATGTCTTTAATGTGACCTACCGAATTAGTCTATTTAACGGGTTTGTTATAATATATAAATAACACGACGGGTGCCACATGTGGAGTCGAATCTGTTTACCCTTCAGAAGCAATTGAGATCACTCCCAATTGTGGTGGGGTTCGTGTTGCTAAGTCTTTAGTTTTCTGTATTGTGTCTTTTATTCACTTATTTGTCTGTTTGTTTTTTTCATTTAATTTTCGATCTATGAATTTGACTGTCGATCCCTCTTGTATCTTTTGTCTCTCCTTTAAGATAATCGATAAAGTACCCATTTTTTGCAATGCTTGTAATTAGCGATAAATTTATATCTGACTGCTTATTCTTCCGCCTGTTTATTATAAAATAGAGAATGGAAATAGGGAATATGTCAATTTTGTTTAAACTAACTGTTTGAAAAAGTATGAATTATTCGAAATACTTAGGATTTTTTTAACCTAGGTAAAGATTACAATAGCCAAATATAGCATATCGTTTTAGAATTTTGGGTCATCAATGATCTTCAACTTTTTACTTGTTTGTATTTGGCTTCTACAACTATTTTGATCTGTGAGCGTGTAGACAAAACGCGCATCTGAGGTATAGAACAATAACCTTGTGTTTTGTATCATTGTCAAAGAAACACCAACCCGATCAAAGAGCTTAACAAACCCGAAGGCTACATATGGGCCTTCAAAAAACCGACAAAATAATCCCGTACCAAGAAAAATCAGTACTAGTTGAATGGAAATGAACTTTACACTTAACTCCATAACATACAAATGAAATGAAAGTATATCAAACATAAACAAATAACAAATGTCTATATACATTAGTGTAATCTTTCTGCCAAATATCATTGTATGTGTCTGTTAGTTTTAGATTGTCTATGATCAATTTGATCAGCACTTTAACTATTGATAAGGTATCATGTGTATATAAGTCTTTAAATTGAATACTACTAGAATGTGCATTTTATGAACAAGGAAATACGCAGTTATAACTTTTTTTTTGTAAAAAGATTGTTTATAAATATTTATTGAACTAAATGAATTTACATGTGGTCTTGGAAGAACTATTATATTTTAATCAATTCTACAGAACATAGACTAAACCATGGACAATTCTTGATATGAACAGAATTAAATGATTTATTCTGGAATAAAAACCTCTAAACTGCACCAAATTGATCCAAATGATTACATCTTTGAACGAGCACATCTAAAGTTTGCTTCAAGAAGAAATCGCAATCGATGCGTGGTTGGTTGTTGAATGCCTTACATCCATTAATTTTTGATAAATGTTATGTTAATACTTTTTTTAGTTTAAAAGTACTGAAATATCCTACACAAATGAGAGATGAAAGATGACAATCGGAAATTTAAACTTATCAATCGAAAAGATAATGAAAATGCTAATGCAAACATAAACACGACCAAAAGACAAACAACATAAAACAAACAAATTCCAACATCCAAATCTGACGGTTGAACCCCTTAAAATACAGGAAGATGCTTCGAAAAGGTCGACAGCTTATCTTGCACTAGTGACGACTGATGTGTTGATTAAGAAAGTTATAAACTGATGAAAACATAGAAATTTCTATTTGGTAGGTCACACTCGTAGAAAGAAGAAAGAGGTAGAGGTAACGACAATATCTAAATACAGACAAAACAGTGTAAGCTGTTTATATTATGTTTATTTAAAGTAAATTAATTTGGTTAAACTGCAGCAGTATAATCCTTGATTATTACTCGAAAAAAAAATAAGTTAACGGTATGTTTTGTTGACTTTTCAATTACTGGTAAAAGGTATTTAGACGTTTCTTAATAGTTTGCTCATAAACTGTGGTTCATAACAGAAAATGAACAGGTTTGCTATTACAGAAGCCCATTTAGTACTCGTAGGAATAACTACAATACTTCGATAAATTTTATTGCTGAATGACTATACATGTCTTCAAGGAGAAAATGTAGTACCTCAAGTCAGCATATCTTCCATATCAGTCTTACTCATCAAATAAAAAAAGGACAGTACCCTTTAACCCCGCAACACATGTTGCACCTGGCCCAAGTCCCAGCTCAGGAGTCTTAGGCCTTTGATAGCCTTGTATGTTGTTTTTTTTTTTATTTTAGTTCATTTTTATGTTTTTAAGTTTAGTCCTTTTTCACTTAACTAGTGCTGCGTTCAGAATCCATTGGTGGCCGTCAGCTGTTGTCTGCTCGTTGGTTTGCTTGTTGTCTTTTTGACATAAGTCCTATTTTCAATCAAATTTTTTGTTATGTATATGAGTTGCAAAAATAAAATTTGTATCAAGATTTGTAAAAAGGCCATATATCTGTATACAAGTTCTTATACACATTGTTGAAAGACGTAAGCCTGTTTATTGTATTATTTTAATAAATATCATACAACACAAATGTAACTATTAACAATTGCAAACTGACATTTATAAAATGCTTATTTACATTAACATAGATATAAGAAGATGTGGTATGAGTGCCCATGAGCACACTCTCCATTCAAGTAACAATATTTAAAAGTAAATTAGTATAGATCAAGGCACGACCTTCGCAATGGACCTTTAGCTCACACCGAACAGCAAGCTATAAAACATACATATATATAAAGTATAACACACACACTACATACACATTATGTTATTATTATAAGTTACTGTATTATCCATGTTCGATTACAGCTAGGCGTTATTGAACCTGAGAACGTTAAAACAAGATAGTTATATTGCACGCAATGCTTTGAAACCAAAAGGGAGATACATTTTGTAAGTCAATAGTCATTCTATTATGATTGATTTATGTATTCATACATAATGACGAAGAAATAAAAAAAACATTGCTGCCGTATTCGCATGTCTGCTCAAAATAATGAACGAAACATTTGTGTTGACATTTGAATATTACCATAGTCTCTAATTCAAAACATATATATAAATGTATAAAAGTAAGACACTTATACATATATGAACCTTTTTGTATAAATTTAATAGTCTGCAGTATAAATAAAAAATATTTTGCAAAGGGCCTATCGTTTTCAAAAAACACATTTCTTTAAATATTGTTTCACGACAACAGGACAATTCTGTGAAACGCTAGGGTAACCTTACACAATACAAGACAAATAAATTTATAAGTAGTTCCCTTTGCGATAACGCAAATAACTTTATTTGCAAATGTAAAACAAAATGCATATACAGTTTGGAATATGTATACTACGGTATACCTTTTCATAGATTATCAGTCTGATTAGTAAGGGCAGTTTTGACTGGTTTCGGTGTCTAAATAAACAACAACAAACAATATGTTTTGATTTTTTGAAACTACAACGAATGTCTAACTTTCTCTATAATCACACAAATCTTATGACTGCTGCTGGACGTCTGATTGGCTAAACAGGATATGCACAAGCATATGTAATTAGTTGCACAGGATGTGTTATGTCAGTTTTGATTGGTTATGAAGGCTTATTATATCAAATCTGATAAATATACAGATATGCAAATGCAGATCTAATTTCTTGCACAGTTTGCGTGATGAAATAAAAAGGTTGTTTAATGTAAGTTCTGATTGCTAAGCAGGATGTAGCAATAAAAGTAGTCCGAGATTACTCTGACGTCCAACGGCTGTATTGCCAGACAAGCTGGGGTCGTGGGACGTCAGAGCTCGTCCCATATCAAAAAGTGGATATTTGCCCACCCAAAATAGCATATACAGTTTGGAATATGTATACTACGGTATACCTTTTCATAGATTATCAGTATGATTAGTAAGGGCAGTTTTGACTGGTTTCGGTGTCTAAATAAACAACAACAAACAATATGTTTTGATTTTTTGAAACTACAACGAATGTCTAACTTTCTCTATAATCACACAAATCTTATGACTGCTGCTGGACGTCTGATTGGCTAAACAGGATATGCACAAGCGTATGTAATTAGTTGCACAGGATGTGTTATGTCAGTTTTGATTGGTTATGAAGGCTTATTATATCAAATCTGATAAATATACAGATATGCAAATGCAGATCTAATTTCTTGCACAGTTTGCGTGATGAAATAAAAAGGTTGTTTAATGTAAGTTCTGATTGCTAAGCAGGATGTAGCAATAAAAGTAGTCCGAGATTACTCTGACGTCCAACGGCTGTATTGCCAGACAAGCTGGGGTCGTGGGACGTCAGAGCTCGTCCCATATCAAAAAGTGGATATTTGCCCACCCAAAATAGATGCGCTGCTTCGTCGCTTCTAGTTCTGATTGAGGGCTTTGAAATTATATAAATCGGGCATCAATCTGTTCATTTTTCATTTATCTCTTCATTTATGTAAGTTTCACCTACCTGCCCACCTTTATTTTTCCATATTTTAATAGTTTTCACAGAGACCCATCGTTTTCTGCATTTTGACTTTCACTTTCAAATGGACGTCAAGTTACGAGAGAGTTCGTGGCCTAGAGACTCAAATATGCAAATATTTATATTTTTTCACCTCCTTTACAGGAGATCGGTATTAAGCATTTAGTTCCGACCAAGATAACAATCAGAAGCTGTCGGACATTTAGATAACTTGCATCGTAAATGAACGAGGTGTAACAATATGGTCATTTCCACTGTTTTCTCGTGGTCACGTGATAATCCTAAAAATGAGAGTCAACATGCAGAAATCGATGGGTCTCTGTGAAATCTATTGAAATATGGAAACATAAAGGTTCGCAGGTAGGTGAAACTTACATAAATGAAGAGATAAATGAAAAATGAACAGATTGATGCCCGATTTATATAATTTCAAGGCCCTCAATCGGCACACGAAGCAGCGCATCTATTTTGGGTGGGCAAATATCCAATTTTTGATATGGGACGAGCTCTGACGTCCCACGGCCCCAGCTTGTCTGGCAAAATAGCCGTTGGACGTCAGAGTAATCTCGGACTACAATAAAAGGTGATTCCGGTAAGACATATCAAATCTAACAATCAAGGTTATCTGGAACCAAAACTTCTGCTGTGTGTGCGCCCTGGCATAATTTGAAAGTACCAATGATTTAGATCTTGGATAGTTAATCGTTAATTGTTGTAACATAACCGGTTGACGACAAAATAGCGGCGGAAGTTACAAACAGAACAGTCAAATTTCAGCATGGAAAATCTTAAAATACGATTTCAACACCTCTAACCAAAGAGAGTAAACATTGTTTGACTATTCGAAAGTAAACATCACAAATAATATAATAATATAATTTAAAATGACTTTGTTTTAGAATAAAGATGTGGGGAGTATACATACCCATTTGTCTCCTCACAAAACTATTCTCAACAATGGTAATACATACACATGTGTGTTATCATATTGACTTTCACTTTGTTTTTTTGTGAACACATTTATTTAACCAATTAGTTTTCATATACAGAAAAAAACCCGCTCATCTACTTCTGATTATTTTGTTGTTTGCGTATGCATATACAGCATCTGTAACTAAAAGCTTTTTTTGCATCTGGGACCCTAAGACACAAAATAATTGGATTCAGCGCATTAAGAATGAATTGTGCCAAAGACACGGCAAAAGAAATTGGTCCTACATACTGCGGATCTACACACGAGAATTGTAGAAAAAGACCGACACTCTTAAGGGGACAGTAACAACTTACATACAAAGCTATAACTATTGAGGCGATGCGAGATTGAGATCTTTGTGATGCAGATTGAGTTAGTGTAGATGATGTATATTTATGAGCTATCCCGGATAACATACCTGCTAATAATAACAAAACTACCATAAGGTTAAGAACAATGAAATCCGCATGTGTTTTGACAATAGTTTACAAATCAAGATTAGATCTATCCACTTCGCAAGTTCGCAAACCTGAAACGCCCATTTAAGTAGTTCAATTAACATACACACAATGTAAATACAAAAAATACAGCGACAAACATTTGTCCTTGTGTGATGTACATATGCTTTGAGGGGAAACAAAGACAAATAAATACGCTGAAAAGCTAAAAGACATAGATGTAAACTCCTAACATTTGCAATAAATACCCTACCACAGCTAAATAGCATACATTCGAATGCTAAATTTAACCTGAAATTAAACACCAGTGAACATTGGGCTAAGCTGTAAATTAACAGGTCAACACCATGAATCAACGATATGACAGAAAAACCTAAAAGAGTGGTAAATATTGGTGACCTAAATGCTTTCAAAATTGAGGGAAGGATTTAAATCAAGAGGTTACCAAAAAACATAAGCATAAATACTGCAATAGATATTCCTATGTAAGCATTTACATGGTATTCATTTGGAAACATTGATTGGCAAAACTTGTAATTCATGTTTAAATAAGTAGTATAGTTCACCGCTGTTCGGTTTGCCATAAAGTCATCATATTGAGAATCATATTCGGAACCATAGCTAACATCAAACCAGCCTCCAACTGACATATCTTTACTGCCGTTTCCAGAAAGGGACGATTCCACATTATCTAACACTTCATGAAGCTTCATAGGTATTCGTAATTTTTCAAAACACCATTCAGATTCTAAAACGCCAGAAATTGACTGAAAAATAGTAAACGAGAATTGTAAATCACAATAAGTACTAAGGTAACGATAAAAATAACTTGGTACAAATTGAACCAAAGTTCAAGAAAATGCTGATCTGTTCAGTGATTATTTTTATTAATATTATTAATATTAATATTTTAATATGAATATTATTATTATCATTATTATTAGTGTTATTATTATTATTATTATTATTATTATTATTATTATTATTATTATTATTATTATTATTATTATTATTATTATTATTATTATTATTATTATTATAGTTAGATGTGAAAAACGGTACAAATCTTTATTATTATGTGGTTTTAAATATGAAAAACCTATTTCTTGCATAACCGCATAATATCTGCATTGTTATGTGGAATTCCCTTACTATCCATATACTACTGAATGTAATAGTAAATCAAGAAGTTCGCACCACGAATGTTCGCTATAATCGATCATTAGTGAAAGACAATCAATGTCATTTTCAGGGTTAGTGTTTATGCACATTTTCTTCATGTATATGATATATCTGTTGAATTAAACTATATAGAGATGGTGAACGTTAGCATGCGAATTTCAAATCTTTATTTGTTGGATTCATAACATGCACAAGTGACCAATCATCAATATGATTGCATACACAATGACAGAGAGGATAACACGTTTTATCTTACTTCCTATGCATTTTTAGGAATGTGATTGGTTAAAAACAACCACGTGGAGACAGTATATATTCCATTTTAGGTTAGTAGGGTTCAATATTGGGGCAGTAGAAGGGGCTTATTTCAATACACGGTTATTAGTAGTGTTACGTTCCTTTATAAAAATAACACGGTGTTGTGGGAAAATATTAAAGGTTTCAACAGACGAAAAATTGATGATGAAAAATTTACAGAAACTTATAAAACACATTAAGAGCTAACAAGTTGTTATTGTTGGCATTTGTTTTTGTATAGACCAAAGGAAGAACGTTATTAATACTAACTGTAATGATCACTGTGATAGGTCAGTAGTCTGAAAACCACATATTGAGATGGTTGGTAAGATAAATTCGTGACATAGTGTGCTAGTGACCTAATACGATAGATATGGGGTCAGGAAATTCCATATGGGGATTCGAACTTCGCGCTCTCACCCCATATGCATCGTATTAGGTCACTAGCACATTATGTAACTAATAATATCCTGGTGTATATACCATATGCGATTGTTAAATATCAAGAGGATTGAAATATTCCTCCAACTTGTGTACTCCATGTGGAGGCGTTACTAGATTGCAATTTCACAGAAATTGAAATGCCGAAATCAAACCGTTTGTGGTTAAGCATTGTTCTCAACCGATTATCATCGTAAGTATATATAGATGTAAGCCCGGATATGAAACAGAAATGGCTGTATCCGTGGTATATTTCATTTCAAGTTCTATAACATATTAATATCTGAATAGTTGAGTATAAGACATCATTTATTTAGCGTGAAAGGATAATGTAATTGTTTTCTATAATTTTTGAGGACCTTTTCTGTGACACTGGACGCAGACTTGATTCTCATAATAATATTACTTTTTCTTTTTCTAACGTCCAAAGGTAACAATTACATATGAATCAGATCGGTCTCTAACAGGATATCATTTTTTGTTCTTTTTGTAAAACAAAAGTTTCAATTGTTTCAAATATTAAAAACATGTTCTTGAATTTTCTACTTGAATTCAATGTCCAACAATTTTGACGTGTTAGACATTTGTATACTTGCATTTGGTTTCTTTCTTACTATAAAACTAACGAGATGATGAATGATTGTTTATTCAAGAAAAAGCCACCAGACATCAAATTGCATAACTATTTCCTACATTTTTGTTTGTTTTTATATTTATTAAGAATATAATACAATTTTGACTGTTGTACCCCTATTTTTGACATTTTTACCTATTATGTCTTTTTGTTTTGTTCACACACACATCGTTGTCAATATAATGGAATTTGATGCGACTGTCATACAAGTGAGATGTTTAGCCAGCCTTAAAACCAGGTTTAATCCACCATTTTCTACATAAGAAAATGCCTGTACCAAGTCAGGAATATGACAGTTGTTATCCATTCGTTTGATGTGTTTGAGCATTTGATTTGCCATTAGATTAGGGACTTTCCTTTTTACATTTTCCTCGGAGTTCAGTATTTTTGTGATTTTACTTTTTACACAACCTTCAATTAAAAAAACAAAAAAACAGCCGACATTACTTAACATGCTAAATTTTAAACAATTAAAAAAGGTCTTTCAAAGAAAAAATACATAGCATGTTATACCCCGTTGCAGTTTTGCGCCTGTCCAAAGTCAGAAGTCTCTGGCCTTTGATATTTTTGTATGTTTATTTTCAATTTTAGTTCATTATATGTTTCTAATTAAATGTGACGTCCATTTTCGCTGAACGCGTACACACTTTTGATAAGGGGCCAGTTGAAGCCCGCCTCCACTTGCGGGATTTTATTCCTGTGTTGATGACCCATTTGTGGCTTTGGGCTGTGTTCTGCACTTTGGTCGGGTTAATGACTCTTTGACCCATTCCCAGTTTCCATTTCCTATTCCATATAAGAAATATGAAAGGGAATGTATGTATGTATGGATGTATGTATGTATGTATGTATGTATGATGTATGTATGTATGTATGTATGTATGTATGTATGTATGTATGTATGTATGTATGTATGTATGTATGTATGTATGTATGTATGTATGTATGTATGTATGTATGTATGTATGTATGTATGTATGTATGTATGTATGTATGTATGTATGTATGTATGAATGTATGAATGTATGTATGTATGTATGTATGTATGTATGTATGTATGTATGTATGTATGTATGTATGTATGTAACACACGAAAATATACAGTATATATATACCCAAGTAAATGAAGCAGCACCAAAAACGGTTTCTCCATCATACATTTCCCGATAATTCCAATCTTGATCCGTTAAATTCATTACTGGAATATGAAAGAAGACAGGAAATTATAAACAGAATTGACGGATGGTCAATAATTAAATATGTTTAAAAAGTTCCTGTTTTCCCTAATCAATACAAAGGTATTTGTTTACACAGACACATGTTTGCTATCTTAAAAACACAAACATATATGTTTTCTTTAAAACCGTATGCAACTTTCTTTTACTTTAAAATTATTTTTTTTTAAATTATTTCGCACGTAATATAAAGTTCTTTTTTTTTCAAAATGCTGTTATCTCATAAATGTGAAAAAGATCAATCATTTATTTTTAAACAATGTTTCATCTTATAGAACATGAAATGATGAACACATTACTCAATAAAGACCGAATAGACTTTCATAGTGCAGATCGTTTATAAGATTGGTAACTTATGTGTATGTCATTCACATTAATATTGTTTTATCAAAGGAAATTAATTTGGTTCCACACATCGCAGATACAAATGTAACAGATGTATATAAAAAAATAATAATAAAACACAAACCTAGAGAAAATTACTTAGGAAACCAATGAATGATCACTCACAATGCTACCAAAATTGGTATGTGTATGCCATGGTATAATTATGCACAACCTTATCTGTTGTATCCTTTATTCTATTTTCAATAATAGAGATGAAAACCACACAGTAACTTAGTTCTAATTTATGAAGTCAAAACACCGGTTGCATGCATTTGATAACTAAGTAACACCCCAGGTAGACTGTAATTATACATTAGTGAGCAAAATGTTTTGCTATTGCATCTTCTTATTCATACACCACAATTTTCTACTTGGAACACACGTTGTTATTTTTAGCACGAAACACATATTATATGAAAGGAGTCTCGGAAACAATATTATTGAACTCATTACAATAATACAATCAGTTATTTGAAATAAACATATGTTGCATGCTTGTGTTGAGAGATTTTCCATCAGCTTATGTGTGTTATGTGATCCTGTTCATGATGCATACCTACCTATGGTTTGTGTTCACACGAATGCTTCAAATTGGTGAATAAAACTATATATAGATATGTAATATAGGAATGCACTTAACATAAAATTATATAACATCTACGACCTACACTAGGGAGGTCGCCAATGCGATTATCGTAACGTAATAATTTCCTTGCGACGGCAAAAATGTCGGATTTTACCCAACTTCAGTTGCTTTGAAAAAGGTGAAATATATATTGTATGGGTAAACAATTGATATGGAAATAAAGTTCAGACATTTATCTTTCTAAATATATAAGTTTTAAAGGTATTGCAGTGAGTTCGTTCGATAAAAAAAAAGTTTGAAGTGGAGAGGTTTTGAAAAAAATGGCCGCCGTGAAAACTATGTGTCAAAAGTACTACTGATTTTGAAATTAATTCCGCAAGCTGTTACTAGTCCGATTTTTTTCTTTAATGGCTTAAAATTTTGGAAATATATTCAAGTTTTATGATCCGGTTGTCAGTCATACCTAGGTATCGATTTTCAGAATAGAAAAAAAAAATCTTTAAAAAAGATGTAAAAAAAAAAATGTTTTCGCCTTTGTAAACACCACTGACACTCGGATTCGTAAATTCCAGAACTTTCTCCTTCCACACGTATCCATGGTTTGACATGAAAAACAATAGCGGCTTGCGGAATTGATTGGATATTTCTATGATCAGGGCGTGGTTTTGACAAAAAATTTAGCGCCAAGAGTTATCTGTTCTTGCCTACCGGAAATTACAAATCCGCCACATTGGTTGTACGTAGTTTTTTACCTTGAGAAAAAATGCCTTTTACCGACTCGTTTTTGGACGGACTGCTGACAGAGGGTGTAGACAACGATGGACATAAGCCACGGAGGCCAATCACGTATGGTAAGTACAGATATTATATCATAAATAATTAAATTGAACCGATTTCAGCGAGGGGGATTTCTTATTTCATAAAATTCCAATGAAAAATCTTTAAACTGTTTCCAAATTGGTTTTTTTTGTTTGCGTAATTGTTAATCTATAAAATGAAAGGGACTTTCTACCAGCAATTTTTTTTAAATGCTCCCAATTGTCCATTATAAAAAATATGAATATGTAATGAGGTAAATTCTCCTAACGTTTTAATTTCATCCGTTCGGAATATCTCGGGTTTTATACATTCATAATTTTCGGAATTTTCGGTGCTCTACATCGTACAGTCCACAGTAAATTACTATTTTTTATTTAAGACAAAAATATGTTGTTCCACCCACAGAATAATAAGTAACTGAGTATATATTTGTTCCTTATTTGTGGACCAGGCATAATGAACAATATTTTTATTTTTTCAAAGTAGTTTGCAGTCAAAACTGGCTATGATAGTTTTGGAGAATTTGCACACATTACATTTATTGTTTTGATCAAACTACAGTAGCCTGAGTAGGGTAAAATTGTTATTAAAACTATATCATAATATCATACAAATGTTTTATTTTTATAACTTGTGTACTGTTCATAATACACACAGTTATTTTCTTTAAATATGATCACGGTTTGAAATGTGTGACACATTTCAGTGGCGGATCCAGAATATTTTATAAGTGGGGGCCCACTGACTGACCTAAGAGGGGGCCCGCTCCAGTCACGCTTCAGGGACTCCCTATACAAGCAACCATGTTTTTTCCCAAAAAGGAGGGGGGGGTGCTTGCCCCTCCTAAATCTGCCTCTGCATTTTAGACAAGCACTGAATCTTGTTTAATTTCAAATTGTGACTTATACATTGGCAAACATATTGTTATCTCATTTTCATTTCAGTTTATTTTGTTGTGATTTTTTTGTTTTATCTTTATTTCATTTATTTTTTATTTACTTAAAACTTTTAGTTGATGTTTACAGGTTTTATTTTTTGCTTTCAGCTTGGAGTTTTATATGTCACTTTGATTTTTTAATTTATATTGTAATTTGATATTTTTGCCTTTTCACTGATACATTAATGTTTAAACAGGATAACAGATGCCGTTTTTGCTCATAACTTATGTACTATTACTACTTAAAGTTAAATATATGATTATGATTAAATATCATATTTTTCCTTACACAAATTCTGTAATAAAAATCAGATCATTGGGGGTGGTCCTGATCCTGAAATCCCAAGCTTAAAAAATGTAATACCAAATCTTACAAAAAGTTAAACACTAACATCCCGGAAGTATCATTGCTAAAGATCCCCCCCCCTCATATCATTGGAATAACCATAAAGGTTTAAAGTTTATCCATATGATCACCCATATCTATCTTTCTGTAGTATGTACATTTCTCATGAAACCCTATTTGCATTTTAATTTCAGAACTGTTTTCTATCATTGTAAGATTTATTTCAGAATAAAGTAAATTAATATGCAGACTGACAAGAACCAGATATTTATTTAAAGTACTAATGTGCATGCATTTTGTAATCTTTAGTTTTATTAAACTTACTTTATTTTTGCATTTATTTTGTTTTGTTTTTCATCATTTTAGTTTGATTTTATTGAGTTCTGGAGATACATGGTATGTAATTTTTGTTTTTTGTATGCTTTTATAAAATTTATAAAAATGAAGAAAAAAAATGCTGTATGATTGTCAATGAGTCAACTCTCAACGAGAGACAGAAATGACAATGTAATAAACAACTATAGGTCATCCTATAGCCTTCACCAATGAGAAAATCCCATTAAATAAACTGTGGTATGTGTACCCAGAAGAAAATATTGTATTTATATAGAAAAAAAATATTTGATTGCAAATTAGACAACATTCCACAAGAGACCTAATAGCACAGAAATTAAGAACTATAAGATACATAATATGTACTGAAAAGGATATGGTATTAATATGAAAAAGAAGATGTGGTATGAACGCAAATAAGACAACTCTCCACAAGAGACCAACTGACACAGAAATTATCAACTTCAGGTCACTATGCTGCCTTCATAGTACATGTATTTGAGTAACAAAATAAAAGAATAAATTCCGACTCTTCTAATAATTAACGAGCCAACACCGGTACCATTTAGCAGTTTATGGTGAAATTTTTGTATGTCTTTGTGAAGGGTTTGTACATTATTTTTTTTTTTTCAGATGACATGAGAAGCATAGCTGACTATGCCAGTAGACGTTTTGGGACTGAGTATGAGGTAGGGCCATCTGGGGATGGTATGGTGAGTGGTACTCAGTCCACAGTAAGTATGGCGGATATTGTCTGGAGTGATATTGGTAAGATACAGCCCAGGATGAGTAAGTTGGTAGGTATGATAGATGGGGAAGCCTGCTTTCCCATCTATCATTTTCTGAGAAATCACCTGGATAGAGTAGATCCAACTACAACAACACAGGTATGTATGCCACTCTATCCAGATGCCAGGACCAGAGATGAATTGGAGTACTTACCAGAGTGCAGACGAAATGGACTGACGGAAGCAGACTTACTGAACACAGGTGCCTCTAGGAAGCTTTCTTCTGGACAGATGTCTCTAGGACTATTGATGGAGGTCCACAGGTATTTAGATAAGTATGGCAGTATTAATAAAGTAGAGAGATTTCATGGTATTGTTTGCTCTTTATTTGAAGTTACCAAGATGACGGACACTGAGAAGAACACCATGCATGTTAGGGTAAAGAGGGAAGTTGATAGAATGAAAAAGATGAAGAAAGCAAAGCAGACTAGCCAGATAGAGGTGCTGAAAAGAGAGTTGTTTGACATGCCTGGTAGCAGTGATGTCTTGGTTGACAGATTAAAATCCCTTAATCTGAAGGTAGGAGAGGTTAGTATTCCTGTAGAGCTACGAGGATTAGTTGAATCCTTGGCTAATGCTTTTTCCTCTATGCAGGAAGAACATGAGAAGTTAGTCACCAGGAACCAGCAGTTGGAGGTAGAGAAAAGACAGACCGAGCAGAGAGGGGAAGCAACCACTACCCAGCACCAGAAAAAAACAGAGGTATTGAAGTTGCGTCTGAATGAAAAGAGCAGACAACTGAAGGCGGCTAGGCGGTTGAAGGACCACTTCAAGGAAAGGGCTGAGAAAGAGAGGTCAAAGTCGGGTATGCATTATAAAATATTGAAAACTGTAATACAACAAAAAGTAAAATAAAAAAAAAAATCACAGAACAATTTACTATAAATAATGTTCTTTTATTATGGCACATAAGCCAACTCATTATTAAATTGTATATCACAAGATTTAATTAATTATACAACTGATACTTACCCTAAAAAAAGAATTAAAAATATATAAAAGGACAAACCAACATTGGCAACCAAATATGGCAACATAAATAGTATCGGGGTTATAATTTAGTACGCCAGACGCGTGTTTCGTCTACATAAGACTCCCAGTGATGCTCAGATAAAAAAAAATAAAGACAACCAAGCATTCAAAACTGTATAATATAAAATATGTGAATAACATTTACAAAGTTATATACCTTCATTGAATGTATATTAATTATATTAAGATATACTACATGCACATTTTTGTGTTCAAATAGAAAAAAATTGCAGAATGTACAAAACAATGTACTAATTTTAATAACTTATATTGCAGAAAAAATCCAACAGCAACAGGAGGTAGGTAGAGGTGCAGAGGGTAGAGTTCAGGAGATGTCCAACACCATCACAGAACTGCAGCGGGAAAAGGTTAACCTTAAGGAACAGGTCAGGTACTATAAAGGTATTGATAATGAGAGACCAGATAATATTTTTTTTTCCAGACGAATTGATGAGTTGAAAGAGGAGGTAGCATTTTGGCAAGGTCGGTATTTGGAGTGTCAGGAGCAGATGGAAGCCTTCTTGAACCAGCGAGAAATTGTAACCTTTCATGATGGTAGGTATACAGACATCATACGAGAGGTCTACATGGAGCTGATGTGTATGAGAGTTGGAGCAAAGAATGTCCCAAAGATCATCAAGACTGTAATGGAGAAGATAACTGGTATGACCCCGCAACGACTACCTGGATCGACATTTGCTAAGTACATGTTGTTGGAGGCTAGGAGTGTAGCTCTTGTTCACTTGAAGGAAGAGATACAGGCCTCTGAAGGTAATATAACTGTAGGGCCTGATGGCACCACTAAATTTGGACATCATTATGGTGCAATTTCAATTTCTTTATCAGGTAAAACCATGTGCATGGGAATGCGTGATATGGCAGGTGGTGATGCAGAGGCATACAGAAAGCTACTGGAGGGCATCATTACAGAGATGACAGGTGATGATAATGACCAGGTAAGACAGGTAGCTGTAAAGATCAAGAACACAGTTAGCGACCAGGCCAGTGTCAACAAGAAGTTCGTTACTTTACTGTCAGAATGGAGAGAGAAAGCCTTACCACATGTCGTTGAGAACTGGGACACCCTTACTGTAGTACAGAGAGAGAGGTATATTACCATTAATTATTTCTTTTGTGGTCTTCATTTTTTAGTAGGTCTGTCAGAGCAGGCGAACAAGACTCTTTCATTGTGGGAGAGTCTTGTTCACTCCGGTGAGAAGGTTGGCGCCCCTACCTTACCAGGAGGATACAGTATACCAGGTGAATCAGGTACAACAAGACTGGTACGGACAGTATGTAAGGCAGTGCAGGATCGTGGATGTGAAAAAGCAGGGAAACCAGTACAGTTCCGAGACTTTTTGCACACTCAAGGGCAGGTAAAGGAAGTGCCTCTAGCTTCCTTCAAAGGTAACAGATTCAACATTTTATTTCACAATGCTGTAGGAGTTTATTATCTACTTAATGATCTTCTGGCCTTTGCAGAGGAGCATAAAGCAGATAATAGACTCTTTACAGCAGTGAACGCTGATCTCTCTATTTTGTCTTTTCAAGCAGGAGCCAGAGCACTAGGTATAGTATCGAAAATGGTGACAGGGCCAATGTGGAGATTCATGGAGGAGAATGGACATGTGAGCGAGTTGACCCCTTTGTATCAGCAGCTGTATGACGCCTTCACAAGATTGTCCACTGACGCTTCAACCTTGATGAAAGGAGAGGAATTCATCTTTGGTGAGGAGACAGTCCAGAAGGATAAGGTATATGATAAATTGGTAAGTCCTTCCCCACATTTGGACAATCTTACACAACAGATTTTAGAGCTTTTGTTTTCATCTTTCAAGGTTGTTTGTAGCAGACAATTGAAAGATCATATTGAGGGTGGTAAGTATGCTACAGGTTGGTCACCAGAGCTTCTCCAGGAGTCAGCGACAGTTCCCAGGACGAATGTTGGACCCGAAAGGATCTTCTCGCAGTTGGACAGCCTTATAAGAGTCATGCCGAGGGCCACCACCAACGCCATGGAGGGGATCACGATGTGGACACAGAACCATACAGCAAACTGGTTAGGAAGTTTGGATGAAGCACATCGTGAACAGGTACTAGAATTTGCATGATGAAAATTATGATTGATTGATTAATTGACTGTTGGTTGCCTAAAGTCCAGTGGCAAATGTTGCATGTATGTTTTTGAAAAGCAAATTCAATAATGCAGTAAAATAAAGGGTCAAATTCACTATAGCTTATCACAGTAAAAGCATTTTTTTAAATTGGGAATTTTAAAATGAGCAAGAATTGATATCTCCCCAAAAAACTTAGAATAAATATAAGAAGGTGTGGTTTGCTTGCCAATGAGACAACTCTAAACAACAGACCAAACAGAAAAAAGGCATTAACAAACTATAGGTCACTGTATGACATTCAACAATGAGCATACCACATAGTAATGGCACTCACATGATATGACCAGAATCAGAACATTTAAATAAAATAATGCATTTGTAATTAGCTTTAAAACCTGCTTTTAACAGTCTAGGTTTGTTTTGATTTTTCTAAAGGTTCTCCGCCAGGCCAGGGAAGATTCTAGGGAACAACGCCAGAGGTATGTTGAGAGGTTAGCAGACATTCGCCAGCAACGACAGGAAGCACTCGCCATGAAGAGGGAGAAGAAAGAGGCTAAGGGACAGCGTGATAGAGAAAGGAAAGAGGAACTCACACAGAAGCTACAGGAAGTAGGGGGATTGTGGAAGACACCAAGTGAGATCGATTCACAGTTGCGATCTCTAGAGAGCGGACAGCGAGTTAAGGCCTTACAAACTCAATTGACATTTAGGCGGTATGTATTGGGTACTCCTAACATAGGTAAGATTCTTAATGTGATGGCTGGTGGCAAGTATTTGAGTGCAGAGAAGTTGACAGCCAATTTGAAGTGTGTAGTACGACAGGCAGAGGATGACAGGGAAGAAAGACAAGCAGTTCATCAAGTAAGTGGTCAGGCTAACCCTCTTTCTAGTACTATTCTGCAGGAGGAGAAGGAGAAGTTCCAGAAACTTGCAGAAGAAGAAAGGCAGAGACACACAGAAGCTCCTAAGAAAAGGCAAAAGACGCAAGGTGGTACACGTAGTAGTAGGGCAGTTCCGATCACACCAGCACCTGACAAACCTGAAGAGTTGATTGGTAAGAGAGTGCAGCACTTGATAGAGGAATTCGATGGATCCAGCAGATGGTACTATGGTATACTTACGGGTCTGAAAGTAAGGCGTGGAAAGTATATGTACAGTTTAGTTTATGATGGTGAGACAGAGACTTTTATTTTCCCTTTGCTAGATGACATGGAGAAGGACGAGTTGAGGATTGTGCCTCTGGATCCAGCATTTTTAGTAGGTTGGCGAGTGGATCACAGATTTCGTCGAGAGGCTGATGGGGAGGAGTTTTGGTACACAGGGACTGTCACTGGGCATGATGCAGATACCGGTTTGTCGACTATTGCGTACGACTTTGAGGATGCTGATGATGTCGACGATGATGATGACAACAACAGCAATGTTTTTGAGGAGCCTGTTATAGAGGATTACCAGAACGGAGATGTGAGGATTTTATTGTAGGAAACTTTTTTCAGCAAAATTAATGTTAGTTTTCTTTCCTTTTCTTTCAGCACTAATTCTTTTTATTTTATTTTAGGTTCTCAACCCATTTCTCTTCTTTTGTAGACTGTTATCCAGGAATATTAAATTTCTTTCCAGGTGCTACTTTTTATTTATTTGTAGATTGGTTGCAGCAAAGTCTTTCGAACGCAGAAAAAATATCTAAATTAACTTTATCTAGTTGTATTCAAAAATTTGGCCATTAATAAAAATTAAGAAATTATCAACTGTAAGTTTCACAATGGTCTTCAACAATGAGCAAAGCCCATACTGTATAGTCAGCTATAACATATTTTAAAGGCACTGAAATAGCAACGTATGCTTATATTTTGTCATCAAGCGTTCCTGATGAAGGTTAATCCAGAAAACCACTTTGTCAGCAGCCAATCTCAAATATAGTAGTACTTTTTTTCCAGATTCACGCATGTAAACCAGCTTTCTTATGACTTGTAAAAACTGCAGGTACTCCAAGGTAATTAAAGATAAATGCAAAATCTTTTATTTGGTTAATAATAAATATATTCTCTTTTGTAGATCGTGGTTAATTTTGGTGAATGTTGGTAAAGAAACAGCTCTGACCTGAAAAGGAATACTTAAGAAACATTCAATAAATTTAATCAAATGATGAATAATAGTTTGTTTATCATTTAAACGATATAAAAAAAGAAGATGTGGTATTTTTTGCCAATGCGACAACTGTAAACAAAAGACCAAAATGACACCGACATTAACAACTGTAGGTCACTGTACGGCCTTTAACAATGAGCAAAGCCCATACTGCATAGTCAGCTAATAGCCTATAGCATTGCATGCATCTAAAACAGTTCAGATAGTCACTGCTGCAAATACCAATGATTACAACATGTAAAAGACTTATAGACTGCATCGGTCTTTACATTTAAAAGCTCACTCAAGGCAATTTTTTTATTAGAGAAACAGTTTTTTCGTAAAACTTTACAATTTTTTTTAGAAATGAGAATATTTAAGTGTAAATTATACATTTTGCAGGAGAAAACATCATAATAGCAATGTCTGACTAAGTAATTATCTAACTCTTTCAGTTTAAATGGATTATTTTTATGTTTTCGTTAAAAATTTGGTTATTTCAAAATTGTAGATTTTTTGTATACAGGTATAGTCCTAACCAAATTACATCTAGGATAAGTATCAGTAACACAAATGCAATGAAATTAGGTTCATTTTAAAGCATAAATAGGCAAATATTTGAAAAACTCCGTGATTTTTAAAATTGACAAAATATTTCTAATTTTTGACAATTTTTTAAATTTTAATTGCATTAAACTCTATTAATATATGCCAAAAAGGTGCTTTAACATGTAAACTCACAGTAACAGTCACAGAATTTTATGAAAAGTTAATGGCAGCTTCAAAATTTCAGATTTTGTGCCGATTTCAGTGCATATTTGACGAAAAATAGCTTAAAAATTAACGTCAAAATGCTGATTTTTTCATTCAATAAATTTTTTTCAGCTTTAAGAGCTTATTTTATTTGTGAAACAACTGAATACCAATACAAAACAAGTAGTAGAAAAAATTAGGGATTTTTTTCCAGCATTGGCTTACCAAAAATGTATTTTTTTGCCTAAAAAAGCTACCTTAAAAAAGGGGGCCTGTCGGCATGGTTTTGATTCACCGAAAAAAAAAATCCGAAATGTTGGCAATATGTCAGTTAATATATTTCTGTTGACTGGTTGGGTCTTTACATAACTGCATAAAACAAGACCTCTGCATGCTTTCCATTGAAAGATATGAATGTCTAAACATAGCAGTTTATTCAAAGATGCCCTTGACACATAGCAAAAATAAACTAAGTCCAAAGTTTTTTTTTACCAAGTTTGAGATATTGTAGTTTCCTTAAGACTAATGTTCCAGAGGACTTTAGTGGCTTAAATCAAAGCTTAAAAGGGCCTTATTGCAATTATGTAGATATATTGCTTGTAGTTTCTAATACTTTGGTTATAATTGGCCTCACAAATAGCCCAAAATATGGTATTTTTGCCTTCGCAAGGAAAAGGGCCAAATTTTTGATTTCTAAATGGTCATAACTTTTGAACCGCTTGACCGATTTCAAAAATTTTGGCACCAATGAATTTCTTTTGTTGAGCTCTTTCAAAAAATGTTGTTTTATGCACTTTCTCTATACTTCATATTTTGACTGACCTCCCTACCTACACAGTGAAAAGACACATAAAATCATACCAATCTGATAAAAAAAAAAAAACAGATCCTGCGTCCTAGATTTGCTTTCAATGATTTGAAAACGCTCCATCGAATTTCCTGTTCTGAAAACCTTTCGGGGTTCTCTGGTGTTGTTGGATACATAATCACCTTCAAAATGTAAAGGCTGAAATTTCATGGACTGATTAAATGATAACTAGAACAGAAAGTAAAACGGCGCGTTTTCAGTTCGTTTTAAACAATGCCTGCACACATGACCGGTATTTGATATGTTTAAATCAGATTGAAATTATACACACGATCACACAATTTGTTAAAATGAAATCTTGTTTGATTTTCCTGATTGAATACTCTTTGAAAATCTGGTGGAATTTTAAAATTTAACAATGAATACGCCACTGTATGACAAGGGAACAAACAGGAATACATATACAACTAAAGAACAAATTGCAGACAAATAAACGTGGCTCACTCGCGAAAATTCTGCTCTTCACGTCGAGGTGACAGTTTGTTAAAATATCAATTTCAGTTTCAATGATGTAAAATAAGAAAAATAACGGCACAGACTATTTTACGGTATATTTAATTCAAATGATGGTACATTTAAAGATGGAAAAAACCCACGAAAAGTCGATAAAAGCTATATATCATGACGTTGTAAGACGTAAAACGTCATTACTTTTACGTTTTATACTACCAAGGAGATACCATTTTAGTTATACAAAGTTGTTTACCGTATGATTCTTGTATATCAATCAAATGAAAACGTATGTATCAACAACATATCAAAATGAAACAAAAATATATGCCTTTGTAAAACATATTTTACTGTGTTATCTTTACGAATTCAAACATTTTTTGTAATGAAATCATAATTAATATTTCAGAAAATAAAAAAAAAACAGAAGTAAATCTTTTTTTTTTTCATTTTACAGTTCAAGTTTAATATACTGTGGCTGTATGCAATAGTTGACAACAATTGATGACAAAAATCATAATAGACTGTGTAATTTGACCTTAAACATTTCTATCATGTTTTGGTTTTTAGATATTTTATGCCCCAAGTATAACTGTGGAGATATCAATTATCACAACACTCACTAATACTGTATCACTTTTACGTAATTTGCTATACCTACTAGCGATTAATTATGTTAAGCGATCAACTATTTTCGAAAGCCATATATTTTGTTTACACGATATAATTTCAAACACCGATGTACAAATGATGTATATGTCTTTAATTATTTTTTTTCTCAATATAAAGAATTAATTTGTGCAGATTCAGATCTCTCGTCCACAAATTTGGAATGATAACTCAATTGTTAAATGCAATTAAGCAAACATAACATTTCCGATCAAGTAGCTCAATATTCGAATCAAATTTTACATTACTATACATCTTCTTAATTAATAAATATGATATATGAAAAACTTACAGCAATTTTTCTTCTCCTTGTGCGAAACGATCTCGAATAAGAAAACGACGCAGTGTTCATTCTTAAATATAATGTTAGAATCAATAAAAAATAATAAGTGACTTTTATTTGTGTTCTTAATGATTTTTCTTCGGACATGTTCAAATGATTGGTTGAGAAATACATTCACTAATAAGCTTTCCTGGTTTCATTTAAGCTACCAAATGGTTATATTCAATTAAAGCAAGAAATCGTTGTAGGTAGCTGGACATTTTACAATGTCAATCATAACATATTTATACGTTAGGAAATCAATTGTAAACTTTGTAAATTGATAGTGTTGATATCATTCAAGTGCGCGTTTCTTTTAAAAGGGGATGTGTGATAGTAGATTACACATTCAATAAATGAATTGTTGAAACATTTATTGAATTACCTAAACACGTGTTTTTGTAACAACCATTTACATTTCCCTTAATAAAGGTCAAGTCAGTATCATATATTAAATGTAATTAGGCGTGTATGAAACCTTTAGCATACATAGAAAGCAAATATACGTCTAGTACCAACAAATATGATGCTTACAAGTATGCAAGGTGGCGCAATATTCCAGATGTTATGCGAACAAAGGTACAGTTTTAGATCATAATTAGCGTTTCAGAACAAAAGTACAATTTCAGAACAAAATTACCTTTTCAAATCAGCAATGGTTTATTATTCATGCTAGTGATATGTTCAAAGTCGTTAAGTTAGAGAAATATAGATTCCACCACTACAACACAAGAAAATGCCTGTACAAAGTCAGGCATATGACAGTTGTTATCCATTCGATTGATGTGTTAGAGCTTTTGAGTTTTCCATTTGATAAGGGAATTTCCGTTTTGAATTTTCATCGGAGTTTAGTATTTTTGTGATTTTACTTTTTAAAATTTTTCTCCACTCTAGACAGTTTAAATGTAACCTTTAAAGCGCGAAACTTGCCGAGCATTTAAATAATTTATAATTCAAACTGTGGATATTGGAGATATATCGAGTTATAGTGGTGTAATCTGATTCTGTGATGATATGTGACGTCATAAGGATTAGTCGCTTTTCATGACTTCACAACAGGAAATTCAGAAGAAACCAGCACAATTTTACATCATAACTAAATTTCGACTTATCATTTGCCGAGGACAGATATTTCACTAGTGAGGAGTACATTTTTTCACAATCGGTTGGTAAATGTGAAAAGATTAAACAAATTAGAGAAACATGCATGCACCGTAGAAATTTTACCACCAATGTCTGTGTCATAGATGACCTAGAATTATTCCAATTGCTGTAGCATGTGTAGTAACACACGTCCTCTTTTACTCCGATGTATCAACCAACTTATTATATATAATGCGACTTATCAGCTTTTATATGCCATGTTTATCACAATGAATACTACTTATAAAGCAGGTTGGGAGCATTTAAGATAACCACCAGTTTTTTGGGTTAGCACTAATGTGTCTGTTTTATTTTAATTGCCCCTTTGCTAGATTCTGTCTTTCCTGACCCTTAGTTGTTCATCTCAAACCGGTTAAAAGGTAGACTAAATATCAATTTTGTATTGTCTGTTTTCACTTGCTATTTGAACATCTTGTGTCAGATTTTCGTTATAAGATTTTATTACGCATTACATATTAAATATTCTTGTTTGAATCTAGCTAGTACAGTTTTGATTTATCTTCTTGTGACAGACGAAGTTACTTCATATCTTCCCATTGCATAGGGTATATACAAAAATATGGTCGCCTGATCGTGTTTTGAATGCAAAAAATGAAGGTTTGATAATCGTGTGTCGAAGTTAACAATCTTTTTAGAACTTATGTTTATTTCAATCGATATATCATTTATATTCACGAGGACGTTAAAACGTGCAAAAAAAAAAGAAAAGAAAAAACAACTCCTAATTTTGATACATCTGTTCTGCTCATAATGATTGCATATAACGAACATTTTTTGTTGCCAACTTCTTATTGAACATGGACAGTAGAGGAATTATATTTAACAATACATAGAACGGTCATACCAGAAATAGGTTTTTCACATCATATACCACAACAGCAAAGCATGATAATAATACTAATATTAATAATAATAAACATAATACTACTACTACTTATAATAATAATTATATTAATTTCTAAACAGAGCAGCAGTTTTCTTTTACATTTTGTACCTACTAATATTTATCGTTAGCTTAGTATTTTATTGACAATGATGTACAATTCTCTTTTAATGTTCTGCAGTCAATTTCTGTTGTTTAAGCTTCCGCCTTCCAACCTGAAAAAGACGAATACCTTTGAAGCTTCCTGAACTGTTAGATTTTGTCTGTTCTGGTGAAATGATAGTTGAAGGTAATTTTGTAAAGCACTATGGTTTTAGGATTTACTTATCCCAGGAATAGAGTACCTTAGCCGTATTTGGCACAACTTTTTGGAATTTTTGGATCCTCAATGCTCTTCAACTTCGTACTTGTTTGGCTTGATAGATATTTTGATATGTGCGTCACTGATGAGTCTTATGTAGACGAAAGGCGCGTCTGGCGTACTAAATTATAATCCTGGTACCTTTGATAACTATTTATAGATGGTTCTGAAAATAATGACTTTATAGCAAACCGAACCGAGCATAAGTATACTACTTATCTAAACATGAATAACAAGTATTGCAAATCGATGTTTCCAAGTTTAAAGTGGAGACCATCTAAACGCTTACATAGCTATAGGAATGTCTCATTCCCTATGTATGCTTATATTTGTTGGTAACATCTCGGTTTAAGTCCTTTTTCCATTTCGTAGCATTTAGGTCACCAATATTTACCACACTTTTAAGTTTTTCTATAATATCGTTAAACCAAGGTGTTGACTCGTTCTTAACCTCATTGTAGGTGCTTTGTTATCGGCAGGTATATTTTCAGGAATAGTTCAAAGCTATTTGTCGTCAAGACTTAATTATCTGCATTACAAAGATCACAATCTCGCATCGCGTCAATAGTTTTAGTTTTAGTTTTATATTTCAGCTTTAGTTTTATATTTCAGTTTTAGTTTTATATTTCAGTTTTAGTTTTATATTTCAGTTTTAGTTTTATATTTCAGTTTTTACTGTCTACTTAAAGTACAGAAGTATGTAGGACAAATTTCTTGTACTATATCTAAGACATAATTCATTGTTCATGCGATCATTCCAATTATTATGTGTCTTAGAATTCAAAGAGCCTAAAGGGCTTTGAAGGACATATGCTGTAGATGGATCGGCAAACATTAGAGTAATTAGAAGAAGAGGTGCGTTTTTTCTGCACAGGGGAAACATTTGGCCACATGAATATGTCTATGAAAGACAAATTAAAAACATTTTGAAAATAAACATTTTTGTAGAATAGTTCTGTAAGAGAATTGCGTATGTATACTCTAAAAAAAGATGATTTTGAATTGCATTGGCTAGATGTGTGAAATTCGTATTTGGTGTATTGAAATGACAATAACATTTTATGAGTTTTCAACATCCCCTTAGAATCCTCCGACTCTATTTTATTTGTCATTACAACAGTGTCACGTTAGCAATTGGAGACATCTGTTCGGATAATGACTCATATGCATTTCTAATGAAGCTATAATAAATATCGCACCAATGTCCCTCAAATGACAGTAGTTTTAGTTCCAAATCACTATAATTTCAGATTCAATATCTCATATCATGATGGCTATTTATTAGCACATCTTCGATAACAAGACAGACCTGGCATTGCCAAACCTTCATAATCAACCAGATCTGACATTACGAAGCCTTCATAAACAATCAGACCTGACATTACACATTATATACAACCAATCAATCCTGGCATTAAAAATTCTTTATAGCCAATGAGACGTGGAATTACTCATCCTGTAAAAGCAATCAGACCTCGCTTCACATATCCGTATAGTCAATCATACGTACAGCACAAAAGAATTATAAGTCTGGAAGACACTTTATTTTTTTTTATTAAATACTCCCGATCCGATTGTTCGTCACATTGTCACTTGGCACTTACAGTGTTGAAGCTACTCATAGATCTTGTCTTATATGATGCACATAATATAGAGAACAACCCAGGTTTTTCCTAATATGTATAAAATTGAGAATGGAAATGGGGAATGTGCCAAAGAGACAACAATCCCGACCATAGAGCAGACAACAGCAGAAGGTCACCAACAGGTCTTCAATGCAACGAGAAATTCTCGCACCCGGAGGCGTTCTTCAGCTGGCCCCTAAACAAATATCTACTGGTTCAGTGATTATGAACACCGTACCAAACTCCAAATTGTACACTAGAAACTAAAAGTTAAAATAATACAAGACTAACAAAGGCCAGAGGATCCTGACAGGCGCAAAAATGAGGCGGGGTTAAACATGTTTGTGAGATCTCAACCCTCCCCCTATACCTCTAGCCAATGCAGAAAAGTAAACGCATAACAATACACACATTAAAATTCAGTTCAAGAGAAGTCCGAGTCTGATGTCAGAAGATGTAACCAAAGAAAATAAACAAAACGACAATAATACATAAATAACATCAGATAACTAGCAGTTAACTGACATGCCAGCTCCGGACTTCAATCAAACTGATGGAAAAATTATGTCTGCATCATATGAATATCAGGCACAATCCTCCCCGTGAGGGGTTTAGTATCATACCATCATAACATATATGAGAAGAACATAACCCGTGTCATGCCAACAACTGGTTTATTAATAATAAATGTGTTTAGTTCCGATGCAAAGACCCTATAAGTGAATCAATATTTACGCCAAAATATGCAATCTTTAGTGAACTGACAACAGTATCGTAACTATATCCCTACTTAATAAGTCTATTTAAAGGTTTTGTTAGCCTCTGAGGTGAATGCTGACATTTTTTTTTGCTTTATAAAGAATATTTCCATATTTTGAACGGACACATCTGAACTTTGCTTCAAGAAGAAGTTGCAATTGATGAATGGTTGATTGTAAGATGTGTACCGTTCATAACTCTTTGATAACTGTTATGTTAAAAGATGATAACCTAATACTTTAATAGAATTGGCATATCCATCTAAAATGAGAGATAAAAGATGATAATCAGAAATTCAAACTCACCAATCGAAAAGAAAATGACAATGATAAGGCAAAAAAAAAAAAAAAGAAAAACGACAAAAAGACAAACAACAGTTAACAAAAACCAACATACAAAACTGACGATTTAAAATATGAATTCTTTGAAATACAGGGGGCGATCTAAGGTGCTCCGGAAAGGTAGACAGCTCCTCTTGCACTAGTGGCATCCTTCGTGTTTTGCTTAGGTAAGCCTAAACCTGGTGAAAACACGGAAAAGTCTTTTTTGGTAGGTCACAATCGTGGAAAGAAGGATTGAGGTGAGGTAGCGACAATACCTAAATACAGGAAAGAACAGTTATAGCTGTTTGTATTACGTTTATGATTAATTTCATTTGGTTAAATTGCAGCAGTATAATCCTTGATTATAACACGAAAAAATCATCAATAAAACAGTAGGTGTTGTTGAATTTATCAATCAAAAGGTATTTAGATGTTATTTATTGAGTTTGTCAATAAATTCAGATTCATAACAGAAAATGAACAAGTCTGCTATTAATGATGCACAATTGGTACCCATAGGAATACCTAGAATCTGTCGAAAAACTTTATTGCCGAAACGACAACACATGTTGTCAAGAAGAAATGTAGAGCTTTAATCATCTTATCACACCCCCTTAAGAGTATAAGACTGTATATGAGTTGCAACAAATAAATTAGCATCCAGATTTATCAAACGGCCATACATATGTTTTTAAAAATGCTTATACAGATATTGTTGAAAGAAGTAAGTCTGTTTATTGTATTATTTTAATAAATATCATACAACACAAATGTAACAATTAACAAATGTAAACTGACATTTTAAAAATGTTTACTGACATTAACATACATATATATATATATATACAGTATTACAAACATAACATGAACAGTTACAGTTATAAGTTACTGTATAATCAATGTTCGATTACAGATTCGTGTTACTGAACCTGAGAATGATAGTTATTTTGCATGCAATGCTTTGAACCCACAAGGGAGATCATCCAATAGTCAGTCTAGTATCATTGCTTTATGTATTCATACATAATAACTTAGAAATAAAATACATTGCTGCTGTATTCGCATGTCTTCTGCTCCAAATATGAAAAACAAGTTTATTTTGACAATTGCCTATTACCATAGTCTCTAACTTAAAACCTATATACAAATTTATGAAAGTAAGACATATATACATATATGAACCTTTTTGTATAAGTGTAATAGTCTGCAGTATAAATAAACATATTTTTGCATTCTGTATGTATGTGTCTGTCCCAAGTCAGGAGCCTATTCTTGTTCTTCTTTCATAATTCCCTCCTGTTTAGGAGCCCTCGGATTAGACCGATACATTATCACATTATCTGTACATAAAACCACAATAAATCCTGTACAAAATTTGAATGAACAGTATCCTCCACCATTATATCCAGTGTATATACAACAAGTCGTGAGTTTATATATAAGCATTAATATAGGGACTTTAAAAGTAATGTACTGTTAAAATGGCAAGAGACAGATTATACGTTCGTTAAGCTTGAGAATCATAATTATAAATTTAAAAAGTGAGTGTTTTAAATGCAAAGCATGACTAACTTTGATGTTTAGTAGTTTTATTTAAATAGGCTTAACGTTAGTTTAAATTGTCAAGAAATAATATAATTATCATGTTCGTTTACTGCTTGGGAATCATAATTATCAAGATAAGTGTTCTTAACAGATGTATTATTTCAATTGGTTTAATAATGTTCATATGGAATAACACTTTTACGATTTAAGATACGAGACTGAATTGACCATACATAGAAATTTACCCCCTCAGTCCACACTATTAGTGATTGTCCATACTCTACTTTAAATTTTACTAACAACATATTCTTTTATCTGTTGAAAGTTAGATTTTCAAATGTGCCTATACACTGGGCAGCTTGTACGAAGGTGTTGGCTTAAAAGAAAAAAGATAAACAGACAAACAACTATGCAACAAGACCCTACCCAACACTTCCTATCTAAATCTGATGATTAGTCTACTTGTTGATGCATCTACACAATCTGTCTTTCAGAGCCTTTTTTGCTTCCGGTACCCTTAGACACAACATAATTGGATTAAGCGCACTAAGAACAAAATTTGCCGTAGAAATAGTAAACGAAATTGGTCCCAAATAATTTTGACCTTTGCACGTAAACTGAAGAACAATGACTACAATTTGAAGTGGACAATACAAAGTGAAATACAGAATGATAACTATTGAGGCTATACGCGATTGAGATTTTTGTGACGCAGACTTTGTAAGTCTTGATGATGCATACTTCTGAACTATCCCGGATACCATAGCTGCTGATAATAGACAAACTACCATAAGATTAATGACAATGAAATCTGCATGTGTTTTCAATGTAGTATACCAATCATGATTAAATGTACTAACCGCGCAGTCACGGACACCTTGAACCCCCATTATTATTTCTATCAAAACGCATGCAATGTAAATACATAGAATACACCGACGAACATTTGTCTTTGTGTGATGCACACGTGCCTTCAAAGGAAATATAAATACATAAATACGTTGACAAGCCAACAAACTTAGATGTAAGCTCCTAATATTTGCAATAAATCCCCTTTCACAGCTAAATAACATACACACGAATGCTGAATTTAGTCTGAAACTAAATAAGAGCGAACATTTCGACAAACTGGAGAATAACATGTCAAAACCATGAAACAACGATACGACAGCAAAACTTAAAAGAGTAGTGAATATTGGCGACCTCAATGTTTTTGAAATATAAGGTAGAATTAAAACCAAGATGTTCCCAATAAAGATAAGCATACTGAATAGGATGGACATTCCTATGTAAGCGATGGTATGGTAATTAGTAGGAAACATCGAAAGGCAATATTTGTCATTCATGTCATCATAAAAACTTGGTGACGGAGATGTTCGGTTTGCTGCCGCTAATTCATCATATTCAAAATCAGTATTTACATCATACGTGCCTTCAAACATGAATTCAGAACTGCTGTTGCTGGAAACCTCATCTAGAAAATCTAGCATTTCTTGCAGCATATTTATAGGTATTCGTATACTTCCAGGACACCAGGCCGAAGCTAAAATACCAGTAATAGACTACAAAGACATACAACAATGTTAAAACAAAATGTGTATCAGTATGATTAAAATCTAAATTTTTACATAACAAAATCAACTCTATTCAGCAAATTTGAAAAATGTAACAGTAATATGCAATAAAATGTTGGAAAACCAATCAGATTTCATTATTTGAAAAGAAACAACTGTATGTTTTAGTTAAAAACGTCAATTACAGTTTTATTTTTCATATTTTTCACTGAAATCTAATAAGGTCGAGAACATCAACAAATATAATATCATCTTAGTTTGTAAGTGTTTGTTAAAAGAGTAATACACAAATTTATAATTACCCATGTGTATGTGACAGGAGGCGAGTTGGTGTCTCCAGCGAAAACTTCCTTATAACTCCAATCTTGGTCCGTAAAATTCATGACTAAAATATGAAAAAAGGCAAGAAATAACATAAGATTTAATGGATGACCGATCATAAAAAAATATATAACTTCTCCGATATTTCTTGTTCTAGATATTTTCCCAGACACCCGTATCATTTCTTAAAAACAAAACATTTTATTTTCGTTTTTGTTTAACCGTTTTTAATGCTTCGTTTTTATTCTTTTTAAAACCGTTTAAGGTAGATCATAAGTAAATGTTTTTTGAGACAGAATTTTCTTATAATTTGACAAAATGAAGATTTTCCTATGCTTTTTTCAAAAATATAATAAAAAGTATGGGTCACCGTGCTATTTTTCAAGCTATGATTCGTTGAAAATTGCCTAAATTTGGTTAGTCTGATCATGAAAAAACACATAACAGTACATAAAAAAAATTCTATGAGATAGAATTTTGAAATAAATTGTGAGAAGATAGGTTTTATAAAATGCTTTAAGAAAATAAAAAGAAAACATGGTGTCACCGAACTTGTTTTCTTGCCACAAGTAAAAATAAAAAATTTCCCTATTAGCCCAGTATAAATTTTGTGCTAAAAGAGTTATCTCCCCTTAAATGGCTCATTTGAAAAAAATGATTTTAAAAACCAAAAAGGTTGATATTTGTTAAAATATTTTGAATAATACAATAAATTAGCAAGTTTTCTTTAAATAAATAAACAGTCTAACCATTAAATTGCAAATCTGTTTCCAAATTTGCTGATTTGGGCAAATAACTAGACCGATTTTGTACTGTGATTGTACAATCCAAGATGGCGGTATACCATGAATCTACCTTAACTATTAATTAATGAGTCTTTTCATTTCCACGCATTAGTATGATTTCTAAAAAAACCTCTTAGAAGTCTTATGTATGTTTCGTCCATGTAACATTTTTTTATTCGATTGTCATTGATGAGTGTTTAGAAGGCGGAACGAGCGTCTGACACAAAAAGTTCAATCCTGGTATATATAAAGAGTTTATTTAATCTTAACTTTGTTCCTTGTACAAAATATATTGCAGACATGTATTGTAAAAAGAAAAAGGAATACATGTACCTTTTTATATAACATTTGTTCATTTTATTTTATATTAAGGGTTACTGACAGTAACTGTTGATAAAAATAAAGTAGTTTGAATCCAACAATCAAATATCATACGTTGGCAGGGGACGATTAAAAAAACACGGACAATCGTGCTAGGGAAAGTATTGAGTAGGCACCCTCAACGCCATCACCATTGTTATGTGAAACAAAATGCATTAAGTATATTTCTGGATGTAGTTATCTACTCAATTAATATATCTATGTATTTGATTACAAAGTAACGACAAATGCAGATTGTTACTTTACATTTGAAAGCAATATTTCCCGTACTTGCCATAAAAAACCACGGAAACAGATCTGTATGGTTTATTGCCTATTACATAATGTCAATGATCGTTAGTAAAATTATTTTGCACCTTGTTGTTCTGAAAAAACGACTAGCAAACAAATCTATTTAACTAGAACAAATATAGTCTTAAAAAGTGAATCGGGGATGTTGTTTTTGAACTGATAACTAAACTACAATGCTATACGTACAATAGTTAACTGTTATAAGCTGATGCTTACTTCAAAAAGTGTCATTGAATTTGTGCATGTTGATATTTTCTGTTTATTTTTACATACCTAATTATGGTCTCTATACGTCAAAATATTTTCCTGTTTTGGTTCTTGCTGGTAGCCTTTAAAGATGAATAAACTTATAACATTTTACATGCAAATGATTTTGAAATGAACACAAATTACATTACATCGACGACCAATGAAGAATAGAAACATTAAACTACTCGAATAATTCTAAATTTTTATATTATAAGTAATGTCTTACGTTTAAGACCAACTAACAAAACAACTGTGATATGATTTACGTATCTTTCTTGCGAAAATTCAGCTTTTTAAGTCGAGGTAATATTTTGATAAAATATTAATTTCATTTTCAATGAAGTTAATAATAATAGAACAGAACATTTATACTGTATACAGATGGTTGAAGTCCTAACCTGTTCAGCAAGTTAATTGCTAACCAGTCATGTTGATTGGTTGAAGTTAAGCTATGACAGGATTTAAAACTGGTCTAACTATTCATATGACCCCAATAACATTAAGGTTGTACCTAACACTACAGGGAGATAACTCTGTAAAATCAGCTAAACGTTTTAATTACGTTGAGTTGATAAGGGAATATTAATAAAACTCATCATAGATACCAGGACTAAATTGTGTATCTACGCCAGACGCGCGTTTCGTCTACCAAAGACTCATCAGTGACGCTCGAATCCAAAAAAGTTAAAAAGGCTAATTAAAGTACGAAATTGAAGAGCATTGAGGACCAAAATCCCTAAAAGTTTTGCCAAATCCAGCTAAGGTAATCTATGCCTGAGGTAGAAAAGCCTTAGTATTTCAAAAACTCTAAATTTGGTAAACAGTTAATTTATAAACATAACCATTTCAATAATCAATGGTAATTCCTGTCAGCACAAAAAGTGCTGACTACTTGGCTGGTGATACCCTCGGGGAAATAAATCTTCACCAGCAATGGCATCGACCCAGTGGTTACAAATAAACCCATTATTAAGCTTCTCAATGATCAAAATAAGTGTTTGTCAAACTGCTATATAACCAGTGTAATTTTTGTGTTAAATTGGTTGGTTCACTTTTTTATTTTTTTTATATTTTTGTCAAAGGATCAAAGTAAATACTTTGCCAACATTTTATGAAAATTAAACGAGCCAAATTAATTTTAGTGAAGGTTTTGGGTACCACCTTAACACGATACTAAGACTAGGACTTTGATGACAGCAGAAAACATTGATACAGGTCCGCTACTATATTCAGTTAACTTCGAAACAATACCTGTTATAAATTAACTCTGAAAACGTCCATCAAACCAGATCTGATCTGAGTTAACTTTTGTCTAATCTGATTAAAAATTGGTTAACTTGTAACCAGGACTCCTCTTAATAGATTTAAAAAAAAATATTTTTAAATGTTTTTGTTTTCATAATATTACAGCCCTTGGATGGTGTAAACTTCCCAAAACAACGTGTATGGTGTAATGGTGTATGGCATATGGAGCAATGGTGTAAGGTGTATGGTGCTATGGTGTATGGTGTAAGGGGAATGGTGTAATGGTGTATGAGGAATGGTGTGATTGTGTAACGTGCAATCGGGAATGGTGTGAATGATAGTGTATGACCTTTCATTGGTTGCAAACAAAGTTTTTTTTTATTTCATTTATTCGGATTGTAAGCATAAACATAATAAAAATCTTAATATTTAAAATTTAATTGCATTATGGGTAATTTTGAATCGTGAAGATAGAATGGGGAATGGTGTATGGTGTAAAGTGTAAGGTGTATGGTGCAAAGGTGTAACGTGTATGGTGTAATGGTACAAGGTGTATGGTGTAATGGAGTATGGTGCATGGTGTAATGGTGTATGGTGTTAGTGGGAAGTTTACACCATCCAAGGACTGTACCAATACAGATTAAATACATATATTTGTTAATAACGTACGCATGAAACATTGCTAGCTAACACATTTCTCTGTGATCTGCCTTTATTACAAATTGAAAATGATAAACACAGCTTACGGTCATTAAATATATCTTCAAAACATATAATATTCTCTTAGTTGTATATATATATGTATATTTTATAAAATGTAATAATTTCTGATCGGTTTTAAATGAAGATTTTTCTCACTATAGCAAACACAAATAAAGGCAACAGTAGTATACCGCTGTTCGAAATTCATAGATCGATTGAGAAAAAACAAATCCGGGTTACAAACTAAAACTGAGGGAAACGCAATAGATATAAGAGGAGAACTACGACACAACAGAAACACAACATTAAAATGTAGCACACACAGAAACGAATTATAATATAACAATGGCCACTTGGTACAGAACATTTTAAGAAAAAAAAATGATGGGTTGAACCTGGTTTGCCAAACCTCCCGCTTAAATGGCAATGTTAAATATAACATTATAATGACAACATTACATGACAAGACTAGAATACAAATAAATATGAGAAAATATAGGACAGAGAAACACACACATAATAGCCAACAAAAGGTAACAGGTTTAAAATTTAATACACCAGACGTGAGTTTCGTCCAAACAAGACTAACCAGTAACTCTTAAATGAAAAAAGTTCAAAAGCCAAAACAAGTACAAAGTTGAAGAGCACTGAGGATCAACAGTTCCAAAAGGTCTTGACCAATACAGCTAGGGTAGAGGTAAAATACGTTGATTGTTGTGCAATTCATGGGCATGTTGATAACACGAAAGTTATACACAGTTGATTTTCGTTTGAAAATAATAGAAATATATATCAAACGGGAACATATGAATAAATCAAAAGAAAAATCTTGGCAATTATAAGAAATATTTTGCTGTGCTTTCTCTACAATTTTATAAGTTAATATCCGAGAATGCACCTTTTTGTTTGTTTTATGCTCAATGTTAATATACCCTAGCTGTAAATACTATTTGCAAATCATGAAAAAAAAAACAATTTACTGTAGTCGACCGAACTTTTATCATAATGCTGTGATTTTATTGATAGGATTGCTTCAAGTATGATTATCGAGATTTTAATCAGCAAAATGCTCATTCAATTCAAAATTGTAAAATATTATGTTTGTAATTAAAAAAAAAATACTACAGATTAATAATTTTAGTGATCACATTTTGTTTGAATGGTTTAAAATCACCAACATGGTATAATTCCGAAAACCGAAGTTTATGTCATTATGTTTTTGGGCAGACACGAACCACTCATCGGCAAATTTCATAATGATTAACTTTTGTTTGATAATTTCTAAGTAAACAAAACATTTTCGACTAAGAAGTTCAATATTCGAAGCTATTGTTACATTACTTGAGATCTATCAAAATAAAAGAAATATAAATGTTAATTAATATGTAAATAACTTACAATGATTTGACTGTTTCTCTCCTTGTTCGCAAGATTCTTATTAGGGAAAAGACACATTGAAGTCCGATGGTATGATGCGCTGTGTTGTGACATAAAAATAATTCTCCCGCTGAGCCATGGAACAGAGTAAATCATCTCCCTCGTATCATCCAATCAAAAACTGACATGTAGACGTGAAGTATAATAATAAGTATTATACCATTAAGTAGATCTATTTTAACTGTTCCAGTGGTTCTTTGACACAATAAAGATCATTGCAGTAAGAAGGAAAAAAAGTTAAAGCCCTATAATTGTTTTTTTTATTTTTGTAATAAGAGTTGTTGGAAATATAGAAGTGTTGTGGATTTCATTTGAAATTTTGTCTTTAATTTCGTTTTCCATAGAAGTTTAACAAATCATATTTTTTAATATGCATGAACCTTCGGAATGTCTCATTCTAAAGTAAAAAAATGTTGGAAGTAGATCTTTGATATCATGTTTACAAATAATTTACAATGTTTTAAGAGCCAAAGATTATCAGATATATCGTGAGCTTCCATAACATATTTTAAAGACAGGGTTTTACAGTTTAATGTAAATGTTTTTAGTTTTTGTGTCGTTGGTCTAATTTATCATGACATCTACAGCATATCTAATTTCAGCATTATACTTTTTCTAAATTATTAAAAGAAATCTTATGTTAATATCAGTTATTTTCATTATCACTTTAGTAGAATCTATTAGGAGTTATAATGTAGTTGAATGCATGATGTCAGTAAGCCAACTAAAATGGGTGTGACAAAAGTTAATAATGTTGTCCTTGAAATGCAAAACTAATAAAAAGCATTCGTTGTTATAAGTTGATATTGGTGATTGTAAATAATAATTATGTTCTTAATTAAACAAGACTTAAAAGAAGATATATATGATAGTCAGCCAATTCTTATGGCGTTATATCTGTTACTGTAAAATACAGTTGATCACATTTCAATTGTGTCTGTTGGACATTGACATAAGTTTAGTTCGCAAAGATCTTCAAGAAATAGCAGAGGTTTAAGACTTTTAATTACTTTGTTTTTGTAATAAACAAATGTTGAGAATATAACACTGTATAATCATGTATCTTTCAGAAGTTTTGTTATACGTATCGTTTTTCAAGACGTTAAACAAAACACTTTTGTTATTATCCATGATTTATGATTCTCCGATGTTTGTTTTATCTCTGGTTGGTCTCTAGTTTATTCCCAATTTTTACTTGTCACAGGTATATCAAAGCTAGAAATTACATATTTTAAAGACAGGTATTTATTGTTTGATATTGCTATCGTTATTTATCAGTCAATGATATTGACCAGTCATGAAGATTACATAGATATAATGTTTATAATTATTATAACGACGAATAAAAGGTCACCAATCATTATCGTACAAAAAGATAAGTAGTTCGTATTTGTTTTCCGAAAAGGAATCCTTGCAGAAGTAAAAAGGAAAACTAAATCACCGTAAGTTCTTAAATCATATTGTTTTCCATGTGTTAATGAGTTTACTTTGAAGGAAACATAATGATGCAAATGTTCTTCGATTATTGAACTACTTTATCGGAAACAGTTATGGTCACTTCAATTGCAATAAACAATAGACCATTCTTTCGAAACATGTTATTAACACTAATGGGCGTAGTCTTATTATATGCAAAAAGTTTAATCAATTGCTGACCTGATCAAAGTTAACCTGCAACAGATATAAGAAATTGTCAGACCGGTCTTTTGAACACATTCGACTTGAAACATACATTACACTGAAAATTAGTGTCTCGTCGGTCATACCGAAGGTTGAAATATCTTAAAACTATTACATTTAGTAAAAAGGTTAATAGTCAAGTTATATTTAAATGGTCATGTCAATGATTTTTTATAAAATATTGCATTCAATACAGCTGTTGAATGTTAAACTTAAACTGTACACTAAAAGATAATGCATTAATATGGGTTTTTTTTCTGAAATATTACTAAAAAAAATTAACAAGTTGGAAAATTTGAAAAGAAAGCACATAAAATCGGCTAAACCTTGTCAGAAAATAATCAAATTTCTTATTGCAAATGCATAATCTTTATTAAAATTGATATGATATGATACATTAATTTTCGTTTGATTGATTAAGGTCACCGACCTTGTTTCTGGTGGCTCTATGTTACCTACCTTGTATAGGAAAAAGTGAAATATCGACGATTTTAAAAGGCTCACATAGCGATGACGTTAATTATTTTTGCCGTTCTTACCTATCGAAGGTCTGTGTTTTTTCTCCAGGCACTCCGGCTTCCTCCACCAACAAAAACTGGCCACCACGAAATAACCCTAAAGCGGTGCTTAAAAGTGGCGTTAATAACACAGAAAAAAAATCATATCAAATATTCTGCCGTTCTGTTGTATTTGGCTGACTTAGAACCCATTATGAATAATATGTGCCTTAAAAATGTAGTCAGTTAGTTTCTACATTATTTCAACGACAAACTTATGTATAAACAAAAATATTAATTATACAAACAAACAAAAAATAAATAAATTGTTATTGGATATTTGGTGCTATTAAGACAAATGTAACAATCCTTTATTTCCGTTTTATTGCGCTATATATACGTATTTGCATCTGTTTAAAAAGAATAATTCAGTAATATTTCAGAAAATCAGAGAGACATATGTATTGTATTCAATTTTCTTGAATAACTCAACAAGTCAAAGTTGATTTCCTAATCTCACTAAAATCTATGACTTCGCCCATTTGGTTCAATATCTGTAATTGTTTTAACATAGGCGGTAATGGTAACGTTTTTTCCTGTAGCTCAGTCCATATTTTAAACTTGGATATGTATAATACCTTGTTTCGAAGCTGTGACATTTTCACATATGTGGTAAATTTTCAGGGTACGAATTGAGATGACTTTTTCCGTAAATTAGCATACCCTGAAAATCCTTTCGTGATGCGACTCCTTGTGGTAACAACTCACCTTTTTTAACACAATAAGTTCTTTGAAAATTTAATACTTTAAACACATCTGATAGCTCAATAGTTTTTACACATTTGTTCAATGTTCCTCTACTTTCCTTATCATCACAAATGGTTTGTAAAAAATAGAAACATGTCCAATATCACTACACAGAGAATTTTTGTTTACACGTGACTTTTTAGTTCCTCCTTTCAAGGCGCATTAGGGATCTTTACCCATATTGAAATCCATAGTTCTGATTTTTCCAAATATTTTTATGTGATCTTCATTGATATGACATTTTGAATAAATCTGGGTATTTTTGTCCATTTCTAAATAGATATAGGAAGATGTGGTGTGAGTGCCAATGAGACAACTCTCCATACAAATAACAATTTAAGAAGTAAACCATTATAGGTTAAAGTACGGCCTTCAACACGGAGCCTTGGCTCACACCGAACAACAAGCTATAAAGGGCCCCAAAATTACTATTGTAAAACCATTCAAACGGGAAAACCAACGGTCTGATCTATATAAACAAAACGAGAAACGAGAAACACGTATATATTACATAAACAAACGACAACTACTGTACATCAGATTCCTGACTTAGGACAGGTGTAAACATTTGAGCGGGATTAAACGTTTTAATGGATCCAAACCTTCTCCCTTTTTCTGAAACAATAGCATAACATCACAACAAAGAAAAACATACGATAAAATATCAATTGGCAGACTTAACTCAATCAAAAAACGTATGATTAAACAATGAACGAATAAATTTGATCTGCGATATCTGAATACAAATGCACAGTTAATTAAATATTAGAGACAAACATTCATGACCAAAAAGCCGTTTTCGCACTATACGGCAAAGACACTTTTATCGCTATATCTATTTATTTTGAATACAATGTGTATGTATAATTAATTTCTTCCAGTATACCTTCACTACTCAATACATGGACAAAACATCTGATGATAACCTTAAATTACAATACACAGACCCTGTTAAAGCATTCCAGTACATTTTCTGGTGCCTAAAAGTGCATTTTGACTGAGAAATTATGCAAAAATGTAGATTTCATTAAAAAAAAACACCTAAATAATTAATTATTTTTACCAGTGGAAATCTGGTATTTTATACTGTAGAAAACATCTAAACTACTGTAAATGTCAATTTTATCATATAATTGGAGTGCAATGAAGTGCAAATTTTCAAAACTTGTCCTTTCACATAATTCTATTTGAAATTTTACATGTATTACAGTGAAAACCTTTTATCAGTGAGAAATCCACATGAGGTTTTAAATGAAATATTGTGACATCACACGTATTATGGCGTTAATAAATAAGGACAGATCAAAATAAAGCTAATGATAGTTTGCAGTGATACTTGAGGAATAGTTGCCGCAAGGTTTAACTCGAAATATGGAGTCGAAAAGATCAGTTACTAAGCATTTTTATATAATACCAAGACCAAATCAATAGTTTTCATATAAGCATATTTTTAAGATACCGATTGTTATTTCATTGCATAAATACCATAAATAAACAATTTAGAGCTTGCCTAATGAAACAAAATGCTAACCAGTTACTCAGAACATTTTAAAACCTCTAGTTTGCCGTCTCAGGTTAAAAAGTAATGATATGTCTGGAGCTGAAATAAGACAAAAAAAAAAAATTCTCAGACTGTGTTATCATTTGATTTAAATACATAGGTATTATTGAGAGAGAAAATATCAAATTCATGAAAGTTTTATCACAAAGAAAGAAAAATGCTTCTCCCTTGTGACTTATCAACCTTCATTAAAACCTATTATATTAGGTGGCAATGAGTAATAGCTTAATAGTTGAATAGGTGCAGGACTTTTGTTTTCGAAAGGTTTGACCCTCCTCCTTTTTCACTGAAAAAAGACAATATCTTGTGATTAGCTAGTGTGCATTAACATATAATTATTCATGATGTTCTTAATACACGTGTGTCTATTTATTTGCATATAATTTCTAATGACCATTGGTCAAATTATTGGATAAAAGCACATGTGATGATGTATCTCACTTTAATAGTATGAAGTGTGTTATTTCCCTTGATTATCAGCTATTCCTGTAGACTTGAATGATGATTACATAACAAAGACTCTATTGTGTCATGTTTACTTACATATAGAATAACCATACATTGTCTCGAAATATCAATGTTATTTGTACAAGGCTTAGAAACAGGTAGAAAACGAGGCTGTGCCGAGACTGTTTGTTTTATTGACGTCATAAATAAAACTCTATGGAAAAACATTGTCAACGTCATAAACAAGGTGACATACGGTCAGTGACTGTATATCACATATGAATATACGGTCAATGCAATTTGACTGCTCAAATAGCACAGCTGCAGTATATAATTCAATAATATTATAATGTTTTTATAAGTTAGTTCATGCCTTCTTTTTTCATTTAATAATAAGTTCTTTCCGGATCTCTCGGAGCCCCGTGCCAGTAATGCATTTTAAAAGCGAAGATTTCATTCAATTTTTGCTGATCTTTTTCGATAATGTTTATCTAAAACCAGCTGGGATAACTAGGTATAAATAAAAAAAACTCCTTACCATCATTTAAACAATTTTCTCTGGTGAACCAGGTGCAATCATGTATATATCAGTCTGAAAACTTCTGGTACTGTGGATTCATTTATTTTCGTGGGTACCAATTTTCGTGGTTTGAAGAAAACTTACATATTCGAGGATATTTAATTTCGTGGTTTGGCAAAGTCTACACTCATTCCTTTAGAAAATTTGTTATTCGTTGAACATTTTAATTCGTGGTTCTCCTGTATCCACGAAATCCACGAAAATTGGTGTCCAACGAATATTAATGAATCCACAGTAATCTGAATTAAGTCAATATCTTTAATTGTTTTTACAAAGGCGGTAATGGTAACGTTTTAACCTGTAGCTCAGTCTATATTGTAAACTTGGATATGTTTGATAGCTCGTTTCGAAGCTTTGACATTTTCACATATGTGGTTAAATTTTCGGGGTACGAAGTGAGATTACTTTTTCCGTAAATTAGCATACCCCGAACACACTTTCGTGATGCAGCTCCTTGTGGAAAAAAAATCCCTTTTTTAACACAATAAGTTCTTTGAAAATTTAATACTTTGAACACATTTAATAGCTCCATAGTTTTTACACTATATATGTTCCTCCTCTTTCCTAATCACCACAAATGGTTAAGCTCAGTCATTTGTAAAAAATAGAAACATGTCCAATATCACTACACAGAGATTTTTTTTTACACGTGACTTTTGAGTTCCTCATTTCAGGGCCTATTAGGGATCTTGACCCATTTACTATACATCTTCGTAGACTTAATTTAATAATTACCCAAGCTCAGATTTCTTCTTATGGTAGCTATGGCACGGGTCCCAACTTAGTCATTTTGATGTATATATATTCCAATGGGTGTCCTTTTCATACATCGCTTCATTAATTGGTTCCCCATTAACATTGCAAACGGGCTTTGACAGTGTGTTCAATTGAAATATTGTAACAGGAACTTATTTTAGCTATATATTTATTTATTCATCCTTGAAGGCTACTGATTATAACAGAAGTAAGAAAGTAGTTGGAAACAGACATAGGACAAGACACCTTATTGAGGTATGTATATAAATGTAAAACCTTTTGTGGATAGTTGTCTCGTTTACAATCATACCACATCTCCTTATTTTTAAATGTACCGAATATTCATGGAAACTTCTAAACGCAAGCATGGCAAATGTGTATTACAACTGCAGAGTAAGCCTTTAACATATTTAAAACATGTACCATAGCAATAAGTTCGAAAACAATATTTCCGAAACTCCTTTTCATTTACGAGTTTGTAGGTTAAGAATACATGGAATAGTGCATTTTGTTTCTATTAAAATATGTCTTTGCAGGAACTAGCGAATGCCAAAAAAAAATAATGTTCGACTGACAATGATTGGTATAATTTAAGATGCAATCAACCGTAAACGTTTGTTTAAAGGATAGTTGGTTAATGCATATGCAGGGCATATAACTCGTTTTTGTCGTTACAATATTTGTAATATGTTACATATAAAAAAGAAGATGTGGTATGATTGCCAATGAGACAACTATCCACAAAAGCTTGTATATTACAAAAAAAGTTAAAATGGTATTGAATCGAATGCGCCTTTTGACAATAGATATATCGTCTGTCATATTTGAGGACAATATATTTGAAAACCATAACATAATAGAACAGTTTAAGATCAAATTCCACTTAATTGGAAGTTCACTGACTGTAAGCAAATATTTCATACCGCTTCAATATCTTAAAATAAAAATTAAAAACAAAAGTTGCATTGATGGGTTGCATTTTCTAAAAAAATAATTATAAATTAAGAAGTTATGGTTCGTAAAGAAATCACGGCAAGATACTTCTTCTTGCAAATGTATGTTTTTATTTACAAATGGAACTGTTGTTTAAACACACATTTCCAGAAAATGATTCTACGGTTACCTACATCGTCTTTTGTTTACGGTGTAATAATCGATATATTACCTACATGTAGGTGCAAAACATCATAGAAATACAATGCCAATATTTAAAAAATATATATGTTGAGTTTTTTTCCAATCTAAAACGCAACTTTCGAAGATGTATAGCGTAAAAAGAAAATCGTTGACATTAAAATTATTTTATTTGATCGATAAATTAGCAAAGGAAAATCAATCATTGGTATAATGAACTTCAGGTTTAAAGACAAATGCGATAACTTTTTCGTCGTATCCATGTGCTTTCTATACAAATGTATATTCATTTTTAAAGTTACAATTCAGTAATATTTCAGACAATTAAGGAGATAAATGCACCTTTTCAATCCCCACAAAAAAAGTAAACATGCAGATAATATTTTCTCATATACTACATACATGAAGTATTTAAGAATCGTTTACGAATGTCTATCTATCCTTAGATATGAAAATTCCGCAAGTTCTAGTAGTTTTATCCGCCTGTCTTATTCTGGACGTTATATGGTATACCGTAATTCGTCCGTACAAGTGTTTGTCCATCCGTAAACATTGCAGTGACGGAGAAGTTAAGTGAAAAGTGGACTAGGGCAAACATCCGATAGCAGATTAAAATTTGCTAACATTTTAACAGACGGTTTTTTAAAAACTAATTTTGTGCGTTAACAGAATGCGATCTGTCAAATACTGATATATACCTATGATCTATTGTACTGCTGGCTTATACAGTAGGTACATATTGTAGTTGTTATTGAAAGTTTTAATGCGAGTTCCAAAGTTCAATTTTTGATAATTACGAAGGTTCAGGATACTAAAAAAAACAAAGGAGACAAAAAACAGCATGCAATTACATTTTTTGAAAGGTCTGTGACAAATCCTGTTTATGCCTTTATCAATAAAAAGTACAAAAACACTATCCCTCCTTAAAATTTGTATGAAAAATTCACTACTAGCTGTTTTTAATTCTGAAAACATGTATTACTCTAGTGTATATATTTTGGCGGGGATTACATAATCATACTTTTTGTTTTAGATATAAACACCAACATTTTAAACTTTAGAATATTTAATTGTTAGATACAAACCTCAAGTTTAGCGTGAAAATAGAAATGTATGCACATAGGTTCGATTTTAAAAGATTATTTGAAATTAAAAAAGAAAACCTCATTTATTTTCTTATTAGTAAACAAATGATACTCAAACGAAGCCAGTGATGCCTTTTTTCATCATATGTTGTTTCCATAACCTTGAAGTACTTTTCTTAACATTTTAAGAAAAATCACTCGCTGTGAAACTCGATAGGATGGTGGTGGTTGACATGTTAAATGTATTTACATAGTCATGACTTAGTTCTTACTACATGTACTAAGTAGTGTGTGTATCCTTATTTGTTTCCTTGTTAGCCATCACACCATGTTTAATCCACCATTTTATTCATAAGGAAATGCCCTAACCGTTTGATGTGTTTGAGTTTTTTTTATTTTGCCATATCGGTAGGGACTTACTATTTAGAATTTTTCGCGGAGATCGGTATCTTTGTGATTTTACTTCTTACCGTGTCAGGAATATGACAGTTGGTTTCCTTGTGTTTGAACTTTTATTTTGCCATTTGATGAGTGAATTTTCGATATGAATTTTCCTTTTCTGTTCGGTATTTTTCTTATTTTTTTTTTTTGTTACCAAATGCTGAACTTGTTGCTGAACATTCAAAAATTTAAATAACAAATTATAAATTTCGTGTGTCCGAGGCGTTTTTCTGGACTTACATTCAAACTCCCAAAGCGAAGAATGCCAAGGTTGTATAAAAACCACAACGTTGGCAACAGGTCAATAAGTAAAAAAACCAATTAAATATTAGGAATATATTTAATCAATTATTTTTATGATTTTTGTATTTTTATTTTTGTATTTAACTAGATAGGTTATAGACATTATACATAGTATAGTATAGTTGTATCATCTGTTCATCTTTGAAGGTAAACCAAAGCTATTATTAAGAACAAATAACAGGAAACCAATTTGAAGCAAACATAAGCAGAAACCATATTAGGTACGTATCTTACCTCAAAGGTCTAGAAGCAAGCATGGAACATAAGTTAAAGACACATGACAATTAAACAGGTATAAAAATAAAATTGAGAATGGAAATGGGGAATTTGCTAAAGAGACAACAACCCGACCATAGAAAAAAAACCAACAGCAGAAGGTCAACAACAGGTCTTCAATGTAGCGAGAAATTCTCACACCCGGAGGCGTCCTTCAACTGGCCCCTAAACAAATATATACTAGTTCAGTGATAATGAACGCCATACTAATTTCCAAATTGTACACAAGAAACTAAAATACATACCAACATATTTACAGATTGCTATGAACAGCTCAAAAACAGTTTATCCGACACTCTATGATATGTTTGTTTTGTACCTGGAATAGTAATTGTTGCTTGTTTCAAGTAGAATATTTAATTACTTCAAACACGATATGCTACTGCCGACGATTGATATACACACATAAATACCAGGATTGAAATTTTATATTTACGCCAGACGCGCGTTTTGTCTTCAAAAGACCTATTAGTGACGCTCGAATCAAAAAATGTTATCGGTCGAAAAAAAGTACGAAGTTGAAGAGCATTGTGGACCAAAAATTCCGAAAAGTTTTGCCAAATACAGCTTAGGTAATCTTTTGTTTATATACAGTTTGTTTTAATGTACAGGTAAACTAATTGTCATTGCAATTGTTGTAAAATAGTTGTTAAATATTGCTCGCTAATGTATATAATGTATAAATACAATCTACATGGGACTTACATGTAACTTCGTTGTTAAATACATGAATGTGAAAAAAAAACAAAATGTTGGAACTATGTGGTTTTCATCTATATCACACAGAATTTGTAATACAAAAAGCCACCAATACAAATGTATGTGATGCATACATTGGTACACACACGACAATTTAAATTGCACAATCATTTGTAATCAAAATATTGTTGTGCTGATCTGTATGTTGTTTCAATCTTTTTTGAACATGTGTTATCTGTGAACCAAAAACGTGTCTTTGATCATACAAAGTTTATGCAATTGGCAAATGAATAAGCCACTATCTTATAAGTAATTTACAATATGAAAGTCTCGATCTTATACAAAAAACAAGTTTTCTCATTTACATACTGTCATTCAGAGCTAGAAAACATTGGTGTGTTGAACCCAGTTTTGTGGCTAACAAAACCTTGCGCTTTATGGCAATGTTTAATATACAATTAAGATGACAACATTACGTAACGGGAATACAGTACAAATAAATACAAAGACACCCAAGACAGAGAAGTACATATATAAATAACATTATACCACATATTTAATAATCCATCGTATGTCTAATCTGTTTGATATTGCATGTCTTATATATATTACAGTCATGAATTCTACAGATCAAGATTTTACTTATTGGCAAATGCCCGAGGACTATGACATTGCTACTGCATATACAGGGGTATTTCTATAAATTCGTTTTACATACATACCTCCCCCACACGTAAGGAGGAAACAAGCCCCCAAAACGTTTAGATTTTCTTTTTTTTTACACTTGTAAAATAACTTCCTTAGTTGGATTATGCTTTCGTACATGTGTCAGGACTATTTTCATATGAAATGTCACGTAAAATCAGAGACAGAAAAAAAGCAACCCGAAAATTATAATCTACCGAATGATCTCAATAAATAATTTGATTCTTTTTTTGTGCCAATTTTTTATTTTTAATATAATTAGCCTTTAACTTTTTTTCAATTTATCTATATGTTTCACATTTGCAAAGCTTCGTTCTTTAACAGTTTAAAATACAGTTTATTTGTAAAGACTAAACAGTGCCTGATATTTGAATGATTTCATGGCATGTAGTTGATATATACGCAATCATTCACCGTCGCCTTAAAAATATAGTTAGAAATTAAACCCGTAAAAAAGTCAATGAAAGGAAATGTATCATCACAATGTCTAACACATGTCGATTTTTTGGCAATGGATTATATATAGAAAAAACAGATTTTGAATATTTTATAAAATTGGCACTTCTGGTTTAGAAAATGTTACTTACTATCGCATATGATAGCTGTATATACACTGCCACTGGTTCCATAAATCAATGGTTTCTATACATTTGGTTTCCTTTAAGGGGAATGATAAGCTACTACCGATGTATTAATGGTCAAATCTGGTCTCAAATGATAGACTTTTAAAAAGTATGCCTTTTAAAAAATATATGGTTTCTATGTATTTTTTCAGGAAAAAAGTTCAAAAATGATCCGGCTTACCTAAAGTCACTTCTGGTTAACTTTGTACAATGTCATATATCATCCAACATTTTTCAAAAGACCCTACGGCTTTATAAAGACCCAAGTTGAAGTAATAATAAATGAAACTTGTATTAAAACATTTCTTGGGCATTAACTCCTTTAAATTTCACTAGTTTGTTTAAGACAAAATGTATCATATCTTTATAACAATAAAGCAAACATTTTTCACTAGTTCTTTTACATATATCTTTCAAAGATTCAAATGAATTGCAAACAACAAACAAAAGTTTACATTTAGAACATGACTTTGACTTTTAACCGTGAACTCGTTTTCTAAGTAAAGACCAATAAAGGGCCTCAAGCTTTTTACGGCTAACTGTTTATGAGCTACAAAAATATAACGACAAATCTATTTTTAAAGGTTGATAACTCCTATGAATTTTTTATATACTAGTGCATGTTGTAGTAACATATTGTTAAGATATTAAACACAACGATGCAGATACTAGTCAAACCAGAAACCATCGTCCAGTATATAGTTTCTAGTACCGTAGCAATATGTATACCAATGTTTATAAAAAAATAATTTAACAGAGATACATTGTTTTTATTTGAACCGTATTACTTGTATTATTTACTCCTCATTCTATTGATAGTGATTTATTATTCTATTTAATGTATTTGCAGTCAATTTCTGGCGTTTTTGCTGCCACCAGATGTCCAGAAATATTACCACTACCTATACAGATGTCAGATTGGTTAAATTTTCTTTTTACTGTTAACTTGACGCTTTCCAGTAATGACAGTATCAATTTTATTATTGATTTTAGTAAAGTAGATTTTTCGGGAGCAAACCAATCATTTCTGCCAGAAAATATAACTACTCTTGTACACATTAGTAACAAGTATTGCGAATCGATGTTTCAAAGTAATTACCTTGTAAATGCTTACATAGGAATGTCTATTTTTTTCTGTATGCTAATACTTTTTGGTAACATCTTGGTTTTAGTCCTCCCTTACATTTTGAAATCATTTAGTTCACCAATATTTAAAACACTGTTAAGTTTTTCTATTATATCGTTGATTCATGGTATAGACCTGTTATTTTACAGCTTAGCGCAATGTTCACTCGTGTTCACATTTGAATTAGATTCAGCATTCCAGTGTATGCTTATGAACTGTGGTAGGTGTTGTATTGTAAATGTTAGGAGCTTACATCTATGTCTTCTAGCTTGTCAACGTATTTATATGTCTCTATTTCCACTCAAAGCACGTGTGTATCATACAAAGACAAATGTTTGTCGCATCATTTTTTGTATTTACTTTACATGTGTTCTAATTGAATTTAGTATGGGTGTTCAAGGTTTAAGAAATTGCGCTGTCAATAAGTCTATTCCTGATTGGTCAACTATTTTCAAAACAAATGCAGATTTTATTGTTCTCAACCTTTTTGTAGTTGCTTTATTATCAGCAGGAATGTTATTAGGGATACTTCAGAAGTATACATCGCCAAGACTTACTCTGTCTGTCACACAACGATCACAATCTCGCATTGCTTCTATAGTTATAGTTTTGTATCTCAGTTTTTATTGTCCACTTAAAATTGTAGTTCTTGTTCTACAGTTCACATGTGTAGATCCGACGTATGTAGGACAAATTTCCTTAACTGTTTCTCTGGCAAAATTTCTTCTCAATGCGTTAAATCCATTGATTTTGTGTTTGAGGGTTCCAGAAGCAAAAAGGGTTTTGAAGGACAAATGCTGTGGATGCATCGGCAATCAAACTACAAATCAGAAGTAGATGTGCGTTTTTTTCTTGCACAGGGACTACAATTTTATTAAATACATTTGACCATAAAAAGATTTTGTTTTGTAAAATTAGTATTTCTGTAGAATAGTTCTGTAAACTAATATGTATGTATACTCTGAAAAAAGATAATTTCTTTTTATTTATTCACGATTTAAAAAAAAAATGCATTGATTAGATGCAGAGATCGTGTTTGGTTCATTGAACAAATATTTTAGAGTTTTAAGTCTTGAATGTCCCCTTACATTTTCCCGCCATAATTTTTTTCTGCACAAAGAAAACAATAAATGAAATGTTCAAAAGGCAAATTGAAGAACAAGTTGACAACACACATTTGTAAATGTTACCAATTTGTAAAATAATCCTTTGACACAAAAACATTGTCTTGAAAAATAAATCTGAAGAATGTAATTTCGAACTGCACAATTTGTATTCATTAGAAAAAGGCAATCAATGTATATGCTCTTTTTTATACATGTTATAAGAGGTGTGAAAATTATTTTTTGGCAAAATTTTCTGTTCTGATCACAGAACTCTCAGTCTCTATTTTATATTAAATGTGTGTTTTTAAGGGTTATATTTAAGTTATACTGCATCTTACAGAATTCAAACAATGTATGCATCTTGATAAATATTGACCGATACACTAATTGGAGTTGCCGTGTAGGAAAAAACTCATTAATTGCAATATGTAATTCAAGTAAGCATTCTGATGTCCATCGAAATCCGAGAACCAATTTCAAAATTCATGAGAAGGTAATTTCAATTCACGCCATCTGGCCTTGATATTGTATTGGTTTGTTTTTGTTTCTCTCACATATCACACAATTATCTTTTTGCGTAAACACCAAGGGTAAAATATTTTTGAGTAATGTTTCAAACTTATCAATCCAATAACTAAAACATGTATATTGGTCGTAATTATATTTATAGTTTGAAAGTAAGACTATTGGCCGGTTAATTTGTCAACACACACGTTTTGAAACACATTTAAAAAAGAAGACGTTAAACTACAGCAGCAAGTATTTCATTTTGCGAACGAAAATTATAAAGACAAGAATCAATGATAGTAAATAAGCGATTGTATTATCTCCCTTCTGTGTTTAAAACATTGCATGCAATAGAATAATCATTTATTTGACATTCCCAGGTTCGCTAACGTCAAGTTGAAATTTGAATTTGATTATATAGTACCTTAAATGCGTTTAGGATATTTTTTTTAACCAAATCAGTCAACTATAGTTTACAGCAGTATGTTTTTTGTATTGTTGTTTTTTTTTTCATTTTGGCTGTGTATGCTTGTTCAATAGAGAGTTTATATGCCTAGTCCATTCGACATTTTTACCTTTGCGACTGTTTGTAATTCTCGCACATTGTTGACATTATAATGGAATTTTATTCGGCTGTCATACGAGCGAGAGGTTTAGTTAGCCATACAATCAGGTTTAATACTCCATTTTTTACACAGGGAAATAAACTCATGATTGAAATTTATAATTACGCCAGACGCGCGTTTCGTCCACAAAAGACTCGTCAGTGACGCTCGAATAAAAAAAAGGAAATGAATATATCAAGACAGGAATATAATATGACAGTTGTTTCCATTCATTTGAAGTGTTTGAACTATTGCGTGTAAGGTATGACATATGTATATGTAAATGAGTGTAAACTTGTAATTCATGAGTGTTATATTTGTGTTGTATGATAATTATTAAAATATAGTCTGGATTAAAAATATTTCATATTATTGTTAGTGTATTTTTCCAACGGAATGAACAGAAGATTACTAAAAGTGTTGTCCAATTTTTTTCTCACATTGTAATACATTTGACGTACATACAAAACGTATCATACAAAGAAAACGCACTACAGTAAAACGGCATCAACCAACTAACAAAAAACTACACATACTCACATGTAACTCATTGGTGAAAACCTGTTTTTTTTAAAAAACGTTTTATAGCTGTCAAAGTTTGTTAAAGCTTTCGCTTTGAAAACAATGTTGGAACCCGTCCTTGATACAGCGCTTACACATGTCTAAGCACACACAGCATGACCTGGTATGTATAGAAAAAAATGAAAGAAGTTATCATCATCTGGGTTTTAATAATTGGGATGTGACAAGGTACATCAACAAAGTAGGCATCTCCTTCTAAGCATTATCTTACCTAACTTTTTAATTGAAATCTGAACATGAAATTAATGTTTTCAATTGTTGTGTCGCCTCCGACTAAGGTCGCATTTTGCGATACTTGGGTATACTATCTGGCGGCGGCGGCCATTGAGGCGTAAACTACGGGTATTAAGCGTTATATTCCATAATATCTGATTGCTTCATATCTTGAATTCAGATACTTTTTGATACGAAGTTTCTGTCTGCCATATGACCATTGTCCTTTACCTCATTGTCATAGTTCAGCAAGTTGTTTTGTCATGTGAATTTCTCACTTATTGTTAGAAATAAAATAATTATATTGGGTATATAGGTTTCCTTACAATGTCTACATGTCCGCCATACAGGATTTATCTGACTTCTACCTCATTTCATGCAGCAGTGATCAAGGTTTAATTTGCATGATTATATTCGATAATCAAATACTTTAAGCAATAACTTAACCTTAATGCTCTCTGCGCCAGAAGTTGCATACGACCTCTCTTAAGCAAAATGTCAACTATAAGTGGTGTATAGAATGGTTGTAATGGTTACAAGTCAGTCTGGCTGGTTTTATCTGAACATTTTTTGACCTTAACCTTTTTTTCATGATTTATTGGTCAATTAATTTTTTTATGGGACTTTTTTCAAGTACTACACACAATACGTCAACTATAATTGGTGTATGGAATGATTTAAGGTGTATATGTCTGTCTGAAAGGTATCATCTGACCTTGACCTCATTTTCATGGTTTATTGTTCAATGTTCAGTTTCTGTTTTTTTTTACTGTTTTTCAAATACCTCTGATAACAACTCAGCTTTATTTGGTTGATGGAATAACTATAAGGTGAACATGTCTGTGCGGCAAGTATAATATGACCGTGATCCAATTTTGATGGTTCACTGTCAAGTTTTGTGTTTTCGGTGTGTTTTTCAATTACAATATTAGACAATAAACCAACTATAGGTGGTGTTTTAAAAAATGTAAGATGTATATGTCTGTCTGACAGGATTTATCTGACCTTGACTTCAGACGAATAGATCTTTGAAATTGTTTAGTCTATGTGATACTTTTAGTAAATCCTTTAGGGTACGACCATTTGATATTCTGAGGGGACCAGGAGGATTTTTTTTGATCGGTTATTCATTTTTGTAAACTAAGAGGACAGATTATTCATTTTCTGAACTATTGACGCAATATTTTTCATTTTCATTAAAGCAAGGGACTGATTATTCATTTTCACAACTATGTTTATGATATTCGAAAACATACAATTTTTCAATGATTTGTTTATTATAAATAATACATATATGGTAAAGTCATTATGTATCATTTATTCAGAATTAATCATCATACTATTCAGAAATGAATCTTTTATATTCCCAACTGCATACATACATAGTATTACAGTATAATTGTAACTAGACTGATTTAAAATATTTGCAAATATATATTGCCGAGCTGAGGGTTTGCTTTGAACGGTACGGAACCGAAAAAATCCGGAATATAAAAAAAAGCCGACCACCTCCTAAAATCGAAAGGTGGTCAGCTTTCAAAAGAAGGTGGCCGGCATACCCGGCTTAAACGCCGAATGGAAAACACTACTTTCTTAATCTGAAAATGCAAGTTTTGTTTTATCAATTTTTTGACAATATTTTTGTCTCAAAGAAAAATGTATAAATTCAGTGTAAGACTTTAGTTTCTAGGGACAACATCAAAAGACCAATGTGCATGATAAAGCAAAAATGGAATTCACATTGTTAAGGCTGTGGCTGATGTTTGTTTTTTTAAACACATGATAAAGTCATAACAAAATTACTAGATTACAAAAGGAATGCAACACTAACAGAATGCAGAAGGGTAATCAATGAACAAAAGACAAATAGATAAGAAACATTGATCCCGAAAAATCAGGGCTACGTCTGAGGAAAAACAGAACTTGCTTCTTGCAAGGTACTCGCCGTGAACACCGTAATTTGATATGGAGACAAGCGTTTAGTTTTGAACTTCCTACCTGAGGCATTTGCTTTAATGTAGATACGGCCCTGCATGTTAAAATAAAAGTGAGGTAAGGTTTCCTGAGACAATATACCTAAAGTTAAATGAAACCAATTTTCAGATATTTCAAGTATATTTAAATAATATTTATACTTTCATTATTAAAAAAATTGGGAAGTGTTTCCCGATTTTTTTGGGGAAAAAATGAATTTATGAAGAATCTGGTGCCCTCTCATACTTTCGATTAGACCTGTTGAGTTATTTATTTTCAATACATTGCAAGTCAGGTAATTTATTTTCAAACTACCACAGAACAAACCATTTACTTTTGTGATTATCAAGGCTGAGTTATTTATTTTCAAAATCCTTCTGCCCCCCCTCCCCCCCGAAAATCAAATGGTCGTCCCCTTATCTTTAAGACTTTCAAAATAAAATCAATCGATCGTCAGTAAAACAGACGACACACACGTGTGAACCCTTGGCATCTTACTATGTTGATTGAAAGAAAAACAAAACAACTTTTTTGTTTTAAAATGATAGCACAATACATGTCGACGTATCGAACATGTCCGTGCTACGTTTTCACGTCATAATGTAAAAAAACCCATTCAAATTCGTACAATTTTAAGAGTTTGTCGTGTTGTGTTTCATAAAAAAAAATTACAAACGTTGATACAAATATCTTGTGATGTAAAAAAAAATCATTGATTCAAACATAAAATTCTATCAAACTGACATTATATGAAAAAAACACATAGCTGAAAGGTTGAAATCAGAAGAAGCCCAGGTTGTTAATTTTTTTTCCGCAGGGTACCATTCTGCTCTATCATCCTGTCGGCTATGCTTTACTGTTAAATTTGAAATTGGTGTCACATACACATTATTGATCTTAGAACAACAAGAGAAGTGAGGCATGATATATTTATTATTTTGGCAGTGTATGGAGACACTCTGAGGACATAACGTAAAACTTGATCCTTTAAATTATTAATTTTTTATTGGTCCGCATGCAAGGGTGACAATAAAGATAATGTCACCCGCTGAGCCATGGGATAGAGTAAATAATCTACCTCGTATTAACCAATTAAGTTCTGGCATTTTATTGTAAAGTGTAATAATATCAAGATTATTGATGTCTTGATTGACAACATATTTGTTTCCCCTGGAGGACGTGTTTACAACAAACAGCCGGCATTTCCGTGGAAACCCACCGTGCTCCTCTACTTGCCGACTTGTTGGCATCTATCCCATCGAGCCTGAAATAAAGGATACAACAGATACCTCATTTTGACAATGAGGGTCGGTTAAGAACCAAACTTAATGACAAAAAAGATGACATCAGCTTCCCAATTTTAATTATCCATTTCTATGTAGTAACATCACGAGTTGATTGATCTTTTTGAAATATCTTTTTTAGAGATGAAACGGACATGGTATAATCGTTGTTTACAAAAACCGTTTTTCTTTCCCAAAAGAATGACCTACAGAATAAGACTGATCAATGCGTGTTTACTCACATGAACAATATGACAGGTGCCATATGTGGAGCAGGATTTGCTTTGACTTGCGGAGAACCTGAGATCACACACTAGTTTTCTATGTTGTGATTTATATATTGATGTATGTCGTTTTTTTTTTTTTTTGGCATGGTTATATGTCTGTTTATTTTCGGCTTATGAATTTAAATGTCCCTTTGGTATCTTTCACCTCTCTGAAACAGAGTTTAGCACATCCATGTAACAAATGAATTGTTTTCCAAAATGTTCGTCTATATGACCAACATGTGTAAATGTTGTTTCGATTTAGATGTGGATTGTTTTCATGTTATCCTTAAAATGTATACGCAATCGTATTATTACTTAATATTGATTCAAACTATCTGTATGTTCTGATGTTCAGCTATCACGAGAAAACAATCAATTGAATTGGATTTAAGATACATTTACAGACTAGGTATATTAGGGTGTTAGGATATTTTGAGTATTTAATCTATGGGAGATTGCGAATTCTGTATAAACAAGCCGCTATGTTGTTAAATTTTTTCTACAGTGCCATGACAAATAAGTGCGTTTTAAAGTTAGCTTGAATAAATGTATAGATACGTATCGAAAGATAAATTCACCGAAAAACGCTGGAGAAAAACACAGCGAGCTTTTAAAAGATTCATGAAAAAGGTGGAACGAGATCAATGTATTCTAAAAAAAAATAACAGGTAAAGCCAAGAAAAAAAAGCAGGAAAAAACACGCTTATGAAGATTAATTGTCGAGGTTCTTGTTAGTTATGACGCTATACTAGACGTAGATTGTATGTATTTTACATTTCAAAAACTTCAGCATATAATCCTCAATTGAAGACTCAAACACCTTCTAGATAGGGATTGGTGAACCGCAAAGTGACATTGCAATTAGTGTTGCAAGGCTTTGGTGAGTAAAGGTGTAAGAACGTCAGATAGTGTAACTAAGTAATTTTTGACAAATACAAGCCAAGGTTAAGTACTAATGACTGGTATGAATTTCACAAAGGACGAATTGCTTCCCGCAAATGTGGTACTAAACATGCCAATAAGTGTTTCAACAAATAAGCACATGATAAACGTTTTTTTTTTTTTTTTTTAGTTTTTGACTAAAGATATTCTACATATAAGGTTTATTATTCAAAGCAAATGGTGTTCGTTTGTGCTGCATAAAGATGTCTGTTGCCACCACTTCTCAAATTGAAACAAAATTAACTTTCATGCATTTGAACGCTAATACACGTAGGCCCGGTACCAATTTGTATACATTTTTAACACAAAATGATTCCATTTGTAAATCAATGACTGGTTTTATACAAAAAAAAATCATTTTGTCCAAGCGAAGTTTGATCAGTTGGGAAAATACCTCGTTTTTTTCAGGGGAAAATAGTAACTTGCAACGTTATCACTGAATGGATCTCTCATCACCGGGTCAATGACGGTTATTGGAAAATTGACTGTGTAAATGTGTTTGTTTATTTATGTAAGGCAGTTGTAATTTACACAAGACAAATAAAACAACAAAATAATCTTTTATTCAAGTTTTTATTTCTCAATCCTTATCTATTGCAATGCCTTGTAATAGCAAAATGCAAGATTTCAAAATAATAATTTTATGCTTTTAACGCAAAGTGCACAATTATTCCCCTATCTGCTGGACTATAAGTCCCAAGATAATAAGTGCTGATTGGTAGAAACTTTTGAATTTCAAATTATTTTCTGACTCTTTGATTGTATAAAAATGATATAGAAATGAACATCAAAATCCCCCAAAACACTTTTCCCTAAAACGTTGAGTGACATTATAAGAATTGATATTAAGGCTCTATATGAAAACATTTATTTGTCTGCTGGTAATAGTTTAATATTTGAAAATGATCACAAATAAATAAAAAGATTTTCTGTTATATAAATTTTCCTTTTCATGTTAACGGCAGTCCCTTTCAAATAATCGATAAAGTACCCATTTTTTGTATCCAATGTAGTTGACAATAAAAAAAAATCTACGAATCTTATTCGTGTTCCTATAAAGTTATAAATTTGAGAATGAAAATAGGGAATAATCTTTTATATAAAGATAGAAGAGACAACAACCCGACAAAAAATTTGATTGTATAAATTCAGAAACTTTTGCGTGCATTTTGTTTTTCGAAGGACAAATTTCATCAAACACATCAAAAGAATGAATAAAAACGGTCATATTCCTGACTTGGTACAGGCATTTTCTTATGTGGAAAAGGGTGGATTGAAACTAGTTTTATGGCTAGCTAAAACTTTCATTTGTATGATAGTCACATTAATTTAAATGTCATCTTGCTTACAAAAAATGAAATAACGAAAAATGACTAGTATTTCATACAAAATCGATTTCAAACCTCAGGAAAAAAAAATTAAACACATCTGAACGACTAAAGATATAGGTTCGATAACAACGTGTTGTTAAAACTCGCCAGTCGATGAAAACCCCATGGAATAAAGAATGGAAAAACGAATATAGGTGAAACATTATTATAATTAACACGAGTTCAAACTTAACAAAAATTATGCTTCTAAATAGAAACGAAAGATCCAGTTTCTCATGTGACACCTGTCATTCTTCTGCATTTCACTCAGAAATGTTCAGTATTAGTTGTCTAGAATAAGCATTAATATTTTGCACGAAATAGTGCCAATCCTTTTATGTTATATGAAAATAAAATAAAAACAATTAACTTAACTCCCTGGGAAATTTCATCGGGGTAAGTCTATATAAATTGACAAAAGCAAACACTAGTAGGCAACTTCACAAGTTAAAAAACAACTGATCTAGTTTAGACATAGTTACTAGTAATCCGATTTAGACGGATTAAAACACGCTAAATGATATAATATGATCACACTATACGGATTTGATAAGCTGTGGTTTATTCCTTATACACAACAAAACTTGCTTCAACAGAGAGAAGAGAAAAAACGACTACATATGTTGTACAGTCCTTTACATGAATAAGACAGGCACTTTCTATGAATTATTGGCTTGAATAATTAGCATCATGCGTTTGTAGTGTGAAATCCAAAGATAACAGTAAACTTCAACTGATTTTCATAGTTCGTTTTTATGTTGTACGGTTAAACCACTGTCCCAGGTTAGGGGAGGGTTCGAATCCCGATAACATGTTTAACCCCGCCACTTTCTGTATGTATGTGCCTGTCCCAAGTCAGGAATCTGTAATTCAGTGGTTGTCGTTTGTTATCTGTTACGTATTTGTGTTTTCGTTAATTTTTTGTACATAAATTAGACCGTACCTTTTCGCGTATGAATTGTTTTACATTGTCATTTCGGGGGCTAGTATAGCTGCCTATGCAGTATGTGCTTTGCTCATTGTTGAAGACTGTACGACGACCTCTAGTTGTTAATTTTTGTGTCATTTTTTCTCTTTTGGAGAGCTGCTCATTTGAAATGTTACTACATCTTCTTTTTTATATATGATATATCAACTAATTCTATTAAATATGTGTTATTTTAGTTTTATTGAGTTGATCGCATGGAAAGAGATGCATGAATTGTGGGATAAAAATCAACTGTTGACGCAAAGGGCTGACACTTATTGGATTACATTCGATTCCCAAAGTTCTTGTTTGTTACTTTGATTTGTCTCTTTTTAATTGTTTGAAGATACTCGACAATCGGTGAATGTCTATTGTTTTTCTTAAATCATAGGCAATTATGACGAAACAATACACACGGATTAAATTTTCTTTATATAAACCATCTTTTGATTGTTACCTTATAGTAAGACTAACTATTTATCATACTAACTTGTTTTTTGGTTTGTTCTAGAAAAGTATTATTTTTCAAGGTCTAATTGAAGCTTATGATAGCAAGTGTCATCTTCAGTATAATCAAAAGGTGCGAAATAGGATAACATGATAATTTTATAATTGTTGCTATGTTGTATCTTTGGTAACAATGACAAAATTTCAATCCCTGAGTATATGGAGGCAATGCTGTACCTTCTTATCCAAACTTCTAGGTGTTTTCTATCGTTCCTAATGCTTGTATCAAGTGAAGAATATGACAGTTGCTAAGATTTTCGTCAAAACCTCCGTTAGTTTGCCAAAGGAAAACAAATTGACCTCATAGCGACTTACTACTTACTTCTTGCTTCTACCACACTTTAAAAAACGTTAAATACTAGCATGTAGAAGACATCATTTCCATTTATTTTCTTTTACTACGTTCAATTTTTTGCTTGAATTGTTCACTTTCCTTTAGTAAATGAAAATATTTTTAAAGAGTTTATCTTCTCAATTTATTTTGAACTTTTTCGCATTATATTCTATTATGGCAAATCCATTTTAACCATATCAAGACTACATTGACAAGTAACGGTGTTAACTTCATCATTGATTGATTTATGTTTCAAGTCGCACACAACTGTCAAATAAATATAGAAAATGTTGTCATTAATTAATATTTGATTAATGTGTTGATTGACATGAATAATTATTAATACATGTAATGGGTTGAATTCTGTTCATTTTCTGCATTATTTAGTGTTTAAAAATAAAATTATTAAATTATTTTGTTATGACATCAAGTTAATGTTGACCTCTAGGACAAAGCGTATGATTGTAGAATGGAAAGATATAAACTTCTTGTGTCTGTATCTTTCAATTATTCCAAAGATGTAACACTTTTTTAAGACTATCGATTGTGGTTAAGTTAACGAACTGCTTAAATCCATGAACACATTGATTATTTGGACTGATAGCAGCCACAGGTAAAGAACGCTTTTTTATGTAAAACATTATTAAATCCAAAGATAGTATATTACACGCTCTAGGAGTTATACCTTTTTGAACCGAGCAAAGCTTGCGGATCAATTACTAGTAGATTTGCTTTTCTGTAAAATATAAAAAGTGCAAGAAATATTTTCTCTAGGCAATTGGTTTGCGATTTTAATTCCTCTTTTAAATTATGAGCTCGAGGTTTACAACCCATGATACACAATTGACAGTTGACGCTGCTTATCAGAATGCATTGCCAGTCCAAATCTCAAGACCTGAAGTATCCTGAGTTTTGTTAATTCTTTAATGTTCCTCCGGGCACATATTGTTTTAAATATATTAAACACAAATTTCTTGATCTTTGTGATTAATGCTTATCAAATTTGTAGTTTGTCTTGCCATGCGACTATTTTTATACATCTTTTAGAGTCTTGCAAAATGCAAACCTAACGGATGGCGTGCTCCACTATAAGCGATGTATCTTTGATGAAAAACTCAGTGTAGTCTGATAGTACAATCATCATATGTAGTAGCGAATGAACAGACGAAATTGTCACATGTTTAATGTTGGGTTCACAGGTTCATGATATGTTACTGTATCATTCGCGCTATTTCCTTTTTAAAAAGTACAATGGTGTTTTTGACACTCAAGTCATAGTATAATACAATAATTATATGAATATTAACAGAGGACAACATAGGTGCTATACATAAACATTCACTTTATCATAAGAAATTATAATTCACATGTATCTTATCTTCATGTGAAGTTTTGATTGCTGGTATATATTTAATTGACGTGTATCTTCTATATTGATGAGATTTATTATTTGTTCGCAAGAAATGTAACGTTGTATTTGAAAAATTTAAAAGTATTCAAACGTCATACCAAACCATCGTACTTCATCGAAAAGGACCATCGTGTTTCGGCAGGGACCATATCACTTCAGCGTGACAATTGCACTTCAGCGTCCCCATCGCACCTCCGAGTATTATATCTTTATAAATACATTTTGATTCTTGCAATGCAACTTCTTTCATACTCTAACTTTAATTATGCTTCAAACGCATACTTTTTTTTATATTACTAGACGAAGGGTATCAAGTTTCTTATGTAATGTTCGTTTAAAACTTTTTTTCAAAAGGTAATTTGAGTAATTATACGAACGTTCTTCATTCATTAATTTGTAGACCATTACTTCCCACGTCCAAAGCGCTTATATTTGATGCATACAATCTGATTCCAAACTTTAATGTTTTCTTTCTGTTTGAGCAGTATAATGATACCCGAAAATTAAACATTTTAATTTCAGTTATCGTCTAAATATCAGATAACTATATTTCAAATAGAAATATTTTGTTTTGAAATTTGATAAATCAAACATATTAAAGAATCCAGCAGATGATAAATCGGTTAAAAGATGAAATTAAACCTATTTACAGATTTTAAATGTAGGTTGTTTAGTACTATTATCAGACTTTACATTTTTTTAACATGTTTAAACCTCACTCTTTTTTCTCATTACTTATGGTTTGGTGACGAAGGCAGAGAACTTGATTGAAACTATATACTTACTATCATTACCTTGAGCGTCGCAAAAAAATAAATGCAAGCAAAAATGTAAAAACTGTTTTCCAATCGACAATTTCATTTGAAAATACTTTTTTTTATAAATAAACAAAAGTTTTCGTGTTTATTTTCTTTACGCGTTCTATGAAAAATGAATACCCAATTACAAGCAGGATTCTAAATCAGACTTATCCTTCTCATTTCTACCTTTAAATAAATGCAGACGAAATAGATAAGATCTGTTAAATGTATTTACAAGCCCTATCTTTTATGGTGATACCTTTGTAAAGTTGAATGTAGCCTATTCCTTATCTGAGATACATTAAAAGGTCTTGTCGAATTGGTGCTCTATTTGTTGCTTAAGTCAAATGATTGCAGACTGTTGTTTATTCCTTTGTTATCAATTAATGTTATGAAGTTACTGTATCTATCTGTTTACGACTTGTACATATATTCTCTTACTTTACCAGTGAAACATTTTTATAATATCTAGTAAAGTAGAAAGCTAGTGTTTGGTAAATACTTGACAATGTTATATGGTTATGTAAATATGGTTACATCGTAAGGTCAAGGAATGTAGATATGAAAGATAGATTTTTAATAAAACTTATTTCATATCTTTATCATGAATGTGAAAATGGAATAAATGTGTCAGATTGGATTAACTTTCAATTTCAAGCACATTATATCGTTTATACAGTAGTATAATAAAAAGTCCAGGACATCTATGCACTGTTGTTTATTGTATGTTCTATTGCAATTGAACAATAAAATTAATCATCGCCATACGATTTATAAAATTATGTTTAATTCATGTATTACATTTTTCAGATGGTTTAAACTTTCAACTAACACATCATTACACTTTTCGGCATACACCATTACATCATACACCCTGTGTCATTACACCATACACGTTACACATTTACATCCTACACTTTTCACATTCTATCTACACCATAAGTAATACCCATAACGCAATATAATTTTAAAGAAAGAGTGCGACTAATTTTGATCACAATTTAAAATTCAGTTCTTATCATTTTTTAACTTTGAAAACCACACTGTATATACACCTTACACAATCACATCATTACACCATTCTTCTTACACAATACACCGTATCACCATACACCTTCTACCATTGCAACATTGACCTTCTACCGTTGCAACATTGCACCATATGCCATACACCATACATGTTATTTATTTTGGAAATTTACACCATTCAAGGGCTGTAACCATGTTAAGGTTGTTAAATTGAGTATTGCAGAACACATTGTTCAATACCTTGCATTTAACCTTGAACTCATTAATCTATTAAAACCTGCAATGACTGTTGATTCGGCTTAAATAAAACACTAGAAATTAACAACGAAATACTATTCAAGCAGCGCCTGCATATGCAGTTTTATTCAAAGTCGATAAGATGTTCCTTGAAGTAAATACTGATCTGCCTAAAATTAAAAACTGTATGTTTACTCTATAGTTCTTTGGATGTTATATTTGCTATATATCATTATAAAGGAAACACGTGTTGATTATCAATATTTTTCATGAATAGTCCGGTATAGTGTCAACATTTTCAGAGCAAAACCTACTAATACATCTAGTTTACTTTTCAATGGAATTGTTCCTTTAACTAGACTTTGTTAATTAAGTGAGTGTTATTATATCTGCATGCTATACTTGCATGTATATCTGGTATTTCTAATTTACAATAGTACAACCGTCTTCTATAAATCAGCCCAACGGGATTATTTCAAATAGTTATCAAAGGTACCAGGATTATAATTTAGTACGACAGACGCGCGTTTCGTCTACGTAAGACTCATCAGTGACTCTCATATCAAAATATTTATGAAGCCAAACAAGTACAAAATTGAAGAGCATTGAGGATCCAAAATTCCTTAAAGTTGTGCCAAATAATGCGAAGGTAATCTATGACAGGGATAAAAAAAATCCTTAGTTTTTAAAAAATTCAAAGTTTTATAAAGAGGAAATTTTTTGACCATATTATTGATATTCATGTCAACACTTCAACACCGAAGTGTTGACTATTGGGCTGGTGATACCCTCGGGGACGAAACGTCCACCAGCAGTGGCCTCAGCCCAGTGGTGTTAATTATGAAATAAATTATCTAACATTTAATAAGATCAGTAGCATGAACTACTATCACACTACATCATAAGCTAATATTATAGATAGTTGTGATTCAGGTTTTCATAAGTAAAAACAATAATCATAAACAAACATTACAAATGCAAGGTAATCACAGTGTACTTTACTCCTAATTTAAACCTTTCTCCTCAAACGTAACTATATCATGTATATAATCATAAGTTATACAATTTTAATGTATTAATGCTGGATACGCTAAACTTGAAAGGTTGATAATAGAAACTGGATTATAATTTTACAGAGTTTTAAATGAATCAACGGCGTAAGTTTTTGAAATTGTTTTGATTTCATTGTTTTTACCATGTTCAAGATGGATGCATTTATCATTGTAGACAACATTGAAATTGAAATTGAACTAACAAAGGCTGTAACACAAACATTTTGAATAAACTACATTACTGTATTTGAAACTAAGATGAAGAGTTGTCTACTCACATTGTCCAAATCGTTGTTAAGAATAACGTTGGCACGCATCAATTTTTATTAATTGAAAATTGCTTGAATCGTCTTGCCATATTTCTAAATTCTCAACGTTTGTTCAATGCCTTTTTTCGCAATATGTATTCCTTGTGTTTAAGTCAAAACTAGTTATCCATTTGTATATAATCAAACTGGAAAGTGACACACTGTAAACTTATCGATTCTTAATATTCTGTTACAAATATTTGTATAGTTTAACACCTTACTTTACTTAAACGGGGGCCTCGGTGGCCGGGTGGTCAAAATAATTGAACTACTATATGATTAACCAGTTCACACTGATGTTCTGAGTTTGAAATTTTGACCGGGGCAATTGCACTCGTTTCCAACCTTAAGGGACTATACTGGTAAGTTGTTCTATCGAAGATCAGTGGTTTTTCCAAATACACCGGCTTTCTCCCCCAACAAACACTGACCACTACTGAATATCACCATTGTGTTGACATGATGATAAACACAAATCAATTACTCAATCAATCAATACTTTCACTCAAACGTCTATCCATCTTTGAAATATAATCATAATTAGCACTTTGATGACTTAAAAAATGTGAAATCTATTCGTTAAACATGATTTTTTTTGTACATATCATTTGTTTGCCTGTAAACTTTATATACACATGGAAAAAAGTATTGTAACATCAAATTGAAATTCAAATTAAAAAAAACACTTTTAATTTTTTTGAGATATAATTTGTTGAATTAGAAGTAGTTATTATCAAATATGATTATTTTAATATCACCTGAGTTTAATAAAAAGATATCGACTCGTTAAGTTCTTATCTGTACATGCAGCTACTGTACTCGTAAACAACAAAACAGATGTTTTTATCCTCATTGTTTTCAACACTTTAAATAACCAAGTTTATAAAGTTATGTGATTGACACCTTGTAATTGATCATCCACAACTCATAACTGCAGCAAGATGGCAGATAATCAGCATGAGAGAAGTAGGTATGTCGCTGTTGCAATTGCACATATTGATGTTCATCACATTCCACTATAAATCGTTTTGATAATAAAATTTAGGCAACAAACGATGTTAAAGACCTTCCGAGATCAAGAAGACCCCCTATTATAACATCTACTAGGGAAAATCAAGCATAATGAAGGTTGGTCAAGAGCAAACCCATTGCAAACAACACAACCCTAAAAAGAGAGTGATGATCATACAGGAGTCTGTAAGCAAGAACTGTTCCAGATCGGCTCATCGCTACTGGTTATTGTGTGATAAGACCATTTTTGGGACCTTTGCCTACGAACAGACACACAGTTGCCAGTATCTAATGTAGTGCAGAGCTCGCCAAAGTTGGAAATTATAATCGTGGAGGAAGATCCATTGTTCCAGTGGAATTAGGTTTATCTTGGTTTATCTTCCTTGGCCTGATCGTAGCCCAGATTTGAGCCATACCGAGCATATATGGGACACTATTGAGCGTAAAGTGCACGAAAGGACACCCAAGTTCAAACACGTCATGAAAAAAACAATAATCTTCGTCCGGAATGGTTGCTGCTACCTTAGCAACAAATTAGGATTCAGAAGACGTTAAGAGGCGGTTATTCGTTTGATTGGAGGCTGCTCACAAAGTACTAATTCTTTGGCGTATAACGATCAACCATGATGTGAATCATCTTAAGATTAATTTTGAAATGTCTGACATTATAAAGTTCGACTACAGTAAAAGTTGTAATATGCAATTTTGTACAAAAAAACACTTCATTTTGTAATAAAAATTTTGGTTAGATAAGATATTTTTTCTCATACTTTTTTTGTTCGTTTCAATGCCAATGTTATCATTAACTTCGTTTCAATATTATTATACAACTATTTTATCATATTTCATCCAAATAAGAGGCTGATTTTTCATGTTTTAAAAATTCAAGGTGTTTCTTCCATACTTTCTTCCATGTGTATATTTTGAATGTTTAAAACGCTTCCAATTCGAATTATCAACCCAAGTAACTGAAAAAATAGGTCCCAATAACTTTAAATAGTAGAATTTCTATATTTTCTCTTCAAAAGTTACATGTACAAAAAAATATTGCCACTCTGACATAAACGTCGTAGAAATGCATTTAAACCTTTCCAGAAACATGAACATTATCTGGTATCAACTAACCTCTATCTTCAGTAACTTTTCCCAGATCTTATAAAACTTATTCTATCACGAATGTAAACTGAAAGTCTGGTAGATTTGACAGTTCCATGTTAAATATTCATTTTGTACTTTTGTACTATGATTTTTATTTTCAATTAATTAGGGAGATGTCAAATCAATAACTGTAACCGTAAAGATGTCAATCAAAACTATACTGTTTTGTATCTTGTGATGTAAAAAGCTAGGTCAATGAGTACAGAATACGATGACAACCACCATTAACGCGCATTTACTACAAACAGTAAACGTTCGTTTATTTTTTACCCAGATAGAAAACGCGCTTTCCACTTTAACGCGGCGGTAACCATAAACGTAAACGCCCGTTTACTCTTTACAAAATTAGAAGACGCGCCATTTGTGCGTTAGCGCGGAGGGTAACGCGAAAGTAAACGCCCATTTTCATTTCATGAAATTTCAGACTTAAAGTTAAATGCAAAGTTAACGCGGTTTTACGCGAAAAACACGCGAGTTAACGCGGCGCTAACCTTTTCCGACGACTACGTGTAATGCTATGTCTGTACTTATGTACATGTTTTACTATCATACATTTTACATAATCATTAACATGTTTGAAATATTTTTAATCGCATATTTTAATATTTAAATCTGATATCGTAAAGATACTTTACTACTTGATAATCAACTGCAATTCTAATTTTCCGAAAAACGAAGTACAGTAAACCACCGCTTGTTTAAAAAGCTTGTCCGTAACTAATTTTCATAGAAGACATACTATACTGCAGAAAAAAATATCATTAAGTGTGAACACTATTAAGAAAACTATTGTTACAACTCACAGTTTGTGAGTGAACGGAAAGTGTTTCTTCTAAATGTTAACGAGCTCTAAGTCTAAAATATGTTTCATGCTAAAATGTAACCTTCAACGATTTCATCTGCATATGATTTGTCAAAACATCTATTGCATTATTATTTAGTTATTTATAATAACTCTTATCATATCAAACACTAACACAATTAACTTAGCTTTAGTTTTCAATGATATATAAACGCCTGGTTTTTTAACATTTGTGATTGTCGTAACATTAAAACATTGTTTTCACTAATTTTCTTAACATACTTTGATATTCAAATTGCAACTGTAACCCACATTGACCAATTCTAGTTAGTGATGCTGGCAGTCGCATATATTTTGAATCGAACAGGGCACTTTTGACAGACTTAACAATACCGCAATTAGTTATGATTAATTGGGTTGCTTTTGAGAGGTTTAGCGCTATAAAAATATGTTCAATCCACCATATTTTATGAATAAAATGCTTGTTAAGAATATGACAGTTGTTGTCCATTCATTTGGTGTGTTTGAGCTTTCGATTTGCCATATGATTAGAGACTTTCCGTATTGAATTTTCCACGTAGTTTAGTATTTTTGTGATTTGAATTTTTGTCAGATTTAACAATACTGCAATTAGTTAAGATATGTGTTTTGGTTGCTTTTCATTCATTTTGAAAGACTTCATATCGAACTGATATTTGAACAATATCATTTACTAGGTTTTTAAAAATCTCTATTTTGTCTACTTGATACCTTATTCAAGTTATTATATTAGTTTTTAAGGGAGTGTTTAACAGTTCAAACGTATGCACCTGTCCCAAGTAAGGAATCAGTTGTTTAGTGGTTGACGTTTGTTGATGTGTTTCTCATTTTTATATAGATAAGTTGGTTGTTCTGTTTAAATAGTTTTGCAATAGTGATTTTGGGGCGCTTCGTAGTGTGCTGTTCAGTTTGAGCCAAAACTCCATGCTGACGGCTGTACTTAGACTTGCTAAGTAATTAACTCATCGAAGATACCAGGACTAAATTTGGTATATACGGCAGACGCGCGTTTCGTCTACAAAAAAGACTCATCAGTGACGCTCGAATCCAAAAAAGTCAACAGGCCAAATAAAGTACGAAGTTGAAGAGCATTGAGGACCAAAGTTCCTAAAAGTTTTGCCAAATAGAGCTAAGGTAATTTATGCCTGAGGTAGAAATGCCGTAGTATTTCAAAAATTCAATATTTTGTTAACAGTTAATTTATCAATATAACCATATCAATGATAATTCATGTCCGCACTAAAGTGCTGACTACTGGGCTGGTGATACCCTCAGGGAAATAAATCTCCACCAGCAGTGGCATCGACCCAGTGGTAGTAATTAACTCATCAAAGATACCAGGACTAAATTTTGTATATACGGCAGACGCGCGTTTCGTCTACAAAAGACTCATCAGTGACGCTCGAATCCAAAAAAGTTAACAGGCCAAATAAAGTACGAAGTTGAAGAGCATTGAGGACCAAAGTTCCTAAAAGTTTTGCCAAATACAGCTAAGGTAATCTATGTCGGAGGTTTAATTTTTATACATCGTACATATATTTATTTTACAGTATTCAAGTCATTGGTAAAGAATTAGTGTTTTCCCGGGAGGAAAATAGAAGAAAAATGGATAGGGCGAAACCAGAGTTGTATGACATATGTCCCGGCCTTTTAAGGATGAAATTAAACTTAATGTATACATCAGGCCAGACGCAAGTCGAAAACCGAACAATGGCTTTAGATACTGCAATAGAACGGGAGCATGAGATAGTTCATGGAGTTGTTGATTTAATGCGAACTTTGCTCGATAATCCATTACGAAAACATAGGTACATCGCTCGCAATACTAAAAAGCTCGAAAAAAATATCAAAAATAACCCTAAACACTTGAACACATTAGCTGACCTTGCAGACTTGTATAGAAGCAATAATTTGAAAGAAAAAGCTAAGGTAATAGAAGATAGAATAAGTAAAATTTTGCAAAGCAGTGATTCCGATGATATCAAAGAAAAGGCAATTTGTATCGTCGAACAAGGTTATGCTGTACTTTTTGAAGAATTTAAAGAAAACGAACTTGAAGCACAACAAAAGCTAGCGGATTCATTTGAACTTATCAAGGCTGAACAGAGCAGTTCTATTGAAGAAAGAAAAGATTTGATCTGCCTTGCCTTAAAATATACGATAAATGCACAACGGCTTGTGTGTCTTGCGATTAACTGTAAAAGTGACAATAGAGTTGCCGAGGAAAAGAAATCAAGCATTGAAATGTTTCAAAAAGGAATACAGTATCTTAGAAATACATCTTATTCTGTGGAAGATATTTATATATGGACTTACTATTATGCAATGGCTTGCAATAGAATGCATTACAGTGCAAACGATATAGGTATTCAAGCGGTTTATTTGTTCTGGTCAGTTGTTTCGAATCTACCAAAAGATGACGAAAGATTTTCCATTTATAGAGCCCGTGCATACGCCTATATTGGACATAAAATAATTACAAGGAATGAAGCTTTCAATGCTTCTTTGTCAACCAGTTCCTTAACCAGTGATGAAAAATTCCTCGCTCTCCTAAAGTCTCCTCTTTCTGCTTTTGAACTTGCGATCGCTGAGCAACCATACGATGAGGTTATTCTAAATCGTAAAGGTACAAGCTTGTGGTCTTTGTTTAAGTTTGGATATGCTAAAACAGACAACGAAAAACTTGATTATTTGAAACAAGCCGAGGAAACGCTATCATTGTCTATTTCACAGAACCCACGTATGCATTTGCTTGCTTTTTCAACAAGAATGAAGGTCTATACGGACTTATCCACTTTGAAAGTTTTTTCTGAAGACAAAAGGAAAGACTTCTTACACAAGGCCCTACATGACGGAAAACATTCTATTAAAAATAATATGAGCCCTCGCGATGTCTGCACAGTAGCTGAAGTTTGTCAGAAACTTGCTACATTTCCAAACTTTTACAGGTATGGACCTGAAGCCGTTTCATGCAGCGAATACTTAGATGAAGCACTAGGTTATCTAAATCAATGTATAAGCGCGAAAGGACAAACATATTTCACAGCGTTCAAAATTGGCATAATTTATTTTGACATGGCGGAGTATCGTATGGCTACAGAATGGCTGAAAAGAGCATTCATGTTCTCAGATCCAACGCGTGCGTTTGAAAATGTCAAATCATTATGCATGTCAGTACTGAAACTTGGTGATACATCAATCATTCATGCTGAGCTTATCCATGTCTTAACATTTATTGCTAACAGAATGAATTGTTTAGAGTTTCTTAATTATTTAGTACCAAAAGGTCTTTGGAAAGACTATCTTGGAAAGCTTTGTGAATTTATGATATTTTTAGAAACTTTCCACCTTACAACAGATCAAGTTAAAATAGCAGAGTATTTGAAAACCGTTTTAATTAAGAAAGACTTCTTAACAGCACGACGGTTAAGAATATGCCAGTTCCAACCATCAAACAGATACGATTTAAAATATGATTTAGATGCAGCAAACTTGCTTCAAGCAGATATTGGATACGCAAGTGGTTCACAAAATTGTAGAAATGATTATTTCATCATCGTGAGTGAAGTAAATTCTGCTTGGATTCAATGCTTTTTACAGCATCAGCTCGGCATACAAATGATCGATGATGACATCATACTTACAGGTAGTGCTAAAATATACAGCAGTGCAATCTTTTAAAAATATCTAATTTATAAAATTTCAGTAACCTTTAAAATTACTTTGACTACCTGATCTTGAATTGGAACATAGAAACATAATCATTGTGTTTTGTAATTCTCAACGATGCTCGTATTTGTAGCAAAATGATTCATAATCTTTTGATAACAATTACATAAAATCGATCGTAATGAAATATTTTCGAATTAACAAAGAATGAAACACATGCTTTGCGATTTTCTCCAATTTATGAGAATTGATACTCGTCGAATATATTAATGTCAAAAAATAATTGTCGATATTGAGCAAAAGACGATTGTTTGGCAAATGTGATTATGTGAAAGGGCTTAGATATGATGCAATAAATGGTAAAATTCCGAAACTTGATATTGGTGATGCTAATACAAATTAATACAACTCGCAGTCTCCATTGATTATAGTGTATTGTTGTGAACTGTCAATGCTTTAATAAACTTTTGGTAAATATTTGTTATTCTTTTCAGGTTGGCCTGGTGCTATTGATTATGATTCATGTTCGTCGTTATTGGAGACAACCATTGAGGGTATCACAGAATGTAGGAAGAGCATACTTGTTTTATCTAAAGACTTTCTGGAGAGAGAATGGTACGTCCTAAAAACAATAATAACACAAACACTGAAGAGAAGATCGGACTTCCTACGAGTAATCCTGCTAGAAAATTGTGATATTCCACCAGAAATAGACAGCGAACGTATATCGTTCTTTGATTTCACACATGACAAGAACATTCCAATAGAAATTCAACATTTGAAGTTGGCTTTACAGGAAATTTGAAATATTTCTAGATACAACAAAGGAAATCTGACAACCATTTTATAGTCTGAAGCGTATTTACATATGTATACCTATATATATATATTCACAAATTAATCTGAAAAATGTATTAGCAGAATTTAAAACAATGTGTATTTATTGTTAAGAAATAACAAAGTTTGTCTAATATTATTTTATTGTTTGACGGGAACGCACGATATTTATGCACGCTAATATGATTTAAAACTGATTAATATGACAATATCACGATGCATAGAAGTAAGATGAATTGGTGTTGGTGTCAATGAGATAACACTCTATCAGAGTATCAATGGGTGAAAAATAAATTATTATAGACATAATGTGTAAAAAGAAAACAATTATACATTGATAAAGTCATAACGTGTAACATTTTATTTGAAGTACGACCTCCAACGATGAGCTTTGGCCCACACCGATTTAGCAAGCTATCAAAGGACTAATCCGGCCTCGTGTAAAAATACAAACAGAAAACCAAACGAACTAATCTAAACAAAAAACAGGAGAAACAAGAAACACTTATGAACAACATAAAATGTAACGATAATCAATAAACAACAGTGACCTTGGTAAATTTTGTTTTCTAAAGGCGATCAATTTTTGACGTTTATATGGTTCTTTGGGACTGCTAGAAACCATGTTTAATCCGATGTGGTAAATGTAGTTAGTCCAGTAGTAGACCTATAATGGTTTACATTTATAAATTGTTATTTGGATGGAGAGTTGTCTCATTGGCACTCACACCATATCTTCCTGTATCTAATTGTGTTTTAATATGCTCGTTCTCTGCAAGTTTCTGTTTGTGAGATCTTGAACTATTCTAACAGAATCAAATATGTTATAACTAGGACATAGAGAGTTGACATAGTATGTGAAACAGTTTTAAACATTTTTCGATTTTTTAGTGTCAGTCCTTTATCATTGCATTTATTTGACATTCGAGTTTTACAAATAGCATAACGTATGCTAGTTATTTGTATATGACAAAAGATGCGTCTGGCCTTTAAAGAGTATAAATCTTATATGGCAGAGGTTAAAATGTGATCAAGGTCCGTACTAGTTGTAAGCATATGCATGAGAACATATGCATATAACGGATTGTAAAAGGAAGGAGTTTGTTTTTTCTTGTTCAACCCTTATCTGTATGCAGTAAACATTATGTTATACATACAAATAAGAATCCGATTTAACTTGTCTAAAATGTTCACATAGTTTGGTCTTTTTTTATATTGTTAAGTTATTTTTCAATAAGACCTATATTTACACGCACATTCATATACATTTGATGTGGTAAATGAAATCAAATTTTTATTGTATTCCGATACAGGTTAGACACATATGAAATTCGTAACACTTTAAAGAAATCTAGATTAATATGCAGTTACGTGTAGTCACATATTATCTGTAAACTGTAATTGAAATGTCAGCAATATTGTGTCAATATTTTTTACTGATATCCAAATCACAAGATACCTTTGCAAAAGTGAAAGTTAATTGTTGATTATTGGATTCTTAAAAATAATCACAAGTTTTGTTACAAACAAATTTGCAGGAGAATAAACATTTAACATGTTTAATAAGATACTAGAAATAAAACGCCGATCAAAATACTAACTCAATCTTATAAAATAATTTGACAATGCGTTACACTTACAAAAGAATCCTTTTTGTAGGCTTAAATCAGATAGAATTAAAAACAGTATTATAAAAGAGGGACGAAAGATACCAAAGGGACAGTGAAACTCATAAATCTAAAACAAACTGACAACGCCATGGCTAAAAATAAAAAAGACAAACAGAAAAACAATAGTACACATGACACAACATAGAAAACTAAAGAATAAACAACACGAACCCCACCAAAAACTAGGGGTGATCTCATTTGCTCCGGAAGGGTAAGCAGATCCTGCTCCACATGTGGCACCCGTCTTATACTTACTCCCCTAGAATAGCTATATACAGTTATGAGAATAAAACACCATGTTTTTTTTACAGTTCAATCCCATATCTGAGATCAACTCTAGTTTTAAGTGGCGAGGGGGGCGGGGGGTCCCAGTGTCGCTCAGTCTTTTATGTTTTTATATTTTACGTTCTACATACTCTGCTCATTCTTTTCATGACGTTGTTGGTTAATTTTGGTCCTTAAATATCCCTCTAGTAGTATCCTTCATCTCATTCTAAATGAAACTTTATTATCGTTTGCCTCTGTCTTTGTTCGTTTTTTTTGTAAGGCATACAACAAATAATTTTTTTTTAATCGAATTCATTTCAATTTTTGTAGTTGTTCAGGACAAATTTCTATGGATTTCGATAAGGAGAAGACACAAATAGAACAAATATAGTCACATGCATTATCTTAACCGTAAAAATTATAACAACATTTGTTGTGTCAATACTCGTAACTGATTGTAAAACAAAGTAAACTTCAATATATTGGTATATACATTACAATTGTGAAAGTGAAAGTTAATTTCGGAAAATTCAAGTTTCACAGAAATTGTTTAAAAAGTGATGTAATTACCAGTATACACAAAACGTAGTATACAATGTATATATTGAACCTACAGGAGAGTTATTAATAGGTTTGCTTAAAATGTTATGGGTTTTTGAAATAATAATAAAATAAAAAAAATATAAATGTATCATGTATATAGTTTTGTTATGATACTTATATATAAAATTTAAACTGGTCAGAAGAGTTTCAATTGTGAAAACGGATAAAACGGGAAATAGCTGACAATAAATCTTTGGACTCTTTTTTTAATTCAGTAATGAACATAGTTGATATACGTATTCAACATTTTAAAGACCATTTTACTCTCAACAATAACCACAATAAACCTCTTTCTCGTATCAAACATAAACTAAAAGAACTAGCCAATGCATTTGTTTTTGTCCCGGCCGATAAAGCTGATAATAATATTATTATTGTTTGACGTACATTTTACATTGAGGTTCTACAAAAAGAAATCACCAATTCACCAAGATTTCAACTGACTCAATTTTCAGAAAACGACATCTGTAACAAACATTAACTTTTAGCTACCGTTTTACAAGCAAAACAAAAAACAATGAAAGTTCCAACTATGTATTGGCTTCCCAAGCTACACAAAACACCTTACAAATATAGATTTATTTCTTCTTCAAGCCATTGTTCCACTGCTAAATTATCTATTATAATTACCAGTCCACTTGGTACAATCAAAAACCTGATAATAAATTTATCAAATAAGGCCTTTGAAAATAGTAGAATGAATTGAATTACTTTTGGAGTGTCAAAAACTCGTTGGAAGTACTTGATAAATTGCATGCTTATATTGGTGATTTTGAATCTGTTCAAAGTCAGAATGTGAATATATATGTTCAAACTCTTTTAGGTCATTTTTTAGTAGCAATAAACAAACAAACTATGTCAATTGGACATGCTTTGATACTATATCTGCCATTGAATTTTTACTAGATAACTTTTTTGTTCGCTTTGGAGATTCCGTATATCGTCAGATTAAGGAAATCCCAATGGGAACTAACTGTGCACCACTTATTGCGGACCTGTTTTTGTATTGCTATTTATGACAAAAATCAGCAAAGATCCATCGAAATAACATCTGATACACACATTTAATAATTCTTTTAGATATTTGGATGATATTTTGGCTCTCGATAATGACGACTTCAGTATGTATACTAAATAAATTTATCCTGTTGAACTTACTTTAAATAAAGCTAATACTAACGATGACCACTGTCCTTTCCTTCCCTCGATCTTGATATCTATATCATTAACGGAAAGCTTAATACAAAAATTTATGATTCAAGAGATGATTTTTCATTTCCTATCATTGATTATCCATTTTGAAATGGTGACGTTCCCTTGTCACCATCTTACGGTGTTTATATATCTCAAATTGTACGATTCGCTCGTGTATGTAACAATGTTTTAGATTTTAATTGGAAAAATTTATGTATTACTGAAAAATTATTACACCAGGGTTTTCGATATCACGAACTAGTCAAAACATTTACTAAACTTTATCATCGGTATAAGAACATCATTCGTAAATATAGCTCGACATTCAGACTTCTTATACGTTCAGGTATTTCACATCCAATATTTAATGGAAATATTCTTTATACAGCACAAACATGTCAGTATTCACCTCAGAAGCTAACAAAACCTTTAAATAAACATATTAAGAAGGGATATTAAGTTACGATACTGTTGTCAGGTCATTAAAGATTGCATGTTTTGGCGGTAATATTGATTCATTTATAGCTTTGCATCGGAAATAAACACATTTATTTAAAAAAACAGTTGTTGGCATGACACGGGTTATGTTCTTCTTATATATGTTATGATGGTATGATACTAAACCCCTCACGGGAAGGATTGTGCCTGATATTCATATGATGAAGACATACATGTAATCTTTCAATCAGTTTCATTGAAGTCTGGAGCTGGCACAACAGTTAACTGCTACACGTAGTAGTCTGATGTTTAATTTATGTATTATTGTCATTTTGTTTATTTTCTTTGGTTACATCTTCTGACATCAGAATCGGACTTCTCTTGAACTGCATTTTAATGTGCGCCATTGTTATGCGTTTACTTGTTTGCATTGGCAAGAGGTATAGGGGAAGGATTGATATCTCATAAACATGTTTAACCCCGCCGAAATTTTGCGCCTGTGCCAAGTCAGGAGCCTCTGGCCTTTGTAAGTCTTGTATTTTTTTTAAATTTTAGTTTCTTGTGTACAATTTGGAGTTTAATATGGCGTTCATTATCACTGAACTAGTATATATATTTGTTTAGAGGCCAGCTGAAGGACGCCACCGGGTGCGGGAATTTCTCGCTGCATTGAAGACCTGCTGGTGACCTTCTGCTGTTGTCTGCTATATGGTCTAGTTGCTGTCTCTTTGACACATTCCCCATTTCCATTCTCAATTTGAAACATATGTTAATAAGAAAATTTCACAAAATAAAGTATGTGCATTCAGTACACTGTAAGAGCTAATACAACGCTTGTAATACACCCCAACATGACTTCCTTTCTTGATGACTTCTGATACCTGTATAAAACAGCTGTTTTATCACTTATAAGTATGTTTTTATTTTCTGAGATCCCCCCTTTTTACCTTAAACACATCTATAAAAGTGTCCTTCTCACTGTCAAAACTTTTATGAAATGTGTTTTATTCTATAAAAAAATGACTTTTCAATGGCGAAAGCTGAACAAACGTAACTCAGTTATTTTTTCAAACAAAACAGCTGAACTGAATCTTCACTCTATATTGAATACATGAATGGTGTCCTCATAGCACACACAAGTATATTGCTGTGTTTGCTTTAACTGTCCAATAAACAAATTGATATCAGTACCATCAAAATATGGCTTCATAAAACATACGTTAATGAAGTTTAATATATGAACTTGGTGTTATGTCAGAATCAGAATCGGATTCAAACCTAATCAAATTTTCTAGTTTGATCTAAGAAATAAATATGACATGTGTATGATGTTCTACCTTTCAGATTATTATCAACTTTGATACAATTAAAAGCCTCAATCCAAATGTCTTTCATTAATAGATTAGCAGATACTGGTAAAAAATCGATACAAATATCTTATTTTGTTACCTCATGAAGCAATATTCGTTTAACACCAATATGTTTGATTGATAAACTAGATGTTTTGTTACGTTTAAGGGGTGTTATCTAACACATCGATTTCTAAATACAGAAAATTAGTATACTCAATTATCTGGAATGTCCTATTACTGTCTGAACGCAGTCGTTTTAGTTCGTAACATATTCCTACTGGTCGGGAAGGTCCGAATAGTTCGGCAAAGCACCCGACAGTTAGGTGCGTCCCGTAACATTCGGGGAAACTCAGCCGATTTTGTCTAGTCGGATTACAATCGTGCCTATGTCGTGACAGATTCTACTGTATCGGATCAAAATCCTAACAATGTTCTGTGTATTCGGGACTCTCTTTCACTTTATTTGAAGTTCAGCATTTGACAATGTCTAGACTGGTTCCCGATCGCAATATTCAGTATGTTACACATATACCAATATAACGATCGGGACGAGCTTAACGTTACCTTGAACTTGTTTACAACGTTCTTCAAAATCGGAGGTATTTCTAAACCAAACGTTGTCTATTGGCGAACTTTTTAATTTTGGCGTCCCAGCAGACGCTCCTCACATAATGAATTCTGAGATCAATCTCTCGAGAGAGTTATCATAAAATCATAATTAAAAAGATAAATAGGAACAAATGAAAATAAAAAATAAAATGTTATGAATAAAAAAAAATTTTTTTTTTATTCCAAAACTTGGATCTAAACAGTGAAATGAAGAGACCTGAACGGACCTGAACTTCAATAACTGTTTTTATTTTTAAATGGATTTTTTTCAACACTAACCAAACATCCTATATATAAGTAATAATTTAAAAAGAAATTATGAAAAATATTGTCAGTTACTGTTGCCGCGGCTCTGCCTATTAAAATATCTCTAGAAATGGCTATTTCACCGGCAACAGCAATATATAGTGAATGTGTTTCGGCTGCTGAAAAAAAAGAAAATAATGTATATGTTTATTTTGTTAGCATGAGGTAAGCAAAAGCCCAACTAAAAACTATTTACAAATAACTGACTAGTATTTCAAAAGCAAGTTTAATTTAAAAAAAATATTTTTGAAGATATGAGATTGACTTTCTTCTATTGTATAATGTTTTATCAAATTTATGATGCAATGAGATTTTTAATTTTCTTTTTAACACAATTAATAAATCTGAGATTTTATTTTCATACATGCATGTATACATGAGGGGGGTCACACATTTATCGGGACTCTGGGATCGGATGTTTTTAAGCTCGGGATTTAGGGATTGATCTTTTCGGGATCCTGGAATTCTATTTCGAATTTCGGGATGTCGGGATTTAAATTTCTTTACATTCGGGACCTCGGTATTTCATGTTTTTAAGCCCTTGATTTCGGGGGCTCATGTATATGTGGTGGGGGCAGGAGGGGTCCTGATCCCGAAATCCCAGGCTTTAAAACACGAAATCCCGAGGTCCCGAATTTAAATAAAGTAAATCCCGACATCCCGAAATCCGAAAAAAAGAATTCCCGGATCCTCAAAAGGATCAATCCCGAAATCCCGAGCTTAAAAGCACCCCATCCCGGAGTCCCGATAAAGGTCCTATCCCCCCTCATATGAGCATTGGCGCCGTTGCATTTATATAGTCAGTGTCACGGACTAATTTGAGAAATAATTTCAACTACATGATTGTTTAGATGTGACTTCATTGGAACAAAGGGATGCTCAATACTTATATTTGTTTATGATTATAAATTCTTTATAGTTATTTATATATACTTAAAAGTTTGACTGATAAATGTTTTGAAACGATTATGCGTCTTAAATATTGTTTGCTGTATTCCTATTTAACTACTGGTATATCAGTAATTATTTAATTCTTTAATTTTGACAGTGCACACTTTCATAGTACTTTCCAAAAATTAATATTAAAGTTCACTCTTTACAAAGAACCTACAAAATAGCAAATTAACTACATTGCTGGTAAAACAGCCATTTCTAGAGAAATAGGCCATTTTGCCGGCTTGAATCAAAATATTTTAATCAGAGCCGGCAAAATAGCCACTGCCAATTAAAATATTTTACCTGAATTGACCGATCAAATTATATACCTGCTGTAGTTGGCAAGCTATCATTTTGAAATTTGAATTTTGTTATAGAATAGGTAACATATTAAAATGATGAAGAATATTCCTAAAATAAAGTGTTTATAGCTCAAAAAGTCGGACAGAATTTGAAAATGTAGACCTGAACTATGTGTTATAGTAGTCTCAGCCTGAACGGACAAGACTTGAATTGACCTTATAAGCACGGGTAGATGTATTTAAACTGTTTATATTGTATTTATATAAAGAGGTCTTCAACTGTTTCATTTGTAGTATAATTTCCACATACAGCATGTAAATTAATCGTCGATTGAAATGTTTAATTACACGAACGTGTGTCGGCTGCAGTTCACACCTTGTCAAAAACTCTTAATATTATAGGGTAATTCAATAATTCCTTTTATTGTATAGCAATATAATATTTGAAAGTAAAAATTGGTTTAAACTAAGATTTTGTCGTTGATGACGTCATGAATTTTGAAGATTTATTGCACTAGTGCAATATTGGAATTTATTGCACGCTAACTTTTGGTTACTTTCTGTGGGAAATATTATATTGCTATGCAATAATAGATGATAAATCCATTGAAAAAAAAGAAGTAATTGTTATTTGAATAATTTGAGTTGTACAATGTATGTGTTCAATTTTACTGGGATTCTATTTGAAATTTAAGAGGAGGACATGTCATGTATACCTATTCAAAGTCATTGTATTTTCATAGGTTATCATAGCTTCCTATAGCTGTATAATGAAACCTATGGGAATGCAAATCTCACTATCTTTGGTATAATTTTCAAAGTCATACCATGATTTTGCTTTTCATTGTCTAAAATGATAAGAAAACAAAAATAGCAAGTGTTAGTTTTGTTTATTTTTTACATTGGAACAACATAGTCAGTGTGGGGCCACTAAGCTAAACTGCCCGCTTTGCACCAGCTGATATAAATGACTGCTTAGGGTGGGAATCGAACCCACATACACCAACTATGTTGTCCTATATTTTTAAATGAATTAAAATTTGCTCAAAGAATAAACAACCAAACAAATTAAGTATAACAAAATTTAATAAAATGCTCCAGGGCGCAGCTTCATACAACCCCAGAAGTATCATAACTATGTTAAGGAGTAATAATAGGTAGAATTTTTGAAATGAAAAGTCTATAGTTGGAAGTTCAATATACTATGCAAGGGGGGTCAAAATACCATGGCAAAGTAAAATTTTCAAAACATCTTTTCCATCATGTTTAATACATACAAACTACTTATTAGAGTATTATGACTATGTTAAGGAGTTATGATAGGTAGAATTTTTGAAATGAGAGGTCTTAAGTAGGGGGTTCAATATACCACAGGGGGGTCAAACTACTTATTAGAGTATTATGACAATAGGAGGAAGTTCAAAATATTTTGAAAATTTTACTTTGCCATAATATTTAGACCCCCCTGCGGTATATTGAATCCCCTTCTCTAGACCTTTGATACCAGAAATCTGGCAATTCTCACTCTTTTATGTAGTTAGAATACACAAATAGGTAGTTTGTATGTATTAAACTTGCTGGAAAAGATATTTGAAAATTTTACTTTGCCATGGTATTTTGACCCCCTCCCCCTTTTTTACCATGGAAAATCAAAACTAACCTTATATATATATACATATGTTATAATTACAAATCATTAAAGCATTCAAGCTTCATATGGTCTAGTTATAATGTGTCAATAAGTATTTTGAATGACATTTTGTTGGTAAAGACTTCAGAGCACTTATACCAAGCAAAGATATTTCTTTTAATCAAGCATGGAAAATGTACCTCCCCTTCTTGTATGAATGATTTTTTAATCTATGATAAGCTTTAGAATAATGTATAATGTTCTAATAATCAACTAGAATGAAAAAAAAACAGGGGGGTTCAATTTACCATGGGGGTTCAATTTTCCATACAGGGGGGTTCAATTTACCATAGCGGTATTTTGACCCCGGGGTCAATTTACCATGGGGTTCAAAATACCATATGACCCCGGATTTCGACGACAACAATATATGGTTCATGCATGTCTTTCATCATGTTCATTGTATTATTATAAATGTTGGTTTGCTAGATCCAGCTTAAAAAATCCTAGATCCAAACACCAGCCCAGGGACTTACTGAAATTAGTAATAAAAAAAATCACTTTATCTAATAGCAAATTTATAGTTTCGTCACAAATTGTGATTTTGAAGTTTAATATACCAAAATTTTAAACATATAGGTTTAGATATCGATTATACTTATTTTTTGTAAAATTGGAAAAAATTAACCTTTTTCTTCTTTTCAACCCTCTGAAGACTGCAATTCATCTTTAAACCTGTGATTCCAGAAATATTTCAAAATTTTAGAATATGAAATCTGTAGTCTCTTGTGTCAACAATGTATATCCAGATACAGCATTTAATTTATTGCCCATTTCTTTGCAGAATAATCATTTTAATTACAAAACAAAGTATACAATACAACATAATATGAACTAATTTAAATAAAATAACAACTAATTTTTATTATTATTTATATTAAAATTATTCAGTTCATGTTTTGTTTTTTAAAACTAATAAGTTCTGTAATTCTGTAGCAGAAGCTGATTGATCTAAATGGTATCATTCATCAATAAACAGATGCATTTGTTTTCATCATTAAAAATAATTGGTGGTCAGATAAACATAAACTATTTAGTTTACTACATGTGCATGAAACCGTCAGAAGGGGGAGGGGGGATACAAATCTCTTGAGATATCAAATGTCACTCTTTTTTTACATGATTAAACCTGATGGATTTAAACATTTTTAGTTTAAGTCATGCACCAGTTTGTCTACCCCCATAGTAAATTTTCAGGTGCAAATGACTGAAATGTGACCATATGTGTAAATTCCCTGTAATAAACAGATGGTCGGATCTCCTGTAGTTGGTGATCGCAATACTGGTATACCAGTATTGTCCACAATACTGGTATACAAATTTTGTACCAGTATTGTTACTTTTTATAAAAAAAACAGCAATACTGGTACATTACTGATATACCAGTATTGTAGTTGTATTGTTGACTAGACTATATTGAAGATCAAAGGGAGATTAAATGGAACTCAAAAAGATTATAGAGGATAATTGTGAAATCAATTAACAACCAGTTAAAAGTCATTACTATACTTGCACAAATAAACAAAGGATTAGGCAGCAACCATTTGATTTTCTGGGGGGGGGGGGGGGGGGCTATGGTTTTTTTTTTCTGTACAAACTTTTTTTTTCGCCTTAGGCGAAAAACAATCTATTTTTTTCGCGACAAGTCGAAAACAATTTTTTTCTTTCAATTTTAGCATTACATATAGTGGCAGCTGGGGGTGAAACAAACAATTTTTTTTTCTCAGAATCAAAAACAAATTATTTTTTTCTCCAAAAACTGGAAACAAACTTTTTTTTCCAAAAAAAACCATAGCCCCCCCAGAAAATCAAATGGTTGCTGCCTTATTGAAATTAACTCATATCATCATTATTATTTAAACAATTGCTAATAATTTTATCATATTTCTATATTTTATTTATTATCTGAGCAATAATTTAATAAATTCAAGCAAGTTATTAGACTCTAACACTGTAAATTCAGCATTTACATGTATGCCATCACATATTTTGACAGATATTTTAATACATGTATACATTTTTTGTGTACTAAGATCATATGCATTTGTTTGTCTTTATTTTCTTATTAATCTTTCATTACAAAAGATATCAATATAATTCATTAATTATGAAAAGTTGCTTTATAGGGGAACCTTGTTATAATCAAATTAACTAGTTTATCTACATAAGTGTTAAGGGTTGAAGCAGTTGATTCAGAACCATGGACAATACAATTAGTAGCAGATACATGTATATCTACTGGTACAAATACTGGATCAGCATTCTGACAGTTAGAGAGCTATACAAATGCTATCTGAAATAGCTTGTAATCTAGTAAGCGTTAGAGAAAGTCCACAGAGACTGAATACCTAAATACCAATATAGGAAGGGGGAGGGTTTGCAGAAATCACATCTGAAGAAGAAATACCAATGCTGATGATACAGAAGCTATAACAGCATTAATGTCAATATAAAATTCACTAAAATATACTACATGAATCTTGGAAAGAGAGAGCTGAAAGAAAACATAGAAGAAAGTTCAGAGTTTGTTAAAATGCTGAGACAGAAAGGTTAAGAAAAAAACATCAGAAGATTTAAAGCTTTATTTGATGACAATCACATCTATGGCATCATCAGTTAAACACAATCATTCCTAATAAAATTGTCATGTCATATGTTAATTTCATTATGCATATATGTGACACCTTTAACAAAAGATTAATTACCTATATTGTTTATTTAAAAAAAGCACAATACTGGAATACAATACTGGTACAAAATTTTTATACCAGTATTGTGGACAATACTGGTATACCAGTATTGCGATCACCAACTACAGGAGATCCAGATGGTCTTCATGTTTTTCATTTGTATATTAAAGTACAATATAGACATTTCCCCACATATATGTCATATCTGGTCATAAATGTATGATATAATTCTGCTTCAAAATTTACTGCTTTAAAACATTATAGCCCGCCGTCATACATTTATTGTTAAACTATTGCGGTGATTCAGCCAAACAAATTTGATTTGTTTCTTTATTCATTCTTGTCCGATACTTATCTACTGATATTAACTGATTAAGTCTTACAGGGTGTTGTAATTTATAGGTTGACATTGGTCTGACCAACATACAAGTCCTTGTCGTTGGATGTGCTTGGAATAAATCGTTTGCACATTTTTTGTCTGTGTCCCAATTTAAATTAGTAATATCTTAAATCAAAGAAAATACTTTTTTGCAGAAATGTGCAAAGTCGTTTTGTTATTTCCTGTCTCCTAAGGCCAAAATTTAAAGCTTTTGTTTACTTGAGGCGGACTCCCAAATGCCGACTTCCGGTCCATTTTGAAATTTAAATAATAACCCCGTACCGGGACCTCGTGAGAGAGTATGGCTAATAGCTAATACCTGGAACGTAGTACCGGGAACCAGGATAGACAATGTCTTACTTGTATAGATTTTTTCACAAGGATATTATGTTATGCTATTATTAACATTTCTAACTGCTACTTGCGCTGTATTTTTTTGCTGTTGTTGTTTATGTTAATAAAATATACCATCACAAGGTTTTGAACATGAGATAATTTGCAGTTGTCTGATTCGATATTTAAATAACGCTGTTCTAGATTAATCAGCTTACGGAACACTAGAACATAAAGGCAATACATGTATTAGTAGGTATATTGTAAAGGGATAAATGAAGGCCATAAAATAACATCCACATATGTATAAGGTGAATAAAACCTAAAACAGTAGCAATCGTGAGTTTGTTTATAATTTATATGAGAAAAATGATTATTTTACTGATTTAAATTCCTCTAACAAACAGAGAGTTTGTGATTTAAACGATCCTCATTGCTCTTTAACTTTGTACTTGTTTGGCATTATAACTATTTTGATATGAGCGTCACTGGCGAGTCAAATGTAGACGAAAAGGCCGTCTGACGTACTAAATTATAACCCTGGTACTTTAATATCTAGTAAAACTAATCCATATGTATAATGGATGTATATCAGTTAGTTCAAAGTATTTTCCGTATTTCACATTTTACATTCAAAGTTTAGTTCATTTTTAAGTCATATAAACAGGATTATTTCAAAAAAATTACAATATCTGTTCATAACTTTTAGTTCTGTTCTTTAACTGTTTATTTTAAAACAAGATTTCATAAGTTTCATTTCCTTATTTACCTTTCATAACATGTATCTTTATGATAACAAACGAGTGTTTTATCGTAAGGTAAATATTTGAATCTGTTATGAATATTATACAATTATAGCCTTCGTATGAGATCGACACAAGGATATATTGACCTGAAAGAAGTATATTGACTGATGACAATGTTTAATTTATTAATTTCCAATCGTATTTGTATCGAAATTGTCTTTGCAGTATACGTTCTTTTTTTGTCATTGAAGTTTGTTGGAATTTTATAAATATCATATTGTCATTTTGACAATAACAATATTCATTTTTTGTTTTTCAATTTTTGTTATGGTATTTTTTTTTACAAATTATAGATCATTAGTATACACTTTTAAAACAAAAAACCAACAATATCATGAAATTCATCAGATGACGTCACAAAGAATATCGGGTTTTAGATATTCTAAAAATAACCATGAAATATCAGTTTTGCTATCCGTCATTTTCCATCTACCTTCAAGAAAGAGTTTAACACATGACTATCCTTAGACGAATTAAATTAGTCAAAACTATACGAATATTTATTATCTAATGATATAGAATGACAACCCGAGTTTCAAATTACCATTCATATAGAGACTATTTACGTCCGTATATCAACAGCGCTCGACAAAAATCATTTTCATGCAAATGAATATCAATACACTGGTTAGCCTATATGGGGAAGACATATAAAGTACATGCAAAGTCTGTAAGTCGTTCACAGTTCAGTTAATATAAATTTAAGAACCAGCAAAAATGGAACAAAATTCATCTGTTATTTGGGATTTGGGATGCTCAATATTTATTTAAAGTCTTAAAAAGGAACAACCTCATGAACCCTTGAATAAGGTAGATTTTGTATCATACGCAGCTCAATTGTTATTGCAGTAACTGAAAACAAATACTATTTTACTGTTCATATATCAATGTATATGCGACAGTTTCTGAAACACAATATTTACAAATGTTTAAAAAAATCTATACCTCTTATAACAATTGTATGAATACCATAATCTGACAAAGTATGTAAAGCAAACTATGCTTTATCACATTTAATTGCATTTGTGAAAGTCAGTCTTTGCATTCACACAATCATGTCATTACTTTGTATTACAATAGTTGTACACACTTTACCTTGTCGGCTAAAGAATTATAGCATATATGTATTTGCAACTCATATTTTATGACATTCTAGTGATGTCCAATATATTCAAGGAACAGGGTTGTCTATATTTTCACTGTTTAAAAGTCTTCAAAGATAAGTGTAAAAACTCATTTTAAACAGTATAGTCCAGAAACTTATCGTACGGAAATCCACTTACACGGATATTCATCTATATTATGTTTTTGTATCCTATGATATGGTAGGTGCATGGATGTGCACACTGGGCAAAAAGAAAATGTAAATTTGAAGACAAATTTGAAAACTGTCGCATGACTATCTTTAGCGTGTTTTTATTGTAAAACAAATATATGGGTTTGTTTCATAGAAATTGTGTTACTTTAAGATACAATTACAATATTCATATAGCGCTAAGATCTGCAGATTTTGTTCTTTTATCAATTTGCTGTGTTGTTTAACACGAACGCACAAGTTTCATGTTCGTAGATACCTTACATGAAGTACATGTTAGACGAAAGATACCAAAGGGACAGTCAAACTCATAAATCTAAAACAAACTGACAACGCCATGGCTAAAATTGAAAAAGACAAACAAACAACAGCACACACGATACAACATAGAAAACTAAAGAATAAACAACACGAACCCCAACATTCTAACCACATAAATAATATATGTCATTTATCAACATTAAGTTACCTGTAATAATGCCTGGTGTTGCATGTACATTACATTGCCTCTTGCGTTATATATCACGACTTTCACATCTATGTCTGTTTGCTATATTATGTAATATTTCGGCGACAGGTAAATACGTTTAGGACAGGGTTTTTCCCGCAGAACTCATTAGACAATCTGAAAACTTTAATACTACGAGAGAGAGAGAGAGAGTAACATGTACATCTGTATGTGATACTGCTAATATGTAAACCGATGCCTAACAGTTTAACAACATAAAAATACCAAACTGCGAGGAAAGTTAAAACGAAACAGCCCCAAACTAATGGCAAACACAAAGCTAGAACGCCTTAAACGAATGTACAACAACTGTCTTATTCCTGACTTGGTACAGGCATTTTATTATGTTTAAATGAATGTAACATGGTTTTAAAGCTGCCTCAACCTCTCATGTGTTTGACAGTTACATAAAATTTCACTAATGTGTGAACATTATAGGTAAAAGTGTCAAAAATAAGGGTACATCAGTGTTTTAATCTTAATCACAAGTATACACAAAATATCCGCAAATAAAACCAAGTAACCCTGCCCTTTTCAAACGCTTTATCAAACACCAACCTAATTAAGTGTTGTTTTCGTTTTACATCAAATCACCATCAATGCAAATACTTAATACAGGGTACTATTTCAGCTACTAACAATGTCTGTGAAAAACAATAAAAAAAAAACCAGCAATATTTACAATTGTTGTATATATACATCATTGGTAATTGTGTAAGTACCCTTATCTGATATGTAAAGGCGAAACTAATATTCTACTTTATAAAACTAAAATGCATTTTAGAAAGGGAATAATCGGTCTTCAAAATTACTATAGTTAAACATGCTATAACTTGTCAACAACCGTAATAAAGGATGTATGTTTTATCACTTTGCTCTGTCTCCCATTCTATTGATGTCTACACAGAATACTTTAAAAGCTTAAATTAAATAGTTATCTGACCTAAAGATTATTACTGGTCAGTCGTATTGTTTTCATGAATTTGTGTGAATCTGGCTTGTTCCCTGTTTGAAACTTTAAAATAATTTTTCAGAAAAAAATCTATTTTCTAAATGTCATTACCACTTCTCAAACAACTTCGTTTACATTTTTTGTCCGTGAAAGATTTTGAAATAGTCTAAATCTGTTGAAATAAAAAAATCTTTAAATGTTGCCTTGCTGTTAATCTCTGAGAATTGATATAAATCATGATAGATGTCTTCACATTCAAAATCATATTCATTCACCTTATTTGTGTACATTATAATCATGACAATATCTAAATTATCTAGTAGACCTAAAAAATGCAATATTTTTCATTGATTTATATTAGAAAAACTTATCGATTTTACAGTTTTTTTTTGTATTTGTCTCTTTTTTTTCGAAATGTAACCAATGATAACTAATTAATTAATCTCTGTATATTATTCAAGAAAGGACCCTTGTGAAAACTTGGCTGCAAGTAGGTAAAAAAAACATATACGACTCATTAACATAAATGTGATTTCCTCCTTTTGTTTATCCAAACCATGTGAAAATGTTATATATACAAATAGCAAGACTGAACATGATCAGCGATCTAACTTGCATATTTTTCAATTGTAAATTTTCAGATTTCATATTCTTTTCCATGAATTAAGTTGGGATTTTTGCATCAGAACTATATTTATAACCACATTCATCTAAGTTTTCCGTTGTACTTGAAGGCAAATTATATTGTATTTTGTTAAAGATTTTAAGATTATACATCAATGAAATGTATCATCCTTATTGACTTCATAATTTACGGTTGCATAATGTCGCAATCTATATCTTATCTATTGTAAATATGTTAGCAATCATTGTGTAAATATTTCTAACTGATATCGAAATTGAGGATACGTTTTGTATACATGTACCAAACCTTCAATAGTGAAATTAAATTGTTGATATTTTTGGAAAATCTAGGTATCACTTTAGAAAAATTTGAAATAAAAAAATACCAGGTAATTATCAACTTAACACAATTAAGAAAATCTAATGAGTGTGAAGAGGACAAAAATGATAATTAGATACTAAAAATAAAATGCCATATAAAAATCACCGTGAACATGTTGACTGAATTTTACATTATGTTATACTAACATGAGATTCCTCCTCAAAAACCTATACCTAAAATATTAAATTAAGGTGGCTCGGCCCTTTAACAATGCGCATATTTCAACGCATGTTTCTTACGACGAGTGCCTTGGAAACGGTCGCTTTCAGGGGTCTTCTCAAAAATAGCTTTGACGACCTTGGAACGCGGGCGTGTATGAAATCACCCTTGACGATGTAAACAAGTGTACAAAACGTTCTTCAAAACAAATAGGAAATACGAACGGTCAGAAATTCGGAGTGCTTTCTTCATTTTTTCGCATAAAAGTCTAAAAGGAGAGAAATATACATGATTTAAGCATAACATTTGAAAAAAAAAGAATATATAAATACGGACAAAGTCACATGTATGACGTCGACGGTACAGCTTCGCTCCCAAAACGCATTCTCATCTTACACGGTCGCCCCTTTGGTCAGTTCGTACCATATTTTGATTTCAGTTAAATACCGGTTGAATTAAATGATGTCTTGGAGATTTATTTTTGAAAATGTTTTGCCAATGACGCAATGATTAACTGTAAACAAATGATAGCGATGTAAACAACTGCATGGCATCGTACAGCTTTCAAAACTGACAGGTAAAACCCGTATAGTATGCTGTAAAGGCATCGGATCGGGTTCATTTTCAAGCTATCCGTTTGGCGTTTTATAACAGTTTGTTTCTGTCATAAATCTCTTTATTTCCAAGTATTTTTAGGAGTTTATTCCCGATTATGCGATATATTTTTACACTGCAAAAAATTTTGATAATTATAGTTAAACATTTTTTTTATTTTCCCCTAAACAAATTTGAACATGCCAATTTTCTAACAGACTTAATACTTGACAGGCACACCTAACATTTTCATTTAAAGATTTGTTTACCTTATAAAAAAATTAGCACGAAAATCTTCTGATAAATTTTCTCGTATCACAATTCCATGAGTTCCTGAACATTAGACTAAGTCCTATAGTATAAGACCTCGGGGCCAATGTTTTCTACTTTTATGATTTTTCTATTACTTATTTTGCTAATTGTTATTTTGTTGATTTGCAATTTTTTGTTGTATCTATCAATATGTCAACCGACTTCAAATTTAAAAAAAAGAAACATCAGCTTTAAAACTTTAATAATTGAATCAAAGCAAGTGTTATTATTTGTTTTAGATTTATGAGTTTGACCCGTTAGTATCTTTCGTCCCTCTTTTATTATAACAGACTAATGAATCTAGCAACTTATTTCACTAAAATGATTATTTGTTTTCCTGCAGAAATAAAACGACACTTCAATAATTTGCTGTTTTCCGCCTTTTCATGAAGATGAAAATTGACAGGACAAAAAGGGGGTGTTCTAACTATATTTCCCCATTCAAAAGCATTGATCGTCAAAAAAAGGGGGGTTCCAACCCCAGACCCCCCCCCCCCCCCCCGGGATCCACCACTGTCAAAAGTAATCGGGACTGGCCTAGTATTCCGACCTATGATATAATTCCTCAATACTGCATGCTTTGCGGAGGACCGCAAATTTTTGGTTTCACCATGTCGAGATTTTGCTTGGAACACCGCAGCGTGTTGGGCAGTCACAAACACTACTAAAGACTTTAAATATAAATATATAAATAAATAAATATATACTACTACTAGGTTCAGGAAAAGTTTGGATAGAAATTTTAAAATTCCGCCCAGTACACAGGAATGCTATATTAGCCGGTGATGTTGGCAAACTTTAACTTTTATCTTAATTTTTGACATGCTTTTTTAAAAGGTAAGCTAATAAGGAAAGTTCTTGATTAAAAAAAAATATAGTGGAGTGATGACATTGCGGCAAAAAATGTGAATGACAATTTTGTTTGTGAACACTGATTTGATCTTACCGTGGCAAAGAAATGTATAATTAATCATCGATCTATGGGTGAAGATAAAAAGAGATGAGGCTTTTTATTTATAATATTGAATTTTAAATTTGAACTTTGGTTGATAGTTTCATTGGCAATCATACCACATCTGCTTATTTTCATATCGTATGGTTTACATAGAAATATGACTAATCTGACAGATAATCCCTTGCTTAGACAGAGTGTTCATACAGCTGGATGTATACATACGAAGCCTCGTAGGGTCAAAAGGGGGAATTTTGCCTATACATGATCATACATGCACCAAGCATAATCATGATAATTGTCCATTTATTTTCTTATGGCAGTACATATAAATAGCTCCTCTTACTTTGCATAACTTTCATAATTGATACTTGTCTGTATGTTGAGTTCTCATCCGTATTATGCTTGAAATATTTGCCAATGACCATTCAGTATGCACAAATTAAATTTTCATTATGTGCAATATATAAAAAAAGTAATTTTTGGGACTTTTATTTGTTTGACTATGTGGTATACAGGTATGGTTTTTTTTTGGTAATTGTACGGGGACATAATTGTTATCTTCTATGTAAATTGGTCTCTGGTGAAGAGTTGCCTCATACACAATGATGAAACAACGAAGTTGCACAGGGTATAATGTTTTTGACCCGTCCGTCCGTCAGTCAGTCTTGTTTCTTTTCATCACAACTCCTCTCAAACAGCCCAACAAAATTTCATGAAACCGTTTTAGATAATAAGGACATACTATGTAAATGTGCATATCGACAGGAAATTATGATTCAATTTTTTTTTTTCTTATACCATTTTTTTTCTTAGTTATTTTATTTCTCCAGTGACAATGTGGAGAATGACTGCCAAAGTGGGGTTGGGTTCAGTTATTCGCAATATAATCAACCAATGAGCCCGCACCATATTTCGTACTCTTTAACAATCATCCCATCAACCAAATATTTTGAAAAAATATTTAGAATTCAAGAAACAGACAAAGCCATGAATTGAAGTTAAGTTCAGATAAACCCTGCAAGACAGACATATTTATTTTTCGTTCATTGTTTGGACATAAAATCACCCAATAGTTTTCTCATTTGAATTGTTTTAAATTGTTCATTTATCATTTCAAGGCCTTTAAAACCAACTATGCAGAATAGGTTTTACTCATTGTTGAAGTCCTAATGGTGACCTACATGTATAGTTATTTCTGTGTTATTTGGTCTCTTGTGTCTCATTTACAATCATATCACAACCTCTTATTTGATGTTTTAATTTGTTATAATACATTTAATAATCATTTCATACACCAAATATACATCAATATGACCTATTGATTACACAATATAGCATATTAAAAGAGGACTTACTGTTGACCAATGAACCATACAAATGATTATGTGGTCAATGACAATTGACAGAATTGTAAATAATTGCATACAAATAGTTTATCTACCACATTTTCCTTTTAGTATTTATAATTTTTGAGTATATGTACAACATGTTGACGACGGACAGTCAATGGTATACCATAATACGTACTGAAAACAGGCGTAAAATAAAAAAAAAACTTAACTAAATCAATTTTTTTGAAAAGTTATTGATTTTATTCCTCAAATGTCTATGAGATCAAATTTATAAAACATGTATTAATATTGTTAATTTCAATGTACTAGTTTACATGTGAGTATTGTTGCCATTTATACATCATGTACATGTACAATCATTAGCTGATCAGCTCTATATTTTCATTATTTTTATTCTCCTTTATTGGTTTTTTTTTTACAAGACTCAATATATATATGATCTGTATTCCTCATTGGGACAGTTAGGTGAAGTAGGTCCTTTTGATTGGATTTTTTAAAGGATTTTGACAGCACTAAAGCATATACATGTAGTTCCCATTTATAGTTGAAATAAGCTTCTCAAGTGGACTGTGGCAACACATATCGCATATACATGTAGAATGTTGTTTCAGCACTTTACACATATAGTTTCCGGTTTACAAGACTACATGATACTGGCTTCTCATAAAATTCTGTCAGTACTTTGCCAATAGTTTCCAAGTAAAGTTGACCATTCCAAGATCACTCCTTCCATTTGCATGTACATGTAAAAATGAACTTGCAACCTGAAATTAAATATCAGAGTAATTCTGTCAGAAAATCAACAATTATTGACATTCAAAAGTATATACATGTAGACTAATTCATAATGGGGAAAACAGATGAGCAGCCGCTTGCATATAAAGAATGAAAAGAGTGACACCACCCAAATTTGTACTTGATCTGAATTGCATTGCATATAAGTTTCAGAACATTTAGATTGAGCAAACTTGTGTTAAAGAAAGGAACAAAAATTTAGCAATTTTTCAATTTGTAAAGGGGCATAACTCTAGAAAAGTAAAAGCTACCCCACCAAAAATTCAAACTTCATGTGTGTTTGTTGGTAACAAGCATATATATGCATTAATTGTGTATTAGTTTAATGACATTGGTAGAGGCAAACTGAAGTTAGAGAACAGAAACCAAATTTGGGACGTTTGATACATGTAAGTTTGATAAGACTGACAATGCAAGGGTAAAACTTAATGCCCCTGCCGCTATGGTGTAAAAATAATAAAGAATTTGTGGTGATCAATAATGAGCAAACAAAATATAATTACATGCACAACAAGTGTAAATAGTGATTATCTTTCTATAGGTTGAATAAAGACTTCTTGCTGTTCGGCTGCCTTCAATTTTGAAAATGCATTGCATTGCAGCTGTCCTCATGAAAAAATTATGCTGCGGCTTTTTGTACCCTGTTTGGAATATAGGATACACAAATTTTGTATTTATTAAAAAATACTATTCACAAAACAATAATGATTTTTTCAACTCAAAATACAGTACCTGGCCAAAAGTATTTGTCACCTGCATTTTTTTGCTACATGTATATAATATATTTCATATAAAAACACATTTCTTCAAAAAATCATTTTGAGGGCATTTACAAATGTATGGTTGGATTTTTATCTTTGAGCCTTAAAAGAAGTAGAATGGTCTTAATTAATATGTGTTTATTTGATAATATTAGGTTCGTTTTGATGTGTTTTTGTTTTCCCTTGAGGACACATAAAATATTTTTTTATAAGTTAATTTGGTTGAATATATAGCGAATTTCTATACAGAAATAATGAAAATGAGACACACAAAAGAAATAGAACCAAAAAATAAACCTTTGACAATACTGCTTCTATTGGTACCAGGTTGTTTAAAATTAATCCAAAATGGCCCCAAAATATTTTTTCTTTTTAAAGTAGTTTTATATACAATATACAATAACAAGAATGTGTCCTCAGTACACGAATGCCCCACTCGCACTATCGTTATCTATGTTCAGTGGACCGTAAAATTGGGGTAAAATCTCTAATTTGGCATTAAAATTAGAAAGATCATATCATAGGGGACATGTGTACTAAGTTTGAAGTTGATTGGACTACAACTTCATCACAAACTACCTTGACCAAAAACTTTAACCTGAAGCGGGACAGACGGACGAACGGACGGACGAACGAACGGACGGACAGACGGACGAACGGACGCACAGACCAGAAAACATAATGCCCCTCTACTATCGTAGGTGGGGCATAAAAATCTCAAGTGACAAATACTTATGGCCACACTCTGTACACATGTTTAAACCTGATACTACTATTACTAGACCTTATGAAATTTTTGTATACCAAACAGAATTGGGGGGGGGGGGGGGGGGTTATGGTAAACTAATTGTGATTGATCAAGAAGAATCCTTCAATAAGATGTACTGCCTCCTACTGTAGGGGTTATCATTTACAAATTAGGCCAATTATGTCGTATTCTCAAGTAAACAAACAAGTCAATCAAACCCCTTGAGGACATTAATATTAAGGGGTGGACAGGGTTAAGGAGACAGGGGAATGAGGGATAAGAGAAAAGGGTTATTTTGGAAATATATTTTGTCATTTTAATTTTGTCTTGGAGCAAGGAGATGGAAGTATTGAAGTAAGAGGAGAAAATTTTAGGGTAAAAAGGATGGAAATATGTTGGGGCTAGGGAGTAGAAACTGTCCGAGGGAAGTTATGGGATATCCCACATACAGTTGACCCTAACTTGGCTACGAAATTAGATATTACAAATGATTATTAGAAAAGACTTAATTCATTGACACTAACGGTAGCGTAAAAATTATACTTCATAGTAGATGTCACCCCCTCCTCTTCGGTCGTTTGCACACGGATACTTTTCAAAACTGGCCAGACATGTTTACAACTTGTCAGTAAATGGTAAACATACTAAAGTAAGCACAAAAATAAGATATCAGCTATAACGATTAAACATGGAACAGAAATTGAGCCCGTGCAAGGTTTCAGACGTAGTGATTTTCAACAGTAGCGAGTATTTTGAGACAACCCCCAAGTTTGTGTTTTCGTGATACTGATAACATTTGGCTGCCTAATATATCGAAATATATGTTTTCTTATGTAATAACTCTACCTTCATCGTTGTATATTCGCCACAATGTCTGTCATGCATGTACATGGTCGTATTCATCAATTTAGTATGCTGCTCGGCAATGGCGACCTTGAAATTCCTCTGGTCCGATAATGGCGCTAAATTACAGGGAAGCAACTCGCGCCAGACAAAATTACCGTATTTCACCAAAATAATCAAAATTTCGCTTTTTGATAAAAAACAGTCATACGGTAACCACATTTATATTCAGCCATCGTTTATTGATATAATTACAAACAATGTTTTATTAAAGTCATCAATAAAGAATTCATAATTAAGTAATTACAGCCCTTGGATGGTGTAAACTTCCCAAAAAAACGTGTATGGTGTAATGCTGTAAGGTGTATGGTGCAGTGGTGTAAGGTGTATGATGCTATGGTGTATGGTGTAAGAGGAATGGTGTAATGGTGTATGAGGAAAGGTGTGATTGTGTAACGTGTGATCGGGAATGGTGTGAATGATGGTGTACGACATTTCATTTGTTGAAAACGAAGTTCTTTTTATTTTGTTTTTTCAAATTGTAAACATAAACAATAATAATAATCTCAATATTGGAAATTTAATTGAATTATGGGTAATTTCGGATCGTGTAGATAGAATGGGTAATGGTGTATGATGTATGGCGTAAGGCGTATGGTGCAAAGGTGTAATGGTACAAGGTGTATGGTATAATGGGGTATGGTGTATGGTGTTATGGTGTATGGTGTTAGTGGGAAGTTTACACCATCCAAGGACTGTAATGGAGTGCATTGAAATCAGACCTTATGGGGTATAGGGGTTAAACAAAAGCTCGCAACTTTTTTAAAAGCCTGGTGACCCCCATTTTTTTTTTACCTTAAGGTGGCTCACCCTAATAGTGACCCCCGGTAGAATTTTTTTATTTTCACATATTCTGTACATTTTTTTATGCTGAATCCAAAAATGCAAAGAAAAAAGGGGGTCACCAGGCTCGTTTTCTCCTCAAATTGAAGCGAAATGTGCGATTTTGACCCTATTTCCAAACATGCCCACCCTTCCAACAATAACCGTTACACCAAATTCAAAGACTTTTAAAACCAAGTCAGTATGATTTTTATGTGAAAAAACATTAGAATTTGAAATGTAAACCTTTACCTTGGTTGTTTTTGACTTAAAAATCCTTTTATTTTCAGATTAATGTCTAAATTTTGCATTTTCTAATTTTAGTTTAAGGCAAAAAATATCGGTTTAATCGATTTTTCGTAAAATTTCCACGGTAGATTTTTTTAAAAACAGATACGTCAAAGCTACGAACTTTTCGAACATTTTAAGGTAAAATAAAATGGGGGTCACCAGGCTTTTAAAAAAGTTACGAGCTTTTGTTTAACCCCTCTACCCCATAAGGTCTAATTTCATTGCACTCCATTAATTACTTAATTGTGAATTCTTTATTGATGGCTTTGATAAAATAATGTTTGTAATTATATCAATAAACGATTGCTGAATATAAATGTGGTTATCGTATTACTGTTTGTTATCAAAAAGTGAAATTTTGATTATTTTGGTGAAATACGGTAATTTTGTCTGGCGCGAGTTGCTTCCCTCTAATTTGGCGCCATTATCGGACCAGAGGAATTTCAAGGTCGCCATTGCCGAGCAGCATACTATATTGATGAATACGACCATGTACATGCATAACAGACATTGTGGCGAATATACAACGATGAAGGTAGAGTTATTACTTAAGAAAACATAGATTTCGATATATTAGGCAGCCAAATGTTATCTTTATAACGAAAAATACTAACTTGGGGGGTTGTCTCAAAATACTCGCTACTGTTGAAAATCACTGCGGCTGAAACCTTGCACGGGCTCAATTTCTGTTCCATGTTTAATATTATAGATCGTTATAGCTGGTATCTTATTTATGAGTTTATTTTACCTTTTACAGACAAGTTGTAAACATGTCTCGCAAGTTTTGCAAAATATCCGTGTGCAAACGACCGAAGAGCGAGGGATGACATCTACTGTCATTTTTACGCTACCGTTAACAATGTTTAGTGTCAATGAATTAGTCTTTTTTAATCATCATTTTTAATAACTTATTTCGTAGCCAAGTTAGGTTCATATTAGTCCGAGATTAGCCCCAGCTTGTCTGGCAAAACAGCCGTTGGACGTCAGAGAAATCTCGGACTAGGGTCATATGTATGTGGGGTACCCCATAACTTCCACCGGGACAGTTTCTACTCCTTGACCCCAACTATATTTCCCTTCCCATTTTACTCTAAACCCCCCCTTTTTACTTCAATTCTTCCATCTCCTTGCCCCAAGACAAAATATATTTCAAAGATACCCCCTTTTACTTGATCCCTCATTCCCCTGTCTCCTTACCCCTGTCCACCCCTCTATTAAGGTCTGGGTTTGATTGACTTCTTTATTTTCTTGAGAATATGATATAATTGGCCTAATTTGTAAATGATAAACCCTACAGTAGGAGGCAAACGAAGGATTCATCTTTATCAATCACAATTTGTTTACCATTAATCCCCCCCCCCCCCCCTAATTCTGTTAGGTATACAAAAATGTCTTAAGGTCTAGTAATAGTATCAGGGTTAAACATGTACAGAATGCGGCCATAAGTATTTGTCACTTGAGATTTTTAGCTGTTCATATATATTGTATATAATATAAAAAAGAAGATGTGGTACGATTGCCAATGAGACAACTATCCACAAAAGACCAAAATGACACAGACATTAACAACTTTAGGTGTATACATTTTTATGCAGTTAAGCTGCATTATGCGAGCACTCAAGATTTGTGTTCTACCCAATAAATCCTGAAATACTTGCCATTGTTATTATCTAGCTTGTTACTATGTTATATATAACTAATTGAACACTTTTTCAATACTTTTTATTCTGGATTACAAAAAAAAATGACCAGAAAAACCTTGAATGATCGTCGATTTATCCAAAAGTTTTAAAGTTACACATAGGAAGTAGTGCTTATTAAAAATCCTTGTGTAGTTCATTATGACTTGTGCTTTTAGCTAAGATGTCAAAGAACAATTGTATGAAATATTTAATCGCCGAAAATCTCTGAAGACAAGCAGTTTAGATTTCCCAAATGACAAAAGTCGTAGGAATATTGTTTGTCATCAATACGTAGTACAACTACGTCAGTAGTCTTATATAATTCAACTGTTCATGCTGTTGGCGGCAATTTCAAATTAGAAAAAGAAATTTTCGTAGCTTTTCAATTTGGAGGCAGGTGTACAAATTAGCGGTGGTCCGAGACCTTCCACTTTTGCAAGCGGAATTTCGACTAGGATAGTTGGTTTCTAGCTACGCCCGACGTAGTCGCCTTACATTTGAAAGAAAATAAGAAATTACTTTGCAAACCTTTTCACCATGTTCACCAAAGTCTCCAATTAAACGAGCTAAAAACTTATTTTTATCATTATTATTCATGATGGCGATGTTCATTTTGTTCAACCGCTAGCTTCATACAGAAAATCGCCGACAAATATTGTATAAAATCGAGTAAAATCGTATCTGATTGACAAAAACAACATTGTAAACACATAACAATGGCGGCCGTGAAGACAAAATTTTACTAAATCGGATCTGATTCCGGAAGCGGATAAGGGTAATTCCGGGTTTGACGATCATTTACAAAATAAATCCAAGCAGGTGAAAAAATACATCTATGCATGGTAAATGAATATAAACACTAGTATTGTAAACCAAAAGATATATGTAAAAAAAAGAAAAAGCAGAAAAAATATTTTATTCAGAAACTAAAAATTACTTTTTGATAAATTTTAATTTAAAAATCCAATACAACGTGACAGCTGGGAACAGTATATCTAACAATATACATGTTCATGGTCACAGTCTAAATTTTCTTTATAAATGATAAATGATGATAATGCATGTGAGATGCTTTTAAAGTGTAAACATATTACTGCAATTTCGAGGGGTTATTTGTTTTTTTCCGATTTTGAAGGGTCAATTAAAGTAGCTGAAAGTTTCATTCTTTATTTTCACAAATAATGCAACTATATTATATATACCTTAATGTAAGTAAATCATATGATATATAGGTGGCATTCTTTGGGCCACTCTACCCCCTCCTGTTTGATAACTTGGAAACGGTCGAGCTCCCCACCCCTAAACCATATGAGGGGCAGATCCAGGATTTTAGGTTAGGAGGGGCGCACACTTAAATTTTCGCCGAGCAGAGCGAGGCTAAAAAAAAATTGAGGTAAAATTATGGGAATTTTCTTTATAAGCTGAGAACAACCCATGCTTTGCAAATTTAAGGGGGTGCAAGCCCGCAACCCTCCCCCGTCTGAATCCGCCCCTGCATATATTCAAGTATAGGACAATATAATAAATAAAAAATGAAATATAGAGGAGTCCCTGGAGTTACCCCACCCCTTCCTGTTTGAGAACTTGGAAACGGTCGAGATCCACACCCCTTAACCATATATATTCATGTTTGTGACAATATGAAAAATCAAATGAAATATAGGAAGAGTCGCTAGGGGTCATCCCACCCCTCCTGTTTTAGAATTTAAAAATGGTTGAGATCCCCATCCCAAAACAATATATATTCATGTATGGGACAATATAACAAATCAGATGAAAGATAGGGGAGTCCCTGAGGTCACTGTTCACCCTCCTGTTTGAGAACTTGGAAATGGTCAAGATCCTTACCCCTAAACCATATATACTCGTGTATGGGACAATATAACAAATCAAATGAAATATAAGGGAAGTCCCTGTGGTCATCCCAACCCTCCTGTTTGAGAACTTGGAAACGGTCGAGATCCCCACACCAAAACAATATATATTCATGTATGGATCAATATAACTAATTAAATGAAATATACGGGGAGTCCCTTGGGTCACCCTACCCTTCCTGTTTGAGAACTTGGAAACCAATGAGATCCCCCACCCTAAACCATATACATTCATGTATGGGACAATATAACAAATAAAATGAAATGTAGGGGAAGTCCCTAGGGTCACCTTACCCCCAGTGGCGGATCCAGAAATTTTCATAAGTGGGGCCCACTGACTGACCTAAGAGGGGCCCGCTCCAGTGATTCCCTATATAAGCAACCAAATTTTTTCTCAAAAAGGGGGGGCCGGGCCCCCTGCCCCCTAAATCCTCTGCCTACCCCTACCTGTTTGAGAACTTGAAAACCGTTGAGATCCCCACCCCTAAATTATATATATTCATATGTATGGGACAAAATAACAAATCATTTACATTTACTATGGGCAAGTCAGTCAGACCTCATCTTTGATCCCTGTTGTAGTGAACATTTGTCTGATTCGTGTCTCATAACTTTTGTACAATAGAACACAAACTCAGTTTTCTTTCCAGGGAAACCAGTCCATTCATACTATAACATATTCATACTACGTCAAATTGAACTTCTAGCAGTCAAATAAAACCAAGGTTAACTACCAAGTAGAACAACTGCAATCATTGGGAACTTGTACCACTGCAGACTCACCATAAAAAATATACATTGATATATGCATTGCTTTTGAAACTTTGATAACATATAAATTATTTGCCTTAATAAATAAATCATTAGATAAACATGAATGTACTATATATGAATGTTTAATGTTGATGCAACATTGCCACAGTTTTCATAATTACGGTTGCCTTGGTTTTTGGTTAACTGCCTTCAGCGCTTACAGCGCTTTGATTTCAAGAAAAAAATATTTTGGATTGATTTTAAGCATCCTGGTACCAATAGAAGCAGTATTATCACAGGTTTATTTTTTTGGTTATATTTTTTTTTTTTGTGTCTCATTTTCATTATTTTCTGTTCAGAAATTCGATATACATGTATATTCAACCAAATTAAATTATAAAAAAATATTTTATGTTTTCTCAAGGGAAAACAAAATAAATGAAAACGAACCTATTATCAAATAAACACATATTAATTTAGACCATTTTAGTTCTTTTAAGGTTACCCTTGCATTGTCAGTGTTATCAAACTTGCATGTACCTCCCAAATTTGGTTTCTGTTCTCCAACTTCAGTTTGCCTCTACCAATGTTATGAAACTAATACACAATTAATGCATATATATATATATGCTTACTACATTGTACCAACAAACACACATGAAGTTTGAATTTTTGGTGGGGTCGCTTTTACTTTTCTAGAGTTATGCCCCTTTACAAATTAAAAAAATGCTGAAATTTTGTTCCTTTCTTTAACACAAGTTTGCTTCATCCAAATGTTCTGAAACTTGTATACAATGCTTACTACAACAACACTCAGATCAAGTACAAATTTGGGTGGTTTCACCCTTTTCATCCTTTATATGCAAGCGGCTGCTCATCTGTGTCCCATGGACACATTACCATTATGAACTAGTCTACATCTATATGCTTTTGAATGTCAATAATTGTTGATTTTCTGACAGAATTACTCTGATATTTAATTTCAGGCTGCAAGTACATTTGTACATGTACATTGCAAATGGAAGGAGTGAGCTTGGAATGTTCAACTTTACTTGGAAACTATTGGCAAAGTACTGACAGAATTTCATGAGAAGCCAGTATCATATTCTAGTCTTGCAACCGAAAACTATGCGTAAAGTGCTGAAACTTAAGAACAACATTCTACATGTATATATGCAATATATGTTGCCACAATCCACTTAAGGAGCTAAGATCAACTATAAATTGGAACTACATGTATATGCTTTAGTGCTGTCAAAATCCTTTAAAAAAATCAAATCAAAAGGACCTACTTCACCTATATATATAGCTACCTGTCCCAATGATGAATACAGATCATATATATGAGTCTACTCTTATAAATAAAACAGTGAAGGAGAATAAAAATAAAGAAAATATAGAGCCGATCAGCTAATGATTGTACATGTACATGATGTATAAATGGCAACAATTCTTACATGTATACTAGTACATTGAAATTAATTATATTAATAGATGTTTTATAAATTTGATCTCATAAATATTAGAGGAATAAAATCAATCACGTTTCAAAAATTTGATTTAGTTGAGCCTTTTTTTTATGCCCCACCTACGATAGTAGAGGGGCATTATGTTTTCTGGTCTGTGGCTCCGTTCGTTCGTTCGTTCGTTCGTTCGTTCGTTCGTCCGTCCGTTCGTTCGTCCCGCTTCAGGTTAAAGTTTGTGGTCGAGGTAGTTTTTGATGAAGTTGAAGTCCAATCAACTTGAAACTTAGTATATATGTTCCTTATTATATGATCTTTCTAATTTTAATGTCAAATTAGAGTTCTGACCCCAATTTCACGGTCCACTGAACATAGAAAATGATAGTGCGAGTGAGGCATCCGTGTACTGGGGACACATTCTTGTTAACACCAGTTTTCATGACATATTATGGTATACCATTGACTGTCCATCGTTAGCATGTCGGACATATACTCAAAAATAATAAATACTAATAGGTACATGTAGTAGTCAATATTGTGTAATCAATAGGTCATCTTCATGTATATTTGGTGTATAAAATGATTATTAAATGTCTTATCACAAATTAAAATATAAAATAAGAGGATGTGATATGATTGTAAATGAGACACAAGAGACCAAATAACACAGAAATAACTATACATGTAGGTCACCATATGGACTTCAACAATGAGTAAAACATATTCTGCATAGTTGGTTTTAAAGGTCTCGAAAGAAATGACAAATGAACAATTTAAACATTTAAAATAAGAAAACTAATGGGTGATTTATGTACAAAATAATAAATGAATAACAAATATGTCTGTCTTGCAGGGTTTATCTGAACTTAACCTCATTTTCATGGTCTTGTCTGTTTCTTGAATTCTGAATATGTTTCAAAATATTTGGTTGATGGGATGATTGTTACAGAGTCCGACATAGGGTGGGGCTCATTGGTGGATTATATTGCAAATAACTGAAGCCAGCCCCGCTTTGGCAGTCAGTCCCCACATTGCCACTAGAGAAATAAAATAACGAAGAAAATAAATTAAATCACGATAATTTCCTGTCGATATGCACATCTACATAGTATGTCCTTATTATCTACAAAGTTTCATGAAATTCTGTTGTGTGGTTTCAGAGGAGTTTCGATGACAAGCTGTTTGCAGTAGTATACTGCAGCAAATAAGTTCAAAGGGGTATAACTCCTAGAAAAATAATTCGTAATTTCCTGTCGATATGCACATCTACATGGTATGTCCTTATTATCTAAAAAAGTTTTATGAAATTCTGTTGTGCGGTTTGAGAGGAGATGCAGTGACAAACTGTTGCAGTAGTATATTGAAGCAAATAGGTTCAAAGGGGCATAACTCCTAGAAAAAAAATATGTATATCTAAATAGTATGTCCTTATCTAAAAAGGTTTCATAAAATTCTATTGTGCGGTTTGAGAGGAGATGCGATGACAAACTTGCAGTAGTATATTGAAGCAAATAAGTTCAAAGGGGCATAACTCCTAGAAAAAGTTTGAATCATAATTTCATGTCGATATGCACATCTGCATAGTATGTCCTTATTATCTAAAAAGGTTTCCTGAAATTTTGTTGGGCGGTTTGAGAGGAGTTGTGATGACAAGAAACAGGACTGATAGACTGGCTGATGGACGGACGGACGGGTCAAAAATGTTATACCCTGCGCCACTTCCTTGCGTAGGGTATAAAAATAGGAAGATGGGGTGTCATTGTTTATGAGGCAACTCTTCACCAGAGACCAATTTACATAGAAGATAACAATTATGTCCCTTCAGCATGTTGCGGACTTCAACAATTACTATAAACTGATATACCACATAGTCAAACAAATAAAAGTCCCAGAAATTACGTTTTTTTATATGACTGCACATAACGAAAATTAAAGTTGTGCATACTGAATGATCACTGGCAAGTATTTCAAGCATAATACGGATGAGAACATGCAGATAAGTATCAATTATGAAAGTTATGCAAAGTAAGACGGGAGCTAGATATATGGACTGCCATAAAAAAAATGAATGGACAATTACGCTTGGTGCAAGTGTAGGCGAAATTCCCCCTTTTGACCCTACGAGGCTTCGTATGTATACATCCAGCTGTTTGAACACCCTGTATATTCAAGGGGTCATCTGTCAGATTAGTCATATTTCTATGTTAATTCCAAACGATATGAAAATAAGCAGATGTGGTATGATTGCAAATGAAACAACTATCCACCAAAGTTCATATTTAAAATTCAATATTATAAATAAAAAAAACATTATCTCCTTTTATCATCACGCATAGATCGATGATTAGTTATGCATTTCTTTGCCACGGTAAGATCAAATCAGTGTTCACAAACAAAATTGTGATTCACATTTTTTTGCCGCATTGACATCACTCAACTATATTTGTGATCATTTGTTTTAATCAAAAACTTTCCTTATTAGCTTACCTTTTAAAAAAGCATTTCAAAAATTAAGATTAAAGTTAAAGTTTGCCAACATCTTACGAACGAACGAAAATCGCCCTAACTTGACGTAACTTGCCGTAACGAGAAAAGAGGGAGCAGTAATTTGTCTTATAATTTTGGTTTGTCGGCTGTGCTCTTCTTCCCTTTGAAATGTCTTTTACATGTAAAATATGCATGCTTGATTTTTTAAAACCATTTTGAATCAAATACATATTATATTTATTAGATATTATATAATATATAATATACAATTTACTGTCCAATCAACACAGTTGAAAGTCTTATTGATCTATAAATTTAAGTGAAGAATATTTAATCAAAGGACAGTAATCGTACAAGAAACTTTAATTAACATGATGACACTCCTAGATTTATTTTACCTCGTGTCCACGAAAGAATTTTTGCCGTTAATCAGCTTCTAGCTAAGATTAAAAAAAAAATCCTATCCCTTTTTTTTTTGTTATCATGGCCTTTCTTATTCTATGTGTGTATGTTTCCTCTATAGTATATTTATGAGTATATACATATTTATTTTTCTTGTTTATTGTTTCCGTTAAGCTTCTATGGCATACTGTGCATATTTCCTCTATTTTTCATATTTGTCATTTTTCTTTTTAGTTAGGGGTGTAATATATAAAAATATATATTTTGATAACTATGTGACTACCAGTTGTGTTAGGGCTGTAGCACTCATACTTTCAACAAGAACACACAAAACTCTATTTCTAACGATAGATCGAGTGCACCTTTGAATTTCTTTAACTGATTCTCAATAAATATTAGAAATAAAAAAGCTATGTTACGACATATCTATTCAAGATACTCTCCGATACGAAATAATGAAACTCGTAGTAACTCAAACCGATTGGACCCATAGAAGGGACGTGTGTATATATGAAATATATTAAAGTTGTGTTATCTCGATCACTTATCAATCCTTTACCAAACGCTAATATCGCAATGAAATGAATGGAATGTTTGCCACTGAACGTTAAACACCAAACAATCAATCAACCAATTGCAAACTAGATGTGTTGAATTTTTTAATCAAGGACATTATAAAAAAAAATCTTTTTGAATGGATAAGGGAGATAAATCGAACGCATTTATACGACATGTCAACAAACGGAACTCAACGTAAGAAAACCAAACCGTCAACAACAGATAATAAATTGGAACACGGATGTTTAATGACAACAATAAAATGCAAGGTTGCAAAAAAGGATATTAAGTTGTTAACTGTTGTCTTTTAAACACACTGCAGTATCGGTAGACATTTATTATGGATTTTATTATAACAAATTTACTGCTCCATAACGATACGTTCGTAGAGTTTCGTCCGTTCGTAAGATGTTGAGAAACCTCTAATATAGCGTTCTTCAGGGCGTAGCTTTTAAATTACAATCCCAACTTTTCCTGAACCTAGTAGTAGTATAACCAGGAAGATTTGGACTATTTGCGATTAGATATAAATCAAATTCAAACAATATATTTTAAGTGTTATAGTGACAATTTATTAATCCGTTTATCAAACCTTTTACATTTCTTTATGTCTAATTAAGTCTATTGTTCAATATATGTTTGTCGTGATGGAAATCACTCTGACCATGACAAGTTAATCCGTTGAACACTAATCCTTTTCTATAGTAACTGTTTTTTATGTATGCTGTTGTATGTTATTTTGTAGGCAGTTTAGGTCTTAGGTCTGGTACTGTCCGGACCTTGCTAATAAAGTTTATAGTATTGGTATTCCGTCTTTGCATCACTATAACACGGAAAACTCCTGGTTATAGTAGTATAGATTTTTTTATATATAAAGTCTTTATTAGTGTTTGAGACTGCCCGGCACGCTGCGGGTGTATGTCCTAGCAAAATCCCGACATGGTGAAACCAAAAAATTTGCGGTTCTCCGCAAAGCATGCATTATTTAGGAATTATATCATAGACCGATATATAAGGTCGGAATACTAGGCCAGTCCCGGTTACTTTTGACAGTGATGGATCCAGGGGGAGGGTTCCGAGTTCCCCCCTTTTTTGGACGATCAATGCCTTTGAATGGGGAAATATAGTTGGAACACTCCCTTTTTGTCCTGGGTTGGGAACCCCCTTTTTAAATGGCTGGATCCGCCCGATTGATCGTTGCTGGATCTATTAGTCTATTTTAATAACATTCAGTGCTCTGATTCAATTATTTTAGTTTTAATGCTGATATTTCTTTTTTTTTAATATGAACTCGGTTGACATATTGATAGATACAACAGAAAATTACAAATTAACAAAATAACAATTCATAAAATAAGTAATAGAAAAGTATCATAAAAATAGAAAAGGTCAGGAATGGACAGGAGTAGCACCATTGAAGAACAAAATGGGATTCCTCCAAAGCGACAACAAAAGCAAAGCTAATATCCTTAACGACCAATTCCAGTCCGTATTTACAAAAGAGAACCTGAACAACTTCCCAAATAAAGGGAAAAGTCCATATACCACCATGGCTGACATACAAATCAATGTAAAAGGAGTTCATAAATTATTGAAGAACCTGAAACCACATAAGGCTACTGGACCAGATGCTATACCATCCTGTATACTAAAGACAGCAGCAGACAATTTGCTCCAATTCTTACAGAACTGTACCAAGCATCCCTCAACACCGGAGAAGTCCCTCAAGATTGGAAAGATGCAAATGTAGTCCCACTCTTCAAAAAGGATGAAAGACACTTGGCATCAAATTACAGGCCTGTATCACTTACCTCCATTACATGCAAAGTCCTAGAACACATTGTACACAGCAGCGTAATGGACCATTTCGACAAATACAAAATCCTCACAAATGCACAGCATGGATTCCGCAAACGACGATCTTGCGAATCCCAACTCATCATCACCATTCATGATATTGCATCGAAATTAAAAGGTAACAGCCAGGTAGATATCATACTACTAGATTTTGCTAAAGCGTTTGATAAAGTGCCACACCATCGCCTACTACATAAACTTGAGTACTACGGAGTAAATCCTAAAGCAAACAGGTGGATAAGATCATTCCTACAAAACAGAAAGCAAAGCGTTATTCTAGAAGGAGCTGTCTCTGAACAAGTACCAGTACTCTCTGGTGTTCCTCAATGAACAGTCCTTGGACCCCTACTGTTCCTGGTTTACATAAACGACATGCCAGAAACAGCAACATCATCAGAGACCAAACTTTTTGCATACGACAGCCTCCTCTATCGAACTATCAGTAACCAAGCAGAAAGTGACCTACTACAAAAAGATCTCACATCATTAGAGGATTGGGAAGATAAGTGGCAAATGAGCTTCAATGCAAAAAAAAATGCATTGTAATTAGAATACAACCCAAGAACCGTCCTGTAATACCAACTAATTACAAATTACACGGACACACACTGGACACCGTTGAAGCTAGTAAATACCTGGGAGTTACTATCAGCAATAATCTAACCTGGGACAGACACATCGACAACATAGTGGGAAAAGGAAACAAAACACTAGGCTTCATACGACGTAACCTAAAAGATTGCACAAAACCGGTCAAAGCAGCAGCATATTCAACAATAGTAAGACCTTCAGTTGAGTATGCTAGCACAGTATGGGATCCTACGAAACAGGCTAAAATAAAAGCAATCGAGCAGGTACAGAAAAGAGCAGCTAGATTTGTTAACAACAACTACACAGACCGCACACCTGACTGTGTAACAAAAATGGTAACATCTTTGAAATGGGAAAGCCTTGAAGACCGCAGGAAACAAAATAGGCTATGCATGCTATTCAAAATCAAACATGATCTGATAGACATAGATAGGCACCAATATCTAACGCCAAACGATAGCCGGACCAGAGGTAAAAACCGCTTCTTCCAAGAAAGGGCCACAACAGACGCCTTCGGACAATCATTTTTTTCAAGGACCATTAGAGACTGGAACCAACTGCCAACATCCGCAACATCAGCTGACACAGTTGATGGATTCAGAGCTGCCCTGAAGGCATGCTCTGTTAAAATTTAGACAGTAACATCCTGTAAATAGTTTTATTTGTATATATATAGAGAACGTTTTATCCTGTAAATAGCCAAGAGAAAACTTTCTGTGTTGTCCGACATTGCGTTAGTTTTCGCGGGACCTCATACATTCAAGATTTGAATTCGGTTCCTTACCTGGAAGAAGAAGAAGATTGGTCCCGATGTCTTAGATTATAGGACTAAGTCTAGTGTTCCGGAAATCATGGAATTGTGATACGAGAAAAATTATCATGCAGATGATTTTCGTGCAGGTAAACATATCTTTAATGAAAATGTTAAGTATAAAGTCTGTTAGAAAATTGGCATTTTCAAATTTGTTTTGGTATAACTATAATTATCAAAATTTTGCAGTGGAAAAATATATCGCATACTCGGGAATAAACTCCTAAAAATACTTGGAAAAAAAGATATTTCAAGTTTTAAATATATTTATGACAGAAACAAACTGTTATAAAACGCCAAACGGATTATATCATGAAAACAAACCCGCCCCGATGTTTTAAACCATACTATACGGGCAGAGACATAATTATATACACATAATGACATATATGTCTCTGATACGGGTCACAAGTTTACCTGTTTTTGAAAGCTGTACGATGACATGAAGTTGTTTACATCGCTATCATTTGTTTACAGTTAATCATTGCGTCATTGGCAAAACATTTTCAAAAATAAATATCCACGACATCATTTAATTCAACTGGTATTTAAGTGAATTCAAAATATGGTACGAACGGACCGAAGAGGCGACCGTGTAAGATGAGAATGCGTTTTGGGAGCGAAGCGGCACCAAATACCGTCGACGTCATACATGTGACTTTGTCAGTATTTATATATTCTTTTTTTTAATGTTATGCTTAAATCATGTATATTTTTCTCCTTTTAAACTTTTATGCGAAAAATGAAGAAAGCACTGTGAATTTCTGACCGTTCGTATTTCCTGTTTTGAAGAACTTTTAGCCTCACTTGTTTACATCGTCAAGGGTGCTTTCATACACGCCCGCGTTCCAAGGTCGTCAAAGCTATTTTTGAGAAGACCCCTTAAAGCGACCGTTTCCAAGCACTCGTCGTAAGAAACATGCGTTAAAATATGCGCATTGGTAAAGGGCCGAGCCACCTTAAAATGCTCAAAAAGTTCATAGCTTTGACATATCTGTTTTTGAAAAAAATCTACCGGGAAAATTTTAAGAAAAATCGATTAAATCAATAATTTTTGCCTTAAACTAAAATTAGAAAATGCATAATTTAGACATAAATCTGAAAATAAAAAGATTTTTAAGTCAAAAACAACAAAGGCAAAGGTTTACATTTCAAATTCTAATGTTTTTTTCACATAAAAATCATACGGACTTGCTTTTAAAAGTCTTTGAATTTGATGTAACCGTTGTTGTTGATAGGGTGGACATGTTTGGAAATGGGGACAAAATCGCACATTTCGCTTCAATTTGAGGGGAAAACGAGCCAGGTGACCCCCTCTTTTCTTTGCATTTTTTGATTCAGCATAAAAAAATCTACAGAATATGTGAAAATAAAAAAAATCTACCGGTGGTCACTATTGGGGTGAGCCACCTTAAACTTTTAAAACAGTGTCTGAAAAAAATTTGTTCTACCATAGAACAACTTTAAGTTTTGACATTCAACACATTCAGAATATGTTTAATCCTAAAACAGATACTGGCATCTCAAACACATAACAGACCCTGACGAGTCTGTTCAATAATTAGCAATATGACGGATGACAGGAGAGGTGCAGGATCTTGTAACCTTTCTGAGAATTTCGTGATTATATCTGGCATGTCTTACTATAAAGTGGGGTTCAAGTTTTTTTTGTTCTATGTTGTATTTTGTATACTATAGATATATATAGGAAGATGTGGTATGAGTGCCAATGGGACAACTCTGCATCCAAATAATCATTTATAAAAGTAAACCATATAGGTTAAGGTACGGCCTTCAACGTGGAGCCTTGGCTCACACTGAACAACAAGCTATAAAGGGCCCCAACAATTGCTATTGTATAACCATTCAAACGGGAAAACCAACGGTCTAATCTTTATAAAAAAAAAACGAGAAACGAGAAACACGTATAAATTACATAAACAAACCACAACTACTGTACATCAGATTCCTGACTTATGACAGGTGCAAACATTTGCAGCGGCATTAAACGTTTTAATGGTACCAAACCTTCTCCCTTTTCTGAAACAATAGTATAACATCACAACATAGAAAACGCACACGATAAAATAGCAATTGGAAGGCTTAACTCAATCAAAAAACGTAAATTAACACTATGAACAAATAAATTTGATCTGCGATACCTGAATGCAAATACAAACTTAATAAAATTATTAGGGATAAATAATTAAGGTCAAGAGCAAATAAACAGGTTTAAACAAAGTTAAAGTATGCTTAGTTGTCTGATCGTTTACTTTTTTTGCAATGACGTTGTCAGTTAATTTTGGTCTCCATGAGTTTTGTGGGCTATTGCGTTTCTGTTTGACTTTGTCATTCTTTGGCAATGTCATTGCCAGTTTATTTTCGACTAGATCATCTGAATATCCCTTGGTAGCCTTCACTTTTTTTCTAATATATCTGTAATATCTTTCGCCTATTTCTTGTGGAGCTTGCAATATTGTTATTAGACTTATTATATGATCAAATTCATTGTAATTTATTGTAGAATTTGGTGGCAGTTGTTTAAGGGTATTAAAATAGATTAGACACAAATGAAATATATTAAGAACACTTTTATTATTAAAATCCGGATTCATCGGTGACTTTTATTTACATGATATCTCTTAACAAGGATAAGTATATCTACATCAACTCTGTCAATACTCGTAACTGATTGTAAAACAAAGAATACTTTTAATACACTAATATAAAGACTTCAGTTGTGAATGTGAAAGTTGATTTTCGGAAAATGCAAGTGTCACAGAAATTGTTTATACACACAACATGTTTTATCAGTATAGAAAAAATGCAGAATGGATATTGAATTTAATAAATGTTGTTCATAGTATTGCTTAACATGCTATGGACAGTTGGGAATATGCATATTTAACACATTGATAATGGATTTGTAATGATACGTAACCAAATTTTTAATCATTACAGAAGAGTGTCAAATGTTAAACGTCCAAACAGTTAATAACAAAATATAACTTCACACTCCGCACAAAATCATGTTGTTAAATGATAGTGTAGGATATAAAACGTTGCATGTAATAAACTCCCAAAAGGGCTTCCTCATTTAGTGTTTTCTGATCATTTTTCCCGGGTAGTCATAAACAATCCGAATTGTATAATACAATTATTGTAGTACCTGTGTTTTACAGTAATTGGTTTTTACTTGAAATTCAAGAACTACAATTTTTTTGTTCCACTGTTACATTTTCAGCATTTTGAAAGTTTGTCAATTTCAAATCTTTTAAAGTTATGATTTTGAACATGGCGTATTGCGATTACTGCTGGTACTATTTCTGTACCAACATTTTTAGGACAAATCAAGTACTGTAAACACAGATACCTAAATATTACAATCATCATGATCATTTTAAAGTAAAAAAATAGTACTGAATATCAAAGTAAATTTCCAGTACTACAGATTTGTTTGTACACAACTAGTACATATGCAAAAGTAGCAATGTATGCCAGAATTATAAAGCATATATGTTTACGTCAGTTCTGAGAATTTCCTAATTCTCTTTTTTCCATAAACGATGGGTTTGCCATAGTGTGATTCAGTAAAATCGCATTTTTACGCTAAGATCTCTAAATTTGTCTTTGTCTTTATAACTTACCAGTTTATTGTAAAACAAGATCTCCTAAGTTTCATTTTCTTATGTAACTTCCCATAAGCTACGTCTTACTTATCGTTACGTAAATATTTGAAGCTGATATGAACATGAAATGATTTCGTATGACAACAAACAGAAAGTAAATGGATTGTACGAAACACTATACCTTCATTAAAAGATCAGGCATTTTATTTCTATTTCAAATTAATATTCAGATAGAGGCGTTTGCGTCAGTATTTAAGCAGCTTCAGTAAACAATCAACTTAATGCACATGAATATAAAAAAACACATGAAAGCCTATATCGGGAAGGAAAAGAAATATGTGCAAAGTCTGTAAATCTTTTAAACAGTTGATATCAAAGCCTACAAAACGGACCTGAAATCGTCTTTTATTTTGAATTTAAATGATCTACAATGATTTAATTCAGCGTATTATTTCTATTTATAACTAAAAATGTCTTTTACAAATAAACAAAAAGAATACTAATATTTACAAATTTTGTACATTCACCATTCGTAATTATATGAATACCTCCTATCTTGATGTCATATTAGCGATGTTGTTATATAATCCAATCTTTAGCGATACTATTTAATGGAGGTCAGTAAATTTTGCTTGGCTGTTTATCTCGGTGAACTCATAAAGTCAATAACAGATCTTTTCTGTGCACATTTTAAATAGTTATCTTTCTTTCTTTTTTTTTTTTTAAAGATTTCAATCGTTGCAGAATATAAAATATATAGTTAGTATTAAAAAACAAACAAGGTTTAAAAATGTACTTTCACCCCGCCGCAAGTCAGGGGACTCTGGCTTTTGTTACTCTTTCAGGTTTTTTTTTTAACTTGAGTTCGTATATACTTTTTTAAGTTTAGTGTGACGTCCATTTTCACTGGACTAGTACACAATTGTATTAAAGGATCAGCTGAGGACCAGCTCCTTGTGCAGGTTTTTCTCGCTGCGTCGAAGACCAATTGGTGGCGCATTCGACTGTTGTCTGCTCTTTGCTCGGGTTTTTGTCTCTATTATTGAAATATTCCCAATTTCCATTCTCAATTTTATAATATGTGTTGTTTGAAAAATATTAGTATAATAGCAATATTACTGTTTTTATGTGTATTTGTGCTTCTTTCGTGTGTTCAATACGTGACCAATGTAAACTTATATATTAATATTTGAATTATGAACGTTCATTGGGTGATATTGCATACATTTTTAAACAATGACCACATTTACACTCATACATATTCGTATGTCTATGTATGCTCTATAACAAAAGTAGATAACGGCGAGATACCGGTCCTTGGTATGGTGACATGAAATTTTGAACGAGAAAAAAAAATGTGAAAAAGGTGAAAAACATCTAATTTTGAGATATGTAAATGCTGTAGAAACGTTAACAACTGTAAATATATGTGAATATATATGTTTGAGATAACAATTTAGTGACAATTTAGTAGTTAGTGCCAATATATACCTGTGATTAATATTCAAGGACACAAGGACACACAGACTGGACATGTCAACAATATGAAAAATACTCCGAATAAAGCAGGTTTGAAAAGGGAACTCTCATTTAGCCACTCTGATATTTCTCCTTCACAAATACAAGTAGGTAAATCAGCAAAAACAATTCCAGATTCACCATCTCCAAATACCTCATTACAAGTCTCTGAGATGTCACAACCCACAATTATATCCGCTCAGGGCGAGACTGTGCTTCAGCTATCAGAAGTGGTATTGTCCGTAATAAACAACCCTCAGTTCGTCCAGGCAATATTTCCAATGGTGTTAGAAAAAGTGCTTCTAGATATAAAACCCATGGTCGAGCAAATGGTATCTGACAAAATTCAACCTTATATAGAAACAATTGATCAAAATAAACAAGCCTTAACATCACAAAACATAATCATTAAAGATCAACAAGATACAATCAATAAGCTGCAAACCAAATTAACTAATCTTGGAAAAAGGGTTGAAGAGCAAGAGCAATACTCAAGAAGAACAAGTCTTCGCTTTAACAACATCAAGATACCAACAAATGGCAATGGTAGAATGATAAAACCAGTTAATACTGACTATCTAGTTTTGCAGATCTGCAATGAGCAATTAGGTCTTGATATAAATTTAAAGGATCTTGGTAGAACACATCCAATAGGAAAGGTTAAGAATGGTAAAATGTCTGTTATAGTTCGTTTCCTGTCTTATAGAACACGTCAATTGGTTTTCTCAAACAAAAGGAAACTAAAAAACAACGAAGATAAACTTTTTATTTCGGAAAACCTTACAAAATACCGCTATGGGCTTCTGAAACATTTGAATGTCCTACGGTTCACCGAAAAAAATCATTCTTTTTGGACCCATGATGGTAAAATCATAGCTAAAGAAACACCAGAATCGGAAGATTATATCGTTATTTCGTGCAACCAGGATATCAGAGACCTAGGAGGTGAAATTTCCGATGAAGACGCAGATTATTAAACCGTTTACGGCTACACGTGTATCATTGTTTACAAACTCTATACTGTATAAAACTTGTCTTAAAATAGATACTAGTGAGCGCTTTCTCGATGTAACAGTTCTATTATTAATCTAAAATCACCCAACCGGAAATTTTGATTTGTTTTTCAGTGACTTACCTGTGCTAGTTGTATTTCAGTAATTTAAAAAAAAAAAAATTAAAAAATCGTTGTGTCTGATCACATATTTAAAGTTTTAGACTTTCCAAGTTAAATTAAAACTAATGTAGATATTCAAATTTCAATTACTATCATGATAAAATTTAATAGGTATAAACAAATATAAATATATATATTCATTTATAGTATGATTTTTCAATCTACAGTTAAAAGGTATATCATTTCCTTTTTTCCAATTTTGATATTTGCAAACATACATCGATTTACAGAACGCAAATATTCCTTGTTCATATACTGTTTTTTGTTTTTTATGTTCAAATGTTTTCATTCTTACCATTCGAAGTCAACAATTAAGTTATTTTTTCTTTGTTTAGTTTTTATACAGCCCTTTTTAAGCATGTGTGTCAGATCCATTTTTGACAATGGGTAGTGACGCAATCACACATAGAATAACAACAGGGCTATTTTACGGCAAAATTAGTGGAGTACTTACAAGAAAAGCGCTAAAAATACATGTCAATATATATGATATATTTTGTTCATTTATACTATGGCTGTGTGGCTTAGTTAAAAACCAATTATCCATGCTGAAAAACATTTTATCATTCTTGTTTATATGTCTTATATATGTAAATATGTTGATTTTGGCAGGAGATGTTGAATCAAATCCAGGCCCCGCAGTTGACATTTCTGATCAAAGTTTATCAATTTTCCACTGTAATAAACGCAGTTTGAGAAACAAACTGGATTATATTTCAAATGATATAGAAGAGTTCGATATCGTATTTTTCACAGAAACTCATCTGGCCCCTTTTATTACCAATGAAAAAATAGCACTCCCGGAATTTGAAACACCAATAAGAAAAGACAGGAACTCCGATGGAGGCGGTGTTATTATGTATTATAAAAGTAACATTAACATAAAGCGGCGCCTGGATTTGGAGCATGATAGTATAGAAATTATGTGGTTTGAGTTGAAAACAAAATTGCACCTGATATTGATAAACATAACTTATCGATCTGAACGTTTTTCACCGTCCCAATTTTGGTCGTTATACGATATGATGTTGAAAAGGGCATTAGACGAAAGTAATCATTTTATTTGTTTGGGTGATCTAAACAAAAATTTTCTTCTCAACCTTCCTAACTGTATCAGTGATATACTAAGTATAAATGGTCTATTTAATACAATTAGCGATGCTACTCATTTTGATTCTCGAACTGGATCGTTGTCCTTATTAGACCCAATATTGATAACTGATTCCATTCAATTTATTGACTCGGGTATTATACCTATCAATAGAGACATAAGTGATCATGAAGGTACTTACATAACAGTCAGAAGCGGGTTCAGTAACTCGAAGAGTTTCAAACGTACAATATGGGACTATAAAAGGGGAGATTATAATTTAATGAAACAGATGGTTTCAGAGGTCGAATGGAACAAATTACTGGATAATGATATTAGCATCCATGAATCTTGCAATATATTTACGGACGAATTTTTAAAAGTGACTGAATCTTGCATTCCGAAAAAAGAAGTAATTATTAGATCTAATGATAAAATTTGGTTTAATTCAAATCTCCGTAAAGAAATAAGAAAACGAGACAGGTTTCGTAAAATATTTATAAAAAATAAAAGCATGACAAACGAAAAGAAATTTAAAAACCAAAGGAATCGAGTGAATAATTTAAAGAAACAAATTAAACAAAACTTTTATGAAAATATTAATGAAAACTTAAATGAACTAAAGCAAACGAATAGTAGAGTATATTGGAAAATAATAAACTCCTTATTAAAAGAAGACAGATCTTCAAATGATATTCCACCGATGCAAAACCCTAGTAATAATTTTGAATTTTCTTATGATGCAAAAGAAAAAGTTGATATTCTAAATAGATATTTTTGTTCAATAGCTAGTCTAGATGATGAAAACAAAAAAATGCCCGAGTTCGATGATAGAGGTATTAATATTTTGTCTAAAATTACAGTAACTTTAGAAGACGTTAAAGATATTATTTCTACTTTAGATCCAAATAAAGCTGTTGGTCCTGACAAAATTAGTAATAGAATGCTTATAGCAGTAAAAAATGAAATTGCTCTTCCCTTATGTATTCTTTTTAACAAATCGCTCTCTCAAAATATATTTCCTAAAGACTGGAAATTGGCATATGTTATTCCTTTATTTAAAAATGGAGATAAGTCAATGCCGTGTAATTATAGACCAGTATCACTTCTTTCTTGCGTAAGCAAGGTACTAGAAAAAATAATATATAAACATATATTCAATCATTTAGTTTCTAATAAACTTTTGTATAATTTTCAGTCTGGTTTCCTACCCGGCTGCTCTACTTTTCATCAACTAATTGAGATGTATCATTCTATCGTATATGCTTTAGACAATAAATTCTATACAAGTTTAACTTTTGCCGATGTAAGCAAGGCATTCGATGGAGTATGGATAAGGGGTCTACTTCTTAAGTTAGAAAGATATGGTATAAAAGGTAATCTGTTATTATGGATCGAAAGTTACTTAACAAATAGAACTCAGAGGGTAGTATTAAAAGATGCGACTTCAGAATTAGGTAATCTTAAAGCTGGTGTTCCACAGGGTTCGGTACTGGGTCCTCTTTTATTTTTAATATTCATTAATGACATTGCAGATGATATGATTGGATTGAGTAGAATGTTTGCAGACGATACATCTATTGGACATACTGCTCCAGATGAAACTACTCTCCAATCTATGATAAATATCGATCTACAAAATATTAATTCCTGGGCAAATGATTGGCTAGTTAAATTCAATCCAAATAAAACTAATATTATGTTATTTAGTAACAAAAATTCAAAAAATAACTTGATTTTTCATTTTGGCGCAGTTCAGGTAGATACGGTTACTAGTCATAAACATTTAGGCATAATTTTTAGCAGTGACTGTAAGTGGACCAAGTATGTTGATTCTCTAATAGAAAAGGTATCAAAACAATTAAATGTTCTTAGACGTTTGAAATTCCGACTAAAAAGGGAATATTTAGAAAGAATATATTTAACTTTTATAAGGCCTGTTCTAGAATATTCTTCTGAAGTTTGGGATAATTGTGGTCAGTTGAATTCTGAAAGATTAGAAAAATTACAACTGGAAGCAGCACGTATTGTCACTGGTCTAACAAGCTATGCTAGCACTCAATCACTTTATTTAGAGACGGGATGGGAAAAATTAAAGACAAGACGGGAAGTGAAGAAATTAACTTTATTTTACAAAATTATGAAAGAGGACGCCCCAGAATACTTATTAGATTTAATACCCCCTACAGTTGCAGAAACGAACAACTACAATCTACGAAGCAGTCAAAATATATACCAAACCTCTAGCAGACTGTCTCTTTATCAGGAATCATTTATTCCATCTAGTATCAAACTGTGGAATTCGCTCGATTTAAGTATTAGAAATGAACTTTCTTTAAATATGTTTAAATTAAAAATTAAACAGAAATATTTTAAAAACAAATCACCCCCTACATATTTCAATATTGGCGATAGATATTTAAATGTTTTACACGCAAGATTAAGAAACAAATGCAGTGCCCTGAACATGGATCTGTATCACGCAAATATTAAAACTAACGCAATGTGTCAATCTGGTTATTTATATGAAAATGCTCAACATTATTTCCTCTCGTGTAAAAATTATACAGTGCAAAGGAATAAATTATTTTTTGAACTTAGAAAAGAAAATATACCTACCGACTTTGAAAATTTAATGTACGGCAATAGTTTGTTTAATATGAACATAAACACGCTTATTTTTATAAAAGTGCAGAATTATATTAAAGAGACCAATCGCTTTTCTAGTTTATAAACATTATGGTTAAATATATACCAATAACAATGTTCTTACTTTTTGTTGACTTCGAATGCAATTGTTCATTTTTTCCTAAGACATGGATCATCAATTTGATTTTATTATCCATCAGTTGACAACAACACTTTAATTTAATTGTTCAAAATACAATAAAAACTTACCTTTTGAGTGAATGTTTATTCCAAGATTAAAACAACCTATTAGGTAGGTCTTTCATAAAAATTTACGGTCAACTCGACTTTTAGGAATCGACGAACCATGTCGTATAATTCTTGTTAATTTCATGTCTTCATATTAATATTGTTTATGATGTTATTATTATGTATTTCATATTTGTTCGGATATGTATTATTTGTATGTAATGGAGAAGACGTTCTAAGTTGCAAAACTTGTGTCCAATCCTATTGTCAATGTTTTTGGACAATAAAATATGTTTAAACTAAACTATCAAGTGCATAACATTTTCTAAAAATACAAATAAATAATCAAGAACAGATATCATATTGTTGGAAATGCACAAACTGAAATTGAAACTTTGATCCTCAAAAATAGTTGTTTTATATCAGTATAAAAGGTAAACATCCAGTGTTCAATATATATCGGTGGGCTTGTTGGAACTGTATCTGTAACTAGTATTCTCAACAAAGCGCTTCTGAAATATCAATCGAAATAACCGATTCCACATGGTGTAAACACTGGTAAGTCGATAATAACACAGTAATAAGTCGTGTAAAAGTATATTGAACAACATAACTATATACATCTAAGTTGATCAAACTAAAACTAGAACCAGCTTATCATTTTGATTTGATCGTCACTGATGTGTCTTACCTCGTAGTACTTTATTTAGTCTTTTAACTTTTTTGGATTCGAACACCATTGATGATTCTTTTATAGACAAAATGCGCGTCCGGTGCAAAGACAGGATTTTGAACCTGGTATTTATGATGAGTTTATTTACAAACACCTGGTCGATGCCGCTGCTGGTCAATACATTTATGGTCTTGCACTTGATCTTAAAAAATATGTATTAGATTTTAAGTTATTCCATGGTTTTGAACTGGGTCTTATTTATAGATTTTATTAACATAAAGCTATCGGTGTCTCTTTTGATTTTTAAAATAACAATTCTTTTTTTTACAGAAATAATAGTTTTATAAAAAAATGTCTATCCCTCAAAGAAAATCGAAACACGAAATAGAGAAACATGGAATAGAACCCGAATTAAAAGATATAAATCCTGGTCTTTTCTCGATGAAATTAAACTTGATGTACATTGCCGACCATTTGAAAATTGAACATAGAAAAACAGCTTTACTTGCTGCAAAACAGGAAGAACATCAAATAGTCCATGCTGTTATAGATTTAATGTTAACATTACTGGATAATCCATTACAAAAGCGCAGGCGCGTAGCTCACAATACTGAAAAACTTGAACAAAATATCAAAACGAACCCAAAGCACTTGAATACATTAGCTGACCTTGCAGTCTTGTACAAAACTATAAATGCAGAGGACAAAGCTGTAGCGATATATGAGACAATTAATGAAATATTGATAAGTAATGATCTAAATGATATCAAAGAAAAGGCAGTGTGCGTTCTTGAACAAGGTTATGCGGTCCTGTGTGACGAATTCTCTCAAAACGAATGTGAAGCTCAACACAGATTGGCTGATTCTTTTCAACGTATGCAGTTAGAAAAGAGTGTATCTGTTGGTAAAAAACACGACCTTCTTTGCCAGGCCTTGAAACACACAATTATTGCAAAGCAAATGCTGTATCGTGCACTCAACTGTAAAACTAAAGACGTTATTGGTTATGAAAAGAAATCTAGCATGAAGATGTTTAAGAAAGGGATACAGCACATAAGAAGTACTGCCTATCCAAAGGAACATGTTTACATATGGAAATACTATTATGCAAGAGCTTGTAATAGTGCGACGCTCATAACAAGTTGTAACGATATTAAAGCAGTTAAACTGTACTGGTCAATAATAAAACAATTACCAAAACATGACACACAATATACCGTTTACAGGCACGTTCATATGCTTGTATTGGTCACAGACTCGTTACACCAAATGAGGTCTTCCATCAAGAAATAAAGCATAGTAAATTATCACATGAGAAAAATTTCCAAGTTGTTATGAAAAATCCGCTATCTGCTTTTGAGTATGCAAATGCTGAACACCCGCACGACGAGATTGTTCTAAATCGTAAAGGAAAGAGCTTGCTCTTCGTGTATAAGTTTGGACCTAAAACACCAGAACATGAAAACCATCTGACCGAGGCGGACAAAGCGCTATCCTTATCAATATCACTTAACCCTCGTTTGAACCATCTCAACTTTTCCACACGAATGAACGTCTACTTCGAAATGTCCTCTTTGAAACATACGTCCGCTGACAGTAGATACGATTTGTTACAGAAGGCATTGGATGATGGCAAAGTAGCAATACCTCTCACTTTAAAAGGCAATGATGTCTGTAAAGTTGCTGAAATTTGTCAAAGACTTTCAAAATTTCCTAAATCGTTTTTGTACGGACCAAAAGCTGTAACAAACAAAGAGTACCTTCATATTGCTCTGGATTATCTGAATCAATATATCTGCACAAAGGGTCAAACGTATACCCTAGCATTCGCCATGGGAACTATTCATTTCGACATGGGAAAATTTCGAACCGCCCTAGAATGGCATAAAAGAGTTTTCCTACTCTCAGATTACAAACGTGTAATTGGTAATGTTAGAAAATTGTGCCTTTGTATTCTGATATTAGAAGAGTCAGCACCTGTTTATATAGAGTTTATCAATGCATTAACATTTATTGCAAGCAAACTAAACAAATTAGATTTTGTTGATACTTTAGTACCGGACAGTCTTTGGAATGAATATCTTAACAAGCTGTTGAGATTTCTTGACTTTTTAAAATCATTTCCACTTACAACGAACCAGGTTGAAATTGCTGAGTATTTGAAGAATGTTTTATTAAAGAAAACTCTCATGTCAGGCCAACAGTTAATACAAATACATCGAAAAAGCCAGTACACACCGTCTACAAGAAAGGACTTAGATTATGAGTTAAAAACTGCAATCTTACTTCTTCCAGTAATTATGTCAGCAAGTGATGACCAGGACTTTGAATATGACTATTTTGCCGTCATGAGTCATGAAAATTCTGGTTGGATTGAATGTTTTCTTCAGAAGCAGCTGAGCACTCAGATGCTTTATAATGATATGACATTTACAGGTACATGTATGCTTAAGCTATATTAAAGTAATATGGTTATACACATTATCATTTGACATTTTGTTAAGGCTATAATCTTTGAAATTTAGAATAAAGTAAAATATTTTTGATTTTCTAAAATGGTTGATTGTGATTCATATGTATGATCAACCCACCTACCTATAAAACTAATTCTAAAAAGAGACGTCAGATTCACTTTGTCAGTTTTTTTTTAAAACGCATTCTTTGAATTAAAATACAATAACAGGGAAACGATGTTCATTCCTCTCTTATAAAGTCAAACCATTGGTCAGGCTATATATTGTTAAGCAGTTCAACGGATGTACCGATCTCTGAGTAAATTTAGGAAGAGGTAGTCAATAAAAATTGACAAAATAAAAAAAAAAAGAAACAAAGGCCCAACCATTAAATCTAACTATCCAAATAATGTTTGATACTTTTTTTCATTTATTATTTGTTTTAGATTGTCCTGAGGCTATCAAATATGACTCCTGTTCAACGTTATTGGAGACCACCATTAACGGTATTAATAAAAGTCGAAAGGTCATACTGGTTCTTTCAAATGATTTTTTGACCAGAGAATGGTGCGTGCTGAAGTCAACAATTACAGAAATGCTACAGAAAAGACATGGCATTCTTTTAGTTGTTTTACTGGATAATTGTGATGTGCCACCAGAAATAGATTCTGAACATTTATTGTACTTTGATTTCACCGACGAGAAGAAAATCCCTATGGAAATTCAAAATTTGAAACTGGCTTACCTTTCAGTTTAATAACTGATAATATGCTACACGGTTTCGATTGTCATTCAATGTTTGCATTTTATATGTCCTTCATTATACAAGCAATTGGATTTGATTGGTACCCACGAATATAAATGAATCCACAGTATGAGAAGTTGAATATACACCACGTTTTAGAATGTATACAATACACTTTCAATCATAATATTGATCACAGTCAAACAATCAAACAATCAATCGTTTGTATCGGAAGAAAGTTCGAATCTTCTTTGGAGTATTTATTGGTTCAAATTTGTCGCCGTACATTTCATTTGGAGTCGGATTGAATTTTCATTATGACTTTTAGAGGAAGCTAAAAGTTTGATCAATTTTAATGTTACAATTTGAATTGAACTTCCCAACGAAGTTTGAGTTTAATTTAAATTTATAGCACAATATTTGCTTGATGTAGGAAGTTCCATTTGTAGTAGATGAAAAGAAACATACAAAAGAGTAGCAACAATAGATGATAACAGATAGTCTTTAATCTGTTATTATGATTAAATTGTAGCGATTATAATTGATAAATAACGACTATTATTAGACGATAAACCGTAATGTGGATCTTTTATCAGCTGTTTTACAACTTTTAATCTAAAACAGTTATGTCAAGAAGTAGGACAGGTTTATTGCAAAAGTTTGTATCGTGTTTTTTCTTTTATTTACAATTTGTTGGTGCATTAACTTAAAGGTTGTTTTATTTTCTATTACTATCTTACTATTTCTGTGCGCTGCATAACGATAGTATCATTAGCATTTTCAACTGTTTTATTTTTGGTTATTTTAGTTTGTTCGGATTCATTGTTATTTTCAGAGTTTTCGGTATCGCAATTGAATTACATGTTGGTATTGTTATGAATTCAGTGTCAATATCAGATATGGTAATTTTAAATATGTTTGGTATGTTTTTATTTTCCTGCGGTACGAATTCACGAATCTGATCAATATGTCTCTTCCATACTAAATCTCCAAATTGGACTTGATAAGTTACTGTTCCGAGTTTATGAACGATAGTTCCTTGTTTCCACTTGTTATTGTCTCTATAGTCTCTTTAAGATTTGGACTCGCTAATGGATGCAAAAAGAATATTTGTTTTTTTACCATCTCCTCATTTTATTATTATTCTCTGTGGAGCTAATGATTTGACAGATTTAGAATTGACAGGGAATGGTTTAATTGAAAATGTAAAAATGGTCTACCCTACGTTACCAGGCTTTATTTAAAAAGGTTATTATAATATGGTCTTCAATGCTACAGTGCGATACTGGCATGTTGCACCCTTGGATGCGGGTGCAATAATAGAACAGAACAGAAAAAGAGAAATTTAGTGGCCAAAAACTTTGTTACAGAAAATTGGGGTAAAGCTATATTACATGAGAAGTGTCTTTATACAGAACAAATAGAACTAATTTGTCACAAACTGGAAATCAGGTTTTCTTGAATAATATACAAGGGTGTGGGGGTTGAGTCTTTCCTACGCACACCATAATCAACTTTTCCTAAGTTTCAATAATGAAAATTTTGTGGAGCTGAGAACCCATGTCAGATTTGGTAGCTGACTTGGGCTCTCATGTGGCGGTCCAGGGAGACTGGTAGTGATTGGGGGATTATTTCACTCGGCCCTTGCTCTGGGCCTGACAAGTTCTAAAACTTGCAGGTTTGGAAAATGTGGTTAGTGGTAACGGTGGGGTCTACAGATGGGTGACTCTGGGACCTCCTCCACCTCATCTTATAGAGGGGAGGCCTACACCTGCCAACAGGTGGGGCACTAATAACTGGAGCATTGGTAATACGAGTGTTTTCCCCGGTCACTCCCCATGGTAGGTGGTGGTGTAACCGTGTTTAACTACCAGGGGTTTTATGACACTATGTCAACATAGGTCAGCTGATAGCCATTGTGTATAGGTAATCGGTAGTCACCCTGGCGCCTCAACAAAATATTATAGAATACTCTGTAGCCAAAGTAATGCCACAAAGTAAAAATGTATATTCTAGTCATGAAAATGTAAATACAAGTTGGTGTAATAAAATGTATTTTTAATTCAAAGGATTGTTTTTGTATAAGTTGTAAATGAAATACAGAGGATGGAACCTCTACACAAATGAGTAAAATATACAGAAAGTCTGTACAGTATTTGAATTTTGGTATTTGTGAATTACAATTAACAACACACAAAGAGAGACAACTCTAGTTTAATTTTTAACATATTTTAGAAAATACGTCAACAACTCTTGATCGTTGTTCTTCGTCTCATTGTTATTCGTTCAGTATTGATATAGGGTCTTCTTATATGAGTATTGCAATTAATCACGAGTGGAGCTAATACTGGTTGGATTAAATGCTTTCTTAAACATCAGCTGAGCACACCAATGGTCGGTTGCGACATGGTATTTACAGTTAGCTATACCATGTATACAGTATTATGTTATCGAGTGTATATTTAATTTCCATTCAAATCACAAAGGTATTTACAAAAATCAATTTTTACCCTCACCAAGCTGTTTTTGGTCTAGAAACATGGATTCTTTTCAAGCAAACAAAAATATTACACACAAAGTGTCCATTTGGCTGTGCGATTGCAGTCGTGATATATGGTATATATTAAATGCCGTATATAGGTAGCCATACATATCATCCCTGTTTGCAAATTGACACCCGATCAAGTGTTTGATTAGTACATATACTATATGCTTTTAACCACAATTTCTGTCTTTTAGCAATGTGCCTTATATGTGTTTTTTTGTGATTCCTAAAGTGTTGCTATTATATCACAAAATTATATGCCGTAAAATCACTGAATTATTTCGTAAGGAAAACCATACTAGTGTGATATATAAATAATTTATTCATTGAGTAAATGAAAAAAAAAACACATGACTAGAATATTTTTTTGTCAATAGATATATCCAAACACATCTTTATTGATTAACATAATTAAGAAAAGAAAAAACGAATATGTGTATTAAGTGAGCTTGTTGTTAAAATATTTGTAATTCGTTTTACGTTTTCCTGGTATTGATTATGACTCCTGTTCAACGTTGCTGGAGACTTCCATGGAAGGTATAAAGAAAAGTCGGAAAAGCATACTAGTTCTTTCCAAAGACTTTCTGACAAGAGAATGGTGTCTGTTGAAAAAGATAATTAAAGAAACACAACAGAAAAGATCGGACTTTTTATTGATCATTTTATTTGAAAAGTGTGATGTGCCGTCAGAGATAGATGATACACATGTATTGTACTTTGATTTCACTGATGAAATGAAGATTCCTTTCGAAATTCAACATTTGAAGTTGGCTTTAATTGAAAACTGATTGATTGGAGACACAATCATATGTTCGCTTCATTTCTAATATTAGGAATTATGAAGGCGTCATTGTGATTTTGATTTGAAGAAGGGCACCGATGGTGCTGTTCCTTTGCTTTTTTTGATGCGCAATGTTAATGATTTTTGGGTTATGAAAAGAAACCAATTGTTTTTCAAGAGGTATTATTCATATGCGTATTCTCATTTTTTGAAATATTTTAATGTGATCTGCATATGTAGTCAATGAGAAGGTGTGTGTAATTTTCCTGATTGAATCATAAAGTCAATAGTAATAGACGCCTGCTTTCAATACTATTGTTTACAGGAAATCTTCTGATCATCAAATGATTCATTTGCATCTATTTTTTCATTGGTTACTTATATAATAAGAAATTGCTCATGTCCAAAAGGTTAATTGTAAAAAATTTTCGAACCATGATATGCGGATTGTAAATTTTTTTTTGACAACCATTATTCAACTTAGTTCAGCTAATTTTATCATCTTACAACATGAACAGTCGACCGCTAAGACAGCAGACAGGATATTTATTAATTGCATATGCAAAACTAAATGACATACATATATGGTTATTTGTTTGGTCATATTCACTGGTCGAGAGTGTAGTATTTTTTGTTTAGTTCGAATTTGACTTCCAAACAATCTAAAATGAAAATAAATATTGTGGGTTATTGGGGTTTTATTTCAATTTGCTTTAAGATTTCTCAAAATTAGGCGGCGGAGCTTCTCCAAAAACTGTTATTTTTGTTACAATCTGCATGCTGCAAGATACGTGAATTGCATAATTTTGAGTCTTTAACTATGCCTGCTTTTGAATATATAATTAAAACAGATACCAACGACATGCTGTTTATGTGTATTTATTTCAAAAATGTTAATCACATTAGCGTCTGGCTAAACCAGAAAATAAATTAGTAAACAAACTCTAAACAGGTTTTATTGTATTGAACTAAATCATCGCACAGAGTACATGCAGCCATCTGGATTTTTCTGTTTTTGTCAGATTTGTTACTTCATATTCAAAAATATACGGAAAAAGACTACTTAGACAAGTATTTTGTTTCAGATAAGCCTTGCTTGGTAGTAAATAATACTATTTCATTGATAGTCATTAACTGGTGAATATGTATTTTGTGTTTATTCAAAGTAGATGTTTTGTAGACGGAGTTGATGTAAAATTTATGTACCAATGATTTAGATAATTACAACTTTTATTTTTTTTATTGTGCTTAAAGAAATATTTAATTTATATTTATGTGGTCCTAAATAAAACGATAGAATATTAAAAAAAAAGATGTGGTATGATTGCCAATTTGACAACTTTCCACAAGAGACCAAATGACACAAAAATTAACAACTATTGGTTACCGTTTGACCTTCAACCATGCGCCACGCTCATACCACATTATCAGCTGTAAACAGTTCCGGAACTACAAATGTCAAACAATTGAAACGAGAAAACAAACGGCCTAATTAATTTCAAAAGAATGAACGAAAACAAACATGTAACACTTCAACGCACGACAAAGACTGAATTACAGGACTTGGAACAGGCCCATTCATACAGAATGTGGTGGGGTTAAATATATTACCTGGATTTTAAACCTCCCATTACCTGTGAGATAGGTGTAACAGTATAACATAAAAACGAACTATAAAAATCCGTTGAAAAGGCTTAAGTTTTCAGATGGATAAACAAAAATACATATGACAAAAACATAGAGTGGACGTGACCGGGTACTTGTATATCCCAAAACAAAAAGACACATCTCACGGATCTGGGTGTACTCGCAGTTACTGACAGCTAGTTCAAAGCCACTAACAACTAATAACTGATTAAGAAATGCTTCTAAGACTAAATAATCAATTAGTACACATCCATCATCCAATGAATTTAGTATAAAAAAGTCATTAATAGTCAAAGAAAAACATGACCTTGTGCAATGCCAATGTCTTATTGACCGATTAGATAGAGACGCGCGCGCTCGGTTAATACCAGGCTTTCAATAGATAGTGAAGTCGAGAATAAACCAAAGACCTTCAAAATTATTAACGTTTACACTTTTTTAAGAAATAGTGTACATTGTAGGAATCATACAGTTATAAAGTACTGTAAATTGAGGAGTTATTGCGTGTTTGGTATAGCAATAATAAGAACTCGTATTGGGATAACTGAAGTTGTGAAAGTTCTTTAAAAACATTCTTTATTTTAACAGATTTTTAATTATGAAATTACAGCATGTTTCCTACTACAGTTTGATACAATAATTTGCTCATTATGGAAACAGAACGTACAGTGACCATATTGTGTTTACCTTCAAATCGTTTGACTCTGTATGATTGTTATCTCTTTTTAAAAGATGCCCATCTTGTTTCTCCGAATCTTATGGTTGTTGTCTGATTTCAAATCGTGACAAATCTCATAATATGTATAATATTAATGTATATACAACACTGTACATGTATATTTATATACTGTCCATTTTCTTTCCGCCTTGTTAACATTCAATTGTTCATAAAATACAAGAGCTCATAAGAAAGAATGAATAACACTAGTCCAATTGTTAACTTTACGTTCCGCTATATTGGTGTTAACCTAGCTCTAACTTAACAATTTAGATTCTGGTGAGTATAATGTACGCCTATATCCAATCAAAATGCAAACATAGTACAGGATTCAATTAAGTATGTCTTGCCTAATGCCTTACACCTAGAAGTGGACAACAGTTAAGACAATTAAAAAGATGAAATCATCATAGATACCAGGGTTACATTTTGTAATTACGCCAGACGCGTGTTTCGTCTACAAAAAACATCAACGACTCTCGAATTCAAAAAAGTTAAAAAGGCCAAATAAAGTACGAAATGTATGTAAGAATGTATATTCTTACATACATTTCAATTTAGCAACAATTCAACAGAACATGCATAAGGGATATGTATTATCACCCAGTTGATACGATATTCTACAATTTGTATTTTATATAGAACTTTTTTGTCACAGGGTTACTGCTCATAAGGAAGCCGTTCAACGAAGAATCCCAAGTATTAAAGTTTAAGTTTCCCCTGTCAACATTTTTACTGTCCCACTCCCCTTCGGTTCAACATGTTAAAATGTCTATTTAAGATCAGAGAGGACAAGTTGTCATAACAATTTTGACCTATCAAATTATTCGTATTGCTAGTTAAGGATTTACCAAGGCAATGCAGTATATGATCATCTAGGCATTCCAATAAAGCTGATATTATCTCTTTTTTCATTGGTAGGGTTGTTGTTTTTTAGTCCCAGTCTCAATTTTGTCTGTTAAAATCTATTATTTGTATTTGTCGTTTTTTCCTAAGGCACTGTCTGTACCTTATCAGTCGTACTACAACTTTGATATAATAGCCTCCCTTTACAAACTGTTTAAACAAACTCGTACGCAGTGTACAAATATATGCTAGTTCTAATCTATTTCCAAAACTTTGAAGAAAATTAATCAAGTCGTACATTCAAACTTATTTAAGTGTACTTTACATTTCTTGTTTTTATAATTTAAGTAGCAAAGTAGTATTTTTGGTATAATATATATCAGATGTGTTTAAGGTCATCAGTTTTTTGAAAATATATCCGAATAGACATACGTTTTAATTTAAATGTCCTCTATATGGGTCTATGCCAACTTGATTTGAAGTTCATTGTATTCCCATTTAAAATAAATGCTTGACACAAATAGTCGATTGCTTTACAAAATAAGACTTATTCAACCTATTTCAATGTTCCCAAGATTGAAATAATAGATATGATTCATAAGGGAGTTATTACGTAGTTTTTGTCTGGTTCCTCCTGCTAGCAAGTACATACATTACAGTTATTCAATTACAATGAGTTAGAATATGTTTGGTAAACTATGGTATGGTTAGTTTTTAAAATTATATTTTATAATTTTTAATTGAAAAAGATTCGTAGTAAAAATATGTTAACAAGTCAATTAAAGAAGTTTTGTCAATATTATTGAATAAATCAGTTGAGAATTACCAACTTTCCATGATAAATAATCCTTTATGTGCAACGAATTATGATTTTGTTTTTAATTTATGTATTTTCTTCTGCAGTGTATCACGATTGACATAAGCACATAATATTGCAAATTTTAAAATCATCAATCAAAGAAAACATGGTAAACAAAGGTCGATACAAAAAAAAATAATTTAATTACTGGTCTATGTTTAACCGTACTGTGGGTTTATTATTGTGTGTTGGATACCAATTTTCGTGGCCTTCGAGGGTACATATGTAACACAAATTCAAATATTCAACGAATTACAAATTTTCTATAGGCTTTGTGTGCACAGATCTGTAGAACCACGAAAACAAATATCCCGAAAAATGCAAGTTTTTCTCTATCCACGAAAACTGATACCAACAACAATAAATGAATCTACAGTATTTAACTCAGCATTTTACTAGTACTTGTTTGTTGTTTTGAAGCGTTTATCTTCAACTTTCACAAGGAACAAGTATTCAATAAATCAATTCTATATATCTCTAGTTTTTATTGCATTAACAGTTATATATACATGCAAATCTGTTATGATGCATACGTTCATATATACATGTACATTGTTTTCGTTTTTACAATATAATATTTTCATTTCACTTTTTTTATTACAGAATCAAAAATTGTGAACACATTCTGTTTCTCATAGATGAAAAAGACGACAACATGGAAATTAATAAATCGAAATTCGACCCAATATGTCCCGGCTTATTTCAAATGCAATTAAAACTAATGAGTACATCAAATCAGGCGCGTATCAAAAATCGGGAGATAACTTTACACAATGCGAAAGAGAAAGATCATCCAATAGTGCATGATGTTATTGATTTGATGTTAATTGTATTGAATAATCCGTTACGTAAACGTAGATATTTACCTTACAATATTGAAAAGCTTGAACTGATAATGAGACGTAACCCAAATCACTTAAATACATTAGCTGACCTTGCAGTTTTGTACAGAAATAGCAATTTAGTAGAAAAGGCTATCACAACCGAAGAGAAAATAGATAAAATATTGAAAGGCAGTGATCAACATGACAACAAAGAAAAGGCAGTTTGTGTCCTTGAACAAGGGTATGCTGAGTTGTTTGAAGAATATACAGAAGACGGACTAGAAGCACAACAAAAGTTATTCGAATGCTTAGAGCTTATCAAAGTTGAAAAGAGTACAGCCGTAGGACGAACCAAAGATTTTCTTTGCCAGGCCTCCAATAACGCAATGGGTGCACGACGACTATTGTTTCAAGCTATAAACTGTAAAACAACACACAGCTTCGTTAACAAAAAGAAGTCCAGTGTGGAAATGCTAAAAACCGGCTTACAATATCTTGCAACTACTTCGTATCCCAAAGAACACTATCACATTTGGGAATTTTACTATGCAATGGCTTGCAGCAGAATGCCTGGCTTTAAGGCTGCCGACTACAACGACAAACCAATGTGTCAAAAAGCTGTTCAACTATTCTGGCAAGTAATTGTGAACTTACCAAAAAACAACGGATGCTTTACCATATATAGAGCTCGCTCATATGCATATATTGGCTATATACTAATTTCAACGTCGGACGCCAATCCAAAATACAGATTATTGAGCGACGATGAACAATTCAAAACCATACTTAAGATTCCATTGTTATCATTTAAACATGCTAACGATGAATTACCAAGCGATGAGGTTGTTCTGCGTCGAGATGGTATGAGTCTTTGGATATTGGTCAAGTATGGTTCGTCTAGAATTGATGAGGAAAGCTTTGACTATCTAGCCAGAGCTGAGCAAGTGTTATCGTCATCTATATCACTAAGCCCTTGCATGCATCAAGTCACGTTTTCCACAAGGATGAAAGTATATTTAGAAATGTCCTCTTTGGAAAGAGTCCCCCTTGATAGAAAAGAAGATGCCTTAAAAAGGGCACTAGAGGACGGAAAAGCTCTAGTATACAATAAAGTGAGCATGAGGGATGTATGTACTATCGCTGAAATTTGTCAGAGACTTGCTAAATTTCCAAAATACTACCTTAATGGACCAGAAGCAGTTATAAGCAACAGCTACTTAAATGCAGCCCTAGATTATCTAAATCAATGCTTTCATGCAAAGGGTTATACTTATCATACAGCCTACACATTTGGAATAATCTATTTCGATATGGGAGATTTTAGGACCGCTACAGAATGGCACAAAATAGCTCTCATCTTGTCAGATTTTAAGTTAGGAAATGGAAATATCCAACAATTATTATTTTCAATATTGAGATTGGGAGAAGAATCACATGTGTATATCGAGCTCATTCATGCGTTAACATATATAGCTAGAAAATGGAAGGACGTAGAATTTCTTCGTAGATTAGTACATAAAATTCATGGGGATGACTATCTTAGAAGTCTTTCAAAATATTTGATTTTTTTACGAACATTCCCACTCACAACTCAGCAGGTTGAAATCGCAAAGTGTTTGGAAACTATCTTATTCAGGAAAAATGTCATAACCGGTGATCAGTTCGGTGTTTCTAAGTACAGCAAATCTACAACAAGTCACTTTGGATATGACGTTCATGAAGCAAACTTGCTTCAACGAGTTCCAATTGGAATTGAACCTGCTGATGTCTATCAAAACTATACATTTGATTACTGTTTAATTATGAGTAAAGTTAATTCTGGTTGGATTCAATGCTTCGTACAGCAACAGCTAAGCATACAAATGGTTGATGGTGACAGTAAATTTGCAGGTAGCAATATTAACTTTAAGAATACCTGTAATCTTTAAAGACATTTTTTTTATTAAGAAATTTTTAGTACTAGTATTCAAAATATTGTAGGTTTCAAATGTGTTCACGTTCAGTCTTCACAAAGAAAATTAATATCAAATTCTTCATGTAGGTAGCCATACAAACTCTTCGTTCGGTAAATAAAAAAATGCAACAATTGTCTGATGAACCAAAGTGTTGCCTGTCTCAATACAAGATGTTTACCGTTTTGTAACATGAATCTATTTAACATTCGATGGCTGACCCGATTTCCAGGCATCAATCTTCATGATCTCTGTTCAACAACTCTGCAAACAACATTTTGAATTGTTTGCTTACCCATAATATAATAAAATATTCACCGTCAGGAAATGAAACAATTACTCACGTTATCTGATGATACTTACCTGTAACTGTAAAATATGAACACACGTATTTGCACTATAGCACAGCTTCATAGGTTCAATAAATCATTACAAAAAATAGATATTTAAACATAGATGTTATTCTTATTTATATTTGAGTTGTTGTCTTTTTGACACATTCACCATTCCATACGTAGACTCCTACTTTTAATTAATTTTAGGTTTCCCTGGTATCGATTATGAGTCCAGTTCATCGTTGTTGGAAACTACCATAAACGGTATCAATAAAAGTAGGACAAGCATACTTGTTCTTTCGAAAGACTTACTAAAGAGGGAATGGTGTATGTTAAAGCCGATAGTTACAGAAATACTACAGAAAAGATCGCACTCTCTATTTATCATTTTACTTGAAACGTGTGATGTGCCGTCGGAGATAGATGATACACGTTTATCGTACTTTGATTTCACTGACGAGATGAACATTCCTTTCGAAATTCAACATTTGAAGTTGGCTTACTAGAAAACTGATTGATTGAAGACAAAATCATCTGTTCGATTCATTCTCATATTATGAATTCGGAAGACCTCACTGTGATTTTGATTTGAAGAACATCTATACATAACACTGTTCCTGTGTTTATTAGCTGTTGCTGTGCACATTTGACTGATTCTGTGTTACGAGACATTTTCATCCTTTGTTTTGCAATTAGTATTATTCACATGTAGACTCTCATCTTTTGAAGTATCATAATGTGATCTGCATTTGTAGTCAATGAGAAAGTTTACGAAATCAATCCGACTGATGGAATCTTACAATTCATAATAAATGTCTGTTACTTTCATTATCATTGTTAACTTGGAATGCATTCATACTTACTATGCTTAATATGATTAAAAAAAAACTTCCTGGAAATTGGCTTACCATCAAATTTTTCTTTTGCCTCTATTTTGTTTTACAATGCTAATTAATATAATAAGATATTGTTTATGTTCAATGTTCATGTTTATTATAGAGGTATGTCGTACCATGATATGCAGATTTCAAAACTTGTATTTATCTATGACAACTTATACTCAGAAAAGCTTAACAAAAACGTTCAGCTACAATGTATTTCTATCATCTTACAACATGAACAGTCGCTCTAAAAGACAACAGACATGATAGCAATTATTTAAAATGTTAAACTATTATTATTTATTTGTTTGTATTTATCAATGGAGGTTGTGTGTATTTTTAACACAAGTTTGACTTTTTGTCCGGGTGTATTCATGTTTTTTTTTTAAACGGTCTGGGGAACTGAAGATTCAGACACACAATACATTGTGTTTTTTTTTTTTTAAAAACGGTAAAAAATTTAATAGCACAATTCTGTAGCTGGTCAGTATAAACCATATATTTGGTTTTAAGATCTTACTTACAGACCCTGGAATTTGTCAATATATATTTGTTACCAGACCCTTGTTTTTATTTCAATAAGTGGTACTCATACACCGTATACATGGTCATTTGAGGTTACTTATAGACAGTCTAATGAGGCTATGAATTTTAATAACATATCATGTACTTTTGTGAATAGAAGTTGACAATATACCAAGTAGGTCAAGAAACATGATACATGATTATTATAGAACATCTACTTGCATGAACATATGTTAGTTACATACCATGTATTTAGGTGATTCATGTTACTTTAAGACCATGTATTTTGGCACTAGATCATTATTTGTTCAACATTTGCTGGTAACAAACCATTAATCTTGTCAATATATATTACTGACAATATTTGGATCACTACTATATGGTTATAGACTATGTAATTCGGTTGTACATATATCTTATAGGGTTTGAATTTGGTCAATAGATGTCGGTAATGGACCATGTAAGCGGTCAGTAAATGTTGATAATATAGTTGGTCGTTAAATGTCCAGACTATTCATAAACCACGTTCTAGCTTGTATATATATGTTGGAAGTATACCACGACTAATATACCAGGTGTTTGGTCAAACAGAAGTGAGAATGTACATTGTATAAAGATATTTTTTGTCCGCTGAATAAGTTACTGGTGATGGTGTGTTAGTTTGATTTATATCATTTTCCGGTTGTTTGTATATAGATAAGACCGTAGTATTCACTTGGTTTTCCTGTCTGAATTCTTGTCATTAGTCATCTAGTTAGTTGTCTAGTTATTAAGTTTTGTCATTGTTAATTATTACATCGGATGAATGAGAACTAATAAAGGTCTCAAAACAAGTTGCATAATGTATGTTCACTTACAACACTAAAAAGCAGTTATGATTACGGTTCATTATATAGGTTTGTCGTTGTTTAGCCATGGCGTTGTTAGTTTATTTTTGATCTATGAGTTGAATCTCCCGATCGTATCTTTTGCCTCTCTTATTCAATGAAACTCATGTTTTCTTGTTTTCCAAAAGCGCCTGGTTTTTGTTTTGAAGGAACGATTGATTTCATTAAATATTTCCTGTATGTTTAGTTGACTGCTCCATAGGGTAGCAATTGTATTATGTATTCTTGTTCTATATCGGTTCATGTTTTTCATTCATTTGTATCTTGTTGTACAAATTTAAATGTACAAGGAAAACATTGTTTATATTAAATATAATTTGTACTTTGAATATGTTGCACTTCACAAATCACCTTCTTGGTTCTCTTTAAATTAATACATTGTCTTATAAATGGTAAAATACACAAGGTATTCCTTATCTCGTACAAGTGAATATGAAATATCCTGCGGTTTGTTGAAAGTGGACAGAATTGTTATTTTTATTATCATAATATTAAAACCATTCTATATAATATTGGTATATTAATTCGCCCTTTAATCATACTACAATCAGAAAGATACAAAAAGAATATTCTAACTCGTAAGTCGAAAATAAATTGATAACGCGATGGTCACATTCGACTAAAAGGAGAACGACATGAGGAACATATCCTCTATCATCTGTAAAATGTACATTCCATAACAGTTTACCAGCATTCTATGTCGTTCGTAAGATTTACAAATAAATGATATCAGCTGGACCACTTTGAACTCTGGTTATGATAGCCATACTACTGCAATCGTCAACTCATATCTTCTTTTTTCATTGACTTTAACAAAAATGTGTTTGTGTAGTAAATATAAAAGATAAACACATATCCATGTGCTTTTGTTGTTTGTTGTTGCCAAAGGCTAGTCACAATTTAGTACAAAGGAAGATAATTCATAAAGAATCAATGAGCAGTCAGGTAAAACGGTGAACATTCATTCTAAGTTTTAACCTACCGTGTATCGATACAAGTTTAAAGATTTTGACAACAACAACAATTTAAATAAAAATGTGTCGATTCATGTACAATTTTAAATAAGCGTTTTATGTTATCTTGAGGTTTATGTCTGACGCAAAAAGGCTATAAAATGGAGGTTAAGGGCATTTTATTGTATGAAAAGACCGTCTTTCAAGAAAATGTTTGATAACGTACCGTATTGTCTGTGCATCCATTCACATGTCATATATATGAACAATGTACATGTAAGAACCAGTGATAGCTTTTATGAAATAGCTTTACACTCTATTTTATATGTAAATGAGTAATGGAAAGCTTTCTCTTTATTACGGTTTTGATTTTTCGGGCTACAATACATAAGTTACTAGGAAATCATTAACATATCGGTACTAATTCCAGTTTGTTTTGCCTGATCTTTTGAAGCATTCGCATTATTGTTTTGACAACTATTAAGCTGATTTAGACATTAAACCGCCATTCATGTAAGCGACATAAGAGAGCTCTGTAACAATCTATCTTGGGAGTGAAGACGGGACAGTGTCATATTCTAATGATAACATTCTAGATACGATTTCTTCTAAATACACGATGTATTTGACCTTGCATTTATTTTGGTGCACATGGCGTAAAGAGCGTCCTAAATGGTGATGTTTATATAATTACAGGTTTGATTATATTGCATACATGTACTACTATAGACTCAGGAATATCAATATATACATCGCTGTAAATTTAATCGAAATTTATTCATTCAAGTGAGAGGTGTTTCCCAAATCTGATGAAATATTTGTTTTTAAAAAGGACGTAACCTTAAGTATGAATTTAATAAGTTTCTAAACAGACGGTTTTTTATTACCAGTTCAGTATCTCGGATTTAAAGAAAAACAAAGAAAACATTGAATATGTTTGTTTATTCATGGCTAAATGTATAGGGGTAGTGTTGAGAACGCACAAAACATGATTGACCCCACGGCATTTTTTGCGTTTACCTAAAATAAGGAGCCTCCGGCCTTTGTCGGCATTCACATAGAAAAATACCGAAATATTGCTAAAAGAAATAACGGATTGGAACACAAAGATCGCCGAATAGAAATTAGATATTAAAATTTGGGGAAAACCTAGATAACGGATAAGTAATTTGAAATATCAGAAACACAATCTGAGATCACGAATTTAATACATTTGTGTAAGTTTCCTTGAAGCCTTCTGCATGTTCAGTCGCTAACTGTACTGGATTAGTGAAGGGAAACTCATAGACGTTTTGGATTTAAAGATGCTAATCCTGGTACCATGTATAAGTGTTTACATGACACATAGTGCTAATATATCTGTATAATTATTTAAATTATTATAACTGTGTATAGTAAGGGTACTATTTCGACTGTTTAGATTGACAAATTGATTAATTGTTAATCTAAAATACTGAATATGATCTTAATTATTTATTTGTTAAATGCCACGATACGGGTGCATGGGTCTCATAATCAATTCAAATGAATACCTCGTATTTAAACTGCTACAGTGTTTTAAATAGCCGAAGAGATTCATACCGATTGTCATCACATTTAACTGTATATATATTGACAATATCTCCATTAGAGCAACTTCTAATTGTGTATTCATTCTGGAAGGAGATATACATACAGAATTTAGAGAAATTATACAATAATTAAAAATCTTTCGACTAGTAAAGATCTATTTTGATATAAAAATATGAAAACTCAGTTTAAAATATTAGTTCCTATGGCTTTATGATGGATTAATATGAATTTGAAGCAAAGGTCAAAATGTAGAATGTCCAATTAGCCTATGACCTTGACATAAATTTCAAGGCCACAAACAAAGTTCCTAAAATCAAGAGACCCTAGGTCTTTAATATGTATGGGTAATGAGTTATATCACTTTACACGTAATTTTAAATAAAGGATGGGTGAAAGTACCGTTCAACCAAAATATATAAGTAACGACATATCGCAACTAACAATTTAGTAAACATAATTTGTCGATATGTGCTTCAAAATAAGCCAAAATATTGCAAAATCAAAATTTAGAATATGACCTTGACCATTTACTTTGACCTAATTTTCATTTTTTTAGACCTCAAATCAAAAGACCTTAGGTCTCTATCACTTATGGTTTACCAGTTAGAAACGCATTTCACTTATATCACATACATAAGGGGGAATAACTCTCATATGGAGTCTCCTGATAGCTTCGGTTAAAATCAAACTCCTAATCCTGAAGATGTAACGAGCAATTCGGTGAAATAAATTTGTCGTAATCTTTTATGGTTGTGAAGGAGTAGTGGCCACAAGAAAAACAGTGTGTGTGGAGATAATCTTACAACATAAAGTATTTGGTTATGTCTTTGTCAATTTTAAAGCGTATAAACTATACGGTATCATATTCCAAATATCTTAGCGACATTTTTTGAAACATCATTACTACACACAAAAAAATGAGGTGGAAGAAAAAAAAAGTAATAATAATAATAATTATCAGAACAAAATCAATAGGTCTTTTCACGGAAAGGTGGAAAGACCTAAATATACTTATTATGTACGAAAAGCGGACTTTAAAAGGTTCATTCCCATATTGCCATAAGTTTCGGTAAGATGTTTATTGTTAGACTGATAATACAACAAATCTATGATCGACAAATTCATTGTTCACGTAATTTATAAAACAGAAACCATAAAACAATATCAATTACTGAATACAATAAGAAAATGTCTTTATACTGCAATCAGTTATTTTACTGTCAGAAATGAGGTGCAGTACCTTAATGTTGTTGAAACTCGACAAACAGTGCGTAAAAGGACGAAAGAAAAACACAACTATTTGTCCTTCAGTATCCACAAAAAGACGCCTCATTGAGAATAGTTACCAGCATAATTATAGCCAATACTATGTAATCGTTTCCAAATATTAAATATAGTATATAGGTATATTTGAATTTAATAGAGCTTTCTTACAAATTGACGAAAGGTACGTATGCTTGACGAATCATACGTAAGACTCGTTTAAGGGATCCTTTCTTTTGGCATATTTAAATAATTATAGTCGTGGAACTTTGAAGAATTATCCTACATGCAACGACACTTATTAAATTGGATTTTTCTTGGGATATATTTAGGATTTCGGGACGTACGATAGGTTAAAATATGATACCACCAGGTCGGAGGAGATAACACTTCACAATATCCTAAATATAGAGTAGTCAGACGAAAACATTTCCCCTAATAGACTAAAAACCGGCCCTCTTCAATATTACAATGTTGCACTGTTTAACCTAAAAAACGTCAAAGCAAATACATTGTCTTCTTCCCTTACAGAAAAATGAGAAAAATCAAAGCACAAATACTTCCTTGATTCAAAATTTACAACGCTCAAAATAATAAAATGAAAATGAAGAAAACAAGATGATCTTCAAACTATGCCATATGCTGGTGCTCGTTTAATAACTTTTGAATCATCGCCTCTCCCCTGATAATATTCATTGCTCCCCCTTAATGTGTATATATGATACACCGGAACAATTGAAGGGTTGTTTTAGTGTATAATTACGTTTTGCCTATTGTCCTGAACCTTCATGAAATATTAGCCACTGGACGATAAGTGACAACCTTGCGTCTATCTTCCAAACATGTGTACTGTTAAATCGTCATCATAAAATCCACAAAATTGTAGATTTATTTTCTTGATATACAAAATCTGTTTTTCTAGATTTATTTAACATTTCTTTTTAAAAACATTGTAGCATATTTTTTTAGCAAATCTCCATATTCCACTTTGACAATTTGCTGAAAGTTTACTATAAAAAATAAAAATAAATGTGAATCTTGTCGTTGACTTTAGACTAACGTACTTCAATAATGCCATTGAAATGTTAATCGTGAAACTCGTGCTTAAAAAATCCCGCGGAAATGTGTGTACTCGTGGTTAACGTCAGTAACGTATCGGACGTAAGTGTATTTGACACTATTTTTCTCTGTTTGATTATATAAAAATAGTGTTATTTACGATATCATTATTTTTGAAAAAATAAACTTGATTTAGAAAAGAATGCTGTTTTACTGGATAAAACAAAGACTCTTTTAACTGTTATTGTGGAAATGAAATACGTGCTCCCTTTACGTTCGTTCGTACCTTTCGTCAATTTGTAAGAAAGCTCTATAAGGACATAAGTTACTGTAATGTAATACGGTTGCATTGATGACTTAAACAGTGTCAGAAATCTTACAGTGATGCTATAATGTTTAGAAAAAAAAATTTTTAGAGATAAAATGTCACTTTCCTATCTCTTACCATTATCATGGTATATATTAAAAAAGTAGAAAAATAACGAACGCCAAGAAACATTTAAATCGGGAAGTCAAATTTAAAAATTGAAAGCTAAAACTCATCACAAGAATGGCAACAGCGTCATATATCTGACTTTGGAAAGTAATATCCTTATATTGAAATTGATGGAATACACCTGGTTGTGTAACTAGCAAAACCACGTATTTGCACATACACACAAATAAAAAAGTGCCACAAATACAACTGATTTGGTTGATGCATAGATACCGAGCCACGCCAAACGGACTTTATCAATTGCATCCGCCAAACAGAAAATAAACAGTTATATAACCAAAAAAGACGAATTCCTTGGACATTTAATATCGGAAGGTCGCAAAATAAAAAGCTTAAACCCATAAAGGAAATTGGAAACAACTGTAATATTCCGGATTTTGTACAGGAAATTTCTGATATTGAAAAAAGTCGATTAAACCGCATTGCGACTATTTTTTGTTTAGATTGTATGTGAATGTGTCTATGATTAAAAATATACATAAAAAGTATCAACTTTTACTTTTCTTTTCGGAAAAAAGCAACAAATTGATTAGTTAAACAACTACGCGCTAATAACATGTACACGCCATATATAAATCTTAGTCCTGCTTTGTACAAGAACAACACGCAGAGCTAGATTTGAAATGTGTCAGTTGGCATAAGGACATATTCACACATTTATATTGAATATGACATATGTCGGTCTTATTTGTTTGTCTGTAAGAATCAAACAGCAGAGCATGATGCTGGGACTTGACAATTATACACATATCCGGGTGCTTCGGTATATTCTGTGATTACGGTCAATTACAAGATTTCAAAACTTAATGTTATCCATGCATCACTATAAATTGTCAAGTTTATTAAAATATGCTAAACAATTTTCAAGCATCCCACACAAATCTTTATAGTCGGTGTTGTGGAGTTTCCTTTTAATGTAAATGTGTACCAATTAAGTCGAGTTAACACGTTGCTGTAAAAATTTCCGAAATAAAAGTCAGTTATACCAATGTTACACAATATGATATTATATCTGTATCGTCTAAAGTAAATTAAAATCCTTGTAATATGAAACAGTAACCGTCTGCTTTACACATTTTCTTCTGCATGGTTGATCACAAACATTTTCGCATCGGTCACTATTGCGTTAAATGGACGATGTATCATAAACGAATTGTTGGGAGATATTAATGAACCGGAAATAATAAATCCGCTGTTTTAAATTAATTGTATAAATCGTAAAAGTTTCAAACCATTTGCAATACATAGATATAGTATTATAGAAAATTAGGTATTGCATTGAATAAATTAGAGATAAAAATATACGAGAAAAGATTTAAAATTCGCTAATATGAATATCACGCATCTTGCTCGTAATTTTAGATTGATTAGAATTGAGACTAGCATCCATTAAGTGTATGTATTATTAATTGTTCCAAGTCTGGTAACTGCGATGGTAGTTTTTTTTTTTTTTTTTCGTTTTATAGTGCAGCATCCGAAGTTCCTAAAATCAGTAATGTAACAGATGACTAAAACTACAGTTCTCCTTCATGACGGCATTTACCAGTATTCATATTTTAAAAAGGAGTACTGACACAAATTCCATTAAACAGGTATTTATTTGTTTTTCATTTTGCAATAACAAATTAATCAATAGTTAACCTTATTCATTTTCCTTATACCTTTGTAGATTGCAAATATAAATTTAATGACATAAGCTTTAGGAAAAACTTTTTTAGGATTTAAAGGTCTTCGTTTCAAGTCGTTATGCAAATTATATTTAATTGTAAACCTGAAAACCTCATTGTAAAGTGTGTATGATCAAATTGTAAAACAATATAATTCTAGCATCAAAAGACTGACATTTGACATAAATACGCCTAGGGACATAATGTTAATACATGATATGAATCATTACGGTACTCGCATAAAAGACTTTATATAATGTTATAATACCAATCTAATATTAACCGTGGAATTTAAAAGGATTATCCGGAAAATCTTTTCGAACATTCACATAAAAATACCTTGCATTTGTTAAAAACATAATATATGCAAATTAGTATATGAGGTATATATCTAAATAACAAGATCAATATCCTGTCGATACAGTAGCAAAATCGGGGCACTGACAGAGAAAATGAATAAAAGCAACTCATAATAGACTGCTGACGTGTACTATTCATCATTAAATTTTAAAATTACTTGGAATTTTTTTCGGAACCAATGTACCGTTATGAGATGTCGAGCTTTACAAATACTTGATCATTTTTCAGCATGGCTCTATACGATTTAAATTACGTCTTCTTGGAGAACCTGTCCAAATAGTATTTACCTTGTTTGACAAAGTGACAAATGAAATAACTGAAAGAAGACATATTTAAATGTTAAAAATGCAAATAAGAAGGGTGTGATACATTGTGATAATGTGAAATTGTCGAAACTGACATTGCGAGAAATACATATTTTTTCCCTGTTAAAATCCTTTGAAAATATCATTATATTTAATTAATTTCTGTATCGCAGATTATTATATTTGTTTTGTTTATTCTGTTTGTAATTATGTTATAATATGTACTGACTTCTACACCATTAATCTATTTAGGTCTATATATTTATATTCTGTTTGCCGTAGCTGAATTGTGCATTAAATATTTCATGCATGTTTAAACAATTACTTCTAAACTATCGAACGGATGCAATGGTCAATGGTGTATCAGAAGTTTTGTAGGATTACCCCCCCCCCCCCCAAAAAAGAAAGACGTTTCCGTACATTTAGTAGTATATTGATATCAAATTCCCGTCTGTCCTGGTCGTTGTATAATAGAGACAATAAAGAAATGTTAGTTTGCGTTTTATTTTATTTATGATCCACGGAATTCATCAAATAGATATCGGCCGGAAATTATGGGTCGGTTTCTTTTAATAAAATGAAGTACAATTTCATCAAAACACGCTACCATATGTACGGATGATGAGCATGATTTATTAAATGAAACATATCGAGGAATATATCTGCGAAAAAATAATGAATATTTAATGATATGATTTCGATTTAATTGCACCTTGTCAGTAAGAAGAGATCTTCATTTCGAGAATGGACCACTTCAAAGCATAAATGTGTAATATCATTCATTATCAAGTTTTTATGGTTAATGTGGTAAGAGGAGACATGCAATAGAAGACTTCAAAAAGAACAGTTTATTTAAGAAGCTAATTTTAGTATTGATTGAATGGTTTACATCATGTTCATCAATCCAGCAGCTATGTTTTTTTTAACTATATTTTGAAGTCCAATGGACCTAGTTGCTTTTCCATCTTTTCAAGATAAACTCGCTAACGAAAGATTTAGGAAAAATCAGCTGAGCTTTTACTATGCTAACTGATGTTTGAAATATGGATCTTTTGAATACCTAAGTTTCAAGTTCAGGCACTGCTTAATTTTATTTTAAATCTACATGTACACGTCATCACCTTCTTGAACAGGTTAATATGTGGAAAGATTCGAGAACAATAATGAATGTAATAAGTTGAAAGCATAAACTTTCAAAATTATAAGCAAAATTTATATACACTGGACACAAAAAACAACCAAAAATGGATAACGACCATCTGTATATAAGTTGCTAAATTGTATTATAAAACACACGATTCCTTACCTTTGTCTAATAAGAGGTTATGAAAAGACTTAATCTCGACATAGTCAGTTGTTATTACTGATATAAAGGTCGACTGCTACTGTAAGCTACCATACGTGAATGTTTCAGCACAAAAAAAACAACAAAAACAAACACCAACACTATACACCTGACAAGCTGATTATAAATCAACATAAAAAAGGAAAAAAAAAGAACATTAGTAGCATATTATAAACATAACTTGAAAGCTTAAAGAGTCTACACTTATCTATAGTTATTAATATTCAACGATGTATAAAACACAATTACTTGCAAGTATACCGAAGTCTTATAGATTTTTAAAAGAGGGCAGTTCATTAAACATTACAATTATAAACAGTCGCTTGGATCAACCAATACTACGTATGGTGGATACCTATATTATTAACATGGCAGATATCAAGTAGTATACAAACTAAGTCATATACTTATGAATCATTGACATAATAAAGACGATGGTGCTATACTATTATTGAAAAAAAAATAATATTGAATATCAGCTTGCACTTTATATTAAGGTCAGACATTGAATTAGTTTATTATTAAATTATTCAAAAGATCCTCTTTGTCGATGTATGAGCTGTATAGTTTGGTTATAATTGACAAGTGGGCATTGAGATTATAGTCAAATCAATAGTTTTTCTATTTATGACGCCTAACAAAAATGATTATTCGTACCTTCTCCTCAACGGTACTAATTACTTATCAGTTCTTTGTTTGAGGTATGTTTTATTTGGATACTTCCTAATACATTCCTTTATAGATGTGATAAATATGTAGATTAACCTGATTGAATGATCTAAATATATTTATGAAAGACACAACCGACTCATAAAAGAAATAATTAGTACACTGCATTTATTTAGAAGAAGAAAATAATTCCAACTTGATTTTTTGTGATGAAAATCAATATTTAATTAATGGATGAAAAAAGCTATCGGTTTAAGAAATAAGCTTAGAACTGACCCATTGTATGCTATCGCGGTGCAGAGGAGTTTCTTTGACAAATACATCAGCTTAAATAGTTCATGAATTATATTTACACACTGTACCAGACTAATGATGTTTGTTATTTTGAGTATTAAAGTTGTTATTTTCATCGGATTTTCATCGGATTTTGTCAAATTGGTTGACGTCTTTTCTATTAAATTCATGTGTTATGGTAAAGAAAATTAATCACCGCCTTCATTTATTAGTTTTGATCTTGTTCAACGTAATCTGTACGATTTTTATGTTTGAAGTTAGATTCAAAACAAACCGGACATATATATATATAACATACTAGTTAATTGCTATTGATTAGTATTGCAATGTGCATTGTGTTTAAATGTTATATCAGTATTTAGTTTTATTATAATCATAATTCAATCCTATTTCTATCTTATTTTTTAGAAATAATTTTTCAAATATGACGTCATATTTGTGCTGTTTCAGAAATTCAAATGTCTGCATGACGTAATATTGTACCTTTTCAACACTTTGTATGTGACGTCATGGTTATGACTTTTTGCATTCAGGCCTGGTTTGTCACTGAGTCGGGTGTGTCTATTTTCTGTGTTGGTCTTCAATGCATTATGTATTATGGTTTTGTTTTCTTTAATTAGTTAACGTCAGTTTGATCATGTAAATCTTTTATATTCATTTGATAAACTTTACTGTTTGCAATAGCATAAATTGTTCTATATAATAAGGATGTTCTTATCACAAGCAAAAAACCCTAGCCGTATTTGGCACAGCCTTTTTCAACTGCTGATCCGCAGAGCTGTGCAACTTTGTCCCATTTTTTGACTTTCGAACTTTTATATTTGGGCGTCACTGGTAAGTCTTGTTTGGACAAGGCGCGTTTTTGACGTAATGTTGTCATCTTTATGTTATTTTTAACAATGCCATCAAAGTGCAAGGTTTGGCATGCCACAAAACCAGGTTCAACCCACCATTTTTTTCTTTACAAATGTCCTGTACCAAGTCAGGAAAATGGCCATTGTTATATCATAGTTCGTTTCCGTTGTGTCGTGTGTTTTCTCCTATTTTTGAGTGTGAATTCACATTACTATAAGACGTGTCACGGTACTATTCTATCCAAAATTCATGTATTTGGTTTTGATGTTATATTGGTTATTCTCATCGGATGTTGTCTAATGCTTTGTCTGTTGCTGTGTGTGTTACATTTTAATGTTGTGTCGGTGTTCTCCTCTAATATATAATGCGTTCCCCTCAGTTTTGAACAGCGGTATACTACTGTTGCCTTTATTTGTTAATCGATATTCGATAGTTGGTCTTTAAATTCACTTTTTTTACTTGTCACGGGTATATCTATAGCTTGCAATTACATATTCGAAAGATAGGTATATATTGTTCAAAATTGATATTGTTTTTGTATATGTCTTTGATTAACTATTGTAAACATGAACAGCTATCGTAGATTTCGTTATATCGATACTCATAAGAATAAATATCATGAATTCATAGAAAATTAACCTTTTAGACTATTTTAAATCTCGGTTTATTTTACATACTTTTGATTGTTTAACCTTGTATGCTAACATTGCCCATGTGAAATTTTAGTTTTGTTTGTATGAACATTGAACGAAAAAAATATGTGTATGAATTTCCTTTAAAGTTGTAACACGATGATGATTTTTGTACCCATATTTTCAGTATTTTATTTATAATGTCTGTTTAGTTCACACATCATTGTATATGTAACGGAATTTGATGAAACTGTAGTACAAAGTGAGAGGTTTATCACTATAAAATCAGGTTTAATCCACCATTTTCTACATTTGAAAATGCTTGTACCAAGTCAGGAATATGACACGTCTTGTCCATTCGTTTTGTATGTGTTTTGTCATTTGATTTTTGCCTTGTGATTAGGGACTTTCCGATTTGATTTCCCCCTGAGTTCAGTATTTTTGTGATTCTACTCTTTACACATTCATAAAATTAATATAAAAATAATTGAAAGCTAAATACAACTTGTTTCTACTTCCTAATGTAATGTTCATATTTTCAATAACAACATCCTCAATGTACTTAAGTCTAGAATGTGATAGGAACTAATTTTAAGTAATTGATTTAAATTAGATGTGATGTGATTGGTGATGAGACAAATCTCCATAATAGACCAAATGTCATAGAACTATATGTCGTATTACGGCCTTCAACAACGAGCGAGCTCATACCACTTTGTTATCTATAATATACATGTTGTTGTACTCCTAAATGACAAGTGTAAAACAATTCAAACGGGTATCTATTAAACAGCCAAATTATTATAACATAAATCGAAAAAAAAACAATATGAAGCTAAAAATAACAACCACCAAGGCATTACAGGCTCCTGACTTTTGACAAACATTGGTGAGATTTAACAATTTTAGCAGGATACCAATCCTCCCCCTTACCATGGACAGTGTTGTAACAGTGTAATATAAGAATGAACCATGAAAATCAGTTTAATAATGCTGAACTCATCAGGTGGATACTAATAGAACTACACCAAACACAAACACAAAGTTGACATGGCAGGTCACTCGTACAACACAAAACACGAAACAGACACTAATAGATGTTAATGTACTCAGAGTTACTGACATCTATTTAAAAGCAACTAACAACTCGCGATAACAAAAGAAAGCATACAAGAAAAAATATCAATCAGTACAGATTTAACATTCAATATATTTAGCGTAGAGACGTCATAAATAGTCTGAGAAAAACGGGACCTTGTTTTATTGAACTGTTGTCTAGATAATGACTTAAAATTTGACCTTTACTCAGAATGTCAACATCATATTAATAGTTTCGACAATTTGATTGACGATTTAAAATGTATACAAATCAGGAAATGCTCCGAGATTCAGCCACTTTTATGTGAAGTATTCATAATTTTTTTATGCGACTTAAATTATTAACATGATTTTTTAACTATCTTTCATGCGATAAAAATTGTTTCCTTGCATTTTTAACCATGAATAATTATTTTAATTAATTTTGTTTAATTAAATTATGCATATCAGTTAATTTATTTTCCCGCAATATCATAATGTAAATATTTTATCATATATGTGTGAAGTTTTATATTTCATAAAGTAAATATTTTTTACAAAATATTTTTAAATATTTTATACTTAATAAGTTTTACTCATCATGTTGAAAATACTCTTACATCATGGTTATTTGTTTTAAAAAATATAGTATTTCAAAGTATCGGTGGATTTTTAAAAACATTTACACATATTTTGTGCAATATGTCTCATAAGCCAAATTGTAGTGTTCGGTGTTGATTGTTCTATGTAAGTTTTATTTTGTTGTATAATATGTATGTCAATCAATATGAGACACAATAATAAAATAGATTATTATTATTATCTCTTAATGCCAAGATTCAAGTATCGACAATTGCTTTTTCTCCGATATTTTCCAAGATTCAAGTATCGACACTTGCTTTTTCTTAGATATTTTCCAAGATTCAAGTATCGACACTTGCTTTTTCTCCGATATTTTCCAAGATTCAAGTATCGACAATTGCTTTTTCTCCGATATTTTCAAAGATTCAAGTATCGACAACTGCTTTTTTTTTTCGATATTTTCAAAGATTCAAGTATCGACAATTGCTTTTTTTCCGATATTTTCCAAGTTTCAAGTATTGACAATTGTTTTTTTTTCCGATATTTTGGTAATGAACATCACAGGAATTACGTCTGATAAATTTAACGTTATTTTTATATATAGGTATTGGCTATGAGTTCAAATTGATCAAATGTAAAATATGTGTCTGACTGTTGTATTCCGCTTCTATTTGATATTGCTTGTTTTACTATTGTCGTTTGTTTCTGGAAAGATACGTGGTGCTTTGATTTCAGTTTTTTATGTTGTGCTATGTGGAATTGTGTGTATTTTTTCTTCTTATATGTTATGGTTTTGTCAGTTGTTGTTTTTTTTTTTTTTTTAGAAACTATATTGGCTACTCTGTTTGAATTTAACCTGCTTTAGACAAAATTAATACCATTATATTAATTAATAAAGGCTCTAACGCAGCAGCACCAATGAAAGTTCGTGTGCCTGTTTTCGAGGTTGAAAGACATTGTAAATTTTGCGGAAAATAAATATTTCTCTTTATTTATCAAAACCTTCATGTCAGTCAAACCTATGTAAACCACAGTGATCCTGCAATATTTGTTATAAAATTATGAAAAGAAAAGACGGGGTTAGCGGCAAAATTTCTAATGGTTATGCATGGAGTAAACAAGAGAATGGTGAACAGCTTACCGAATAGAAAGAAAAAAAAACAAGGGATGCGAACATTCTTTACACGTTTGAGTCATTGGTATCAACCGCCTTTTTTATATAAAGAAATGAACAATTTTAGTTTGGCTTTATAAATATTTTGATATGAGCGTCACTGACGAGTCTTATGTAGACGAAACGCGCGTCTGGCGTACTAAATTATAGTCCTGGTACCTTTGATAATTATTAGTGTCATTTTGTTCTTGTAGAGAAAGGTCTCATTGGCAATCATACCACATATCCTTTTTTTATATAAGCATGCATAAGATGTAATATTTAAAAATCATTGTTACAATATAAATATTGTTTTTCTTAATATAAACTTCAAGCGCAAACCAAATGTCAAATTATCCTAATAAACTTCACATTAGAAATAATCTGCTACACATGTTTCAAACGGTGCTGTAGGGGAAACAAGTCCTTTTCGTATAAGTCTGTTTATTTTTAATTTAGTGTGCATTTTTTATACATTTATAAACCGATTTATTTCGCATTTTTTTCTAGTAATCAAAGAGTGATTTTTTATACATTAAGGGTGTTCGCTTGTCATGTTTTGGAATTGTTGTCAGATTTTCTGAAACCTCTGGTTTTATTCATTTGAATCCGTAAAAAATGTTTGCCCATTGACCCTCATTTTTTTTTATAAATCGTTTGCATTTATAATTGTAAGCCATTTGTAAACGTCTTATAAAATTTTTTTTTTTTTTTTTTTATAGTTTTTGAGAAATTTAACTTGTCAATGATAAAGCTAAGAAAAATCAAAAGAGAACACTTTCCCGCCAACATTTTAAATCTCGAAAACAAGCAAATTGACCTCTATATATTTGTTTACATTGTTGCTTCCTCAATTAATCTCCGATCATTACTAGTTTTATGAAAAGCTATTTATTTTAAAACTGAGTAGCGAATTTCCTTAAATATTTGCAAACAAAAGCTTAGAATGACCTGCTATTACGCATCATATTGTATGCTTTTAAATACGACACCTGGTATCAAAAGACTATCAGTAAAAACATTTATTGAACAAACATTTTTTTATCAGCAATTAACAGCTACACTTACTAACAAGGTATAATTACATAACAGATGCCATTAAGAACATTTGAGTGATAAGTATATGTTTTTTTTTTTCAGCGCATAATTATTAGAAAAAAAAGACTGATACATGAGATAACATTCTTGCAACCTAACAATTTAATTAACTATGTGGGAATGGTAGTATATAAGTCTTTCAATGAATATTTGACTGAGACCATTTTCTGTTTTCCCTTTTGTAGGCGCCTTCGTTTGCTACATTGTAAATTTGTTAGAATTATTTCGTCAGTTCAGTTTTATATCAACGTTTGCCTACTCAGTTTTGGCTGTTAAGTGTCTATTTCTTTAATAACCATTTATTTCTTTTTGTGATGCTCAACTTCTTTTTTAATTAACGAATATACCTGTATTACTCGTTAAAATGGATTTTAATAAAGACGCAGTATAGCATGGAACAATATATCATGAGAGACTTATTTATAACTTTATTAGTCGTTAAATTATCATGTGTTTCAAAAATCATTAAAAAGAATCAATTTGTTTTGACCCTAGATGACCCCTATTTTTTATTTTATTTTTCTATTAAGTACATGTTTATAGAAAAATATAGAGAAATCCTATTTTAAGGGAAAAACATGATTTAGACTTGCGAGCCCCTTTAAACACAAGTATTCAACCGCACCAAAAGTGACCCCTTTTTAACATTATTATGAACTGTAAATGACCTTTTTTTCAAATGAAGATTTATTTTAACCATCATCGTTATTATTCATGACGCATACTATTTCTAAAAAGGTAAACATTGTTATCATGTTGAAAATATATGTACTTGTGTTATTTATATGACGTCACAAATATCATTCAAATTGATTAAAAAATTAATAAAATGAAAATATATAAAAACATGTCAATTTGCATTATATTTTGAAGTGGATAGATTGGATGCATGCTTCGACATAAGGCGTGTTATGATATTTAACATATACCATAACAACTATAGGTCACTGTGTGGCCTTCAACGATGAGCAATGCCCATACCACATAGTCAGCTATAAAAGGCCCCGAAATGACGAAGTAAAACAATTCAAACGAGAAAACTAATGGCCACATTTGTGTATTTAAAATGAATGAAACAAACATGTGTAACACATAGACAAACGAAAACAACAGTATAATATGCTATAAGCACATATAAATATTATGTACGCTAATGCGTTAAAGAGTTCTATAATGTCGATCCTTAAAGTATAGATATTGTGTGTTATAAACTAAACTTCAAGTGACTCATACTTTTATATAACTCTACATCAACTTCATTTTGTACTACAAGATGTAATTGTGTCACCTTAATCAGGAACCATTAATCTTCATTTATTTCTCAGTTAAAGTTACTGACAAGTCAAACAGATTACACAAATGTATTGTCTATAATTATTAAAAACATAAAGACGAAAAAGAAGTCAGCAGTATTTTTTCTATGTTGATGTCATTTTATAACAGGACAAGAAGTAGATCGTTTTACTAAAAGGAATAATTGCATAAGTGTAGAGGAACGGTTCTTTTATCATATAGTTTTACGTGTTTTCACAATTATATTTAAACTTTAAAAAATATATAATGATATAACTTTGCTTCAATTATTGAACTCTTTTATAATTAACAATTGTTTAAGTAACTTACATTTAACAGTAGACAATCCTTGTGAAACATGTTGACAGCACGGATTAGGGCAAAGCTATCATGTACTGTAATTCAACTTGCCGATCAGTGAGTTGGTAAAAATTTAGCTGCAACAGGTTTAAAAACTGCTTCGACTAGTTTTTAGACAACAGTTAATTACAAAAGCAGAATTGGGCGTAGGGATATCTTTATTCATATTGCAAGCCTGTTTTCTTTTTATTCAAAATGTCAAATGGTCAAATCTGTCTAGTAAAACAAAAATATTTGACTGTATCAATCAAAATTGATCATATTTCTACTTGTGTATCAATGTTTTATAGGAGAGTACCATTGATGAGTATATCCGTTTACCGAGGATGGATTGTTTAACACATACACACACACACACACACACTGCCTAACAAATTGTGTCCATCAACTTTGTGTGCAATCATGTATTGATAGAGCATCACCAAGTTCTATAGTTTTCATATCCAAAAGTAAAGGAAAAAATCAAGGTGCGGTTAATATTTCAGTTTATCTATTAATTAATGAATCAAAAACACTGCAACCAGCTGTACACAACAATTAAGAAGGTCAGCATGTCCTCTTTTTATTCAAAATATTGAACAATTACCGTATTATCCTTTTTACTGGGTTGGTAATAAAAGGCTTTGTCAGTTTATTTTCGATCTATGAGTTTGACACTCCGTCTGGTATTTTTCGCCCCACTTTTAACATACTTTTCTTGTCTCTGGGTGGTTGGTGTTAGACATATTCTGGTCCGCATCATCAAAATATGACAAGATGTGACTTAATAATGGATATACTATGGTGTTGTTATCTGGAAAAAGTATACGAATTGACAATATGTATATTATGTCGGATGTCAATAAATCGGTAATGATGACTCTGTCAAAAATCCCGATAAGGTTAAATAATGTATTTTTTAAATCCGGTCATTGTTCAATTTTATTTTAAATATTTCGACGAAAATATAATCAAATCTGAGGCATATTAAACAAAATTAATATCTAAAAAAATAGGATGCATGCAATATATTGCAGAGACTATACAAAGTCGGAAACAAAGCAACCTTATGTACCCGGCCACGTCCACTTGTATGTGTGTCCATCTGGTGAGTTAAGCCTTTTTCAACTGATTTTTATAGTTCGTTCTTATGTTGAACTGTTATACCACTGTCCCAGGTTAAGGGAGGGTTGGGATCCCGCTAACATTTTTATCCCCGCCACATTATTTATGTGCCTGTCCCAAGTAAGAAGCCTGTAATTCAGTGGTGTCGTTTTTTTATGTGTTACCTACAGTGGAGATCACTTCTAACCTCTCATTAGAACTGTCAGGAGAACTGTCATAGAACTGTTCTAACCTGTCCTAGAACAGTTCTACCTAGAACAGTTCTACCCTAGAACTGTTCTAAGTAGAACTGTCAGAATCAGTTCGAGGTAGAACTGACTAAATCAGTTCTAGGTAGAACTGTCAGGATCAGTTCTAGGGTAAAACTGTCTAAATCAGTTCTAACCGTAGAACTGTCAGCAGAACTGACTAAATCAGTCAGGACTGTAGAACAGTTCTAAACTGACGTCACTGCAGTAAGTGCACTTTAGAATTTAGAAGAAATAAATCACTTCCAATTACTTTGCTATATAATAGCAGATTTTCTATATTTCTTTCTGATCATACGTTACATGTACAAATATCGAAGTGAATAGGAGGTTATCCAACTCACCTGAGAAATATTTTTATAAGATTGCATAAGAAACATCATTGTTTACGTTTCTTCGTTCCCCGTTTTTAACAGTCTCTTCATACATGTCATAAATATATTTCTGCATTTAATTCATGGAATTTTAATCGTAATTTACCTTGTTTGCCTTGGATTTACATTCATTTAAGATTCTGTTTTGACAAATGTTCATACGAAAATTGTACAGTGGATGAATTATGGGATATTAATAATAAAAGTGTTGTATTATAACGTAAAAAAACTATATACATTTGCACCTACTCGTCAATTTAGCCAGACTTATCCATAACGATTATAAATGATATCTGGGAGTCTGAAACTCAGAAAAATATACTCATCTGAACATGAATGAAGCATTTGCCACTGGACGTTCGGCTACAAACAAAATCATGCATTTTTCTTTGCCTTCTTCCATTTATCTTCAAATTATATTAACAGTATACTATTCCAAGAAGAGAACTTCCCATACATGTACTTTTTATTTTAAAATAGAGTGTATGAATCAGTCATGTGAGTGTTGGATGATGCCGTAAAATAGTTGTGTTTAAAAAAAAAAGTCACTTTAGTGACGGTTCATTATTATGGATACAGAGAGAAAATAAGGGTGCGCTAAATTTTTAGATATGGTATAAATACACCTTACCGCTATTTGTCTGCCATTACTGGATATTGTACAGGTTCACCGTAAAAATTTTACATCATAAAACAAAATATCTGACGCCACAATGGAAAAGTGATGTTTGTATGCATCAAAAGTTCAAAAGGCCGGGTCAGCCAGGATTAGCAATATAGGTGTATTGTGTTCCAAAGTTGGTGTCATTTTTATCATACGATCCGTTCTGACATAGAAATATTATTGGTTTACAATGAAGCCATATATATTTACATGATAAGTGTAAACATAGTAAATAAGTTCAGTTTTGGTTGATATGGTCAAATAATTTTGTTAAAACGACTCAGTCTGATACATGTATATGGAAACTACTGAAATGTGTTTACAATTCAATATTTTGAATAAAAAGAGGACTTGCAGAAAATTGCTGGTACTCTAAATTGATGTGAAATTTTTTTTAGCCAATGTGTTACAATATTGCTGTCATTTGAATTATACAATCCATCGTGATATGTAACTACATGTATAAGTGATTTACTATGCGGCTATATATATATACATTTACATTATAAAGTGTAAATATGGTCAGTTTTGGTTGATGCTGTCACATATGGTCAGTTTTGGTTGATGCTGTCACATATGGTCAGTTTTGGTTGATGCGGTCAAATATGGTCAGTGTTCATGGTTTTGGTTGACGCAGACAAATAATTTTGTTATATCCATGAGTCAGTCTGAGATATCAAAACTACTGAAATTAGTTTATGATTCAAAATTTTGATTAAAAAGAAGACATGCTGGCACTTTAAACTGATGCGAGCATAATTTTGTTTTCCAATGTTGCTTTCCTTTATCATGTTTATATTGAACAATCCATCCTGATATAAAAATATAAGCACCTACTCGGAACAATATTCCCCAATATTCATGCAATAACCCTATAATATAGATCATTTGTATTGTAATGATTATACACTCCATCCTTACATAAAAATATTACAGATTTACTATGCGACTATAAAAGTTGTATAAAAAAGAGCAAATATGGTCAGTTTTGGTTGATGTGGTCAAATATGGTCAGTTTTGGTTGATGCTGTCAAATATGGTCAGTTTTGATTGATACAGACAAATAATTTTGTAACATGAGTCAGTCTGAGGTATGAAAACTACTGATATTTGTTTCTGATGCGATATTTTGAATAAAATAGGAAATGCTGGCACCCTCAATTAATGCGAGAAAAAAAATTTGTGGTCATTGATTTCCAATATTGCAGTTATTTATATACTACAGTCCCTCTCGAACTAAAATTATAACTAAATTGCTGTGCAGCTATATAGATTTACATAATAAAAAGCAAATATGGTAAGTTTTGGTTGATGCAGTCAAAAGATTTTATTACACTACTCAGTCTGAAGTATAAAAACTACTGGTATTTGTTTATGATTCAATATTTTGAATAACACAAGGACATGTTCATTGGAGGATCATGGGAAGGGGGTCCAGGAGTTGGAACCCCACTTTTTTTAACATCAATGCATATGAATGTGAGCATATAGTTGGACCCCCAGCCTGGATCTAGCTGCCCCTGCATGCTGGCACTATAAATTGATGTGAACAATTACATTTTTTTCCAAATTGCTGTTACTTGTATATTACAGTCCCTCTAGACCTAAAATTAAAACTGAAGTACTGTGCAGCTATATAGATTTGCAGAAAGAAAAAGCAAATAAAGGCAGTGTAGATTGATGCGGTCAAAAGTTTTTGTTAAACAGGTCGTCCGAGGTATGAAAACTACTCGTAAACAGATATAATATTGGTTATTGAGGTCCGATAATTTTGTTATGTGATAATGAGCCATCCTGACTCCCGGAATAACAAATGTAAAACAATTCAAATAGTAATGCCCCCCCCCCCTTAATACTAACGGCCTAATTTATGTACAAAAATTGAGAGAAAAACAAAAATTTATGTAACACATCAACAAAAGAAAATCACTGAATTACATGCTCCTGACTTGGAACAGGCACAGGGTTAACAGGTTAAACATGTTCTCTAAGGCAGCAACCATTTGATTTTCTGGGCGGTGGGGGCTATGGGTTTTTTTTTCTGTACAAACTTTTTTTTCGACTTCGGCGAAGAAACCGAAAACAATTTTTTTCTTTCAATTTTAGCATTACATATAGTGGCAGCTGAGGATGAAACAAACAATTTTTTTTCTCCGGGTCCAAAACAAATTATTTTTTTTTCACCAAAAACTGGAAATAAACTTTTTTTTCCAAAAAAAAAACATAGCCCCCGCCCCCCCCCCCCCCCCCCCCCTCGAAAATCAAATGGTTGATGCCTAAGTCTTGCCGTCTTGTCTGAAATAAAACCGGCAAAATAGTAAAACTCTATATAATTTAAATCGCTTTTTTACCCAACCCTGTATATTCAGGCTAACTGTTCTTAAAACTTACAAATCAACTCTAGCCGTAGAATTTATAAATAAATTTTAGCCGTAGAATTTATAAATCAATTCTGGCCGTAGAATTTATAAACCAATTCTGGCCGTAGAATTTATAAATCAATTCTGGCCGTAGAATTTATAAAAATCAATTCTAGCCGTAGAATTAGAAATCAATTCTAACCGTAGAACTGTCCTAGAAGTAGAACTGACCAAATATCTGGTCAGTTCTAGCTAGAACTGTCAGGATCAGCTCTAGGGTAGAACTGTCAGGATCAGTTCTAGGTAGAACTGTCCAAATCAGTTCTAGGAAGAACTGACCAAATCAGTTCTAGGTAGAACAGTTCTAACCTACAACTGACTAAAAGGTGTCAGGCTGACGGTTCTACGTACTGTTTAAGAACAGTTCTCCTGACAGATTCAATGAGAGGTTAAAATTGATCTCCACTGTATTTGTTTTTCGTTCATTTTTTATATAAAGAAGGCCGTTAGTCATGTTACTTTTCTCATTTGAATTGTTTTACATTGTCATATCTGTGCCTTTAATACTTTGCGGTATGGGCTTTGCTTATTGTTGAAGGTCGTACGGTGACCTTAATGTCTGTGTCATTTTGGCCTCTTTTGGACTGTTGTCTCATTGGCAATCATACCACATCTTCTTTCTACATTAACATACCATAGTATACAAGTATGTTTTTTTATGCTTTTGGTATTCTTTTCGTCCTTCCTCAAATAAAGAAAAATACATATTTACTACTAAATTACGTTAATGACTATGGTTACTTTGCGGTATGGGCTTTGCTTATTGTTGAAGGTCGTACGGTGACCTTAATGTCTGTGTAACTTTGGTCTCTTATGGACAGTTGTCTCATTGGCAATCATACCACATCTTCTTTCTACATTAACATACCATAGTATACAAGTATGTTTTTTATGCTTTTGGTATTCTTTTCGTCCTTCCTCAAATAAAGAAAAATACATATTTACTACTAAATGACGTTATTTAAAGTGGATTGAGAAACTTTTACCATTGCTTGATCGAACTTGAGTTATTTGCCTTGTTATGTCATATATCTTTTATATTTCAGTCACGAATTTTACGGATCAAGATTTGATTGATCAGAAACGCTTTGATGAAGCAAACAACTTAAACATGCTAAAGCCTTTTGCCTCATATTCTGTGGTATATATTGAATTAAGGTATTTCATGGGTAACTCACACACAAAAACTATCGCGTACACACATACATGCAATAATGAGATGTAAATATATCAAGCTGTAGTCTATTACTATTTTCTGTCAAAATGGAATATACAAAACTTGTCTTATTCTCCAAATATTTTGAATTTACGAAAAACAAAACTTGTTAGGATGTACAAATCATCCGTACACTCTTTGGTTTATTTGATGTTTTTCTTTTGTATGCATCTGGTAGTTAAAGCCTTTTCTTAATTGTTTCTAATAGTTTGTTTTTATTTTGATCTGTAACACCGCTGTATCCGATAAGAGGGAGGGCTGGCGCCTTCAAACTAGTTAAAGCCCGCACAATTATATATGTGACTATCCCAAATGAAGAGCCTGTTATACAGTGGTTGTCGTCTTTTGATGTGTAAAATATTTGTTTTTAGTTTATTATCTTGTACATTTATCATGTTTATTAGGCTGATAGTTTTACTGTATGGACTTTTTTTTTAATTTGTTATTTCGAAGCCTTTGCTCATTGTTGAAGCCGTACGGTGACCTATATTTAAAAAAAGAATGTGTCATTTTGTCACTTGAGGAGAGTTGTTTCATTAAAAATCATTCCACATTATATATATAGAAATAAATTTGCTAAGTTGAGGTCTTGCTTTAGAATTTATTTTTTTCTGGAGACCATTATCATATGAAGTATAAGTCAGGACGAGACACAACTTTCGCGTACGATTTTGTTAATTTATTGTTTTTAACGCTAATTCGTGTCTTTTCTTTCTAAAGAATTTTGGTTTACCTTTTCATTTACAGATCCATTTTTTTGGGGGTAGTATTTCAATTTGTATTTTTTAAAACTTTGTAAGATAGGTAATTTCATAACCTATAATCATTATACGATATCGTTTTGAATGGATTGAAACTTGTGCACATATACAGACCCTTCTATTTGTAGTGTACACGATTACAGAATTCTAAGACTTTTGTAAACTGTCATGGTGTTCTTGATATATGACTGTTGCTTATAAGGAATATATGATATCCCTATTTATGACATTTTTTTACTGTTGTGTCTATTTGTTTTGTTCACACATCGTTGTCAATTTAATGGAAGTTGATGCGACTGTCATACAAGTGAGATGTTTAGCACTTTAAAACCATATTTTATCAAGTACCAAGTCCGTTATCTATTTTCCTCGGAGTTTAATATTTTTTCTGATTTGAGTTAATGTATCAGGCTACGTTAATCAACATTAAGTAGCATTGTTTATTTCGATTTTAAACTGATTTGAATAGTCTTAACAACAAATTATGAATACAAAAAGGGTATTAGGTTTGATTTCAAATGAGACAAATATCTACATAGGAAGTAGATGTACGAAATTCTAGTAAACTGTACAGACTTGAATAATGCAAAAAGCCGTATCGTACGTTACAAAAGGCCCCGACATGAAAACTATTCAATTGATAAAACGAACAGCGTACTTCAAAAAAAAAAACTATCGACAAATAAGACAGACATGAACCAATTACAATTCCTGCACTGCAGGCTCCAGACTTGGGAAAAGCACAAACAAGATATGGTGGGATTAAACATTTATTTCGTTATTTATTATAAAGCTTTCATATAGCGCCTATCTAATAAACATAATACTCTAAACGCTTAACATATAAAATTGAAGGAAAATATATGTCACAATGCATACAATAATTAAGAAATAATTTATAGAAGCCATAGATTGTTGGAAATTTACACATGGCCTGGACCGTGATATTCGAATTTTATCTTGAGCGATTCCAATAGGACAAATACGGTCTTTAAAATACTGAAGCGATGGTTCATTTGGTGTGTGCGTGTGTGACTGATCTTTTTAACTCCCTGTTAGATGAAACTCAAATATCTTAATAAGACAACAACAATCAAAACCAAGGAGTAAACAAAGACTAACAAAACCAAAGGACATTTACATCAACAATTATACATATTAATTAACATTGATTAAGAAACAACACGAACTCCACTAAAATCCGTAGCTTACGTGGGTTATTTCGTGAATAACTGATAAAAAAAACCTGTTAAATTCTTCTAATTCTCAAAGCCAACATTTGCCATTTTTGATTTACATGATTTTCTCGTAAGCTTCCGTTCAATCCAAATATGAAATTTCGTAACTAAGGAGCAGCCATGTAGACTTGCTTATATTAGTAATGTGTTTACAACTAGTCTAAACATCAACCCAACAATATTAGATCTGTAAATTTGCTTTCGCAAATTTTTTTTTATCTTCCCTCGTCTGGATTCGAACCCATGCTACTGAGATATCGTGACACCAAATCGCCTGCATTGTATCCCGTGCGCTAGACCACACGACCACCTTGGCTTAAAAATAAAGCCTTCGGTGACCTTACAAAAACCGGAGGTGATCTCAGGTACTCCGGAAATGTATGCATGTCCTTCTCTTCGTGTAAAGCTAAACCACCGACATGTAAGGCAGTTGTTTATAGCTCCGTTATATTGGTAAATTGTATTATTCTTACTAATGCGTTATTCGTGTGTAAAGATAATCTGCTATTAAAAACGAGTTTTATCGTATAACATGTGCGTGCATAGGAACATGTTGATGTGCCTTGTTACATGTTGAAATGTTAAAGTTCCTTAAAATTCATTTGCTATCTGTTTGTTTTCCAATCAGATTATAAATAATTCACTACTTCTTAAACCATATTTATTAACACATAAATACGAGGATTCAAAATTATGTCTGCCAGACGTCCCTTTTTTCTACAATAGACTATTCTATACCTACAGAAAACTACTGATTACTAAACTATGAATATCATCTTGAAGAAACAATTAACAAGAAGTTTAATCGACCCAGTAAAATTACTAATACTAAATACCCATCTAAAACAGATTTCTTAATTGACAATACCATTGAAAAACGTTATTTGCAATGCATAAAACAACCTTTATCTTCCCATGCTACCTCTATAGTTTGGTGAACACAAATCTTAAATGTGTGTTTAAAATACCGATACTCTTGAGCCTGGGAATTTGTTTTTGTCTAATTACCAAATACAATGATTAAAGAATTGTAATATATATAAAGAACAGTAAAGGCAATATTGATTATTCAAATTGTATTATAATATATATTATACAACGCAAATTTTACAATATTTATAACAACATGACATTTAAAAACATTGTTTACTCACATTTCAATATACATATATCATACAGTTTCACATACGCAACGAACATGTTCACTCACAGTTTTGACGCAGGTTATTATATATCTTTTTTTAACTTGACGTTTCAGAGCAAATTAATGTCGAAACAATGATATTGCATGCAATGAAATACTTGCTGCTGAAGTTTCAGGTCTACTTTAAACATATAGATGCACATCAATATGCAGGCTATATAAAGTCGGGTCTGATTGGTTTAGCAGGATTATATATAACACGTCTGATAGGTAATGCCGAAATTTATTCAAACTGCCATTCTGATAAGAGAATTTAAACCTAAGAATCAAAATAATTTGGAAAAAAATCCAATGTCGTTAAAAGACACATTGCGCAATGTATAAAGTGTTTTCGTTCGAGAGTATGTGAGTCAGTATGCGTCCGAGTTTTTTTAAAGATTTGTGATGCAACTACAACATCTTTCCTTCAAAGCCTTTTTTGCTTCTGGAACCCTAAGACACAACATGATAGGATTTAACGCACCGAGCACAAATTGTGCCGCAGAAGCAGTAAATGCAATTGGTACGACGTACGACTGATCGAAGCATGTGAACTGTAGAACAATACACACAATCTTAAGCGGACAGTATAAACTGAGATACAAAACTATAACTATTGAGGCGATGCGAGATTGTGTTCTTTGTGTGACAGACTGAGTAAGTCTTGACGATGTATACCTCTGAACTAGCCCGGATAGCATACCTGCTGATAATAAAACAACTGCTATAAGATTAAAAACAATGAAATCTGCATATGTCTTGAAAACAGTTGACAAATCATTACCTAATCTACTGACAGCGCAATCCCGTGATCCTTGAACCCCCATAATCAGTTCAATTAAAACACATGAAATGTAAATACAAAAAATACATCGACGAACATTTGTCTTTGTGTGATTTACGTGTGCCTTGAGGGGATATTGAGATATATAGATACGTTGACAAGCCAGTAGACATAAATGTAAGCTAATTAAATTTGCAATAAATCCTTTAATACAGTTTAATAGCATGCACTCTAATGCTGACTTTAATCTGAATCTTAACACAAGCGAACATTGTACCAGACTATTGAATAACAGATCGATTCCACGGATCAACGATATGAGAGAAAAACTTAAAAGTGTGGAGAATATTGGTGACCTAAATGCTTTCGAAATTGAAGGTAAAATTAAAACCAATATGTTACCAATAAATGAAAGCATACTTAAGAAAATAGACATTCCTATGTAACAAATGTCGTAGAATGTGCTTTCAAACATCGAGTCGCAATACTTGTTATTCATGTCTACATAAGAATGAACAAGACTTTGTGGTGGAACTGTTATATTTGGTACCGGTAAATCATCAGAAGAATCTTCAACGAACGAGCCTGTAAGTATTCTGTTTCCAGTCGTGTTACCAACAGACAGAAACTGTAAAAGGTTCAGCAGAGTCATAGGTATTGGGATTCTTTCAGGACACCAGGCGTATGATAAAACACCAGAAATTGCCTGCAAAGACATTAAAAGAGAATTGGACATCACTATTTACAACATATATTTTAACTCTTATAAAAACTATTATCATGAATATGACCACAGTACAAATCAAACCAGTTGTATATGAATAATGTGGTTCTGCTCACCAGACAAGACATGGTTATTTCACACAATCATAATGCCAACAAATGAAAGAACGTTATCTTGGTATTCTTCTGTTTTCTCTTCTTTATATTATTATTTTGTTCCTCTTATAGTTACTATCATTATTATTATTATCCTACTATTCTCTTGCATTATCAAAAGGATATTGATTTTTTTCAAAACATGATAAAAAATATGGGACGCCGTGCTATTTTTCAAGCTACCAATTGCATATAATATAATTTATGAAAAGGCGTTTTATTTGTGAAAAGCACGAAATATATAAGATCGAATTTAGAAATAAAGTATGAGAACATTTTATATACGTTTTATATAATGACTTTAGATAATTAAAAACAAAGTGTCACCGATTTTATTTTCCTGCCACAAGTAACATCTGAATGCATCCTTGACTAACCAAAATATAAATGGCATTGTATAGCTAGTTACCGTTATACGGCATATGTTCTTAGTAAACACAATATTGTTTGAGTATAAAAACAGACAGTTCTATCTAAACAAAATATCCTAAATGGCACAAACTCTGCAAACGTTTAGTATACGGTGTGTGCATGTGTGTGCGTTACGCTAGAATACCCGAAATTATATAAATACCATAGAATATGAGACAAAATTATCTAAGTTGATGTTTTCATCAAAGGGTTTCTCATTCATCATATCTTGAACTGTAAAATTCATGACTGAAATATGAAAAAAATATACGATATAACAACACATTTTACTAACGATCAATCATTACATACATTGTAACTTCTCCTGTGTTTCGTAGTGTATGCAATGGTATAAGATTGTCAAGACATTGGTTTGATTTATAAACAAATGGCCAATTCATCTGTTGAATGCTTTTAACAATCATGTTCTTTTCTAAAAATATTAAAGTTTCAGTAATTTATTTCATTTACACTGATATTATACATGTTCGTTTTTCTTAAAGGTATGTAACCCAAACATTACGCACATATCTATCAGGTTTTTTTTAACTGACTGTGTAGCGTAAACTATGTGTATTGACGGATATTTTTGTCGTAAAAGGAAGCTAGGATTGGTATAAGGCAAATTTTTAAGAAGAAATCTCACTGACATTACTAGTGGTTGATTAAATGAAAATAATAAAAGATAACAAATAAAAAATACATCCCACACAATACTATATGAAGAAGAAACAAAAGAACACCGCAAACGAAACATATAATGGTAATGTGTACGCCAAAGTATGCATAAAACACAGCACTGTATGTCATATCCGTTATTTCAAGTTAAATAATACGGTTGCAATCAAACATAATACTTAAATATTGATTTAGCGAGTGAATAAAAACAAAGACTTAGATGCATTGCACAAACAAATAACGAATCACAAATATTGTAACGACAAAAAGGACTAATATGCCCTGCAAATGCAATAACAAAATTCTCCTTAACAACAAAATGCTAATGTTGATTGCATGTTAATTGTCTTGATTCGAACTCTATTTGCATTCCTTAGTTCCTGTTATTAGTTTTTCAAGATACAAAATGCACTAATCCATATATTCTGAGCATACAAACCCAGCTGAGGCCCACCTCCGGTTGCACGATTTTTTGCGTTGCAGACCCATTGGTGGCCTTCGGCTGTTATCTGCTCTTTGGTCTCTTTGACATATTCCCAATTTCCATTCTTAATGTAATCGTTAATCCAAAAGGAATGTCGGAGATATTCTTTTCGAGCGTATTGCTAAGGTACATATGTAAATATTTTGAACGGTAATTCCACAGTTGTAATACACATTTTACATGATTGCTAGTAGAGATTTTCATGAACATTATGTACATAGGTTGTTTCAGTTTTTATACATACCGCAATAAGGTATGTAGTCCTCTGTTTGCTTCCAACTTTTATCTTGCTTCTGTTCTAATCAGTAGCCTTCAAAGACGCATTAGTGAATATTTAGCACAGAAAATGAATTAACATGACATTTAAATACATCTACGAACTACCAGGATAAATAGACACATTAAATTGTACAAATAACGATAAATTTTCTGAAACAACTGAAACATGTTCTAATTTTCCGATTAAACTCACTGACAATGCCTGGTTGCAATGTGAATGGTGAATATTGAATGAATCAATGTGTGACAAGGGCACACTTTGGAATTCATATACAACTAAAGAAATAAGTTTTGACCAATGGTCTTGGTACCTTAAGAGAAAATCAGAGCTCGCTTAAATGTTCGATATGATAAAGCCTTAACGTTACGGTACTGTAAATGAACGAAGTCATCTATACTTTTAAACGAGAAGACCTCATTTTGTGTGTCGCTTCTCTTCCTTCCACTGAAAATTAATCATCATGCCTCTGTGTCCTATAGGTAACATGCATAGTCGCATTTGTCATCCATTCTTATGATTATTCAGATTGAGTTATTTTGTGAGAAAACCGACAAAAGAGCTGTCTGGATATTGATTCTGTAGGCAGACTGACTTTTAGTCATAGATAAACTTCCGGTTTTAAACATGCACAAGTACAACCAATCGTATGATGGATAACAAAAATGAAAAACAAATAAGCACATCAGATCGTTATCGATATCATGGTTTTTAGATCGCAATAACCACAACTATTATACCTCCTTAGAGAGGACACTTATTTTTCGCGTTTATCTGCATGTAAACAACGATTATACTACTATGATGTATAGAGACTTTCTGTATTCTGTCTACTGTTTTTTTTTTTTAAATGACTCTTTAAGGGGTCATGCCAGTTTCATTGAAATTACTATTTAAGGGGTCATACCAGTTGCATATAGATTGAAATAAGTAAAACATGTGGAAAAAAGAATGTGTCCATAGCACACGTATGCCAGATGATCGCAAGAACCACAACTATTATACCTCTTTAGAGAGGACAATTATTTTTCGCATTTATCTATACATGAAAACTACGATAAAACTACTATAATATATAGAAACTTTCTGTATTCTGCCTACTGTTTTCTTTGAAATGACTATTTAAGGGATCATACCAGTTGCATATATATTGAAATAAGTAAAACATGTGGGGAAAAAGAACGTGTCCATAGCACACGGATGCCACATCGGCACTATCATTTTCTATATTCAGTGGACCGTGAAATGGGGTCAAATCTTTTATTTGGAATTTTATTTTAAAGGGAACATATTTACTAAGTTTTTAGTAAATTGGACTTCAACTTCATCAAAAACTACCTAGACATAAAAGTTTAACCTAGAGCCGGTCAGACAGACGGACGGACGAACGAACGCACGCACAGATTAGAAAACGTAATGCCCATAAATGGAGCATGAAAATCTATAGTTGAAAGTGAAAGTAGTTTTTTGGCTAAAATGAAAGTAGGGTACAGATATGAGGGAGCAAGGACCTTTTCGGGACGTCGGGATCGGCTGTTTTAATGTTGAGATTTTAAGATTGATCCTTACTGGAATATTTTTTTTGAATTTCGGGATATGAATTTCTTTAAATGTTTTCATGTTTTTAAGCCAGGGATGTCAGGATCAGGCCTCTACAATCCGTGACCCCTAATTTAGCCTTTGTCATTTATATATGATTCAAATCCTACCATTGGCATGTTAATAGGGCTCTCAAAAGAAAAAACACTGATAGATTGTCCTAGAAGCATATTTTATTAGAATAATAAATTATTAAATATTCTATAAGCAGTTACATTTATTTCATGTTTGAAGCGGTTGCAAAATATTAATTTTATTTGACTTTTACCCAAAAAAAAGGCACGGTTCCGTATTGAAGTCCGTTCCTTTACCTATAATGGTTTACTTTAATTTATAAATTTTTATTTGGATGGAGAGTTGTGTCATTGGCACTCATACCACATCTTTCTATATCTAGTGTAGCAAAGGGGTAGAATAATTGTGGTCTGAGGCCAGAAACACGAAAATAATTGAATTTAACAGAAAGGAAACAGATAACGAACTTTGGAAGGGCTTTTGATACCTTTTATGAAATTCTCCAGACATAATATCTTTTACAAAAATTCATCCTACAACAGTTTACAACTGTGTATGACCACGATTTTGCGGGTGCGTTCTAGTATATTTTAATAGAAGTAGGAAATCAACTTGACTTTTTGAACTAAACAAAAAAATTGAAAAACACACTTTTCTCTCATTTTTTTTAGATATGTCCTACTTAAATCTATTTTAGAAGATGTGCATATCCTTATAGAGCAGACAAACACGGCAATTCAACATTTTTACATTTGTGGTAAAAGCACCAAGTATCCAATAACCAATTAACTAAGTTTTTTTGTATCATTATTTTTTGATACATTAGTGTTTGTTGTAATAAATTAAATGTAATATAGGAATATTGTCACTGCCTTAATTTTTACGGTATATATCATCAAAAATATGTTCTAAGTGAACCAAATACAACAGAACGGCAAAATAAACATAACGTCATCGCTATGTAAGCCTATTCGATAATTTTTTACTACCATTTAGGTATCATATTTTCACCATAAACAAAGTCGGTGACCTTTATCAACCAAATGTAAATTTGTGTAATAATATTTTATCGATTCTAAAAAATTAATATACATTTTTAAATAGAAATTGTATTATTTAGAAAAAAGGTTTCGACAATTTAATAGGCTTTCTTTTCAAATTTGTACACCTTTTCCTAAAAAAATTATTGGTAATATTTCAGATAAAAAACAATAAATACATTATTTTTTCATATACATTACCAATTTACTAGAACTTTAATATTAACGTTTTTATGAGATTTTGTAAAAGTTTCATATATTTTGGCCTTAATTTTGTAAAAACTGATATGACTTATTGTAGACGTTAAAGTATTTTAATAATAGAAGCTTAAACATGTTGAACTGTATGATATAAAAACTTACGTTGATGTAATGTTTCGTTTACATATAGAATGATTCCTTTTGGGTAAACGCCGTACTACATATCCTTTTATACCATGTATTAGCGAAGAAAAATATTGCTAACTTCTTATTCGTCTTTAGCTTTTAATAATTATAGACATTATATCTGTGTATTTTACCTGACTTGTCAATATCATTGACTGAGGTATAAACTCAGCTATACACGTTTCTGATTGAGACAAACCATCTTAATAAACGATTGATCGTAAATAATACTGACATATTTGGTCTTTTTGTAAAAAAAATATATTTATATTCATGAAATTACAAAAATCTTCACGTCGGTAAGAACCATTCACAATTAACAAAATGGAAAAATATTGAAAGCTTATATAAAACCAAACACAAAACAAGTAGTTCCTACAACAAATGTACAGAAACATATGAAACGAGATCAACGCAATCACTTTCGTTATATTTTATTTTTTTCCCAAATAAAAGAAATAACCCAAACCTAACATTAAAAAGTCAATTATAAATCTTAAAAATCTTAGTACATAAGTCTTCTTTTTTACAACTTTAACTAATACGGTTCAAACATGGAATTCCGTGCTTGAAACAAAAAAATGACGTGTTTTATGCACATGTACCATTGATACCCTAATTGCTCCCGAAAACTTGTAAAAAGAAACGTTTAGTTTTCTTACAAAGATTGAAATACTATTATCAATAGTCTTCAATAATATTTATGAAACTAGTAAGGCAAAAGATGGACAAACACAAAATTTGATGTCAAGAGTAAAGTGCGCACTTTACAGGATTTAAATTGCTACACTGCAAGCATTCCATGTAAATGATATACGAGACTCCAATTTGAGAATCAACTTGTCTTCGTTGCAATTTTGATTTTTTTTTTAATTTGTATAGTTTATGCGATCCCTATAAAAATATCTGACATTGTTATTATTTAAAAGAATAACTGTGTGTGAAAGAGGGACGAAAGATACCAAAGGGGCAGTCAAACTGATGGATCAAAAACAAACTGACAACGCCATGGCCAAAAATAAAAAGACAAACAGACAAATAATAGTACAGATGACGTGTAATTTTATCTGTTGTAGACATTGATATCAACAGGTGTTTTGCCTCAGTATGTGACGTTATATTTTATTTTGGCAACATTAATAACAAAAACAGATTGATTCGTCTCTCGCTATTTCTGCTCTTCATTTTTGGTAAATGTGACGTATCTGTATAGTTTTTCGTTGCGTGTACATATCTCAGTATACACGTCTTTGCTGTGACTTTTTCTATTCTAATAAACCATGTGAATGTTAGGATGATGCTTTTTTTTTAATAATTTTACAGCAGGGATGAAGACATCTTGTAACTGTTCCTAGTTGATTTAAAAAGTATCAAAAGTATGAACCATTTGCAGGAACTTAACAACACACTATACTAGCTTCCATGCATGTATTATAATTTTGTATCCTTTGGTTTTTTTTTCCTTTTCTTATTAGATGAACAGATTAATTGATAAAGTCGATGATTATAATTTCAGACAATCAATGTGTCGTGTTAAATCATCATTATTTCGTTAATTATTAATTGATAACTTTAAAAAAAAAAAAAAAAAAAAAACGTTTAACGAGTTACATTTAGGAAACATATTCGTTGTTACTAAATACATATTTGATAACGTGGTTTGACTTACAGTTATCATTGGATTTTTAAGCAGTCTTTCAATCAATGTGTTTACCTATCGATTGCAGTAAATTTTGATGATTTCAGTTATCTCGTTTGCTATCAAAATACTGTTCAGAAGCTTTTCAGACGATTTAGTATGTATCATATGTAAACAGGTAAATTTCACCTAACACACAGTCTTTTCATAGTCTAAACCAATCTCGATTGACTATCAGATCAGTACTGAATTAACCACAGGGGATAAATCTGAATATTGACTGCAAGATCGAAAAGAATTGATTTATTGCATTTCAAAATGACCATTTCCAATCAAAATTGGTTTCCAAAAATAAAGAATGCATAGAAGTCCATTAACAAATTTGAAATAACTATAATGTATATCTTACATATTAACAATCGTGGTTTGTCAGGTTATATCAATATCTGTGACTTGCTTGGTCCTTGGTTATATAGCACTTTTTTTTAGATATACGAACATAGCTATCCCACAAATATTCATGTGTATGCATTAAGCCACGAAAAACAGAGGGCAAGATATCAAGGTTATATTCAAAGTCCTGGACAAACTGAAACCGCTTTAGCTAAAAAGAAATTAAAATACAAACAAAAAACACCAGTATACAAAATTCTACCAAGACATCTAATAGAAAACTAGGGTTACCTCCGATACCCTGAACGGATTTGCAGTTCCACATGAGACATGTGACACCTGCAGTTGTCCAGAATGTTTTACCTTAGGTAGTTAAGTAACGAAAAAATATTCGGAAATAATAAGCAGGGTGTACTCCCAGACGAGCACAATGCCCAAGCAGAGTTTTAAAGAAGAAAGATTGAAATCCACACTACATGAGTTTGATAGTCACTCTCACAAATTGGTTGACCGTTAGGATGTGTTGGTGTCTTAGCCTACTGGTGACATATGTTTGCGGTTTTCAATTTTTATATAACAGCACCGTAATCTGAGTGTGTTTTAATATTTTTACTGCGTGTAAATTCGCAGTGTGTGTGATGTATGTATAGTAGGAGACATATGTAACATGTCATGTTGATGCACCCGTTCTCGCTCTTTTTTGAGTGCTTGCGAGTCTCTCAGTTTTTTGTTTGATACATTTATCGCTTCCTACAAAAAGACAGTATTGAATAGTTAAAAAACAACACTTCAAAAAAGAAAGTCCAGAAGAACTGACATTATCAACCTCTATCAATCAAAGGAATAATTGAAAATACTTTTCGTTTTCCTGACTTGGTATCACAGAAAATGGTGACTTAAAACACATTTAGATATTATGTACGCTAATGAGTTAAAGAGTTCTATAATGTTATCCTTAAAGTATAGGTATTTTGTTTTATAAACTAAATTTCAAGTGACTCATACTTTTATATAACTCTACATCAACTTCATTTTGTACTACAAGATGTAATTGTGTCATCTTAATCAGGAACCATTAATCTTCATTTATTTCTCAGTTAAAGATATTTACAAGTCAAACAGATTACATAGATGTTTTGTCTATAATTATTAAAAACATTAAGACGAAAAAGAAGTCAGCAGTAATTTTTCTATGTTGATGTCATTGTATAACAGGACAAGAAGTAGATCGTTTTACTAAAAGGAATAATTGCATAAGTGTAGAGGAACGGTTCTTTTATCATATAGTTTTACGTGTTTTCACAATTATATTTAAAAAATATATAATGATATAACTTTGCTTCAATTATTGAACTCTTTTATAATTAACAATAATGTTTAATTAACTTGCATTTAACAGTAGACAATCCTTGTGAAACATGTTGACAGCACGGCTTAGAGCAAAGCTATCATGTACTGTAATTCAACTTGCCGATCATTGAGTTGGTCAAAATTTAGCTGCAACAGGTTTAAAAACTGCTTCGACTAGTTTTTAGACAACAGTTAATTACAAAAGGAGAATTGGTCGTAGGGATATCTTTATTCTTATTGCACAATGTTGCAAGCCTGTTTTCTTTTTATTCAAAATGTCAAATGGTCAAATCTGTCTAGTAAAACAAAAAATATTTGATTGTATCATTAAAATTGATCATATTTCTACTTGTGTATCAATGTTTTATAGGCGAGTACCATTGATGAGTATATCCGTTTACCGAGGATGGATTGCTTAACACACACACACACTGACTAACAAATTGTGTCCATCAACTTTGAGTGCAATCATGTATTAATAGAGCATCACCAAGTTCTGTAGTTTTCATATCCAAAAGTAAAGGAAAAACTCAAGGTGCTGTTAATATTTCAGTTTATCTATTAATTAATGAACCAAAAACACTGTAACCAGCTGTACACAACAAGTAAGAAGGTCAGCATGTCCTCATTTTATTCAAAATATTGAACAAATACCGTATTATCCTTTTTACCGGGTTGGTAATAAAAGGCGTTGTCAGTTTATTTTCGATCTATGAGTTTGACACTCCGTCTGGTATTTTTCGCCCCACTTTTAACATTCATAAGTACTGTTCTTGTCTCTGGGTGGTTAGTGTTAGACATATTCTGGTCCGCATCATCAAAATATGACCACATTTGACTTAATAATGGATATACTATGGTGGTGTTATCTGGAAAAAGTATACGAATTGACAATATGTATATTATGTCGGATGTCAATAAATCGGTAATGATGACTCTGTCAAAAATCCCGATAAGGTTTAATAATGTATTTTTCTTTTTAAATCCGATCATTGTTCAACTTTATTTTAAATATTTCGACGAAAATATAATTGTAAATCTGAGGCATATTAAACAAAATTAATATCTAAAAAAATAGGATGCATGCAATATATTGCAGAGACTATACAAAGTCGGAAACAAAGCAACCTTAAGTACCCGGCCACGTCCACATGTATGTGTGTCCATCTGGTGAGTTAAGCCTTTTTCAACTGATTTTTATAGTTCGTTCTTATGTTGTACTGTTATACCACTGTCCCAGGTTAAGGGAGGGTTGGGATCCCGCTAACATTGTTATCCCCGCCACATTATTTATGTGCCTGTCCCAAGTAAGAAGACTGTAATTCAGTGGTGTCGTTTTTTTATGTGTTACCTATTTGTTTTTCGTTCATTTTTTATATATAAATAAGGCCGTTAGTCATGTTACTTTTTTCGTTTGAATTGTTTTACATTGTCATATCGATGCCTTTAATACTTTGCGGTATGGGCTTTGCTTATTGTTGAAGGTCGTACGATGACCTTAATGTCTGTGTCATTTTGTTCTCTTATGGACAGTTGTCTCATTGGCAATCATACCACATCTTCTCTCTATATTAACATACCATAGTATACAAGTATTTTTTTATGCTTTTGTTATTCTTTTCGTCCTTCCTCAAATAAAGAAAAATACATATTTACTACTTAATGACGTTAATGACTATGGTTTTTCTCTATACAGAAAAAAAACCTATAGCTTTGTTTAGATAATCGAAGATTAGGTCCGGTATGACAATTTGTAATCGCGACAATATACTAAAGGCAGACATTTCCTGAATGTCATTATGTAAATTTTGCAGGTTTATTGTTTTTGTATCACTTATATCACATTTTGAATGATACATGTAAATAAAATTGTTCTAACAGGTGACCAAGTATACTCTGTAACCAGATCATTGAATATTGTTTTTATTGTTGTTAATATCAATTTTGTTATCAGTAAATTAAAAGCAATCTATATAATTGTTATTTTCATATACGCATTCATGGATCTACAAACCTGTTTTTTGGCATTGTAAACGGTCACATTTTTCTCTAGACGTTTATGACGTCTTTACACTTAATCCATTGAATGCTGGATGTGTTCTGATTGATAAATTAGTCTTAAATGCATGAATTTTTAGTTGTTAGTGTCTTTGAACTAGTTTTTATTGTCTTGAACTAGCTTTCAGTATCTATAAGCACTATCAGATCTGTAAATAATAACTCCTTTGTTGTTGGGATATTCAAGTATCCTGCCACGTTCACTCTGTGTAATATTTTGAATTTGTAGCCATCTGAGGTATCAAGTCATTTGCAACTGATTTTGATAGTTCGTTCTTATGTTGTAATGATAAACCACTTTCCTAGGTTAGGGAAGGGATGGTATTCCGTTAACATGTTTAACCCGGTCATTAATATCATACACCGTATCAACACTGATCCAATATAATCCCTCGAGCATAGCTCCTGTGGTCATATAGATGCCTAGGGTTTATATGGATGTGATATTGAAAAAAAAGCCTGATGATGTTCCCTTTTATTTATCCCCAATGGCTACTGATTAGATTAGAAGCAAGATAACATTTGGAAGCAGACATATATACATATACATTATTATATGGTTGAATATAAACTGAAACAACTAATACATGTATATCTACGAAAATCTTTGCAGAAACAAGTAAATACCTAACTTATTCAAAATTTAACATGGAATCAAGTTTTAACTCTGCTTTTGAGGGAAAGTTTATTATTGAATTGGCATGACACTCTGTTCGTGTTCGTCATTAATATCTTTGTGATTCAATTGTCTATGAAAATCGTTTCATTTTGGTTTGTAAATATATCAATAATTACTTATTAATATGTTGATTGTATCCGTATTGCTTATCTTGAAATGGATCTCACATATAGTAATGCATACTTTGGAGTACAGATTCCCATTAAATGTCTTTTTTGCAGTATTATTTTATTTTTTCTGAATAGTATTATGCGTAATTTATATATGTCTTTTATCTGTTAGCTTTGATGGTTTTGTTTGATTAAACACACGTAATGTCAGTTACAGTTTTTATAACCATTTTTCCTTTTAAATTTACGAATCCTACCTTCTATATCCATATATGTGTATGTGTATGTTTCAAAGTTAATAGCAAATTAAATTGACATTTTTGACATTTTTGAGGTTAGAGACATTGAAGAAAATGCATTTTTTTGTAAAAAAAATAATTTACTGTAAAACTAACATTAAAAAAAACTTGATTGTTCACATTATTATACTAAACATATGTATTTAAAGTAGATTGAGAAACTTTTACCATTGCTTACACTAAGGAGAAATTACAATATATGTTTTGATCGAACGTCAGTTATTTGCCTTGTTATGTCATATATCTTTTATATTTCAGTCACGAATTTTACGGATCAAGATTTGATTGATCAGAAACGCTTTGATGAAGCAAACAACTTAAACATGTTAAAGCCTTTTGCCTCATATTCTGTGGTATATATTGAATTAAGGTATTTCATGGGTAACTCACACACAAAAACTATCGTGTACACACATACATGCAATAATGAGATGTAAATATATCAAGCTGTAGTCTATTACTATTTTCTGTCAAAATGGAATATACAAAACTTGTCTTATTCTCCAAATATTTTGAATTTACGAAAAACAATACTTGCTAGGATGTACAAATCATCCGTACACTTTTTGGTTTATTTGATGTTTTTTTTTTTTTTTGTATGCATCTTGTAGTTAAAGCCTTTTCTTAACTGTTTCTAATAGTTTGTTTTTATTTTGATCTGTAACACCGCTGTATCCGATAAGAGGGGGGGGCTGGCGCCTTCAAACTAGTTAAAGCCCGCACAATTATATATGTGACTATCCCAAATGAGGAGCCTGTTATACAGTGGTTGCTGTCTTTTGATGTGTACAATATTTGTTTTCAGTTCATTACTTTGTACATTTATTAGGCTGATAGTTTTACTGTATGGACTTTTTTTTTAATTTGTTATTTCGAAGCCTTTGCTCATTGTTGAAGCCGTACGGTGACCTATATTTTTAAAAGTATGTGTCATTTTGTCACTTGAGGAGAGTTGTTTCATTGAAAATCATTCCACATTATATATATAGAAATAAATTTGCTAAGTTGAGGTCTTGCTTTAGAATTTATTTTTTTCTGGAGACCATCATCATATGAAGTGTAAGTCAGGACGAGACACAACTTTCGCGTACGATTTTGTTAATTTATTGTTTTTAACGCTAATTCGTTTTTTTTTTTTTCTAAATAATTTTGGTTTACCTTTTCATTTACAGATCCATTTTTTGGGGGTAGTATTTCAATTTATATTTTTTAAAACTTTGTAAGATAGGTAATTTCATAACCCATTATACGATATCGTTTTGAATGGATTGAAACTTGTGCACATATACAGACCCTTCTATTTGTAGTGTACACGATTACAGAATTTTAAGACTTTTGTAAACTGTCATGGTGTTCTTTATATATGACTGTTGCTTATAAGGAATATATGATATCCCTATTTATGACATTTTTTTACTGTTGTGTCTATTTGTTTTGTTCACACATCGTTGTCAATTTAATGGAAGTTGATGCGACTGTCATACAAGTGAGAGGTTTAGCACTTTAAAACCATATTCTATCAAGTACCAAGTCCGTTATTTATTTTCCTCGGAGTTTAGTATTTTTTCTGATTTGAGTTAATGTATCAGGCTACGTTAATTAACATTAAGTAGCATTGTTTATTTCGATTTTAAACCTGAAGCGATGGTTCATTTGGTGTGTGCGTGTGTGACTGATCTTTTTAACTCTCTGTTAGATGAAACTCAAATCTCTTAATAAGACAACAACAATCAAAACCAAGGAGTAAACAAAGACTTACAAAACCAAAGGACATTTACATCAACAATTATACATATTAATTAACATTGATTAAGAAACAACACGAACACCACTAAAATCCGTAGCTTACGTGGGTTATTTCGTGAATAACCGCTAAAAAAAACCTGTTAAATTCTTCTAATTCTTAAAGCCAACATTTGCCATTTTTAATTTATATGATTTTCTCGTAAGCTTCCGTTCAATCCAAATATGAAATTTCGTAACTAAGGAGCAGCCATGTAGACTTGCTTAAATTAGTAATGTGTTTACAACTCGTCTAAACATCAACCCAACAATATTAGATGTGTAAATTTGCTTTCGCAAATTTTTTTTTATCTTCCCTCGTCTGGATTCGAACCCATGCTACTGAGATATCGTGACACCAAATCGCCTGCACTGTATCCCGTGCGCTAGACCTTACAAAAACCGGAGGTGATCTCAGGTACTCCGGAAATGTATGCATGTCCTTCTCTTCGTGTAAAGCTAAACCACCGACATGTAAGGCAGTTGTTTATAGCTCCGTTATATTGGTAAATTGTATTATTCTTACTAATGCGTTATTCGTGTGTAAAGATAATCTGCTATTAAAAACGAGTTTTTTCGTATAACATGTGCGTGCATATGAACATGTCGATGTGCCTTGTTACATTCGCGTGCATGTTGAAATGTTAAAGTTACTTAAAATTCATTTGCTATCTGTTTGTTTTCCAATCAGATTATAAATAGTTCACTACTTCTTAAACCATATTTATTAACACATAAATACCAGGATTCAAAATTATGTCTGTCAGACGTCCTTTTCTTCTACAATAGACTATTCCATGCCTACAGACAACTACTGATTACTAAACTATGAATATCATCTTGAAGAAACAATTAACAAGAAGTTTAAACGACCCAGTAAAATTACTCATACTAAATACCCATCTAAAACAGGTTTCTTAATTGACAATACCATTGAAAAACGTTATTTGCAATGCATAAAACAACCTTTATCTTCGCATGCTACCTGTATAGTTTGGTGAAGACAAATCTTAAATGTGTGTTTAAAATACCGATACTCTTGAGCCTGGGAATTTGTTTTTGTCTAATTACCAAATACAATGATTAAAAAATTGTAATATATTTAAAGAACAGTAAAGGCAATATTGATTATTCAAATTGTATTATAATATATATTATACAACGCAAATTTTACAATATTTATAACAACATGACATTTAAAAACATTGTTTACTCACACTTCAGTATACATATATCATACAGTTTCACATATGCAACGAAAATGTCATGCATGTTCACTTACAGTTTTGACGCAGGTTATTATATGTTTTTTTTTTTTTTTAACTTGACGTTTCAGAGCAAATTAATGTCGAAACAATGATAATTCAATTGCATGCAATCAGTTCAACCAAAAAGGGGGCTGACGCAGTAGAACATTTACTATAATTTCTTCTCGTCTTTGTATACATTGTTAGCAGAAATGAAATACTTGCTGCTGAAGTTTCAGGTCTACTTTAAACATATAAATGCTCATCAATATGCAGGCTATATAAAGTCGGGTCTGATTGGTTTAGCAGGATTCTATATAACACGTCTGATAGGTAATGCCGAAATTTACTCAAAATGCCATTCTGATAAGAGAATTTAAACCTAAAAATCAAAATAATTTGGAGAAAAATCCAATGTCGTTAAAAGACACAATGCGCAATGTATAAAGTGTTTTCGATCGAGAGTATGTGAGTCAGTATGCGACGAGTTTTTTTTTAAAGATTTGTGATGCAACTACAACATCTTTCCTTCAAAGCCTTTTTTGCTTCTGGAACCCTAAGACACAACATGATAGGATTTAACGCACCGAGCACAAATTGTGCCGTAGAAGCAGTAAATGCAATTGGTACGACGTACGACTGATCGAAGCATGTGAACTGTAGAACAATACACACAATCTTAAGCGGACAGTAGAAACTGAGATATAAAACTATAACTATTGAGACGATGCGAGATTGTGTTCTTTGTGTGACAGACTGAGTAAGTCTTGACGATGTATACCTCTGAACTAGCCCGGATAGCATACCTGCTGATAATAAAACAACTGTTATAAGATTAAAAACAATGAAATCTGCATATGTCTTGAAAACAGTTGACAAATCATTACCTAATCTACTGACAGCGCAATCCCGTGATCCTTGAACCCCCATAATCAGTTCAATTAAAACACATGAAATGTAAATGCAAAAAATACATCGACGAACATTTGTCTTTGTGTGATTTACGTGTGCCTTGAGGGGAAAAAAGATATATAGATACGTTGACAAGCCAGTAGACATAAATGTAAGCTAATTAAATTTGCAATAAATCCCTTAATACAGTTTAATAGCATGCACTCTAATGCTGACTTTAATCTGAATCTTAACACAAGCGAACATTGTACCAGACTATTGAATAACAGGTCGATTCCACGGATCAACGATATGAGAGAAAATCTTAAAAGTGTGGAGAATATTGGTGACCTAAATGCTTTCGAAATTGAAGGTAAAATTAAAACCAATATGTTACCAATAAATGAAAGCATACTTAAGAAAATAGACATTCCTATGTAACAAATGTCGTAGAATGTGCTTTCAAACATCGAGTCGCAATACTTGTTATTCATGTCTACATAAGAATGAACAAGACTTTGTGGTGGAACTGTTATATTTGGTACCGGTAAATCATCAGAAGAATCTTCAACGAACGAGCCTGTAAGTATTCTGTTTCCAGTCGTGTTACCAACAGACAGAAACTGTAAAAGGTTCAGCAGAGCCATAGGTATTGGGATTCTTTCAGGACACCAGGCGTATGATAAAACACCAGAAATTGCCTGCAAAGACATTAAAAGAGAATTGGACATCACTATTTACAACATATATTTTAACTCTTATAAAAACTACTATCATGAATATGACCACAGTACAAATCAAACCAGTTGTATATGAATAATGTGGTTCTGCTCACCAGACAAGACATGGTTATTGCATACAATTATAATGCCAACAAATGAACGAACGTTATCTTGGTATTCTTCTGTTTTCTCTTCTTTATATTATTATTTTGCTCCTCTAATAGTTACTATCATTATTATTATTATCATACTATTCTCTTGCATGATCAAAAGGATATTGATTTTTTTTCAAAACATGATAAAAAATATGGGACGCCGTGCTATGTTTCAAGCTACCAATTGCATATGATATAATTTATGAAAAGGCGTGTTATTTGTGAATAGCACGAAATATATAAGATCGAATTTAGAAATAAAGTATGAGAACATAGGTTTTATATAATGACTTTAGATAATTAAAAACAAGGTGTCACCGATTTTATTTTCCTGCCACAAGTAACATCTGAATGCATCCTTGACTAGTCAAAATATAAATGACATTGTATAGCTAGTTATCGTTATACGGCATATGTTCTTGGTAAACACAATATTGTTTGAGTATAAAAACAGACATTTCTATCTAAACAAAATATCCTAAATGGCACGAACTCTGCAAACGTATAGTATACGGTGTGTGCATGTGTGTGCGTTACGCTAGAATACCCGAAATTATATAAATACCATAGAATATGAGACAAAATTATCTAAGTTGATGTTTTCATCAAAGGGTTTCTCATTCATCATATCTTGAACCGTAAAATTCATGACTGAAATATGAAAAAAATACACGATATAACAACACATTTTAATAACGATCAATCATTACATACATTGTAACTTTTCCTGTGTTTCATAGTGTATGCAATGGTATAAGATTGTCAAGACATTGGTTTGATTTATAAACAAATGGCCAATTCATCTGTTGAATGCTTTTAACAATCATGTTCTTTTCTAAAAATATTTAAGTTTCAGTCATTTATTTCAATTACACTGATATTATACATGTTCGTTTTTCTTAAAGGTATGTAACCCAAACATTACGCACATATCAATCAGGTTTTTTTTTTAACTGACTGTGTAGCGTAAACTATGTGTATTGACGAATATTTTTGTCGTAAAAGGAAGCTAGGATTGGTATAAGGCAAATTTTTAATAAGAAATCTCACTGACATTACTAGTGTTTGATTAAATGAAAATAATAAAAGATAACAGATAAAAAATACATCCAACACAATACTATATGAAGAAGAAACAAAAAAACACCGCAAACGAAACATCTTATGGTAATGTGTACGCCAAAGTATGCATAAAACACAGCACTGTATGTGATATCCGTTATTTCAAGTTAAATAATACGGTTGCAATCAAAGACTTAGATGCATTGCACAAACAAATAACGAATCACAAATATTGTAACGACAAAAAGGACTAATATGCCCTGCAAATGCAATAACAAAATTCTCCTTAACAACAAAATGCTAATGTTGATTGCATGTTAATTGTCTTGATTCGAACTCTATTTGCATTCCTTAGTTCCTGTTATTAGTTTTTCAAGATACAAAATGCACTAATCCTTATATTCTGAGCATACAAACCCAGCTGAGGCCCACCTCCGGTTGCGCGATTTTTTTGCGTTGAAGACCAATTGGTGGCCTTCCGCTGTTATCTGCTCTTTGGTCTCTTTGACATATTCCCAATTTCCCTTCTTAATGTAATCGTTAATCCAAAAGGAATGTCGGAGATATTCTTTTCGAGCGTATTGCTAAGGTACATATGTAAATGTTTTGAACGATAATTCCACAGTTGTAATACACATTTTACATGGTTGCTAGTAGAAATTTTCATGAACATTATGTGCAAAGGTTGTTTCAGTTTTTATACATACTGCAATAAGGTATGTAGTCCTCTGTTTGCTTCCAACTGTTATCTTGCTTCTGTTTTAATCAGTAGCCTTCAAAGACGTATTCGTGAATATTTAGCACAGAAAATGAATTAACATGACATTTAAATATATCTACGAACTACCAGGTTAAATAGACACATTAAATTGTACAAATAACGATAAATTTTCTGAAACAACTTCATGTTCTAATTTTCCGATGGAACTCACTGACAATGCCTGGTTGCAATGTGAATGGTGAATATTGAATGAATCAATGTGTGACAAGGGCACACTTTGGAATTCATATACAACTAAAGAAATAAGTTTTGACCAATGGTCTTGGTACCTTAAGAGAAAATCAGAGCTCGCTTAAATGTTCGATATGATAAAGCCTCAACGTTACGGTACTGTAAATGAACGAAGTCATCTATACTTTTAAACGAGAAGACCTCATTCTGTGTGTCGCTTCTCTTCCTTCCACAGTAAATTAATCATCATGCCTCTGTGTCCTATATGTAACATGCATAGTCGCATTTGTCATCCATTCTTATGATTATTCAGATTGAGTTATTTTGTGAGAAAACCGACAAAAAAGCTGTCCGGATATTGATTCCGTAGGCAGACTGACTTTTAGTCATAGATAAACTTCCGGTTTTAAATATGCACAAGTACAACCAATCGTATGATGGCTAAAAAAAATGAAAAACAAATAAGCACATCAGATCGTTATCGATATCATGGTTTTTAGATCGCAATAACCACAACTATTATACCTCCTTAGAGAGGACAATATTTTTCGCGTTTATCTGCATGTAAACAACGATTATACTACTATAATATATAGAGACTTTCTGTATTCTGTCTACTGTTTTTTGTTAAATGACTTTTTAAGGGGTCATGCCAGTTTCATTGAAATTACTATTTAAGGGGTCATACCAGTTGCATATATATTGAAATAAGTAAAACATGTGGAAAAAAGAATGTGTCCATAGCACACGGATGCCAGATGATCGCAAGAACCACAACTATTATACCTCTTTAGAGAGGACAATTATTTTTCGCATTTATCTATACATGAAAACTACGATAAAACTACTATAATATATAGAAACTTTCTGTATTCTGCCTACTGTTTTCTTTGAAATGACTATTTAAGGGATCATACCAGTTGCATATATGTTGAAATAAGTAAAACATGTGGGGAAAAAGAACGTGTCCATAGCACACGGATGCCACATCGGCACTATCATTTTCTATATTCAGTGGACCGTGAAATGGGGTCAAATCTTTTATTTGGAATTTATCTTAAAGGGAACATATTTAATAAGTGTTTAGTAAATTTGACTTCAACTTCATCAAAAACTACCTAGACATAAAAGTTTAACCTAGAGCCGGTCAGACAGACGGACGGACGAACGAACGGACGCACAGATTAGAAAACATAATGCTCATAAATGGAGCATGAAAATCTATAGTTGAAAGTGAAAGTAGTTATTTGGCTAAAATGAAAGTAGGGTACAGATATGAGGGAGCAAGGACCTTTTCGGGGCGTCGGGATCGGCTGTTTTAATGTTGAGATTTTAAGATTGATCCTTACGGGAATATTTTTGTCGAATTTCGGGATATGAATTTCTTTAAATGTTTTCATGTTTTTAAGCCAGGGATGTCAGGATCAGGCCCCTCAATCCGTGACCCTTAATTTAGCCTTCGTCATTTATATATGATTCAAATCCTACCATTGGCATGTTATTAGGGCTCTCAAAAGAAAAATCACTGATAGATTGTCCTAGAAGCATATTTTATTAGAATAATAAATTATTAAATATTCTATAAGCAGTTACATTTATTTCATGTTTGAAGCGGTTGCAAAATATTAATTTTATTTGACTTTTACCCAAAAAAGGCACGGCTCCGTATTGAAGGCCGTACCTTGACCTATAATGGTTTACTTTAATTTATAAATTTTTATTTGGATGGAGAGTTGTGTCATTGGCACTCATACCACATCTTTCTATATCTAGTGTAGCAAAGGGGTAGAATAATTGTGGTCTGAGGCCAGAAACACGAAAATAATTGAATTTAACAGAAAGGAAACAGATAACGAACTTTGGAAGGGCTTTTGATACCTTTTATGAAATTCTCCAGACATAATATCTTTTACAAAAATTCATCCTACAACAGTTTACAACTGTGTATGACAGCGATTTTGCGGGTGCGTTCTAGTATATTTTAATAGAAGTAGGAAATCAACTTGACTTTTTGAACTAAACAAAAAAATTGAAAAACACACTTTTCTCTCATTTTTTTTTAGATATGTCCTAATTAAATCTTTTTTAGAAGATGTACATATCCTTATAGAGCAGACAAACACGGCAATTCAATATTTTTACATTTGTGGTAAAAGCACCAAGTATTCAATAACCAATTAACTAAGTTTTTTTGTATAATTATTTTTTTATACATTAGTGTCTGTTGTAATAAATTAAATGTAATATAGGAATATTGTCACTGCCTTAATTTTTACGGTATATATCATCAAAAATATGTTCTAAGTGAACCAAATACAACAGAACGGCAAAATAAACATAACGTCATCGCTATGTTAGCCTATTCGATGAATTACTTTTTTACTACCATTTAGGTATTATATTGCCACCATAAACAAAGTCTGTGACCTTTATCAACCAAATGCAAATTTGTTTAATAATATTTTATCGATTCTAAAAAATTAATATACATTTTTAAATAGAAATTGTATTATTTAGGAAAAAGGTTTCGACAATTTGATAGGCTTTCTTTTCAAATTTGCACACCTTTCTAAAACAATTATTGGTAATATTTCAGATAAAAAACAATAAATACATTATTTTTTCATATACATTACCAATTTACTAGAACTTTAATATTAACGTTTTTATGAGATTTTGTAAAAGTTTCATATATTTTGGCCTTAATTTTGTAAAAACTGATATGACTTATTGTAGACGTTAAAGTATTTTAATAATAGAAGCTTAAACATGTTGAACTGTATGATATAAAAACTTACGTTGATGTAATGTTTCGTTTACATATAGAATGATTCCTTTTGGGTAAACGCCGTACTACATATCCTTTTATACCATGTATTGGCGAAGAAAAATATTGCTAACTTCTTATTCGTCTTTAGCTTTTAATAATCATAGACATTATATCTGTGTATTTTACCTGACTTGTCAATATCATTGACTGAGGTATAAACTCAGCTATACACGTTTCTGATTGAGACAAACCATCTTAATAAACGATTGATCGTAAATAATAGTGACATATTTGGTCTTTTTGAAAAAAAAATATATTTATATTCATGAAATTACAAAAATCTTCACGTCGGTAAAAACCATTCACAATTAACAAAATGGAAAAATATTGACAGCTTATATAAAACCAAACACAAAACAAGTAGTTCCTACAACAAATGTACAGAAACATATGAAACGAGATCAACGTAATCACTTTCGTTATATTTTATATTTTTCCCAATTAAAAGAAATAACCCAAACCTAACATTAAAAAGTCAATTATAAATCTTAAAAATCTTAGTACATAAGTCTTCTTTTTTACAACTTTAACTAATACGGTTCAAACATGGAATTCCGTGCTTGAAACAAGAAAATGACGTGTGTTATGCACATGCACCCATTGATACCCTTATTGCTCCCGAAAACTTGTAAATAGAAATGTTTAGTTTTCTTACATAGATTGAAATACTATTATAAATAGTCTTCAATAATATTTATGAAACCAGTAACGCAAAAGATGGACAAACACACAATTTGATGTCAAGAGTGAAGTGCTAACTTTACAGGATTTAAATTGCTACACTGCAAGCATTCCATGTAAATGATATACGAGACTCCAATTTGAGAATCAACTTGTCTTCGTTGCAATTTTGATTTTTTTTTAATTTGTATAGTTTATGCGATCCCTATAAAAATATCTGACATTGTTACTATTTAAAAGAATAACTGTGTGTGAAAGAGGGACGAAAGATACCAAAGGGGCAGTTAAACTGATGGATCGAAAACAAACTGACAACGCCATGGCCAAAAATAAAAAGACAAACAGACAAATAATAGTACAGATGACGTGTAACTTTATCTGTTGTAGACATTGATATTAACAGGTGTTTTGCCTCAGTATGTGATGTTATATTTTATATTGGCAACATTAATAACAAAAACAGATCGATTCTTCTCTCACTATTTTTGCTCTTCATTTTTGGTAAATGTGACGTATCTGTATAGTTTTTCATTGCGTGTACATATCTCGGTATACACGTCTTTGCTGTGACTTTTTCTATTCTAATAAACCATGTGAATGTTAGGATGATGTTTTTTTTTTAATAATTTTACAGCAGGGATGAAGACATCTTGCAACTGTTCCTAGATGATTTAAAAAGTATCAAAAGTATGAACCATTTGCAGGAACTTAACAACACACTATACTAGCTTCCATGCATGTATTATAATTTTGTATCCTTTGGTTTTTTTTCCTTTTCTTATTAGATGAACAGATTAATTGATAAAGTCGATGTTTACAATTTCAGACAATCAATGTGTCGTGTTAAATCATCATCATTTCGTTAATTATTAATTGATAACTTAAAAAAAAAAACATTTAACGAGTTACATTTAGGAAACATATTCGTTGTTACTAAATACATATTTGATAACGTGGTTTGACTTACACTTTTCATTGGATTTTTAAGCAGTCTTTCAATCAATGTGCTTACTTATCGATTGCAGTAAATTTTGATGATTTCAGTTATCTCGTTTGCTATCAAAATACTGTTCAGAAGCTTTTCAGACGATTTAGTATGTGTCATATGTAAACAGGTAAATTTCACCTAACAAAATGACCATTTCCAATCAAAATTGGTTTCCAAAAATAAGGAATGCATAGAAGTCCATTAACAAATTTGAAATAACTTTAATTTATATCTTACATATTAACAATCGTGGTTTGTCAGGTTATATCAATATGTGTGACTTGCTTGGTCCTTGGTTATACAGCACTTTTTTTTATATATACGAACATAGCTATCCCACAAATATTTATGTGTATGCACTAAGCCACAAAAAACAGAGGGCAAGATCCCAAGGTTATATTTAAAGTCCTGGAAAAAATGAAACCGCTTTAGCTAAAAAGAAATTAAAATACAAACAAAAAACACCAGTATACAAAATTCTACCAATGCATCTAATAGAAAACTAGGGTTACCTCCGATACCCTGAAAGGATTTGCAGTTCCACATGAGACATGTGACACCTGCAGTTGTCCAGAATGTTTTACCTTAGGTAGTTAAGTAACGAAAAAATATTCGGAAATAATAAGCAGGGTGTGCTCCCAGACGAGCACAATGCCCAAGCAGAGTTTTAAAGAAGAAAGAATGAAATCCACACTACATTAGTTTGACAGTCACTCTCACAAATTGGTTGACCGTTAGGATGTGTTGGTGTCTTAGCCTACTGGTGATATATGTTTGCGGTTTTCAATCTTTATATAACAGTACCGTAAACTGATCAGTAATTTTACCGAGTGTGTTTTAATATTTTTACTGCGTGTAAATTCGCAGTGTGTGTGATGTATGCATAGTAGGAGACATATGAAACATTTCATGTTGATGCACCCGTTCTCGCTCTTTTTTGAGTGCTTGCGAGTCTCTCAGTTTTTTGTTTGATACATTTATCGCTTCCTACAAAAAGACAGTATTGAATAATTTAAAAACAACACTTCAAAAAAGAAAGTCCAGAAGAACTGACATTATCAACCTCTATCAATCAAAGGAATAATTGAAAATACTTTTCGTTTTCCTGAATTGGTATCACAGAAAATGGTGACTTAAAACACATTTAGATATTATGTACGCTAATGCGTTAAAGAGTTCTATAATGTCATCCTTAAAGTATAGATATTGTGTTTTATAAACTAAACTTCAAGTGACTCATACTTTTAAATAACTCTACATCAACTTCATTTTGTTATACAAGATGTAATTGTGTCACCTTAATCAGGAACCATTAATCTTAATTTATTTCTCAGTTAAAGATATTTACAAGTCAAACAGAATACACAGATGTATTGTTGATAATTATTAAAAACATAAAGACGAAAAAGAAGTCAGCAGTAATATTTCTACGTTGATGTCATTGTATAACAGGACAAGTAGTAGATCGTTTCACTGAATGGAATCATTGCATAAGTGAAGAGGAACAGTTCTTTTATCATATAGTTTTACGTGTTTTCAAAATTATATTTAAACTTTAAAAAAATATATAATGATATAACTTTGCTTGAATTATTGAACTCTTTTATAATTAACAATTATGTTTAATTAACTTGCATATAACAGTAGACAATCCTTGTGAAACATGTTGACAGCACGGATTAGGGCAAAGCTTCTGTTTCATGAACTGTAACATGTGTAATTCAACTTGCCAATCAGTGAGTTGGTCAAAATTTAGCTGCAACAGGTATAAAAACTGCTTCGACTAGTTTTTAGACAACAGTTAATTACAAAAGCAGAACTGTTTGTAGGGATATGGTTATTCTTATTGCAAGCCTGTTTTCTTTTTATTCACAATGTCAAAGGATCAAATCTGTCTGGTAAAACAAAAATGTTTGACTGTATCAATCAACATTGATCATATTTCTACTTGTGTATCAATGTTTTATAGGCGAGTACCATTGATGAGTATATCCGTTAACCCGAGGATGGATTGCTTAACACACACACACACACACACTGACTCACAAATTGTGTCCATCAACTTTGAGTGCCTTCATGTATTAATAGAGCATCACCAAGTTCTGTAGTTTTCATATCCGAAAGTAAAGGAAAAAATCAAGGTGCGGGTAATATTTCAGGTTATCTATAAATTAATGAACCAAACACACTGCAACCAGCTGTACACAACAATTAAGAAGGTCAGCATGTCCTCTTTTTATTCAAAATATTGATCAATTACCGAATTATAATTCTTATCGGATTTTAATAAAAGGCGTTGTCAGTTTTTTTTTCGATCTATGAGTTGACACTCCGTCTGGTATTTTCCGCCCCACTTTTACTGGTTAGTGTTAGACATGTTTTGGTCCGCATCATTAAAATATGACGTCATTTGACTTAATAATGGATATATTATAGTGGTGTTATCTGGAAAAAGTATACAAACTGACAATATGTATATTATGTCGGATGTCAATAAATCGGTAAAGATGACTCTGTCAAAAATCCCGATAAGGTTTGATACTGTATTTTTCTTTTTAAATCCGCTCATTCATTTTGTCATTGTTCAACTTTACTTTAAATATTTCGACGAAAATATAATCGTAAATCTGGGGCATATTAAACAAAATTAACATCTAATAAAATAGGATGAATGCAATATATTGAAGAGACTATACTAAGTCGGAAACAAAGCAACCTTAAGTACCCGGCAACGTCCACTTGTATGTGTATCCATTTGGTGGTTTAAGCCTTTTTCAAGTGATTTTTATAGTTTGTTCTTATGTTGTACTGTTAAACCACTGTCTCGGGTTAGGGGGAGGGTTGAGATCCCGCTAACATTTTTATCCCCACCACATTATTTATGTGACTGTCCTAAGTAAGATGCCTGTAAATCAGTGGTTGTCGTGTTTTTATGTGTTACATATTTGTTTTTCGTTCATTTTTTTTATATAAATAAAGCTGTTAGTTTTCTCGTTTGAATTGTTTTACATTGTCATATTCGTGCCTTTAATACTTTGCAGTATGGGCTTTGTTCATTGTTGAAGGACGTACGGTGACCTTAATATCTGTGTCATTTTGGTCTCTTATGGACAGTTGTCTCATTGGCAATCATACCACATCTTCTTTCTATATTAACATACCATCATATACAAGTATGTTTTTTTATGCTTTTGTTATATTCTTTTCGTCCGTCCTCAAATAAAGAAAAATACATATTTACTACTTAATGACGTTAATGACTATGTTTTTTTTCTCTATACAGAAAAAAAACAATAGCTTTGTTTATATAATCGAAGGTCAGGTCTGGTATCAAAATTTGTAATCGCGACAATATACTAAATGCAGACATGTACTGAATGTCGTTATGTTAATTTTGCAGGTTTATTGTTTTTGTATCACTTATATCACATTTTGAATGATACATGTCAATAAAATTGTTCTAACAGGTGACCAATTATTATCTGTAACTAGATCATTGAATATTGTTTTTATTGGTGTTAATATCGATTTTGTTATCAGTAAAGTAAAAGCAATCTATATAATTGTTATCTTCATATACACATTCATGGATCTGCAAACCTGTTTTTTGGCATTGTACACGGTCATATTTTTTTCTCTGGACGTTTATGACGTCTTTACACTTAATCCATTGGATGCTGGATGTGTACTGATTGATAAATTAGTCTTAAATGCATGATTTTTTAGTTGTTAGTGTCTTTGAACTAGTTTTTAGTGTCTTGAACTAGCTTTCAGTATCTATGAGCACTATCAGATCTGTAAATAATGTCTCCTTTGTTGTTGGGATATTCAAGTATCCTGCCACGTTCACTCTGTGTAATATTTTGATTTGTAGCCATCTGAGGAATCTAGCCATTTTCAACTGATTTTTATAGTTCGTTCTTATGTTGTAATGATAAACCACTGTCGTAGGTTAGGAAAGAGATGGTATTCCGTTAACATGTTTAACACGGTCATAAATATCATACACCGTATCAGCACTGATCCAATATAATCCCTCGAGCATAGCTCCTTTGGTCATATAGATGCCTAGGGTTTACATGGATGTGATATTAAAACAAAAGCCTGATGATGTTCCCTTTTATTTATCCCCAATGGCTACTGATTACATTAGAAGCAATATAACAGTTGGAAGCAGACATATTACACATATACATTATTATATTATTGAATATAAACTGAAACAACTAATACACCATACATGTATATTTACGAAAATCTTTGCAGAAACAAGTAAATACCTAACTTATTCAAAATTTAACATGGAATCAAGTTTTAACTCTGCTTTTGGGGGAAAGTTTATTATTGAATTGGCATGACACTCTGTTCGTGTTCGTCATTAATATCTGTGTGATTCAATTGTCTTTGAAAGTCACTTCATTTTGGTTTGTAAATATATCAATAATTACTTATTATGTTGGTTGTATCCGTATTGCTTATCTTGAAATCTATCTCACATATACATGTAGTAATGCATATTTTGGAGTACATTTTCCCATTAAATGTCTTGTTTGCAGTATTCTTTTATTTTTTCTGAAAAGTATTATGCGTGATTTATATATGTCTTGTATCTGTTAGGTTTTAATGGTTTTCTTTTGATTAAACACACGTAATGTCAGTTACAGTTTTTATAATCATTTTTCCCTTTTACGATCCGACGTTCTATATCCATATAGGTTGCACTTTGTAAATACAGCTGTTTCTGACAACACGCCTCTTTTGGGGAGAAATAGAATATTCATAGAAAATTCATTTTGTTTACATACTGGTTCCCAGTAATGCTCTCTGTGTTCCATATCGCAGAGACAGAACTGGGGAATGTTACCAGGAAATAAACACGTGCATATTGTTTACAATGAAATCTGTGGTAACCTTTCATTCGAGGTAGGGGTAGTTAAGAAAACAAGTGTAAGTTTCAACTCTGAGAAGTCCGGGGCATATAAACGTTGAAAATATGCCGCACAGCCCTATATTTTGACCTTTGAAAAAAATGTGGTGCAAATGAACTTTCAACTCTAGGATAAGATTTTTTTCAAAACTTCATAGTAAAAGTGGTACTGTTTTAGATGTAAAAGGAGTTCCTATGGGAAATTGCATTGTCAATATTTACAGAAATGCAACCTATATGTGTATGTTTCAAAGTTAATAACAAATTGAATTGATATTTTGCCATTTTTGAGGTTAGAGACATTGAAGAAAATGCTGACTTTAAAACTAAGATTAAAAAAACTTGATTGTTCACATTATTATACTAAACATATGTATTTAAATTAGATTGAGAAACTAAACCCTGTGCTGGTGCGAGCACTGCTTTGTAGCGGCATTTACAGTATTTAATATTTATAGTGGTAAGTTTTTTTTTTATATTAAAAAAGTATCTTGGCAATCTTTTACCATTGCTTACACTAAGGAGAAATCACAATATATGTTTTGATCGAACGTCAGTTATTTGTCTTGTTAAGTAATATATCTTTTATATTTCAGTCACGAATTTACGGACCAAGATTTGATTGATCAGAAACGCTTTGATGAAGCAAACAACTTAAACTTGTTAAAGCCTTTTGCCTCATATTCTGTGGTATATAATGAATTAAGGTATAGCATGGGTAACACACACACAAAAACTATCGTGTACACACATAGTGAGATGTAAATATATATATATGTGACTATCCTAAGTGAAGAGCCTGTTATACAGTGGTTGTCGTCTTTTGCTGTGTAAAATATTTGTTTTTAGTTTATTATCTTGTACATTTATTAGGCTGATAGTTTTACTGTATGGATTTTTTTTTCAATTTGTCATTTCGAAGCCTTTGCTCATTGTTGAAGCCGAACGGTGACCTATATTGATAAAAGTATGTGTCATTTTGTCACTTTAGGAGAGTTGTTTCATTAAAAATCATTCCACATCTTCTTTTTTATATATAGAAATGAATTTGCTAAGTTGAGGTTATGCTTTAGAATTTTTTTTTTGGAGATCATTATCATATGAGGTGTAAGTCAGGTCTTCAGTTTCATTATGTATATCTGTTATATTTATTTGATAAAATTTACTGTTTGCAATAGCATTAATTGTTCTAAATAATAAGGATGTTCTTATCCCAAACATAAAAACATAGCCGTATTTGACACAGCCTTTTTCAACTTTTGATCTTCAGTGCTGTACAACTTTGTACTTTTTTTCGATTTCGATCTTTTATCTGGGCGTCACTGGTGAGTCTTGTGTGGACGAGGAGCGTTTTTGACGTATTGAATTTTAAACCTGATGCATTGTGTTATTCATTAATCATGTGTGTCTTTGTCTAATACGTTCTTCTATTTATTTGTATTGTAGTCCTGTAATATTATGTTGTCATTTCAATGTTATATTTAACATTGCCATTAAAGTGCGAGGCTAGACATGCCACAAAACCAAGTTCAACCCACAATTTTTCTTTTAAAAATGTCCTGTACCAAGTCAGGAATATGGCCATTGTTATATTAATGTTCGTTTCTGTGTGTGTTACATTTTAACGTTGCGTCGTTTGTTTTCTCTTATTTTTTTTTAGTGTAATTTCACATTGCGATAAGACGTGTCACGGTACTTGTCTATCCGAAATTCATGTATTTGGTTTTGATGTTATATTTGTTATTCTCTTGGGATTTTGTCTGATGCTTTGTCCGTTTCTGTGTGTGTTACATTTTAGTGTTGTGTCGTTGTTCTCCTCTTATATTTAATGCCTTTCCCTCGGTTTTAGTTTGTTACCCCGATTATGTTTTTTGTCCTTGGATTTATGAGTTTTGAACAGCGGTATACTACTGTTGCCTTTATTTATTCAGGACGAGATACAACGTTCTGTCACGATTTTGTGAAATTATTGTTTTTAACGCTAATTCGCGTCTTTTCTTTCTAAATAATTTTGGTTTACTTTTTCATTTATAGATGCATTTTTTTGGGGGTAGTATTTCAATTTGTATTGTTTAAAACTTTGTAAGATAGGTACTTTCATAACCCATTATACGATATCGTTTTGAATGGATTGAAACTTGTTCACATATGCATACCCTTCCATTGTAATGTACATAATTAAAAAATTTTAACAACCAATTATGAATACAAAAAGGGTATTAGGTTTGATTTCAAATGAGACAAATATCCACATATGAAGTAGATATACGAAATTCTAGTAAACTGTACAAACTTGAATAATGAGCAAAGCCGTATCGTACGTTACAAAAGGCCCCGACATAACAACTATTTAATTGATAAAACGAACAGCGTACTTCATAAAAAAAAACTATCGACAAATAAGACTGACATGAACCAATTACAATTCCTGCACTGCAGGCTCCAGATTTGGGAAAAGCAAAAGCAAGATATGGTGGTGTTAAACATTTATTTATTTATTTATTACATATCTATCATATACCGCCTATCTAAAAAATCATAATATGCTAAACGTTTATCTCATAAAATTGACGGAAAATATATGTCACAATGCATACAATAATTAAGAAATAATTCATGGAAGCCATAGATTGTTGGAAATTTACACATGGCCTGGACCGTGATATTCGAATTTTATCCTGAGCAATTCCAATAGGACAAATGCGACCTTTAAAATACTGAAGCGATGGTTCATTTGTGTTTACATGTGTGACTGACCTTTTTAATCCCTGTTAGATGAAGCTCAAATATCTTAATAAGACAACAACAATCAAAACCAAGGAGTAAACGAAGACTCACAAAACCAAAGGACATTTACATCAACAATTATAAATATTTATTGACATTGATTAAGAAACAACACGAACTCCACTATAATCCGTAGCTTGTGTGGGTTATTTCATGAATAACCGCTAAAAAAATTGTTTAATTCTTCTAATTCTCAAAGCCAACACATTTGCCATTTTTAATTTGCATGATTTTCTCGTAAGCTTCCGTTCAATCCAAACTCGAAATTTCGTAACTAAGGAACCGCCATGTTGACTTGCTTAAATTAGTAGATATGCAAATAATGCAATAGAATAGAAAATAAAACAAAACCTACTTCATGGATCAGTTGTAATATAATATCATACGAATTTCGATTGTTTTACGTAAAAGAAAACCGTCAACTTTAGCGGTTTCATTTGTATGACGTCATGTTTTAAAAATGACTAAACTGCGCCAGAAAAAATGAAAGACGTTCGTGGAATTTTATTCTATTTTTATTTTGGTTGATTTCTCCAAGCTCTTGTCCATTACCTCTTTTTATTATGCATCCGAATAAAAAAAACCAGATATTTTGTATTTTTTTTTAATTGCACTTGATTGCAATAAAATCAGCAAAGGGTCTGCAAATAGGTTCCAATACATGTAAATGTACGTGGGAAGTATATTGTAACAGCCATTATAATGTTTATCTCTGAGTTTGTACATTATGTGTATACAACTTGTCTTAACATCAATCCAACAATGTTAGATCTGTAAAATTGCTTTCGCAAAAAAATGTCTATCTTCCCTCGCCGGGATTCGAACCCATGCTACTGAGATATCGTGACACTAAATCCCCTGCACTGTATCACACGACCACCTTGGCTTCAAAAATAAAGCTTTCGGTGGCCTTACAAAAACCGGAGGTGATCTCAGGTACAACGGAAGTGTATGCAGATCCTTCTACTCGCGAAAAGCTAAACCACCGACATGTAAGGTAGTTGTTTATAGCTCTGTTATATTGGTAAATTGTATTATTCTTACTAATGCGTTATTCGTATGTAAAGATAATCTGCTATTCAAAACGAATTTTATCGTGTGACATTTGCGTGAATAGGAACATGTTGATGTGCCTTGTTTTATTCGCGTGCATGTTGAAATGTTAAAGTTCCTTAAAATTCATTTGCTATCTGTTTGTTTTCCAATCAGATTATGAATAGTTCACTACTAAACTATATATCACATTTATAAACACATAAATACCAGAATTCAAAATTGTGCCTGCCAGACGTCCCTTTCTTCTACAATAGACTATTTATTTCATGCCATCACGAAACTACTGCTTACTAAACTATGAATATCATCTTGAAGTAACAATTAACCAGAAGTTGCATCGACCCAATACAATTACTTATCATAAATACTCATCTAAAACAGGTTTCTATAAAAACAAAACGCAATTGACATACCATTGTAAACGTTTTTTGCCATGCATAAAAAGACCTTCATCTTCCCATGCTACCTGTATAGTTTGGTGAAGACAAATCTTAAATGTGTAAAAAAATACCTTTAATCTTGAGCCTGGGAATTTGTTTTTGTTTAATTAACAAATGCAATGATTAAAAAAATGTAATATATTTAAGGAACAGTAAATGCAATATTGATTATTCAAATTTTATTATATTATATATTATATAACGCAAATTTTATAATATTTATAACAATATGACATTCAAAAACATTGTTTACTCACACTTCAATAAACATGTATCGTACAGTTTCACACACGCTACGCACATGTTCACTTAAAGTTTTGACGCAGGCTATTATATGCTATTTTTTTTAACTTGACCTTTCAAAGCAAATGAATGTCGAAATAATGATAATTCCTTGCATGCAATGAGTTCAACCAAAAAGGGAGCTGACGCAGTAGAACATTTACTATAATTGCTTCTTATCTTTGTATACATTGTTAGCAGAAATAAAATACTTGATGCTAAAGTCTCGGGTCTACTTTAAACATATAGATCCACACCATCATGTATATAAAGGCAGGTCTCATGGGTTTAGCAGGATACTATATAACACGTCTGATAGGTAATGCAGAACTTTATTCAAACTGCCATTCTGATAAGAGAATTTAAATCTAAAAATCAAATTGATTTGGAAAAAAATCAAATATCGTCAAAAGACACATCGCGCAATGTATAAGTTGTTTTCGTTCGAGAGTATGTGAGTCAGTACTTGATTTTAAATACATGAAAGAAATAGGGGCGGACGATACCAAGGGGATATTCAATTCCATTTGCTAGAAGTAAGCGTCCAAAATTTTTAGAAATTGGCGATGCAATTACAACATCTGTCCTTCAAAGCCTTTTTTGCTTCTGGAACCCTAAGACACAACATGATATGATTTAACGCACCGAGCACAAATTGTGCAATAGAAGCAGTAAATGCAATTGGTACGACGTACGACTGATCGAAGCATGTGAACTGTAGAACAATACACACAATCTTAAGCGGACAGTAGAAACTGAGATATAAAACTATAACTATTGAGGCGATGCGAGATTGTGTTCTTTGTGTGACAGACTGAGTAAGTCTTGATGATGTATACCTCTGAACTATCCCGGATAGCATACCTTCTGATAATAAAACAACTGCAATAAGATTAAAAACAATGAAATCTGCATATGTCTTGAAAATAGTTGACAACTCATTATCTAATCTACTGGCAGCGCAATCTCGTGAGCCTTGAACCGCCATAATCAGTTCAATTAAAACACGTGAAGTGTAAATACAAAAAATACATCGACGAACATTTGTCTTTGTGTGGTTTACGTGTGCCTTGAGGGGGAAAAGAGATATATAGATACGTTGACAAGCCAGTAGACATAAATGTAAGCTAATTACATTTGCAATAAATCCCTTAACACAGTTAAATAGCATGCACTCTAATGCTGACTTTAATCTGAATCTTAACACCAGCGAACATTGTACAAGACTACTGAATAACAGGTCGATTCCACGGATCAACGATATGAGAGAAAAACTTAAAAGTGTGGAGAATATTGGTGACCTAAATGCTTTCGAAATTGAAGGTAAAATTAAAACCAATATGTTACCAATAAATGAAAGAATACTTAAGAAAATAGACATTCCTATATAACAAATGTCGTAGAATGTGCTTTCAAACATCGAGTCGCAATACTTGTTATTCATGTCTACATAAGAACTAACAAGACTTTGTGGTAGAAATGTTATAGTTGGTACCGGTAAATCATCAGAAGAATCTTCAACGAACGAGCCTGTAATTATTTTGTTTCCAGTCGTGTTACCAAAAGACAGAAACTGTAAAAGGTTCAGCAAAGTCATAGGTATTGGGACTCTTTCAGGGCACAAGGCGTATGATAAAACACCTGCAATTGCCTGCAAAGACATTAAAAGAGAATTGGACATCACTATTTACAACACATGTTTAACTCTTATAAAAACTGTTATCATGAGTATGACCACAGTACAAACCAAGCAAGTTGTATATGAAACAATGTGGGTCTGCTCACCAGACGAGACATGGTTATTTCACACAATTATAATGCCAACAAATGAACGAACGTTATATTGGTATTCTTCTGTTTTCTCTTCTGTATATTATTATTTTGCTCCTCTTATAGTTACTATCATTATTATTAATAGTATACTATTCTCGTGCATTATCAAAAGGATATTGAATTTTCCAAACATGATAAAAAATATGGTACGCCATGATATTTTTCAAGCTACAAATTGCTTATAATATAATTTATGAAAAGGCGTGTTATTTGTGAAAAACACGAAATATATAAGATCGAATTTAGAAATAAAGTATGAGAACATTTTATATACGTTTTATATAAAGACTTTAGATAATTAAAAACAAGGTGTCACCCATTTTATTTTCCTGCCACAAGTAACATCTGAATGCATCCTTGACTAGCCAAAATATAAATGTCATTGTATAGCTAGTTACCGTTATACGGCATATGTTCTTGGTAAACACAATATTGTTTGAGTATAAAAACAGACAGTTCTATCTAAACAAAATATCCTAAATGGCACAAACTCTACAAACGTATAGTATACGGTGTGTGCATGTGTATGCGTTACGCTAGAATACCCGAAATTATATAAATACCATAGAATATGAGACAAAATTATCTAAGTTGATGTTTTCATCAAAGGGTTTCTCATTCATCATATATTGAACCGTAAAATTCATGACTGAAATATGAAAAAAATACACGATATAACAACACATTTTACTAACGATCAATCATTACATACATTGTAACTTCTCCTGTGTTTCGTAGTGCATGCAATGGTATAAGATTGTCAAGACATTGGTTTGATTTACAAACAAATGATCAATTCATCTGTTGAATGCTTTTAACAATCATGTTCTTTTCTAAAAATATTTAAGTTTCAGTCATTTATTTCATTTACACTGATATTATACATGTTCGTTTTTCTTAAAGGTATGTAACCCAAACATTACGCACATATCTATCAGGTTTTTTTTAACTGACTGTGTAGCGTAAACTATGTGTATTGACGAATATTTTTGTCGTAAAAGGAAGCTAGGATTGGTATAGGGCAAATTTTTAATAAGAAATCTCACTGACATTACTAGTGGTTGATTAAATGAAAATAATAAAAGATAACAAATAAAAAATACATCCCACACAATACTATATGAAGAAGAAACAAAAGAACACCGCAAACGAAACATAAAATGGTAATGTGTACGCCAAAGTATGCATAAAACACAGCACTGTATGTGATATCCGTTATTTCAAGTTAAATAATACGGTTGCAATCAAACATAATACTTAAATATTGATTTAGCGAGTGAATAAAAACAAAGACTTAGATGCATTGCACAAACAAATAACGAATCACAAATATTGTAACGACAAAAAGGACTAATATGCCCTGCAAATGCAATAACAAAATTTTCCTTAACAACAAAATGCTAATGTTGATTGCATGTTAATTGTCTTGATTCGAACTCTATTTGCATTCGTTAGTTCCTGTTATTAGTTTTTCAAGATACAAAATACACTAATCCATATATTCTGAGCATACAAACCCAGCTGAGGCCCACCTCCGGTTGCGCGATTTTTTTGCGTTGAAGACCCATTGGTGGCCTTCGGCTGTTATCTGCTCTTTGGTCTCTTTGACATATTCCCAATTTCCCTTCTTAATGTAATCGTTAATCCAAAAGGAATGTCGGAGATATTCTTTTCGAGCGTATTGCTAAGGTACATATGTAAATATTTTGAACGATACTTCCACAGTTGTAATACACATTTTACATGATTGCTAGTAGAGATTTTCATGAACATTATGTACATAGGTTTTTCAATTTTAATACATACCGCAATAAGGTATGTAGTCCTCTGTTTGCTTCCAACTGTTATCTTGCTTCTGTTCTAATCAGTAGCCTTCAAAGACGTATTGATGAATATTTAGCACAAAAAATGAATTAACATGACATTTAAATACATCTACGAACTACCAGGATAAATAGACACATTAAATTGTAAAAATAACAATAAATTTTCTGAAACAACTTCATGTTCTAATTTTCCGATTAAACTCACTGACAATGCCTGGTTGCAAATTTTATGGTGAATATTGAAGGAATCATTGTGTGACAAGGGCACACTTTGGAATTCATATACAACTAAAGAGCTCTTGGTACCTTAAGAGAAAATCAGAGCTCGCTTAAATGTTCGATATGATAAAGCCTCAACGTTACGGTACTGTAAATGAACGAAGTCATCTATACTATTAAACGAGAAGACCTCATTTTGTGTGTCGCTTCTCTTCCTTCCACAGTAAATTAATCATCATGCCTCTGTGTCCTATAGGTAACTTGCATAATCACATTAATTTGTCATCCATTCTTATGATTATTCAGATTGAGTTATTTTGGGAGAAAAACAACAAAAAAGCTGTCCGGATATTGATTCCGTAAGCAGACTAACTTTTAGTCATAGATAAACTTCCGGTTTTAAACATGCACAAGTACAACCAACGGTATGATGGATAACAAAAATGAAAAACAAATAAGCACATCAGAGCGTTATCGATATCATGGTTTTTAGATTGCAATAACCACAACTATTATGCCTCCTTAGAGGAGACAACTACTTTTCGCGTTTATCTGCATGTAAACAACGATTATACTACTATAATATGAAGAGACTTTCTGTATTCTGTCTACTGCTTTTTTAAATGACCTTTTAAGGGGTCATGCCAGTTGCATTGAAATTACTATTTAAGGGGTCATACCAGTTGCATATATCTTGAAATAAGTAAAACATGTGGGGAAAAAGAACGTGTCCATAGCACACGGATGCCACATCGGTACTACCCGTTTCTAATTCAGTGGACCGTGAAATGGGGTCAAATCTTTTATTTGTAATTTTATTTTAAAGGGAGCATATTTACTAAGTTTCCAGTAAATTGGACTTCAACTTCATCAACAACTACCTCGCTATAAAAATTTAACCTAGAGCCGGTCAGGCAGACGGACAGACGAACGAACGGACGCACAGATTAGAAAACATAATGCCCATAAATGGAGCATAAAAATTTATAGTTGAAAGTGAAAGTAGTGATTTGGCTAAAATGAAAGTAGGGTAGAGATATGAGGGAGCAAGGACTTTTTCGGGACGTCGGGATCGGGTGTTTTAATATATATTTCGAATTTCGGGATATGAATTTCTTTAAATGTTTTCATGTTTTTAAGCCAGGTATTTCGCGATCAGGCCCCTGCAACCCGTGACCCCTAAATTAGCCTTCGTCATTTATATATGATTCAAATCCTACCATTGGCATGTTAATAGGCCTCTCAAAAGAAAAAGCACTGATAGACTGTCCTAGAAGCATATTTTTAGAATAATAAATTATTAAATGTTCTATAAGCAGTTACATTTCTTTCATGTTTGAAGCGGTGCAAAATTTAAATTTCATTTGACTTTTACCCAAAAAAAGGCAAGGCTCCGTGTTGAAGGCCGTACCTTGACCTATAATGGTTTACTTTAATCTATAAATTGTTATTAGGATAGAGAGTTATCTCATTGGCACCCATACCACATCTTTCTATATCTATTGTAGCAAAGGGGTCGAATAATTGTGGTCTGAGGCCAGAAACACGAAAATATTGAATTTAACAGAAAGGAAACAGATAACGAACTTTGGAAGGGCTTTTGATACCTTTTAAGAAATTCTCCAGACATAATATCTTTCACAAAAATTCATCCTACAACAGTTTACAACTTTGTATGCCCGCGATTTCGCTGGTGTGTTCTAGTATATTTTATTAGAAGTAGGAAATCAACTTGACTTTTTGAACTTAACAAAAAAAGTGAAGAACATACTTTTCTCTCTTATTTTTTTTTTAGATATATCCGAGTTAATTCTATTTAAAAAGATATACATATCCTTATAGAGCAGATAAACACGGGAATTCAACATTCCGACAGTTGTGGTAAAAGCACCAAGTATCCAATAACCAATTCACTAAGTTTTTTTGTATAATTATTTGTTTTATACATTAGTGTCTGTTAATAAATCATCAATTAAATGTAATATAAGAATATTGTCACTGCCTTAATTTTTACGGTATATATAATCAAAAATATGTTCTAAGTGAACAATATACAACAGAACGGCAAAATAAACATGACGTCATTGCTATGTAAGCCTCAAATATTCGATGGTTTACTTTTTTTACTACCATTTAGGTATCATATTGCCACCATAAACGAAGTCGGTGACCTTTATCAACCAAATGTAAATTTGTGTAATAATATTCTATCGATTCTAAAAAAAATAATATACGTTTTTAAATAGAAATTGTATTATTTAGGAAAAAGGTTTCGACAATTTAAAAGGCTTTCTTTTCAAATTTGCACACCTTTTAAGAAATTTATTGGTAATATTTCAAATAAAAAACAATAAATACATTATTTTTTCATATACATAACTAGAACTTGAATATTAACGCTTTTATAAGATTTTGTAAAAGTTTCAGATATTTTGGCCTTAATTTTGTAAAAACTGATATGACTTAATGTAGACGTTAAAGTATTTTAATAATAGAAGTTTAAACACGTTGAACTGTATGATATAAAAACTTACGTTGATGTAATGTTTCGTTTACATATGCAATGATTCCTTTTGGGTAAACGTCGTGCTACATATCCTTTTATACCATATATTACCGAAGAAAAATATTGCTAACTTCTTATTCGTCTTTAGCTTTTAATAATTATAGACATTATATCTGTGTATTTTTCCTGACTTGTCAATATCATTGACTGAGGTATAAGCTCAGCTATACACGTTTCTGATTGAGACAAAACATCTTAATAAACGATTGATCGCAAATAATACTGACATATTTGTCTTTTTGTAAAAAAAACAATATATTTTTATTCATGAAATTACAAAAATCTACACGTCTTCTGGTAAGAATCATTCACAATTTACAAATTGGAATAACATTTAAAGCTTATATAAAACCAAACACAAAACAAGTAGTTCCTACAACAAATGTACTGAAACAGATGAAACGAGATCAACGCAATCACTTTCGTCATGTTCGTTATATTTATTTTTTTCCCAAATAAAAGAAATAACACAAACCTGACGCTAAAAAGTCAATTATAAATATTACATATGTCTTCTTTTTTACAACTTTAACTAATACGGTTCATACATGGAATTCAGTGCTTGAAAAAAAAACTTGACGTGTTTTATGCACATGCTCCAATTGATACCTAATAGCTTCCGAAAACTTGTAAAAAGAAACGTTTAGTTTTCTTACATAGATTGAAATACTAAAATCAATAGTCTTCAATAATATTTATGAAACTAGTAACGCAAATGATGGACAAACACAAAATTTGATGTCAAGAATAAAGTGCGAACTCTACAGGATATTTAAATTGCTACACTGCAAGCACTCCATGTAAATGATAACAGCATCTATTGATATAATGAAATTGGGATCGAACAACAAAAACTATAATCGATGACAAGTTAATTTTTGGTTACGTTGAGAATAATACGTTCAACTATAACTGAATCGAAACCTGCTTCCTACACCGGATGGATAGAAAACTGTAACGCATTTTTGCATACCTGTACAGCAGTATCAACTGGTTCTTGTACAGTTTAAAAGTATTTGGGTATGAAACTCCAATTTGAGAATCAACTTGTCTTCGTTGCAATTTATATATTTTTTTTTAAATTTGTATATTTTATGCGATCCCTATCAAAATATCTGACATTCTTACTATTCAAAAGGTTAAATGTGTGTAAAAGATGGACGAAAGATATCAGAGGGCCAGTCAAACTAATAAATCGAAAATAAACTGACAACGCCATGGCCAAAAATAAAAAGACAAACAGACAAATAATAGTACAGATGACGTGTAACTTTATCTGTTGTAGACATTATTATTAACAGGTGTTTTGCCTCAGTATGTGATGTTATATCTTATTTTGGCTACATTAATAACAAAAACAGATTGATTCTTCTCTCACTATTTTTGTTCTTCATTTTTAGTAAATGTGACGTACCTGTAGAGCTTTTAATTGCGTGTACATTATACACGTCTTTGCTGTGCCTTTTTCTATTTTAATGAACCATGTGAACGTTAGGATACTGTTTTTTTTTAATAATTTTACAGCAGGGATGAAGACATCTTGCAACTGTTCCTAGATGATTTAAAAAGTATCAAAAGTATGAACCATTTGCAGGAATTTAATAACACACTATACTAGCTTCCATGCATGTATTACAAATGTGTATCATTTGTTTTTTGTTTTTCTTTTATTATTAGATGAATAGATTAATTGATAAAGTCGATGATTATAATTTTAAACAGTCAATGTGTCGTGTTTAATCATCATCATGTCGTTAATTATTAATTATTAACTTTTTAAAAATAACATTTAACGAGTTACATTTAGGTAACATATTCGTTGTTACTAAATACATATTTGATAACGTAGTTTGACTTACACTTATTATTGGATTTTCAAGCAGTCTTTCAATCAATGTGTTTACCTATCGATTGCAGTAAATTTTGATTATTTCAGTTATCTCGCTTGCCATCAAAATACTGTTCAGAAGCTTTTCAGACGATTCAGTATGTATCATATGTGAACAGGTAACTTTCACCTAACAAACAGTCTTTTCATAGTCTAAACTAATCTCTATTGACTATCTGGTCAGTACTGAATTAACCACAGGAGATAAATCTGAATATTGACTGCAAGATCGAAAAGAATTGATTTATTGCAGTTCAAAATGACCATTTTCGATCAAAATTGGTTTCCATATGTGAAGAATGCGTAGAAGTCCATTAACAAATTTGAAATAACTATAATTTATATCTTACATATTAATATCAATTCTCTGTAATTATCAAACAATGTCAATACTGGCTGGCCACACTACCTTTTCAAATTTCTTTAAACTTATTGTGTGTAGTCACACTACATTACCATTAATGTTTTCAATAAAAAAAAAATACCAAAATGATGGGTTGCTATGGAAACGGTGTTACCTATTTTTCATACAATGGCCTCCTGAGAAAAAACACAAAAACTGCAATTCTGACCAATTTAATTGACATAATATAGTATAATATTTACAATACAGTGGAATATGCTTTATTTATCTTAAACTACTGTATTTCAAGTTTCTTATCATATAAAAAAATATTCCTAAAAATAATTTTGCATAATTCAAAACGGCACTTTATATAATTATACAAATTTTGGCATTTTACCAAATCAAGAAAATTCCCTTTGGGAGCCTATTTTGAATAGATTTTTTTTACCTTTGCACACTGATTTGAAATTAAACTAATGGTAATATACGTAGATGATATATAGTTGGATTTAAACCCCCCCAAAAAATTGTGGGAAATTTCAAGACCTTTCTGTACATAAATCCTAAAAAATGACAAAAAATTGCAAAATATGCATATTTCCATGGAAATGGTAGTTCATTTCAAATTGCAATATATTGTCTCTTGGCAAAATATTTCACTAAACAATCAACAAAAATAATGATACTCAGCCACATTTTATAAAGGTTAATTATTTTTTTTAGGTTTTCATTAAGAAACTTTTAAAAGGGTGGGGGTAGGGGGAGAAGGGGGTGCAAACTTGAAAACTTGAAAATAGCATAATTCTCACATTTTTTGTTCAATTTAAATGAAAATTGAAGGAGACTTTTGTTTTTTAGTACTGAAACACTTTGTAAAGTTTTAAATTAAAGGTTTATCTGTTTTCAATTTGTCATCTGGACCCTTCCAAAAAAGGGGGAAAGGGGGGGGGGGGGTCAGATGCAAAACTTAAAAATAGCATAAATCATAAAACTTTTTGTTGGATTTAGATGAAAACTGAACTTGATCTGTTGTTTATAGGATTAAAACACTGTGTTAAGATTGTTACACATTTTTTGATTGGTTCTCAAGTTATCATCTGGATTCATCAGGGACTGACAAACATAACTTCAATTAAAGTTTGTCTTCGTCTAAAAACATGTCTCCTTCCGTTTAGTAGTTTCAGAGGTAAAGTAAGTTCAAAAGGGCATAACTTCAACAAATTTAGCTGATCAAAATTTCCTGTTCACAACTACATACCAAGTTTCATCATAAAATTCAGTTCTTTAGTTCAACAGGAATTGCACTGATAAACTGTGAGACGGACAGACAAATAAGCCAAAACAATATGTCTCTCCATTAAATTTGTGGTAGTGGGGAGAAAAAATATATAAATTTTCGGGTTAATAGTTTTTTTTATCTTTCAGTGCCCTTTCCCTGCCAAAAATCAGGGAAAATGTCATGATCAGGGTTGTGTTTTTATGCATAGGTGTTATAAAAGGTATACTGAAAATTAAAAAAATTATTGTAATGTTTTTATTAATGCGAAAAATGTGAAAAATGTAAGAATCAGGTTTGCAATAACCTAAATTGGCATTGACATTTTTAGTGGCGATTTTCCTATACAAAAAAGTTTGTCACTGGTCAGAGATTTGCAATAATAAATACATTCATTACTTTTTGAATTTACAGTTAATATAAATATTAAAACAAACAAGTATTTTAAAAAGACTTATAAAATACAGATATTTCACTGATAAACATCTTAATCTAAAATTATAGAGAACATTCTTTCAAAACCTTCCTTTTCAAAACAGAACATTTACTGTCTGCAGTTGCAGCTATTAAATCTGTTTCATCGATCTTCTTTTCTTTTTGCACAAGTCTTGAGAAATAGCTAGCTATTTGTTGTGAGGTTAGATATTGAGATCTAGTGAACCTGTTTTCTCCATTTTTTAAGACATATCGCATCTCCTCAGCTACTTTTGATGGGTCCTCTTTTCTTCCAGTTGTTTTCCCAATCATAAATTTTTCATGCAAGTAAGCCTTTTGGTCTAATGTAAAAATGGTTTTTGGTTTGTTCACTTTTAATGCCCATCCTTTGTTTAGTTTGTCAGTAGCAGCATTGTTGTTGTTGTCAGATTGTTTGGTAAATGACACTCCTAAATTCCCATCTTCCAACTTCTGAGCATATAAAACCTTTGTTCTATCTGCCAGGCTAAGTTTTTCTTCCTTCACATTACAGTTCCCCACCATGATGTGTTGATCTAGTGAAGATGAATGTTTAAAAGAACGTGTACATCCTTCCTCAGGACAAGTAAAGATTTTTGATATTGTCCGTCTCTTCTTAGGAACTGGCTCTGTAATTTTATCTTCATCATTACTCTCATTTTGTGTATCTTCATCTTCATTATCATCCTCCTCCTCATCATCACCATCATCATCCTCTACAAAAACATTAATAGAAAATTAAGTGTTTTGTTATACTAAACAAATCATAATTTTCATGGAAAGACATCATGCAAAATATATAAAAAAATCCATCATAATATAACATAAAAGTTGTCTATACGTGACCTTGTAAGTGTTGTGCCATTAAATGGTTGTGAAGGTGTGAGCTTTTGTTCCATGTTGAAGGCCTAACTTTATTACAAAAACAATAATAAAAACACTTTTTATTTGTTTTTTTTTGTCATGTATGTACAAGGATTCTGTATCATGAATTTATATGTTAAAACTTTTTTATTGTATCTTTTGAAATAATTTCTCAAAGAAACACAAATTGTTACATATACACAGTTTTTTCAATAAAACATAATTACCTCTGTCAACAACTACTGAACCCACTGTAGCAAACTGGGTATACGACCAATCATGATGAACAAAAAGCTGTATCACAGGAATTTTCTTATCAATAATGCTGTTCCATGATATCAACTTTCCTAAAATGCAAAATATAAGCAAATAAATTATTTTATATAAATTAATCAAAAGGAATCTTGTATGGATGCTAATATCAATATACTGAAGTACATATAGCTCAGGTGGTAGTGTGGTCAAGCAGGACAGCTACAGTGCAGGCGATTTGGTGTCACGATATCTCAGTAGTATGGGTTCAAATCCCAGTGAGGGAAGAACAAAAAAATTCTGAAAGCAAATTTACAGATCTAATATTGTTGGGTTGATTTTTAGGACTGTCAATTACAACGGAATATTGTATGAAACATGAAGATTCATGTATAGAGCAAAATGTCTTTAGTTGTGAATTTATAACAGATACATGCTGAAGGTCAAATGACATAACCCCTAGGTTTTTTTTTTAACTGGTCACCTGTAGTATCAAAAATAGACATTATTTCTTCCCTTTATTATCTATGCAAGCCATTTTAGTTATGATTTTGTCAATTTGGTTAAGAGATATCACATTGTGTAACAAGATAGAGGTACCATTATTGATTAACAAAATAACATTATGAGAGGCAACATATTGTCGTTCACTTAAACTATTTATCTAGAAACAATTATGTGGGTAGCAGAAATTGATACAGTTGAAAATCATAATAGAAGGAAACTTTCTTCCATTCTCTGGAGTAATGAAATATTCTTGAGAAATGTTAACATTGATATCCAAAGTGAATAAAATGGCTCTTCAAGCTACAGTTGAGCTGATAAGTAAATCATAAAATTATATTACCTTGACCAATATCATAAGCTCTCCAAACTTGCAATCCATTATCAGTAAACTTAAAATTATGGAGCATAGAAATCAATGGAATACTTCTAAGTGAGACCTTATCATCATCAGCATTAATAACAGGACTTATCACTTTCACCATGTACTGGCCTCTTTGTTGCGAATCAATTGCCTGAAAAAAAATAATAAAAGAAATAAAATTTCGCGAAAAGAAGTTATCTTCTTTGGTCCCTACACTAGGTGACATCATATGTATGCTTCCGACGTCAAACATAAACACCAGGCGTTTTCTGGCTTCTGTGCAGCTTCAGAATGTAATAAAATTTTATAAAACGAAGATTTTGAGGTGCAACATGTGAGGTTTTGTTTTGCTTATTATAGTAGAAATTACATGTCAATACATTCAGCAATTCAAAATGTCGGCTTTCTAAGTTACAGACAAGGAGATAGAGAATTTTACGCTAACTGTCATCCAATCAGATCCATTGATACAAAATTATTGCATTAGAATTTGGCATGCACTTGATAGGTTAAATACATTTTGAGTGAATTTTACAAGTCCAAGGACAATAACTCTGCAAAAAAAATCATCAGACTGTAACTTGTCATGGTTATACTATATACCAAATATCAAACAAATATCTTCAAGCATGAAACGTGTGGAAAGCTGGTTTGCTGGACTGACAGACCTCATTCAAGCTTTCTAGGGTTATACTTTGACTTTAATTGCATATCAAATATTCTTAAACTCATTACTATAATTAACATACCAGTTTCATTTGGTGTGCAGTTGTCACATTATTGCCCTCGTTTACATATCTTTTTATAGCCGACTTGATATGGGATGCCTTCCTGTCACATGCGCCCTTCCCATCCTGAGCCTCACAAAAATTGTAGGATTTTATTTTCTTGTCTAGCTCTTGATGTAAAGTAGCAATGGTCAATGTACTTTTGTAGCAACCGGCATTATCTGACCATATGTTGACCTTTTTGACAGATGGAATATTTTGAACCACATCGACCAGAATAGCTCCAGTTGTAGCTGCATCTTGAGGGGTTGGTTGTTCAAATATATGCACATGTGTAAGAAATTTCACACTTCCCTCTGATTTTAACATAGTAACAGTGATGTGCCAATTAATGCCTCTCTTTCCAAACCAATCTGTCTGGCCCTCTCTAAACTTTGCGGTAAAAATTTCATGGCCCAGTCAGCTACCATGAAAGCCTCATTTTCCCCAAGACAGTTCACAACAGCTTGTCTTGCCTTTTCTTGATTTTTTGATCGAAGGATATGACTCTTCCATTCATAGATATCAGCTATTACTTTTTCAACCTAAAACAAAAACAATTTTGAACTTGTTTTTGTAAATTTATAAGAACAAAATACAATAACACTTGTGCTTATGTTCAAGTTCATATTCACCTCATTCTCACAATTATATCTAGAATTTACAGTAGAGGCTCATGATCAAATTTTGTTTTGGTGATGATAATAACAAAAAAATGCAAAATTTTCTTAAAATTACCAATTCAACTGTTTGCCTGATTTGTCTAAAAATTTCAGGGCGGTTAGATCTTTACTTAATGAATAATTTTACTAATATCAAATTTGCTCTAAATGCTTTGGTCTCAGATATATATACTAGCCAAAAACTGCATTTTACACCTTATGTACTTTTTTTTTTGCTAAGTTGGTCAGCTTGGTTGGTGGGCTGGGTCATTGGACACAATTTCTATACTAGATACCCAATGATGATTGTGACCAAGTGTGATTTAATTTAGCTCAGTAGTTTTGGAACAGATTTTTGTAAACGTTTGCGGACCACGGACACAGGACGCCAAATAATGAAAAAAGCTCACTTCGTCCTTTAGGCCAGGTGATCTAAAAACCAGAGAAATGTGTAATGTAGGTCAAATTTACATGTTTTGGAAGGATGGTCTCAGACTTGCGGTGCTGCATCTCCTATACCAAGTCGCATACATGTAACTTTTTTCTATATTTAGTACTTGAGAAAAGATTGGATCTATCTACACTAAAACCAAAAACTATCATGAGGAATAAAATTTGATAAGATGTTGTCTCACATCTGTATTAGTCACACAGTAACTTAGTAATGAAGAAGTTGATATTTTATCGTATGTTTTTCTATGTTGTGATGTTATGCTATTGTTTCAGAAAAAGGGAGAAGGTTTGGATCCATTAAAACGTTTAATCCCGCTGCAAATGTTTGCACCTGTCCTAAGTCAGGAATCTGATGTACAGTAGTTGTCGTTTGTTTATGTAATATACGTGTTTCTCGTTTCTCGTTTTGTTTATATAGATTAGACCGTTGGTTTTCCTGTTTGAATGGTTTTACACTAGTAATTTTGGGGCCCTTTATAGCTTGTTGTTCGGTGTGAGCCAAGGCTCCGTGTTGAAGGCCGTACTTTAACCTATAATGGTTTACTTTTTAAATTGTTATTTGGATAGAGAGTTGTCTCATTGGCACTCACACCACATCTTCCTATATCTATAGGACATAACATTTTACCAGAATTTAAAAATACCTTAAAGAGCACAGCTTCAGGATTATCCCAGTGTCTTTCAATTGCACTCTTTGAAATAAAAGATAGTGTTTCATCAACAAAACTACACTGTTGGCATTCATCAGTATGTGAATGGTTATCACATTTTTGGCAGAAGGGTCCTTTTTCTTCACTCAAAGCATACGAACAACAATGGTCTGCTATGAATGATGATGTATTTACGTGTAGCTGAAAAAAAAATTAGTTGATTCAATCTTTAGATTGGTTTCTTAAAAGATAAATATATATATACCCTTTCTCTCTATATATATATAAATATAAAGAATAATATAAAAAAGAAGATGTGGTATGATTGCCAATGAGACAACTATCCACAAAAGAACAAAATGACACAAACATTAACAATTATAGGTCACCATACGGCCTTCAACAATGAGCAAAGCCCATACCGCATATAGTCAGCTATAAAAGGTCCTGATAATGGTTGCTTTGAAAGTCATATTCCTATACACTCCCAAAAACTTTGTATTGAGGGGGAGGGGGACAAAAGTACTATATCAGACCTTGGCATATAACCAAAGTAATATGCCAATAAAATGTGTAAACATTTCATAAGGCTCTATTAATTACCCAAATTAGACACAAAACCATAATTTTTATGGATGGATAACAGACCCATAACCTTATAACAATGTACAACCACAAAATATTTTGAAGTCGTATGAAAAAGGGAATATAAAAACTAATAAAAACCTTATAATCTGTTTTTAGGTAATGCTTTGCTACCACCAAATTATCCAGTGTTTTCTTCTTTTCATCCAAGGTTAAATCTAACTGTTCTACAGTTTCTGTGAGATCTGTAAATGCTCGACTTCCCTCAGAAATATAGTAGTCAAGACCCTCCATAGACTGTCTGACTGAAGCACTGCAGTCGGTCAAAATCTTGTACATAGTACTTGTGCCTGCAAATGGAATTAAAATAGTTTAAGAAGAAAAAAAAGAACACCAATCTTTGACATTATTTCACATGAAGTGTATGTATGTAATGAACATAAATATGAAATGAAGCCTGCTTTGTACTAGTCGGACAAGCTGAACCTGATCTTTAACTTAATGCTACCACACAAGGTAACAGTCTACAGGAAGACATGCCACCCCAAGGCGAGCATGCTACCACCAAAAAGGGCGGTTAAAAATAAAATGTTTTTGGACATTATATTTTAAGGTAATCCAATGAAATGGGATTAGCCAGAAAACCTTGAATTTTGTTAACAAAATGGCTGACGTCATCAGCAAACATACTAAATTCATAAAATTCAAACTGTTAATGCAGAATTGTAATCCAAATGAAATAAATACCTAAACGCTGAATGTTTTCTTTCTCACAGAGCTGTGCATACTGCCTGATGATTGTTGCAGGGGCAATACTTCTGATTACATTTGGTGTTTGAATGAGTTCTCCAGTTGAAAGCTGTAATGTTTTTTTCTCCAATTGGTAAATCTTTGATCAAGTGGTTTGAAGTAATGAAGTCTAAAAAATGGTCAAGCTGTCCATCATTTATTTTTGAACGAGGAATCTTTGATGTTTGTGCAGGAACACCTAAACCAATATTTTGTGCATGTTTCTTAGCAGAATAAAACTTGTAGTGAGATAATCCTGGTATACTGGCACTGACTTCTGCAAAACTGTAATCATTTGTTGCTATTGATAATAACTGTCTCCTCAACGTTGAGGTGTTTGCAACCATGTATGAGCTGACAATAGCATCCAACAAAGAGCTTGTGGTTTTATTTTTGTCATTTTCTTGCTCTCCAAAAAAAGATTTTTTGATGAACTCAGAATCATCAGGACAAATAGTGTTCAGTAGAGCAGTTATACAAGTATTAGCTTTTGATAAATATCTTCTTTTTGTTCTCTCACTTGACTTCTCTAAAGATTCAGTTAGACACTTTACAGGGCTTATGTCACATGTTTCCAAGAATTCATTGAATTTTCCAAGTCTATCAATTCTGATAACAGATGCTTCTGTACCCTGACTATCAGTATTGCAGTAACTTTCAGTTTCAACATAACTGGTTGTTTCCTGACTTGATGATGTGGAAGCATGTACAGCAAACTGAAAATAAATGTTATTTTAAAAATATAAATAAAAATTCACAAATTTTATTAAATGTGTGCCTTTGATTAATACAGACAAAATAATTTTAATGCTATATTTATTTAACATGTCATGTGTTTAATGGGATTTGAAAAATTACTGCTGAAATAACAAATGCATGCTTTTCTTACTATGAGGCTTGTATATAAATTGGAAGTCAATTAATTAACAAATAAAAAAGCTAGAATGTTTACAAATGAAATTCATTAAAAAAAAAACAATCAAAGGGCAATAACCCCTATAAAATAGGAATTTCCCAAATTTGAACTTGGCCAAGAGATTTTCACTTAAACGCTTGTTTGTAAGTTTAAAGTCAATCAGTTAAGAAATAAAAATTCTTGAGTGCTTACAAATTCAGGCAAACAGAACCCACATTTCCATATATATCCTCTACACAATAATTTAATTTTGGATGTAAAGTGTCTTCTGATTGGCTGGCATAATTTTGTTATGAGCCTATAGACATAATTTAGTCATTTGACCGTGACGTCATCAACGTTTTTTCATGGTTTTCAATGTTTAAAATGGAATCTGAATGGAATTTAGAATTAAATTATAAGAAATGACTGTAATATTTTTTCTGTCTATTCAAATAACAGAAAAATTTGGTGCACACTGTTAAATAACCTGCCACACGTGTTATTCAGTGTGCACCAAATTTTTTATGTTATTTCTTCAAAGACAGACAAAATATTACAATCATTTCTTAAATGTGCCAGGAACAAAAGTCAGATTGAATAAACAGCCTTTACGATCAGAGTGATCTCAAATGAACCAAATTATCAAATATGCAGTTAGTACATTGAAAGTTCTTGAAATCTTTTAGTCTTTAGTCATGACGAAAAGGAGATGCTTCATTTTGTTGTGTAGGGCTAAGATACGGTCTGTGGTCTCGTTATGTAGCAAAATAAATTCAGAGTAACATTCAACATATAGACAATTTTTTATATAACTTCCTATTCAATAGAATCAATTCAAACATCATTTATTGAAAACATGATGTCATTCCGTTAACGTGGACCCAACCAGCGTAAGGCTGTGAGTGGGCCTACTTTATCGTATCTAGCTTTAATACTGCAAATTTTGATATAAATGACATTTTCAATGATACTTACATTATATCCACTATTAAGTCGATGAGGTCTGAGATTATACTGTTCTTCATATTGATAGCTACATGTATCACCAAGGTTGTCACTGTTCATCAAACACTGCATAAAAAAAATGTTTACTTATATCAGATGATAACTGAGTCTTTAAAAACATAAACCACAGTAAGCTTATCCATTAACAGGCTATCAGGACGCTGTTAATTTTACGTTTGTTTTTGTTCCATCATATGTCATGTATGTGTTCAACCCTCATGTGCAAATTCAACAAAACATTTTGATGAGTTTATTTGTACTGAAAAAATGGGATAACACAATTTGCATAATGATATATATGCAATATATATATGACTAGAGGTTTTAAAGTACTGAATGAACCCACATATTCAAGAATAATAATGTTAATATTCTGCCGTTGCTTATTGCACTAATATTGATTGTAATTTGTACATAGTTCAAGTTTTCAATAAAACTATGAACTGTAGAAGAAATGAATACTACATGTACTATGCACTTTAAAATAACACACATAAAACTTGAAGTATATTTTTTTTTCTCAATATATATATTAAAAATGCTGAAGTATACTGAATGTCAATAGAAACACAACACCTACATGTACATGTATGTTGCATTGAATAAAAATTCACTGTCAGATCTTCTAACAAAATTCGCCTGTATCTGTCATTTTTCTCAGTTCAAAATTGATAGAAAAATTAACCCAACCAAATTTTTGTTTAACTTAAATTTAATATTCAACAAATATTTTAATATCTTTTTAATAAAAATAAATTGGGAGAATCATTATAAATTATTTTGGTATTCAGACTTTCAGTGCTAGGGGTAAACTATTTTAATGTATCATGATGTTTGATATACCCCTTTATATGACATGTATGACAGTCGGACTGATACAATTAAGCCCATTAACAGATAGAGATACCATACATACATGTACATTGACTCTGAATAAAATAATAGCATGTACTAGCATTATAACTTACATTTGTATTTGCACAAATTTCAGCCACGCTACATGAAGTGGATTGCCCACAATAAAGGGTCTTTCTGCATCTTGGATGTATATTGCTGAAACATACAGTTCAAATTATTTTTTTTATAAATAAAGATACATTTTTAGTATATGCAAATTAAATAGATGTTTGTCCCATAAGAGAAAAAAAATGAATTTAGGAGAAATGGATTCTTATATAAATTCCTTATTAAGTTTATAGTACACTACTGATTGTGACAAATTTAAATATTTCGAAATAAAACCTGTCAGTTTCTGCTGAACTTATTCTGTACCTTTGTTGTTGACAGGTTAAGCTACATGTTTTTGGAGAGAAATTCTGTTTCTTGTTTACTTTCTTCAAACATCGGTAATATTTTGGGTAGGGGAAAGAAATGGATAAAATCATGCAATTTAAAGGTGTTTTTCCTTCTTTAATAACTTTAGAAACTGAAAGATTTCAGCTATTTATGCAATATCCTGACTGTTCCTTGTAAATTTAATAATAGGTCTCTTATTTTGGAAATAAAAGACATTTTGATTTAATTTATAATGGTCCAGTATTGCCTGGGAGGTGGGTTGGGGTCCACTTCAATACTTAATTGATAGGGGGTGCCGCTGGGGTTCTGTTACCCTATCCTTTTCATATAATTTAGAAAAAACTTAAATCAAATACCCTTTGCAGGGTCGGTTCCAGCCATTTTAAAAGGGGGGGGTTCCAAACCCAGGACAAAGGGGGGTTCCAATTACATGTCCCCATTCAAATGCATTGATTGTCAAAAGAAAAAGGGTTCCAACCCCTGGACCCCCCCTTTTTTCTGGATCCGCGCCTGCTTTGTAGGTTTTTTATGTGGAGGGGGGTAAACTTCTGCAAATTTAGTATATCTAAAATCAATTTTTACATATATATCCCTATTGTTCAATCAATTTTGCCCAAATCAAGTTAAGAGGGGGGGGGGGTGGGGGTCAGTGAAAAAAAACAATATGTGAATTAAGTTTTTTATCCTACATTGAACTTTTGATGTTATCCCCATGCTGGTTAATAAATATAAATAACAAATTATGATACTAAATTATAAAAAAAGAAATCATTTTAATTATTTTACTTACGAGTTCCAACTGGAACTATGATTCCTGTTCTAGCATGAATCTCTTTCACTTTTTCCAAAGATACATTTCTGTCTGCCTTTACCCCATACCATCCTCCATATATTTTGTTGTCTTTGTTGTGAGAGGAAATTATATCAGGTATTCCACATATCTTTGATTTGCAACCTGCTTTGTTTTTATTCAAAAACCTGTGAAAATGTTCACTGCACACTTGAAACTTCTGTGTAATATCACTTGGCAGTAGACCAGCTTCAGTAAGAACAATGGACTGCAATTCTGATGACAAAGAAGTCAGTGGGGAATTTTCACCTACACATTCACATATCTGTGAGCTTTTAAAGCTACAGAAGGACATGGTTATTTACAGACCATAACTATTGTTTTAACACTGACTGTTGATCACTGATATCGTCTGCAAAGTTTCTCCCATTTGTGTATACTTCCTGTGTACATGTGTGCTTTAGATCAGAAGAGTTCTACCAGGGGAGATAACTCTATATTATCAATAATGAATAATGAAGATTTTCTTAATACTTTTTTAAGGACATGCTTGAATATCCCATTCAATTTACAAGTTTACTTGGTTATTTATATAATATGGATTATATTTAGGTCAGATAGTACTTTGAAATCAGTGTGGAAAGGAATGAAAACATCTACAGATTTTAAGGATCTATGGAACACTGTAGAACCACTAAATTCTTTAAAATGTAGAAAACCTAGATAAATCTGCATATTGGCCTATCAAAACTTTTGAAAACATTAAAATAAGCTTGGAGAACATTTTTCATGACATTAAGCAGTCTTCAAACAAAAATTTAACAATATTTTAATTACCTTTATTTTTACCTGAAAAGTCATGTTTCCATGGCAACAACAGGGTGACACATTATGATTATGGAGTGGCAAATATTTTTTTTTTGAAAATTAAGACATTAAATGTATTGAGGCGAAATTTGGTGGAATTCTGTATCATGTCATGGCCAGCTCATTTTTATATTTACAGAGAATTGATATTAACAATCGTGGTTTGTCAGGTTATATCAATGTGTGTAATTTGCTTGGTCCTTGGTTATATAGCACCCGTTTTAAGATATACGAACATAGCTATCCCACAAATATTTATGTGTATGCACTAAGCCACGCAAAACAGAGGGCAAGATATCAAGGTTATATTCAAAGTCCATGACAAACTGAAAACGCTTTAGCTAGAGAAAAATTAAAATACAAACACAAAAAACACCAGTATACAAAATTCTACCAAGACATCTAATAGAAAACTAGGGTAACCTCCGATACCCTGAAAGGATTTTCAGTCCCACATGAGACATGTGACACCTGCAGTTGTCCAGAATGTTTACATTAGTTAGTCAACTAACGAAAAAAATTTTCGGAAATAATTAGCAGGGTGTGCTCCAAGACGAGCACAATGCCCAAGCAGAGTTTTAAAGAAGAAAGATTGAAATCCACACTGCATTAGTTTGACAGTCACTCTCACAAATTGGTTGACCGTTAGGATGTGTTGGTGTCTCAGCCCACTAATGACATATGTTTGCGGTTTTCAATCTTTATATAACAATACCGTAATCTGATCAGTAATTTTACCGAGTGTGTTTTATATTTTTACTGCGTGTAAATTTGCAGTGTGTGTGATGTATGCATATTAGGAGACATATGTAACATGTCATGTTGATGCACCCGGTCTCGTACTTTTTGAGTGCTTGCGAGTTTCTCAGGTTTCTGTTTGATATTTTATGTTTTCTTGATTTAACTAGTTTACGATACTTGAAATTCTGTCAGCTATTGTGTCTCAATTGAAAAGAGTAAGATACCATGATTGATAGTATTATTTTGTAATCAACCTAAAATTGGAATTTCGAAACATTAAAGCATCATTGCTGTGTAAGTCTTAACGAATACAGTAAATTCTTCAGACTGGTTAAATTTGTTTTGTCAGTGTCACCTCAACAAGACTTTTATTTATAATAAATATACATTTATCGTTCCCTACAAAAAGACAGTATTGAATAGTTAAAAAACAAAACATCAAAAAAGAAAGTCCAGAACTGACATTATCAACCTCTATCAATCAAAGGAAAAATTGAAAAATACTTTTCGTTTTCCTGACTTGGTATCAAAGAAAACGGTGACTTATACCACATTTAGATATTATGTACGCTAATGAGTTAAAGAGTTCTATAATGTCATCCTTAAAGTATAGATATTGTGTTTTATAAACTAAACTTCAAGTGACTCATACTTTTATATAACTCTACATCAACTTCATTTTGTACTACAAGATGTAATTGTGTCACCTTAATCAGGAACCATTAATCTTAATTTATTTCTCAGTTAAAGATATTGACAAGTCAAACAGATTACATAGATGTATTGTCTATAATTATTAAAAACATAAAGACGAAAACGAAGTCAGCAGTAATATTTCTACGTTGATGTCATTGTATAACAGGACAAGTAGAAGATCGTTTCACTGAATGGAATCATTGCATAAGTGAAGAGGAACAGTTCTTTTATCATATAGTTTTACGTGATTTCAAAATTATATTTAAAGTTTAAAAAAATATATAATGATATAACTTTGCTTGAATTTGAAATAACTATAATATACACTGACTCACAAATTGTGTCCATCAACTTTGAGTGCCTTCATGTATTAATAGAGCATCACCAAGTTCTGTAGTTTTCATATCCGAAAGTAAAGGAAAAAATCAAGGTGCGGGTAATATTTCAGGTTATCTATAAATTAATGAACCAAACACACTGCAACCAGCTGTACACAACAATTAAGAAGGTCAGCATGTCCTCTTTTTATTCAAAATATTGATCAATTACCGAATTATAATTTTTATCGGATTTTAATAAAAGGCGTTGTCAGTTTTTTTTTTTCGATCTATGAGTTGACACTCCGTCTGGTATTTTCCGCCCCACTTTTACTGGTTAGTGTTAGACATGTTTTGGTCCGCATCATTAAAATATGACGTCATTTGACTTAATAATGGATATACTATAGTGGTGTTATCTGGGAAAAGTATACAAACTGACAATATGTATATTATGTCGGATGTCAATAAATCGGTAAAGATGACTCTGTCAAAAATCCCGATAAGGTTTGATACTGTATTTTTCTTTTTAAATCCGCTCATTGTTCAACTTTACTTTAAATATTTCGACGAAAATATAATCGTAAATCTGAGGCATATTAAACAAAATTAATATATAATAAAATAGGATGAATGCAATATATTGAAGAGACTATACTAAGTCGGAAACAAAGCAACCTTAAGTACCCGGCAACGTCCACTTGTATGTGTATCCATTTGGTGGTTTAAGCCTTTTTCAAGTGATTTTTATAGTTTGTTCTTATGTTGTACTGTTAAACCACTGTCTCGGGTTAGGGGGAGGGTTGAGATCCCGCTAACATTTTTATCCCCACCACATTATTTATGTGACTGTCCCAAGTAATGGCTGTAAATCAGTGGTTGTCGTTTTTTTATGTGTTACATATTTGTTTTTCGTTCATTTTTTTATATAAATAAAGCTGTTAGTTTTCATTGTTGAAGGTCGTACGGTGACCTTAATATCTGTGTCATTTTGGTCTCTTATGGACAGTTGTCTCATTGGCAATCATACCACATCTTCTTTCTATATTAACATACCATCATATACAAGTATGTTTTTTATGCTTTTGTTATTCTTTTTGTGTTTCCTCAAATAAAGAAAAATACATATTTACTACTTAATGACGTTAATGACTATGTTTTTTTTTTATATATACAGAAAAAAAAACAATAGCTTTGTTTATTTAATCGAAGGTCAGGTCTGGTATCAAAATTTCTAATCGCGACAATATACTAAATGCAGACATGTACTGAATGTCGTTATGTTAATTTTGCAGGTTTATTGTTTTTGTATCACTTATATCACATTTTGAATGATACATTTAAATAAAATTGTTCTAACAGGTGACCAATTATAATCTGTAACTAGATCATTGAATATTGTTTTTATTGGTGTTAATATCGATTTTGTTATCAGTAAAGTAAAAGCAATCTATATAATTGTTATCTTCATATACACATTCATGGATCTGCAAACCTGTTTTTTGGCATTGTACACGGTCATATTTTTTTCTCTGGACGTTTATGACGTCTTTACACTTAATCCATTGGATGCTGGATGTGTACTTTTGATAAATTAGTCTTAAATGCATGATTATTTAGTTGTTAGTGTCTTTGAACTAGTTTTTAGTGTCTTGAACTAGCTTTCAGTATCTATGAGCACTATCAGATCTGTAAATAATGTCTCCTTTGTTGTTGGGATATTCAAGTATCCTGCCACGTTCACTCTGTGTAATATTTTGATTTGTAGCCATCTGAGGAATCTAGCCATTTTCAACTGATTTTTATAGTTCGTTCTTATGTTGTAATGATAAACCACTGTCGTAGGTTAGGGAATAGATGGTATTCCGTTAACATGTTTAACACGGTCATTAATATCATACACCGTATCAGCACTGATCCAATATAATCCCTCGAGCATAGCTCCTGTGGTCATATAGATGCCTAGGGTTTACATGGATGTGATATTAAAACAAAAGCCTGATGATGTTCCCTTTTATTTATCCCCAATGGCTACTGATTACATTAGAAGCAATATAACAGTTGGAAGCAGACATATTACACATATACATTATTATATTATTGAATATAAACTGAAACAACTAATACACCATACATGTATATTTACGAAAATCTTTGCAGAAACAAGTAAATACCTAACTTATTCAAAATTTAACATAGAATCAAGTTTAAACTCTGCTTTGGGGGAAAGTTTATTATTGAATTGGCATGACACTCTGTTCGTGTTCGTCATTAATATCTGTGTGATTCAATTGTCTTTGAAAGTCACTTCATTTTGGTTTGTAAATATATCAATAATTACTTATTAAGTTGGTTGTATCCGTATTGCTTATCTTGAAATGTATCTCACATATACATGTAGTAATGCATATTTTGGAGTACAGATTCCCATTAAATGTCTTTTTTGCAGTATTCTTTTATTTTTTCTGAAAAGTATTATGCGTGATTTATATATGTCTTGTATCTGTTAGGTTTTAATGGTTTTCTTTTGATTAAACACACGTAATGTCAGTTACAGTTTTTATAATCATTTTTCCCTTTTACGATCCGACGTTCTATATCCATATAGGTTGCACTTTGTAAATACAGCTGTTTCTGACAACACGCCTCTTTTTGGGGAGAAATAGAATATTCATAGAAAATTAATTTTGTTTACATACTGGTTCCCAGTTATGCCCTATGTGTTCCATATCGCAGAGACAGAACTGGGGAATGTTACCAGTAAATAAACACCTGATATTGTTTACAATGAAATCTGTGGTAACCTTTCATTCGAGGTAGGGGTAGTTAAGAAAACAAGTGTAAGTTTCAACTCTGAGAAGTCCGGGGCATATAAACGTTGAAAATATGCCGCACAGCCCTATATTTTGACCTTTGAAAAAAATTGTGGTGCAAATGAACTTTCAACTCTAGGATAAGATTTTTTTCAAAACTTCATAGTAAAAGTGGTACTGTTTTAGATGTAAAAGGAGTTCTTCCTATGGGAAATTGCATTGTCAATATTTACAGAAATGCAACCTATATGCATGACATGTGTATGTTTCAAAGTTAATAACAAATTGAATTGATATTTTTGCCATTTTTGAGGTTAGAGACATTGACGAAAATGCTGACTTTAAAACTAAGATTAAAAAAAACTTGATTGTTCACATTATTATACTAAACATGTGTATTTAAATTAGATTGAGAAACTAAACCCTTTGCAGGTGCGAGCACTGCTTTGTAGCGGCATTTACAGTATTTAATATTTATAGTGGTAAGTTTTTTTTATATTAAAAAAGTATCTTGGCAATCTTTTACCATTGCTTACACTAAGGAGAAATCACAATATATGTTTTGATCGAACGTCAGTAATTGGTCTTGTTATTTAATATATCTTTTATATTTCAGTCACGAATTTTACGGACCAAGATTTGATTGATCAGAAACGCTTTGATGAAGCAAACAACTTAAACGTGTTAAAGCCTTTTGCCTCATATTCTGTGGTATATAATGAATTAAGGTATAGCATGGGTAACACACACACAAAAACTATCGTGTACACACATAGTGAGATGTAAATATATATATATGTGACTATCCTAAGTGAAGAGCCTGTTATACAGTGGTTGTCGTCTTTTGCTGTGTAAAATATTTGTTTTTAGTTTATTATCTTGTACATTTATCATGTTTATTAGGCTGATAGTTTTACTGTATGGATTTTTTTTTCAATTTGTCATTACGAAACCTTTGCTCATTGTTGAAGCCGAACGGTGACCTATATTTATAAAAGAATGTGTCATTTTGTCACTTTAGGAGAGTTGTTTCATTAAAAATCCTTCCACATTATATATATTCCACATCTTCTTTTTTTTTTTTGAAATGAATTTGCTAAGTTGAGGTTATGCTTTAGATTTTTTTTTTTTTGGAGATCATTATCATATGAGGTGTAAGTCAGGTCTTCAGTTTCATTATGTATATCTGTTATATTCATTTGATAAAATTTACTGTTTGCAATAGCATTAATTGTTCTAAATAATAAGGATGTTCTTATCCCAAACATAAAAACATAGCCGTATTTGACACAGCCTTTTTCAACTTTTGATCTTCAGTGCTGTACAACTTTGTACTTTTTTTCGATTTCGATCTTTTATCTGGGCGTCACTGGTGAGTCTTGTGTGGGCGAGGAGCGTTTTTGACGTATTGAATTTTAAACCTGATGCATTTTGTTATTCATTAATCATGTGTTCCTTTGTCTAATACGTTCTCCTATTTATTTGTATTGTAGTCCTGTAATATTATGTTGTCATTTCAATGTTATATTTAACATTGCCATTAAAGTGCGAGGCTAGACAGTCCACAAAACCAAGTTCAACCCACCATTTTTTCCTTTAAAAATGTCCTGTACCAAGTCAGGAATATGGCCATTGTTATATTATTGTTCGTTTCTGTGTGTGTGTTACATTTTAACGTTGCTTCGTCTGTTTTCTCTTATTTTTTAGTGTAATTTCACATTGCGATAAGACGTGTCACGGTACTTGTCTATCCGAAATTCATGTATTTGGTTTTGATGTTATATTTGTTATTCTCTTGGGATTTTGTCTGATGCTTTGTCCGTTTCTGTGTTTGTTACATTTTAGTGTTGTGTCGTTGTTCTCCTCTTATATTTAATGCCTTTCCCTCGAATTTAGTTTGTTACCCCGATTATGTTTTTTGTCCATGGATTTATGAGTTTTGAACAGCGGTATACTACTGTTGCCTTTATTTATTCAGGACGAGATACAACGTTCTGTCACGATTTTGTGAAATTATTGTTTTAACGCTAATTCGCGTCTTTTCTTTCTAAATAATTTTGGTTTACTTTTTCATTTACAGATGCATTTTTTTGGGGGCAGTATTTCAATTTGTATTGTTTAAAACTTTGTAAGATAGGTACTTTCATAACCCATTATACGACATCGTTTTGAATGGATTGAAACTTGTTCACATATGCATACCCTTCCATTGTAATGTACATAATTAAAAATTTTTAAGACTTTTGCAAACCGTCATGGTGTTCTTGATATATGATTGTTGCTTATAAGGAATATATGATATCCCTATTTATAACATTATTTTACTGTTATGTCTATTTGTTTTGTTCACACATCGTTGTCAATTTAATGGAATTTGATGCGACTGTCATACAAGAGAGAGGTTTAGCACTTAAAACCATATTTCATCAAGTACCAAGTCAGGAATATGACAGTTGTTGTCTATTCGTTTTATTATTTGACTTGGTCATTTGATTAGGAATTTTCCGTTATTTAGTTTCCTATAGAGTTAAGTATTTTTCTCTGATTTTAGTTTATGTATCAGGCTACGTTAATTAACATTAAGTAGCATTGTTTATTTCGATTTTAAACTGATTTGAAAAGTCTTAACAACCAATTATGAATACAAAAAGGGTATTAGGTTTGATTTCAAATGAGACAAATATCCACATATGAAGTAGATATACGAAATTCTAGTAAACTGTACAAACTTGAATAATGAGCAAAGCCGTATCGTACGTTACAAAAGGCCCCGACATAACAACTATTTAATTGATAAAACGAACAGCGTACTTCATAAAAAAAAACTATCGACAAATAAGACTGACATGAACCAATTACAATCCCTGCACTGCAGGCTCCAGATTTGGGAAAAGCAAAAGCAAGATATGGTGGTGTTAAACATTTATTTATTTATTTATTACATAACTATCATATACCGCCTATCTAAAAAATCATAATATGCTAAACGTTTAACTCATAATGTTGACGGAAAATATGTGTCACAATGCATACAATAATTAAGAAATAATTCATGGAAGCCATAGATTGTTGGAAATTTACACATGGCCTGGACCGTGATATTCGAATTTTATTCTGAGCAATTCCAATAGGACAAATGCGACCTTAAAAATACTGAAGCGATGGTTCATTTGTGTTTACATGTGTGACAGACCTTTTTAATCCCTGTTAGATGAAGCTCAAATATCTTAATAAGACAACAACAATCAAAACCAAGGAGTAAACGAAGACTCACAAAACCAAAGGACATTTACATCAACAATTCTAAATATTTATTAACATTGATTAAGAAACAACACGAACTCCACTATAATCCGTAGCTTGCGTGGGTCATTTCGTGAATAACCGCTAAAAAAATTGTTTAATTCTTCTAATTCTCAAAGCCAACACATTTGCCATTTTTAATTTGCATGATTTTCTTGTAAGCTTCCGTTAAATCCAAACTCGAAATTTCGTAACTAAGGAACCGCCATGTTGACTTGCTTAAATTAGTAAATATGCAAATAATGCAATAGAATAGAAAATAAAACAAAACCTACTTCATGGATCAGTTGTAATATAATATCATACGAATTTCGATTGTTTTACGTAAAAGAAAACCGTCAACTTTAGCGGTTTCATTTGTATGACGTCATGTTTTAAAAATGACTAAAATGCGCCAGAAAAAATGAAAGACGTTCGTGGAATTTTATTCTATTTTTATTTTGGTTGATTTCTCCCAGCTCTTGTCCATTACCTCTTTTTATTATGAGTCCGAATAAAAAAACAGATATTTTGTATTTTTTTTTAATTGCACTTGATTGCAATAAAATCAGCAAAGGGTCTGCAAATAGGTTCCAATACATGTAAATGTACGTGGGAAGTATATTGTAACAGCCATAATAATGTTTATCTCTGAGTTTGTACATTATGTGTATACAACTCGTCTAAACATCAACCAAACAATGTTAGATCTGTAAAATTGCTTTCGCAAAAAAATGTCTATCTTCCCTCGCCGGGATTCGAACCCATGCTACTGAGATATCGTGACACTAAATCCCCTGCACTGTATCACACGACCACCTTGGCTTCAAAAATAAAGATTTCGGTGGCCTTACAAAAACCGGAGGTGATCTCAGGTACAACGGAAGTGTATGCAGATCCTTCTACTCGCGAAAAGCTAAACCACCGACATGTAAGGTAGTTGTTTATAGCTCTGTTATATTGGTAAATTGTATTATTCTTACTAATGCGTTATTCGTATGTAAAGAAAATCTGCTATTCAAAACGAATTTTATCGTGTGACATTTTCGTGAATAGAAACATGTTGATGTGCCTTGTTTTATTCGCGTGTATGTTGAAATGTTAAAGTTCCTTAAAATTCATTTGCTATCTGTTTGTTTTCCAATCAGATTATGAATAGTTCACTACTAAACTATATATTACATTTATAAACACATAAATACCAGAATTCAAAATTGTGTCTGCCAGACGTCCCTTTCTTCTACAATAGACTATTTCATGCCATCACGAAACTACTGCTTACTAAACTATGAATATCATCTTGAAGTAACAATTAACCAGAAGTTGCATCGACCCAATACAATTACTTATCATAAATACTCATCTAAAACAGGTTTCTATAAAAACAAAACGCAATTGACAATACCATTGCAAACGTTATTTGCCATGCATAAAAAGACCTTCATCTTCCCATGCTACCTGTATAGTTTAGTGAAGACAAATCTTAAATGTGTAAAAAAATACCTTTAATCTTGAGCCTGGGAATTTGTTTTTGTCTAATTAACAAATGCAATGATTAAAAAAATGTAATATATTTAAGGAACAGTAAATGCAATATTGATTATTCAAATTTTATTATATTATATATTATACAACGCAAATTTTATAATATTTATAACAATATGACATTCAAAAACATTGTTTACTCACACTTCAATCAACATGTATCATACAGTTACACACACGCTACGAACATGTTCACTTAAAGTTTTGACGCAGGCTATTATATGCTATTTTTTTTAACTTGACCTTTCAAGGCAAATAAATGTCGAAATAATGATAATTCCTTGCATGCAATGAGTTCAACCAAAAAGGGGGCTGACGCAGTAGAACATTTACTATAATTGCTTCTTGTCTTTGTATACATTGTTAGCAGAAATAAAATACTTGCTGCTGAAGTCTCAGGTCTACTTTAAACATATAGATGCACACCATCATGTATATAAAGTCAGGTCTCATGGGTTTAGCTGGATACTATATAACACGTCTGATAGGTAATGCAGAACTTTATTCAAACTGCCATTCTGATAAGAGAATTTAAATCTAAAAATCAAATTGATTTGGAAAAAAAATCAAATATCGTCAAAAGACACATCGCGCAATGTATAAGTTGTTTTCGTTCGAGAGTATGTGAGTCAGTACTTGATTGTAAATACATGAAAGAAATAGGGGCGGACGATACCAAGGGGATATTCAATTCCATTTGCTAGAAGTAAGCGTCCAAAATTTTTAGAAATTGGCGATGCAATTACAACATCTGTCCTTCAAAGCCTTTTTTGCTTCTGGAACCCTAAGACACAACATGATAGGATTTAACGCACCGAGCACAAATTGTGCAATAGAAGCAGTAAATGCAATTGGTACGACGTACGACTGATCGAAGCATGTGAACTGTAGAACAATACACACAATCTTAAGCGGACAGTAGAAACTGAGATATAAAACTATAACTATTGAGGCGATGCGAGATTGTGTTCTTTGTGTGACAGACTGAGTAAGTCTTGATGATGTATACCTCTGAACTATTCCGGATAGCATACCTGTTGATAATAAAACAACTGCTATAAGATTAAAAACAATGAAATCTGCATATGTCTTGAAAATAGTTGACATCTCATTATCTAATCTACTGGCAGCGCAATCCCGTAAACCTTGAACTCCCATAATCACTTCAATTAAAACACATGAAATGTAAATACAAAAAATACATCGACGAACATTTGTCTTTGTGTGGTTTACGTGTGCCTTGAGGGGAAAAAGAGATATATAGATACGTTGACAAGCCAGTAGACATAAATGTAAGCTAATTAAATTTGCAATAAATCCCTTAACACAGTTAAATAGCATGCACTCTAGTGCTGACTTTAATCTGAATCTTAACACCAGCGAACATTGTACAAGACTACTGAATAACAGGTCGATTCCACGGATCAACGATATGAGAGAAAAACTTAAAAGTGTGGAGAATATTGGTGACCTAAATGCTTTCGAAATTGAAGGTAAAATTAAAACCAATATGTTACCAATAAATGAAAGAATACTTAAGAAAATAGACATTCCTATGTAACAAATGTCGTAGAATGTGCTTTCAAACATCGAGTCGCAATACTTGTTATTCATGTCTACATAAGAACTAACAAGACTTTGTGGTAGAAATGTTATATTTGGTACCGGTAAATCATCAGAAGAATCTTCAACGAACGAACCTGTAATTATTTTGTTTCCAGTCGTGTTACCAAAAGACAGAACCTGTAAAAGGTTCAGCAAAGTCATAGGTATTGGGACTCTTTCAGGACACAAGGCGTATGATAAAACACCTGAAATTGCCTGCAAAGACATTAAAAGAGAATTGGACATCACTATTTACAACATATGTTTAACTCTTTTAAAAAACTGTTATCATGAGTATGACCACAGTACAAACCAAGCAAGTTGTAAATGAAACAATGTGGGTCTACTCACCAGACGAGACATGGTTATTTCACACAATTATAATGCCAACAAATGAACGAACGTTATATTGGTATTCTTCTGTTTTCTCTTCTGTATATTATTATTTTGCTCCTCTTATAGTTACTATCATTATTATTATTATTATACTATTCTCTTTCATTATCAAAAGGATATTGAATTTTCCAAACATGATAAAAAATATGAGACGCCATGCTATTTTTCAAGCTACAAATTGCTTATAATATAATTTATGAAAAGGCGTGTTATGTGAGTAGCAAGAAATATATCAGATCGAATTTTAAAAAAAAAGTATGAGAACATAGCTTTTATATAATGACTTTAGATAATTAAAAACAAGGTGTCACCGATTTTATTTTCCTGCCAGAAGTAACGTTTGAAAGCATCTTTGACTAGCCAAAAGATAACTGGCATTGTATATCTAGTTTCCGTTATACGGCACATGTTCTTGGTAAACACAATATTGTTCGAGTATAAAAAAAACAGACATGTCTATCTTAACCAAACATCCTAAATGGTACGAATTCTGCAAAAGAATATCATACGGTGTGTGCATGTATGTGTGTTAGAATACCCGAAATTATATAAATACCATAGAATATGAGAGAAAATCATCTAAAGGTTTCTCATTAATCATTCCTTGAACAGTAAAATTCATGACTGAAATATGAAAAGAAAATACACGATATAACAACACATTTTACTAACGATCGATGATTACATACATTGTAACTTCTCCTGTGTTAGGTAGTGAATGCAAAGGTAAACGATTGTCAAGACATTGGTTTGATTTATAAACAAATGTGCAATACATCTGTTGAATGCTTTTAACAATTATGTTCTTTTCTAAAAAATGTTATTACAGTCATCAATTTCATTTACACTGATATTGTACATGTTTGTTTTTCTTAAAGGTACAAATGTATGTAACCCATCAATTACGCACATATCTATCAGGTTTTTTTTTTTAATTGACTGTGTAGCGTAAACTATGTGTATTGACGAATATTTTTTTGTCGTAAAAGAAGCTATGAATGGTATAGGGCAAATTTTTAACAAGAAATATCACTGACATTACAAGTGTTTGATTAAATGAAAATAATCAAAGATAACAGATAAAAAATACATCCCACATAATACTATGAAGAAGAAACAAAAGAACACCGCAAACGAAACATATAATGGTAATGTGTACGCCAAAGTATGTGATTTCCTTTATTTCAAGTTAAATAATACGGGTGCAATCAGACATAATACCTACATATTGATTTATCAAGTGAGTCAAAACAAAGACTTAGATGCATTGCACAACAAAATAACGAATAACAAATATTGTAACGACAAAAAAGACTAATATGCCCTGCTAATGCAGAAAATGCAAAAAAAAACAAACTTTTCCTGTACAACAAAATGCTAAGGTTGATTGCATGTTAAGGATGTACTTAGGTGAGGTTTTGGAATTTGTGTCAAATGTTCGGACACCTTGTTGTTTTTCCATACAATTCAATGTAAAATATTTTGCCCCATAACACCCATTTATTTTTTCACATAAGACTTAATAGCTCATGAAAGGTCATTTACCAAAATTTTAGAAGATTCTTAATTTTCTTTCTTTTGTTTTGAAAACTAATAATACAAATGCAAATATAAGGTAATAGTCCGAATCAGCCTTTTCCCGTCATATTTTAAATCTCAAATATCTCGAAAAGGAGGTCCATGACCTGTCAATATTTTAAGCTAATTGTTATCCTTAATTGATGCTCTACCAGTTTATAGTATTAATTTTAACTTCTTAATTTATTAATTTTCACCTAACCTCACCTAAGTACATCCTTAATTATCGTGAGTCGAACTCTATGTGCATTCGTTAGTTTCTGTTATTAGTTTTACTAGATACAAAATGCACTAATCCATGTATTCTGAGCATACAAACCCAGCTGAAACACATCTCCGGGTGCGCGACTTTTTCGCTGCGTTGAAGACCCATTGGTGGCCTTCGGCTGTTATCTGCTCTTTGGTCTCTTTGACATATTCCCCATTTCCATTCTCAATGTTAATGCATAAGGAATGTCGGAGATATTCTTTTCGAGAGTATTGCTATGGTACATATGTAAATATTTTGAACGATAACTCCACAGTTGTAATACACATTTTACATGATTGCTAGTAGAGATTTTCATGAACATTATGTACATAGGTTGTTCCAGTTTTTATACATACCGCAATAAGGTATGTAGTCCTCTGTTTGCTTCCGACTGTTATCTTGCTTCTGCTCTAATCAGTAGCCTTCAAAGACGTATTGATGAATATTTAGCACAACAAAGGAATTAATGACATTTAAATACATCTACGAACTACCAGGATAAATAGACACATTAAATTGTACAAATAACGATAAAACTTCATGTTCTAATTTTCCGATTGAACTCACTGACAATGCCTGGTTGCAATGTTAATGGTGAATATTGAATGAATCAATGTGTGACAAGGGCACACTTTGGAATTCATATAAAACTACAGAATTTAGTTTTGACCAATGCTCTTGGTACCATAAGAGATAATCAGAGCTTGCTTAATTGTTCAATATGATAAAGCCTCAACGTTGCGGTACTGTAAATGAACGAAGTCATATATTTTAATTAAGGTAGGAAATCAACTTGATATTTTGAACAAAACAAAAAAATTGAAAAAGATACTTTTCTCTCTTATTTTTTTTTAAATATATCCGAATTAATTCTATTTAGAAAGATGAATATATATCCTTATAGCGCAGATAAACACGGGAATTCAACATTCCTACATTTGTGGTAAAAACACCAAGTATCCAATAACCAATTCAATAAGTTTTTTTAGACAATTATTTTGTTTATACATTAGTGTCTGTTGTAATGAATTAAATGTAAAATAAGAATAGTGTCACTGCCTTAATTTTTACGGTACATATCATCAAAAATATGTTCTAAGTGAACCAAATACAACAGAACGGCAAAATAAACATAACGTCATCGCTATGTAAGCCTCAAAAATTCGATGATTTACTTTTTTACTACCATATAGGTATCATATTGCCACCATAAACAAAGTCGGTGACCTTTATCAACCAAACGCAAATGTGTGTAATAATATTTTATCGATTCTAAAAGATTAATATACATTTTTAGATAGAAATTATATTATTTAGAAGGGAGGTTTCGACAATTTAATAGGCTTTCTTTTCAATTTTCAATATTTGGTAATATTTCAGATAAAAACAATAAATACATTACTAGAACTTGAATATTAACGTTTTTATAAAATTTTGTAAAAGTTTCAGATATTTTGCCCTAATTTTGTAAAAACTGATATGACTTATTGTAGAAGTTAAATTATTTTAATAATAGAAGCTTGAACGCGTTGAACTGTATGATATAAAAACTTACGTTGATGTAATGTTTCGTTTACATATGCAATGATTCCTTTTCGGTAAACGCCCTACTACATATCCTTTTATACCATATATTAGCAAAGAAAAATATTGCTACCTTCTTATTCGTCTTTAGCTTTTAATAATTATAGACATTATATCTGTGTATTTTTCCTGACTTGTCAATATCATTGACTGAGGTATAAACTCAGATATACACGTTTCTGATTGAGACAAGACATCTTAATAAACGATTGATCGTAAATAATACTGACATATTTGGTCTTTTTGTAAAAAAAACAATATATATTTATTCATGAAATTACAAAAATCTACACGTCTTCTGGTAAGAACCATTCACAATTTACAAATTGGAATAACATTGAAAGCTTATATAAAACCAAACACAAGACACGTAGTTCCTACAACAAATGTACAGAAACATATGAAACAAGATCAACGCAATCACTTTCGTCATGTTCGTTATATTTATTTTTCCCAAATAAAAGAAATAACCCAAACCTAACGTTAAAAAGTCAATTATAAATCTTAAACATCTTAGTACATATGTCTTCATTTTTACAACTTTAACTAATACGGTTCATACATGGAATTCAGTGCTTGACAAAAAAAACTTGACGTGTTTTCTTGCACATGCACCCATTGATACCCTAATTGCTTCCGAACACTTGTAAAAAGAAACGTTTAGTTTTCTTACATAGATTGAAATACTATTATCAATAGTCTTCAATAATATTTATGAAACTAGTAACGCAAAAGATGCACAGACACAAAATTTGATGTCAAGAATAAAGTGCAAACTTTACAGGATTTAAATTGCTATACTGCAAGCACTCCATGTAAAAGATAACAGCATCTATTGATAAAATGAAATTGGGATCGAACAAGAAAAAACTATAATCGAAGACAAGTTGATTTTTGGTTACGTTGAGATGAATACGTTCAACTACAACTGAATCGAAACCTGCCACCTAACATCGGATGGACAGAAAACTGTAACGCATTTTTGCATACCTGTACAGCAGTATCAACTGGTTCTTGTACAGTTTGGAAGTATTTGGATACGAGACTCCAATTTGAGAATCAACTTGTCTTCGTTGCAATTTCTGTTTTTTTTTTTAAATTTGTATAGTTTATGCGATCCCTATAAAAATATCTGACATTATTACTATTTAAAAGATTAACTGTGTGTAAAAGACGGACGAAAGATATCAGAGGGGCAGTCAAACTAATAGATCGAAAACAAACTGACAACGCCATGGCCAAAAATAAAAGACAAGCAGACAAATAAAAGTACAGATGACGTGTAACTTTATCTGTTGTAGACATTAATATTAACAGGTGTTTTGCCTCAGTAAGTGATGTTATATCTTATTTTCGCAACATTAATAACAAAAACAGATTGATTCTTCTGTCACTATTTTTGTTCTTCATTTTTGGTAAATGTGACGTACCTGTAGAGTTTTTCATTGCGTGTACATATCTCATTATACACGTCTTTGCTGTGACTTTTTCTATTTTAATAAATAAATTGTTTTTTTAAATAATTTTACAGCAGGGATGAAGACATCTTGCAACTGTTCCTAGATGATTTAAAAAGTATCAAAAGTATGAATCATTTGCAGGAACTTAACAACACACTATACTAGCTTCCATGCATATATTATGATTTTGTTGCCTTTGGTTTTTTTTTCTTATTAGATGAACAGATTAATCGATAAAGTCGATGATTATAATTTTAAACAATCAATGTGTCGTGTTAAATCATCATTTCGTTAATTATCAATTGATAACTTTTAAAAAATAACGTTTAACGAGTAACATTTAGGAAACATATTCATTGTTACTAAATACATATTTGATAACGTAGTTTGACTTACATTTGTCATTGGATTTTCAAGCAGTCTTTCAATCAATGTGTTTACCTATCGATTGCAGGAAATTTTGATGATTTCAGTTATCTCGCTTGATATCAAAATACTGTTCAGAAGCTTTTCAGACGATTCAGTATGTATCATATGTGAACAGGTAAATTTCACCTAACAAACAGTCTTTTCATAGTCTAAACCAATCTCGATTGACTATCTGGTCAGTACTGAATTGACCACAGGGGATAAATCTGATATTGACTTCAAGATCGAAAAGAATTGATTTATTGCAGTTCAAAATGACCATTTCCGATCAAAATTGGTTTGCAAATATAAAGAATGCACAGAAGTTCATTAACAAATTTGAAATAACTATAATTTATATCTTACATGTTAACAATCGTGGTTTGTCAGGTTATATCAATTTGTGTGACTTGCTTGGTCGTTGGTTATATCGCACCCTTTTTATTAGATATACGATCATAGCTATTCCACAAATATTTATGTATATGCACTAAGCCACGCAAAACAGAGGGTAAGATACCAAGGTTGTATTCAAAGTCCATGACAAACTGAAAACGCTTTAGCTAAAAAGAAATAAAAATACAAACACAAAAAACACCTGTATACAAAATTCTACCAAGACATCTAATAGAAAACTAGGGTAACTTCCGATTCCCTTAAAGGATTTGCAGTTCCACATGAGACATATGACACCTGAAGTTGTCCAGAATGTTTTACATTAGTTAGTCAACTAACGAAAAAATATTCGGAAATAATTAGCAGGGTGTGCTCCCAGACGAGCACAATGCACAAGCAGAGTTTTAAAAGAGAAAGACTGAAATCAACACTACATTATATTGACAGTCACTCTCACAAATTGGTTGACCGTTAGGATGTGTTGGTGTCTCAGCCTACTAGTGACATATGTTTGCGGTTTTCAATCTTTATATAACAATACCGTAATCTGATCAGTAATTTTACCGAGTATGTTTTAATATTTTTACTGCGTGTAAATTCGCAGTGTGTGTGATGTATGCATAGTAGGAGACATATGTAACATGTCATGTTGATGCACCAGGTCTCGCTCTTTTTTGAGTACTTGCGAGTTTCTCAGTTTTTTGTTTTATACTTTGATGTTTTCTTGTTTTAACTAGTTTACGATACTTGAAATTCGGTCAGCTGTTGTGTCTCAATTGAAAAGGGTAAGATAACATGATTGATAGTATTATTTTGTAATTAACCTAAATTGAAATTTCGAAACATTTAAGCATCCTTGCTGTTTAAGTCTTAACGAATACAGTAAATTATTTAGACTGGTTAAAATTGTTTTGCCAGTGTCACCTCAACAAGACTTTTATCTATAAAAAATATACATTGATCGCTTCCTACAAAAAAAACAGTCTTGAATAGTTAAAAAACAACACTTCAAAGGAGAAAGTCCAGAAGAACTGACATTATCAACATCTATCAATCAAAGGAAAAATTGAAAAATACTTTTCGTTTTCCTGCATAGGTATCGAAGAAAATGGTGACTTAAATCTGGTGTAATGGCTAGTTTAGACTCCTGCTTGTAAGGCATTTGCTTATAAATTCGTTATATTCGTTAATTAACAAAATTGGGTAAACAACCCGAACAAAAATTATAGGTTATTGTGATTATAATTGGTATTCAGCGGCCAAAACTGAAAACACACACAGATATAACACAGAAGTGACTAAAATATTCAAATAAAATAACAGTTTAACAAAGAAAGACGCCAACACAAATGTATAAAGAAAATTCACTTGGTTAAATATATATATCGTCATTATATGATCTATGTAATACCATTCTTTCTAATATTTTCCTTTTAATCTATAAGTCATACGCTGACAAAAACCACCAAACAGATTAATATCACTCAAATTATTGTAATGACATCCGTCTTGTCTGTAAGAATAACTTTTAATTGCTTATAATTTGTTTGTCTATTTTATCTTTCTGTTTTTAATAGCTAGTATCGTATTGATAATAATAGAAAAAAGATTAACAGGTCAATTTCCGTGCAAATATTTAATTACAAGGTTTAACAATCAATCTTTGATTACTTTGATACAATAAGAAATAAATCTTTTTTTTTTCTGCTTATCAATATCCCCAACATACACAAGAATCGAAAAAAAATCAGACTTACAATAAAAGAACTTGTTCCTTCTTACCCTCAATTCTAATTTGCACCGTATTGTGAAAGTTAAGAAATAAAAAAACCCTACTTTTTAGTGAAGGTGTAAAAAGAAAAGAAAATATCATTTAAGATTATTTGTTTTTCATTTTTTAAATAATACTTACCTGAATTGCATTTCATACTTCAGCGTACAGTGTTATTTAAAATATAATTATCATTAAAATAAATCGTAACATCAATGAATATGTTGACAAATGACGCAGATACACATTTTAATTGCACCCACGGTAAAATCATGAATTCGTGTACAATATTAAAATTTGTTAAGAAATATATATATGTACTTCTAATCAAAGGGGATCTATATGTTTGTAATATGTGTCATAGATCACTTAGTTTACTTGTTTGAAATACACTAAAAAGAATGTATTTGTCAATTTGGTTTGCGCCTGTAGTGTCTATTAAGAATGGTGGTATTTTTTTATCAATCATTTTTTAAATATTACATATTAAGGATGTTCACTGCTCAGTTTCAAAATAAGTAACTTTTCATAAAACTAGTACGTGTTGATAGGGAATAAATTAAGGAATAAAAAAGCAAAAAAAATATAGGGATCAATGCGCTTGTTTTCGAGATATAAGCCATTGTTTTTTTGGCGGGATAATGTTCTTTCTTTTTTTATAGCTTTATCATTGACTAGTTAAAGTTCTCAAATACTATTAAAAGATAAATAAAATTTTATAAAACTTTTACAAATGACTTATAATTAAACATGCAACAGATTTATATAAAAAAATGGCTGTTCATTGACAAATTTTTAAGGCATTCAAATAGATAAAACCAGAGGATTCCGAAAATCTGACAAAAACAAAAAATATAGGGATTAATGTGCTTGTTTTCGAGATATTAGCCATTGTTTTTTGGCGGGATAATGTTCTTTCTTGATTTTTTATAGCTTTATCATTGACTAGTTAAAGTTCTCAAATACTATTAAAAGATAAATAAAACTTTTATAAAACTTTTACAAATGACTTATAATTAAACATGCAACAGATTTATATAAACAAAATGGCTGTTCATGGACAAATTTTTAAGGCATTCAAATGGATAAAACCAGAGGATTCCGAAAATCTGACAAAAACTCCAAAACATGACAAACAAACATCCTTAATGTGATTTTGTTATGAATTGTAAATATGTGTTCATAAATGTATATAAAAAGACGGAAGATAACAACGCGACATTTAAATTTATTTAGTAAAAGAGAAACAGTAACATACACTAATTTTGTGTAACTACATATGGTGTAACTCAATCAGACGTAAATTAAAATAAAGACAAGTAAACATACACCGAACGAATAAGTTCGATTACTCTCACAATATAAATACAATATAAAAACATCGGTGCCTATATAACGTAGTCGTAGTAATACAAAAGTTGGAAAAGTGTCAACAAGACAACTCTAACCTGGGACATATTATACAAAATTGTTGTCCAGAGTAAGAGTACAAAGTGAAAACGTATCGTCTTAATAATTGCTTATCAAAGCTAGTACATATTAAAAATAGTGAGACGAGATATAACACAGAATAATGGAATATTCAATTAGAGATATTGATTACAAATTATATCGATCGGTGAAAACGGTGAAAGAACGATTTCAACTTAACCAACTGGAACACTTGGTTTAATATCTTCATTGAAAGCAGCAATACCCTATCAGGATAATCATGATAGGTAATAAAAGCCCTGCACACGATAAATGTCTTGGAAAATGAATCACGAGCATTGTTTAAACAATGACGACGTATAAATGCATGTAAGATATACGTTATAACAAACATTACATGTTAACAATATTATAGATTTCATCCACCTTAGCAGTAATATATCATCTGCGCCTTGATGTTGCAGAGTACAATTCTGAAATCAAAAGATATCCAATAACTTGCAGATACTGTAAAACGTCATTGATGACTTAAAAAAAAGAATAAAAAAACAAGGATTTTGTTAAAAAAACGTATCGTCCTCGTTTTAAAACATTCTTTGGAAAGTACCAAGACCTAAATGATACATATTTAGTGTATAAGTCACAAACGATACAAAATGTTATATGTTGTCCATGTTTTAGTTCCTTAATTAGTGTATATTTTCAATAAACGTTACGGGTTTACCTTGATTTGTCTGTGTGTTATTATTGTTGGTCGTATGGCTCAATATATATGCATCAATCTTTCATGTGTATTGCTTCTTGGTGTTCCTGGTGCAGATGGGTCCAGGGATACGAATCGGAAGCAAGCGGTTTATATGGTGTTGATTACATTTTGTTTCCTTTTGTATTTTTATTTTACCGTATCTGTATTTTATAGAACACGTGTAGAATTTAAAACATGTATATACATTATAAAATACCAATTCTAAAATGATTTGACGGCGTCTTAGTAATATTCATATATTTGAAGGTTTGAAGGTTTAAGTCAGTTGTGTTGTATGGGATGACTGTTTACATATTATTGGCTGCTTGGTCCCTAATATTGTTTCATACACTTGTAATGTATGTTTAGGTTGATAATACAATTTTCCAATATGACAGAGATATACACAACTGTCATTCATGACGGAGGTTTAGCACAACATGTCATGTGGAGGAGGACCTGCTTATTCTTCCTGAATTCCTGAGATCACCTTGAGATTTTGTAAGGCTTCGTGTTGCCTAGTTTTTAAATGTATCTGCTTTGTTTCGTGACAGTTGTTAGTCTTTTAGTCTTTTTTCTTCTTTTTCTTTTGTTGTGTTGTCAGTTTGTGTATGTACCCATGAGTCTGAATGTCCCTTTGGTATATTCGCCTTACTTTCAAGCACCTTTTTCTAAAAAAAAATTCTGTACCAAGTTAGGAATATGACAGATATATTCCATTTGTTCAGTTTGTTGATAAATTCTTACGTCTGATCTTGAAAATGCAGACATGTTGGATATCGTTTGACTACAGATATAGAGCGCATGTAAAAGAGAAGCAAAAATACCAGAGAGGAATTCAAACTCGTTAGTCGAAAACTGACAACGCCATGGCTAAACAAAAATGAAAAAGACAACAGACAAAAGACAAACAATAGTACACAAAACACAACATAGAAACCAAAGACTAAACAACACGCACCCCGTCAATACTGGAGATAATTGCAGGTGATTTGGAAGTGTGAGAAGATTCTGCTCAACATATGACGTCCGTCGTGTTGCCAATATGTTATTACAAACCAAGTAACAAGTCTAATTCGGTAGGTCACATTCGTGAAAGGGAATGGGATTGTAGTTACGTTATGAGGAACATTTTTGCTATTATCGGTGAAGGGGATATTCTATAACATTCAAGAAACTCGTGATGTCGTCCGTAAAATTAACGAAGAGGTAATTTCCACTTCACCATTTGGAACTTTCGGTTTAAAAGCTTCATTGTGGGTAACAACCCTTTTTCAAGGAAATGGCCCATTTCATATGTTATTTTCTCCATCTCTAATCTTTAACTCGTTTCAAGTTCTGTCAGTTCTCATTTGGATTAATTTTTTTATCTTTTGTCTACTCGATCTGTAACCTTTCTTTATTTCAAGTTTAGCCTGTTTTGATTTGAATTCATCTTCTTAAATCATGAATTTAAAGTCATGTTCTAATTCAAGCTGTTTTAATTTGGTAGCATCAACATTTTTTGTCTTAAGTTCAATTGCATCTTTACCAAAAAATTCTGCGTCATCCAATTTGTCTTTTGCCATTCTTTTTTATTATCTATTGATAAATGTTAAGCAAGCAAGCTTTGTTTTTCATTTATTCGGAATTCTTCACTCAACTGTCCAATAATGTCGGTCGAACTGTGGAATCTGTGAATATATATAGTTGTCACAAAACTTTATAGAACGCTGTAGAAGGGAAACTCCTAGAAAACTGTTCAACGGAAACTTCTAGAATGCGATGTAAAATTATTTACAGGTTGTCGATTAAGACCATACCAGAATTATTATGCAAGTCAAATAGAAAGTTATAATTATTTCATAAGTATAATTATATGATTGTTCCAATGGTTTATAAAATCAACAATTATAACAGTATCTAGTATATAGTAAACAACTGTAATGCAATACAAAAACAAATAGGCCCAAAACTAATAAACATGAACATAAACAAGAGACAAAAACCTAACAGCAGTATAAAAAAGAAGACAACATATAAAACTAATAAACTGAGAAACACAAAATCCAGCGAAAACAGGGGCTGATTTCCGGTACATCGGACGTGTAAGCAGAACCTGCTCCACTTTGTGGCACCTGTCGTCTCTCTCATGTACAAACCAATAGAAACGTGTAAAGTGCAGCACTGATCGATCCAACATTATACTTGATTTTAATCCAAATACTCACATTTTGAAGAATGTAACCAAATCAGTTCTAGCATTAACTAAAACATATTATAGTTAGTAATGACAAACCTTGAAAATCACAATCGGGAAATACTAAGATACTCTTTGAGTAAGGTATTATGATTGGTCACATTTTGTTGATATAGTCGAACGTTTGATTTTGTCAATTTTTTTGCCTATCCCTTTTTTAATTTACCTCGGTTCGGTCATTGCTTGTAATCAAATGTAATATGATACTTTGTTTGTGCTGAAAAATCGAACTCCAACGTTTTCACTAGATCGTGCATGTTAACAAAATTGAATGTACAATGTAGGCCAACACGTCTGTCTGATTAATAAACTTATCAATTATATAAACAAGAACGATAAATGAACAACAAGACAGAAGTTTTATGGTAATTTTAATGACTTATCTGATATAGCAATCGCTTACCGCATGTCCTTCTTCACTATGTAACGCTGATGATGATATGCACTTTATCATTGAAAAGCAACTAGTTAGGCAGTACTTGCATTCTAAATGCAGACCAACGATTCTTTAAAATGTCAGTATTAGAACTAGATTTTAAGAAAATGAAGATGGTGAATATTTGAATTTAGCCTCCACAGGATTTATATAGTGGCCTGAGAAAATACCACGGTATCCATTCTCCCATTACAAAAAGAGTGATGACTATTAAATAAGACGCCACTGCGTATTGAACGTTTCCACCATACTGTAAACTTAAGCCAGACGATGTGAGATGGGTTGCCATTAAGACTCTCTACCAGCGGCCCAAGGACATAATACCATATGTTAAACAATATATAAAATGCAGCGAAATTATTTTCGAAAATACAACAAGTATTAATATAATTTTTCATTGATCGTTGTTGTGATTTTGAACAACACCGAAATACTGTACATATACATGTAATCAAACAGACCGTTAATCGTCAAGTGCGTCCAAGCATAAAGGAATGCACAAGCAATGAACTGCAAGGTTTTAGGGTCATCTTTATTAATGCTAAATTGATTGATATTTAATGTATAAAGTTTAAGTAACATGCCATATATTAGATTTGTTGTCTATTTCCGATGAGGAAAATTGAAACTATATACATTTATTACATTATTACTTTGGCTGGTTATCTGTGACAACGACAAAAACATCTGATATATCCACTGAGGGTCTCTCGGACATGACAATGAAGCTGATGCATATCATCGTATAGGCCCCATTGGACCGGGGGATCCACTTGATTTTCCACCACAGTGCCACATTTTGACTGACAATATTTATGCAAACAGATTTAATCCCATTAGTAACACTCTTTAAATCTGTTGAAATAATTAGACACACAAGGGTTGAGAACAGATTTATAAGGATATTTAATATTTTACACCGAAACCTAAGAGTGTATGTGGAACATGTTATTAAGAAAATTACAATTAAAACAATTGAAACATTAAAAAATGATTTGCAGTCTTTTACGTCATCCAAGATTGTAACTCAGTCCAATTGTTAAATTGTGAATAGGATTGACAATGCAACGTTTAGATTTGTTTTCAGGCGAATTGGCATACAGATGGGTGCACTCCTAACCTGTACAGCAAGTTAACTTGATAACCAGTCATTTGGACTGGTCAAAGTTAACCTGTGACCGAATATAGGACTGCTCTGACCAGTCCTAGGACCAAAATCTAGTTAACTTGAAAAGCGGACTTGGTCCTAGGACTGTTTTTTTGTCTGCCAAAAAGTTAACTTGGAAACAGGTCCGCTATTGATATAAGTTAACTTCGAACCAGTCCTGTCATAAAGTTAACATAAGTTAACTTCGGAACCAGTCCTGTCATAAAGTTAACATAAGTTAACTTGTAAACCGGTCCTGCCACAAAGTTAACTTCTGCTTGGACAAATCCGATCAAAACCAGACCTGTTCCCAAGTTAACTTTTGACTGGTCTGCTCAACACTAAGTTAACATGTAACCAGGACCGCTCTTCATTGATTTAACAAAAATTATTTTTAATATCTTTGTTTCGTAGTATAAACATCGAAAATAAAGTAATTTGAAAATTAATACTTCCGTTTTATGAACAGGATTAAATACAATTTTTTGAAAATAAGTACGCACAGAACGTAACACAAATTTATCTGTGATCTGACAATCTATCTATTATAAAAACGATCTCGGTTACAATGATAACAGGCACTGAATATATATATATATTCCGAGATCAAATTCAATCATATTATGTATATTTTTAAAAAGAAGTATATTTGATGTTAAGTGTATACGTCCTTGTTAGTTATACATCCTTGAACTATGCAGCCACAATCAGCAATAGTTTAATTCATTTAAATAATGACTACAAATTTTTGTTCGCCTAAATTAAGGGTGCAAGCATGTCTTCTTTTTACTCAAAATACTGATAGGTTACAAAATTTCAGTAGTTTTGATGCCTCCAGTTTACTTGTATAACAAAATTATTTGACCGCATCCACCAAAACTGACCATATATGCACTTTAATTTGTAAATCTATATACCCGCATAGTAAATCAGCCATATTTTTTATGTCAGGATTCAATGTATAATACAATCATGACAATGGACGGGACAATGGACAGCAAAATTGCAATATAATAACAAAAAATTTTGGTTCGCATAAATTTAAGATACCAGTATGTCCTCATTTTATTCAAAATATTGATACGTAACAAAATTTCAGTAATTTTGATACCTCCAGCTGACTTGTACAACAAAATTATTTGACCGCATTACCAAAACTGACCATATATGCACTTTAATTTGTAAATCTATATACCCGCATAGTAAATCAGCCATATTTTTTATGTCAGGATTCAATGTATAATACAATCATGACAATGGACAGCAAAATTGCAATATAATAACAAAAAATTTTGGTTTGCATTAATTTAAGATACCAGCATGTCCTCATTTTATTCAAAATATTGATACGTATCAAAATTTCAGTAGTTTTGATACCTCCAGCTGACTTGTACAACAAAATTATTTGACCGCATTTCCAAAACTGACCATATATGCACTTTAATTTGTAAATCTATATACCCGCATAGTAAATCAGTCATATTTTTTATGTCAGGATTCAATGTATAATACAATCATGACAATGGACAGCAAAATTGCAATATAATAACAAAAAATTTTGGTTCGCATAAATTTAAGATACCAGCATGTCCTCATTTTATTCAAAATATTGATACGTATCAAAATTTTAGTAGTTTTGATACCTCCAGCTGACTTGTACAACAAAACTATTTGACCGCATCCACCAAAACTGACCATATATGCACTTTAATTTGTAAATCTATATACCCGCATAGTAAATCAGCCATATTTTTTATGTCAGGATTCAATGTATAATACAATCATGACAATGGACAGCAAAATTGCAATATAATAACAAAAAATTTTGGTTCGCATAAATTTAAGATACCAGCATGTCCTCATTTTATTTAAAATATTGATACGTAACAAAATTTCAGTAATTTTGATACCTCCAGCTGACTTGTACAACAAAATTATTTGACCGCATTACCAAAACTGACCGTATATGCACTTTAATTTGTAAATCTATATACCCGCATAGTAAATCAGCCATATTTTTTATGTCAGGATTCAATGTATAATACAATCATGACAATGGACAGCAAAATTGCAATATAATAACAAAAAATTTTGGTTCGCATAAATTTAAGATACCAGCATGTCCTCATTTTATTCAAAATATTGATACGTAACAAAATTTCAGTAGTTTTGATACCTCCAGCTGACTTGTACAACAAAATTATTTGACCGCATTACCAAAACTGACCATATATGCACTTTAATTTGTAAATCTATATACCCGCATAGTAAATCAGCCATATTTTTTATGTCAGGATTCAATGTATAATACAATCATGACAATGGACAGCAAAATTGCAATATAATAACAAAAAATTTTGGTTCGCATAAATTTAAGATACCAGCATGTCCTCATTTTATTCAAAATATTGATACGTAACAAAATTTCAGTAGTTTTGATACCTCCAGCTGACTTGTACAACAAAATTATTTGACCGCATTACCAAAACTGACCATATATGCACTTTAATTTGTAAATCTATATACCCACATAGTAAATCAGCCATATTTTTTATGTCAGGATTCAATGTATAATACAATCATGACAATGGACAGCAAAATTGCAATATAATAACAAAAAATTTTGGTTCGCATAAATTTAAGATACCAGCATGTCCTAATTTTATTCAAAATATTGATACGTATCAAAATTTCAGTAGTTTTGATACCTCCAGCTGACTTGTACAACAAAACTATTTGACCGCATCCACCAAAACTGACCATATATGCACTTTAATTTGTAAATCTATATACCCGCATAGTAAATCAGCCATATTTTTTATGTCAGGATTCAATGTATAATACAATCATGACAATGGACAGCAAAATTGCAATATAATAACAAAAAATTTTGGTTCGCATAAATTTAAGATACCAGCATGTCCTCATTTTATTCAAAATATTGATACGTAACAAAATTTCAGTAGTTTTGATACCTCCAGCTGACTTGTACAACAAAATTATTTGACCGCATTACCAAAACTGACCATATATGCACTTTAATTTGTAAATCTATATACCCGCATAGTAAATCAGCCATATTTTTTATGTCAGGATTCAATGTATAATACAATCATGACAATGGACAGCAAAATTGCAATATAATAACAAAAAATTTTGGTTTGCATAAATTTAAGATACCAGCATGTCCTCATTTTATTCAAAATATTGATACGTAACAAAATTTCAGTAGTTTTGATACCTCCAGCTGACTTGTACAACAAAATTATTTGACCGCATTACCAAAACTGACCATATATGCACTTTAATTTGTAAATCTATATACCCGCATAGTAAATCAGCCATATTTTTTATGTCAGGATTCAATGTATAATACAATCATGACAATGGACAGCAAAATTGCAATATAATAACAAAAAATTTTGGTTCGCATAAATTTAAGATACCAGCATGTCCTCATTTTATTCAAAATATTGATACGTAACAAAATTTCAGTAGTTTTGATACCTCCAGCTGACTTGTACAACAAAATTATTTGACCGCATTACCAAAACTGACCATATATGCACTTTAATTTGTAAATATATATACCCGCATAGTAAATCAGCCATATTTTTTATGTCAGGATTCAATGTATAATACAATCATGACAATGGACAGCAAAATTGCAATATAATAACAAAAAATTTTGGTTCGCATAAATTTAAGATACCAGCATGTCCTCATTTTATTCAAAATATTGATACGTATCAAAATTTCAGTAGTTTTGATACCTCCAGCTGACTTGTACAACAAAACTATTTGACCGTATTACCAAAACTGACCATATATGCACTTTAATTTGTTAATCTATATACCCGCATAGTAAATCAGCCATATTTTTTATGTCAGGATTCAATGTATAATACAATCATGACAATGGACAGCAAAATTGCAATATAATAACAAAAAATTTTGGTTCGCATAAATTTAAGATACCAGCATGTCCTCATTTTATTCAAAATATTGATACGTAACAAAATTTCAGTAGTTTTGATACCTCCAGCTGACTTGTACAACAAAATTATTTGACTGCATTACCAAAACTGACCATATATGCACTTTAATTTGTAAATCTATATACCCGCATAGTAAATCAGCCATATTTTTTATGTCAGGATTTAATGTATAATACAATCATGACAATGGACAGCAATATTGCAATATAATAACAACAAATTTTTGTTCACATCAATTTAGGATACCAGCATGTCCTCATTTTATTCAAAATATTGATACGTAACAAAATTTCAGTAGATTTGATACCTCCAGTTGACTTGTACAACAAAATTATTTGACCGCATCCACCAAAACTGACCATATGTGCACTTTAATTTGTAAATCTATATACTCGCATAGTTAATCAGCCATATTTTTTATGCCAGAATCAATGTATAATACAATCATGACAATGGACAGCAATATTGCAATATAATAACAACAAATTTTTGTTCACATCAATTTAGGATACCAGCATGTCCTCATTTTATTTAAAATATTGATACGTAACAAAATTTCAGTAGATTTGATACCTCCAGCTGAATTGCAATATAATAACTATTATGCCACATCATCAAAGTACCAACACTGACATGTCTGAATTCATTTTTACTATTTACAATGATTTAATAAAAAAAAAGTATACGAGGTTCTCTTCTTGGAATCTATTATGTCGGTTGATTGATTTTGTTTATAGTTAAACGTCAAGTGGCAACTATTTCATTAGAGTGCGAATTGAGTATAATTTTAGGATGTCCCATATAAATATCGGCAATGACAAATCTCTCGATAAATCTGACAAATTTGACGAGATTGTTGATAGTTTTACCACACCGTATGCTTACGGACACTGTACAATTTCTGTTAGAATACTTTGCGGGAAATAGAATAGTAAATCCAATGCAAACAAGTTGAATATCAATGAAATATCCATGCAAGTATAAATTTATGCATAAAGTAAAATTTAGGAAGGGACAGGTAAACAACGGGGAACGAAGTAACGTAGACAATGTTGCCGATATCCCGTGATATAAGAATATTGTTCCAATGCGTTGGATAACCTTTCTATCCGCCTTCTAATAAAACAAACTCTGTGTGATCATGGTGATCGTATAGCCATTTTTTATTTATATAAGAATACAAGTATATCAAATAAAAGAGAGCATTTGTATAATATCTAGTAGAGTCTAGCGAGTAAATAATAAATAATATCTGTGGAAAACAATGCGAATGTTGTTTACATATTTTAATCATGCGGAAAGCTCAAGGCTGATATGAAAACTCTTATAACGATAATCTGTCATAAGCAGACCTGTCCTCAGGTCTGGTCAATAGCAGACTTGTCCACAGGTCTGGTCAAAAGCAGACCTGTCCTCAGGTCTGGTCAGGAGCAGACCTGTCCACAGGTCTGGTCTGAGGCAGACCTGTCCTCAGGACTGGTCAAAAGCAGACTTGTCCACAGGTCTGGTCTGGGCAGACCTGTCCTCATGACTGGTCAAAAGCAGACTTGTCCACAGGTCTGGTCTGGAGCAGACTTGTCGATAGGTCTGCAGCAGTCCTAAAAAAGCAGACCGTAGGTCTGGTCCACCAACGACAAAGTTAACTTGCTTGACTGCTTAAAAATTCTCAAGTTAACTTAGAAAGCAGTCAACAAGTTAACTCTAAGTTAACTTTTGTCAAGGTTAGGACCGCACCCATCTGTAGTCATTATCAAATACAATACAAAATAGTAAAGACTTTTGCATTTCAATTTGGAGTAATATACTTCAAATTATCAATTAACAATCTGTTACTGATATTATCATTTAGGAATTCATGCTTGAACATATCCCGCGTAAATGTGTGTTATCGTTATTAACATGGGCAACATTTCGGACATTACTGTACTTTAAACAATTTTCCTTTTCTTTCAAATATGTGTGTGTTTTTCTTTTATTTGCGAATGTTTTAATTGTCTAAGATACAATTCATCATGTTCATGTAGAAATAAAAAAAAAATTCAGGACGAAAAGTAGACTCTGAATGCTATCTTGACAATGTAAAACACGATCTTTTTATGTTGGTTTGTCAATGTGTAAGAAAGCTCTACTAGTACCTACATACATGTGTAGATATGATAAATATGTATATGTGAAGTAAATGTACTTAATTCAATGATAATTTTTAAGATTCACTTATCTAAATATACTCATTAAACATGTTAAAGTCATACCGATTCATTAAATCAATCTTTGATATACCATGCATAGAGCGTTCAGCTGGAAGAAAGTAAGAATTTCAACCTGCTTTTATGTAACAAATTAACATACTTTTGTATGGATAAAAATGCATCCGAATTAACAAAAATAAGCTTTGAACTGACTGATTCTTATTTCACGAGTAGAAGAGGGTCCTTGTAAAGCATACATCAACTTTAATAATTCATGAATTATATCTATACACTGTATAAGACTAGTGGTTTCTTACATTCGACAGTTGTCTCTTTTGGATGAACAAAATTCCCCATTTTTTAAAGTTTTAAAATCTGAAAGTTTCCTTAAATTACTTCACACCATATATTTCTTGTTATTGCATCAGTATCTTAAACATAACTAATGACAAACTTCTCTTTTCATTTGCAGGTTTAACTCCTTACAATGTAACAATCAGGTTTAGAATTACACATGGCTATTTTGTGACATCTTACAGAAGTTTTGTGAAATAATTGGTATGTTGATAAAGATGAAACCAAGAAAAACTGACATCACAATGCGAAAACACGGAAACAGAGTAGAGACAAAAATTTATTAAAGATTGATTAATCCTATATATAACGGACTGCAATAAATTTTGATACTCTGCAATTTTCATTCTCAAAATGGTTTGTTACGAATCTTTGCAAAATGGCTAAAAGTCTAGGTTTTTTCGCTAATATTATGTGTGTTTAATTCAAAATTCACAGCTGTTTTAGTATTATCCTGCAATAACAAGAAAAGTAATGTTATGTTTGCTATAACTTTAGCATTCCCTTTGTATATATAATACACAATAAATTTATATAATAAAACTAAACTTTTAGCCTTCCCAAAATTTGAATTCAAAACTCGTACGGCTAAAATTTTAACTGCATAAAAAACGATTAAATTTTTTAAGCTAAAATTTTAGCATTTTTTCGCAATTTGAACAAGTTCTTATAATGTTGAAGTTACATGATATGAAATACTAAAGTTTTAGCTTTTTCGCAAAATAATAAATTTTATGTTTGATACAGTAAATGTAAAATATTCAACATTTAAGATGTTGTGTATATTGTCTCAGGGTGGATATGGGAGGGGGTTCGGGCGTTGGAACTCCTGGAAACATATGGTTGGACCCTTCCCCTTTCCTCCTTTTGAAAATGGCTGTATCTGCCTTGTGTCTTGATTTTATAATACTAAGTAACACAGGTAGTTAACACGTAGGTTTTTACAGAAGAACAACAAGTAAGGAACCGTATTCATGCTGATTTTTTTTTGGTCCCGCGAAATCTAAGCGCATTGCCGGGAAAGGCAGCAAGTCCTCTCAAAGTTATATACATTTGAAACATTCGCCAATTACAATTAAAATTATGTACACTCTATGTTGTTCACTTCCTTCCAGAGCATCCTTTTGTATACTTCAAATTCATATTGGATACCAGACAGTACTGTATATTATATTGTGTGTCCACATATATTATATATGTCGTTTGTTCATTTGACAATATATAATCCATAAAGATAGAGTAAAGACAAGACAAATTAACCTAAAGAGGGTTTTTGGCTGTGAACAGGAGAGTGAAAATGTCCAAAATATGTTAAATAAAAGATGAATGAAAATAAATGTATAATAACCAACCATTGACCGAGCTGTTTGGTCATATAAACCAGCTATAGAACTTGTGTATGAACATATGAGTATCGTAGATACTTTGTTTACATTTTTTCAATCAAATAAAAACTAGATAAACAAGTCAAATATAAAGAAATACTCACGTAAAAGATTCCTGATTTCTCCCACTGTTCTTTGTATACTTCTTTCTCTAAAAGAAAATTCGCATTGCAGTTCATAAAACACAAACATTTGATGTTTTGTCATGTAACCATACATAAAATATAAATTTGCGCCATTTTATAGTCTTTAAAATTCTTTATCTTTCAAACGCTTTAAATAAATGATAAATCTAAGGACTTTTCAAACGTTTAGGTGAGTTCAGCATAAAAAAGCGCTTCAATGATTTAACTTCTGTCTCTTAAAAGCTTGAATAATTGTATTAACTTTATATTATTTATATTAAGGTAGCAAACTACAAAGATTTGTTATCCCAAATCAGACAACTTTAAAGTGATGTTATTCCTTTCATCCTTCCCTATATTTTTATAAATAAGGTACCAAGGATAAGTTTTCCGAATTGTGATAATTTCATTATGACATAATTAATTGTGATGTAATTAGTTGCTTTATTGTGATGTCCCCACAGCTGGCCTTCCACTATTTTATCTTTTTTGTGTGTTATTTTGGCACTTCAACTGTTTCTGTTTTGTTTTTTACATCCTTAGCTTTCTAATATAAGGTTCTGAGCGTAAATGATGAAGATAAACCCAGAATAGCTTCATTTTTATCACTTTTGCAGCGATTTTTGTTGTAAACGGTTATCTTGGTCTGACCCCCAGTCACGAACTGTTTTAAAAATGCTGTAATATGTAATATGTTAAACAACACGGGCGGAAAATGTAAGGTAAAATTCGTTTGCTATAGTGGACAAAATGATGACAACAGTATTTTTTAACTCGTGCAACGTGTGATTTTGGAGGAAATTACCGATGCTCACGTTTTTATATATAATATGCATGTTTACCACTCTAGTTGAGATTATACATTTGTAGTTCAGAATCTTCCACTTAAGCATGTTTACCTTCTCATCCACTGGTGGTATGACTGAGAATGTCAACCGTTAAAGATAAGTTCAAAACAAAACAAATAAAATGATATAAACCAACATGAAAGTTTGTAGCCCAAGCAAACGCTTGCATTCAGTTATACAACTCTTAACATAAGTCGACATTTCAAAATTTTGGCATTGACAATTATGAAATCATTTGTGCGCTCCCGCTGAAGAAGCATCCAGAAAAGCACTCCGGGGACATTTTGTTTATGAAATGTAATGGAATTTCTACATGCTATCAATTTTTATGTATGCATAAAACAAGTCCTTCATTTTTCGGCGAAAGCTTATAATTTTGTGTTATAACTTAATGTCTATAAAGTGAGCTGAAGTTTAATACTGGTATTATATGGCTGATTCACTCGTTGAAATTGATCTTTTTTCTATGGAGAACACTTGTTCTGCTGACAGAAATGATAGGGTCCTGATATTTTGTGTACTTTAATATCCTATACTTTCATTCAAGGTTTATCCTTAACTTGGTCTCAACTTTTGAATAATCTCTTTCAACTGTGTCTCTGAATGTTATTTCTGACTATACAGCTTATATGTATGTTCAACTTGGCGTTTATTTTTGTTGTAGTTCAGTTTTTTTGCTGTTCTATTGTTTTCCTCTTGTTGTTGATTGTTCGGTTTTGGTTTGTAATCCGGTTTTGTTTTTATTGTTTGATTAGATTTATGACTATGGCGGTATATTACTGTTGCTTTCAGTACGATTAAAGAGTTTGTTCATGATGAAGGCTATACTGTAATATTCATTGTCTTTGGCTGGATAGTAGATCATTTGGCAATCATGAAACCTTACCCAACTATAAAAGTTATTTCATGTCTAGAGTTTATCACTATGGAAGGAGGAAAATAAGAAAGAAAACTGTTATGTTGAGAAACTTCAAAATACCCCAACAAGGAGAGTCTCAGTCCACGGTAAAACAAAAATTGAAAAAGGGCACTGTCTCTTGTCAAATGAGGTAAAAAATTATAAGCAACAAAGCAACAAATTCAACAAGCTAAATGAAACACAATAATACATCAAGACAATAACAAACAATAAAAAGCATAAACCTGGTGGAACTTCAACCATTTTTTTAAATTATGCCCTGTACGAAGTTAAGAATATGTCAGTTGTTTATCAGTTTGTCCGTTTCTATAAGCTTTTGTTATGGACAGGCTATTTGCGATGTTTTTTACTTAGATATTTCTTGGAGTTTAGTATTTTTGTTGTTCCTTTATTTCCTTTTAGCGAATGATTCGTTCCCTTAGATTTTGCTTGCAGTCTGGGTTTGTTTCCTTTTTATCGAATTATGACTATTGAACATCGGTTGCCTATATTTGAAACTATAAGGAGAAATTGTTCCATTTATATACATAAAAAAAAAACACACATTTCCATATCAGATATAATCAACAGACCTTGAGTCCTTAAGAATTCATTAAAAATATGACCACTTCAACATGTTCAAATCCTTTTTTTTCTGTTTTATTATTTTTAGTATGTTTCTTCTATCAATAAATCAACAACTACTAGAAACTTATATATGATTACAATAATTTATTAACATAATAAATACATAACAATAAAATAATGTGAACATGTGATACATGTAAACTATGGAATAACAGAATACCATTAGCCAGGTCTGCCACCTGTTAACTGTTGTTGTCCTACTGGTAAATTACGAAAAGGGCTATTTGTAATAGAACCATGGTAAGGTGTTGCATAGGTACATTCTGAAAGCTGATTAAGTCTTTCATGTCTATATTCAGTGCATCTCAAACAAATGCAAACTGGTAAAATGTGCACTAAATATTGAGCATGACAGGTTTTAAGTTCATGCAATAACCTCATAAAATCTTCTGCACTTATATGTCCCTGTGAATTAACTCCATGTAAATTAAGTAAATAAAACTCATTAATGACAGAACGATACATTGGTTTGATATAAAGCGAATGAATTGCAACAGTATTTTTTGCACTGATTTTTCGTGGCAGAAGCAGTTTAACAAAGTCTGTTTCCAGTTGGAACTTTTCAATCAGTGGAACAAGAAGAGCTGTTTTGCCCTCTCTACATCTTTTTACTTCACTATTGTCATTTACTAATCATTTAAATAAATAGCCTAATTTAAAATTGCGATTATACTCCGATAAAATAATTTCTATTTCTATTACATCATTTTCATTTTGCATTTGCATATAATTATTAACAACATCTAATAAAAACTCACTTCTTTTTAGTGCTAAATGAACTTTGGTCTGGGGCGCAATGGTAACCACACTGGGTTCATCATCATGACCAAAGTTTAAATGAAGAATTAGCTTATTCATGATAGAATTGCAATATCCCTTTTCCTTTTTTTCCTAACTTTTTAATTATAGTTCCCTATTAAGAATTATATTCTTGCCCGCTCCAAAAAGGAAAAAGGATAGAATCAGATATGTTTTCAAGATGCTTCTACACCATAGCAAACCTTCAGACAATCATGTGGATATTTTTTTTAAAACACTCTTTGAATGTCCAAACATTTGGTCTTTAATGTGACCCTTGAAGGTTAATCAAGAATCAACAAAATATAGTTTAATATATCCAATTATCTTTAACAATGACAAAATATAAACAGTTTATAAATTATTCTTATAATTCATCATTGCAGTGGGTCAAACAGCATAACACTTCTATAGGCCACGGTGGACTGAATATAATATATATTAACTAGAGGCTCTAAAGAGCCTGTGTCGCTCACCTTGGCATATGTGAATTAAACACAGGAAGCAGACAGTTCATGACAAAATTTGGTTAAGGTGATTGGGATGTGTTTGAACATCTTACTTTACTGAATATTTTTGCTGCTTACAATTATCTGTGTCTATAATGAACTTGTCCGTGTAGTTTCAGTGGAAAATGTTAGTAAAAATTTACAAATTTTATGAAAATTTTTAAAAATTGATTATAAAGGACAATTACTTCTTAGGGGGTCAATTTACCATTTTGGTCATTTTGACTTATTTTTGAGTCTTAAATTGCTGTACATTATTGCTGTTTACAGTTTATCTCTATCTATAATAATATTCAAGATAATAACCCAAAACAGCAAAATTTCCTTAAAATTACCAATTTAGGGGCAGCAACCTAACAACGCGTTGTCCGATTCATCTAAATATTTCAGGGCAGATAGATCTTGACCATATAAACAATGTTACTTCTTGTCAGATTTGCTCTAAATGCTTTGGTTTTTGAGTTATAAGCCGAAAACTGCATTTTACCCCTATGTTCTATTTTTAACCGTAGCGACCATCTTTGTTGGTTAGCCCGGTCACAAAACACAATTTTTAAACTTAATAGCCTAATAATGATTCTGGCAATGTTTGGTAAAATTTGGCTAAGTAGTTTCAGAGAAGAAGATTTTTGAAAAAGTTAACTTAGATTTACGAAAAAATTGTTAAAAATGGACTATAAAGGGCAATAACTCCTAAAGGGGTCAACTGACCATTTTGGTTCTAGTGACTTATTTGTAAATCTTACTTTGCTGAACATTTTTGCTGTGTACAGTTTATATCTATCCATAATAATATTCAAGATAATTACCAAAAACAGTAAAATTTCCTTAAAATTACCAATTTAGGGGCAGCAACCCAACAATGGGTTGTCTGATTCATCTGAAAATTTCAGGGCAGATAGATCTTGACCAGATAAACAATTTTACCCATTGTCAGATTTGCTCTAAATGCTCTAAATGCTTTGGTTTTTGAGTAATAACCAAAAACTGCATTTAACCTCCATATTCTATTTTTAGCCGTGGCGGTCATCTTGGTTGGTTGGCCGGGTCAAAAAACACAATTTTCTAGATACATTAATGATGATTGTGGCCAAGTATGGATTAATTTGGCCCAGTAGTTTCAGAGAGGAAGATTTTTGTAAAAGATCATGGAGATTTACGAAAAATGACTAAAATTGACTATAAAGGGCAATAACTCCTAAAGGGATCAACTGACCATTTTGGTCATGTTGCCTTATTTGTAAATCTTACTTTGATGACCGTTATTGCTGTTTTCAGTTTATCTCCATCTATAATAATTTTCAAGATAATAACCAAAAACATTAAATTTCCTTAAAATTACCAATGTAGGGGCAGCAACCCAACAATGGGTTGTCTGATTCATCTGAAAATTTCAGGGCAGATAGATCTTGATCTGATAAACAATTTTACTCCATTTCAGATTTGCTCTTAATGCTTTGTTTTTTTAGTTTTAAGCCAAAAACTGCATTTTACCCCTGTGTTCCTTTTTTTTTGCCATGGCGGCCATCTTGGTTGGTTGGCCGGGTAAAAAAACACAAATTTTAAGCAAGATACATCAATGATGATTGTTGCCAAGTTTGGTTTAATTTGGCCCAGTAGTTTTAGAGGAGAAGATTTTTGTAAAAGTTAACGACGACGGACGACAGACGATGGACGACGACAGACGACGGACGACAGACGCCAAGTGATGAGAAAAGCTCACTTGGCCTTTTAGGCCAGGTGAGCTAAAAACATGTTATGAAAACATATTATGCCAACATGAATCGTGAAGCAATACAAATAATTCTAAAACTTTCTGATCACTGTGCTCTTAAAATTACATTCTGAGTTTACTTTTTTTTTAGTCACTAAAATTTGAATGTATTTGCAGCTTTATTTGGATTCATTTTAAAATTTTGTAAAATTTAAACCATTTTAAGCAATGTATTGTACATGGTATACTATGTTTGAGGTATTTTTGTACAGTTCATAACAAGCCTTTTTGCAATTATATACAAGTTATCACATGTACAATATTTCTGTATATGATATAACATGTACAAAATTGCAACTTGATATAACATGTACAAAATTGCAACTTGAATACAACATATATAAATATTTACATGATTTATGTACACATATATACAAAAAAATATCCTTATTACTGTTGATTCATTTTTTATCATTGTTTTCAGAAGTTAAAATATATATATCTCAATCAATTTTGTTTTTAGATTTAACACTGTAGCATTTATTTCTCATCCTAGCTGTACTCCAACAGTATAATGACTTGGACAGGTAAAAACTTACTCTTTCTTTCAATCCAATAAAGAGACAATTTTGAGCATAATCTCTTCATCCTGGCTGAACATTAACAGTATGAAGATCATTAAACACAAGTATTTGTCTTTTATTCAATTCAATAATTAGACAACTTGTATATCCAAGCAGAATGATGAAGTAAAAGGATTATATCTATATACATTATGGTTCATATTATAGGTAAAGAAAAATAAAGTTCAAGATGCATGATGCATGAATATTTTGACATTTATGTTGCAAAAGATTATCCACAAATTCTGAAGGTCCACAAAAAAACTGATAATGTAACAAAACATGGAATAAATAAAGAAACTATACCTATTCACAGAAACTTAAAACATTGTTTATATAAACAAACAACAACAATAAAATATTAAAGTCACAAGATAGTCATTATTATATCATTATCCTCACTGTAACTAAAAATAACTATAAGGTTTAATCTCTTTCAATGTATCTATAACTTTCCTACTTTTCTCATATTAAAGATAAAAACTCTTTCATTCAATCCAATAAAGAGACACTTTTGAGCATAATCTCTTCATCCTGGCTGAACGTTAACAGTATGAAGATCATTAAACACAAGTATTTGTTTGTTTTTTTATTCAATTTTAAAATTTGACAAGTTTGATATCCAAGCAGAATGATTAAGTAAAAGTATTATATCTATGTATATATATCATTGCAAAAATCAAGGTCATCTTTGAATTGAATTTTCTTTATATATATTAAGTTCTTGCTAAAAAAAATCAGACTTAAGCAAAACTTTACTGAATTTGAACTTATGAAGTTGTAACTTTTCGGATATGTCCCTGTTATACACATGGAAACTTTTTTCTCAAGCTTCTTATACTATTTACATGATATAGGAGTGTATACAATAAACAGTGAAAAACAGTACTCATAATTATGATTTTTTTTTGTGCATAAATATGAACTTAATGGAAAGAACTGTGTAATACACTCTTTTGTTTGCAATGCAGACTCATTTACTCCATGAAAAAATAATATTGAAAATTTGCAGACATAACAAACATTTACACTTAGTCTATCTATTGAAAAATTGAAAAACTTTAGATAAATAATAATGTAAATTCAAGTCAAACAGAATTAATATACATCCATGTGTTCTCTTTCCTGATTTTTATTGTTTGCTTTGCATTTGCTTTGCATATGGTCAAACTTATGGTAAAGTTGCATAACATAAAAAAGATCTGCTGTCATAGAACTCCATGACTAAACTAAAGGTCACAATATTTTCTTGAAGGGATTTTGTTATATATTAATATATTTTTTTATATTTTTACTTCACAGGCTTTTTTACTCTTCCTATTATCGATTTTCATCAATAAGACAAAAAAAAAATTACGACATTTTGCAATACCATAGTTTTATCATAAGTAGATATACATTCAACTTATTTGAAATATGACACAAAGTATCCTGAATTTGTTGTTTCGTATCAGATGAACTTTTTTAAATCTTAAAGGGGCACTAGCTACGAGATATAAAAAAAAAATTATATATTATTTTTTTTGCTCAATCACTAATGAAATACAATGGTGAAATAATAATTCGCTTTTAGCAGCAAGTATGATTTAGTTCTGTCAAAATAAGCTAAAATCATTGATAATGAATTATTCACTTGCAAGTGAATAATTCAACCTCATAGAATTTGTATTAATGTGAACTTCAATTTAACTCCTTAGCTTGAAATGGATAACACATGAATTGAATGTGTAAAATTATTTAAAGGAAAAGAATATCAACATTGAAAGTGAAACAAAGGTAAATCAATTGATTGACTGATTTGATCCACAGAAAATCATTCTTATACAGATAAAAACGATGATAACATTAATGTTTCATCTATAATATAAAATTAAATAGACCTAGAATAATCCACGAGCATGAATTTGCTTGATCTATTTATATCTATATTTATGTTTACATCGCTTATATGGTCATTGAATGACTTTAGAGGTCAACTCAATAATTAATTAGATGGCGGTCTAGACTGCTAACACACGAAATGTAATTTTATACCGTGTCCTCTTAATAATTTATTTTAGACTTTAAATAGGTTGGATAAATGTTAACATTATTCATTATTATAAATCAAATACTAGAAATTAAGTAAAATCGGTGAACATGAATTTGACAGCTAGTGCCCCTTTAACATTTAAGATTTTTTTTTACAAGTTCTTTACACATATCTTCCTTCTTTTTCTTTTTTTCTCTGTCTTGTTTACATATGTTTTCAAGTTTTTAATAGTACCAATATCAGTCAGTCTTACTGTACACTTCTTGGATTCTGCTGCATCTATTTTCTTATTTCCTGATCTTTTTCTGCCTACAAAACATCAACTTATTTTACTAACTAAAAAGACTATTATTATGCAAATACATTGCTTTTAAAACTAGAGGCTCTAAAGAGCCTGTGTCGCTCACCTTGGTCTATGTGAATATTAAACAAAATCTTACTTTGCTGAACATTACTGCTGTTTACAGTTTATCTCTATCTATAATAATATTCAAGATAATAACCAAAAACAGCAAAAATTCCTTATAATTACCAATTCAGGGGCAGCAACCCAACAACGGGTTGTCCGATTCATCTGAACATTTCGGGGCAGATAGGTCTTGACCTGATGATCAATTTCACCCCCATGTCAGATTTGCTTTAAATGCTTTGGTTTTTGAGTTATAAGCCAAAAACTGCATTTTACCCCTATGTTCTATTTTTAGCCATGGCGGTCATCTTGGTTGGTTGACCGGGACACCGGACACAATTCTTAAACTAGATACTCTAATAATGATTTTGGCAATGTTTGGTTAAATTTGGCACAGCAGTTTCAGAGGAGAAGATTTTTTAACCAACTATTATTTTATACTAAATGATTTCTCACCTATTTCTGATTTTTTATCTTTTGTCGATGAATGATTAATAAGTCCTGTAATTGCATCTGAAATGAAAATCAGGATTTAAAAAAAAAATTAATTCATTCTAACCTTCCCTGAAATATTTGTATGGAATTAATACAATTAAAACTATTTTAAATTTGCATTATGAAGATGAAACTTCTTTTCACAAACTGTTATCATCCTTTTCCAAATCTGAATAAAATTCTTTTATCAGTCAAATCTTCAAAAGTATACAAGTTGCAATTCAGAATGTAAATAAGATTTAAAAGACAAACTGTGAAAAAAACAATCTTTGGACTGATATAAAGTTGTAAAAACTTTAGATTATTTACCCTTTTTAGTATTTTTACCAATCCTTTCATATTCTCCAGTAGTTTCACGGATCCTTTCTAAATTTTGGCAAACATCTATTGGATTATATAAATCTGGAAAATTAAACAGTTGAGTAACAATGTAAATGAAAAAGGAGAAAAACCAAGCTTATTCCACCAGGGATGATTCTAGGTGTTTTCAAATTGGTCCCTAAAACATCAAATTGGGAATTTTTTTAGAATAAAATCTAAGACGAAATAACATTGATTTCCTGTAAAAACGTAAAATGTATATCATTAAGTTTAACCTTTACACTGATGTTCATGTAAGTTGTAACATTTTGAATAATTCTGGATGTGCTACTGTAATTACATGAATATTTTTGAACTTGAGGCACTTGTCTATCATCTTAGCTATAGTTACCTAGGCCTATTCCAAAAGCATTTCAGCTAACATAAATAAACCACTGAAAAAAATCATTCATCGGGTATTTTTTCAACAGCAGGTCATCTCTATAAATTTACCTTAATTCAAATGGAATAAATTATATGTTTATAGAACACAACCTTCAATGCCATGACAGGCAGAAATTGGTTTAATATAAAATAACATATTAAGGTGTATGCAGTAATATAAATGAGTATTCTAATGCAATTTGGATGTAACAATTTTTTTTTTCATTGGCTAAAATTTGCTGTCAAATCCACAGTTGGTCAGGCTTAACTAAGGAGGGACCCCCCATTTTGAATTGATTGAATCAACAAATGTTCGATTACTACAATAATTGAAAATAAAACAACACCTACCTTCAATTTGGCGTTTTAATGTAATTTTATCGTAATTTGAAGCGTACGGGTAAGGTAATAACCTCCAGTTTGTAAGTTTTCATTTGTATGACGTCACGTTTAGCCATGACATTTTTGTGCCAAAATAATTCATTAAATTTCGCGTATTTTTTTTCTAATTGTCAAATTTAGTCGTTTTTTAAAGTTTTATCGTACTTTTTCTTTTTGTAATGCATTAGAATCGGAATAACAGTACTGTACTTGAACAGTTGTCACTGTCAATTTTAATTTGATGGTTGCACATCACTGTTTTACTGTCTCTGATACTGTCTACTGTGTAACAATTGACGGTGGCAACTCTTCAACTACAGTACTGTTATTTCTTATGTAACAGAAAGTAAAAAAAAATTTCGTTTTCTCTCATAAAAGTTGTACCTTTGTTTCCTGAATGATGTATTATGAATGATATAGTGTTGTGCATCATAGATGGAATGTCAGAACTGACAGATACATTGAAAATGTCTTTATATGTCAAGCTGAGATATGAAGTTAATTCATCTCTCACTTCCTCAGATATGCCTCTAGTGTTGTCAACATAATGGTTAAACAGGATCTTCAACTTTTGGCAATGATTTAAATGGCTTATAATTCTGCAGATACTCTATAATTTCAGCTTTCATTTCTTTTGCTTTTATAACTAAGAAGGTGGGCATTCCTGAGGAAATATTTTTCATTTACTTCAATTAAAGTAAATAAAAAAAAGTATATAGGAACATGTAAGCTGTATTACTGTGAATTCATTTATTTTCGTGGGTACCAGTTTTCGTGGATTGTGGAAAAATTGTGTTTTTTTGTATATTTCATTTCATGGTTTTTATTATGTGTTGAAACAAGCCTAGAGAAATTTGTGATTCACCTACACCCACGTTATCCACAAAAATTGGTATCCCACGAAAATCAATAAATCCACAGAATCTTAAAATATAAGCAAATAAATTGTTCCTCCTATTTTTATTGCATACAGTTTAATATCTCATTTCAATTTCACTCATTTGACTCATGTGTAGATCTTACTTTGCTGAACATTTTTTGCTGTAACATTTTATCTCTATATATCTCCAAAAAAAAATTGAAGATAATAACCAAAAACAATAAAATTCCCTAAAAAATAACTATTTCGGAACAGTAACCCGACAATGGGTTGTTGGATATGTCTGAAAGTTACAATGCATATAGATCTTAACCTGATAATGACTTATTTTTATACCTAACTTCGCTGAATTTATTTACTTTAACTTCTCTCTATCTATAATAGAATTAACGATACAATGAAATAACCTACAAATCAACCATTTCGGGACGGTTACCAAACATGGGTTGTCCAATTGCACTGTTCATCTTATGGCAGATAGATCTTGTTCTATTACTTACATAAACCTCCATTAGTTTTGCTCTAACTGCTTTAGTGAGATATAAGCCCAAAACTGCATTTGTCCTTTATATAAATAAGAAGACGTTGTATGAGTGCCAATGAGACAAATCTCCATCCAAGTCACAATGAATTCAAATTTAACAATTGTAGGTCAAAGTAATGCCTTCTTCACAGAGCCTTGGCTCACATCCAACAGCAAGCTATAAAGAGTCCCAAAATGACCAGTGTTACACAATTCAAACAGGAAGCAAAGGGTCTTATCTATTCACAAAACGAGAAACAAGAAACATAATTATATGAAACACACCAACAAACGACAACCACTAAACAAAAGCCTCCTGACTAAGGACAGGTGCATATAATAAATGCAACAGGTGTGAATGTTTTAACAGACGCCAACCTTTACCCTAACCTCATTTACAATAGTATAACTTTACAACATGAAAAGACGCACTAAAAAATTTAATTGAAAATGGCATAATTCTATTAAAAAGACACCAATTTCACAAAAACCACTAAACTATGTTCTTTTTCTTAGCAACAGCATCAAGATTTGTTGATGAATCAAATCATCAATTAAAATTTATAAACTATATACCCTAAGGAACATTCACTTTAAGTCTTTTTGAAGTATTTGACCCATTAATTTCAGAACGGAAGATTCTTGAAATAATTCATGAGGATTATAGCAAGTGATGGCATAAGCTCAAATGACTATCTGGATCAAAAACTAAATTTCAGGATTTTGAATGGTTAAAGTAATGGTATTAACTTTCATTGTCCCCTATGTTAGCTTCCTCTTTTTAATGGTAATAGGTATATAACATATCTATATTATCACTCACCTTTTATTGCTTTTAATGGAGAACTATCTTCACTTGTAAGGGATTTCCTAGATTTTAATGGAGAACTATCTTCACTTGTAAGGGATTTCCTAGCTTTTAATGGAAAACTATATCTTCATTTGTAAAGGATTTCCTAGCTTTTAATGAAGAATTGTCCACACTTCTTTATCCTATAAAGAAATTAATTGTAAAGTGTTAGAAGTAAGTGTTACGAAGAAACTTGTGTATTCTTTTTTAAGTCAGCTTACTACACAGTTATGTCTAGAACAGAAAAAATATATCAACATACAAAATATAGAAAATACCTACCATTTCTTGCTTTAAATGGAGAACTGTCTTTGCTATTTTAGGATTTCCTAGCTTTTAATGGAGATCTGTCATCACTATCAAAGGATTTCTTATCTCTACTACTTATAATTATGTCATAGTTTATTGTTATACCTTGGTTGTATCAATAAGTGTGTATGCATAAACTGTTTCTTAAATTACTTAAAATGTTAATATTTATATGTTGTATCCTATAAGAACAATGAAAATAGGCCTATTGTGTTTTATTTTTGTACTATCAATTCCAAGTTTACTTTCCACAGCAGTCACTGTGACTCAGAGTGAGAGAAAGTATATTCCACTTCGTATCTTATCACCTATTTTCCTACGTTAGTTCTAGGAGGAACCCCATTCCTAACTCTTAAAATAATTAATTTTCTTTGAGTCAGTGATCATGACTCCTTTCCGTACAAATTTATCGGTTCAAATTGCGATCGTTTTAAATAAAATACAACATTTATTGACAGAACGAGCTAATACTGGACATGTCGTTTGACTCAACATTTAAGGAAGTGAGACAACTCGAAACGATAATATGGTAGACTCCATTTCGCCTGAAGGGGTGTTCTATGATGATGACTACATTCATTTTTTTTAAATGATGCATATGATTTACAGATATGCAACAACAATAACCCTCAATAGCAGACATTCATAGAAAAGATCCCATGAGATATAAATTAATTGAGTGGGGAATCCAGAGCTAAAACCCCTTGTGGTCAAGAAATCTATACGCATGCGCATAATTACCAAAACAAACCTTTGAACAAGATCGTATATTAAATGTTAACTAAACGACCTAGATGGTTCTCTATTTCTTTATGGAATTACAATGATCTTAAATATCAGTTTCATAACAATAACATATAAGAAAAACTCCACTTCATTTCTTATATGACAAAGATAGATTTATCGGAATTCAGAGAACTATCGTATTTTATCAAAACTGGGATTCCCTCTGACGTGTTTCTAAATTTATAAAAACACTCAATATAAATACTGCTTAATTCTGATTTTCCGTGTTGTTAAAAACACGCATATAAGTCAATGGAATTATCAAATAACATATTATCACTCACCTTGTATTGCTTTTAATGGAGAACTGTCCTTGCTTGTAAAGGATTTCCTAGCAATTAATGGAGAGCTGTCCTCAGTTGTAAAGGATTTCCTAGCTTTTAATGGAGAACTATCTTCAGTTGTAAGAGATTTCCTAGCTTTTAATGGAGAACTATCCTCACTTGTAAAGGATTTCCTAGCTTTTAATGGAGAATTGTCCTCACTTGTAAAGGATTTCCTAGCTTTCCTACCTTTTAATGGAATACTGTCCTCACTTGTAAAGGATTTCTTAGCTTTCCTAGCTTTTAATGGAGAAAATTCCTCACTTGTAAAGGAATATACACTTCTTTTTTTCTAAAAAGTAATTAATTATAAGATGTTAGAAGTGACTTGTTAAGATGAAATGCTTCTGGCATGCAACATAATAAGCCTGATACATGCATAATTGAGTAGGAAATTTGTAGATTTGTAGAACAACAGCAATAAGTATTTCTAAATACAAATATTTAAAAATACCTACCATGTCTTGCTTTAAATGGAGATCTGTCATCACTATCAAAGGATTTCTTATCTTTTTTACCTAGAATTATGTCATAGAACTTTTTTTTATAGCTTGGTTATCTATAAAAGAACTTAAGTTAAGTGAGCAGGATCACATACCCCACATCCCTATATTGTCACTAGGCAAACAAAATATAAATCTATGATTTTCATCCTCCCCCCCCCCCCTGACAAAGTGGTCCACCTTAACCGATATCCAGCACTTCATTGAAATTTATAGGAAATCCAACAAAAAATAAATGTGCTTTCTACATGTTCTAGGCATAAAGCAAAAATCTATGATCTTTATCCAGTCCCCTCGTGAAAAAAGTCTCCCTCCTCTTATTTCTGTCAATAACAATCCCATCCAAGCTTTTTTGATAACAGATGGCGACAGACAAAAAGAGAGATGGACCAGTCAAACATATTTTACCTTTCGTAACTTAAGTTGCATGGGGTATACAAAATGTGTATAAATAAACTGCCTAAATTGTTAGTATTCTTTGTTATATCATATCTCCCCAGGTTGGCATAAACATTTTTCACAAATATTGAAACAAGATGCTCATTAAAGCCTGAAATTACTCACCTCTAATTTTTAGGGGCAGATTTTTTATAAATGATTATATATAATTCATGATGCCTTAAGTACAATTAAATACATTTTTAAAAATGATATTTCATTTTTCTGCCAAAAAGCTAAAAAAATAGATCAAAATCATCTTTTAAGAGAAAAAATGGAATAAGAGGTGAATTTTCAAATTTCAACTTACACAAATGAACAACCTATCTGGTTTTATACTAAATCAATACAAATATAAAAAGTAAATAATATACTATGCAGAGTTAACATCTTGCACTATCAATGTTACTGGAGCATATTGATAAATATGTAAGATGGTTCAGACTTATATGTAGAACCCAAACTGTTGTATGTTCAAAGAAATACTTGTGCAGTAGAAAACAGTACTAATCAGAACATTATAAATTAAAATACTTACACAAGTCAAGAATTACTTACTTGATTTAATCTGGTCTGATGTCCTTTTTGAAAACTTTTTGAATATTCTTTCTACAATTTTTTTTAAAAAGTGCTTGAATACGCTTTATCCTTAAAACAATGGTGAAGTTATTACAAAGTCTTAACATAATGTCACAAAGTCTTCATAACTTCCTACATTTTAAAGATTTTGCTTATTGTTGAAGGCCAAACAGTAACCAATAGTAGTTTACATCTATGCAAATTGGTCTCTAGCTCATTGTTGTCTCCTTGAAAATCTTTTACACATTTTATATTTTCATTAATTAACTTATTGGAAATAAAATCAATTTGCTCTTAGGTCCATGGCCAGTTAAACACGTTTCTACTATAAACCAGCAGAAACCAGTCAAAAGTCAACTTTATAATGATGTCAAACTTGAACTCGTAGAGAGCTTATTTAATACTTGTTCAATGTCGTAACTGGGTTTGGTACCAATGGCAATTATTCCACATATACGTACTTACGATCAGATGTTTTTTTCAATATTCATTAATATGAAACTCACCTTCAACTGGACCTATTAAAGCTTTGCCTTTTCTTGTCTGGCATGGAGAAATCTTATCATAATACTTCTGAGTGTTACTAATATACATATCTAAAACATAAATTAGCGGCTCTAAAGACCCTGTGTCGCTCACCTTAGTCTATGAAGGACACAGATGGATTCATGACAAAATTGTGTTTGAAGATCTTACTTGACTGAACATTCTTGTTACTTACAATTTTTCTATCTATAATAAACTTGGCCCTTTAGATAGAAAGGAAAGTATTTTGTAAACCAATTTACCAAATTAATGAAAATTGTTAAAAATTTACTATAAAGGGCAATAACTCTTTCAGAGGTCAACTGACCATTTTGGTCATGTTGACTTATTTGTAGATCTTACTTTGCTGAACATTTATGCTGTTTACAATTTATCTCTATCTATAACAATATTCAAGATAATAACCAAAAAAGGCATTTTTTTTCAAATTACCAATTGAGGGGGAGGCAACCCAACAATCATTTCTCCAAATCATCTGAAAATTTCAGGGAAAATAGATATTGACTAGATACCAATTCAATCCTTTGTCAGATTTGTTCTAAATGCTTTATTTTCAGAGTTATAATTTTCATTTTACCCCATATGTTCAATTTTAGCCATGGCGGCCATCTTGATTGGTTGGCTGGGTCACTGCACACATTTTTTTTTCAAAAAGATACCCCAATAATGATTGTGGCTAAGTTTGGTTAAATTTGACTCAGTAGTTTCAGAGGAGAAGATTTTTGTAAAAGTTAACAACGATGTCGACGGAGACGAACAAAGGACGAGGAACGCCAAGTGATGAGAAAAGCTCACTTGGCCTTGTGGGCCAGGTGAGCTAAAAAAGCAATGAAAATTCTTTGATTGCAGCAGTTAAGTTAAAATTTAACCTTAAATAGTGACAAACGTTAATGACTGATGAATAAAACTGAAAGTGCAATGCAATGTGATATATGTGGAAATGCCAATGTAAAAAAAAACCTGCATGTTTAACCCAGCCACATTATCTATGCATGTGCCTATCCCAAGTCAGGAGCCTGTAATCAGTGGTTTGTTTATGTGTTACATATTTGTTTTTTGTTCATTTTCATATTTAAATAAGGTCGTTAGTTTTCTATTTTTAATATTCAGACTGGTTACATTTGTGTACCTTCTAATACTTTGAGAGTATTTAAAACAAGCTGCCATGCATCTTTACTAAAGTAGGTCTTCGCTGAAGTTTGTGTTTCAGGACATATTAAACAGAATATCTGTATGACTCAACAGATTTTCTGGCTTTGTTTCCACTTCTTCTTCAATCACAAACAGTACAGACTGTGCTCTTAAAACAGCATCTAGATCAGCCATATGATGTAAAAAGCCTGAAAAATTAAGATCTAACTATGTAGTTGAAACTTTTAATAAAATTTAGAAAAAGAGGCCATCAATAGGATGTGCTATTTCAAACCAACACTGAATTCAAAAGTCCTCCAGGGGCAGGTAGGAAAAAGTGGATATGACATTTGAAATCATGCAAATGGTTTAATCATTCAAAACAAATAAAACTTAACCTTAGATTGTGAAAAAACGTTAATGACTGATGAATGAAACTGAAAGTGCAATGCAATGTGATATATGTGGAAATGCCAATGTAAAAAAAACTTTGCATGTTTAACCCAGCCACATTATCTATGCATGTGCCTATCCCAAGTCAGGAGCCTGTAATCAGTGGTTGTCGTTTCGTTTGTTTATGTGTTACATATTTGTTTTTTGTTCATTATTATATTTAGATAAGGTCATTAGTTTTCTTGTTTGAATTGTTTTACATTAATATTGTCATATCGGGGCCTTTTATAGCTGACTATGCAGTATTGGCTTTGCTCATTGTTGAAGCCCATATTTTTGTCTCTTGTGGACAGTTGTCTGATTGGCAATCATACCACATCTTCTTTTTTTTTTATATATAACAATATCATTAGTGGTTCCCCTTAAACAGCTTATATCTAGTTTTCACATTTGAAATAAGTTTTTTTGAAGAATATTATACTTTTTCACATAAAAATAGACTGTCCATTTCAAACATACTTTTTAAGACAACTAATTTCTTTCAATGACCACTTTTGTCCTAGCTGACAAAATTGGAATCAACCATATTTCCTATTTTCAATCATTTGGTTTGACCTTATGGTTGTACAGTCACAAACAAACTAAAATTGGAAGAACAAGAATGTGTCCAAAGTACACAGATGCCCCACTCGCACTATAATTTTCCATGTTCAATGGACCATGAAATTGGGTAAAAAATCTAATGTGGCATAAAAATTAGGAATATCATACCATAGGAAACATGTGTACTAAGTTTCAAGTTGATTGGACTTCAACATCATCAAAAACTACCTTGACCGAAAAATTTAACCCGAAACTCACACTTTCATTTTCAATATCTCAACACCATAACTCCTGAACTGTTAAGGTAAAAATTGCCTCTATTGAACTAGACATCCATTTTGTCATCAGTAGCAACATTTTTGTCAAATTTATTACATTTAAGAGACATTTATAAACTTAAACAATCCATTCTTTTTAAACTAACAAAAGTAATGGGAATTGTATCATATAAAATCTGCTTCAATGGTTTCAAGTTCAATGTTCAGTTGAATAATATTACCTTTGTCTATCAAGGTGATCTTTCTACTTTTTGTTCAGCAGATCTTTTTAACAGCATCTTTTATTTTATGCATTTCTATTTTAACTTTCATGCATATGTTACAAGGATTTATATTCTTTGTCTAAAAGATCAAAAGTATTATAAGGTAAATGAGATTTTTCAATCAGATATGACAAGGTTTTGGATTTGAATAGCCTGCATCACTCATCTGTAATATTTTGAGTATCAATGATAATATTTTTGCTATTTAATGATTACAAATATGCACACGCTGTTTTCATTTTCTTGAAATTATAGTTTTAACAAATGAATAGGAACATTTGTCGAACGGCAAATCATTAGAATTGTTTTTGACAAATGTTGGAATTAAAATAGCTACACTTTAACATGTCAGTGTTGCAAATATTGAAAGACAATTATCCACGCATGACTGAAGGAACATGGGCTAAATAATCTCTATAGAAAAGAGATATGCCAATGCTAATACAACTACTGGTCTGAGAACACAATTAATTCGTAGTGCATTTCTTTTAGAACATAGATGAAAATTGAAAAAATCCCACCTGCGCTTTCTCAATGAAATTTTTACAGTGTGTTGTACTACTTTTGGGACAAATTATATTAAAATTATAGAAAACTTCATCGCCTCTAACTCAAAATATGGACAATTTTGTGTTTAGGGTGTCTTGAAATCTTTTAACAGCTTCCAAAGTGCTAATTTTTAACCTGTTTTCAGCTGGACCAAATCACTACTTTCTTGTAAAATTCTGGACCCAAATTTTTTACAGTGTAATTTCACCCCTACTTACAATTTGAGGCATTAAATATGGAGAAATAAACTTGGAAGGGGTATAAAAATTATTGGCAAGTAACCCACTGTTAACACTAGGGACTATATTAATCAAGGGACGACAATTGTGGTCTCGGACCTACTTACCAAATCCCATTGACTTATCACAAGTAGTTGCCTTTAAACAAATCTAAACACAAACTAATACATGTAAACTAAGCAAAATTTCAAAGTCAATATTCTTCTGACAGAAATAAAAGAGAAGCAAAAACAGACAAACCTGAATCAAAGTTGGATGGTCTGTGTATCAAAGTGCATGTAATAGTGACATGAATTAGACTTGGTACATGTACATCAAGGTGTTGCAAGGTGATTGGATGAACATTGTCACATAAATATTTTAGGATTGATGATCTTTGCTCCTAAGTAAAATTCCTAGTTTTATCAGCATAGTCCTCACAACTATTCGCGGGGTCTCCTACTTTTGGCATTAATTTAATGTAGTTGAACAATTTTGAATATATTTCAAAATATCGAGATGCATATTGCTTCTATCCAGCATTAATTTTGAAAATTCGCCTTTAGTAAATTTCTGTGCTTGATCTGACGTATTTTCGGGACAACATAAGAGGTTTTTGTGTTGTTTGTCCTTTGTTGATGAGTTTCATCAATCTTTTGTACATTAGTTGATTTTGTTTCAGAATTGTCTTTTCTTTTAGGAGGTTCCTCTTTACATAAATTTCTGATGATTTCCCCCTACAAATAAATTTAGATCTTTAGATACATTAAAATTGTAGAAAAAAAATTAGAAACGTTAAATGGAACAAACATTATAATGATAGTTTATGACTGAATATAGATCTTTACAAATCTTTAGGTTGTAATAGTGATGTTGGGTTTCCTCTCTTCTTCATTTAAACCCACATACAAGTTTATAGATAACACTTACAGGTTACATCTTCATACTCCGAACATAATGCAAATCATCTGAGAAATAAATATTGTTGAAGCGCAGCAAAATGTGAAGTATACATTGTATCAACAGAATTTAAGTGAAAGTTTTAAGTTTTAAGAATTTTCAATTATGAAAATAATGCAAAGTTCATTTCTGTAATCTGAATGTTATTCTTCTCTTGTGTGATTTTTTCATAATGTTGAGCTTCAATATACATAATATATAGATTTGAAAACAATATCTACATTTATTTCAGTGTTTTTGTTTTTTACTCTGTAAATGTTATATAATAACAATTTCTTACATATTTAAAGAGGTTAACATCGTAAGCTGTAGGACTGTTTTTTCCTGAGGCCCATAAGAATATACATGTATTACTTAGGTGTACACACATTTTTATATCAATTTGTAGTCCTTATTCAGCTCTTTCATTTCAAAGATTAGTGCAAGAAAACTTTAAAGTTCATACCAAACTACATGTACATTATCATATCATTCACACTACCTTGGCAGCTATTTTAATTACTTTATTCTGCCATTAGCACGAAAATTGCTTGAGGACGATGTGCAGAGCTCACAATTTTTCACATTCACACTGTTATCATTTGTCACTGTACATGTACAATTTATAGCCTCTGAAAAAAAAAATCTATAGTATTATCATTTACATCTACTTTACATACCTAGTACGCACATACAAATATTTTGAACATAGGCTAGCTGAATATATAAAATATACACAAAACCGTCACACTATAAAAGATAAACATGATAAAGACATTGATGGACATCCATCTCTTAGTTAGGGTTTATTTTATCGGCTTCGGTAAAAAAGCGATTTGTATAGAGTTTTGCTATTTTGCCGGTCTTATTAAGACAAACAATTTTACGAACAAGTAAGAACATCCTAACCTCAAATGTTGATGTGCTTGAAGAAAACCTCACATATAAAATGACAATACAAGTATTAATGAACAAAACAAGCATATAAACTGTTTACTGAGTCACATCTGACCTGATATCTCAAAATAAAATTCCAATCAAGAAGGTCAGTGTTCCTTATACAGAATGCACGATATCAACTGGTGATGAAAGACCAAGCAAACAAAAAAGATGCACGAAGAGTGGGTCCAAGGATGGGTGTTGCAGCAATGAATAATTAAACAAACATTTGAAAATCTAGTCTACTTAATACAATTTTCAAAAGTATAATCCTTTTTATTAAATCTTAAAGTCTCAGTTAATGAATATGTGAATTAACATTAAATAAGTTGTTTTTTCTATTTACCCTCATAATACACAGTAAATAAATTAGTGCCATATTACTTTAAAGATATAAAGGTCAATTCTTAAAGGTCAAAGACTATGAATTTAGTTTTTTTCTGAATTACGAATTATCTTAAAAGAATTTATGTAATTTATTCTGTAAGTGTTATTACATTAAATAGTACTATACCAAAATAAAACAAACTGCTTAAAGTGAAAAATCAGAAATATTCTTAACTTTGTATGTAAAAAGTCTTAAAAATCTGTAAACTTCCCATGTCAAAGTAAAAAAACTGTAAACTTCCCATGTATAAAGTCATTAAAACTTAAAGATCCTAATGTAAATAGTGAACATAAGGTTGTTGTGTTAGGATTGTTAATTAAGTTTTCCGTTTATTATTTGGTGGTGGAACTGTTCGACATACGAAAGTATGGTTATCCTTTATCTAGTCGAAGACTAAAAGATTATAGAAATCTCACCTAGTAGCCACATATATCATGTGTGTTCATGATAATTTTTTTCAATAAAATGTATTTCATATAGTCCGGAGCCGGCAACATAGCCACTGCCTTTAACTTTACCTTGCTTTCGATCGGTAGTTATATCCTGCATTCCTTGTTTACCTTTATATGTATTAGTCCATATGGACTGGTGTGAAGCCTCATATAAAATCAAACTAGTTGTTATATTGTATAAAACAGAATCCCGGTCCCTTATTAGCCCTTATTCATGTTCTATCTAGTACATGTTTGCCCTGATTATTATGTTTTGTTGTTGTCTAGTTGCATAATGTTTATTATTAGAACAAAGTATATTAAAGTTTGTTGACAAACAATCGCTGAATATTTGTATTGACGCAACCAATTAATTATTTTCCTGTGATTTGCATAGACGAATTCTGGAATACAATGTATATCTTTATTGATATTTTTTACCAATTTGATCTATTCAATCAATTTATGCATGCAGTAAAATAATAAATGACCTTTCGATAAAATATCCAAATTTCCTGATCTTTTGTAAACATATATGAAATTGTTTCACATTCAATCCAGTCACTCACTAATCCCCACTGTTACGTATATTTTAGACACGAAAAAATTTAATGAAATTAAAAATGTTTTTTCTTTCTTAATAAGTTAAGGTAGGCTGTATTATCTATTCGAAATAACATCAAACATGTGATCCAAACTTTAATTAGAAAGAAACAGATATTACAGTCATTCTTTAAACATTGTTCAAGTATAGATTTCAATTCTTGAAACTTGTGCGCACAACTTAAAAATTGTGCCCGAAGCGCTAGCCTGACCACTACTACCTAGTCTCTAGACAAATTTTACCAAATATTGAATTTGAATATATAAAAATAAATCGATGAATTATTGTCTTCCTACTTACCAATTGATAATTGACATTTTACATTTAATTTAGAAGCGACAGAGTTATCCGGTCATTCAAGGGTTTCCTAGAATCCTATCTCTCTTGGTCTATCCATAGTCCAAAACCAATTCTGTATCTTTCGGTATATTAACTTTAGACACCAAGAAAAATTTCTCACAACTTTTTCCTTTTAAATTATCATGCACCACAGAAATAAGTTTAAAACTCGGAAACTGTTACGAATGATTGAAATATCGTGCTTAATTTTCCTCTTAATTAAACAAAACTCCACGCTTATCCTTTTAGAATCTAACACTAAATTCGTTACAGGATCAAATACTGCTACTGGGGACACATTTTTCTCTGTATATTCCTTCTCGCGATCTTCATTTTCGGAACTTGTTTGGCGATGAAGGTCAACTGCCTCAGTTCAAACATTTACGTATCCAAGGTATATATCTTCAAATCAGTTCTTTTAACTGCAATGACAGACGACTTCAGTGATTTGACAAAATCCTCAATATATAGAATAACTACCAACACGTCCCTTTGATGGCGATTTATTACTTTTTATTCGGGATTTTTAGGCATTTAGCGTGCCGGTTTTCAACACTTATGTACTTGATTAACCCGACGTTCATAGTAAACTAATACACAGTTTAATTGAAATGTCAAATTTAATTTAGTCATTGTATGTCGAAAAGTTTATACAGTGCTGGTATCGATTGTTAAGTCGACGCAAATATATATGAACCATTATGAATAACAAACAGAGGATGGGTGTATGAAGTCATCCCGTTAGTTTTGCTGTAATACAATTTGTGACCACAAAAGATCTATACAGCTCCATTAAAATCTTCCAGACATTAATGAAACTCTTAACTTGAGGCACGAACACATACATTTTGTATAAAAGGTGACATTGTGACAATTGCCAAACCTTTTAGAATACGTATTAACATTTGTACCTCCCTTTTAACGCTTTGTCAACACTTTGAGTCCGTTCATTCGTCCATCCGTCTGTCGTCCATAGATCTCTCTACTTTAAACATTTTGTCTTCTCCACTAAAACAACTACATGTAGAGAAAAATGGAAATAAACTAAGCAGTAAGTCTTTCATATAATTTGCCCATTCTGACCAGATGGCCAATCGTTGTTACTAATTAACTGACCAAATTGCAATGGCTTCCGTTAAATTTACGAAGGGATGATTTCAACTGCACCATTTGGAACTCTTGTTTTAATAGCTTCCTTTATTAACAATTGGTTGAGGCAAACTCAATGTTGACAAGGGAAACGACAGAATTATCACTTTTCCATTAATAAAGGACTTAACCTATCCACTTATGAACTGTAAAAGTCAGTGGCGTAGCCAGGGATGAAATGATGTGGATGTTTCGCCGAGCGGAGCAAGGCGAAATTTTTTTTGGACCTTTTTATGCAGAAAAATATTTTTTTATTTAAGCACATGTACTCCCCCAGAATCCGACACTAGTTAGATTTTTGTTTAAATTCAAAATACCCACCAATTCATATATTTTTATTTTTAACCAAATTTTATTGTTTCCTCGAAACTACCATCATTCAATTCATAAATATTTGATGTAAAGTTTCCCACCCAATCTTATATTTGACATATAAAAAACGGACCTCATTACAGCGGCACTTCTGTAAAATTTAGGAACTTCGGAATAAAGGAACTGAAGTGACTTCTCTTTCCAGGAATTTGAGTCTACAACCTTGGGTGTTTGGTTTTAGATTACTGAGCTAAACGCGTTACAGGAGACATAAAAATATCGGGCGTCCGATCATCTGGTCTTGTTAGCACTCTCATGTGTACAATTTTTGTTAGATTAAATGAAACTCATATCTTAAGCAATGTCTTTGACAATTTGGAAAATAAGTCGTAATCAAATATTTTTAACCAGTTATGGCCCTTTAAAATATAAATTGTAATGGAAATCACATTTCATTTGCTGTGAAGCTTTTATTTCTCTTAAGATATTGAAAAGAAAAAAGAAAAAGAAAAAAGTGTTTTTTAGCTCACCTGTCCCGAAGGGACAAGTGAGCTTATGCCATCACTTGGCGTCCGTCGTCTGTCGTCGTCTGTCGTCGTAAACTATTTCAAGAATCTTCTCCTCTGAAACTACTGGGCCAAATACTTTCAAACTTTAACTGAATGTTCCTTAGGGTATCTTATTTATAAATTGTATCCGAAGTTTTGATCTATCAACAAACATGGTCGCCATTGCTAAAAATAGAACATAGGGGTCAAATGCAGTTTTTGGCTTATAACTCAAAAACCAAAGCATTTAGAGCAAATCTGACATGGGGTAATATTGTTTATCAGGTCAAGATCTATCTGCCCTGAAATTTTCAGATGAATCAGACAACCCGTTGTTGGGTTGCTGCCCCTGAATTGGTAATTTTAAGGAAATTTTGCTGTTTTTGGTTATTATCTTGAATATTATTATAGATAGAGATAAACTGTAAACAGGAATAATGTTCAGCAAAGTAAGATTTACAAATAAGTCAACATGACGGAAATGGTCAGTTGACCCCTTTAGGAGTTATTGCCCTTTATAGTCAATTTTTAACCATTTTTCGTAAATCTTAGTAATCTTTTACAAAAATCTTCTCCTCTGAAACTACTGGGCCAAATACTTCCAAACTTTAATTGAATGTTCCTTAGGGTATCTAGTTTGTAAATTGTATCCGAAGTTATGATCTATCAACAAACATGGTCGCCATTGCTAAAAATAGAACATAGGGGTCAAATGCAGTTTTTGGCTTATAACTCAAAAACCAAAGTATTTAGAGCAAATCTGACGTAGGTAATATTGTTTATCAGGTCAAGATCTATCTGCCCTGAAATTTTCAGATGAATCAGACAACCTGTTGTTGGGTTGCTGCCCCTGAATTGATAATTTTAAGGAAATTTTGCTGTTTTTGTTTATTATCTTGAATATAATTATAGATAGAAATAAACTGTAAACAGCAATAATGTTCAGCAAAGTAAGATCTTCAATTAAGTCAATTTGACCAAAATTGTCAATTGACCCCTTAAGGAGTTATTGCCCTTTAAAGACTTTTTTCACAATTTGTTCATCATGTTGACTTACTTTAAAAAATCTTCTCCTTTGAAACTGCTGTATCAATTTCAGCCAAACTTAGGCTAAATGAGTTTCAGAGTATCTAGTATAAATTTTATATTTTATTTCCTTGTATGTCAAGAAACATAGCTCCTATGGCTAAAATAGAACATGGGAGAAAATGATTATTTTTTTTGGCTTTTGAAGAAAATAGGACGATCCAAAAAACATTTAAATAAATTGAAAAGCCAAAATAATCATTGATGAGAGATTTAACCAAAAGAATTAAGGTGAGCGATTCAGGCTCTTGAGAGCCTCTTGTTTAGTTATGCCTTGTTCCTAATTGCCCTTTGATAGATAAAATATGACATATAATGTAAAGCTGCTGCTATTTTTATTTTATTTTTGTCAAAATGATGTGGATGCTTGAGCATCCGAGCATACATGCAAGCTACGCCACTGAAAGTGACGCTCTTCAATTACAAGTTTGATTGTGTTTTGTGGTAAAAAGTATAACGTATAAATATTGTAACATTTGGTCAAATTGTTTCAGCGAATAAGACTTTTTATTTAAAACAGCAACAGGAGCAACCTAAGGGGAAAATCTCACATTCTAGTGTGGGTCAGGTGTGCTAAACATCTATGAAAATGCTTTTTAATCAGAAATCATAAATTACTAAAAAATTATAATTACTAATTCAACGAATTTAAACCGTTCTAACCAATTAAATAATTCGTTATCACAAATTACAAAAAATGTTTTGCACTTTTTTACACAAAAAAAACCCTATATTTCCGGCCAGACGCGCGTTTCGTCTACATAAGACTCATCAGTGACGTTCGTATCAAAATATTTATCAATCCAAACAAGTATCGGACACGTAACTAGATACCCCAATTATGATTGTGGCCAAGAGTGGTTAAATTTGGCCCAGTAGTTTCAGAGGAGAAGATTTTTGTAAAAATTGACGGACGACGGACGCAGGACGATTGACGCAGGACGAATGACGCCAAGTGATGAGAAAAGCTCACTTAGCCCTTCGAAGCATGCTATCGCTGTTTTCATTTTGAGCTAAACTGCAAACCCTTTGTTATGTTATAGCAAAATTATTGAAATTAAATCAAACATCACTATAGTGATCGCCCTTATGTCCGCGTCTCACTTTCCTGAATTTTACGCCGATGGCAACTCGATTATGGAAATTTTCTAAATCGGGACTAATCGTTTCCAGATCGGGCTATTCGTGGTGCCATCTTTAACCATCGTAGAACCATTGGTCACTTTTTCAAGCCTCCTGGGACAACTTCGGAAAAGGTTTTTAATTTTTAACATGTTCGTAATCTCGTCGTGTTGCCATCGAATACAAGTACGAAGGCGAAAAGATGGAACTACGACGGCATTAAATCCAGCAAAATGTAAGCTTAATTTTCGCGCTAAAATACATTTTAAGTGCCATGCGCGATATGCACAGCTGGTCAGTCTAAGACCACAATTAAAAAAGACGTTCACAAAAAATGGAACTCATATCATATGATTCTATGAGATTCTAACAAAAAAAGGGAACTGCATTGTTTCTATTATTTCAAATAGAACAAGAAGAGCAGCTATTACAGGCTCAGGATTTACATTTACAAGTATTATATTATTTTTTGTCAATTTTTCATATCAAGTAACATAATGAAAATCATAAATGCGCCTCGTACACCAACACTGCAGGTACATGTATATAGGGAAACCAACTTTTTCTTCGTTATTCTGATTATTTATGTATCGTTTGAGTTGTTGTCACACGAATGTTTACTCCATAACCATTTTGTTTTCTATATGTCATATTTTGTCGCATTTGATGATTTCCCCACATCCTTCCGTGTGTCTATATTATAATGATATTCAACTGGAAAGAGCTCGTTTTGCATTACCTTACCTTTAAGATAGACCAGAAAACATGGGCATAAGTATGGGTGATTATTCAGACTAGTAGACACATTTTACAGTTCAAACAAGGCAATGCCGAGCCTGGCATGTCCTCGTATATCACATATTGGGGACAAATATGGACACTATATGTGTATATGACACATGCAGAAAATTGTAAATTGAACGTAAAAAATATCAGATCATTACAAGGAGGAAGAACATACCAAATGTGTTTTGAAGCATAATGGTTTTAGAGTGTCCACAAGGGTAATATTGCCATGTATTACAACTGCCACTGTGACCTTGACCTTTGAACTTTAAAGTCAATAGTGCTTAAGATTTTCTTAACGAGTAACACCATACCAAGTTTTGAGCATTTTTGTTCTAGAGTGTCCATAACAGTTAATCTACACGCAACTTACATGTAGTAGGCGAGGGGACAATAAACTAAGTTTCATAAGAATTAGACAAAAAGATCGATTTCCCCCATGCATGGCAGCCTTGTACAGATACGATATGTTGTCGAAATTATGTTCGTACCATAAAAAAATCAAAACAGGTAGAACGCCGTTTTGATCGTTTTCATACATGTATTATGTACATACATGTATTTTACCTTTATGTATCTTGTTTGTTTTCGCACCATCGTCGTAATCAATTGTGTAGCATTCGTAATCCATCGTGTACATAGCCTTCGTGATCCATCGTGTAGGCTTCGGCTGAGATATGAAGCTTAAATACACGTCTTCGGTAACCTTCAAATGTCCATCTTTTGCTATCATATATAATTTCGGCACCATCGTATAGACTTTGTTATTCATCGTTCTTGCTTCGGTCTCTTTTTGGTATTTTAACGAGATCGGGAACAACTTCGTACGAACTTAAAATTTTCCCATTCGGGTGTCCATCGTATATAATAATTGGGATAGTGTGACGCAGGCATTAATAAAAGAGGGAAGAAAGATACCAAAGGAACAGTCAAATTCATAAATCGAAAAAAGTGACAACGCCATGGCTAAAAATGAAAAAGACAAACTGACAAAAAAAATACACACTACATAACATATAAAACTGAATAATAAGCAACACGAACCCCACCAAAAACATTAACTTGATGTATTTCAGAGATTAGTTGATTGATTGGAGGTTAACGCCTTTTTTGGGAAATATTGGACTATTTAGTGGCAAAGGCGGGTCCAAGTAGGACCTTTTGTATGACAATTTGGTTGATTATATAGGGAATGACCGAAGCATGATTGCCCCCCCTTTTTTTTTTGCTCAGCCAGCGGCCTGTCCCTAATAAAAACTATAAAAAATGAAGATGTGGTATGATTATCCATGTAACATCTTATATATAACATAAAGACACTAAGTACAGATCTGAGAGTACTTGCAGTTACTGAAAATCATTTCAAAGCCACTGGTATATTTCGGCCCTTTTATTTATGTAATTGTGTCATGAAACCCTTACTGAATAACTTGAAGCTAAAGATCGCTCTTTCTTACGTACATGTACAACCGTTTACATCATTTCTTAAATTTCAAACTAAGAAAATATTCAGTTGACGATCGCACTTTCCTCCCTTCCGTGCAAGTTTAATATTTCAAAGTCTTTAACTTGCACAATAATGCAGTGACCATGCAATTACTACCCAGAAAGAGTATTCTCAAATAAAGAGCGAACTTAAGCAGAATTTAACAAGAAAGATAATGATGTGTAACTATTGAAGTTGGAAATTGAAAGAGAGTTGGATGAAAAATGTGGAAAGCAAACATTATCTGAATATTTTATTTTGTCAAAATTAATGTCCATTGCTAAAATAAATTTAAGTTGTTAAAATGTAAACGTATTTTTTCTCTTGACGAAAAAAACGTTATTCATAACGAAAAGTTCCTTCCGATTAAAACAAAAAAGGAGGTTTTTGTAGAAAAAAACATACAAACAAACTATCGCTGTGTTCATTCTTAACAGAACTCTAAACCAGAGATTTAAACGGTTAAAACCAAATCAAACATATTTAACCAATGATCGCCCATCACTTTTAAAATGTATAGGATAGTTTTATAGATTTGCTTTAAAGATAAAGACTATAAAATTACAGATACGAATACACGATTTATATCTTGTTATTCTATCATAAATTCCCATACGAATGACATTCCTTTTGTCGAACACTACACATTGTGACACAGAGTGAGACAAAGGTTGAAATAATACATAGAAACATGAAAATATATACAACTATCGCTGTCTACATTTTTATAAGCAGAACGTCACAAGAAAGATAATGATGTGTGTTAAAGTTGGAAAAGGCAGAATACCAAAATATTCATAATGTAATCATCCTGACATAAACTATTCTCTAGGTAAAAATTAAGTTGTTGATTGATCTTTTGTACCTTAAAGTAAATTAATATTCACTTGCAAACAAAAAAACCCAATCACACTAATTTTTTTTTTTTTTTCAATTATGACATAGAAAAAAGATTATTAGCAAAAACAAGAAAAACATATCGCTGTCTTTGTTATTAGAACAACTCCATATCGAACGTTTAGCCGCAAACATAGATAAAACCCGATCGCCTTTCCTATCATTAAAAATAGGATAGTGATGTGCATCAAAGAAAAAAAGCTGCAAAAATGATCTTTTTTATGTTATTGTGTTATAAACCTTTTACTGACGAAATATAGGCCTTAAATAGCTCTTTCCTACCCACAACCGTTAATTATGTCACAAACTTCATACTTAGAAGAAAATTTAAGTTGACGATCGCTCTTTCCCACCTTCACGCCTTCGATTTAGTGTCATTTTCACTTGAATAAAAAATTAAACTTTCTTTTTACAATTATGAAACAGAAAAATAAAAGTTGACAAAAAAACCAACAAGAAGCTCTCAAGAACTTGAATCTTTCACCTGTAATTCTTTTATCTATGATTTTTGTTTGTTTTTCAATATAGTACATTAATCAATGACTTAAAATCTCCTTTCTTTGTATCTGTCTTATTTTCTTCAAAATCAAAGAAATGCACTTTACCCATATGTTCCATTTTAGTCCTAGTTGCTATGGTTCTTGACAAAGAAATTAAATATAAAATTTATAGTAGATACTTTGAAACTCAATCGGCCCAAGTTTGGCTGAAATTGTTTCAGCAGTTTCAAAGGAGCAGATTCTTTAAAGTAAGCAAACTAAATGAACAAATTGTGAATTTTTTAAAAGGGCAATAACACCTTTAGGGGAAAATTGACAATATTGGTCATTGAACTTATTTGTAGATAGAACTTTGTTTGAAATAGTATACACTAGACGCACGACGACGACAGACGGAAACGACGACGACAGACGGAGTCGATGAACGCCAAGTAATGGCTAAAAAAAGAAACAGATATTTCTGTCTGCGTTATAAAAATAACTTGATATCGAAGGTTTAGCCGCAAATATAGATTAATAACGATCGCCCTTTCCATCATTCACAATATGACGTAGAGATGCATCAAGAAAAAAAAGCTGAAAAGGTGGAATGCCAAAATGATCAATGTTCTTCAACTGCGTACTTTATTTGGCCTTTTAAACATTTTTGAATTAGAGCGTCACTGATGAGTCTTTTGTAGACGAAACGCGCGTCTGGCGTATATACTAAATTTAGTCCTGGTATCTCTGATAAGTTTATTTGATGTTATTGAGAAATGAACCCCCCCACTGACAGACTTACATTGTACATTTAAAGATCGCACTTTCCTACCTACTTCTTTTTAAATTCTGTCATAATGTTTTTTTTTAATATTCAAGTTGCCGATCGCTCTTTCTAGACCATCTAGACTGAATTAATAATTTAGCTTCCGGTGGCCTAGTGCTTGTTCTAAAAAAGATCAAATTGATAAATATGTATATATATATATATATATATATATATATATATATATATATATATATATATATATATATATACAACTCGTCTAAACATCAACCCAACAATGTTAGATCTGTAAATTTGCATTCGCAAATCTTCTGTGCATGAAATGTATGTTCTATGTCTTTTATGTTTTAATATTTGTATTGTGTATTATTGTTATGTAAATGTATGCGTTTGTCGGTTATAAAAGCTCAGAGAGCTTATGTTTATTTGTTATATGACATGCCGACTATAAATAAAGCTTTGAATTGAATTGAATTGAATCCCTCGCCGGGATTCGAACCCATGCTACTGTGATATCGTGACACCAAATCGCCTGCACTGCGGCCGTCCCGCTAGACCACACGGCCACATGGGCTCTACAAAAATAAAGCTTTCAGTGGCCGTGTGTTACCTTTCCTCGTCAGTTTTAATCTAGCGTCGTACTACAGTACATGATATATAAGGCATGGAGATGTTATTGTTACTTATATATGAATATCAATTATATGGTCAGTTTTATAAATTTTCTGTATACAAAACTTTGAATTTTTCGAAAAACTTAGGATTTTCTTACCCCAGGAGTAGATAACCTTAGCCGTATTTGGCACAACTTTTTGGAATTTTGGATCCTCAATGCTCTTCAACTTTGTATTTATTTGGCTTTTTAACTATTTTGATCTGAGCGTCACTGATGAGTCTTATGTAGACGAAACGCGCGTCTGGCGTATAAAATTATAATCCTGGTACTTTTGATAACTATTTACACCACTGGGTCGATGCCACTGCTGGTGGACGTTTCGTCCCCGAGGGTATCACCAGCCCAGTAGTCATCACTTCGGTGTTGACATGAATATCAATTATTTGGTCATTTTTATAAATTTTCTGTATACAAAACTTTGAATTTTTCGAAAAACTAAGGATTTTCTTACGTCAGGAGTAGATTACCTTAACCGTATTTGGCACAACTTTTTGGAATTTTGGATCCTCAATGCTCTTCAACTTTGTATTTATTTGGCTTTTTAACTATTTTGATCTGAGCGTCACTGATGAGTCTTATGTAGACGAAACGCGCGTCTGGCGTATAAAATTATAATCCTGGTACTTTTGATAACTAATTATATATATATATATATATATATATATATATTTCTCTAATTCTTCGTCAATTTATCCCTTTCTGCACCCATTGTATACCAAAAATTTAATCAACGTGTGGTCTCGTTTGATCTCAGTACTTCATTGGTTAAAATCAGATTGTGACGTCGAATTTTCTTGCTTTCCTCTGAATTTCCTATTGTGACGGCATGAAAAAGGCGACCATGCCTGACGACGTCACATAGAAAGAACACATCTTTTTGCAGATCATTCGAAAAGAAAGAATATGTTTGCCTGCATAATGTTAGAAAATCATTAGAGAAACAGATTCCACCACCAAATATCGTGTAATACGATATTTATCCACTCTCAACAGTTAAATTATCAATTTTAAAGTCCTTGCTGAGGCGGCTCGGACTTAAAATTTGAAAATGTAACTGTCTCGAGTGGATAAATATCGTATTACACTCGATGCAGTGGTAGAATCTATATACAAGTCAAAAAAAGAAACAATACCCAACATTTTTTCATAATATTTTTTATTGACAAAATAATATTTATTGCGACTAGTTATATGTTCGAAAAGAGTCATAAGTCTGTAGGGTACTGCACTTTTGTTTTTATTTTACCGGACAATAACGTCATTTTAGCGTCTTTTTGAATTCGAGCCGAACCACATTTATGCCGTCCGAACAGGGGTTTTCAATTTAATGAGGGTGATTAAATATCCGGTCAACACAGGTAAACAAAAGGTGATTGAAGGTGACATTCACAAAAGGGGATTTCATATGCCTCGCGTGATAGAGCTGTGGGAATGGTACAAGCAGATATGCGTCATATTGACGTCGCAAACAACGTTGGTGTTTCTAAATTGACAATAACAGGATCAATGAGTCGTCTAAGACAGACTGGGTTCTCAAATGACAGACCACGTAGTGGACGTCCAAGAGAAACGACGTTACGCCAAGATCGTCGAATAAGATTCACACATCTCAGGAATCGGTTTTTACCAGCTACAATTACCGCTAGACAATCACCTGGAAGACATAATCCAAGGATATCAGCCCAAACAGTACGTAATAGGCTAAGAGAGGCTGGTTTACGTTCACGACGTCTAGTAGTAGGAGCCATTCTAAAACAGTGTCATCGAACTGCACGCCTACATTGGGCAAATGCACATTTGTATTGGAATCGTGTAAGGTGGCAAAACGTCATTTTTAGCGATGAGTCAAGATTTCTCTTACGTAGAAGTGATTGCAGAATGAGAGTGAACCGACGTCAAAATGAACGTTATGCAGACGCGTGTGTACATGAATGTGATCGCTTTGGTGGTGGTGGTGTGATGGTTTGGGCAGGAATCACGCATTGTGGACGAACTGACTTGACGTTCATTAACGAAAGCCTTACTGGAGTTCGTTATCGTGATATATTTCTCTCTCCCATTGTACAACCATTCATTGCAAGGCATAGAAATCGGCATAGTTTCCAACAGGACAATGCTAGGTGCCACGTGGCACGTGTATCAACACAATATATTGGACAAAATAACATTGACATTCTTCCATGGCCAGCTTTATCACCAGATCTATCACCCATTGAACATTTATGGGATGAACTTGATAAACGTTTTCGCAGACGTCATCAACCACCAGAGTCAGTCAACCAGCTACGAGCCGCCTTAGTGGAAGAGTGGAATAACATTCAACAAGCATTTATTCAACGATTACTTGGATCAATGCATCGGCGATTGACTGCTTTTATCGACGCAAGAGGTGGCCATACGCGATATTAACTCTTCAACTTTTGGTTTTGACAACAACAACTTCAACAGTCCGTGCAATAAGGAAAATTATTTGTGATTTGTTATCTTTGTTAAGTTTGTGTGCTTTGATGTTATTGTTTCATAAAATACAAAACAAAAACAATATTGTTGAAAAATAAAGTAGATATTTTTGATAAAAATCAGGTATCGTTTCTTTTTGTGGCTAGTATATATAGCATTCCTAAATACTGAAAAAAAAGTTCAGTTGACGATCGCTTTTTCCTACCTTTTCTACCTATGTGGATTTTAATTCTAATCGTTGTGTTCATAAAAGATCAGTAACTGTATATTGCCCTGCAATTCTGAAACAAAACAAAAAAGACTGGTATAATTCGACTATAATCAAAACAAGGGGAAACATACTGCCGTACAATCTAACTATCAGTCAAAATGTAACCATTGGAAAGTATATACACAGTGTACGGTTTTTAAATATTTTGGTAATTCGGGAGACTGTACATGTCAAGCGGGGTTCCGACATTCGACAAAAAACAAGTTGCTTGATTAAAACTTTTATGAACCAGTATAGAAGTATAGTATGGGTAGTATAGTTTGCCAACGATTGCAGAGTAAAGCTCCCAAGTGATTGTACAGGAAAGTTTCAAGTGATTGTACAGTTAGATCGCAAGCGATTCAAGAAAACTATTCGACATGGATAAAAATAATGTATTTGGGTTTTTACTGCGACAATGGTTTTAAATCATCAAGACAGGTAAGACTATAATATACCAGAAATGGTACACGTGAACATTCTGGTAGTAACGATTGTTTTCTTGATGTTTTTTTGACATTTTGTATCGCTGTTGTGTGGCAGTTTCGATCGTTTTACTCGGAGCTCCTCCATCCTAAAGAACACGTTAGGATGGATATTTCTTTTTTACCATTTGATTGATTCATATTTATATGTTGAATGTTTTAGCTACCGAAACTTGAAGCAGAAACGTTAAACAGTAAGATGAATTTCATAAAAATTTTCATCAAGCAGCTTCATATGTCATATGTCGGAGCCCCGCTTGCCAGTCTCCCGAATAACCAAACTATTAGAAAACCATACAGTTCCGTCTCCAGCTTCCCACACTGTAATATACAGTTGATACATTTACAGATCGGACTAATGGTCTAGATTTTATTTTTAAATATCTAAATGAGTTGACCTTAACGAGACGTGGGTGTTATTGGCAGAGCCCGGAACTGTATCAGTGGAGCCTAGGGCGACAATACATTGGTTATGTTTTAAGAATGATAAGAGCAAAAACTATGTTTGCATATTATTTTATTTGAAGAATTCATAAGTGTTTTTTTCTTGTTTTTTGCTTTGATTTTTATAAGAATTTGCGTTTTCCTCAAAAAAAAAACTTTTTTCCGAAAATAATAATAAATAATAATAAAAAAACAACATTTTCCTAGTTTAGATTTTTTACCAATTTTTGTTTGAAAAAATAAATTTTCAATTTTCAGAGAAAGTCATAATATAATTCGGTCTATTCTCATTTTTTACACTTCTGGTCTGAATTAAGATTACTGAACTCTTAAAAATTCGAAGTGTGTTGGTCTAGTAAGTTATCTCCAAATGAAACATTGTTAAACTTGTTAATTCTCCAAACAACGTAAATAGTTATTGGAGTGCCGTGTTTCTGTAGATATAAACGAACAATGACTTTTCCATATCTGGTTTACAATTTTAATTTGACATCTGCATGCTACAAATAAAGTCTATAATATATTACAGAATGAGATTTAGAACGATTTGTATTAAAATAAAGACCTTACAATTGCCCTTTTGTTAAATGATAGAGTAGTTAATTGTAGTAGTTGACAGGTAAATGTTAAACTTTAGTGCACTAATCATATAACTTGCTGGCCTTGCATCGTGGTGAAATTGATTTTATACAAATAAAATTTAGGGATGATTGTCTACTTAAATAGAAAATTGCGCAAAAAGATGTCAACACGGTCGATTAATGAAAATTTATGTCACGTATATTATAGATGTACATTTTTGTATTTAAAGAAAAAATATAACATCAAAAATATAAATTTTCATTCACTAGAATAGATAACTGGTTATTGATCGAATGATGACCGTGAAAGAAAATGCATGTGTGTTCTACTGACCGTTTATGAATGTACACGCTGAAGGGTCAAAAAGAATTCCCTGACCAGTTTTAACAAGAAAATTTCACAACCTGTACATTTATAGAAAATATTTAAACCGCAACATTTTCGATACATGCGATAGTCGGTTAAAGAGCTCTCGAATGGTGTTCATTTGTTGTCTGGTATTATGTATATCATATGTCAGCCTAAAATAAAACTTACTAACTTTCTTTCGCGTTATTAACAGTGAAAAACATTTGTTTATCTCTTGGACGATTCATTCATTGAATCTTCCGTATGTCATATTTCCAGAGAGTTCGCCAAAGTACACCCCAGCTAGGTCACGCGTCTACTTAACACGCTGGATCACACATTCACGATTTGTACGTCCGTCCTGTTGAAAATTAAAACTTTTATTAAAACTTGAAAAACCTTCATTTAATCACAACAACAATCAGTTTGTTCTGGAAGCGTCAAAAAATTTTTTTTCCATCCAAACTTGTACCGATTATCCCGTCCTCCATCCGATTTTAGTCCGATTTGCATCTTTCCCATGGTTAAAAACGACCGAATATATCTCGACAGCGTCCCTATTAAGCTGTATGCGACGCAACAGACATAAGACAGTGACCAGACAGTGAACCGACGCTGACGGAAGATATCCGTTAGAAAACTGTCTCTATATTTGGGATGATCAGGTACTGTCGGAACACAACCCTATCACAGTTTGCTGGACAACATTTCAAACGGCTTTGTATAGACTCGTATCGTGTTCTGTAATTTTCAGGACTCAGACGAGGGTCCTATTGCTAATTTCGTATTAATAACGGGACTGTTCCGGAACGGTTTCGTCACAGACGGTTCGTATTCAGGATGTGGACTCAACCGGCAAAACATAGCAATGACAAATCGCACCAGATCATGCCCGGTCCATAGGACAAAGTCTACATTGTAACTCAGAACATTGTTACGATTTTGATCCGATACAGCAGAGTCTGTCATGACATAATCAAGATTGTAATCCGACTAGACAAAATCGGATGAGTGTTCCCGAATGTTACGAGACGCATCTAACTATCTGGGGTGCTTCGATCCGTTCGAATATGTAACGAACTTTTACAACAGCATTTAGCCAAAAATAGGACACTCCAGATCATTGTGGAATCCGACTTTTTTACTTTTCGTGTTTAAGCGATGTCTGATTTCAAACGGGAGCAATAATCGGCACTGTGTGAACGCCGCGTAAACGTTTCAATTTTCAGTTACGATTCACAGGATCTTAATCAGACTTGGGACAAATTCGAATCTAGAATTGTCCTGTCAAGGACAACAGTAAAAATCTAAATTAAAAATCGTGAATGTGTAACCCTGGCTTAAATCGACTCTATTTTAATGTTTCCGTGACAAATTGTCAGCGGGGCTTATTTTTTTATATCCCTGTCTTTCCGCCTGTAAATCTTATTTACAATAACAGTGGTATATATATTAAATGCTACCTCTCTATCAGCATATATGCTAAATCCCAAGTTAAGTTAAGTTTCTGCTTCAATGTAAATTTTTTAAACATTTTTGAAATGGGTTATCTAAGCAAAAGCAAATTCAGGATATGATTTAGATGTTTAAACTATTTTTGCCGAACACTGCTTTAAAACACATTTTCTAATATACATATGGAAAATGGGCATATTTTTTTTCTTTCTGTAGAACCTCTAGTCTTGTTTTCATTCTGAATTTTGCCCAATATTGTAATTATCTATAGGCGAGCGCCAAAACACGGATTCTGAGGTTTTTAATGCAGCTACCGAACACTATATACTGGAATATATATAATTGAGTTGAATTTTGAATAGGGAAGTATAAATCCAGAGTACTTCATGTGGCTGTTTCATATCTCTATCTTTGTTTCGGGTTGTCTTTTCTTATTTGAACAACAATAGTGTATGTTTCTATAAGGGCAACTACAATACTCAGCTTATATTGTTATGTAAAGTATTTGGAATTTGCTTTTATGCATTAAAACAAAGGGACAATCAAACTCATTACCAGAAGACAAACTAACATCGCACACACGACATAGCAAAAAATCAAACAATAAAAAAAGACCAGCGCCAGTCTTCAAAGCACTACACAGAAACCTAAGGATCATAAATACCTAACAAATACTGGAAGAGGTCTTAGATGCCCCTAAAGGGTTAGCAGATCCTGCTCCACATGTGACACTAGTCTTGATGGTCATGTATAATTCAGCTGACAAGTCTCGAGCATTCTAAGTGATGTCATACTTGAGGAAGATTACAGAGAAATGTGGTATCAACACTTGGAAAATATCCGTGTCTCAGATATCCCCTAATGTTCAACCAACTCGTGATGGGTCCGGAAATCAGTCAAGGCAGGACTGCAATTTTATCTGGTCGATACCCTAGGTTTTATGAGCTTCTTTGTAAGCAGCAACCATCTACCACATAAATCATGTAAACTTCATAACATGAAATCAATTTGGATATTTCCTCCATACAAAGGAACTTCATCCATAGAAAATTTAATGTTCACAATAAGGAAGCTGAAACTATAATTGTGAGTCTACTCACAATAGCATTCCCCAATTCCGCACTACTCTATGCACATCCTCATGTCTTGTACTATAACCGTCCATCCTTCTATACCAATCCATTCGTTACGGAGGAGCTGCGTTTACCAGACAAATTAACAGACATGCAGACCAAATGACAGATGGACGCGGACACACGAATGGATGGACATGGTGATTCGTATATACACCTAAAGCTTTGCTTACAGGAGGTATACTCATGATTCCTTTTGTATTATTCACAGCAGACCATATATAGCTCAAGGTTAGATAAGGTTTGTAACATTATATCTGTTTTAACCTTGACGTTAATTTAATGTACGACGAATCCAGAGCCACATATTTGAAATGTTTAAACTTAGATGATTGGCCATGGCCAAATTATTTTTATTTCAAAAGTAGTCAATTATATTTTTAGTTAACGTCGCTCGACTCTGGCAATCTATTAGTAACGTGAATGCTTTGCACGTATACGTATGAAGTACTAGGGTCGTTCTTGGTCGGCTATTGGTATTTGCAACCCGATCCCAAGCACGCACTCAGTTGGGGCGACCTGGTAGAAACCTATTTTTCATTCTTCTATACTATCAGATTATTACGTGGCATTTCCCAGATAAATTACGGGATAACCTTTGTACATTCATGGTTTCATGAGAAATAAACTATCTAATAAACTATTTATCAGCAGAGGGATCTGTGTCAGTCCTCGAGTCTTTGCGTCGTGGGCTTACATTGACCGAAGAATTATAATGCATCTGTGGCTGTGTCAACGAAACTGTCATATAACTAGGACGTGTCTTAGGATGGTCTCAGAACAATACATTGTTTACTTAACTATAGAAACCACTAAATAAATAACCAGCAAAGCCCCTGAATGACTGCGGGTACTAGGCAGAATAACCAGTGGCAGATCACGAGGGCCGTAGAGGGTGTACGCACCTCTTACTTGCACTTTTCTTTTTATTAGGACTATACTATAATTAATCCCACTAGATATCGTTGTTAACCTTGTCATTTCACGTATATCTATTTTTATGGGACAATTCGTTATATATAAATAATTTGTTTGTTTCTATTTACGTGTAATAAATTATTGCTTAATATTTCAACGTAACATGATTTGGCAAATTGCCACCGTGGAGTTGACCAACGTCCCTCGGTCATTATTAAAGTTAATAAACTCATCATAGATACCAGGACTAAATTTTGTATATACGCCAGACGCGTGTTTCGTCTACAAAAGACTCACAAGTGACGCTCGAATACTCAGGATTGCTTAGGTTAAAAATGACAGGCATGATGCCTTCAAAGCGACAAAGGATGGAACAAGGACGTATTGACCCCTATTTCACAATTCCACCCAACAGAAGGTAATACTCTATTACAGTCACATGATAACAAAATGTTCCACAGCTTAAGTATTTACATACAAAACATGTTTAACCCCACACGCCCCAGTCCATTTGTGCCTGATTGATAATAATCCCCAGTCAGTAATTCCTATTTAAATTAAAAGTCAATAGTACGGACCATTTGTTTTTCTCAGAGGGGAAGGAGAGGAAAGGGTAGGGATAATTTTGAACTTGTTTGTTTCTGAAACAACTATGATTGTACCTTGGTTGAAAACAGTAATCTAGTCCATTTGTTTTTCTATAAGACAAAATTAATTTCAAACAAATTCATTATTTGAATTTTTATTTTTACTATTTTTATAAAAGAAGACCAACGTATTTTTTTTTTCGCATGTAAATCCCAGGCAATCCCCCTAAAAATCAAATGGTACGTGCCTTAACATTTGTTGGTTTTTGAATTACTTTTCTTCTTTTCCTTAATGTTTTTAACAGGATATGACTGTAACCGGAAAATCTGTTTCGCCGAAATGTTATACTGAGTCCTTTTTGCAAGGACCGACTGCAACTTGCCTACTGGGAATCCCCCTTTCTCAACCGTCATTCACAACTTTATTGTCATTTAAGACTCATTCCTATAAAGCCTTTGATTGATATTGAACCACTCATTTCCCTTGTTGGGTGAAACATTTCAACCGTACATTTGAATAAAAAATGCTTGTTTGTCTTTCTTTATTTAAGTCGCGGTCGTATCTTACATTTCATTAAATGACCGTAAATCTTGTTTACAACAAGAAACCTGTGAGGTTATGCTTATTAATCTTACAACAAACGTCAGTCACCGTTGCAATTAGTCATCTCTCCTTCGACTTGACTAGGATAGTGATCCGGTTTTATCCTGCAATATTGTGTCCTACACTGTAAAAACAGTGTTTAGATCCTAAACACTTATCTAAACACTTTTTCTGTGTACGTTTTGAAACGCGTTTAGCATCTAAACATGTTTAGATTTCAACAAGTGTTTATATGTTATATGTTTAGACCTTCCAACGGTTAGCCTACTAGTACTTTGATTTCACAGGAACTACTTGTGCGTTACAGCACTACAGGTTGAATAGTCCACACTGTTTTGTAAAATATACTATGCACGTGTACATTTCTGCTTTCATGTTCTTGCAATGATTTTTACCCTAATAAAATTATTTTACTATACAGATACAGCCTACAGCCCTACATATATCGCTATCTTGTATCTGTATACTATACAGATATTGCTGTAAAGCTCCGCCCACTGATGGACTGAGTATTGTATGAACCTGCGTGACCTCAGAATGTGTATTGCAGTCGCATTCCAATGACGTATTGTTTGACCTTATGCGAACTAACGATTACTTTTATACGTTGTGTTTGTTTTCAAACATTGCATAAGAGCAATACGAATTACCCCAATTTTGTGATAACATACACACACGAACAGCAGATGACAATTGTCGATCAACCATGTAAATTTTAGCATGCATGTTTAGTGAATGTCAAGTCTGAAGCGTAAGACAACTCATACACTTCTGTTTCAAATTGGACAATGTTTTGTTATTTGTTTCTACTGTTAAAATAAGTTGTTATGTTAATAGTTATCAAAAGTACCAGGATTATAACTTAGTACCCAGACGCACGTTTCGTCTACATAAGACTCATCAGTGACGCTCAGATAAAAATATTTAAAAAGCCAAACAAGTACAAAAATGTACAAAGTTGAAGAGCATTGAGGATTTAAAATTCCAAAAAAGTCGTGCCAAATACGGCTAAAGTAATCTATGACTGGGATAGGAAAATCCTTAGTTTTTCGAAATAAATCAAAGTAAAAGAGATAATTATTCACCTTGAGCGATGTATTATTGTTGACCATTCCAGATTCTTTTTTTGATAACCAATCTCCAGCTGAATATGTGATTTAATTTTACTACTCTTGCCTCAGGGGATTTCAAATCGAAAATAAATGCAAAATAAAGTGATTGTTTGTGTCATTCAAAAGACAAACAATAACAGAATTAATTTCAGGATAAAGCCAATAACTGTTCAGTGTCTTAAAATATCAGCGGTATTTGTACTCGGCTCGAAACAGAAGTAATAGCCGGCTTATGCTCGCATGACACCTGTTTCTTAGCCTCGTACAAATACAGCTAATATTTAAAGACACTTATATTATATTTATTGTCTTTTTAACTTCACTTTTACACTATATGTTCACGTAACAAACCGTCAAATATGTGCTAATTTATGTTTCGGCCAATAAAGGGTTAGTAATGTTTTTGCTTTGCTCCGCTAGCCGAAAGATTCTATTCTACGTCTCCTTTCCAAAGTCCTGATTATACCATTTCTTGTATCCGAGAAAATATGATATGTCATAGAATGTATATCAAAGCTGTCCTAAGATACGTAGTCATACCTGTGCATGATGCTCGTATGGCTGTCATGACTTAGGGACACATTTCCTTTGGTTTAAATAGACAAAAACAAATAAAAAAATGACCATTCTCATTATTTACGACTCTGCGTTCATGTTTTTTCGAACCGGAATGGTTATCTGATCGTGAATATATAACGACTCGTACATCGAGTACCTACATTTGTACTTAACGAAATGCCGCGCAAAAAACGTTTATAAAGTACTAAATAAGGAAAGATATAATATGTATAGTTATTATATACAAAATCATGGGTAAGAAAAATAGTCTAAGATTTACGTAGCAGGAAATCCAAATTTTAATTGACGAAGTGGAGAAAAACAAATCTTTACTATTTAGCCGACTGAGCAACACAACTATTATTTCTATCATAATTAACATGAAAATAATCACCGAAAGTAACTTACATTTTAGTTGATAACCATAAGGCCATCACCAGACGGGTCAGTCATATCGGGAAAACTCTTCAATTCTTCAATTCTCAATTTAAGATTTACGAAAAATGTTATGACATATCGTAACTTTGGACAGTTTTGAAAACAAATCTTATGACTATGGCATGTCCTACAACTATCATAAGACATGGCTCAGTCAAAAGATATTTTTGAAAACCAAGCCCTTTGTCAATAAAAATATTAAAAGACCTGATTATCATAAAAGCGAGCACTAAAAAACATAATAAATATATTATTGATTATGGACTTTTTGCACTTGCAAGTATATATAGTCTTACATTTCCAGTGCGAAATAATAATCTAAAAGAGTACAAGATATTATACTTGAAGTAAAGAATGACAAAAAACATATATGATCGCACATCTAATGACTTATCAAAACCAGCCGGTATTTAGGTTATAGGAAGATGTGGTATGAGTGCCAATAAGACAACACTCCATCCAAATAATAATTTATAAAAGTAAACCATTATAGGTTAATGTACGGCCTTCAACACGGAGCATTGGCTCTTGTCGAACAACAAGCTATAAAGGGCCCCACAGTTACAAGTGTTAAACCATTCAAACCAGAAAACCAACGGTCTAATCTATATAACAAGAACGAGAAACGAAAAACACGTATAATTACATCAACAAACGACAACTACTGTACATCAGATTCATGACTGAGGACAGGTGCAAACATTTGAAGCGGGATTAAACGTACAAAACCTTCTCCTTATTACTGAGACAATAGTCACAACATAGAAAAACACGCGATAAAATATCAATTGGAAAGCTTGACTCAATCAAAATACGTAAATTAACACACTATGAACGAATAAATTTGAGATGCGATAACTGAATGCATATACATAGTACATTGTATAGATCAGCAACACTGCAATAGACATATCTTGACGAAAATTGGATCTGGTGCAATAAATTTGTATCCATAGTCATAGTACTAGCATTTGTTCATGTTTGGATTTTAATAGCATGCAATCTTTATTGTTTGTGGTTTGTTCTTGGTTGAAGGTCAAATAGTGACAGCCCATTGCTTCTACGGGTGTATTTAACAACATTGACTACTCATGAAAGTCCTGTGAGTTGTCAATTTGACTATCATATCACATTTCCTATATCTTTCTATCAGATTTCCTCCATTTTTGTACACAATATTTGACACTGAACGTTAGACGCCCATTTGTCACTGTCAGTACTGTGGTGTCTTTTTCACGTTTTTGCATGCCGTCTAATATATATATATATATATAATGATGGTGGAACTTTCTAAATCATGATTTTTTTTATGTGTTTTGTATTTCAAAATCAATGAATATATACACATGGAAAAAGTAATGCAACGCCGTATTTTCTTTTTAACCTTAGAGACTAGCCTCCTTTTTTTTGGATAAGATATGATAACTTATTTGTATAATAATAAATAAACATTGTTTTAAGATAACTGGATTCGATTTAATGGTAGATTTTTTTTTATCGTTTCTGTTAAATTTATACTCAATTTTTATATAAAAAAGTGACGAAATTGTGTACAGACCTCTATTGTTGAATACTACTATATGTTGCCCCCTATATATGTCCTTAACTTGTGTTTGTTGTACGATTGCTGTCCTATTGACGTATAATCTACATCTCCAGACCTACAGTTTTAGTTCGGTTTGGTGTAATTTTTGAATATGTTAGAAAAATCAAAATTGACAGGGTTATTGAGTTAAGATAAGTTGCATTTCATTCGCTAAATAATATGATTAGAGGAAGAGGAAGATGAACCAAGGATAGATCTACATAAATTTATACAGATAAAGTAAACCGAATGAAAAAAATCTTGTTTCAATCTTTAAATTTGTTTCTACTGTATTAATTATTGAAGACATGTCGTATCTTTAAGTCTGGTTGATCTGCAGCTTAATACCCTTAAGTATGATCCTCCTTAAATTCGAGCATAAAATAAAAAAATAAAATAATTGAGTATGGAAAACCCGACCAAAGAGCAAAGAACGGCAGGAAGGTTACCAATAGGTGTTAAATGCAGCGAGAAACTCCCGCACCCGGAATCGTGCTTCAGCTTGCCCATAAGCAAAAAAAAGTATATAAGCTAAATTAGAATACAGATAGATAAATATACATCACAGTTTTGCCAGAAATTACAAAAAAAAAATGTTTTTTTATCGGTTGGACTTTTAAACACTGATTTGGATTTACATTGAATACAAAAATAAATCATACATTAAGTTCCCACCTATTGAATGGAAAACAAATACAATGTTTAATCGTAAAATTGTCAAAAATTTTGCTAGTCTCGCTCACACGATGATGTTGTTTTTTTTTTTTTTTTTTTTTTTTTTTTTTGTTGTTTTTTTTTTTTAAATCAAATGGAATTACACACCTTTCAAAATCCAGGGTCTGCTCCTACAGGTCAGAGTATTTTACACTGTGCAAAATATCTGATGTAGTTTATGCACACTTTTACTGTGCATTATCCATATTATAGCACAGTAATAAAAAAGAGACTTTACCCAGGTTATGTGTTGAAAACAATGAGGATAAACGCAGTTGTTATGCTGTTTACGGGAACAGTAAATAGAACTTATCGAGTCGACATTTATTTCGATTAAACTCAAGCGATGTTTAAATAATGTTTAAATAGTCCTATTTCAATAACTTATATCACAAAACAATATAGAGCGTTTTTTATTTTCAATTTCAAAATACCTTTTTCCATGTGTATTTATAGACTGTTCAAGAATCTTAATGATGAAACTTATTTTACGGCAGTTTGTAGGATGTTAGACTAGAAGTAAAAGTCGAAGCCTTTTGGGCTACAGGTATATAGCTAGCTAGGACACACAAGATGTTGTTTCAAGGTTAAAATAGTTAAACCGATTTAAATAGCAATTACAGTCAATCTTATGAAAAGACAGAGTCACTGCGGATTATTAGAGAAACTATGATGAGCTGCGTATTGATAGTACAAATGTATAACATAGTCATTTTGTAACATTCAAATAACATCGACCTAATAAACATTTTCGTAAATTCCATATTCTACAAGCCGTGCACTTGCCTGTCTAAACTGATTAGTGTATTAATATGCAATGTAGGCATTTTAATTACATCATTTTGAAATTGGCGTACCACACGGCCGTTTCTTCATTGAAAATGACACATTGTATTATCATAACAAATATTAGGTGAACACAAATTTAAAATAAACTGAAAATAGGTGCATATCCCTTGTTGATGTGTGCAAATGTTAAATGCTTATTCAGCAAAGTGAAATTGCCTTTTAAATTTGTTACACACTATATTTTCTAAATAAAACGTATAGTTGTCACACATTATTTTGGTACTAAATTTTATATTTCAAACTGTCTAATTATATTGATTTCTATTATGTACATTTCGTATACTGCATGCGTATTTAATTTATTCAATAATAAGAATGATCTCGAAAGTCGCTATGAATTTACCTGTCCGAAATATTTGTTTACATCTGAAACATGTAAGATCATAAATTTCTGTTTGTCAATAACCTTTTAAACTTTAAGCTAATGCAAACATGTTAAAGTTCGTTATGCAACTTTTATACGGTCATATCAAATACATGTATACACATAATTTAATTCACCGATAGATTGATCACCTATCGTAATTCTCTTTGATAAACGTATTCAATTTGTTATCTAATTTCTGTTGACGAAATGACCATAACAAACTTTGTTGTAAGCAACGCTATTTGGTATTTAAAGAAAGATAAATTTATATTCAGGGACTCCGTTTGGATATGCCAACAAGAGCACATGAACTGCGTTCGGATTTTCCATCGCATTCATATACATTGTTTTTGATTTAAAATAACTAAGTTGTAATACTGATACTTTATATTTGGACTTAATAAAATGAATTTGAACTTTACCAATTTGTTTATGTTTACTGTATTGAACTGCCGACTTGTGTGTGAATAAAGAGCTAGTACCCCGCATTGTGGATCGTTCCCAAAGACGGAATCCCACCCAAAGCCGTTCTGGCAATAGTTATTTAGAAAGTATCAAAATCTTTCTTCATAATTTGGTGAACTTTCTTAAACCTATACGATTGCCTTTTCTATGAAAAAGAAGCTTATTGTGCACGCCGCTTGATATGCATGTAACAATTATGTAAGTATTGAATAAAGATGTAAAATATTTATCACTGAGACAGCAAACTAACAGACAAAATAAAAACAAAACACATGCGTTTGGTACCCATCTTCTGATTTTCTTTGTTGGAATCAATATAGTTCAGCTCTAAATCGATTAGGGTGTAAAAAGGGAGTCGTAACATCTGAAGGAGCGATATTCCATTTCATAAAGGACAAAAACCTTAAGTTGATATGACGACTTTTATTGACCACGGTTTTTGAGATTTTTTTCGAGGTTTATAAATTTTGATGATTTATAAACTATAACAAGGTTAATGAGAGAACATTCATAGAATGCAGGTGCAATATTTACCGCGCTGAAGTATGTTCATTATTCATTTTTCATTATTCAAAATTCAATAATGAATAATGAAATAGTTTATTATTCACTATTATATTTTAAATCATGAATAATAAATAATGATATAGTTTATATTTAATTATTCAAATTGAAAAATGCCTAATGAAATAAAATAAAAAATGACTGTAACACTAGTACTTAGTCTTTATGCCGTATTTTGGAACTCGTCGATTTGGTGCTATCCAAAAAATATTCAAACTAATTTACTAGAAAAAAGTCACTCTTTGAAATTTTCCTCTTTATCTATTTTTTTTTACTTTCGGAGCTTAAACGAGGTGATTTCCCTATCTATTTTAACAGAATTTTCTTTGTAAATGATAATAAATGATATAAACGACCTACATATATACCAAAACATTGATAAAAAAATATCATACATTGTCTTTTTTTAGTTTACAGATATATCTTATATCACATTCGAAGCTCACCAAAAGAGTAATAAAAGGTATATAATAAATATGTTCCACGACGCCTATTAGAGGAGTTACGGAAAACCTAAATGTCGAAATACGCGTGAACATTAAAAAATAGCTTATTTTGAATAATGGACTGCTGCGACCCGCCATTCCTTACGGACAGAACACTTTATACACCTTCTGAAAACTTGTTGATAGAAGAACAAAATAGATATAAAACAATATGTGCCACAATGATGTAAGATAGGTTATGGAGGACGTAAATACTAAAATTCGATTGAAAATTCAGAAATAGCCAATTTTGAATAATGGAATGGACATTTTAAATAAAGGAACGGATTGCTGTGACGCTTTAAAATTACATATATGTCTTATACCTTATTCGCAAGCTTATCAATAGAGGAACATAAGGTACATAGTAAATATGTTCCGCAACGCATATTAGAGGAGTCACGGAGAACATAAATGTCAAAACACGCGTGCATTTAAAAAAAAAAAAACTATTTTAAAGAATGGAATGGATTGCTGCGACCAGTTAGCCTGTATTTTCATACATATATTATATAAAAAAGAAGATGTGGTATGACTGCAAATGAGACAACTACCCGCAAACAGACCAAAATGAAACAAACATTAACAACTATAGGTCACCGTATGGCCTTCAACAATGAGCAAAGCCCATACCGCATAGTCAGGTATAAAGGGCCCCGATAAGACAATGTAAAACAATTCAAACGAGGAAACTAACGGCCTTATTTATGTAAATATATGAACGGAAAACAAATATGTAACACATAAACAAACGAAAACCATCGAGTTACAGGCTCAAGACTTGGGACAGGCATATACTTAAATAATGTGACGGGGTAAAACATGTTAGCGGGATCCCAAACCTCCCTCTGACCTGGGACAGTGGTATAACAGTACAACATAAGAACGAACTATTAAAAATCAGTTGAAAAAGGCTTAACTCATCAGATAGACAATAGTTATCAAAAGTACCAGGATTATAGTTTTATACGCCAGACGCGCGTTTCGTCTACATAAGACTCATCAGTGACGCTCAGATCAAAATAGTTAAAAAGCCAAATAAATACAAAGTTGAAGAGCATTGAGGATCCAAAATTCCAAAAAAGTTGTTCCAAATATGGCTACGGTAATCTACTCCTGGGGTAAGAAAATCCTTAGTTTTTTCGAAAAATTCAAAGTTTTGAAAACAGAAAATTTATAAAAATGACCATATAATTGATATTCATGTCAACACCGAAGTGCTGACAACTGGGCTGGTGATACCCTCGGGGACGAAACGTCCACCAGCAGTGGCATCGACCAAAACATACAAAACATACAAGTGGACGTGGCCGGGTACTTATACATCCCGACACAAAAAGACACAATGAACAGATCTGAGAGCACTCGCAGTTTTCTGACAGCTAGTTCAAAGCCACTTACAACTAATAAAAAAATCATGCCTCTAAGACTAAACAATCAATCCGTACACATCCAACATACAATGGATTTAGTGGAAAGACGTCAAAAACAAACAGAGAAAAACATTATACCCACTTCCAAAACTCATCAATAGAGATACAATAGGTGAATTGTAAATATGTTCCGCAACGCCTATTAGAGGAGTAACGGAGAACCTAAATGTCGAAATACGCGTGAACATTAAGAAATAACTTATTCTAATAATATAACAGACCCATCAGCCCCTAGATACAGAAAATGTCGTACACCTTTTGAAAGGTTGTTGATAGAGGAACAAAATGGGTATAAACAATATGTGACGCAACGACAATAAGGGGTTACGGAGGACCTATATGCCAAAAATTACGCATGAAAATTCAAAAATATCCAATTTTGGATGATGGAATGGATATATTAAATAATAGAATGCATTGACTGCTGCGACTCTTCATCCCATAATTAAAAAAATAGTGTTTACACCTCATTCGAAAGCTAAATAATAGAGGAGCAAAATATATATACATTTAGGTGTATGGTAAATATGTTCCACAATTAGAGGAGTCACGGAAAACCTAAATGTCGAAATACGCGTGAACATTAACAGAAATAACTTCTTTTAAATAATGAAATGGACTGATGCGACCCACTAGTCCCTTTGTTAGAAAAGTTTATACACCCTTAGAAAGCGTGTTGATAGAAGAACAACATGCATGGATATGATAAATATGTGCCGCAATGACTATTAGAGAGGTTACAGAGGTCATGAATACCAAAATACACATGAAAATTTAGAATTAGCCAACTTTGAATAACAAAAAAGACTGCTGCGGCACTTCGGGCCATAATTACAGATGTATTTTATACCTCATTCGAAAGCTTACGAGTAGAGGTACAGAAGGTGTAAATGTATATAGTAAATTTGTTCCGCAACGCATATTAGAGGAGTAACGGAGAACCTAAATGTCGAAATACGCGTAAACATTAAGAAATTGCTTATTTTGAGTAATGGCATTGACTGGTGCGAGCCTCTAGTGCCTATATACAGAACAGTAAATAAACTTTTTAAAAGCTTGTTGATAATTGAACAAAATGGGTATACACAGTAAGTGACTTAATAACAATATTAGGGGTTATGGAGAGCATGAATGCCAAATTAAAATAAGAAAGAGCCATTTTTGATTAATGGAATTGACTGCTGCGACTCTTCAGCCCCTTATTACTTATATGTCTTAGACCTCATTCGAAAGCCAATCAAAAGAGGAACCAAAGGCATAAAATTAATATGCCCCGCAACGCCTATAAGGAGAGTCACGGAGAACCTAAATGTCGAAATACGCGTGAGCATTAAGAAATAGCTTATTTTGAATAATCCAATGGACTGCTGCCCCTAATTACTAAAATATTATATGCCTCATTTCAAAGCTTACCAATAGAGTATCTAGGGGCATGCTCATGCGGATTTGAACATATAGCTTCAAATCTGTTTTGTTAATTCCTCTTTCAACAATCTGAAAAGGGTGAATAAACTTTCTGTAGAAAGGGTTTGCGGGTCCCAGCAGGCCATTTCATTATTTAAAATAAGTTATTTCTTAATGTTCATGCGTATTTCGACATTTGGGTTCTTCCTTTCTCCTCTAATAGCCGTTGCGGAACATATTGAATTTATACTTTTTGTTGCTCTGTTGATTAGCTTTTGAATATTTCAAGTAAACAGAATCGCTGTGCATCATGTCACTTTAAGCCTTTTTCTTGAAGCACATGGGGTATCTGGTTTAGTAGCTTATTCTTAAATGACTTGGTTAGTATCTTAAATAGATAATATAATCGCAATTTTACATTAGACGTTTTACTAAAACACTTAGTAAATTAAAATAGGGAAGTAAAAAGACGCAGAGAGAGCAGAACAGCTCTTCTTATTCCACTGATTGAAAAGTTCTAACCGACTTTTTTAAACTGCTTCTGCCACTAAAATTCAGTGCAAAAAATGATGCTGCAATTCATCCACTTTATATCAAACCAATGTATCGTTCTGTCATTAATGAGTTTTATTTACTTAATTCAAATGGACTTAATTCACAGGGACATATAGGTGCAGAAGATTTTATGAGGTTATTGCATGAACTTAAAACCTATCATGCTCATCATTTAGTGCACATTTTACCAGTTTGTTTGAGATGCACTGGATATAGACATGAAGGACTAAATCAGCGTTCAGAATGTACTTATGCGACACCTTACCATATTCTTATTATGGTCCTGTCTGTCCGATTTACTAGTAGAACTACAACAGGTCATGATACATAATTAGTACACAATTGATTACCATTTGTCTTTATTTTAATCATATATAAGTTACTAGTAGTTATTGATTTGTTGACAGAAAAAAAAACACACTGAAAAACAATAAACAGAAAAAAAGATTTGAAAAGGCCATATTTTGAATGAACATTCATTTTTTGTAGCATTTTCAAAGGTCTCAAGGTCTATTGATCCACGGAAATGTGTTTTTATTTTATGTATTAATGAAACAATTTCTCATTAAATTTCCAAATATAGGCAACCAATGTTCAATATTCATAATTCGATAAAAAGGAAACAAATCTAGGCTGCAAACAAAAACTAAGGGAAACGCATCAGTCGCTAAAAGAAAATAAAGGAACAACCGAAATACTAAACTTCAAACAAAATATCTATGTAAAACAATCCCTTATAGCCTGGCCAAAAGAAACGCTCGAAAGCTTATAGATACGGACCAACTAATAAACAACTGTCACATTATTGACTTGGTACAGGCCATTATTTAAAAACAAATAGAAAAATGTTTTAGTTCAACCAGGTTTATGTGTTTTTATTGTTTGTTATTGTTTTAATGTATTATTGTGTATCATTCAGCTTGTTGATTTTTTGGCTTTGTTACTTTGTTACTTGTGTAGCTCATTTGACAAAATAATGTCCTTTTTCAATTACTGTTGTACAGGGAACTTAGACTCTCTTGATTGGGTATTTTAAAGTTTCTCAACGTGACAGTTTTATTTCTTATTTTCCTCCTTCAAAGTCATTAATCCTACATGCATACCTGGAATAATTTTTTTAGTTAGGTAATTAGGTTTCATGATTGCTTATGGTCTACTCACCAACCAAAGACACAAGGATATGAATATTACAGTATAGCCTTCATCATGAAAAAACTCTTTGATTGTCTTTAAAGCAACAGAAGTATACCGCTGTTCAATAGTCATAAATTTAAATCTAATCAAACAATAAACAAATTCGAATTACAAGTCAAAACCGAACAATCAATTAATAAGAGGAAAACAGAACATCAAAAGCACTGAACTACAACGAAAACAAACGGCAAGTTGAACATACATAGAAACTGTATTGTCAGGAATACCATCTAGAGAAACAGTTCAAAGAGATTATTCAAAAGCAGAGACCAAGTTTATGGTAAATGTTGATTGAGCTTCTAGCATATTAAAGCATATAAAATATCAGGACCCTATCATTTCTGTCATCAATACAAGTGTTATCTACAGATAAAAGATCAATTTCAACCAGTAAATAAGCCATATGGTACTAGAATCATATTCAAAACAGTTTGGTCCTGGCCATTGATTGACGACCTAAATTATCCCATTGACTGGGACAGATTAGGTGAACGTTTGTCTGTAACGACCATTGCTTACTTCTTACTTCTTACATAATTTAAACTTTGGGGTCACCAAAGGTTCTTAACACCTTTAATAATAAAATAATTCAAAAAATTATTCAGGAATAACCTTTATGTTTTGATTTATATTATTGATATAAATCAACACATCGTATTAATCCGGATTCGTTTTTCGAATTTATTTAGGTGTTGAGAACCTTTGGTGACCCCACAGATTCAGTGTCTTTAACAAGTACATAGTGAGCAGTGATTGTTACCGACTTCCTAATCTGTCCCAGTCAATGGGATAGTTTAGGTCGTCAATCAATGGCCAGGACCACACTGTTTTATGATTCTAGTATGAAACATCAGCTCACTTAACAGACCTAAACAAAAATTATATGCTTTCTCCGAAAATTGAAGTTTTTTTTTAGCATTGATAGCATAAAGGAACTCGCATTACATTTCATAAACAATGCGCCTCCGGAGTACTTTTATGAATGCTTCTTCAGCAGGAGAGCTTAAATGAGTTAACAAATGTCTATGCAAAGATTTTGAAATGTCGACTACTTTTTTTTTTGCACTTATCTCTAAAGTTTGATTCCTCCCACACCAATGAATGAGAAAGTGAGCTTAACATGCTTAAGTGGAAGAATCGGAGTTACAAATAAATAATCATGCATATTATATATACATTCGGAAGCATAGGTATTTCCTTCCAAAAATCCTAACTTTGCACGAGTTAACAAATACTACTGTATCATTTTGTCCACTATCGCAATTGCTATTGTGACTATATTGAACGCATCTATCCCATCGAGCATGAGATAACGGATAAAACAGATACAGTTAAGTCGGCCTTTATCTTGACTTACATCTAAACATTGACAATGAGGGTCTTAGTAGTGCACATTCTAGCAGCCAGCGCCTGCATACTGAGTATATATCTCTAAATTGATACGGTTTTCCCGATCTTGTATTTCCTGGTATTTTCTTGGTAGAGGATTGCTGCTCACAAGGAAGTTATTAAACCAAGAGTTCCAAATGGTGAAGTTAAAATCATCCCTTCGTTAATGTAACAGACGCCATCACGAGACGGGTGGCCGTTATGGAATAACAGTTTCACAGATGATATTGTATATGTTCCTTAAGTGGTAACATTAATCCCCTTTCATTTGTGCATGAATATGACCTACCGAAGTAGACTATATACCGTATGTGTAATAACATAAACAACACGACGAGTGCCACATATGGAGCAGGATCTGCTTACCCTTGCGGAGCACATGAGATCACCTCCAGTTTTTGGTGGGGTTGTGTTGCTTAGTCTTTAGTTTTCTATGTTGTTTCATGAGTACTATCATTTGTCTGTTTGTCTTTTTTTTCTTTTTTAGCCATGGCGTTGTCATTTTTTTTTCGATCTACATGTATGAGTTTGAATGACCCTCTGGTATCTTTCGCCCCTCTTTTGCAAACAAAGTTTACCTTATATCCTCCTCCTTGCGTTGTGTCATACATTTCATATTACAGCACTTATGAAAACAGTTTGTTACTGAAGTTAGACTAAGATAACTGTTGACAACAACAAAAATGAAAAAAGGTATATATATTGCATGCGTCCAAAGCGCTTTTCCGGGTTGATCTTAATCATTTACGCTCAGAGCCTGATATTTGAAAGACGAGAATGTAAGAAAAACAACAGAAACAGTTGAAGAGCTATTCGACCAAAAGAGCAAAAAGATAAGACAACAAAGTTGATTGTCAGCTGCACTTGGTGGACTGAAATATTAGGTTTTTTTTTTATTTAAATATTTATTATTGGACAATTCTAGGGAATCAAAGGAATTGCAGAATAAAAACTCCTTTTTTTGCTGGCATGGTTTCTTAAAAAAAAATCGAAATAATATCTGTTATAACAAATGTAATTTCAACTGATCTTACGCTTTAATTTGCATATGGACAGTCTATTTGAGTATGTGTGTGATAGGGATAATTGTCGTTACAACTATTATTGATTCTAATCACTTATCAGTGTCACCACGCGGATACATAAAAAACTGACGGTATGATACTAGTATGGGACAAATAGTTGAACACTAATTAATGAATTTATCTCAAAAACCTGTATATATACGGACTGGTCCGTGATGACAGGTAATAACATTAGAGCAGTTAAAATTAAATTAGAAATATATTATAATTGCTTCCTTTGTTGAAACACCATTTAAAACAAATAATATAAAAGGTCAAACACTTATTCAAGCATTTAGGAGACAAAAGTCAAAACATAAAAGCGCTTTAAATGCTGAAATCACATGAACGTTTGAAAAGTCCTTGATTTATCCTTTGTCTAAAGCGTTTGAAAGATAAAGAATTTTGAAGACTTCAAAATGGCGCAAATTTATTTTTTATTTATAGTTAAATGGCAAAAACATCATTTTTTTCTGTTTTATAAATTACAATAAGAATTTTATTTAGAGAAAGAATCATACCAAAACAGGAGGAAACATCAGGAATCTTTTACGTGAGTATTTCTTTATATTTGACTTGTTTTTCTAGTTGTTATATGTATGATAAAATGTAAACAAAAAATCAACTGAACCCATATGGTCATGTACAAGTTCTATAGCTGATATATATGTGTTCAAACAGCACAGTCAACTGTTGTTTGTTATACATTTATTCAAGTATTTTTTTATTCATATTTTGGACATCTTCACTCGCCTGTCCAAAGCCAAACTGACCCCTCTTTAAGTTTGTCTTGTCTTGACTTAATCTTAATGGTTTACATATTGTTATTAAAACAAACGACGTATGATATATGTAGACACAAAATTAAATAAACAGTACTGGTATACAATATGAATTTAAAGTATACAAAGGGAGGATGATAACAAAGATTTAGCGATAATACCGTGTCATAAATATGCAAATGCAGCTATTGTGTTTCTTTGAAACTTTCATGTAAACAAGTACCTGTGTTACTTAGTATTCTGAAATCAAGATACAGGGGCAGATCCAGCCATTATCAAAAGGGAAAAAAGGGGGGTGGTCCAATAAAATTGAGAATGGAAATGGGGAATATAATATAGTTATAGTACATTGTATAGTAACAGGCTGCTGATGCCTAAGGCAAACTCAGAATTCAATTGGCGAAAACATCGACAATACCGTGTCAAAAAACGTGAAATATCGAAAAGAATACCAAACCTTCTCAAACCACATCATACCTACAGATTAGAGCAATAAAATCCCACAAAATGTCGATTAGTATAATTTGATGATAGACTATTAAGCATGTTGATGCCAATTTATGAATTTTGTGAGAAATGCGGTACGTTTAAGTGCTTTTCAAAGGTGCCAGGCTTATAATTTACAATTAACTATATTACAATAAAATCAAATTGCAATTTTTCAAGCAAAATGTAATATTTTTTTTTACTAAAAATTTAGTATTTTTGTTCATGTATTAACTGTTCTGGTCCAAATTGCTCAAACAGTTAAAACTCGAGCCAATATCATTGAAATGAGAATCTTTGAAAGCTAAAAATTTAGCACTGAGTTTTGAATGTAAAATTTCGGGAGGCTAACAATTTTAGTTTATTGTATAATTCAAAATGTAAAATACAACTTACAAAAAGGAATTCTAAAATTTTAGTATGTATATTGTTCGTTTCTTTTTTTATATTGCAGGATGCACTTGAAGGATGATATTGATATGAAGTTGTTAAAACTCCTAGATTTCAGGCAAAAAAACCTAGATTTTTAGCCATTTTGCAAAGATTCAAAACAATTCATTTTGAGAATGAAAATTGCAGAGTATCAAAATTTATTGCAGTCCGTTCTATGTAAATGATCTTGCATGTATGAACGATACATATAAAACAACTGGTAGTGACATTGTTTATCATCTTCATTGAGTGTTATAATGTTTTTAAAAATTCTTCACCTTAACAGTTTTGTCATTTTTGGTTATATCGATTCTGGCGTGGCTATATATGTATACATCCCGCCATTGTGTTATTGTGCTAGTCATTTTTCGTATTCTTATATTTCATTTTGCTCCTGTACTTTGTCTAAAGAGCGTATTTATGCCATTTTGTTTTTCTTTGTTTTTATAGTTATAAAGATTATAACACACTGATGACTACTGTATCCTAATATTTGACAATGTTATCTATTATATCTGTTTGCTTTGCACACACATTGGTGTCGATATAATGGAATTATATTGCGAATGTCATGCAAGAGAGAGGTTTAGTTAGCTATACAACCAGGTTAAATAACCATTTGCTGCATAAAGAAATGCCTGTAACAAAACATGGAAGTTGTTGCCATTCGTTTGATATGTTTGAGGTTTTGATTTTGATAAATGACATTCCGTTTTGAATTTTCCATGGAGATTGAAAAAGTTGGTTAAATGTTAAAAATTTGGCAATTGTAAGTCTTAAGCGATCAACTGCCCTATCAAATATGTTCCTTCCCCCTGATAGTTTTAAAATTACGATACAATGAATAAAACTTCAAACTGCAAAACGATAAAGCCTTGGATGTTGCATAATGCGGAAAGACTTTGCAAGGTGTGAAAATTGAAAGTAGTTATGTGTGTTTTATAGTGTGTCTTTTTATGTTGTGATGTCACACTATTATTTCAGGTAAGGGTGAAAGTTGGTACATTTGTTTGTTTTTATAGTTATTAAGATGATAACACAATGTTGACTGCTGTACCCCTATTTTTGACATGTTTACTTATTGTGTCTGTTTGTTTTGTTCACGCATCGTTGTCAATATAATGGAATTTGAAGCGACTGTCATACAAGTGAGAGGTTTAGCTAGCTATAAAACCAGGTTCAATCCACCATTTTCTACATAAGAAAATGCCTGCACCAAGTCAGAAATATGACAGTTCTTATCCATGCGTTTGATGTGTTTGAGCTTTTGATTTTGCCATTTGATTAGGGACTTTCCTTTTTGAATTTTCCTTGAAGTTCAGTATTTTTGTGATTTACTTTTTTGGTACCTATTAAATAGTTATCAAAGGTACCAGGAATATAATTTAGTACGTCAGACGCGCGTTTCGTCTACATAAGACTCGTCAGTGATGCTCATATCGAAATATTTATAAAGCCAAAAAAGTACAAAGTTGAAGAGCATTGAGGATCCAAAATTCCAAAAAGGTGTGCCAAATACGGCTAAGGTAATCTGTGCCTGGAAAAAGAAAATCCTTAGTTTTTTCGAAAAATTCAAAGCTTTCTAAACAGGAAATTTATAAAAATGACCACATTATTGATATTAAAACGTTTAAACCAGCTGCATTTGTTTGCTCCTGTCCTAAGTCAGGAACCTGATGTTCAGTAATTGTTGTTTGCTGATGTGGTTCATATATATTTCTCGTTTCTCGTTTTTTATATAGATAAGACCGTTGGTTTTCTCGTTTGAATGGTTTTACACTAGTCATTTTTGGAGCCCTTTATAGCTTGCTGTTCGGTGTGAGCCAAGGCATCGTCTTAAAGACCGTACTTTGACTTATAATGGTTTACTTTTACAATTTGTGACTTGGATGGAGAATTGTCTCATTGGCACTCATACCACGCCTTCTTATATCTATTTAGATATTTCAAAGAACGAATCCTGTAGGTTTTCCCATGTATTTTGCGTAAAAATGACAACTCCCATAATTTATAAAAAAAGTAACCTTTTGGCAAAATATGTTTCAGCTTAAGGAACATTTTCATATTATATAGATAAGAAGATGTAGTAAGAATGCCAATGAGGCAACTCTCGGTCCAAGTCACAATGTATAGAACATTAACAATTATATGTCAAAGTACGACCTTCACCACAACCTCAGTGAAAACCGGAAGTTTCTTTTTATCAAGTTAGACTAGTTAAAAAATGAATATGAAAATCTCATTAAAGTCCGATGTTATAATACGCTGTGTTGTGACATAAAAAAAAATCTTCCGCTGAGCCTTGGAATAGAGTAAATTGTCTCCCTCGTATCATCCAATCAAAAACTGGCATATAGACGTGAAGTATAATAATAATTATTATACAATTAAGTTGACCTAATTTAACTGTTTTTTGTAATCAGAATTATTTTAAATATAGAGTTGTTGTGGATTTTATTTGAAATTTTGTCTTTGATTTCGTTTTCCATAGAACATTTGTAGAAGTTTAACAAATTAATTTTTTCAATATTCATGAACCTTAGGAATGTGTCATTCTGAAGTACAAAATGTTAGAAGTAGATCTTTGATATCATGTTTTCAAATGGTTTACAATTTTTAAGAACCAAAGATTATGAGCTATATCGTGAGCTTCCATTAACATATGTTAAAGACAGCCTTTTACAGTTAAACATGTTAAATGTACATGTTTTTAGTTTTTATGTCGTTGTCCTAATTTATCATGACATCTACCGCATATTTAATTTCAGCATTATAATTTTTCTAAATTATGTAGAGAACTTTTATGATAATATAAGTTATTTACATTCTCACTTAAGTGGAATTTAGTAGGAGTTAGAATGTAGTTGAATGCATGATGTCAGTAAGCCAATTTAAATGGGTTTGACAAAAGTCAATGATGTTGTCCTTGAAATGCAAAACTAGTAAAAATCATTCGTTGTTACAGGTTGATATTGGTGATTGTAAATAATAATTATTTTCTTAGTTAAACAAGACTTCAAAGGAGACCTTTATGATAATCAGTCAATTCTAATGACGTGATCTGTTACTGTAAAATTCAGATGGTCACATTTCAATTGTTTCTGTGGGACATTGACACAAGTTTAATTGCGCAAAGATCTAGAAATAGCAGAGGTTTAAGACTTCCAATTACTTTGTTTTTGTAATAAAAAATGTAGGGAATATAAAACTGTATAATCATGTATCTTTGAGAAATTTTGTCATACATATCGTTTTTCAAGAAGTTAAACACAACCCTTTTTTAATATCCATGATTCATTATTCTCCGATGTTTGTTTTATTAGAGTATAAAATGTAGAAAGCCGATCTTTGATGGTTGGTCTCTAGTTTATTCCCAATTTTTTACTTGTCACAGGTATATCAAAAGCTAGAAATTACATATTTTAAAGACAGGTATTTATTGTTTGATATTGATATTGTTATTGCTCAGTCAAACATATTGACAAGTCATGAGATTACATAGACATAATGTTTATAATTATTATAAAGACGAATAAGAAGTGACCAAACATTTTCATAGATAATGCCATTGTATAAAAGGATAAGTAGTTCGTAGTTTTCCTAAGAGGAATCCTTGCATAAGTCAAAAGGAAAACTAAATCACCTTCTTATATCTTATATGTTTTACATGTGTTAATGAGTTTACTTTGAAAGAAACATGATGATGCAAAGGTTCTTCAATAATTGAACTATTTTATCGGAAACAGTTATGGTCACTTCAATTACAATTAACAATAGACCATTCTTGTGAAACATGTTAATAACACAAATGGGCGTAGTCCTATAATATACAACAAGTTAAATTGCTGACCTGATAAAAGTTAACCTGCAACAGATATAAGAAATGATCAGACCGGTCATTTGACCACAATCGACTTGAAAAATACATTACACTGAAAATTAGTGTCGCGTCAGTCATACTGAAGGTCGAAATATCTTAAAACTATTATATAAAAAAAAGGTTAATAGTCAAGTTATATTGAAATGGTCATGTCAATGATTTTTTTATTAAATATTGCATACAATATAGCTGTTGAATGTTAAACTTAAACTGTAAACTAAAAGATAATCCAAGGACTTTCATAAATTGTGGTCCTTAATGCTCTTCAACTTCGTACTTTCAACTTTTTTGGGTTCGAGCGTCACTGATGAGTCTTTTGTAGACGAATATACAAAATTTAGTCCTGGTATTTATGATGAGTTTATTTATGTGGGTTTTTTTCTGAAATAGTACTAAAAAAATCAAAAAGTGTGAAAAGTTGGAAAGAATGCATATACAATCGGTGAAACCTTGTCAGTAATAATCAAATATCTTATTGCAAAAGCATAGATTTTTCTGAAAATTGAGATTATTTGAGACATAAACTTTCGTTTGATTGATAAAGGTCACCGACTTCGTTTCTGGTGGTTCTATGTTACCTATACGATTTAAGGCTCACATAGCGATGTCGTTAATTTTATTTTGCCGTTCTTTCCTATCGAAGGTCGGTGTTTTCTCCGGGCACTCCGACTTCCTCCACCAATAAAAACTGGCCGCCACGAAATAGCCCGAAAGCGGTGCTTAAAAGTGGCGTTAAAAACATAAAAAATCAAATCAATATTTTGCCGTTCTGTTGTATTTGGCTCACTTAGAACACATTATGAATGATATATACCGTTTAAATAAAGTCAGTTATTTTTTACATCATTTCAACGACAGACTTATGTATAAACAAACATATTAATTATACTAACAAAAATTTAAATTGGTAATTGGATATTTGGTGCTATTAAGACAAATGTAACACTGTTTTATTGCCGTTTTATGGCGCTTTATAAACGTATGTGCATCTGTTTAAACAGATTTAATGCAGTAATATTTCAGAAAATCAGTAAGACAAATGTAATCTATTCAATTTTTTTGTATAGTTCAACTAGTCAAGGTTGATTTCATAATCTCACTAAAATCTATGACTTAGCCTATTTACAGTACATCTTCGTAGACTTAATTGAACATTAACCGAGCTCTGATTTTCTCTTATAGTAGCTATGGCATGGGTCCCAACTTAGTCTTTTTGTTGTATATATATTCCAATGTATTTTTTTTTCATACATCGCTTCATTCATCGTTCACTGTTAACATTGCAAACGGGCATTGCCAGTGTGTTCAATTGGAAAATTGTAACATGAACTTGTTTAAGATGAATTTATCGTTATTTGTTTAATTTGATTTGTCCTCAATCCTAGTAGTTCGGAGATGTATTATAAGTTTATGTTAGTTTCATTTTGTGTTTGTGCTGTATATTTATTTATTCATCTTTGAAGGCTACTGATTAGAACAGAAGTAAGAAAGTAGTTGGAAGCAGACATAAGACTAGATACCTTATTGAGGTATGTATATAAATGAAATAATGTTGGTGGATAGTTGTCTCGTTGACGATCGTACCACATCTCCTTATTTTTATATTTATACCTAATATTCATGGAAACTTCTTAACGTAAGCAAGGCAAATGTGTATTACAACTGCAGAGTAAGCGTTTAACATTTTTACAACATGTACCATAGCAATAAGTTCGAAAACAATATATCCGATACTCCTTTTCATTAAAGAGTTTGTATGTTAAGAATACATGGAACAGTGCATTTTGTTTTAAGTAAAATATGCCTTTGTAGGAACTAGCGAATGCAACAAAGTTCGACTGATCATAATTGGTATAATCTAAGATACAATTAACCTAAAACGTTTGTTTTAAAGGAATAGTTGGTTATTGCATTTGCAGTGCATATAACTCGTTTTTGTCGTTACAATCTTTGTTATACGTTACGTGGTTGTTCAATGGTTGTTCAATGCATCTCGGTCGTTGTTTTTATTCACTAAATATATCAAGATCTAGTTATTATATTGATTGCGTCCGTATTATTTAACTTGAAATAACGGATATTACAGACAGTGCTGTGTTTATTGCATACTTTGGCGTACGCATTTCTCGATAGTATTGTGTGGAATGGTTTGTTATGTGTCTCTTATCTGTTATCTTTGATTTTTGGTCCCAAACGTGTTTGTCAATACATGTTGTTTACGCTACACAAGTAATTCAAAAATAAATGATTGATATGTGTGCTATATTTTGGGTTACAATCATGGACGAAAATACAATTTGGTGTAAATGAAATGAATGACCGTAAAACTATATTTTTTTAAAAAGGACATGATTGTTCCCAGCATTCAAAAGATGTATTGGAAATGTGTTCGTAAATTAAACTAGTAACTGGGCAAACTTATATCATTGCATACACTTAGGAGAAGTTACAATATATGTAATGATCGATCGTCATTTAATTGTTTTGTTATATCTTGTATTTTTTATATTCCAGTCATGCATTTAACGGATCAAGTTGCGATGAATCAGACATCTTTTGAAAGTAAGTCATATTCTGTGGTTTTTATAAAATTTCGGGTATTTCAAGCATAACACACACACACACAACGACTATATTATACACACACAGTGAGATGTAAATATTGCAGCGCTCTTGTCATTCAGGATTTTCTGTCAAAATGGAATATACAAAACTTGTTATTCTCTGTGTTTATACTTGAAACATATTGTGTTTACCAAGAACATATTGTGTATTTTGGCGTTAATATTGATTCATTTATAGGGTCTTTGCATCGGAACTAAACACATTTATTAAAAAACCAGTTGTTGGCATGACACGGGTTATGTTCTTCTCATATATGTTATAATGGTATGATACTAAAGCCCTAACGGGAAGGATTGTGCCTGATATTCATATGATGAAATCATAATCTTTCAATCAGTTTAATTGACGTCTGGAGCTGGCATGTCAGTTTACTGCTAGTAGTCTGTTGTTATTTATGTATTATTGTCATTTTGTCTATTTCCTTTGGTTACATCTTCTGACATCAGACTCGGACTTCTCTTGAACTGAATTTCAAATGTGCGTATTGTTATGCGTTTACTTTTCTACATTGGCTAGAGGTATAGGGGAGGGTTGAGATCTCATAAACATGTTTAACCCCGCCGCATTTTTGCGCCTGTCCCAAGTCAGGATCCTCTGACCTTTGCTAGTCTTGTATTATTTTAATTTTAGTTTCTTGTGTACAATTTGGAAATTAGTATGGCGTTCATTATCACTGAACAAGTATATATTAGTTTAGGGGCCAGCTGAAGTACGCCTCCGGGTGCGGGAATTTCTCGCTACATTAAAGACCTGTTGGTGACCTTCTGCTGTTGTTTTTTCTATGGTCGGGTTGTTGTCTCTTTGCCACATTCCCCATTTCCATTTTCAATTTTAATTTTACTTATAACTGTTAACACTTATACAATGGCATTTATCTATTGTCTAGCCAAAGCTACATTTTTCACGTTCTAATTTTAAATTCGGTCGAACAATGTATTGTTCCAATCAAAATGTACATCGCCTGTTCAGTAGGATAAGAACTTGTAACTGTATAGACCTTAGTAACAACAATGTCTGTACTGTTCATTGTGAAGTAGACGACTCAATAAACAATTATAGTTATTATCTTTAAATGTCTGACTCATCACTTAAGTACCGGTCTTTGTAAGAATCATGCAGGTTCCTGTTGATAGGCGATTCATGACCCATCTTCAAATGTCTTTATATTTTGTTTATGAGGAGGGTATGGTATGAAAATAAGTTTCATGTATTAATTTTTTTCTTTTGAACCTTGGTTGCCATGGAAACCATCCTTACAAAATGTTGCCTAAATACGTTCATAAGTAGCCTTTGAAAATTGAAATATAAGGGGTTTTAAAGTCCCATAGAAATAAAGTTAATCAATACAAAAAATATGTATATTTACAGTATTGACAAACACAACCCCTAACTATACAAAAACGTTAAAATTTTGAATTTACTAAATAGTTTGTTTCCATAGCAACCATTTAAAAATGTGTTAAAATTCGAAAATGAAAAATTTCAAAAAATCTTTCATTTTAAATCTGTTTATCTCCCAAGACCAACAATACCATGAAATGTCATTGACAAATTTTGAAAGACCACATTCTATATATTGATAAAATAAAAAGAAAGTCGTGTGTTTTTTTTTCTTTAAAAAAATAATTTTAGTCAAAAATTGTCAATTTTCACCAAAATTCAGATTACCAAACAGATGAATACTGAAACATTTTGAACTGAAAAAGCTAAAACATTCCATTTATACGTGCATTTCTGACACAAATTTGGTAATTATAAATGAGAATATATGATTGATAGAGATATTTTGGTAGAGAAGGAATTTTTTTCTCTCTCGGCATGGTGCCACCCCCCCCCCCCTTTTTTTCAAAATTCAAAAAATTATTAAAAATTTAAAAGATGGAATTCAATTGTGAACATTTTGAGCATTAAAACATGAAATTTCTTCAAAGGGTGAGCGCAATAATAGAAACCCCCTACACCATTTTTATACGACCCCAAAAAAAATTTGGGATCGTATAATGGTATTATGTCGTCGTCTGCGTCGTCTACGTCGTCTGCGTCGTCGTCGCCCGAAGACACATTGGTTTTCGGATAATAACTTTAGTTTAAGTGAATAGATCTTCATGAAACTTTTTCAGAAGGTTCAATACCACAAAAGGAAGGTTGGGATTGATTTTGGGGATGATGGTCCCAACCGATTAGGAATTAGGGGCCCAAAGGGGCCCAAAACAAGCATTTTTTTAGTTTCAGGATAATAACTTGTGTAGAAGTATTTCAATTGCTCTGAAATCATATCGCAATGTTTAAAACCACAAGTAGAAGGTTTGGACTATTTTAGGGGTAATGGGGCCAAAGTTTAGGAATTAAGGGCCAAAAAGGGGTCAAAACAAGCATGTTTCTAGTTTCAAGACAATAACTTATGTGTAATTGTATGGATCTCTCTGAAATTGTACTACAATGTTCAATACTGCAATGGAAAGCATGGGATTGATTTTAAGAGTTATTGCTCTAAGGGGGTTTAAAAAAATTGGGGGGGGGGGGGGATTTTTTGTTTACGATTTTTGAAGGGCTTCCTTTTTTTTCAAAATTTTTCAAATTTCGAATTTTGAAAAGTTTCAAGAAGAAATCTTCAATTGCACAGTATTGTGCAATAGATTTGTTAGATCTTTGACCACATTAATTTTGTGACAAAAACCTATATTATTTCAAAAATTTGATCACAATCCAAATTCAGACAGAATCAAGCTTGAATATTGTGACCAAATTTGCCCTAACTGTTCAGGGTTCAACCACTGGGGTCGTATAAAGCTGCGCCCTGCGGAGCACCAGGTTATATATTAAGATCTTTTTTTAGATATGGGGAATGTGTCAAAGAGACAACAACCAAAGCAATCAACAGAAAATAGATGAAAGGCTGAAAACTGAATGAAGGATAACTGCATCCCTAATTACACTTGTTTTGTGCAAATTGAAATTTAAAATCTTTAAGTGCTATTTCATGGTCTTTAAAATTGACTCTGTCCTAGTTTCATAAATTTTGCATCAATGATTATTTGTGTCTTTCAATATATATCAATGAGTGGCTTAAAAATTCCATTTAAATGTTCTTTGTATCTGTCGTTTTTTCTTCAAAAGCAAAAAAATGCATTTTACCCCTATGTTCCATTTTAGCCATAGTGGCTAAGTTTCTTGAAGTACAAGGAAATAAAATACAAAGTTTATACAAGATACTCCCAAGTTGGGCCGAAATCGATTTAGCATATTCAGAAGAAGACTTTTTTTAAAGTAAGCAAACTAGATGAACAAATTGTGAAAAAAATCTTTAAAGGGCTATAACTCCACAGGATTGAATTGACAATTTTGGTCATATAAACTTATTTGTAGATCTTACTTTGCTGAAAGTTGTGCTGTTTACAGTTTATCTTTGTCATTAATAATATTCAAGATAATAACCAAAAACTGCAAAATTTCCGTACAATTAACAATTTAGTGGCCGCAACCCAACAATGGGTTGTTAGATTTATCTGAAAATTTGCTCTCAAGGCTTTAGTGTTTGAGATATAAGCTACACACTGCATGTTACCCCTATGTTCTATTTTTACCAATGGCGGCCATGTTTTTTTACAAAATTGAAAATAAAACACAAACTTTATTCTAGATATCCTAAGGATCATTCAGTTTAAGTTTTACTGGAATTGGTTCAGTAGTTTCAGTGGAAATGTTTCAAATATTTAACACCGAACAGACGACGACGGACGCCAAGTGATGGCAAATTTCACAGTTCCTTTGAAACGGTTAGCTAAAAAAAACTACGTCCGTCCTATTAGAAATAAACTGAAAATAAAAAATTAAAAACTTGTACCATCGAGAGCGCTAACGAGGCCACTTTCCATAAATTTTAATATTTTTAAGGGTCATAACTCTTTAAAAAAAGTCCATTGTCCATCATTATGGAACTCAATTTCGAATTTTTTATTTATAAAAATACTATTTTTGATATAACAAAAATAAAAAAATATTTTATTTTTTTTTGTCTTAAAACAGTGGTTTTGATAAGAAAATAACACTCTGTAAAGATTAGACCAATGGACAGTTTTAAGCTTGGTACAGTGTATCCAATTTCATTAGCTATGGAAAATACATTGCCTTGTATCGTTTCTTTTGTGGACTAGTATACTATTGCGCAGAGTCAGATTATGTACACATAATGGCTGTTACTATTTACCTCCAATGTAAATCGACATGTACATCAAAACCTTTATGCAAACACTTATTTGTCACTATGTCAATTTAACTGGGTTAGAATTGAAATTGAAGAAGAACTACAGAACCTTTCTTTCTATTCTAATATATAATAAATTAATCTAACTTATGTAAAAGATTTGAAATACATGCGGAATGTGTCCATTGGACACAGATGATGCTCCCGCTTGCATATCATAAAAAGTTATAAACGGACATAACTGAAGAACAGTAAAAGTGACACTTACCAATTGTGTACTAACTTTTATGGCGATAAGTATTGTGTAAAAGTTTCATAACATTTTGTTGAGGCAAACTAAAGAAAGAAATACAAAACAAAAAATTCAGCAACTTTTTTCCTGTATAAAGAGGCATTGCATAGAACAGTGAAAGTGACACCACCAAAATTCAAAGTTGATCTGTATATGGTGGTTTTAAGCATTGTGTATAATTTTAATAACATCTGGTAAAGACAAACTACAGTTAGAGAACATAAACGGAAAATTCAGCAATATTTCTATCTGTAAAGGGGCATAACTCTTGGACGGTTTAAGTGACACCACCAAAATTCAAACTAAGTCTGTGTTTTATGGTAATAAGCAATGTGATTAAGTTTCATAACATTTGGTTGAGGCAAACTAAAGATAGAGAACAGAAACAAACTTTGGGACGTACTGAAGGACGGACAAGGGTAAACCTTAATGCCCCCTCCGCTACTGCGGGGGCATAAAAATATGTAAATATAACAATTGATTAAATTAGGCAAAATTCAATGAATGGTCATTGCACATGGTTGTCATAAAGGTTTGAGAATCAAAACAGTATATAATAGTTAGGACCAGCAAATTGTCCTCAAGGCCACAAGGAAAATATGTTTTGAGAACCATAAAAAAAATCGATTATTCTGCCGTATACAAATAATAATCAGTTAGGTTTTTAAAAATAATAATAATAGACAAGCTGTCCTTTTCCACCATATACAATAGAAACATTGACAAATTCTTGCACAATTTAATGTAGATCGTTGGTATATTTTTCCTCAGATAGAACGTGTAGAATTTGTATGCCCCCACCGTAGCAAAGGGGGCATTAAGTTGTAACCTTGTCCGTAAGTACGTCCGTTCCAGAGTTATACCATTATATAAATGGAAAAAAGTGCTGACTTTTTTGTTTCCGTTCTCTAACTTAAGTTCATGAAGTTTGCCACAACCAAATGTTTTGAAACTTATACACAATGCTTATTTCCATAAAATTCAGAACAGTTAGAATGTTATTGGTTTAACATGTACTGTCAATAAGTTATGCCCCTTATAAATTGGAAAAAATGCTGAATTTTCCGTTTCCGTTCTCTCTTTTTCGTCTGTCTGACATAGTTCATCTTACACTGACCTCATTTTCTTAGAACATTGATAATGTTAAGTTAATATGATACTTGTATTAAAATCTTTACATAACACTTACAGAGTTTCAAAAGTAATTCAATGATAAATAAAACCAACCAGACATTTCAGGGTGAACCTTCTTGCTTAACAGATCTTAGTCTAGGTTTAAAGTTTTTAAAGCATTAATCTGTTTCAAAAACCAACAATGAGTTGCATTAAATTGTTCCTGTAACTTTTTTATAGTCATTTTGAAAGACAAAGTATCCTGAGCTGTTTTTTTTTAAATGTTCATTAAGATTTGTTTTTCTAGATAATCATGTTATGCTCATTGTTGAAGGATATACGGTGACCTGTGGTTGTTTATTTCTATGTCTTTGCTCTCTGGTGGAGAGTTAATTGTCTCATTGACAATTACAACACATCGTCTTATTTTTATACATAGACTTACTAGTAATTAAGTTTTGGATTCAACATTATTCTTTTTCACTGACAGCATCAGTCTTAGATACTACAACGGGTTATGCGTATTACCAATTTTTTTTTAAACTTCTGAGAAATCTTACATATAAGATTGAAGGGAGGGGGTACATATGATGCCCTCAACTTTAGAAGTTGTGTTATGCTTAAATTCTTAAAATACTTAGTTCACAAGTAAACTAAATGAGACACCACGTTTTTTTTCAACAAATTTTATAATTTTGAAAAAAAAAAAAATTGAAAAAAAGGGGGTGGACCATACCCAGAGTGATGATTTTTCATTTTGTACAAGTCTATCTTCATTTACTATATATTTTTGTTTAAAATTAACAAATGCCTGTCAGAATTGTACATATAAATGGAATATTTTAGCTTTTTAAGTAACTAAATGTTTGATTATTCATCTGATTGTTAATCTGAATTTTGGTGAAAATTGACAATTTTTGACAAAATTTTTTTTTTTAAAGAAAAAAAACGCACGACTTTCTTTTTATTTTATGAATATATAGAATGTGGTCTTTCAAAATTTGTCAATGACATTTCATGGTATTGTTGGTCTTGGGAGATAAACAGATTTAAAATTTAGGAGTTTTTGAAATTTTTCATTTTCGAAATTTAACACATTTTTAAATGGTTGCTATGGAAACAAACTATTTAGTAAATTCACAATTTTAATGTTTTTGTATAGTTTGGGGTTTTGTTTGTCAATACTGTAAATATACATATTGTTTGTATTGATTAACAATATTTCTATGGGACTTTAAATTCCGTTATTTTATATTTTCAAAAAGGGTCTTTTTTCACATATTCAAGCAAAATGTTGATTTGATGGTTACCATGGCAACGGGCATAATACAAGGAAAATAAAGACAGAATTTTACTCATCTACCAAAGTTCTTATGATATAGGGCAAAAAAAAATTACTTCTGTGACATGTCATGAATCACCTTCTGCATGATTTTTACAAAGACAGGTAATAAGATTATGCTGTATGATGATCTCTTGTTTCCTTGGTGTACTTTCAACTTTTAGTTATTTCAGACAATCCATGTTAGTATTACTACAAGCAACTCATTTAAATGAAATAAAAAAAGTACAATGAAAATGTAATAAAGTCATATATAAAATAATTTGCTTAATTGTCTTTATGCTTTAGCACAATTTTGAAAATCATTATCATATAAAGTGTCAGTTACGATGAGACACAACATATTTGATATGTTTGCTGTTCGCTCACAATAATCAAGATGATTACTTAAATTGAGAATAGAAATGGGGAAAGTATCAAAGAGACAAGACTCGACCAAAGAGCAAAAAACAAGCGAAAGCCACTAATGGGTCTTCAACACAGCGAGAAAATCCCACACCTGGATTTGGAAAAAACTGTGTACTAGTTCAGTTGAAAAAGATGTCATACTAAACTCCAAAACATATAAATGAACTAAAATTTTTAAAAAAAAACGTACATTACAAACAAAGACCAGTGGCTCCTGACTTCGGACAGGCACAAAAATGCAGCTGAATTAAAAATGTTTTATGAGATCTCAACCCTCCCCCTATACATTTAGCCTATGCAGAATAAAGAAACACACAGCAATATGCACAGTAATTCCCAGTTTAAAAGAAGTCCGAGTCCGATGTCAGAATAGGTAACAAAAGAAACTTAGTAGAATGACAATGATACATAAAATAACAAAGGACTACTAGAAGTTACTGAAATATCAGTTTCAGACCTCAATGAAACTGACCGAAAAATTATGTCTTCACCATATGAAAATCAAGCACAATACTTCCCTTTAGGGATTTAGTAGCATACCATCATAAAATATATTAGAATAACATAACCCGTATTATGCCAATAACTGGTTTTAGAATAAATGTGTTTATTTCCGACACAAAGACCCTATGAGTGAATCAATATTAATACCAAAATAAGCCATCTTAAATTACCTGACATCAATATCGTAGCTATATCACTTCTTAATTAGTCTGTTTAAAGGTTAGGGTTAGATTTTGAGGTGAATGCCGACATTTTTGTGCTTTTTATAGAATATTACCATAAAAAATGGATGTGAAATACCTGAACGTATAAAATGTCTGCATGAAAATAAATGTTCACGGATGATGTCCTTGTCTTTTCTATGTCAATTATTTTGCCTTATCTTTTCATGTTTTATATACTATGAACTTATTTGGGTATTATCTCAATTTGAATTGTTTTACATTTTGTAATGCTGGGTCCATTTATAACCCGTTATACAGTATCGTTGTGAATAGATTGAAAGTTGTACACACATTTAAGCATCAAATACAACCCTCAACATGTAGTATAAAGATAAAACAATAATCTAGAACTTGTGTATTCTGTCATGATCTTCTTGATATATGGTTGTTGCTTAAAGGGAAGACATTGATTCAAACTAAGTTCATCAATTTTAGTTATCATAAGTTATTTTGATTTTAACCTGATTTGAAACAATCGTTACAATCTTTGGGATTCGTTACTTGGTTGTCCAATGCATCTCAGTCGTTGTTTTTATTCACTAAATATATCAAGATTTAGTTATTTGTTGATTGCATCCGTTATATTTATCTTGATATAACGGATATCACATGAAGTGCTGTGTATACTGCATACTTTGCGTACACATTACTTTTAGATAGAAGTGTGGGATGGTTTGTTATATGCCTCTTATCTGTTACATTGCATCTTCGATTTTTGGTCCCAGACAAATTGCCTTTGATCAAACACACATAATGTCATTAAGAGTTTTTATAAACTATTTGCCCTTTACAAATCCTACAGCCTTATACAACAAACGTGTTTGTCAATATATATTGTTTACGCCACAAAGTTAATTAAAACATAAATGATTGATAACAAACATTGACGAAAATACAATTTGGTGTAAATGAAATGAATGACTATAAAGCCATTATCTTTAAAAAAAAAAAGGACATGATTGTTCACAGCATTCAAAAGATGTATTGGAAATGTGTTCGTAAATTTAATGAGTATCTGGGCAGACTTATACTGTTGCATACACTTAGGAGAAGCTACAATATATGTAATGATCGATCGTCAGTTAATTGTTTTGTTATATCTTGTATTTTTTATATTCCAGTCATGAATTTTACGGATCAAGTTGCGATGGATCAGACACTTTTTGAAAGTAAGTCATATCATGTGGTTTTTATTAAACTTCCGCTTTTTCAAGCATACCACACACACACACATATACATACACACACACACACACACACTATCTTGTACACACACAATGACATGTAAATATTTCAGCGCTCTTCATTCAGTATTTTCTGTCAAAATAAAATTATACAAAGTTTGTGATCGTCTGTGTTTATACTCGAAACATATTGTGTTTACCAATAACATATTACTAATAACTGTTAACACTTATACAAATGCATGTATCTATTGTCTAGCCAAAGCTATATTTTGTAAAATTCTAATTTTAAAATCGGTCGAAAAATGTGTTGTTCCAATCAAAATGTATATCGCCTGTTCAGTAGCATTAGATCTTGTAACTGTATAGACCTTAGTGACAAAAGTGAGAAAGACGATTCAATAAACAATTATTTGAGTGCAAACATTGTCGATCTTCTGATGATCCTTTTTTCGCGTCAACTCAGGTTGAACCAATTTTTAACAATCTACACTTCTTTGCGCCATACGGTTACGGTATAAATTGTGTATCATTCGCTTATTTTACATCCGAGAACCCAATCATAGTTATCATCTTTAAACGTCGAACTCATGACTTTAAAGAGGGTTTCAATATTGATATCAATACAATTATGCTGTATAATTATCTCTTGTTTCCTTGGTGTACTTTCACCTTTTAGTTACATTTGTATTTCAGACACTCCATGTTAGTATTACTACAAGCAACCCATTTAAATGAAATAAAAAAGGACAATGAAAATGTAATAAAGTAATATATCAAATCATTTGCTTAATTGAGTTGATGCTTTAGCACAATTTTGAATACCATTCTAACATGACGTCCTTCAAACGCTTTGAGTACACACCCGTGGTAAAATATGAATATATTGCCAGTGCTGTTCCGATTGTACTCCCACGTCATATGCTTTTTTATGAATGAGATACCCGACGTCATAGAACAATGACGTTAGAATGTAAGCATTTTACGGGAAAATACACGCTTGTGAATCCGAAAATCATCACAAGGAAACATACACAAATAATGCTAAAATGTGGCAAAAGCCTTTTATTGTACATCATATAAGACGTATAAATAAATTATCATTCAAATTCATCCAAAACTGTCTAAATACATTATTTTAAATAGTTGAAGCATGTCACTAATGCAGTTTGCTCCGTTTTTTACGCTAGTTTATTAGTGCGTTTATTTATGGGAACGGCAAATATTTGCCTACACCTAGAGCGCTTCGATCCAAAAGAATTGCCGTATGTGTCCTATCAGAATCGAAATAATTCATGGGGGCTTGAATATATCTAGATTTTACCACGGGTTGTCCCTTTATGCCGATATTTTACCCCTCGCTATCGCTCAGGGGTAAAATATTTGTCATAAAGGGACAACCCGTGGTAAAATCACGATATATTCAAGCCCCCATGAATTATTTCTTAATTATCATATAAAGTGTCAGTTACGATGAGACACAATAGTTTGATATGTTTTCAGTTTGTTCACAATAATTTATATGATTCATAAAATTGAGAATGGAAATGGCGAATGTGTCAAAGAGACAACAACCCGACCACAGAGGAAAAAAACAATCGAAGGTCGCTGGGTCTTCAACACAGCGAGACAATCCCACACCTGGAGGCGGACGAAAATGTGTACTAGTTCAGTTAAAAAGGACGTCACACTAAACTCCAAAACATATTAATGAACCAAAATTTAAAAAAAACATACATTACTAACAGAGGCCAGAGGCTCCTGACTTTGGACAGGAGCAAAAAAAAAAGCTGGGTTAAACATGTTTTGTGAGATCTCAACCCTACACATCTAGCCTATGTAGAATAAACAAAACACAGCAATATGCACAGTAAACCCCAGTTTAAAAGAAGTCCGAGTCCGATGTCAGAATAGGTAACAAAAGAAACTAAGCAAAATGACAATGCTACATAAACTAACAAAGAACTTCTAGAAGTTACTGACATGCTAGTTTCAGACCTCAATTAAACTGATTGAAAGATTATGTCTTCATTATATGAAAGTCAAGCACAGTCCCTTCCGTTACGGATTTAGTATCATACCATCATAAAATATATAAGAATAACATATCATGCCAAACACTGGTTTTAGAATAAATGTGTTTATTTCCGATGCAAAGACCCTATGAGTGAATCAATATTAATACTAAAATAAGCCATCTTAAATTACCTGACATCAATATCGTAGTTATATCACCTCTGAATAATTGTGTTTAAAGGTTTGGTTACATTTTGAGGTGAATGCCGACATTTTGGTGCTTTTTTATAGAATATTATCAAAAAGTTTGGATGTGAAATATACCCGAGCGTATAAGATGTCTGCAAGTTGATTAATATTTACGGATGATGTCCTTATCTTTTTCTATATCGATTATTTTGGCTTATCTTTTCATTTTTCATATATGAACTTATATGGGTATTATCTCAAATTAAATTGTTTTACATTTTGTAATGCTGGGTCCTTTGATAGCCCATTATACGGTATCGTTGTGAATAAAATGAAAGTTGTTCACACATTCAAGCATCAAATACAACCCTCAACATGTAGTATAAAGATAAAACAATAATCTAGAACTTGTTTACTCTGTCATGATCTTCTTGATATATGGTTGCTACTTAAAGGGAAGACATTGAATCAGACTAAGTTCGTCATTGTTAGTTATCAAGTTATTTGGCTTTTAACCTGATTACAAACAATCGTTACAATCTTTGTGATACGTTACATGGTTGTTCAATGCATCTCAGTCGTTGTTTTTATGTACTAAATATATCAAGATTTAAATACTATATTGATTGCATCCGTATTGTTTAACTTGAAAAAATGGATAGCACATATAGTGCTGTGATTATGTATACGTTGGCGCAAACAGTTCTTTTCAACAGTATTGTGTGGGATGGTTTTTTATGTATCTCTTATCTGTTATTTTTTATTCTTGGTCCCAGACAAATGTAATGTCAGTCAGAGTTCTTATAAACTTTTTGCCCCATACAAATCCTACAGTCCATATGCAACAAACGTGTTCGTCAATATATATTGTTTACGCTTTACAGTTAATTAAAAAATAAATGATTGCTATGTGTGCTGTTTTCGGATTTCAGACAATGACGAAAACTTATTTGGTGTAAATGAAATTAATAACTGTAAAACTATCATTTTGAAAAGAGAACATAATAGTTCACAGCATTCAAAAGATGTATTGGAAATGTGTTCGTAAATCAAACGAGTGTCTGGGCAAATTCATACCACTGCATACACTAAGGACATTGTAGGAGAAGTTACAATATATGTAACGATCGATCGTCAGTTATTTTTTTTTTATTTGTTATTTATTGTATTTTTTATATTCCAGTCATGAATTTTACGGATCAAGTTGCGATGGATCAGACACCCTTTCAAAGCAAGTCATATTCTGTGGTATTTATTAAATTTCCGGTATATCAAGCGTAACACACACACACACACACTTTCTTGTACAGACACATTGAGATATAAATATTTCAGCGCTCTAGTCATTCAGGATTTTCTGTCAAAATGGAATATCATTACTTGTGATCGTCTGTGTTTATTCTCGAAACATATTCTGTTTATCAAGAACATATTACGTATAACGGTAAAAGGATATACAAGGGCATTTATCTATTTACTAGCCAAAGCTACATTAAAATTTGTCTTGTAGCAAGAAAACAAGTTCGACGACACTATTTTCTTTATATTATATCAAAGCATTATATAAAACCTATCTTCTCATATTTTATTTTAAAATTTGATCTCATAGATTTATTGTTATTCACAAAAAAGTGTTTTTGTCATGAATTATTTTTGCAAATTTGGGCAATGTTTCACATATTTTGGTCTGTGTTTACCAAAAAATATTACTTATAACTGTCAACACATCTACAATGGCATTTTTCTATTGTCTAGCCAAAGCTATATTTTGTCACATTCTAATTTAAAATTTGGTCGAACAATGTATTGTTCCAATCGAAATGCATATCCCCTTATCAGTAGGATAAGGACTTGTAACTGTATAGACCTTAATGACAACTGTGTCATTACTGTTTATTGTGTAGTAGACCACTCAATAAACAATTATTTGAGTGTAACGACTATCGATCTTGTGATGGTCCCTTTCATAGTCAACTTAGGTTGTAACAAAAATCAACACTTCTATACGCCATACGGTTACGGTATTATTTGTATATCATTCGCATATTTTTACATGCGACATCCTAATCATATTTATCATCTTTAAATGTCTTACTTATAACTTTTAAGGGGGGTTTGATATTGATATCAATAAGATTATGGTGTATACTTATCTCTTGTTCCCTTGGTGTACTTTCGCCTTTTACTTATTTCAGACAATCCATGTTAGTATTACTACAAGCAACTCATTTAAATGAAATAACAAAGTACAATGAAAATTTCAGAAAGTCATATAGAAATGTATTTGCTTAGTTGAGTTTACATGTATGCTTTAGCACAATTTTGAAGACCATTATCATATTAAGTGTCAGTAACGATGAGACACAACAAATATGATATTTTTGCTGTTGGATCACAATAATTTATATGATTCATAAAATTGAGAATGGAAATGGCGAAGGTGTCAAACAACCCGATCAAAGGGCAAAAAAGAGCTGAAAGCCACCAATGTGTCTTCAACACAGCGAAAAATCCCGCACCTGTAGGCGGACAAAAATGTGTACTAGTTCTGTTAAATTGGACGTCACATTAAACTCCAAAACATATAAATGAACTAAAATTTAAAAAAAAAAGGACTAACAAAGGCTCCTGACTTTGGACAGGCGCAAACATGCGGCGGGGTTAAACATGTTTTGTGAGATCTCAACCCTCCCCCTATAACTCTAGCCTATGTAGAATAAACAAACTCACAACAATACGCACAGTAAAACTGATTTTAAAAGAAGTCTGAGTCCGATGTCACAATAGGTAACAAAAGAAACTAAGCAAAATGACAATGATACATAAATTAACAAAGGACTACTAGATAAAGGCAACAGTAGTATACCGTTGTTCAAAACTCATAAATCCATGGACAAAAAACAAAATCGGGATAACAAACTAAAACCGAGGGAAACGCATTAAATATAAGAGGAGAACAACGACATAACACTAAAATGTAACACACATAGACAAAATCCCACGAGAATAACAAATATAACATATATATATAACATCAAAACCAAATACATGAATTTGGGATAGACAAGTACCGTGACACGTCTTATCGCAATGTGAATTTACACTCAAAAATAAGAGAAAACAAACGACACAACGTTATAATGTAATACACACAGAAACGAACTATAATATAACAATGACCATATTCCTGACTTGGTACAGGGCATTGTTAAAGGAAAAAATGGTGGGTTGAACCTGGTTTTGTGGCATGCCAAACCTCGCACTTTCATGGCCATGTGAAATATAACATCAAAATGACAACACAGGACTACAATATAAATAAATTGGAGAACACAATTGACAAAGAATCACACGAACAACGAAGTTACTGACATACCAGCTTATTATGTCTTCATCATATGAAAATCATACACAATACCTCTCGTTAGGGATTTAGTATCAAACCATCATACAATATATGAGAAGAACATAAGCCGTATCATGCCAATAACTGGTTTTCGAATAAATGTGTTTATTTCCGATGCAAAGACCTTATGAGTGAATCAATAGTAATACCAAAATATGCCATCTTTAATGACCTGACAACAATATCGTAACTATGTCTCTTCTGAATAAGTCGGTTTAAATGTTTGGTTAGCTTTTGAGGTGAATACCGACATTTTTATGCTTTGTATAAAATATTACCATAAAAGATTGGATGAGAAATACCTGAACGTATAAGATGTCTGCATATTGATTTATATTTACGAATGATGTCCCTTTTTTTATGTCAATTATTTTGGCTTATCTTTTCATTTTTCATATATGAACTTATTTGGATAACATATCAATTTGAATTGTTTTTCATTTTGTAATGCCGGGCCCTTTTATAGCCCATTATAAGGTATCGTTTTGAATAAATTGAAAGTTGTACACACATTCAAGCATCAACCCTCCATACGTAGAATGAAGATAAAACAATATTCCAGAACTTGTGTATTCTGTCATGATCTTCTTGATATATGGCTGTTGCTTAAAGGGAAGACATTGAATCAGAGATTCAGTTAATGAATTTAAGTTATCATAAGTTATTTTGATTTTAACCTGATTTGAAAAGTCTGAACAAAAACATTTGGTTTGTGATTTGATTATCAATAAACCAACTATCCACCAAAGATCTAATGAAGTGAATGCAAGTAATTTTAAGAACCGTACGGTCTTAAAAAATGAGAAAAACCAATACCGTATACATGTAGTCGGCTTAAAAGGCCCCGAAATGAACAATATGAAACAATTCAATTGAGCAGACGAACGACCTAATTTAATTATAACAAAACAAGTTACGAAAATGTAAATATGACAAACGTACACCAAATACAACCACTGAACTACAGGATCCTGACTTGGGGAAGGCACATACAGACAGAATGTGGCGGGATTAAACATGTTTGTGAGCGCACAACCCTCCCCTCACCTCAAATTATATTTCTGTGAAATAACCATGTCTAGTCTGCTGAGTAGAGCCGCATTTTATTATATAAATAACTCGTTTGCTTTGTACTGTTTTCATGTGTGTTATTAAGAAAGGTTTATTATTTCAGTCAACTTTTAGACTTACCCACGGGGGTTAATACAGTAATATTCTGGAGTATCAGTGTCACAGATGACCTAAAATATGTTTTAATTGTTCATGTCTCATTCCATTATTGTTTGTGCGAAAAATATTGACGCTTAGTGTGTTTTATAAATACGTTGAAAAATAAAGATTTCATATCCGAATGCTAAAGTTACCTTTCTTTATACATATCGAGTGTACATAAGCAAACATATCATATGTATGAGGAATATTTGCTAAAATACTACGTTAGAACATGATATATCTGTTCTGTTACTAATGACCGCGCGCGCATGATGAATATTTGTGTTATAAGAACATTGATATTTACGGAATTAAACAAAACCCTACTAATACAGAAAGGAAATTAGAAAAAGAAGTAGAATTGAATTAGTAATTATTAGAATTGTAAAACAGTATAATAAAAATGATATCTATATTTAGAGCAATTATATAATAATAATATAAAGAGATGTACAAAGAAGAATACCAAGATAATGTTCGTTCATTTGTTGACATTAATTCTTCATGAAATAACCATGTTTAGTCTGCTGAAAAGTGTTATTTTTGTTAGAGTAAATTTAATATGTTATTGCTTTCGCTCAATCGATTTATGACTATCAGACAGCGGTATGCTACTGTTGCCTTTATTTATTGATAGTGATGTCCAAATCTCTTTAAATGTATTTGCAGGTCATTTTTGGCGTTTTAGCATACGCCTGGTGTCCTGAAGAAATTTCGATACAGAGGTCAGGGTATCTGGATCAGCTGGATCTCTTAGACGGGTGCCGTATGTGGAGTAGGATCTGCTTACCCTTCAGGAGCACCTGAGATCACCCCTAGTTTTTTGGTGGGGTTCGTGTTGTTTATTCTTTAGTTTTCTATGTTGTGTCGTGTGTGCTGTTGTTTGTTTGTCTTTTTCATTTTTAGCCATGGCGTTGTCAGTTTGTTTTAGATTTATGAGTTTGACTGTCCATTTGATATCTTTCTTTCCTCTTTTAGACATGTTAGAGTTATTTTCTTCTGAAAACACAACGACTGGAAACATTACCGATTTACCAGCTTCGGGCAAAATCGTTGTAGATTATTCTGGTGATTTACCGGTACCAGATAGAACAGTTCCCGTAGACAAAAATGCTGTTGGCTATGTAACTATGGTGAATAAGTATTGCGACTCGATGTTTCAAAGTGAATTCCACAAAATTGCTTACATAGGAATGTCTATTTTCTTCATTATGCTTATATTTATTGGTAACATTTGTGTTTTAATCTTATCTTCGATTTTGAAAGAATTTAGATCACCAATGTTTTCCACACTTTTACGTTTTTCTATCATATTGACTCGTGGAATCGACCTGTTATTCTACAGTCTGGCGCAATATTCGCGGATGTTTAGTTTCATTTTTAAGTCAGCGTTTAAATGCATTATAATTAGTTATGTTAAGGGATGTATTGCAAATGTAATTAGCATACATCTATGTCTACTGGCTGGTCAACGTATCTATATGTCTCTATTTCCCCTCAAGTCACATGTAAAACACACAAAAACAAATGTTCTTCGATGCATTTTCTGTATTTACATTTCATGTGTTCTAATTGAACTGCTAAAGGGTGTTCAAGGTTCACGGGATTGCATTGTCAGTAGCTATGGTACTGATGTGTCAACTATTTTTAAGACAAATGCAGATTTCATTGTTCTTAACCTGATGGTAATAGTTTTATTATCAGCCTGTATGCTATCAGGGATAGTTCAGAGGTATGTATTACCAAGACTAACTCAGTCTGCATCACACAAAAAACACAATATCGCATAGCTTCAATAGTTATAACTTTATATCTCATTTTTTACTGCCCATTTAAGATTGTGGGTCTGGTTTTACAGTTTATGTGCAGATCCGACGTACGTAGGAGCAATTGCATTTACTTCTTCTGCGGCACAATTCATGCTCGGTGTATTAAATCCTATTATGTTGTGTCTTAGGGTTCCAGAAGCAGAAAGGGCTTTGAAAAACAAATGTTGTAGTTGCATCGCTAATCTTCAAAAGAATTTTATCTATTAGGGACAAAATGACATTGGTATTAACAACGATTGTAAAAATCGGAAATGTGACTAGATATATTTAGACACAGACGTTTGTAACCTTTTCATGATGGGAAAATATATATAGAATAACAGGTAGTGTCGTTTTTGATACTGACTATATTGATATGAACTAATACAAGAGGGGGAAGATACCACAGGGACATTTGAGCTCATAACATTAGCTACAAAGTTATGGCTAAACAAGTAAAAGTAAAACAGACAAACAATTATACACAAAACTCAACATAGAACCGTTCAGAATGGCAATTTTAGCAGTACTATTTGCGTTTGGGTAAACTCCACGATCTGTGTGTCGATTTATATATTAAAACAATAAAACAAAATGAAAACTATTCTAAGGTTTAAAAAACATAAAGTGCCAGAGGTATATTTTGGGAAACCACAAGCAAATCAATTTTGTTTTCACCTTGTTTTTAAAATCTCACATAAAAACAAAACAATTTGAAGTTTGAAAACCTTAAAATTGACTGGAATTGCGGATGGACCCACAAAATTAAATCCTTCCATGCATACACAAAATTTAATTATTTCCCTGCGGCAAAGTTGACCTTTATGTTTTTTTCCACATATGATTTTATTTGTATGTCTTTAAAAAAATGATACTGCAACGTAAAAAATAAACAATCTCCCAACCAACCATCAATTCAGAGATCAACAGACGATAGGTTAACATTCAATTTGGTTGTGAAACGTATGTTTGTACTTTATTCCAATAAATTGAAAGTTAATAAGTTCTCATTTACCCAATCCTTGGCGACCAGTGTATAACGGTAATTAAATTCTTTTCACCAATCAATCGAAAAAGATACAGATTTTCTATTGCAAAATATCAAAAAAGAAGCAAAACCTAAATTTGTTCTGAAATTTCACGTGAAAAGGACAAATTAACAGAACAGAAAACAAGTCTGGTATTGATAGAGTTAAGCCGCATGTGAAATGTGACACGTAGATCTAGTTAAAAACGGTGAATGTAAAACTTCGGTTTTGTCAATTAAACGCATCACTCCGTTAATGTAATATGTGTGTGAGGAGCACAAATTACTCATAAAGTAATGGTATTTAATTTATTTTGATCTATATTGGAAAGATTTTCAGTATGCACACGAACTATTAAGAAACTAAGAAACTATTTCTTGGCGTAAAGTTATTTGGTCTTTCTGTGAAGTTCCTAGTTTCAAAGAAAACACAGAAAAAGAATATTAAATTGTATTCGCTAATTATCAGATTCAAAGCTTAAAGCTTAGATTGAGTTTTATATAGTTCGTCTGGATTTAAAAAAATAGATGTTCGTTTCTGAAATTATCGAGAAAACACATTTTTACTAATGAAATTTTCATTAACAGATAATGATTCTTAGTAGTTGAAAAATATTATTCAGTCGTGTGCAAAATGTTTTTCGACAATTTTGTTCCAAAAAATATGGTATGGTTTTAAAGTAATAAAGAATAATTGAAAATAGGACAATCGAACTTTGATACAAAAATCATTATTATCATTTGTTCATAGCGAACATATTAATATAAATATACATGAAAAGCAAAATGTCTTGTAAGATAATTGTCTGTTCAAAAATTAGTTTGGAACGGAAAATATGTACTTACTATTTTGTGAGCCAGATACGTTAGTATTGACAAGTAATATCAGAAAAATACTGAAAAGAATCTTACAAGTAAATCTGAACATTCTGGTATAGTTATGTTAACAAAAACATACCAATATTCTTATATGATCGTTTATTTATATAGTACATTAAAACCTAAATCCTATGAAATGTGGGAATCACTTGAACATATGTTTTCGCGGAAGATCCGCTTAACCTGCTGGCCGGATTGATATTCATTTATTTTATTTTATTAAAGAAATTATAGATTTACAGGGCACCACCTGAAACAAATCAATTAAGTTTCTCGTGTTAATCCCCGATTATAATTAATTTCTATTCAGAGCACATACTTATTGATATTGCATAATGTTTTGCACTACCAATATTATATAATAATAACATGTAAACTGCTCAAAAATGTTCGGTTATTACGCAGTATCTAACGTTAACGTGTACTTTTTAAAGAAGTTAAACCTAGCTACATCTCTTTTAAATGGTTTTTCTATTTACGTTGGTATGAAATGCAATGGGCGATAAAAAATATAAAAATGCATTTACAATTGACGGTGGGACAATATTGAAACTATATGACCACTTGTTTAGAAGGGATACAAGCATTTAAAAAAAATCTACAGATGGGTGTGGTCCTAACCTTGCCAAAAGTTAACTTAGAGCAGACTTGTTGACTGCTTTCTAAGTTAACTTGAGAATTTATAACCAGACAAGCAAGTTAACTTCGTCGTTGGTGGACCAGAATTACGGTCTGCTTTTTTAGGACCGCACCAGACCTATCGACAGGTCTGCTCCAGATCAGACCTTCGACAAGTCTGCTTTTGACCAGTCCTGAGGACAGGTCTGCCCCAAACCAGACCTGTGGACAAGTCTGCTTTTGACCAGTCCTGAGAACAGGTCTACCCCAGACCGGACCTGTGGACTGGTTTGCCCAAGACCAGACCTGTGGACAATATAAAAAAACTATCCACAAAAGACCAAAATGAAACAGACATTAAAATCTATAGGTCACCGTACGGCCTTCAACAATGAGCAAAACCCATACCGCATAGTCAGCTATAAAAGGCCCCGATAACACAATGGAAAATAGTTCACACGAGAAAACTAACGGTCTTATTCATGTAAAAAAAATGAACGACAAACAAATATGTAATACATAAACAAACGACAACCACTGAATTACAGGCTCCAGACTTGGGACAGACACATGCATAAATAATGTGGAGGGGTTAAAAATGTGAGCGGGATCCCAACCAGTGGTATAACAATACAACATACGAACGAACTATAAAAATCAGTTGAAAAAGGCTCAACTCATCAGATGGACAAGCAAAGTCTGTCCCAGACCAGACCTGTGGATAGGTCTGCTTCTGACCAGACCTGTGGACAATTCTGCTATTGGCCAGACCTGCGGACAGCACTACTTACGACAGATTATCGTGTTTAAGAGTTTTCATATCAGACTTCAGCTTTAATTTAAATATGTCAACATCATTCGATTTTTTTTCCCCAAGATACATTGTAGCAAATTGCTTTACTCGCTAGACTCTACTAGATATTATACATATCAACAAAATTCCTTTTTTCAATTTTATATATTCTTATATACATAAACCAATGGCTATACAATCACATAGACCTATAATAAAGGAAATGAGAGTGTTTCCTTTATTAGAAGGCGGATAGAAAGGTTATCCAACGTATCGGAAGAATATTCTTATAGTCATAGGATATCAACATCATTGTCGACGTTGCTTCGTTCCCCGGATTTTACCTGTCTTTTCCTAAATTTTACTTTATGCTTTTATACACTGATACATGCATGCATATATTTCATTGTTATTCAACTTGTTTGCATTGGATTTATATTCCAACGAAAATTGACCAGTGTCCGGATACATACCGTGTGGTAAAACCTGTCAGATTTGTCGAGAGACTTGTCTTTGCCGAAAAAATTGATGTATGGGACGTCTCAAAAATATACTCAATGTACATGTGCACTTGAATGAAATAGTTGCCACTTGACCTTTAACTTCATCAAATCAACCGACATAATAGATTAACAGTATACTGTTCCAAGAAGAGAACCTTATATACTTTTATTAAAAAGTACAAATGAATTCAGACATGTCAGTGTTGGTACTTGGATGGTGCGGTCTTATAGTTTTGTTTTACACACCATCCTGAACTACAATATCTAGTGATTGTTCAATATTATGAATACAGAGATGAAATGCTGACACTCTAAATTTATGCAGAAAAATTTTTGCACTAATTGCTTTCCAATATTATTGCTTATACATTTGCTGTCCTACTAAAATGTGAACAGGAACGCCAGGAAAAGACATGAAGGTGCCAGTTACGTATCAATATGTTGAATAAAAGGACATTCTGGCATCCCCAATTTATGCGAAAAAAAATTTGTTGTTATAGTATTGCAATATTGCTGTTCATTGTATAATACATTGAATCCTGACAAAAAAAAATATGGCTGATTTACTATGCAGGTATATAGACTTACAAATTAAAGTGCACATATGGTCAGTTTTGGTTAATAAGGTGAAATAATGTTGTTGTACAAGTCAGTATGAGGTATCAAAACTACTGAAATTTTGTTACGTATTAATATTTTGAAAAAAGGAAGACATGCTAGCACCCTTAATTTATGTGAACAAAAATTTGTTGTTATTGTATTGCAATATTGCTGTTCATTGTATTACCAGGGGTTCTACTTGTACAAGTTATTTTATTTACTTGAAGAAGTAAAAATAAATATACACATATAAGTAAATAAATAATGTTTAAGTACTGTAGTCTGCCTTTAATTTTTTTCAAAAAATTACTTGTAAAATTACTTGTAAAAGTAATTTTTCATACAATCCCACAAAAGTCTTCAAAATTTGAGATGTGAATTCATTTTAAAAAGAAGATGTGGTATGATTGACAATTATACAACTGTCCACAAGAGACCAAAATGACAAAATATGGCTGAATTACTATGCGGGTAAATATATTTTGTTAGGTATCAATATTTTGAATAAAAGGAGGACATTCTGGCACCCTTGATTTAAGGGAACAAAAATTTGTTGTTATTGTATTGCAATATTGTTGTCCATTGTATTATACATTGAATCCTGAGATAAAAAAAATTGGCTGATTTACAATGCGGGTATATAGATTTACAAATAAAAGTGCACATATAGTCAGTTTTGGTCAACGCTATCAAATAATTTTGTTGTACAAGTCAGCATGAGGTATCAAAACTATTGAAATTTTGTTATGTTTCAAAATTTTAAATAAAAGGAGGACATTCTGGCACCCTAAATTTATGCGAACAAAAATTTGAAAAAAATATTGCTAATTTACTATGCGGGTATATAGATTAACAAATAAAAGTGCACCTACATGTATGGTCAGTTTTGGTCAATGCGGTCAAATAATGTTGTTGCACAAGTCAGCATGAGGTATCACAACTACTGAAATTTTGTTACGTGAAAGGAGGACATGCTGGCACCCTTAGTGTATGCGAACACAAATTTGTTGTTATTGTATTGCAATATTGCTGTCCATTGTATTACAGTCAGGGGTTCTACTTGTACAAGTTATTTTTATTCACTTGAAGAAGTAAAAAACATATACACATATAAGTAAATAAAGAATGTTTGAGTAGTCTGCCCTTAATTTTTTTCAAAAAATTACTTGTAAAAGTAAACTTTTCTTACAATCCCACAAAAGTCCTCAAAATTGGAGATGTGAATTCATTTTAAAAAGAAGATGTGGTATGATTGCCAATTATACAACTGTCCACAAGAGACCAAAATGACACAATATGGCAGATTTACTTTGCGGGTATATAGATTTACAAATAAAAGTGCACATATAGTCAGTTTTGGTCAACGCTATCAAATAATTTTGTTGCACAAGTCAGCATGAGGTATCAAAACTATTGAAATTTTGTTATGTTTCAAAATTTTAAATAAAAGGAGGACATTCTGGCACCCTAAATTTATGAGAACAAAAATTTGAAAAAAAATATTGCTGATTTACTATGCGGGTATATAGATTAACAAATAAAAGTGCACATATGGTCAGTTTTGGTCAATGCGGTCAAATAATGTTGTTGCACAAGTCAGCATGAGGTATCAAAACTACTGCAATTGTGTTACGTAAAAGGAGGACATGCTGGCACCCTTTAGATTATACGAACACAAATTTGTTGTTATTGTCTTGCAATATTGCTGTCCATTGTATTATGCATTAAATCCTGACATACAAAATATGGCTGATTTACAAAAATTTGTAGTCATGTGTTAAAATGATGCTTTCATTTTGTATAGAAAATTCTATCCTGAAATTAAAATATTTCTGATTGTGCCTAGCATAGATCAAGGACATATAACTAACAAGGACGTATAACTAACATCTAAAATACGTCCTTTCGTAGATTTACATATAAATAAGGTGCAAATTTGGTTGAATTTGATAGGTATTGGAATATCCCGTAACCAAGATCGTTTTTTAATTTATAGATTGGCAGATCACAGATAAATTTGTGTTACTAGCAACGTTTAATGCGCACTTTATTTTCAAATATTTTTTATTAAATCCGGTTAATATAACGGAAGTATTAATTTTACTTTATTTTCGATGTTTATATTACGAAACAAAGATATAATTTTTTTTTTGTTTTTAAATTGATGTAGACCGGTCCTGGTTACAAGTGAACTTACTTTTGAGCAGACCAGTCACAAAAAAAAAACTGGTCTGGTTTTGATCGGATTTGTCAAAGCAAACGTTAACTTATGTTAACTTGGTGGCAGGACTGGTTTCGAAGTTAACTTATGTTAACGTTACGCAGGACTGGTTTCCAAGTTAAATTATGTTAACTTTACGTCAGGACTGGTTCGAAATTAACTTTTTGGCAGACATAAAAACAGTTCTAGGACCAAGTCCACTTTTCAAGTTAACTAGATTTTTGTCCTCGGACTGGTCAGAGCAGTCCTAAATCCGGTCACAAATTAACTTTGACCAGTCCAAATGACTGCACCCATCTGTAACATCACAAATTCATGAAATGTATTTTACATATGACCAATGTCGGCAACTCGGACGTCTTACGGTGAATTTAAAATAAATTAGTTCCTTAAACAATATTTCAGTAATGTTTCTAATGTATTTTATATAGTTAACATTTCAATCTACCGTATCGTTTTATAAATAGTTTTTATATAATTTTTAACTCATGCATGAAACTCTAGACCTAAAAACTGGATACCAATACTTACCGCATATGATTTCGGCTCGTTCTTAAGTTTGGATTAGTTTTGCTCAATTGACAGTTTACTATATACATGAATACTTGTTAATTAATTTACGCCACTTCCACACATTATGGATTGTGCTTAGAAAAGTGATTTTAATGGAAGCTTCTTTTAATCTGTCAGGAGACCAATAATGTTGTATGTCTGTTTGATAACAAATAGATAAATTTTCAGTTTAGAATTCGGCTTTAATTGATCGCCTTTTCCCTCCGTTCATGCGTCTTTTAAATAAAATATCCGCTATCTACATTTAAAATCCATGGAGTTTACGAATGAATGTTAGCATGATTATAACCCAATAATAGAAGATGGATCTAAAATCAAGATGAAACCTCTCTACAGAAAGTCATGAACTAAAGGTTAATGCAGCTCAGTAACTTTTGTGCATTATGTACAAACAAAATCTTATACCATAAATCTGTCTATCTCTTGTTCAAAGTAACGGTTTATTTTACTCCACACAAATATAAATGGTAAACGGATTGATTTACATACCGGAATTGTTATATGCAATTTCTCAACGCAGACGTTCAAGATAATTCAACAATGCGTCAAACTCATATCGTATAGTAAGTATGTTTATTCAGTACGTACTTGAAAAAAAAATAACTTACAGTTTTCATTTTTCAAATGCTCTTTATAATCAAATCCCTTATGTTTTTGATATTCAAACGGAAAACTAAATTAAAGCTACAACATTGTTTGAGTTTAACATTCTCGGCCCTCGGGACTGATATTGGTTTCTCGTGATGATACATCATGCGATACGGATTTTGCCATGTATTATTCTGTTTATCATATATTTTTACAGAATCAGATTCATGCAATATCCGTTTTTTTTTTAAATCGTCCAAAAATATAAGGAAGAAAAGAACATTATGATTTTCCTGTATTTTTTCAGCTGCCTTTTTCTTTTACAGTTTTTACTGCCATTTCTACATCTTATTGAATTTATTTTTTATGAAAATCGCTAGTAAAGTTACTGGGTAATGATTTTTTTTTTTAAATATCGATTTAAGTTGAAAGATATGAATTTTTTTAAGTAGGAACAGCAACTGGACGTCATAGGTCAAACGTTGACGTCATTCGAATTGTGACGTCATGCCAGGTATGCGATACGGGATTTCTATGCGATAGGGGGTATGCGACACGGGTTTAGCCATGCGATACGGGGTATGCGATACAGGGTAGGTGATACAGACTGGAAAAAAGAACCTTTATTAGATATACAAAATTGCTGTATTTGGTACTAAACATATGATAAATATATATACATAACCTAGATACTTTTAATGCCGTTTTTATTTTTTACATATTTTACAATATGAATGTGAAACAGGTGCAAATTAATAAGAATTTGATTAAGCTTTGTGAAATAGAAATTTTTCAATGATTAGTGTCGACTTTCATAAAATCGATGTTATCCCTTTATCCCTATAATGTGATTATAATTCATATTGGAAATTAAAATAACGTCTGTAGACAAAACCAAACATCATTTTTATAAGTTATTGAACATTTTATAATCTGGATTATGTGTTCATTGTTGTATACCTTTATAGTTTGGAATTCTAATTCACAGATCATCTGTCAATTTAGTTTTTTAACTAAAACTACACAAATTGTTTTATTGAATCTGAAAAAAACAAACGTTTTTAAATAGTTGTTCATCAATGTTTCCCTCTATAAGCAAGGTATTCATTAGGGTTTCATCCACAAAAGACATATAATGATTCTTTTGTCTAGTCGTCTTACATTGTATACGCTCTATGAGTATATTTTTTTAAGCAACTTTGAGTTTTTGTAATGAAACCCCGTCTTGCCAAGAACAGATAAATTCATGGTCACATATCTGTTAAGGATGTAAGGGTGATATAAGGTAAAATTGAATAAATCAGGAATTCAAAATTGATACTTTAAGCTGGAAGAATATTAGCTAAGAATCAAGCCCCTAAAAATATTGATAAGTTATGGAGCTCCTTTTCGAGATATTTTATTTTTAAAATATAGCGGGAAGAGGCTTACTCCGACTTTTACCTAATATTTGCATTGGTATTATTTGGATCTCAAATCAAAAGAATCTGATTAAATTTTGTCAAATGACCTTTTATGAGCTATTAAGTCTTATGTTAAATGATAAATAGGTGTTATGGGGTGAAATAGTTTACCTTGTGTTGAATGGGAAAACACCAAGAAGTACTAATATTTGACATCTATTCCAAAACCCCACCTAAGTAAATCCTTACACTGAATCAATCCTGTGCCTGTAAACGTATATGTTTTCCACTCTAAAACTGTCAAACTCTTGATATGTTTGGAAAGAAACACGACATGACAATTCACAACTACCTTTAAGAGGAAAACATCGTTGAGTACAAATCATGGCAGAAAACTGTTTTTTTTTTTATATAAAAAAGAAGATGTGGTATGCCTGCCAGTTAGACAACTCTCCACAAGAGACCAAATGACTAAAATATTAACAACTATATGCCATTGAACGGCCTGCAACAATGAGCAAAGCCCACACCGCTTAAATCTGTCACTGTAGAGTATACTTGTGTTTGCAATTAATTAATCTAGCTCAAAATGATTTCCTAATATTAATCCTAATACTAAAAGTAATGTCAGAAAAAACAACGAGACAAGTATGAATAAGAGACACTAATCTCTAAGTATAAACTCATCAGTGTGTTCCAAACGTAAATGTATGAAAGAAAAACTATTGCAGTATTTGAAGACATTGTTTACTAATTATACCATGAAATATGACTTTCGGATATTTATTAAGTAGATTTCGTAACTCGTGCAAATACGCAATTTTACAAAATAGGATTTTAAAGTAAAATGTGAATCAAACCCTTGAGATGCGTCCCAACTACTTAAACTCAAGCGCCACTGATGAGTCTTATAGATGAAACGTGGGTCTGATGTCAAAAACTGGGAGGTTTTACAACCTTTAGGTCAGATAAAAGTACTTACAATAATTAAGTGGATTTTAAAAGACGTGTTGAGTCGTAAGATATTATTAACACATGATGCAAATGAATACCGCATATTAATATTTTTAAGTACTTTGTTCGTCTGAAAGGTTTTTTTTTTTTGTTGTTTTATCTAAACCAATGAAAGCGTTTTTCACTATCATTTATATGTTATTGTTCGTCTTATTTGTTTGTGTTTTTATATAATATTTCATTTCATGTTGTTTGTTTTTTGTGAATTAGGCTTTCACTTTTTCTGGTTTGACATATGCCTGTATGTTGTTTCAGTCGGGTAAAATACTAGATAAAAACATGTGAAACGTATCCCTGGTTAGCCAACTAAACTTGAAGGTGATATTATACAAATATTGCCTTTGTATGAGGTAAATACACGGATATATTGACCTAAAGAAAGTATATTGACACAGGGTATATTTGTCATATTATTAATTTCCTACCATATTTGTATCAAAATCGTCATTTGATTTTGTTGGAATTTTATAGATATCATATATCATATAAGTTGTTATTTCAATTGCTTTTTTTACTTGTTTGTCATCTTATGTATTTGAAGAATATTTTCGTCAAATAATCGATCACAGATATCATTTGTTTCAAAACCTTTAAGATCGTTTAACAATATCTTGAAATTCATTACATGACGTCACAAAGAATATCGGTTTTTAGATATTCTAAAAATAACCGTGCAATATGATTTTTGCTATCCGCCGTTTTCTCTCTACCTTCGAAAATATAGTTTAACATGTGATTATCCCTAAACTAATCAAATTTGTTAAAATATACGAATTAATAATACTACCACATATTTTACTCATTGTCATTGGAGATAAGGATTAGAATACACTTAAATGAAAGCAAACAAAAGCACTTTCATATTGTTTGTCCTTTGCTCTTAGTTGTTACTTAAAATATGACCGATATTGTACTGTTTATTATTATACATTATAACTAAAATACATGGAATTCTTTCAACTATGAGGAGTTTTAGTAAGCAAGAGAGATGAACCTGTTATCTTGTTATATCATTTGTATTTATCTTCATAATGACATCTTCTTTTTAAATGACACCAGGTAAATGTTTAACCTGACAGTTTGAAACAAATTTTCACTACACATATTTATTTTTTTAATAATTTTAACTAATTAAAAAAATAACCCATCACTACTGAATCACTTTTAGTCAAATCAAAATCTTACCTATAAAAAAATTAATAAACTGTAAACGAAGTGGAAATAATTGTATTGACTCATTGTATATCAAAAATGTAATGAATGATACCAGGCTTATGATTTTGTTTAAACCTAACAATACAAATAATAAAAAAGAAAAATCCGGGCAAAATACACTCTTCGACAATAAACAGGTGTCTAAACAATTTATTAAGCTCGAATTCGTCCTCAGTAAAACACAGTTGTATATAAATAAAGCGATATTTCACAAATCTGTGAACAGCGAAAATTAACCATATTAGCCAACAATTTTTATATTAATTACATTATCGTCGTTGTCATAAAGTGCAACGTTCCTGTCATTAAAAATTGTCAAAAGTTTGGGGAAATCATAGCATTATTTTCAAACAAATCGTATATTTAAATTACCATAACAGAACATGAAATTACCAAACATTAAGCGAAAATCTATGATAAAAGACACACTTTATGGATTTATAATAACTGTAAATGTGGGAGTTCATTTTTATTCCTGCTTTTGACGTTTGAACTCTTAATGTGTTCAAAAAAGACACAGGGCATGTTTTATTGTCTACAAATTAGACATTTATTCGGTATAATCAGCAATGTAATGTGTAACAATGTCTTACAATCTTACTAATTAATTTTTTAAGCGCGAGTTTTATTCACATCTCCGAATTCCTTTTCTGCACTCTTTACCACAACCAATAGAACAGCACAGATAATCGATACCACAGCTATGCGGTTGACATAAGATCTTACAATGACTTTTTCCATATGGCACAGATGGACATCTCAGTCCACATGCTATAAAATACAAAACTAATATTTATAACAAAAACATCATTGATTTATAAATAAATAAAACAGATTGTTCGAAATCATGTGATAGAGTATTTTTTACGTATTTCATTCATTAGTATTTTATATTTTAGTACATGCCAGATATATGACTTGATGACTTTACTCTGATTATTTGATCTTTTGATTTATAGTCTATTATCTCTTCACATTTTAAAATGTATGAAAGTTCTAGTAAGTCATACTTCATTGGGCATAGTTGTTATAGTATCTACCTGTCCAACTCATTAGTAAATTAGTTGTCATACCTTTACCTATATGGTCAGTTTTTATTGGTCATTCTGGACCCACCTCCGATTTTGGAAAAGAAGTAATGGTGGTTAACTATTGAAAATTGAAGACATACATATTTGATATATACTTCTTATTGAAACCGTATATAATGATGAAACTTATATCATGTATATAGAGACATTATATTTAGTGCTCGGTTATTACTTACTGAAGTTTCCATAATTTGGAACAAATGTTGTCATTGGAAATTACGTTCTTTATATATGGTTAGTAGATTTTATGTTCTTTGTGGTGTATGAAAGATGTATGCAGTGTATGCTATACAATTCTGCCCGTTTATAGGTAAGTATGAGCATAGACCTTAAATATGATAGGAATAAGATAGTTTATGTATTAATCTGAGAATATATGATTTGAATCTGTAGGTTGAATGTAGAAAGGGAGATTTACGAATGATTTTGAAAGTGACTTTGACCTTTCAGTTATGGATCTATGACGTCACATTGACAATCGCGTTTATATTGCCATATAGTGTTATTCTGTGTAATCGCTTGATTTTATTATATCAGTCTTTAATATGTTGTATTTTGTATAAGGGATCATTACATTCCTTGACCCTAGTATTTATAATTGTGTATTATTTTCAGGACACATAGATTATGATGTCTCTGTAACATACTGGTTGTACTGTAGATGTTAGATATATAACCTGGTTCCACAGATTGATAAGGGTCATATTATATTGTACCTACATGTTACTTATATCATAGATATTATACATTACAGTAGTGCATACGAACATAATAGAATACTATAGTGAACAGATAATAACCTTTGTATGTTAAAGGTTTTATTAATGACACTCGTTTATGAAGTACGATACATTCGACTTGTTTATAATACGCATGATTGATTATAATGATATACTATTTGATACGACTTATCAAAAGCATGTATATGTATTTAGAAAGATATAATTGAAAGTTTATTGCATATTGTGAATGTCACCGCATTCTCGATACTCAGTATAGTTTATTGTATATGGAATAGAATATTATATACAATCTTGTAACATTGTTATTTACACCAGTATAATATTCATATGTTTAAAGTATAATATTTTAATAAGACTGTGATACTGATAAATGTGATAACTATATGCTATTGCTATTGCAGGGTTATTTATTTATTCCCTATGTTTACTTGTGAAATAAAGTGATGTCAAAGAACCCTAGACCTGTCGTTTTCTGGATACCATGTAAAACAAGACTATTATTATAATATATATAAAACATTTCTACATATTCAGTAAATGCCTGCACCACGTTAGAATTATATAAGTTGTTTTGTCTGCACTCTTGTGATGTGCTTAGGTTTTGATTCTGCCATTTGATAACGGACTTTCCGTTTGTTATTTTCCTTGGAGTCGATTGGTATTTTGTAATTTTAACTTTTTAACATGTTCGTTGCTAAAACTAATTGGAAACACATTGTTTTTCACGAATGACATCTTCTTTACCAGATAACAGTAGAACATTATTATTTTAAATAGATAGGTCGTGTGCTTATTTTTTTTTTTTTTTTTTTATACAATTGAAATGGAGGCGTTTATTGGCATTATCTTAACGTAACACTGGAAAAGTATGTAACGTTTGATTAAGTATGAAGAAAATGTTGAAAACAGGACAATCTTTTGCAAATTTTGATAAACAAAATCATTTGTGCACGGAACTATCTAAAATCGTGAAAATATATAAAAAGCAAAATTTCCTTGAAGTTGATTATCTAGTGTATTAAGAATACTTTATAAATAAATATACTTACCAAATCGTAAGCCAGATACTTCAGTATTGAAGATAAATATCAGAAAGATACTCAATAGCATCTTACATATTAACATTTTGCTTTTGTAATGGTACAACAAATGTGATAAACATACCTGTCCTTTACGATTGTTTTTATATAACATACACAACTAAATCATGCTTAACAGAAAAATAAACATAGAAAATATGTTTCCGGAAAATCAGGATTGGTTAACCTGCTTGTATGACATATATGTATCTTTTTTTAATGTACGTATATATTAATCGGTTGTTGTCAACATGAGGGAACAAAACAATAAAGCTTTTTCTTGTTTTTCTTGTGTTTCACCGAAACTCTCTGACTTCTCATTTATTACGTATCTTAAATAAGAAGTCTCTCTTTTTATTCATACAGTTCAATATAATTTCCTTTGTTTTAAATATTGTAGACCAAAAAAGCTGAATAGAAAAGGTCTTGATTAAGGTTATAACTGACTATTGACCTTTTTCTCAAGTATGTTCACATGGCAATTACTATAGAATCCATGTGTCTATCACTAACTGTTTTCGAGTAATATTTATCTGAAATCTAAGGAGGTATAATAGTTGTGATTCTTGCGATCTAAACACCATTATATGGAGAACGCTCTGAATGGCTTATTTATTTTTCATTTTTGTTATCTATCATACGATTGGTCAATTGTGTCATATGTTTACTTTTTTTAATATATATATGCAACTGGTATGACCCCTTAGATAGTAAACGTTAACATTTCAAAGAAAACAGTTGACAGAATACAGAGAGTCTCTATATATATATATATTGAAGTAGTATAATGGTAGTTTACATGTAGATAAACGCAAAAAATAATTTTCCTCTATAAGGAGGTATAATAGTTGTGGTTCTTGCGATCTAAACACCATGATATTGAGAACGCTTTGATTGTTTTTTTTTTTCATTTTTGTTATCTATCATACGATTGGTTGTATTAGTGCATGTTTCAAACCGGAAGTCTTATCTATGACTAAAATTCAGTCTGATGACGGAATCATATCCGGACTCCTTTTTTGTCGTTTTTCTCCCAAAATAGCTCAATCTGAATAATCATAAGAATGGATGACAAATACGACTATGCAAGTTACCTGTAGGACACAGAGGCATGATGATTGATTTATTGTGGAAGGAAGAGAAGCGACACACAAAATGAGGTCTTCTCGTTTAATAGTATAGATACATTCATATTGCTAAATAAACACCCTAAGGGGTCATGTCATTAACGCTTATAGAATTGAAAGAGCTTATTATTGTTACATAAACAAATCTGGGTTTTATCTGAATAAGTACTTATTAATTAATGACAGTACATTTACATTGATTTAATTTTTCTGACACGTAATTGTTAATTTTTAGGAGTTATATGTTTTTGAAAAAATGTTGGGTTTTTTTTTTTTTTTTGCTTTATATTTACAGTTTGACCAATTTAGATAAATAATAGAGGTTATAAATATCTTAAATGTATAACAGTTGTGTTTGATCACTGAATCCAGATAGAAATTTAGACCAGTATTTTATATTACCCAGTATTGCCCAGTAATACCTGCTAAAACCCAGTAAAACCCAGGTGTTCCCAGTATTTCCAACTGGCCTGGGCAATACTCATAAAACTCGGAATTTGCAAACCCTGCCACCAGGGGACACTTTTAAAGCCTTACGTTGGCATCAGAGATATATTTGTGTGTAGTGTAACTGAACCGACAGTGTACATGTAGGGAGTTGTATTTAGTAGACCTTTCTTGTGATTTTACGACTCTTTTTGCCATGGCCTTTGTCTATCCTTTTTAATTGATTATTCTTATAACCTTGTTTCACACGCAAATAACGAGACACTGAAGAGACATGTATTGTCGAAATGCGCATCTGGTGCATGAAAATTGGTACCGTTGATTTTATTACTACCACTGGGTCGATGCCTCTGCTGGTGGACTATTAGTCCCCGAGGGTATCACCAGCCCAGTAGCCAGTACTTCGGTACTGGCATAAAAATACGGATTTTTTTGTGTTATTAAAATTTGCTGTTACAAAATATTAGAAATTATTATAAATTAAGGAATGTATCTCCCTCATGCAAAGCTCTGATTCCTTTCACAGATTTGGCTATACTTTTTGGACCTTTTGGATAATCGCTCTTCATCTTTTATATAAGCTTTGGATTTCAAATATTTTGGCCACGAGCATCACTGAAGAGACATGTATTGTCGAAATGCACATCTGGTGCAAGAAAATTGGTACCGTTATTTTATTATTTAACATAAATGAAGCATGACAATTACATTTGTACTATATAATATAAAAAAGGAGATGTGGTATGATTGCCAATGAGACAACTATCCACAAAAGACCAAAATGACACTGACATTAACAACTATCGGTCACCGTACGGTCTTCAACAATGAGCAAATCCCATACCGCATAGACAGGCCCCGATAAGACAATGTAAAACAATTCAAACGAGAAAACTAACATCTATTTTATGAGCACATAGTTCAACCAACATGTACCTACCAAACGTACTCGTCTTATGATAAGTTAGTTCCCGTAAACGTTCATTATGATCGCAGACTGATACAATCTTTCACGATGGAAACAGCACAAACAAGTGTCGCTTCTACGACTTTGTTAAAATAAAATAAAAAACGATTGAGAAAATATCTTTATTGAAGAACATTTTAAGAAATCCAAAAAAAAAAAAATAATCACTCTGGTTTGTCTTTCCTTTGTTGGTATCAATGACCTACAAAATTAAATATTGTACTTAAAAAGAGATACATGTATATATAAACAATGTTAGTCAAAACATATTAACAAAACTTTTAACTATATGACTATTTACAAAATACAAGTTGAGAAGATATGAAATTGATTCATGTTGAATGGTTATCTCTGGCCCTAGTGTATATTAAGAGATCACCCCTTGTTTTTTGGTGGGGTTCGAGTTGTTTATTCTTTAGTTTTCTATGTTGTGTCGTGTGTGCTATTGTTTGTTTGTCTTTTTCATTTTTAGCCATGGCGTTGTCAGTTTGTTTTAGATTTATGAGTTTGACTGTCCCTTTGGTATCTTTCGTCCCTCTTTTAAAGAAATAATTCATGGCAGCCGTAGATTTGTTTTCATTTAACCATGGGTTAACCATTTATATTCGATTATTTTACCCTGAGCGTTATGCAATGAATTATTTCGATTCTAGTAGGACTAATTCGGCAATTTTGTTAACCGTGAAAGCCCTACCATACGATACTGTTTTGGCTGTTCCGTTTTACCCAATTTTGATACTATTAGTAATACTATATTATTCAATGATTTGTTTTAATCGCATTTTTCTCATACATTTTTTCATCCGATGTATTTTTATTTGTTTTGATGCGTACAAGAAGCTTTTAAACGCCCGGTATTTACATTTGATTTTTGTCTACGAAATCATACTGTGACATGTGTGACGTCATCCTGTTTCGTTGCCATGCCAAGACAATAACATGATTTCGCGGAATTTTTTGTTTTATAGAATATACCATGGAAAATACATTGAAATGAACGTAATTGTATAATTTGCTGTAGAACAGAGATAAATATATTGTATCTGAAGTTTGGCCTATGTAGAGTGGGGGTTTTGATATCGAAAATTGAGAATATCTGGAGGTATAAAGAAGTTGGTCGTAACGCAGAACAGCCGTGTTTGTGTATTACTTCGTCTGCGCTAGAGGTAGATATATTGCGAGTATACTAGTTGACGATAATAGGACGTCATATTAGAATAACTAGTCTTTCACGAGCCATATTATTAGTCTCAAAAGCGTTAATACAGTACCATATGTATAAATGTTTAAAAATTTGTGGCATGTTTTTTTTTTCCTTTTTTATTTAGAAATTGGATATGTCTCAGAATATTGTCTTCTTGATTTGCCTTTTCATGCTGAAAAAGAAACAAACGATACCACAGGCTGAAAACAAACTGAAAATCAAGACTAAAAAAAAACATCAAAAACAAAGTCAAATGAAAAATACTTAACTCCCAGGCAAATTCGAAACCAAAAGTCTCTGATCAAAAAGCAAAATCAAAAGCTCAAACACATCAAACGAATGTACAAATGCAATAACTGTCATATTTCGGACTTTGTAGGGATTTGTTTATGTAGAAAAAAGTGGATTTAACCTGGTTTTACAGCTAGCTAAACCTTTCACTTGTATGAAAGTTCCATTATAATGACAACGATATGTGAACAGTACATACAGACAAAATATATATAAATGTCAACAAAGGGTACAGCAGACAACATTGTGTTATCAATCACAATCACTATAACAACAACAAAAGATATAAACATTTTTTCCATGTCAAAATTACACAATGACGGGATGTATAAGTACAGAGCGACGATATATGTAACAAAGAAACACGAAAGGGTATATGGAATAGGATCCCAGTTAGGGCAACCAGTCCGGTACCCACGAATGTAGTTCTTAAAAAAAATATATAACTTTTGTTATAAATTGTGTAGTGTTATTATTTCACTAGTTCTGTAACTGAATGTAGTTTTATTTGAAAGGGTAGGCTTTCTAGTTTGAATTTCTGTAAAAATTTTGATTGATTTAAATGTAATCTGGCGTCAGTACATAGAGTAAATTGCCTAAATTCTAGCCTTTATTCTTTCCCGGAAGTAGACAGACTGACCCTGTTGTCAATAAAAACAAAATTTTGCAACGGAATGCCGGTCATGAGGCACTGAGATTGCACTTAGACACTTCTAAATGAATGCCTAACATGAACCAGAAGTCCCAAGGTGGCTATCAAAATTATTTATTGAACAGGACCCTATGTATTTACTATGATTTTCAATGCGTTCCAATGGGGCAAATAATTGGGTCCCCGTTCCATATACATTATTTAGACAAAGTATATTAACAGAAATGAAAGACTACAGAAATTTATCATAGATCAATAACACAATGAAGGCATATTTAAGTTCAGAGCCACGCCATATGTAACAAATAAACATAAAAAGGCATAAATACAAAATATATTGACAAAATAGAATGTCAAGAATACAATTGTTAGCATAGAACAATAACGGGATGCATAAGTACAGAGCCACGTCAAATGAATATCACCAAGAACAGACTCAACAGTAAAGGTAACATTCAGACAAATAATAAAACAATATAACACGTTGAAAGGAGGATAAATTTCGTCAGTACCCATAATCAAAACTTCAAACAGAGCTAAACAAACACATAAATGTAGACCGAATAACACGAGACTACCAACAACTCTGATTTATATCAAGTGTTATGGGAAGGTAGGCAACTCATTTGTTCTTATTGTAAAACCAATGTGTTGAGTTGTTTTTTGATATTGAGACGTATGGTCTAGGTGCGATTGTTGATTGATTATCTCAAACAAATAGATAATATGCCAAATTGTCGACATCTGATAAAAACTACAGGTATTTCCAGGTTGACAAATCTTGTGTTCCAATCAACGGTTTCTTTTTTTCCAATAGTAACGTTTAGATCATGCACACAGTTCATTGAAATATTTTTATGATAAAAGACCATACATAGTTTTAAATTTAAAACATGCTGACGGAACTAATGAAGTGATTTTATATGCATTGCACGTTTATGATTATACTATTTATCGTATTTTCATTGGTGTCCGGATCTAAAATAATTTTGTCATTTTCAATTGCATGTGACTTTTAATTCTTAATATATAGTTTCACCAACCCACTTAATAAAAAAAATACAAAACAAAATCAATTGAAGTTTTTTTTAACAAAAACCTTAAGCGTAATATATTTATTACATGAAATATCTGTAGACTATATGTCCGGCTTTCATAATTGAATCAATACATATACAAATTCGTGTAAATAGATATGAGAAGATGCAGTATGAATGCCAATGAGACATAATCATTATGCATATTCATTACCCTATTGTTTTCTTTTTCAGAAGTGTTCACAAGTCAGTGGTCGTTATACGGTTTGTTTTCTACCAATTTTGACTATGTATGCAACCATACAAATAGATTCAATACACAGATAACAGTTAGTTGTACACCTGTTAACACAGGGCAACTACTTACCAACCAAAAAATGTAGCAACAAAATAAATGCTCATGCTTGAAGATTGTAAGCGAATGGAATATAAAATGTAAATACCAGCAATTTAAAATACACACACACATAAGGGTGCAAACAGCTTGTATTGTACACCTTCAACATTGGGCACTCTGAAACATTATAGACCAGAAGATAGATTATAACTAAAATCTTCTTTTTATCGTGTTTCTGAAATATTTTTCTTTGTTTATCTACAGTAACTTATTTTCAGCTCATTAAACAGAAAATATTAATCATCTTTAACACAGGACAATTATAACAGTGACTGCAATATGTGGAATGACTATTTATCAATTGTTTACCCATCTGTATAGTTATGTTGTGTTTCTGAAAGTTTCTGCTATACCTTAACAATATGAAGCAACACTGTGGTTTTTTTCTCGCTTTATAGCGTTTGTGACAAACGGAAAAAACAGTGGTCAAAATCGTCATCTAATAACATTGGCTAATATAAGAGGTCAATCGTCGTTTCCGACTGCATTTGAAAATATTTTTATATATTGTTTTTGCTGATGATTTTTTGCTTACATTTTTCCTTTAGGTTATATTGTTTAACAAAATAACCAATATTACGGCACTGATGATGTGAAGACGTCATATTTTACACTTTTGACAAACGAAAACACAAAAAAAATAATCGAGTACTGCAAAATGCATTTAGGTATAAAATATTTTTATAAATATCTTACCATAAGGAGGTTTATTTGCATTTTCTAACGCCTGTTTTACAAAGGTGACCACACCCGTTAGAACAACATAGACTACCATGACCACAGCCTGACCCACATCGTTCATCACAAGTACCGACTGTACCTGGAGGTAAGGTCGGGCACACCAATCTGCACTCTAAGATAAAAAGATAGTAATTAATTTTTCAAATGATTGCTTATACATCTCATTTTAAATTTATCGTTTTGTATGTTTACATGTGGTGAACAATTTCTAGATATAACTTTAGTGGTTTTTTTTACTGAAAGTGTAAAAACGTCTTTAGTATTTTTCTAAATTTCATATGAAAGTAATCAAATATACTCTCATCCAATTGAAAGTGAACTACACTATGGTCCAAGTAGTTAATCCAAATCGAAAATTTCCAAATGTATTAAAAGAAGTTCGAATATTTAATAGTAACAACATTTTTTAAAATTGAGGTATCATGTTGTTTATTTGACTATTACACGTACAACTATATTCAATTGTTCATCAACTGTCCGGGTATTGATGTTGTTTTACATACACAGTACACTTTATTGATGTAAAAATAAAGACGTTTTTTCACCTTCAGTATAAATATGTCAACATTTTTCATGTTTTTCTATCTTTCAAAAATATTTGTTCAACAGCATGGTAGACATATTACATGTTATATCATGCATTTGTGAACTTTCCATTTCGTTGTAGCAACACTGCTGCATCGCCGGCATACGACGTATAACCTCCCAATTGATATGATATTCCGGGGCTTGAATCATGATTTCCTTGATAGAAGATTGCTGCTCACAAGGAAGCTATTTAAGCAAGAGTTCCAAATGGTGAAGTTGTAAATCATCCCTCCATAGACTTTACAACACGAGTTGGTTCATCGTTATGTAATAACTATTTCACAGATTATCTCTGATATGTTCCTTATGTCGTTACTACAATACTCTTCTCTTTTAACGAATGTGACCCACAGAATTAGGACTATTTACCGGATTTGTAATATCATAAGCAAAATGACGGGTGCCAAATGTAGAGCAGGATCTGGTCACTCTTTCGGAGCACCTGATACTATTCCCAGTTTTTGTTGGGGTTCGTGTTGCTCAGTCTAGTGTTTTCTATGTTGTGTCGTCAGTACTATTATATGTCTGTTTGTCTTTTTATTTTTTGCCATGGTGTTGTCAGTTTATTTTCAATCTATGAGTTTGACTGTCCCTCTGGTATCTTCTGTCCTTCTTTTATGTGGAGTTAAGTTAACGGAATCGCTAAAAACATTTGACTCATGTGATAAATTCTATTTATTAAATCAACATTTTTATCAGACATCATTTACATAAACACCAATAATTCAGTTTTATGTAATTTATCATTATACCAGGAATTTAAAGTTTTATTCTAATGCAATTTGTATGTAACAATTTTTTTTCATTGGCTAAAAGTTGCCGTCAAATCCACAGTTGACCAGGCGTAACTAAGGAGGGACAACCATTTTGAAATGATTGAATCATCAAATGTTGGATTACTACTATATAATCCAAAATAAAACAACACGTACCCCGAATTCGCCGTTTTAAAGTTATTTTATCCGAATTTGAAGCGTACAGGTAACGTAATAACCTCCAGTTTGTAAGTTTTCATTTGTATGACGTCACGTTTACACATGACGTCTTTGCGCCAAAATCATTCATCAAGTTTCGCGGATTTTTTTTTATTTGTCAAATTTAGACATTTTCCCAAGTTTTATCGTATTATTTCTTTTTGAAATGCATTAGAATTGGAATAACAGTACTGTAGTTGAAGAGTTGCCACCGTCAATTTTGATTTGACGGTCGCAAATCTCCGTTTTAATGTCTCCGCTACGCGTCGCCAGTAAAACTGCATTTGCGACCGTCAAATCTACAATTGACGGTGGCAACTCTTCAACTACAGTACTGTTATTCCTTAATTCGTACAATGTATGTTAATTTTTACATATAATCAATAATTTGTAACCTTACAATATACTTAGTTGAAACACATACACACATTGAAAAACATACATGAACATATACCGCAATATAAACAATGATGAAAGCGATACACTTACTTGGTGTTGCACCACTGACAGTTGTAGTTAAGAAAAATAGAACACAAAAATTACACAGTAATAATCCAGTTAATTTTGACATCGTCTCGGCAAAGAAATAATGACAAGTGACAATGCTCACCTTTTTCTGTTTATATATTTCTTTTTTTTTTTAGATAATTTATTTTACTCACGTGTTAAATGATATACAGCTCCACGAAAATGTAAACAGTTTTAGGAAACAAAGGATATAAATGACATGTGGTTAAAACTTCTATTTAGAAGAAAAAATATTTGCATTTATTTGTAAAGATGAAGACATGTCATCCTTTAATTGCATGCACAGTTTAAATACAATAATCTTTGTAAGCCAGTCCTAGTGTTACGACAAGTTGTTCTAGGTGTTTTCTTTTTCGAATATTTTTAAATTATTGAATCTATAAATAGTTTTAACAGTAACCAAATTAAGGTAGATTCTTTCCGGAGAATACAAGTTACTATAAACAGATATTCAATTTATATATTGTAATGACAGTATTATTACGAAATATTTGTATCCAAGTTAATTTTAGGATTCAGAATACACTCAATGATTTTTACATGTTTAAACCTTTACTTCTTAATTTTATTAATATAGAATTCAATTTCGAAATATGTTAAACATGTTGAATTTAATTTTCAATATATGATCTGGGTGGTAGAAGGATCGCTCAATACTGCATTCTCTAATTTCTAAGACATAGCTTCTTCCAATTCAGTTTTGTCAATTAATTTCTTTACTTTCCAATTAAGCCCCATCCATACCCCAAATTTAACATTATTCAATGAGAATAGGCAAATGTTTTAAGTCAACAAAAGGAAAATATAGTTGTGGTCCAACACTTTCTATTCTCCAAAAAAAATATGCCATTTTTCTGTATCCTGCATTTATGTTTCTATAACCACTCCGTAATTGTAAAATATTGATATTGATCCAATATTCTACATTTTGTAAATTCTTTCCAGACTTGAATGTGATATAAAGATGAATTTGAATCAGCAAACAGATTAACAAACAAAACAAGAAAAACAAATCGATGTGGTGAATACTTAGAAGCAATCATGGTTTTCTTTTAGTTATATTCCTAGTATACTATATTTCCTATTTTTGAGACGACTACTAACTTGTCGTACTCGATGTCAGTTGAAGGTGTGTTGCCCATTGTTGAAAAGGTGTGCTAATGAATATTGTTGGCTCATTCGTCAAATACATAAAAAAAATAGTGTGTCTTCTAGGTAGATAAAAGTCGTAATTAAAACCCCCATACCCGTATCCCGATTTAAGCTATCGAATTATACATATTACCAGCTTTATAATTACATGAGCATCACGGCGAGTGTCACATGTTAAACAGGGTATGCTTAACCTTTCGGTACACCTTATATCATCCCAGTTATTTGGTAAAGTTCTCGTTGTTCAGTCTTTCATTTTCAATCTTGTGTTTTGTTGCTGTAGTTTGTCTGTTTGTCTGTATGTCTGTTTTCTTATTTATTTGGCATGTCGTTTTTCAGTTTATTTCGACATATAAGATCGAGTGTTCCTCTAGTATCGTTTGTCTAGTTTTGTAAATTCAAGTTTTTTGTATTTAACAGAAACTGTATAGTAGTATGTGCAACAGTCCGTCATATTTTCCACCGAATAATATTTGATTATTATAGTTTGGTAATTGTTAAATCACCATATATTTAATCTGTTTCTGTTTATATTGCTCAATCATCGATGAGTTGAAAACAAATTAGTAAAATAAACCAATTAAACACGTCAACTATCAGAATAGTCCAGTCGATTTGTGAAACAATTGCTCAGATTGTGGTAAAAGCATAAAATTTTGCAGAGTGTTAGTTGAGGTCATAACTAACATTTATAGCTATGGACCCAATTCAGAAATTCAAAATGGCGTCTCTGGGCGGCCATTTTGAAATTGTGTCCAAAAAATTAATAAAAATTATTAGACAAAATATGAAAAATATATTACTTTACCAATTTTGATAAACTTTCGTATATCTTATGACAAAGAATATCAACTGAGGACTATTGAAGTATTAGGTGACCATCTTGAATGATGTTCATTTTGGAAACGTAAATTTCCAATATATCATTATTCGCTATCCTAAATCGTTTTTTGAATTAATACTAAGTTTTATATGCATTTACAACTAGTTTTGCTAATCATTTATTTATGACTGTTGCTATTCATATAGGATATATTCACCAAGCACTCAAATAAGGGATGCATATGGTAACATATAAATGTATTTAAAAAATACGCGTTAATTCTTTTAATTGCAGTTTAGCATGTGGGGCTTAGTTACTTTTTTACCACCAAAAAATGCGTATATACAATACAAGTTATGGCCATTGTATGTTGAAACGGAATAATACGTAGGTATTAAAGTCACTGGAGCTGAAAAAAAATTAATAGACTGGAAAGAATTCCGTAACGCCAAGAGAGGACACATGAGGATTTACAATGACAATCAAATACAAAAAGAGCAGACATATATATTTGAGCTGGTAATCAGTCATTTTTGTAAGCATAAAACTGTTCCAAGTTGATGAAGGCCATGTAATGGGAGAATCACAAGGCAAAAGGTACTTATCCTGTGAAAGCCCTTCTTAAGATCAAAATATATTTTGTCAGGAAAAACGAAAAAAGTCTAAGACGAGTCACGGATTGAAAATACCAGTAAAATAACCAGCAACGGTTGTGATGAATTAACAAGAACAATATGATTGCAGGGATTTTTTCCGTTCATTGTGATGAGGTATCTGACTATCATCATGAAGCCTCGACAATTATAATTGACAAGAGTGTATGTGACTGTCACTTGAACTACTAAACATTGTTCTTTTAGCCAGTGCTGGAGATTAATATTTCAGGAGCAGATATCATGCTAAATGTTTGTTAAAACTGCACTACAAGGCAATTAGACAGAATTCGAGACACAGAAAAAAAGTCAAGAATCTCGCCAAATTGATAGAAAAAAGTGACGACTCACACTCTGGAACAGATATTGTTTTAACATTTGAAATTGATGATATTGGTAAATTGTACAGTAAACGTTCTTAGTAAATATGAGTTGTCATTGAAGGAATGATTAATACAATACTTCTGAAAAATTGAATACTAGCTGCCATAGATAATATGCAAGCACACATGAAAGGTTGCGTCTTTCTTCGAATTCTCAACGAATATGTTGGGGAAGTTCTAAAACAGGCCATGTCTTTTAGTCGTGATTATGAAGGCCTCTTCATAGTCAAATTAACTAGAATAGTTTGAGGAGTTAAGCTTGTTACTATAAAAAGGTTTACAGAGACATTCAATGTAGGCTTTCCAAATGAATCGGTTCCACAATCTTTGAGACATCTTACTCTCTATCTGAGGACCGATAAGTTGCAGTTGTACCATTTCAACGACGAGCTGCACAATTGAACTATTATAGCTGAAAAATGGTAAGTCTTGTCTGCCACTCAACGATATTTCTGGACTGTGTCTCGATGTTTGGCCATCCTGTATCATTCTTACTAAGGAAACTTATGTCTGTTGAACTGATGCGTGTCAACAGCTGTTATTGTGTGTCCCTGTAAAGTTATTCTTAGTATCAAGCATATATATTTTGCCTGGTATGGCTATGGTAATGCCTTCATTTTTACCCTTTTATTATGAGTCTGTTTCATAGCTTCACGATTAAATTTGTTAAAAATCAAGAGCACTAATTTATTTTGCGTATGCTTATAGATATCCTTTGGCAGCTACATTCCAATTTTATTACCTGCGTTGTATCAGTTCTTTCTTCCATGATAACTCCAAGATGTTCCAGGCGTTTACTGTACAATTTAGCGTGATCTGCAAGCTTGGAGATTGGTACAATACCTCTTCCAGACCGTGTGCTATCAATATATTTTATTATTTAGGAAAGCACAACTCCAAGGATAAAAGATTCCTGGCTTTCTTTCTGTGTCTTAGATTCTGCCTATTTGCTATGTTGTCAAGTTTAATCAATCATCAAGCATGATACTAGTGATTTGCCATCTCCAGATCTTACTTTTGCTAAGGGAATATGTCTTGTAGTACAAGTGCACAGTCATGCCCTATTTTTGTCGATTTGAAAATGTCGATGTATCATGATCTTCAGATACACCACCGCAGAAAAAATACATTGCAGTTATTGTTCTTTTTGATCCAGTTCCACTTTACAGTGTCTGGTTACTTATTGTTTCCTTTCAATTGGGAACTTATCTTTAACATCAGAAGTATGTTTTGCCTTAAGCTTTTGCTGATGAAATATTTTGAGGTCTGAAAATTTGTTTGACATGATTTGTGCCATTTTACCTTGTGATTCTGGAGTGCTTCTGCAGTTCCATAGCCCTGATTCAACTGTTTTGAATTGAGCGAAAAGAAAACCAATTCAAGACCCAACATCTTCGTATGCTTGCATCAAAAGGGTGATTGCCAGCTCAAATGTCTATGACTGTTCTGTTTGTATCTGCTTGGCATTGCAAACCCTTACACGTCCTCTCTTGCCGTTTCACACATTCCTTCCAGTCTAATTGCCTATTATGTTTTTCTGATATATAGTTCAAGTGTTTTCGAAATCTACAATTTTGATCTTTTCAAAAAAAAAACTTTCGGTCATAAATTATATAATATATACGTAATTTCTGTTTTAAAAAGTTACTTAGGCTAACGTGTAATTAAAAAAACTTTTGATACTGATATCTTATTTTTGTAAACATGTGCATGCCTTATCTGACCTCTTTGTGAATATCCAATATAAATTAGTAAAAAAAGTATGAATGCAAACAATGAATTAATAAGATTAGCGAATAATGATATATTGGAAATTCATGTTTTCAAAATGGCCATTATTCAAAATGGCTACCAAAAAATCAATATATATGAAGTTCTCAGATGACAGTCCTTGTCATCTGTGATGAATATACCATATGACTATATATTATTTCCTGCAGCAAGCGCTTAACTTATAACTCAAAGTGAACACGGTTACTAAGGAAATGCAAATATGTAAAGGCGGTATTAAGTTGAACTACTCTATGTTAATGTGGAGGACAATGTGATAGAATATGATAAACAGAGTGTGGTTTGACAAAACATGTATATTTCATTTATTGTTAGATATTTTTAACGTCAATTGAGAACATTTGAGCAGTTTATGTTCTTATAACATTACTTGTATGATATAAAATTTATTATGTCTGCAATCAAGGTTTTTGAAAGTTGTTTCAAATGAACAATATCCACAAAACGAATTATCCAGTAATCAGCCAACTATTATAAACGACAGGTATACAAACATTTTCTTGCTTTATTTGTACGTATACAATAAAATTCTCCTGTTATTCTATGTTGGACAAGCGGTTGCACGAATATTGCTTTCAGAGTAACAGTTCATTTTATGATCCTCTTCGTGTCTGCGTTTTAATGCTTTTTTACCCGCTACAAAACAGAAGAATAACTCGGGGAGGGGGATAGACTCGGATTTTGTCCTGTTTATATAGCTCAAACAAATACATTTGTACATCTTCCACAATACATTTTTTATTATATCGAAAAATGACTACATATTTTGGCTTAAAAAAAAAGATTTTCAAAATGGCCGCCATACAATATGGGTAATATTTCCAAAACTTTTGTTCTACAAGACAATTGGATTCAGCACTGTTATTCTATTAACCAGATTTCATGTGAATATCTTCTCTAATATCATTTTCGTGATTTTTTATTATTAATCTATTGAGATGAAACGGCTGCCATTTTAAAATGGTCGCCTCTTCCGCCAATTTCGACTTTCAGATTGGGTCCATAGCTTAAAATGTTGTCCATGACATATACTACTAATAAAATTGAGAATGGAAATGGGGAACGTGTCAAAGAGACAACAACCCGAACATAGAAAAAAAACAACAGCAGAAGGTCACCAACAGGTCTTCAATGTAGCAAAAAATTCCCGCACCCGGAGGCGTCCTTCAGCTGGCCCCTAAACAAATATATACTAGTTCAGTGATAATGAACGCCATACTAATTTCCAAATTGTACACAAGAAACTAAAATTAAAATAATACAAGACTAACAAAGGCCAGAGGCTCCTGACTTGGGACAGGCGCAAAAATGCGGCGGGGTTAAACATGTTTGTAAGATCTCAACCCTCCCCCTATACCTCTAGCCAATGTAGACAAGTAAACGCATAACAATACGCACATTAAAATTCAGTTATGCCAAATGTCATGCTTTTACCACAATCTGAGCAATTTTGTCAAAAATCTGCACAAATCGACTTGACTAGAAGAAAATAACAGACTAACAAATACACTGAACTGTAACAACAACAAACCCCATCATACGTCGAAAAGGACTATTTGATAACAACTTCCAAATACTTAGTAAAGGACATTTAAAGGATGAAAATAGTTGGTTGAATATGGTGGTATTGCTAACAAAACCTAAGAATATTTAACATCTGGTATCTTTCATGAAACTATGTATGCAATTAGCAAGTAAGAAAATGTGTCAAATAAATGGACAATTGTTATCATGATTTGGATTTGTCATGAAGGGATCTTTTTGGCGGTATCTTTTTTTAAAACAAACAGACATAATAGGTAAAATGTCAAAAATAAGGATACACCAATTAATATTGAAATATTTTAATTACTATAAAAACCAACAAATCTGTCAACTAAGAAAAACAAAGTAGAATACAGATAAAGCAATAAAAGCATTTGTAAAGATTTGTGAATCCACCCTTTAAACATGTTAAAGTAACTGTTATTTACCATGCTTACAAATAACAATTGAATAAACCTACGAAAGCACTGTGTCAGACAGTAAGTAGTATGTTGCTTTGTTTGCGAATTCTACGTATTCTCATCCCATCACTATATATTTTCTTTGATATTGACATTAGTAAAAAAAATGCTATTTAGGCTATCAATTTTATTAAAACAAAATGTAATCATGCAGACAATCCCTTAATCCAAGTTTCCATACTTTCTTTTAGTTTACATCTTTTTGGTTGTAGACAGCATTGATAATAAATTAGACATTTATATCAAAGGGTTTCCGAGCATCACTTTCAAGAGTTGAAATATCAAACAAACACAATCTGATATTTAGAGCTTTGTTCGTCGTTTGTGTTGAACTATGACCTACAAAGTTAATCATTTGAAAATACAAATCTTATTGAAATTGGACAAAATCATCTGTTATCATATATTTTCGGGAATAATTTTAATGGATGTATTTGTATTTGGAATTGACAACAAGGATTACTTAAAAAAATATATCAATTATTGCAGAGAGAAATGACACAAGCAAAGATTCGTTTTCTAATCAGACGAAAAACATATCTCGTAAATTGCGAATGTACAAATCGTCAATATTGAATGTTACCTCCTTTCGTGGCATTGCCATCATCATCAAAACAACATATCAGAACTTAAAAGTAACAGTCTAAACTGTTCTTCAGTAAGTGAAGTGCACTGAAAGAACATCTAATCGAATAAGGTTCACGACTGAACAGCAAAAATGAAATATTGATCTCAACCACGATGGATAAAAACAAAAGAAGAACTGCATTTACATACAACAGAATTTTCATCAAACAATCTATCTAATTTTAGTAACCAGCCAATATCAAACTTATTATTGATGACATTCTCGAAATAAATAAAAAGTTGCAGTTGTGTGTGATACTCTTTTATGAATATATTTATCACAATAATTATATTTTGTAAGATCGTAAAACAATTTTTCATATTACATACAATTCATTTTCATCAACATTTGTTTCTAGATTGACAATACTTCTAAAAATGTACGATTTAAATTAAATTATAGATTAGTATAAATGATATAGGTGAATACAAATGCAGCAACAGTTAAATTCGTCCATTCCAATTCTAAGCCATGCTTAGTGATTTTTTCCAAAGCGTACAAAACAAATGGTGTTTGGCGACAAACGTCCATCATAATGGAAATTCGACCCCACATGACGTTATTTTCGGTTTTTGGTACGGTGGCACTGCAATAGTCTAATATATCATGAAACGGTAAGAACTTTTTAACAATGCAAAGACAATACCTGATGTAAACTTTTAATCAAATGCAATAAACAGAAAAGGAGTCGGTCCGGTAATGGCCGATTTTGGCCTCGAATTTCAGATTCATCTGATGAATGATTTTGAACACTTTTTAAACACTTAAAGGTCTACTTCAGTCGATCCAATAAGTTTTGTGAAAGATTTAAACTGATAAAGGGATTAAAGACGCTCAAATTAAAGCTTAAAAAAGAAAATTCTATCAAATATGTCATACTATGTCACTTTCCCGATGATTTTTGTAAAAATTGTAAGTGGCAGCATTCGTGTTCACTCTCAACCTTTATATATGTTATGTATTATCATCAAATACTACTTACATTTAAATATAAGGAATGAACTCAAATGCGGCCACTTCCATGCTAAAATTGTGCAGATTTCAGTAAATCAGCATGACTCAATGATGCTAGCACCCGATGTGTGTGCATTGCATTGTCAAAAACAGCCCATATTTATGTAACAGAAGCATTCTTCTTTCCAATAAATAGCTAATAGTTTACATTTTAACAATTTTGTAAAATTGCTATTATTTGGGGCCACAAAGGAGTCTTCCTTTAAATTTTAATTCGTTTATATTGTCAAATTAAAAAAAATCAAAATCTGAAGGCAGAAAGATATTAATTTTTTTCAGTACTATTACTTTAAACATTTATAAGATAAGGTTAAGTGACAAATACAAACGGCATCGAGAGCTAGTTATAAGGTCATGAGCTAAAACGAATTTATTTCATTCTTTACGGTCCTGCTGCGTAAGTTTAACCTTTTTGATGGAATTATTTCGATGTTGTGTATTTAGATTAAGCTAAACCGTAGTAAGACATTCATCTCAACTTTAATGACAGTATGTTAAAAAAATGCAAACTGAGAGAGTGCAATTCAAAAGGATATTAAAAATTCCTAAAGCGTTACTGGCAAAGCCATGGCAAATGTGGAGAGAAACCGGTTCACAAATTTAAAATATCACATAAAACATTTGAAGCTATTTAAAGAGTGTGGGTTATCTCAGATACTTCAAATGCTTATACGGATCTTTTTCCACTAGTGCTAGCTGTCATCATACTCATTGAAAAAATATCTGTGATACGTCTCATACGTACAAGAGTTATTTAGAACACAAGCACAATCGTGACAATCAAACGTTATTTATTAATCAGTTTAGGAGATCAATGAATGTGTAAAACCATTGCTGAAGATACACAGTGTGTAAACTGTTAACTGTAATATGTGTAAAATAATATGATTGATGTGAAAATCACCGAACCGACGTTAATTGATTGATTTTCTTAAACCTTTTTTTTCTTATGTATTAAAATGTACATCGGGACAATTGTACATTGTTTGTTATACGAATTGTGAAGTTAATCTTTAACATAACTTACCATATTTCAAAGCACGTTTTAACTTTCTTCTTACAATCATGACCACAGCCATTAAAACAACAACTTTTTCCAGAGCCACAACCACCGCTTTGACACTTTTTACCACATGGACCAATTCCAACACCAGGTGTTCTAGGACACATCATCACGCATCCTTTAAGACAACATGATTGAAAGCATCAGTTAAGCTAATGCTTCACAGTAAAAAATATAAAACTGGAAATAAACTATCCCAGTACAAAAGCAATATTCATGGAATGGTCATGTTGACAGGGACACATATACAACGAGTTCTTCCTTGATGGTTTTTCAACACATTAAGTGATAAACTGGGGAAAAATAGTTTTATAATTGATGAAAAAATACAAAATGTTTTTTGTTTGTTTATTTTTTTGTACACATGCTCACACACACACACACACATAAACACGAACACAAACCAAAACATAAATAAGAAACCGATTTACATGTACTTACGTCGACCGTTGACCTCTATAATGAAAAATGTTAAAAGACAAAAGTTACAGAAAATAATTCTCATCAATTTCGACATGGTGTCGTTGCTATAATTGTAATTGTTATTCTGACTGAGAACTGGTGATTTATATAATACATAGACCCAAAAAATATAAAACATAAAATCAGGGAAAAATCCCCTTATTTCCGATGACGAACAATGTTTTCCAAGATTAATATGTTTTTTGTTTTACATGTAAGCATCAATATAAATATTAAACATGACATATTCGTACTAGCTGGTGTCATGACATGTGGCAATTCGTTAATAAACTTTAGTTTAAAACTTGGACAACAAAGTAGGTGTTTTCCAAAAATTTAATACATGTTTTATAGAAATCCGGACTTAAATAAATCAAATTTGTCCATAAAGTTAATTTTTACAAGATCATTGATATCCGCCTAATTAAAAGTGGTATATGTAATAACATTGTCATACATGAGCACTGTACCATGTGTTCTTAGTTCTTTTCCCAAATATATATATTAACTGACAGTTTTATGCTAGAACAAATTGAGGAACATGAACATTTAGAAAGAAACAATGCACTCAATTTCTAAATCTAAGAATCATTTAAGTATACACAACTTCAAGCATACATAAATAATCAAACATGAATAAAACATAATCGATTTACCTCTTTCGGTGTTATTGAGTTCACTTATCGTTCATATAATGACTTATGTCTTGAATAATGGCCTAAATTGGATTCGGCGATATCTTCTCCTCATCTTGATCTCGTTTCAAAAATACTTTGGATTGGTCACTTCTGCGACTTAGAGTCTTATGTAGGTGTAACCTGTGCTCATACTTATAAGCTTTTTTTATAGAATAATTTCCTTATACATTTGTAAGCAATACTTTGAAAAAAAGAATGTATAACTTTGAATTGCCCCAGCCGCATTCTGCTAAGTTACATTAACGTTTTCGGATTTTTACAAGTTTATGTAACTACAAGAAATAACACAGTGTTTGCAATATAAACAAATTGTAATCTCCTTTATATTTCTGAAATGCTTTCTGAAATCTTTAGATGCATACCTATATTGAGTTTAAATTATTGATAGGGGTATTTTGATGAAAAGTTAACACAATAATGTATAGGTTACGATCATACAACGTCGAGGGAGGTTATGATTCTTTTCATTCAAAATTCTGTTCGTACCATGCTAGCGTTGATTTATATTTGTTTTTAGTGAAACATAACATTATATCTGAAGAACAAATCCTCTCAATCAGAATTTGTTTGTTTCTCTGTGCTCGTCATATTTTTTACTGCAAAGTTAACCAGAATGAAAATAAGAGAGGATTTAGTTTCCAAAGGGACAATCAAACTACGTAATAATTTTTTATCATGCATATAAACTTATTCGAATTAACATGCTAAGACCCAAAGGTAGAACTCGATAAGGATTTCCAATGAGACGAATCTCAACCAGAGAATAATTTAGGCAATCATATAATGATGTATAAAAAGCTACACGCATGTATCGTCCACCCGTGTTGTACTACATTACCCAAAACTATCTTTGCAATGAAAAAGAAAATTGTCCAAACAGCTATATTTCTATCTTTTCTTGTGTTTGCCAAATCCAGCGAAAGCCTTCTGTTTTATAGTCATGGGTGTTTTCCAATCTCTCTGTTCAAAAGCATTCAACGTTAAAGAATTACTTGCCTTTTCTGATCGAACTTGAATTTGTATATTGACAGGAACTCTAATGATCTTCACATTGTATAATGACTTCAAAATTCATCTTGAAAATTAATGAAATAGTTGCTTTTTTGTCATTTTTCCAAGAAACAGTTCTTATTTCTATAAATACATTGCAAACACATTCCTAAGCTATATCTTTGAATTGAAGAATAAAGGTCCGCTTTACAACAACTAAAGATTCGTAATCTCCTCACCCCCTGAATTTATCTTAGCTAAATAAGAAAACATCGATATATATTTTTTTTTTACCTTTTATCAGCAATAATAATTTTGATCTTGTCGTCATATTACAAATTTCTTTTAATTGTCCTTTGCTATAAATTGGACCGACTACCTGTTAAGTCTTTATCTGTTCAATGCATTGAAAGCTAGACTATCGTGTGTTTGTTTCCGTCTTGTAACATGGTTAGATATGTCTAGATGGTTTTACACTAAATATTTTGGGACCCTTTATAGCTTGCTGTTGGGTGTGAAGGAAAGCTCTGTATTGAAGACCATACTTAGACCTATAATGGTTTACTTTTACAAATTGTGACTTGAATGAAAAGGTTTCTCATTTGCGCGCATCATACTACATCTTCTTTTATCTAGACTTACCTCCTAGTCAATCATCTCTACTTAGGTTTGTGTATCAACTGATTATTTTTGATGCAAACAAAAGGGCTGTGATTGTACTGAAGGATACATATTTTTTTCTATCATGTTTATCTTCGGTTGATTTGTCATGTTCTTGCATAAAATCTATTAATGACTTTTTTATAATTCAAAAGAAAATTCGAAAATATCAAACATAGTTATTTATCAATTAGATGTTTAAAACCATAAAAATATAATGCAGTAAGAATGATTTAAATTCAATCGTAAAATTTGCAAACATTTTTCATCGAACTGATTTATACTTAAAGCAGTCAAAATATTGTATCTAACAACACGGTTACGGCTTAACATAACTGTGATTTTAAACTCGTCGATTTTGTTGAGGGTATGAAGCAGAACGCAATCAAAAATTGTAAGTCAGATAACTAATTTAAAACAATTTCTATCGAACTATTATACCTGTATGTAACAACATTTTATATGTAACTAAACTAACATAGTTTGGGATATTCATTACTATATAACGGATCATTTGATTTCATTGTCATGTTAATATCTTCTTTTTTACTTAGTTATTGATGCATAATCTTACATTATGTGAACATAACACAAACATATTCACACACCAAAAACAAATCAAACAAGGTAGTACACTTACTTTTTTATTTAGCCACTGAAAAAGAAGACACACAGATTAAAAAAAAAACTGTACAGTATTTATAACGTCAATTTTGCTTCATTCTTGTCGTTTATATGTTCCAATTGAAACTGCGACTGTTAATTTATCATTTAAGTTATGCATGTTTTCCAAATGATATAACAAGAAAAAACATCACAAAACATGTTAATGTGTCAAGGAATATTAAATGCATGTGGTTAACACTTGTGGTTTACATTTGTCGTTAGAGAAAAAAGATATGTAAACATGAGAAAAGGTAGAAGTTTTATTTTAGTACACATTAATATATTACCTTTGTTATCTTCACCTCTTTAAGTGACATGTTTTTTTGTGTCTTCACTTTTTCTCACTATAATCAGTTAAATCATCAAATCGTCAAATCCATAAATCGTTGATGTTTTTCCAGTTTTTTATCCTATTTTTAAAACAACCAGGGGAGTTCTTCCCCGCAAATATCATTGTAGAAATATATTTCGATATCATTTAAAAAAAACAAGATTTCAATCTTTCTTCGAAAGATAACTTTTAAAATCGTAAAACACAACTTGTAAAGTTGTAATCGAAACTATTGTTTTCATCATGTTATAAAATAAAGAGCTTGAATGTTTTGGTATATGGCATTACTACCATATACATTTAACTGCTATATCTATGATGAGTTTATATTCAATTAGTGCATTCAGAAAATCAATCAATGATATATAACATAGCAATACACTTTTGCAATAATGTTGTGTTTTTCTTTAACTTTGGATTTTCATCGTCCCGAAGGTGTCTTTTTGCTTTTTTTTCAAGATAAATGGGAAACAACAAGTTACCTTGAGGAGCATGACAGGATGTTTTGTATTTGTTTGTCATATATTTATAATGCTAAGGGGAAAACAACCCATTATCAAACATTCATTGTTTTAAACAAGGTCAACAGATAATTTGGAATACATCTGTACATAAAAGTTTCAATGATATAGTTGGCATGTTGTGACAGTGGTCCAGGTGAACGCCTTAATAAATATTTACATATGACATAACACGATATAAGTTCTTATTTGAAATGCATCTACATGTACATCTAATATCAAATTTTGGGCATGTTTGCGTTGTGTGGTTTATTCGCAAGCTAATTTTTCACCTGTAAAATATTATATTGTTTTTATAAGTAATGCATTTGGTATAAAAAGGGTTCAAATTACAATTTTCAAATCATTGTTAACCTTTAGACAATTTTGGGACATGTTTACGTTATGTTGTTTCGTCGGAAGCTATTTTTTTTTCACCTTCAATTAATTAATTTGTTTTACAAGTAATACATGTAGTATAAAAAGATTAAAGATTACAATCATGCAATCATCGCCAGCCTGAAAAGCAACACAATGTTCAAACTCATTACTGGAATTCTTATCTGTGCATGTCTGACATTTCTCCTCAACACAGAAGTGTCTGGTCTAGGTACGTATATGTTTTAAGCTACTTTTATTAAAATAAATTATGAAATATTGTCATTAGATTTATTCTGTTAATAACAATTACTTTTACCGCCAAATAGGACAAAGGAGTATGTCCAGTAAGACCTCATTTTGGGCCCAAAATATAGCAGTTTTACAAAATTGTTAAATTGTAAACTTTTAGTTCTTTATTGGAAGGTAGAATGCTTCTGCTACATAAATATAAGCTGTTTTTCGACAATACCATGCACATATATCGGGTACTAGCATCATTAAGTTATGCTAAATAACTGAGATCTTCACAATTTAAGCATTTTAGTTAAATTTCAGACGGTTTCCGTCTTAAATGACAGTGGCCGCATTTGTGTTCATTATTAATATTGAATAAAGTTGTATTCAATGTAAATACATAACATATATAAAGGTTGAGGATGAACACGGATGCGGCCACTTTAATTTTCGCCAAAACAATCTAAAAAATGACATGTTTTGGCATATTTGATAGATTTTTCATATTTAAGCTTGAATCGGAGCGTTTTTAATGAGTAAATTAGTTATAATCTTTCACATAAACTTATTGAATCAACTGAAATAGACACTTAAGCGTTTAAAAAGTGTCAAAAATTTTTCGTCAGATGAACCTGAAATTTGAGGCTAAAATCGGTCATTTCCGGACCTACTCCTTCAATAACCGGTCCCAACATAACTTGCAATCAATAACACATTTTGTTCTATTTAAAAAAAATATCAATAAACGTGTTGATAAGATAGTGACAAAGGCTTGTTATATATTTCAGGATAACATGTATAACAAATACAATTGAGTACGTGATCAAAGTGTAAATCGCAAAGAAAAACAACTGCTGAACTTCAAACAAAATATTAAAACGAGTTTATTTTATTCTATTTCCTTTGAAAACTCAGCTTTTCACTAAACAGGCGAAATTCATTTACGTATGGAAATATTTTGTAATTTGCGTATTTAAATAATGTATTTATTTTATTAAAAATATAAATTTATTTTAAGGACCAATTAAAAGTATCATAAGTTAGTAATAACACAATGATAAAATAGGTCATACAGCTAAAAACGTTTCCGAATCAAGAGCATAATATACATGTATAATGAATGATAAGTTGTATATAAACGAACTATAACTGAGTTATTCTTGATTATAGTAGTAGAGTTTTAATTGCTAGCTTACACAATGACTTTTTGTCTCTCGGATTCTGACTCTTCTACCCATAGAAGAATCTTCAACAGATCCAAAAACTATCTTAGGTATAACACTTTTAGAATTATTTCGTTAGTAATTTTCGTTTTACCTTTTTATAAACTATTGTTTGAAAGTCAGTAAGCTTATACATGTACCGAGATTCACAAAATAATACATACTACAGATACTGACATTACCTAGCTACGTGTTAATGTATCTCGAATTCCCATGTTTAGCTTCGTACTATTGCCGGATGGGGGTGTTTCTATTTTTAAAGAACATCACTACGATCGTTAAATACAAAAGAATATTGAAAATATGAATATACACACACTAGATTTTGATATCTAAATGATCATTTAAGAGGATGGTCATGAGGTTGTTACCGTTTTATCTCGACGACGTAGACACCCATTTTTTATGTTTTTATTTATATGTAAGTTTGAATAAATTGATACGGCGGATAAACTCCAACTAAAATCTGTACGGTCTTTTCTCTGTTGTCAATTCCATCCAGTCATAATATGTCTTTTTCAAATATTCTAAAGTATGAACACATGATAAAAAACTGAAGTTTAGCAACGCTGAATCGGTAATCTGTTTTTTTTTTTTTTTTTATTATCATTTATCAGAAAAGTTTTAAAAGTCCAAATAGTAACATATTTCAAATTTCAGATAGGTCACAAGTAAAGAATTTTTGAGATAGAATTTTCTTATAATTTGCAAAAATGAGGATATTACTATGCTTTTTTCAAAAATATAATAAAAAGTATGGGTCGCCGTGCTATTTTTCAACCTATGAGTCGTTAAATATTGCCTTAATTTGGTCATATTGTTCATGAAAAAACACATTTGTGTGCATAATTTTTTTTTCTATGAGACATAATTTTGAAATAAATTGTGAGGAGATAGCTATATAGGTTTTATTGTATATTTTAAGAAAATAAAAAAAAAAATGGTGTCACCGTACTTGTTTTCTTGCTACAAGTAAAAAAAAATCCCTATCAGTCCAGTTTATTTTTTTACTAAAAGTGTTATCTCCCCTTAAATGGCTCATTTGTAAAAATGATTTTTAAAACAACAAAAAATTATATTTGTTTGAATATTTTGAATAATACAATAATTCACCTAGTTTTCATCATACAAATAAACAGTCTAACTATAGATTTGAAAATCTGTCTCCAAATTTGCAGATTAAAGCAAATAACTAGACCGATTTTGTACTGTGAGTGTACGATTCGAGATGGCGGTATACCATGGATCAACCTTAATGAGTCAAATCCTCAGTATAAAAATTAATAGTTTAAACAAGCCATATTGCTCATTTTAGTTTATGTCAACATAAAAGGAATAAGTTCATTTTTGACAGGCTATAGACTGAAATGCCCTGTTCCCTCTGGTGATGCTTCCCATTGTGCTGACTTTTGTGGAAGTTCTGGGTGTAAAAATGGATATCTTTGTTGTTCCATTGGCTGTGGTAGAGAATGCAGAAAGGGGGTCCGGTATTAGGCTTCAATGATCTACATATGTGGTAAGATATTGCTATACATATTTTTCCTAAATATTGATATCAAAACGTATTTCAAATATTGTAACTGAGATACATCCATAGAGTCACATACAGATGTCTACTATTGTATAATCTATATTAGTCCGGAGTCTATTTTTATTTGCTTCTACTAGTGTTGAGTTCGCTGTCAAATTTGCATTTACCTCATATCTCACATTGTTCTTTTTTTTTTTTCATTTGAAAGATAATGGCATGAATAAAAGACTAAATGTGATTGGATTAAAATAACTCAGTAGTTTGCATATTGGGTTTTTTAAATTCAAAAAGTAAGATTAATATGATTAGGAATGCATAACTAGTTTAATATCTTCAAATTTTTTGCATTATAAGCATTATTTAAAATAAAATAGCGGTAATTGCTTTTACAATGTTTTAGCATTTAAAAAAAAAATTTGTGTAAATTTGTACTGACTGGTTTGGTTGAAAATCCATTATACTTGTAAACTTCTGATTGAAAAAGAACTTAATATTCCGTTGGGTAAGGCACAAAACACCACACATATGTTCCAATTGTCTCTACACAGTGCGACTGACTGACGTAATGGTAACTTAAAACGGAAACAAAATATATGCCAGAATAAAGAACTATTACTACATGTGTATTTTATTCGGACATTATTTCACTGATTGATTGATTGATTGTTGGTTGTTTAACGTCCAGTGGCAAATATTTCATGCATATTCAGGACGAGAACAAGTTCACAATGAATACAATAGGTAGGTCTTGTCATAATATGGGTCATAAGGGATGATGGTCGGGGAAATTTCGACTGCCACTGGAAAATGAGTGACTGTATATTGGATAGGGACAGAAATTTTGCCTTATGACAGGCCACCTACGGGCCCTCAAGGAGTCGTTATAAGGGTTCTTAACGTGCAAAGAGCGTGGCACTCTCTTTACACGAGACATCGGATTTAGCGTCCCCATTCTGACCGGACGTGACTGCGAACTTCATACATCCCACACAGCCAAACGGACGCCCTACTTCGACAAGCGTTTTACTGCCTGTCGGGAGAAGACCGAGAGACCATATTTCTATTCCCCAGTCACCCTTATTACCATGAGAAATACACGTATTGCATATATCATGAAATGAAAATATATATAAAATATAAAAGACTGACACACATAGGATACAATGCGACTTTAACTATTCGATCATTTTTTTCAATGCATTGAATAGTCGAATAAATCGCCTTCATATAACAACGTTAAAGGATCATGGCATTTACAAGTACTTGCCTTGAGGTCAATATTGATAGCCGGATGAAAATGACTGTATTTTTATAAATAAACGTTTTGAAAAGAACTTTCACCCACCTTAACCATTGCTATGGGACAAAAAAGTATAGATTTGTCTCATTAACACTCACACCACATCTTCCTATATCAATATATATCTTAACAAAACTTTTTTAGGACGAACAGATAATATCCACACACTTTTCCGAACCCAAAACGATATTAATGAGAACATGAAAACACAATTTACTCTAAAACAAAGCAAAAACGAATCAAGGTTAATAGGAATAAATAGAAACGAATTGACTAACCAAAAAAGGAAGATACGATATGCATGATATATAACATGAATGATTCAAATATTTAAATGCATACATGCAAGTTTTTGTTTTACTTCAAGTATCGATTATGTCATTGAATTTTTATATTTACTTTCTTTTTTGTTGCAGGCTACCAACATGAAAATATGAGAAATCAGATAAAGAACATAATTAGTTTTGATATGTGTCTTTGCCTTAACAATGAGTTTTGCCTTGAACGTCTTCTCAAGTAAAAGTATTAGTATATCGTCTTCACATTCATTTTGTGTGCCCTCTATTCCTAACTTTTTTTTAAGTGTTCAAAATTGATTATTTATCGGGCCATTTAAATTCTTCAATTACAATGAAAATTTAATGGGGAAGAGTAAAACTGCTAACGAACATAGACATACAACTCTTGAGACGCTCAAAGTGGTTAAACCTGTTATCCCTATGGATGGATCTATGTTTCTTTACAATTCTACAAAATTTATGAAGATATAAACAGACATACATGTAACATTTCAACATTTCTATCTGTTTAGTTATCAAAGGTACCAGGCTTACAATTTGATACGCCAGACGCTGGTTTCGTTTACATAACACTCATCAGTGACGCTCAGATCAAAATAGTGAAAATATCATACAAGTATAAAATCAAAAATTATTGAGGACCCAAAATTTCAAAAGGTTGTGCCAAATACGGATGAGGTAATCTTAACCTGGAATAAAAAAAATCCTTAGTAATTAAAAAGAAAACACACTTTTGCAAACAGTAAATTTATAAAAATGACCATATAATTGATTTGCATGTCATTACTGAAGTGCTGACTACTGGGAAGGTGATACCCTCGGGAACGAAACGTCAACCAGCTATGATATCGACTAAGTGGTGTAAATAGTTATGAAAGGTACCAGGATTATACTTTGATACGCCATAATACTCATTTAACCTCGTGTTTGATTATTTAGGTATGAGCGTTACTGCTGAAGATTAGTCATGGTAAAAGTGCTTTGGATGCACAAATTCATAAAAAAATCTTTTGGTTGAACTTGATACAGTTCAAAATTGAAATACATCTATGAATGTCACATCATCTTATTATCTGAAAGTTGTTTTAAAACCCATTTTTTGTTCGATTCAAACATTTATAACTAGAGGCTCTAAAGAGCCTGTGTCGCTCACCTTCATTTACTGATGCTTTGGAAATCATGTAAAAAAAGGTTAAAATCATAATTTATAGAATAAGATATTATTAGATACTATAAATATATCTAAGATAATAGCAAAAAACTGCAAAATTTCCATAGAATTACTAACTAAGGGGAAGCAACCTAACAACTGGTTGTCGGATTTGTCTGAAAATTTCAGGGCAGATATATATAAATCTGATGAACTTTTTTGCCACCAGTCAGATTTGCTGTAAATGCTTTGATTTCAGATCTATAAGCCAAAATCTTAATTTTACCCCTATGTTCTATTTTTAGCCATGACGCCAATCGTGGTTGGCTGACCGGGTCAAAGGCTACCATTTTTACACTACATACCCTAATGATGAGTGTGGACAAGTTTGGTTAAATTTGCCTTAGTCCTTTCAGAGGAGAAGATTTTTGTAAAAGATTACAAAAATTTACGAAAAATTGTTAAAAATTGACTATAAAGGGCAATAACTCCTTAAGGGGTCAATTGATCATTTTGATCATTTGACTTATTTGTAGATCTTACTTTGCTGAACATTATTGCTTTCACAGTTTACCTCTATCTATAATAATATTCAAAATAATAACCCAAAACGGCAAAATTTCCTTAAAACTACCAATTTAGGGGCAGCAACCAAACAACCGGTTCTCCGATTTATCTGACAATTTTAGAGCAGATAGATCTTGACCTGATAAACAATTTTGTTCTGTCAAATTTGCTCTAAATGCTTTATTTTCAGAGATATAAGCCAAAATCTACATTTTACCTCTATGTTCTATTTTTAGCCATGGCGGCCATCTTGGTTAGGTGGCCGGGTCATCGGACACATTTTTAAAACTTGATACCCCAATGATGATTGTGGTCAAGTTAAGTTTAATTTTGCCCAGTAGTTTCAGAGGAGAAGATTTTTATAAAAGTAAACGACGACGATAGACGCCTGATGCAAAGTGATGTGAAAAGCTCACTTGGCCCTTCGGGCCAGGTGAGCTTAAAATGAGATTGTAATATAATATGTCAATATCAACATTTACTTTGGTTGAATTATTCATAATATTGGATATGAAGTCAATAATTCAACTTCATTTGAATTCCTAATCATTTTATCTTTGCTGGAGATGACTGACGGAAATGTTACGAATTATCAAGTGATGTCGTTCTTGTACCAGTAAAAAGATAACTTGTACGTCTTTTATACGATATACTATTGCACAGGCTTGTCTGTATATGTTTATGTATGTCTGTATCAAGCCAAAGACCATGTACATTCTTTAGAATCATATTTAAAAATAGTTAATTATATTGTTACTGATTCAAATTAAAAAAAACCACCTGAAATGTTGAAACATTATAAATCGTTCATGCAATTTTCTTTTCTCGATTCTTTTAGTCATTTTGTATTTTAGATATAGGTTTAAGTATGCCCTAATTTAAATATTCAAATTTGATTCAAATTTAGCACATGAATTTGACAGCCAATCCCAGAGTGTTTTTTTTTCTAACGACACTGCTGACGAAAAGTTTTTCCGGCATTCAACATTTTCATCTATTATGACTTATTAATATTACCACCTGCGAACTATATTTAATCAACCTTGAGATTAGATATAAACGATGAATTAAACAGAATAAAAACCAAAGCGTTTTATATAGAGTTTGGCTACGAATAAAAAACAATGAAGGTTGAAATCGTTAAATTGTTGGGAATCGTTCTTAGAAATGATAATATATAGGGACCTTCATAACGGAATTGTTTATTATTACATGTATTTGGGTTCTTATTCTACTACCTTTTATCTAAGTAATTAGACAATTATATCTAATTGAAATTGGCAACGGTATTTTGATTCTGTTTGTTACCTCGGAGTGGAAGCAATAGTACCATTTCTCGAAAACAAAAAAAAGTGAAAACATTTCAGACCTCTGCCGATGCAAACATAAGTGTAAAAGTATTATTATAATTTTGGGAATTTAATGCTGTGTTCAGACATAAACAGCAAATTTAAAAAAAAAAACAGAACTCCGAGGAAAATTATAAACGAAAAGTCCCTACTACAATGTGTGAACAAAACAAATAGATATTATAGTTTAAAAAGTCAAAAATAGGGATACAGCAGTCAATATTGTGTTATAATCTTAATAATTATCAACAAGATAAAATCAAACAAATATATCAACAAAGAAAAACGAAAAAGCAAATAGACAAGGCACATTACAAAAAGCAAAGACAAGCATGCTTAACTTTATCTTAGCACAATAAGGATCCATGTCAAATAGCTATTACCAAAATTAGACTACACAGTAAATGTAAAAATTGACCGCGAATACTATAACACGTTATTTGGATTATAAACAACGTCAGTAGCTAGAATCTATTCTTTAAGACCATAGTGTATTATTTGTGAAGTTGATACGGAATATATACATCAACTATGTCCAGGTATTTTCCGATGAACTTTAAAAAAAAACAAGACGTTCTCTAACATAATACTGGTTCGTCAATTATTTAATCACACACTTGTGACGTGTTACGTTATATCCTATATATGCGGGTGAAGTTGATATATTGCTGATAAGGTGGGGAGATTTGATAATTTCAAATTAGAAATCGTCTCGTTTGTCAGCGATTCTGGTACTGCTTATATTAAATTTGAAGTAACATGTTATTCTAAGCATGAGACAGAGGAAGCCGTGTATGCTGTTTCTTGAAGTTTTAGTTATGGAGGATACATTCATGGAACCTTGTCAGACAGGTATGGACTGTTAATAGAAAAAAAACATCATCAATATATCTGAATGAGGAGTTAAATGATCTGCCTTCTTTGATCTTCTTGTTTTTGACATGTGTGATGAACTCTAATTAATTGAAAAACAGTTCGTTCCCATAGGATTTCCAACAATTTGCAGGAAAAGTCAACCTCTAAATTCAACATGTATCTTTTATGCTGTCAATAAGAGTCTCCAGTATACCAATCACTAAATTGTTCATTTGTGTAGCATAATTTCATTGTTGGTTTACAATATTAACAAAATATGCTGTATGGTATCCCAAAGTAATACATTTGTAGCGTATGCTACTATTTGGATGTTGAAAAGCATTTAGGAATATTTCTTTAAAACGATTTTGCGATCTCACATGGGGAATGGTTGTGTACATAACTGGAAAATCTAAACGCTTGATACAATTTCAGAACTAATTTCAGAGTAAGATCGAAATTTTCAATCATCCGAAATCTCTGTAGATTTGTTTATAAATACTTTTTAAAAAAGATTCTCAAGAAAATGTACTTTGTATTGGTCTTTTCGTTAAATGTGAATTTTCATTACGTATAAGAAAAACCTTATGCTAAAATGCTAAAATGAAATCCGCGTACAAGAGCTTAATCTAAATCATTGAAGACATTTTAAAAGGTTTATGCCTCGATCCTTCAAAGTTATATGTGTACATATCTCAATTATAATGAATCTTATTGTTACTATTTCATAGAATATCCTATCTTGCATTGTAAGTCATGAAGTCAGACAGAGTTCTGTTGCTCTGTAGCTACTGATTCCCATTCATGTAATACAATATTTTGGAGAATTTAATCGGCAAAGTTTCTGAAGGAGAGGCGTAAGATAACATACAGTCATTCAACCTAATAAGTTTAAAATAAACTGACAATGCCATGGTTAAAACACAGCACAGAAATAAAACATGAGAAACACCAGCCCCACCAATTCAGAGTGATCTCAGATTCTCCGGAAGGGTAAATTCCATAGTATAACATTGTCTACAATTAAAGTAACTATGAATGAATTAAGATGATATAGGTTGAATTATTTCTAATCCAGGTATTCTACCATAATGCGGTTGTAAGGCAGAAACAACTATCAAAATACAAATGTCCTTTATCTGAATGGTTTTTATTGAGTTGCTGCTACGTACCTACAAACATACAAAAAAAAATTGATAATATTGAAGAGCACTTATACTTCTGCTATATAATATGTTAACAAGTGAATACAATCATTTTTCACTTTAAATATTTTTATCATTCATGTTATACTTTTTGTTCAAAAAAATATTCTTTGATAAGATTAACACAAAAATAACCTCTAGATGACAGGCAACATGTCATAACACAAAGTGAGCAAGATAACATTAAAATAAATTTTATTTAAAACAAACTACTAATTTTCATGGTAACAATTGCATTGTTCAAATTTGAATTTAGCAACGACTTGATCATTGTATATGATAATTACTTTGCATGATCAACTGAAATATTACAGATCATCATATTTACATTAAAAAAGGATTTCAAAATATGCTCAGAATTTAAATTGAGTGGATTTGGGCGATATGTGCCAAGTGAGAGTAGGTCAGAAATGACTGTTTAAAAATAAACAATTTTACGTGAGTGTTTCGTATAAATATAAGTTTTAAGAGACTTTGCACTCTTTCGCTTTATTCAGAACTTAAACTCGTGTAAAGACAACTGCAAGTATCTTAGTTGCCTAAATTGGGTTGAACTTTATTATTTATTTTTTAAAAAGTTAAAAAGTAAACCCACATTTTACCACAAATGTAGGTTATTGCCTTTAACCATAAATACGAATTCCTTTTCTGCAGTCTCTACCACAGCCAATAGAACAGCAAAAATATCCAATTTTACAACCAGTAAATTCAGTCCACCAGTTAGAAAACGTGGACATTTAAGTCTATACCCTGTGTAATAAATGTACTTATTGCATGTATTACGTTGGTATTGACACGTGTAACATTCAGCAAAAGTTGTTTGTTTCTGAATTCTTATTGTTTTTACTGAGGCTTTAATATTGCAATACTCAGTTTATTAAACAATAATATTGATTTTAAAAAGATTTAGACAAAAATATTTCGGATTAATAAAACAAAAGTAGATTCCGATTATTTGTTGCTCAAATATAGGTCTTAATACTCCTCTATAATTTCCAAAAAGTAGATTGGTCTTTATTTCAATAAAATTTTTGTTATTGTTTCCTCAACGATGGTAGTCATATTCTTTAAAAATTAATCCAATCCGATGATAATACGAAAGCCATAAAAGAACGTTCGAGATGCATAAATACGTAGCTAGGTAAGGTCAGAATGGGAACGTGTAATTGAATGTGCCAAGAATGTACAGTGCAACGCAAGCGCTTAAAAAGTTAATTGTTAATTGATTGACTAACATTGGATATGCTTAAATTCGTAGTATTGAAGAATGTTTTACGTTATCTCTTTACCACCATTAGTTAGACTAAGTATGTTTTATGCTATATTAACGCGAAAAACGTTTTTGGTTTCAAAAATGGAATTGTTCGGATTGTTTTCAAGGATGGCACTAGCGAAGTAAAAAACTTTTAACCCATCTGGAGCATGAACCCTGAATTTGTACTTCTTTGGCGTTATAACTATTGTGGTCTGACCGTCACTGATGACTCTTATGTATCTAAATAGATCCTTATTGGTTGAAAGACCTTCAATTGTTCTCTGAACAATTGGTTTTTAATTAAGGTCTTTCCTTTTTCTATAAGGAAAGACCTTACTGTATTTCTTCTGATTATTAAGGTCTTTCCTTTTACTAAAGGGAAAGACCTTACTGTATTTCTTCTGATTATTAAGGTCTTTCCTTTATCTATAAGGAAAGACCTTACTGTATTTCTTCTGATTATTATTAAGGTCTTTCCTTTTACTAAAGGGAAAGACCTTACTGTATTTCTTCTGATTATTATTAAGGTCTTTCCTTTTTCTATAAGGAAAGACCTTACTGTATTTCTTCTGTTTATTATTATTCTTTTTCCGCCAAACTTTGACGAAGTTAGCAGCCTAAACTGAAGACGTGTCGCTTTCATGTTCTCACTTTGTATCAGTGTCATGAATACCTATCTGGAACTCACCCTGTTAGTCGAAATATTTTGTCGGTTCGGAGTAATCCCTCCGAAACCAAAAAACCTTGTTATCGTTCCAACACCGTAACCGTAATAGATAGAAAAAAAACGAAGGGTGAAATTTGTTCAGGACCAGACCCCGGTTCTTCGTTACATTTGATTCGAAAAGATTCAACGACTCATTGGTAGGGTTATGCCCCTTTGAAAATTAACCGGTGTCGGTGGACCACCAAAACTCAGAAACCGTAAATCGTAGAGACCTAGGATCTTCACCATTCATCAACAATTCATGAGACTTTCAAAAATACCTCAAGGTCAAATGTGTATGTTGACCTTGACCTTTGACCTAACACCTTGTTATCAGAACAACTCAAAAACCATTATACTTACAGAAGTTTTAAATAGTGGAAAATGTTTGGGTCATTACGGCACAACTTTGTTACATTTTGACCGAAGAGATTGGACCTTTTTTTAAGGGGCATAACACCTGTTTTAGGTTTCTGGAAAGACAAAATCATCTTTTACTATATAACCAAAGGTCCTAGACCCATGGGGTCTTCGGCAATGACATTGGGGACTAATGACCTTGACAAAGGTCAAAAGGTCAAAGGTCAAGGTCATGTCCCATATAGCGAATTTGGTGTTTTTAACCTTATTTAAAGGTTTTTCAGTGTGTTTTAAAGCTTTTCAATACATTCTACGTCTATTTGAACATGTATTTTACATTACAAAAGGAAAGACCTCTCAATTGTTCAAGAACAATTGACAGTTTAATTAAGGTCTTTCCTTTTACAAAAGGGAAAGACCTTACTGTATTTCTTTTGTTTATTATTATTATTATTATTATTATTATTATTATTCTTCCGTCAAACTTTGACAAATTTAGCCGCGTTAACCGTAAGACGTGTCGCTTTCATATTCACACTTTGTATCTGTGTCATGAATACCTATCCGGAACTCACCCTGTGAGTCGAAATATTTTGTCGGTTCGGAGTAATCCCTCCGAAACCAAAAAACCTTGTTATCGTTCCAACACTGTAACCGTAATAGGTAGAAAAAAACCGAAGGGTGAAATTTGTTCAGGACCAGACCCCGGTTCTTCGTTACATTTGGATCGAAAAGATTCAACGACTCATTGGTAGGGTTATGCCCCTCTGAAAATTAACCGGTGTCGGTTGGCCACCAAAACTCTGAAACCGTAAGTCGTAGACACCTAGGATCTTCACCAATCATCATCAATTCATGTATCTTTGAAAAATACCTCAAGGTCAAATTTGTATGTTGACCTTGACCTTTGACCTAACACCTTGTTATGGGATAATCTCAGAAACCATTATACTTACAGAAGTTTTAAATAGTGGAAAATGTTTGGGTCATTATGGCGCAACTTTGTTACATTTTGACCGAAGAGATTTGACCTTTCTGTAAGGGGCATAACCCCTGATTTAGGTTTCTGAAAAGACAAAATCAGCTTTTACTATATAACCAAAGGTCCTAGACCCATGGGGTCTTCAGCAATGACATTTGGAACTAATGACCTTGACAAAGGTCAAAAGGTCAAAGGTCAAGGTCATGTCCCATATAGCGAATTTGGTGTTTTTAACCTTATTCAAAGGTTTTTCAGTGTGTTTTAAAGCTTTTCAATACATTCTACGTCTGTTTGAACATGTATTTTACATTACAAAAGGAAAGACCTCTCAATTGTTCAAGAACAATTGACAGTTTAATTAAGGTCTTTCCTTTTACAAAAGGGAAAGACCTTACTGTATTTCTTCTGTTTATTATTATTATTATTATTCTTTTTCCGCCAAACTTTGACAAATTTAGCCGCGTTAACCGTAAGACGTGTCGCTTTCACGTTCACACTTTGTATCGGTGTCATGAATACCTATCTGGAACTCACCCTGTTAGTCGAAATATTTTGTCGGTTCGGAGTAATCCCTCCGAAACCCAAAAACCTTGTTATCGTTCCAACACTGTAACCATAATAGGTAGAAAAAAAACAAAGGGTGAAATTTGTTCAGGACCAGACCCCGGTTCTTCGTTACATTTGGATCGAAAAGATTCAACGACTCATTGGTAGGGTTATGCCCCTATGAAAATTAACCGGTGTCGGTTGACCACCAAAACTCAGAAACCGTAAGTCGTAGACACCTAGGATCTTCACCAATCATCATCAATTCATGTATCTTTGTAAAATACCTCAAGGCCATATTTGTATCTTGACCTTGACCTTTGACCTAATACCTTGTTATGGGATAATCTCAGGAACAATTATACTTACAGAAGTTTTAAATAGTGGAAAATGTTTGGGTCATTATGGCGCAACTTTGTTACATTTTGACTAAAAAGATTTGACCTTTTTTTAAGGGGCATAACCCCTGTTTTAGGTTTCTGAAAAGACAAAATCAGGTTTTACTATATAACCAAAGGTCCTAGACCCTTGGGGTTTTCAGTAATGGCATTGGGGACTCATGACCTTGACAAAGGTCAAAAGGTCAAAGGTCAAGGTCATGTCCCAGATAGCGAATTTAGTGTTTTTAACCTTATATAAAGGATTTTTAGTGTTTTTTCGAGCTTTTTAAGGTTGACTTTGACCTTTTCAATACATTTTACGTCTGTTTGAACATGTATTTTACATTACAAAAGGAAAGACCTCTCAATTGTTCAAGAACAATTGACAGTTTAATTATTATTCTTCTTGTTCCGCCAAACTTTAACAAAATTTCCCTCCGTAACCGTAAGACGTGTCGCTTTCATGTTCACACTTTGTATTGGTGTCATGAATACCTATCCGGAACTCACCCTGTGAGTCGAAATATTTTGTCGGTTTGGAGTAATCCCTCCGAAACCCAAAAACCTTGTTATCGTTCCAACACCGTAACCGTAATAGGTAGAAAAAAAATGAAGGGTGAAATTTGTTCAGGACCTCACCCCGGTTCTTCGTTACGTTTGGATCGAAAAGATTCAACGACTCATTGGTAGGGTTATGCCCCTATGAAAATTAACCGGTGTCGGTGGACCACCAAAACTCAAAAACCGTAAGTCGTAGACACCTAGGATCTTCACCAATCATCATCAATTCATGTATCTTTGAAAAATACCTCAAGGTCAAATTTGTATGTTGACCTTGACCTTTGACCTAACACCTTGTTATGGGATAATCTCAAAAACCGTTATACTTACAGAAGTTTTAAATAGTGGAAAATGTTTAGGTCATTATGGCGCAACTTTGTTACATTTTGACCAAAGAGATTTGACCTTTCTTTAAGGGGCATAACCCCTGTTTAAGGTTTCTGAAAAGACAAAATCAGCTTTTACCATATAACCAAAGGTCCTAGACCCTTGGGGTCTTCATTAATGACATTTGGGACTAATGACCTTGACAAAGGTCAAAAGGTCAAAGGTCAAGGTCATGTCCCAGATAGCGAATTTAGTGTTTTTAACCTTATTTAAAGGAATTTTAGTGTGTTTTCGAGCTTTTAAAGGTTGACTTTGACCTTTTCAATACATTCTACGTCTGTTGGAACATGTATTTTACATTACAAAAGGAAAGACCTCTCAATTGTTCAAGAACAATTGACAGTTTAATTATTATTCTTCTTGTTCCGCCAAACTTTGACAAAATTTCCCTCCGTAACCGTAAGACGTGTTGCTTTCATGTTCACACTTTGTATCGGTGTCATGAATACCTATCCGGAACTCACCCTGTGAGTCGAAATATTTTGTCGGTTCGGAGTAATCCCTCCAAAACCCAAAAACCTTGTTATCGTTCCAACACCGTAACCGTAATAGGTAGAAAAAAAACAAAGGGTGAAATTTGTTCAGGACCAGACCCCGGTTCTTAATTACATTTGGATCGAAAAGATTCAACGACTCATTGGTAGGGTTATGCCCCTATGAAAATTAACCGGTGTCGGTTGGCCACCAAAACTCAGAAACCGTAAGTCGTAGACACCTAGGATCTTCACCAATCATCATCAATTCATGTATCTTTGAAAAATACCTCAAGGTCAAATTTGTATGTTGACCTTGACCTTTGACCTAACACCTTGTTATGGGATAATCTCAGAAACCATTATACTTACAGAAGTTTTGAATAGTGGAAAATGTTTGGGTCATTAAGGCGCAACTTTGTTAGATTTTGACAAAAGAGATTTGACCTTTTTATAAGGGGCATAACCCCTGTTTTAGGTTTCTGAAAAGACAAAATCAGCTTTTACTATATAACCAAAGGTCCTAGACCCATGGGGTCTTCAGCAATGACATTGGGGACTAATGACCTTGACAAAGGTCAAAAGGTCAAAGGTCAAGGTCATGTCCCATATAGCGAATTATGTGTTTTTGACCTTATTTTAAGGATTTTCAGTGTGTTTTAAAGCTTTTCAATACATTCTACGTCTATTTGAACATATATTTTACATTATAAAAGGAAAGACCTCTCAATTGTTCAAGAACAATTGACATTTTAATTATTATTATTTTTCTTCAGCCAACTTTTTTTGCTTCACAGTTTTTTTGTTTCGAAAGATGTCGCTTAGACATATGGTATATGATATCGAACAGTTATTACGCTTTTGTGACTCATATTGTGTAACCAAAATCTTTTCAATGTAAGAGTTATCTCCCCAAACACTGTTTTTCTTGTTATCGCTTAATATTCGCAACCGTATAAGAAACCGACAAATTTATTTTTCCAAATTGCTCGTTATATCCTCAGAATGTTCTGTTTCATTTTGACCGAAGCTATCTGGACACTCCATATGAGAGTTATCCCCCCTTTTATATATGATATAAGTGATATGCATTTCTAACTGGTAAACCATAAGTGATAGAGACCTAGGGTCTTTTGATTTAAGATCCTTGATCCAAAAAAATGAAAATTAGGTCAAGGTCATAGGTCAAGGTCAAATTCTAAATTTTAATATTGGCTTATTTTCACTTATTTTCATTAACTTTATAAGATTTCGACAAATTATTTTTATTAAATTGTTAGTTGCGACATGTAACTTATAAATTTTGATTGGAAGGACGCGTAGACAATAAATGGGAGTTTTTGCCCCTCTTATATTTAGAATTATGCGTAAAGGGATATTACTCATGAACTATACATAATACAGACCTAGGGTCTATTGATTTGGTATCCTTGGTTTATGACCTTGAAATTGAGATCAAGGTCATAGGTTAGTTGGACGTTCTAGATTTTGACCTTTGCTTGAAATTCATATTTATACATCATTAAGCCATAGGAACTGACATTTTCAACTGAATCTTAATAGTTTCATATCAAAATAGATCCTTATTGGTTGAAAGACCTTCAATTGTTCTCTGAACAATTAGTTTTTAATTATACCATAGTTTTTGTTGAAACCCCCAGGCAACCTCACTCGACCTTCGGTACTTTTGTAAAATTTTGTTTGATTTTTAAATTTCTATTTAGGTTAATTACAAGTCTATCCAGTATTGCATTTTAAAGAAATAGCTTGATCAATACGTATTCAAGTTTCTAAACAAGTTAAGCAGATTACTGTGACTGACAGTACGCAATTCTTCACATTATCTGGAGAATAAATTTATACAATTTGAAATGCTGATGTAACTAAAGTCCGTCGGTAAGTAGAAAGAACATCTATATTTTTGTAGCCCAGAAAAAACCACATAGTTTAATCTAACAACAAATCAACAAGTTAAGTCCTCTGTCGTCTTTTGGAAGCACGTGTTGGGAGTGTACTTAATTAAAAGCACGTGATTTAAAGCCGTTTCTCTGCCATGGAACTTCACATGCACAGTTCTACTTCTGCTTCTCCCATTACGCGGTCACCATCAATAAACTAGTTATCTATTTTGCCACTTTTGGATGCACATGTAAGTAGTTTAAAGAAAAAAGGTTGATTTGTGCTTTTAGATGTTTTTTCAATACGTTTCTAGTTTTAAACATTGATGAAAATATTTATGCGATTATCAAGCCTCGATAAATGTATATCAATATTCTCAATGTAGATTCGGTTGATAATTGTCACCGATATATATCAAAACTGTTATTTTACTTTGCGAGCTGATCTGTTTCATACGCGTATTTGATCAGGGTGACCCACTGTGCTTCACTTCCGTTTGGTATAATTTGAGGGTATTAGTGGCGTGTTTTACTAAATCGTTCAGGTGAGCAAATGACGAGCAGACAGTATTTTGGAAATATCTCGATAATTACAAGATAAAATTTTATCGTCATTTTTGCGTTTCTTTACGATTATTGCGCACTTTAAAATTATTCAAACATGTTTTTTGCGTTGAATGCAATTAAAACTCAATATCCTTACTTTAACCAGCTTGACTCAAACTGTAAACTTAAAACTATTTAGATCCCCAAAAAGATATTTTGTCAAGTGTTGTATCCTATATAAAGCAGTCCATTGAGGTGCAAAAATAAGGTGTGGACCTTATTTTTGATACTTATATATATACATATATATATATATATATATATATATATTATTAATATTTACTTGACTTGTTTAGAACTTTATTCATGTAGTGCATGTTTCTTGTGTATATGTTTCTTAAGTTTGCATTTTAACCCGTCAAGGTTTTACTTTTTGCAAATAAAGTTATATATATATTATATGTGATATTTGACACGCTCCTTGTACATGACACAACTCTGAAAGGTCTATAGATTGTCTGTGACTGGGTAAAAAATGTTCCCCTTTTCAAAATGTTCAGAGGTCGGCTTATCTTATAGAAGGTGAACGATTCAATTGTGCATTATAGTTTTAGGTCCTACACTGATTCATATAATTATATAGTTATATAATTAGAGCAAGATAATAAAATAATTTTACGCAGATTATATAATGAAATATTAAAATTGATATGTATGCTTTTTGGTCGGGTTATTTTCTTTTTGACACATTCCTCATTACCATTCTCAATTTTATGCTCAATTTCAGATAAAAATGTTCACACAACAATGTTTATAGAAGTAAAAAGATTTGTTCATGAATATAGTGTTGGACGTTCACTAGTGCATTGCCATGTCGCACATTTTGCATCATTTATTTTAGAGCTTCTGCGGGCCTTGAACGATCCATAGACACTTATTCGTCTGACCATCTCGGTTGGTCTGAAACGTTTCGCGTCCTTGTTCCACATTCACTTTATGTTAGCGTTCTCTTTATTTGATTGTGGCTTCTGTGTCATAGATTTGGCTTATAATTGTAAATTAATAATGTAAATTTTATAGAAGCTGTTCAAGAGTAGCTACATGTAACCTGTTTGTAAATTATCGAAATTACGATGGCTGTGATTTTTATATTTGCTTAGACTTTTCTGTTCATTTGTTTGGGTTTAATTTGTGGTCTGTTATTTTATTTTATTTTTTACATTTTTCACCATTTGGTATATAAGAAATGAGCAACTATGTACATACCAGGTTATGCTTATCGGTACATCTTCGTTTTGTATGTTATATCATTCTATAATGTTCTCCATTGTATTACATATAGATCTTTTTTTTTCCATAAAAAAATGTTCTAATCGTTTGTTTTAGTGAAATTTTTTAAATGGTGATAGTCATGCTCACATACTTATTAAATATTGATATATATATACCGTGCCAAATTATGGTATAATTTTTTTCTTTCATAAACAGACTTTAGTTTATTTCCTGGCACAAATCAAGGATACATCCATTAACTTTACTACGATCAACATGTTCAGACCATTGTTTATTATCAATACACTTAGAGCTGTAAACAAAAAGGGACTTTAAAGGTCATCTTCGCACATTCTGTAACACTTATTTTCGGTTACATTTTTTTATTTATCATTCAACTGTTCGGCGATTTTTTAACTTTGATGATTTATTCAATAAAGAAAAGGCAAAAGTTTGATATATGTGAAACAATTTTGATATGTGTTATTGTTTTACTCTCTTGAATTAGCATGCTTAAAAATGGGGATCTCTAGGCAGTGTTCAATACCGCGAGTAACCAATATTCTCTTAAAAGAGGGACGAAAGATACCAAAGGGACAGTCAAACTCATAAATCTAAAACAAACTGACAACGCCATGGCTAAAAATAAAAAAAGACAAACAGAAAAACAATAGTACACATGACACAACATAGAAAACTAAAGAATAAACAACACGAACCCCACCAAAAACTAGGGGTGATCTCAGGTGCTCCGGAAGGGTAAGCAGATCCTGCTCCACATGTGGCACCCGTCGTGTTGCTTATGTGATTACAAATCCGGTAAATAGTCTAATTCGGTAGGTCACATTCATGAAAGGGAAGGGGATTGTAGTTACGACGTGGTAAAAGTTTTTCAAAAGTTCGACCAAAAATTTATTTAAAAAAAAGTGTATGTGATATGGCTTGCATTCACACAATATTATGTTAATTCGAATTCTTTATTTAATATTAGCTAAATGTTAGGTAAGCATCAAAGAAAAAAATGTCCTCTTTTTCATCGTCTCGTCTTGCTACTGATGGTGGTGTAGCGCTGGCATCTATAAAAAAAAAAGCAAAAAAAATTATAAACTATCGAGTATATTCACATCAATTTAGAAAATACCAGGTTCTTACGCTACCTTTCGGAATGTTGGGTCCTCACTGGTCTTTAATTTTGTAATGTTTTGCCTTTTAACTTGTTTTATTCGAGTAAACCGGTAAGTCCTTTGTAGGCAAAATGCGTTTCTGGCATACACAATCATAAACCTCGATTTTTTTTACGCTCATAAAAATCTTACTCGAATAATTACGATTAGTGATCGAAGTGCTTGAAATAAAGCGACTGGCTTTTTCGGGTTAATTAAAAGGAATATCTTTATTTGTAGATTTTATATTTCAGACTATATTCCTTTCAAATGAGGACCAAATAATGAAAGTAGTCAGAATCCAATGCATTCTGGGTAATATTTTCAAAAACTATAAAACGTTAAAATTGGCTTACATTGTCCTTAACAATTGATATTCAGCCAATGATGTGACGCTATTTTCATTTTTGAGTACGAACGAAACGGGCAGTTGTTAAAAAAAAACCAACATGCATGCACATAATATATTGTTCATTTAATTTAACCATGGTTATCAATGAACATTTGTTATGTGCAAAAAACGGTAATTACTAGTATTGAATAAATAGACATTTTCTGAAGTCATCTAATATTACAACTGGCATCTTATGTTTGTATTTTTTATTATCTATTATGTGTAAAAATACGGTAATTATTTGAATAGTTAGACCGATTTTAAAGTCATATAATTTAACAAATGGCATCTTATGCACGTTTAACTCAATGAAAATACACAAAACTAATAAAAAGTCAGATCATCATATTTTCATATTTGATACTCTGACTTTTCAAGGAATACTGGAAAAAATACACGTCGACATCCCTAATTATAACAGAACAATTAGTGTTCCATGAAATGAGAAAAACTATAATTCTAATGCAATTATTTTGTATCAATGGTTCTGATTGGATGGTAATAAGAGTAAAATTATGTATCTCCCTGTCTGTAACTAAGGAAGCCGACATTTTGAAATCCAAAATGAATTGACATGTAATTTCTCTAGTAATACGCTTAAAAAAACTCTTTTTATCTAATTGTATTACTTTCTGAAGCGCACAAGAAGCCAGAAAACGCCCGGTGTTTACGGTGCGCGACGGAAGCATACCTATGACGTCACCTAGTTTATGCGTTAAGGAAAAAACATCATTTCGCGGTATTTTCGTTTAATGAAAATTTAACACCAAAATATTGACTAAAATTAAGTGATTTGTTTATTTTGCATTAGAATAGAGATAACTGTATTGTATTTGAAGTTTTACGGACGTCCATCGGTAGTCATGGTAGTTTTACTGTCGCAAAAAAAACGTTTACCTGTCTGCGCTACGCGTCGCCAGATAAACTCAATTTGCGACAGTAAAACAACCGATTGACGTCCTCAAAGCTTCAAATACAATACAGTTATCTCTAAATTATTATAATATTACCTGCTATTTTGAAAAGTCCACAAAACCGTTGACGCTTGTCTTCTCTAAAGAGCCTGAACAATGGGTGTGTGCAGAGATCTGCATCATACTCATAACAGTAAGATATTTTGTCGACGCATGATGATTGTTCTGGAACTAATTCATCATTTGTTTTCATTTGACCATCATTTTATATTGTTAATGTTTCATTGCATACATCGTTTTGCGTACTCCAGTTTTAGGAGTTTTATACAGGAAAGTGTAGGAATCCGTGTTACTTTCCCCTCTCTTCTGAGAGACGAAAACTGATCAGCAGGCCGTGTGCACAACTACAAGGAACATTCAGCGGACACGTTGTCCAAAGGAACAATTCGTGGCTAACCACAGCGTGAGTTACATTTAAATCATTACAAATCATGTCTTTACATCAGCGATGAACTGTTTTTATATATTTCCTATGTTATAAAGAAACTATGAACATTTCACCGTTCAAACTGTTCGTATCTGCGATTACACAATTTAATTCAAGACAGAACCCGACGTGTGCAAGAATAATCATCTATTTATTATTATAACGAACATTAACCGCTTTATATATCTACGAACTGTTTATCCGTATTTTTAATGGACTTTAATTATCATTGAACACATTGTTAAATTGTATTTATATTTTTATTTTCAGTTTTTCACCTTTTTGATTGGTAGTAATATAAAAGTCAGCTCCTGATTGATTTATCCTTACTTAAACCCATCTTGGTTACACTCACTGGTCCGGCCAGTACAATGAAAAAAGCTACAACTTGCCTGTTGTTTTATCTTGTATAACAAACGCTACTCTAAGACAGTCAGCAAACCAACAACGTTGAACATACATTGTCTACAATTAGTTGATTTACATTATGGATCCCAGTCACTAGGAACAGCAAGAAGAAGTTCAGCCCCCGGAGGTAGATGTCACCAAAGAACCAGAAGAAAAACCGTAGTAAACAACAAATCTAGATGAAAATGGCGAAACTAGGCAAGTGCGTGAACTTACCGAAAAAGGACAGGGAGCCTTTACAAAAAAAGGTGACAAGTTCTATCACGACTTAGAGGCCCTATGGTCAAACCTAGAATCTTGGTTAATAGAAACGGCCAAGCCTCCTAACGACCTCCAGCAGTTGTTAACAAGATAAAATTGTACAAGCCTGTACTAATTATCGCAGGCTCACAGACGAGTACTTGAAATTTCTCAAAAATACAAAAACATTAGACAGCCTTTAAGACATTAATACGTTCAAATTCTAAACGGATATCCGAATGTCTAAAGTCGACTTAGCAATTGAAACTTTGCACGAGCATCGCCTTACCTTGACAGAGGCTAAATCAACAAAAACGAGGACATCAAAGGGCAAGACCACCTCGCACAGTGGGAGCTCAAACGTCTCTGACATGTCGAGCCTAGCAAGGAGAAAGTGTGCCAAGGCAGAGTCCGCTAGATCAAAGATAGCCTTTGCCGAGCAAGAAGCTGCCCTCCTAAAGCAGGAGGCCGTTTTACAGGAGCGAACCCTATACAGACAAACTGAAATCAAGGCCGAAATTGAACAAGAAGCCATCCGTGCAAACCAAGAGGCCACACGTAGAAAAGCCGAAGCGGAACAAGAGGCTACACGTAGAAAAGCCGAAATGGAACTTGAGGCTGTTCACCTTAAAGCTCGAATTGAACAGGAGGAAGAGCACATCAAAGCTAAAAAGAACAGGAGGCCGTTCGCAGGAAAACTCAAATGGAACAGGAAGCTGCACGTGCGGTCCGAGAAAAAGCCGAACTTGAGGCCGCTAGGAACATTCTCGAAGCAAAAAGAGAAGCTGCAGCCGCAGAGGCCGAGGCCCGTATCCTGGAATACGACGGAAGCCAAGCAGTTAGCGATCTTCCTAACGAAAAGGAAGACCCGCTCCAGCGTGTGCAAAATTTCGTCAAAAAACTTCTGTATCAACTGCTGTAAAGGACGTAACAGGAACTCGCAAGATAAGACAAAGTCCTGGTATGATTAAGCTGAGTCATGAAGCACCAGCGTTCGTGCCATCCATGGCACTGAACCTGCCGCCACAGACACCTGCTGTCTTGCCTTCCGATACTAAGTCACCGGAAATTACCTTAATTCCAGATCTGGAAATAGTATCTGGCATACAAAAAGTAAGCCTTTCAGATGAGATCCCTGCTGAACACCAAAAACAGGGTGTTAGAGAAGCAATCTCTGTCTTACGCATAAAAAAAGATGTTATAGAAGAGATCCCTGCTTCAAACCAAAAACAAGGTGTAATAGAAGAGCCCCCTGTTGCATACCAGCAACAAATTAATCTTACGTCAGAGATAACTGGATTTCTTCTACGCAAAGCCCTATTGTTCTCCCGGCTTACAAATTTTAATGACCAGGCAGAATCCTTCCATACATGGAAGTCTAGCTTTAAAACATTATAGACGAATTACAAGTTTCGGACTCGGAACAAATAGACTTACTGATTAAGTGGCTAGGATCAGTCTGATAAACATGCCATGAGTATAAGGGCATCTAAGCCAACAACCCTACAAGATGCCTACAGAGGTTATGGCAAAGATTGGATGAGCGATATGGTGCTCCAGAAATGTTGGAAGCCCCTCTCAGGAGTAAACTTGACAAATTCCCATCATTGACAAAAAAGGACAACGCACGTCTCTATGAACTGTCTGACATTCTATCAGAAATAGAATACCACAAGGAAAACACCAAGCTGGGATGTCTGCTAGTTTATTTTGATTCACCGACCGGAATAAACCCTGTCATTGAAAAACTACCCCATGGACTTCAGGAAAAGTGGATTACAAGGGCGTCTAGATACAAATCTAACCACGACGTTGCCTTTCCTCCTTTTACAGAGTTATCTGCATTTATCAGTGAAATCAGTAGAATTAAAAACGATCCTGGATTCATTTTTGGGTCAAGAGTCACACCAAGCACAAAAGGTGCTGCGCCAAGGTTCACACCTCAGCCTGGAACGAAAATCAACGTTCACAAGACAGCTGTCGAAAACGATCTGGAGAGACTGCACAGCAACAAAATCTGTGCATAATACACAATACCGAACATTCGCTAAATGAATGTCGTGGGTTCAGAGCTAAAACTATAGAGGAACGCAAGGAACTGTTGAGGCAAAACAATCTTTGTTACAAATGCTGTGATTGACTATGCACAGAAGTCGTGATTGCAACGCAAGTATCAGTTGCAATGAATGCGGAAGTAAACAACACACCACCGCATTACACACAAATCGAGTAAACCAACCTAGATCAGTCGACGGCGGGGAGCAACTTGAGTTAGCTAAAACCAAGCTAACCTCTGTTAGTTCTACTTACACAGATATCTCCAAAGACGGCAACAGTAGTAAATCTTGTGCCAAGATTCTTCCTGTGAATGTCTTTCACAAAAAGAATTAGGACAAAGTAATTCGCATGTATGCAATTATTGACGACCAAAGCAACCGGTCTCTCGTGGCTCCTGAATTCTTCAGCCTATTCAATGTACAGGCAGAAACGAAAGACTATTTGTTATCCACATGCTCCGGCAGCAAGGTTACTTCCGGTAAACGAGGAAACGGCTTTGTCGTGAAGTCTGTACACGACAATACTAGATTCAATCTGCCTGAACTGATTGAATGCGATAACATTCCCAATAATCCGAACGAAATTGCTACACCTGAGGATATATTGCAATATCAACACTTGCAAGAACTACAAAAACATATTCTCCCGATTGATGGAAAATGCAAAATCCTATTGCTCATTGGAAGAGACTTTATAGAGGCACATCAGGTTCTAAATCAACGTCTAGGACCACCAAAGGCTCCATTTGCACAAAAGTTAAAACTGGGTTGGATTATTGTTGGAGAAATACGCTCTGATAAGCAACATGTTCTCCTTGAACTCACTACAAAGGAAACAAATCCAACTTACAGTGTTGTGAAACCACAGACAAAGAAATTACCTGAGTGTAATAAAACCAACACCCAGTCAAATGAAATTCAAACTGAGTCGTTAAAACATCCCCTTTTACATGGGCAACCGAAAACAAAATCAGCGACTTCAATCGCCAGATTTGCAGAAGCCGAAAAGTTCACTTCGGAAGCAACGCCACCAAAAGTGAATGCCGACAAAGAAAAGTACATCCAAAAACATTCAATTCCCAAGGAAAGCTTCAATTCGCTTTTGGATACGCAAGGACAAGAGGAAAGCAGAATAGACAATTCCAACTTAAGTGACAGAGAAAAGAAACATGGCACCGGATGGTCTACTGTATGCCGTAAACGTAAAGGAAAGCGTCCGTCTCGCAAGACGTCCTCGTTGGATTGCATATCCGTGTCGAAAGGAAATTCTTCAATTAGAACTACAGCCATGGAGTTGGATCTTAGATCGCCGCGATCTCGTCGGAAACACCGCCTTTTATAGAATAGAAGCTGTGAAATACCCAGCCTCCCCTTGGACTACTTCTAAGTGAACCATCGGACAGTTGTTATATATTTAGCATTTTATTTGTTTTTGATAATGGAATAGTGATGTCAAATAGACCTCAGACGGGAAGTTTTATACAGGAAAGTGTAGGAATCCGTGTTACTTTCCCCTCTCTTCTGAGAGACGAAAACTGATCAGCAGGCCGTGTGCACAGCTGCAGGGAACATTCAGCGGACATGTTGTCCAAAGGAACAATTCGTGGCTAACCACAGCGTGAGTTACATTTACATCATTACAAATCGTGTCTTTACATCAGCGATGATCTGTTTTTATATATTTCCTATGTTATAAAGAAACTATGAACATTTCACCGTTCAAACTGTTCGTATCTTAGATTACACAATTTAATTCAAGACAGAACCCGACGTGTGCAAGAATAATCATCTATTTATTATTATAAAGAACTTTAACCGCTTTATATATCTACGAACTGTTTATCCGTATTTTTAATGGACTTTAATTATCATTGAACACATTTTAAAATTGTATTTATATTTTTATTTTCAGTTTTTCACCTTTTGAATTGGTAGTAGAATAAAAGTCAGCTCCTGATTGTTTTATCCTTACTTAAACCCAGTCATCTTGGTTACACTCACACGTCCGGGAAGAACAATGGTGGTGTTGTACTGACTGAAATATATATTAAGTCTTTATTTTAATGCATTTTGATATTCTGCATAAATAGTTCTCCCTATCTTTTTTTGTTGTTATATCACTTGATCCTTTAACAACATGTATTTTTGTTTTTATCTTAAGATTTTAATTCTAAAGAAATAAAAGAAAATTTGACTGAAGACAGACGATATGCAACTTACGCACATAAAAAGCAGTATCTGTATTTGTAGTTTTATATTTTAGACTTGATTCCTTTCAAATGTAGACCAAATGATGAAAGTCTTCATAAACTTATGCGCTCCAGGTAATAATGTCTAAAGCGATAAAACGTTGAAATTGGCTGACATTGTCCAAATGGAAATTCAACTCATGCACTGACGCTAATATCATCATGGAAATAGTGAACAATGCAATTTCCCGTAGTTCTTTAGGTTCTGAAACGGCCAATTGTTAAAAATACATGCAAGCACATAATTATTTTGATCATTTAATTTCACCATTAGGAGAAAACATTTATCATGTGCTAAAATACGGTAATAACTTGAATAATTATACATTTTCTGAGGTCAACTAATTTAACAAAATTAATGGCATCTAGTGTACGTATAACTCAATGAAAATTCACAAAACTAAAAAAAAAAGAGGTAAGATCATCATATTAATATATTTAATACTCTGACTTTTCGATGAATTTTGAAGGAGGTACGCGTCGGCATCCCTAATTATAACAGAACAATTAGTGTGCCCTGAAATGAGTAAAACTATAATTATTATAATCTTACCTGCTATTTTGCAAAGTCCACAAAACCGTTGACAATTGTCGTCTCTAAAGAGCCTGTATAATGGGTTTGTGCAGAGATCTGCATCATACTCATTACAGTTAGATATTTTGTCGACGCATGATGGTGGTGGTGTACTGACTGAAATATATATTAAGTCTTTTTTATAAACATTTGGATATATTGCATAAATAGTTTACCCTATCTTTATTTTTTGTTAGATCACTTGATCCTTTAACAACATGTATTTTTGTTTTTATCTAAAGATTTTATTTCTTGAGAAATAAAAGAACATTTGACTTAAGACAGACGAAATGAAACTTGCGCACATAAAACGCAGTATCTGGATTTGTAGATTTTATATTTCAGACTTGATTCCTTTCAAATGTGGATTAAATGATGAAAGTCGACAGAATCTAATGCGACATGGGTAATAATTTCTAAAGCTATAAAACGTTGAAATTGGCTGACATTGTCCAAATGAAAATTTAACTCATGAAGTGATGCTAATTTCGTCATGGAAATACTGAACACTGCAATTACCCATAGTCCTTTAGGTTCTGAAACTGAGAATTGTTAAAAATACATGCATGCACATAATTATATTGGTCATTTAATTTCACAATTAGGAATGAACATTTATCATGGGCTAAAATACGGTAATAATTTGAATAATTAGACATTTTCTGAAGTCATCTAATTTAACAAAATTAATGGCATATTATGTGTTTATAACTCAAAAATAAATTAAAATACACATAATAAAAACTAAGATCATCATATTTTCATATTTGATATTCTGACTTTTCGAGAAATACTTGAGGAAGTACTCGGCGGCATCCCTAATTATAACAGAACAATTAGTGTGCCCTAAAATGAGTAAAACTTTAATTATTATAATATTACCTGCTATTTTGCAAAGTCCACAAAACAGTTGACAATTGTCCTCTTTAAAGAGCCTGTATAATGGGTTTGTGCAAAGATCTGCATCATACTCATTACAGTTAGATATTTTGTCGGCGCATGATGGTGGTGGTGTACTGACTGAAATATATATTAAGTTCTTATTATAATACATTTGGATATATTGCAGACATAATTATCCTTTTCTCTTTATTTTGTTTTGTTACTTGATCCTTTAACAACATGATTTTTTTTTATCTTAAGATTTTATTTCTTGAAAAAGAAATAGAAGATTTGACTTAAGACAAACGAAAAGAAACCAGACAACCAGTGAATAGATGACAAAAACACCGGCACAGTCAAGATAGACGATACTAAACAAACCCGAAAAAAATCATATTCGCGGTTACTGAAAGCAAGATCAAAGTATATACTACTTTCTTCAATCATGCCGTCTTATATCCTTATATCTTAAGAAGAAAATCCTTTAAAATGCTCAAAATAAAATCGACACAATTTCGACACAGAAAAAGTAAAAGAAACATGCGAGTCTTGATTCAAACTTCGAATTAGGGAACTGATGTTTATCCTTCTTAAATACAAGTCACTATAATTGAGCAACACGCTTAATTGTAACCTTGTATTGATTATGAATTCTTTTGAGCTTTAAAAAAACCCAAGAATGCATTCATAGTCATAACTTTAATACAATATTATCAAAACAGAAGTGTGCCTTCCATAAAAATCGACAAGGAGTGTAATTTGTTGACCTTCAACCAAATTCGTTGCTTCCGTTTTGTCGGGTTTCTTTCCTTGTTTTAATGTAATACGCCCAACCATTTGTACTGTCTTGATATTTCTATTGCTAATCAATACTGATAACTTACCAATACAAAAACCACAATACATCCTGCATCTTACATTTGCCCAAGAATGGTAACTACTATTGGCTGGACAAATCCTTTCTTTCGGATACGGGCGACAGTTTATCAAATCTTTACAGTCTAAATAACGGAAACAGGGTTTCAAGTAATTGCAAGAATAAATCTAGAAGTGGGCTGTATTTCAATCAGACAGCAACCCGACAATTACAATAATAATAACAAAAAAACACTTCGAGCAGGGCAACCTACAGGTTGCACTTTGTAAATACAGCTGTTTCTCAAACCACGCCTCTTTTGGGGAGATATATAATATTCATAGATAATTAATTTTGTTTACGTACTGGTTCCCAGATATGCCATAATGATCTCTATGTGTTATCTCGTAGAGACATATCTTGGGAATGTTACCAGTAAATATACATATGCATAGCAATGAAAAGGAAATCTGTAGAAATCCTTAAGTCAAGGTAGGAGTAGTATAGAATTTTATGTAAGTTTAAACTCTTAGAAGTTCGGGGCATATGCCGCACAGCCCTATATTTTGACCTTTGAAAAAAATAGAAGTGCATATGAACTTTCCATTCCAGGATATAATTTTTTTCAAAACTTCATATTAAAAGTGGTAGTTTTAGCCGTGACAGGAGTTCCCATGGGAAATTGCATTGTTGATATTTACAGAAATGCAACCTTGTTGTTTGCTCTTTGGTTGGGTTATTGTCTCTTTGACATATTCCCCATTTCCATTCTCATTTTTATACTATATTGGGTAAAACAAGATAACATACAGAATTTAACCAAATCTGGTTTATCTCCGAGATTTTAATGAAATTAACTCAAATATGAAGTTTTATAAATAGTTCATGAAGATTGAGAAAATCCTTGCCCTTAACTATGATGACTTATTTAGCATAAATTCACAGTTTACAGTATGCATAGTTTACTTAAAGCCCTGAATGCAAATTAAATTCATAATGGATGGATATTAGTAATTTGAATTGTTGAAAAGTGCTTATATTTACTCTTCACAGTCTTTGAAACTCATAGATCCTTCCTGAATATTATTGTAGTGGTGTTTTTTCTGTCGATAACCCAAAAGTAAGCCCTAACATCTAAATGTGCTTTTTTGTGACCGCGAAATAAAAGATACAAGCTAGAAATACACAAATACATCAAGAAAACTTACAATAGTGTGTTCTATCCCCAATATTCCATATTGCTAGAAACAGCAGAATAATTTAGGAAATTTTAGGCCCCAGAGGCAAAACACAGAGAAAAATGCCTGCCCCTTGGGTTATTAAACAAATAATTTAACTTGTAAATGCTATGACTTTATCATTTTAAAAGGTCTTGTGTATAGAAACCAATGACTGTGCTTAGAAGTAATGCAAAAATCAGATGTTAGCAGTCATTTCTATAAAACTTTTAGTAAAGTCATACATCAGACTGGTATCTTCATACATATTTATAACTTTTGACAATACTTCTTTGTTTAAACACTTCTAGTTTAAATATTAGCTAAATAATGTTATATATATGGTAAGAGATGATTCTGTTGTGACAAGATTTCTAAACTGACCATTTGAGGCAGTAACTTTGAACTTTCATTGACAAATAGGCATACAGTAAGATGTGGACTGGAGAAAGATGCATGATTGGGTAATTTATATTATCTTGAATGTTGGAATGATTAGCTGCTAAACATTATATTAATAGTGTTCTGAAATGCTTTCAATTTGTCATCAAAATAGTTTCAAACAGGTTCTAGACATTTCATGTCAGAAAACATGCACATAGGGGAAGCTGGCGATCATTTTAAAAAGTCTTGTTTTCAAATTCTTTAAAAAAATGATACAGGGATTGGGGTATAACATGTACTGTACAAGATACCTAAGAGTATATGCAGTGATTTCTTTAAGGCTATAATTCTGATAAATAAGTATTGTTGTGAGAAAAAGTGTTTTAAGAGAGTTTTCTATTGGAATACATGTGAGTATAGGTTGCACTTTGTAAATACAGCTGTTTCTCACACCACGCCTCTTGTGGGGAGATATATATTATTCATAGATAATCAATTTTGTTTACGTACTGGTTTCCAGATATGATCTCTATGTTTAATCTCGTAGAGACATATCTTGAGAATGTTACCAGTAAATATACATTTTCATAACGACAGAATTGAAATCTGTGGAAATCCTTAAGTCAAGGTAGGAGTAGTATAGAATTTCAATGTATGTTTAAACTCTTAGAAGTTCGGGGCATATACACGTTGAAAATATGCCGCACAGCCCTATATTTTGACCTTTGAAAAAAATAGTAGTGCGTATGAACTTTCCATTTTAGGATATATTTTTTTTCAAATTATAGTGGTACAATTTTAGCCGTGAAAGGAGTCCCTTTGGGAAATTGCATTGTTGATATTTACAGAAATGAAACCTACAGTACTCAAAAAGAGACGGGTGCCTATACACTATGTCAATCTCAGGATGATCCCGAGTCTGTATAAACTGTAATTTAAAAAATTGGATAGACATTTGTAAAAGTTGAGATTACGTACATTAAATCAAAGATCTGCCGTTATCAATAAATTATCGAAATTATCGACAAAAAAAAGCCCCCAAAAAAAAGAATATGAAATAAGACAACCTCGAGTAAGGTTCAGGCACATAGTCTGGTAGATACCCTACTAAACACATTGTCAGTTCAGAACTGTGGTGGGGATTAACTTAGATTTTTTATATAGATCTGAACCCTCCCCTTATTTATATTTTCTTAATGTTTACATGAAATGAAATATGTTTATTTTTTATTTTTGATCGTTTGCTCTTCTTTGGGTGGTAAATTTTTCATGCATATTCATGTTGAGTAAAGATAAACAATTGATCCAATTGGTAGGTACTGCAAAATTAATTGACGGAGATGAAAAAGTGAAAAACAGAGCAAGTTGGATACAGACAGAAACTTTGCATGGCAACATATCACATGCAGACAACTAATAGTTATCAAAAGTACCAGGATTATAATTTTATACGCCAGACGCGCGTTTCGTCTACATAAGACTCATCAATGACGCTCAGATCAAAATAGTTAAAAAAAACTAAACAAGTTATGAAATTAAAAAATTAAAAGAAGATTTGGCATGAATAACAATGAGACAACTCTCCACAAGAGACCAAATGACACAGAAATTAACAACTATAGGTCACCGTACGGCCTTCAACAATGAGCAAAGCCCATACCAATTAGTCAGCTATAAAAGGCTCCGAAATGACAAATGTAAAACAATTAAAACGAGAAAACTAACGGCCTAATTTTTGAACAAAATATGAACGAAAAACAAATGTGTAACACATCAACAAACGACAACCACTAAATTACAGTCTCCTGACTTGTGACAAGCACATGCATACAGAATGTTGCGGGGTTAAACATGTTAGCGGGATCCCAACCCTCCCCCTAACCTGGGACAGTGGTGTAACAGTACAGCATAAGAACGAACAATACAAATCAGGTGAAAAAGGCTTAACTCATCAGATGGATACAAACACTAATACTACACAAAGTGGACGTGGCCGAGTACTTGCATATCCCAACAACAAAAAGACACTAAGTACTGATCTGAGAGTACTCGCATTTACTGACAGCTATTTCAAAGACACTAACAACTAATTAAAAAAAGCATGCATATAAGACTAAATTATTAATCCGTACACATCCAACATCCAATGGATTTAGTGTAAAGACGTCATAAACTGTCAGAGAAAAACATGACCTTGTGCAATGCAAAGATACAGGTATCGACAGATTGTAGATCCATGAATGTGTATATGTATATATCAATAATACTTAGTTTGCTTTTAATCTACTGATAACAAAATCAATATTAAAACCAATAAAACAATATTCAATGATCAAATTACAGTGTTGAAGAAGTTTATTTATAGGATCGATAAGTTTACCAGGATCGTTTCTTAATTTCCGGGCACGGTAAACAACATTTCTGTAATAATGAGGATGTGCTATCCCGTTTGAAATAAGTTTTCTACAGGTACAACCAAACTTCAAAACCAAATCTTTATATCTATGGAAGAATTAAGTAAAGGTTCTAAGTAATTTGTGGTAACGAAATCCCTGGCTTAATAATTTACCAGTAATACATATAGATAACGTTCGTTAAAATCAAAAACGGCACAACAGACCCGGGCATATTGAACGAGTTGTGAAATATAAACACCGTAAGATGGTGCCAAAGGAACATCATCATCCAAAAAGGGAGAATTAACAGTAGGGAACGAAAAATCGTACCTTTTGTCGTAAATTTTAGTGTGGAGTTTCCCGTGTAAAACCGAAATATCTTAATCTAGGAAAGGACAGTTATTACTGTTTAAATTTGATTTATTTAAAGTAAGTTCCTTTGGGTAAATTTCGGCAGTATATTTAGAAAATTCTTGATTATTTAACGAAAAAATAACATCAAGATAACGGTAAGTGTTGTTGAATTTGTCAATTAAATGCAATTTAGATGGGTCTTTACTGAGTTTGGTCATAAACTGTGATTCATAACAGTACAAAAACAAGTCTGCCTTTAAAGGGGTGCAAATTAATGCACATTGGAATACCTACAACATGTTGATAAACTTTGTTACCGAAACGACCATCTAATTAAATAGGAAAACTTTTGTTTGATAAGATTGTGTGGAAGTGTAGCGAAAGAGTAAAAAAGTCAAAACTGTCAACAGAATCAAAAGAACCACCAAAAGCACGTAGTTTATCTAAAACATCCAAGATTTTTTTACTCTCCAAAAATAGTTAATTCCACTATGTTAATATATATTTTATTACAATAGATTATGATAAGCTCTTAGTAGTCAAGGAACTTGTTAAAAACACTGAAAGATTAGTTGTAGAACACTAGAGGCCGAGATGAAACGATATTTTATTGTTTTTTGTGTAGTTTAAGTAACCAATACAAAGTAGGGTCCTTCAAATGTTCAGAAGAAGACTCAAGCTTTGATGTGGTTATATGTTTGTTTACTATATCACTCTCTGTGGAGCGCACGGACGTGAATGTAGATGAATTAAAAATTTCATTCTTAAGAACGTCCGTGTAGTATTTATGGCAAACCATCACCACATTGTTGGCTGCTTCGTCTGCCGGTACAAACACAAACCGCTTTGAAAGTTCTTGAAGTTTATTACTTATTCTGGAAATAGGCGTATTATGTACTATTTTATTTATTTCTGAATCATTTTCAAAATATGATATTCTATTATCTACAGCAAAGGTTATTTCACATTCATATGATGGTCCTTTTGATTCTGTTGACAGTTGTGACTTTTCAACTCTTTACACTACACTTCCACATAATCTTATCAAACAATAGGATTCCTGTTTAATAAAATGCCCGTTTGGTAAATCTAAATGCAAATATATATTGGTAAATCTGAATGCAAATATATTTTGCTGCAACTCATTTAAAGCCTTCTTCTCTAATGAAATTCAACAACCCTTAGCGTTATCTTGATGGTTGTTTCGTTAAATAATCAAGAATTGTGTAAATAAACTGCAGAAATATACCCAATGGCACTTACTCCAAATAAATCAAATATAAACGGTAATACAGTCCTTGTATGGTGTAAACTTCCCACTAACACCATACACCATTACACCATACACCTTGTACCATTACACCATACACGTTACACCTTTGCACCATACACCTTACACATTACACCATACACCATTCCCCATTCTATCTACACGATCCGAAATTACCCGTAATGCAATTAAATTTCAAATATTAAGATTATTATTATTGTTTACGTTTCCAATTTGAAAAATTAAAATAAAAAGCACTTTGTTTTCAACCAATGAAATGTCGTACACCGTTCATTCACACCATTCCCAATCGCACGTTACACAATCACACCATTCCTCATACACCATTACACTATACACCATACACCTTACATTATTGCACCATATGCCATACACCATTACACCATACACGTTTTTTTTGTTTACACCATCCAAGGGCTGTAACTGCCTTTCCTATATTTAGATATTTCAGTTTTACACAGGCACTATACACTAAAATTGACGACAAAAGGGACGATTTTTCGGTATTTATAGTTTAGTTTCCTTTTGTGGACGGTGTTATGCCTTTGGCACTATCTTACGATGTTTCTATATCACAACTCGTTCGTTATGACCGTGTATGTCGTGACGTTTTGGATTTCAATAAAACGTAATCTATGTATTTTTGGTGAATTATTATTTTGCGGATTTTGTTACCACAAATTACTCAAAACCGTTACTAAATTTTAGATACAAAGCTTTGGTTTGAAAGTGTGGTTGTACATGTAAAAAACTTATTGCAAACGGGAAAGCACATCCTCATTTTACGGAGAAGTAGTTTACCGAGCCCGGAAATTTAAAAACGATGCGGGTAAACTAATCGATTCTTTAACTAAACTTATTCTAAAATGTTATCAATTCAACACTGTAATTATATCTTTGAATATTTGTTTTATTGGTACTAATATTGCTTTTGTTATCAGTAAATAAAATTAAGACTAAATATTATTTTTTATATACATATGCATATTCATGCCTCTACAATGCTTACAATTTTTCGATACCTGTATCTTGGCATTGTACAAGGTCATGTTTTTCTTTGACTGTTCATGACGTCTTTATAAGAAATCCACTGGATGCTGGATGTGTGCTGATTGATATTAAGTCTTAGATGCATGGTTTTTTTAATAACTTGTTATTGGCTTCATGATCTTTTTAATAACTTGTTATTGGCTTTCAACTAGTTATCAGTAACTGTGCGTACTCTTAGATCTGTACTAAGTGTCTTTTTTTTTGTCAGGGATGTATAAGTACCCGTCCACGTCCACTCTGTGTTTTATTTAGATGTATTACTATTTGTATCCATCTGATGAGATAAGCCTTTTTCAACTAGTTTTTATATTTGTGATGTTGTACTGTTACACCACTGTCCCAGGTTAGGGTATGGGTTGGCGCCTTCAAACGAATTTAACCCCGTCACATTTTGAAATGCCTGTCCCAAGTCAGGAGCCTGTAATTCATTGGTTGTCGTTTGTTGCTGTGTAACATATTTGTTTTTCGTTCATTATTTTGTACATAAATTAGGCCGTTAGTTTCCTGGATTGAATGGTTTAACATGTGTCTTTTCGGGGACTTGTATAGCTGACTATGCGGAATGAGATTTGTTCATTTTTGAAGGCCGTACGTTGTTGAAAATTCCTGTGTCATTTGGGTCTCTTGTTGAGAGTTGTCTAATCGGCATTCAAACGACATCTCATTTCTTATATTTACCAGACTAAATATCGTTGGTCTATAAATACGAATACAAAGAGTGATGGGTTTATGTCAATGAAACAGCAACCAATTGACAACAATAAGACAAATATACTAGAGGTAAACATACAGAATACATCGAGAGATAGATGTTCAAATTCCGACCGGACACGGCTGCCTATTTATACATTCGTGCAAACTATCAAACTTCCGGGATCCAGTACGCTCGAATATGCAATTAAGGTATGCTGAATTTTTCAGCACAAGACAGGATAAGGTATGGTTTTGACATGAAATGACTGCCACTGTATTTGAACTTAAATCACGGTAGTCATTAAATATGCTTGAAATTGCTGAATTTAGCATGGAAGGCAAAGGGGCTATGAATTAGTGGATGTAGTCATGTCAGGTTTGAAATTTTTTGTCGGATATTCGTACTTTTTGGGTTTTCACCTACGATGCAGGATAAATTATTTAAGAGGATTATATATTTCTTTTCTTACGATTTGAGACCCAAATTATGCCAATGCTAAATATATACATTAAATATATCGAAAAGGAGTTTCCTAACCTATCAATATTTTTAACTTATGTTGTTCCTTAAATAATATTCTTCTGATTTATAGTATCAAGTTTAAATTCAACAATTTTTAATTTCACCTGACTGCATACTTAAAAGAAATTCCATTTCTGTTTTAATTATATTATTTTCTTCTGATTTAAAGTATCAAGTTTAAATTCAACATTTTTTAATTTCATCTGACTTCATACTTAAAAGAATGTCCATTTCTGTTTTAATTATATTTCTACCAACCGTTATGATTGTAAACTGTAAAATGACCAGGTGTTGATGTGTCAGGTGTAAATCCTAAAAAATAACAGGTAGAAATAAGCCATTAATACAATAACAGTCATATTGTCTTTAGAATGGTGACACATTTGAATGACGTTTATATTATAATATTAAACGCAATGAAACACAAAAATAATAACCAACAGTTTTCAAAATGAAATTCATTTTTTTATGATCTTCGAAAACAAGTTTTTGTTAAGAATTTTCTAAATAAACTGCAGAAACATAAAAGTTTTTGTTAAGAATTTTTTAAATAAAATATACCCAATGGCACCTACTCCAAATAAATCAAATATACACGGTAATAACTGTCCTTTCCTATATTTAGATATTTCAGTTTTACAAAGGCACTATACACTAAAATTTACAACAAAAAGGACGATTTTTCGGTATTGATAGTTTAGTTTCCTTTTGTGGACATGGTTATTCCTTTGGCACCATCTTACGGTGTTTCTATATCACAACTCGTTCGTTATGACCGTGTATGTCGTGACGTTTTGGATTTCAATAAAACGTAATCTATGTATTACTGGTGAATTATTATTTCGCAGATTTTGTTACCACAAATTACTCAAAACCGTTACTCAATTTTAGATACAAAGCTTTGGTTTGAAAGTGTGGTTGTACATGTAGAAAACTTTTTGCAAACGGGAAAGCACATCCTAAATTTTACGGAGATGTTGTTTACCGAGTCCGGAAATTTAAAAACAAACAGGGTAAACTTATCGATCCTTTAACTTAACTTATTCTAAAATGTAATCAATTCAACACTGTAATTATATCATTGAATATTTTTTTATTGGTACTTATATTGCTTTTGTTATCATTAAATAAAATAAAGACTAAATATTATTTTTTATATACATATGCATGTTCATGCCTATACAATGCTTACAATTTGTCGGTACCTGTATCTTGACATTGTACAAGGTCATGTTTTTCTTTGACTGTTCATGACGTCTTTATAAGAAATCCACTAGATGCTGGATGTGTGCTGATTGATATTTAAGTCTTAGATGTATGATTTGTTTAATAACTTGTTATTGGCTTTCAACTAGTTATCAGTAACTGTGAGTACTCTTAGAACTGTACTTATTGTCTTTTTTTTTTTGCATGGATGTATAAGTACCCGTCCACGTCCACTTTGTGTTTTATTTAGAAGTATTACTATTTGTATCCATCTGATGAGATAAGCCTTTTTCAACTAGTTTTTATATTTGTGGTGGTGTACTGTTATACCACTGTCCCAGGTTAGGGTATGGGTTGGCGCCTTCAAACAAGTTTAACCCCGTCACATTTTGAAATGCCTGTTCCAAGTCAGGAGCCTGTATTTCATTGGTTGTCGCTTGTTGCTGTGTAACATATTTGTTTTTCGTTCATTATTTTGTACATAAATTAGGCCGTTATTTTTTCTGGATTGAATGGTTTAACATGTGTCTTTTCGGGGACTTAAATAGCTGACTATGCGGTATGAGATATGTTTATTGTTGAAGGCCGTACGGTGATTTATAATTTCTGTGTCATTTGGGTCTCTTGTTGAGAGTTGTCTCATTGGCATTCAAACGACATCTCCTTTTTTATATTTACCAGACTAAAATATCGTTGTTCTATAAATACAAATACAAACAGTGATGGGTTAACGTCAATGAGACAGCGACCCACTGACAACAATAATACAAATATGCTAGAGGTAACCATACCGAATACATCGAGAGATAGATGTTCCAATTCCAACAGGACACGGTTGCCTATTTATACATTCGTGCAAACTATCAAACTCATGGGAACTAGTACGCTCTCATATGCAATTAAAGGTGTGTTGAATCTTTCAGCACAAGTCAGGATAAGGTATAGGTTTGACATGAAATGACTGCCACTGTATTTGAACTTAAAACACAGTAGCCATTAATGCTTGAAATTGCTGAATTTAGCATGGAAGGCACAGGGCTATGAATTAGTGGTTTATAACTTAAGGATGTAGTCATGTCAAGTTGGAATCTTTTGTTGGATATTCGTACTTTTCGGGTTTTTTCCTACGATGCAGGATGAATTATTTAAGAGGACTATATATTTCTTTTCTTACGATTTGAGACCAAAATTATGCCAATGCTAAATAAAAACATTGAATATTTCGAAAAGGAGTTCCATAACCTATCAATATTTTTAACTTACTTTGTTCCTTAAATAGTGTTTTTCTGATTTATAGTATCAAGTTTAAATTCAACATTTTTTTAATTTCACCTGACTGCATACTTAAAAGAATGTCCATTTCTGTTTTAATTATATTTTTATTTACCGTTATGATTGTAAAGTGTAAAAGACTTGCCAGGTGTTGATGTGTCTGGTGTAAATCCTTAAAAATTAACGGTAGAAATAAGCTATAAATACAATAACAGTCAAATTGTCTTCCAAATAGTGACAGATTTGGTTGACGTTTATATTATAATAACAAACAGTTTTCAAAATTAAATCACTTTTTTTATAATCTTCGAAAACAAGTTTTTGTTAAGGAAGGTGAAATATGAGTGTTACATTGTACATATGACAACTGATAATGCTTTATTCGTCGTCGACATTATTCCGTGCTCATCTACTTATCAAACAATAGGATGATTGGTTCAGTAGTGCTTTTATCAGACTATATCAGGATATGGGTATTTCATCGAATCTTAACAGAAAGTTGTGAAAATATTAAAAAAAAAAAAAACACGGATAAAAATAATGAACAATGTCAAAATGTTCGGGCTATAATTAAATCTAGATCTGTATTTGTGTAACATGTGTAAGTTGATGCAAGCTTACGATCTGTATTGTGTCTTATACTATTAGAGGCAAATAATCTTTAACGACTATACTATATTAATGTGCAAACACGTTTATTATGAGCTATGAAAGTCAAGTAGGACGTGCATTTTTCTGAGTAAGTTTAAAAAAAAATCGCACAAATATACTTAATGTGCGTTAGCTGTCACTATCTTATAGATTAACAACTGTTGGATACATTGATACTTAAAAATCTTCATCGAAGTTGGAGCACGAATGATGTGTTAATTATTTTTTTTTATGTGTCATTTGTATGCATGAGTGACATTCCATTTTACTATATTTCAATTCGAAAAAGTCTGTTGAATCTATCGTGTATTGTCTCCCTTGAACAGATTCATATTTTTATATTTACGTATAGTTATTTGATTTAATTTTAAATAATTTAAAAATTCAATAGATTTTAGTTTTTATTATTGGTTTGTTAAAGACATTTATGCATATTTTATAATTTTATATATTTGTTTTGAAACGTTTCAAAGTGTTATATACCAACATAAATAACACTTTATAATTTTTTAAATATTATTTAGTAACATTAAGTAATAAGCTCACCGACAGTGCAAGAAACAAATTGGTAATCAAGTTCGCTATAAACCCCCCTTACAAAAATATATTTGGTTTAATGAGGCAACTAACTGTGAGAGTGCATTTGCCTTAATCTTTAACAGCAGCATTATTGTAATATAATATATATAATGTCGTCTGTCTTTTTATAATTTAAGGTAAATCATTCAGGTCAACAACACACGTGCTATTTGAGACATGTAGTAATTCTGCTGTAGTTGCATTACTTGTTTCCCTAAATACAAATACTTGACTGTATGATGTGACACCCCTTACACAAACAGACACAATATAAACATACGCACAAACACAAAAACAGAACACCATAACCACCACTTTATTCCAGAAACTTCAAACCTGTGTCTAATGCTATAGTGAGAAGTTATGATTGAAACCTATATAAAGCATTTGACCTTTTATGAAAAAGACTATATATGAAAACCGAATTATATTTTCTCCCTATAATGATAAAATTTTGAGAAAATTAACCAGAGTTATCTTTCATTTATCACAAAGAGGGGCTAGTAAAAAGTTAAATCACAAAAACACCGAACTCCGAGGAAAATTCAAAACGGAAAGTCCCTAAAGAAATGGCAAAATCAAAATCTCAAACACACCAAACGAATGGATAACAATCGTCATATTCCTGACTTTTAATTCGAGCTTAATTAACGTGAACTCAATTTTCCACTAAACATGAATGTTAATTTATTCAATAATGAGAACTTATTTACCCAAATCTACTAATTTTATTTGAAATTATGAATATTGATGACAAAATATGAACATGCTATGTGTTGAGATTTCCAATGCGACAAGTCTCCACAAGAGTTTTGTTTCATTACCGAATGATTCAACTTAAACTTAACTATTCTGTATCGTTTGCACGTTGTGTCCTTGACAACAAGTTGTTCCTTTGCAGGAGTACAAGGGATCAGTCTGCATTATGCGGTGATCGTTATGTTCGACAGTTTAACGGACAGTGATCTTAACTGTTTTCAAACTTTTGAATTATTCAAATACCAAGATTTTCTATCCCAAGAATAAATTACATTAGCTGTATTTACCATTACTTTTTTCAATATCGGATCCTTAATGCTCTTCAACTTCGTATCTTACAATGTATTTGACATTTTTATTTTTTATTAAACCGCTACTGATGACTCTTTAGTAGACAAAAAAAAGTAAAATAACAAGTCCGAGGAAAATTCAAAACCCAAATTTTCTTGCTCAAATGGCAAAATCAAAAGCTCAGACACAGCAAACGAACGGAAAACAACTGTCATATTCCTGACTGGGTACAGGCATTTTCTTATGTAGAAAATGGTGGGTTAAATCTGGTTTTAAAGCTAGCTAAACCTATCACTTGTATGACAGTCGCATACAATTTCATTATAATGACAACGATGTGTGAATAAAACAAACAGACATAATAGGTGAACATGTCACAAATAGGAGTTAAGCAGTCATTATTGTGTTATAATCTTAATCACTCTAAAAACAGACAAATATGTCAACAACAACAAAAAACACAAAGGGGATTATAGACAAGCACATTAGCAAAAATGATAGCCAAGAAGACAAAAATTTAACATAGCGTAATTACACAATGACAGGATGTATAAGCACCGAGCCATGCAAACGGACATTGCCATCAATAGATTAAAACGTAAATAAAATATTCACAAAGACAAGTAAAAGAATACTATAGCATGTTATTAAGATAGTAAACAACGTTAGTACTACGAATCATTACTCCAGATCATCGTGTATCATTTGTGAAGTTGATACAGAATATTTATCAACAAGGTCTTGGTACCTTCCGATGAACTTTCTGCTCAGACTCTGATGACGTTTACAAAGTCTAAGTAACAGCTGTAAGCTTTTAAATACCGCAAATGTATTTCCCATATGCAGGTAAAGTTGGTATATTGCAACTAAGGTTGGGGATGTTGATAATTTAAAATTTAAATCATCTTGTTTGTCATAGATTCTGGTACTGAGATGACCGTGTGTGTCAAATTCGAGGTATAAGTCTAAACATGAAGAAGCCGTGTCCGTTGTTTCTTTAATTTCTAGTTCTGGAGGATATATAAATGGACCCCAATCAGAACAGTTTGGATTGTTAATGGAAAGAACATCATCAATATATCTGAATGTGAAATTAAATGGTCTGAAGGAACTCCGGCTCGCTTCTGGTGTACGACATTTTATTCCTGGTATCTATGGTGAGTTTTTTCCTTCTATTGATATCTAGGCATAGCTCCTTCCGTATTCGACCTATGTTGTCTTGTCACCGTTGTCACTTCCTACGGCTTTGCTGTTAGAAATACATGTTGACGTATGCAATCGATAATAATGCATCTATGATCTAAGACACGGAGATGGTTAAAAATTATAAATAATACTTACGATCCTCGCATAATTGTGCATTGCACGGCATACTATTCCTTGGAGGTGTATTACAGCACTGTGCACAGAGAACCGACGTCCTACGTGACCGACTTATAACGTCTCTTTTCCCTACGGCATTTCCTACCAAATCGCAAACCTTAAATAAAATTAGTTTTTTTTATTACATGTTTGTCCCAACCCACAACCATCAGGATATTTTCTGTTTTCATTTTTTCACTATATGTCTAGTCTTAACATCAACTCATTGATCTCGTTGTAGTATGTTTGTCTCGAGTGTGGTAGGTCATTGTTTCCCTGTCCAGGACAAACACAGCACTTACAAATTTATATGCTATACCTTTACAATCAGCATGTTGTATAAGATTACAAACAAAGAATGGCTGGATCGGAATCACTATAATGTGTCTGAGTAGGTTGACATATGTTTTCAACTGTACTGTTACCTCCGGTTCGATCAGCAGGGTAATATTCATTTCACGTTAACATGTTCTGGTCCTTGAACGCAGGTTATTTTTGCAACTAGACATTAAAAACCAAATAATTATCATCATAACTAAATGTCTTTTGAATTTTTGTCTTATCTTGATAAATATTTTGAATGTATACCCTTTTTTTTTGTTTTAACATTATGGACTTCCACATCACATTGAAATTACTTTGAACAACTCAAAGTACATCCATTTTGGACATAATTTGGTGTTGATAGGAAACCCATGTTAACAGTTGTCAAAAAAGACAAATCCATATTGTCAGTTAGAGGATACAAAAGTTAATATAGACATAAGTTCAAAATTTGTTTGCAATTGACCATGCACATGCTTTGCCGTTCGAATTTCATTTTGCTTTTTTTTACACAATTTCCTGCAATTTTAGTTGTAGAATGGTCATTTTCATAATTGTCATTCCTTCTCCCTCCGAATATCTAATGGTTATCCCCCTACCGAGAGATAATTCTAAAATCTAGTTCCAAATGGTGAAGTTAAAATCATCCCTTCGTAAATTTTACGGACGCCACCACCAGTTGGTTGACCGTTATGGAAAACCCGTTTCACAGATGATATCGGATATGTTTCTTACGTAGTAACTGCAATCTCCTTCCCTTTTCATGTATGTGACCTACCGTATTAAACTATTTACCAGATTTGTAATAACATGAGCAACACGACGGGTTCCACATGTGGAGCAGTATCTGCGTACCCTTCCGGAGCACCTGAGATCCCCCCAGCTTTTGGTGGGATTCGTGTTGCTCAGTCTTTAGTTCTCTATGTTGGTTCTTGTGTACTATTATTTGTCTGTTTGTCTTTTTCATTTTTAGCTATGGCGATGTCAGTTCATTTTCGAATTATGAGTTTGATTTTTCCTCTGGTATCGTTCGCACCACTTTTAAGTCAATGTTTTGCTTACCGCCTTTTCCTGCAGCCTGCAGAGTAAACCACAGCAGAATTTTGCAAAGTGGTTTTGTCAAAGAAGCATTCCTGAAAGAAAAACAAGAAAGTTATTTCAAGCATTTATACGAATTGACAATTGAACTTTCCAGAAATTGTTTAATAAAATATATTTAAGTTTTATATTACCAATAGACATGATAGAGATCTACCGTACAACCGTACAATACAAGTCACAGCAAGAAACGTGTATTATCTTAAAGAATATTAAAATCTTTTGGGTTTCACCAATTGATAATATGACAACTATCGTCTGTTAAGCAAGTGATCCTGATAACATCCCCGCTATAGCACACTGAGGGCTTTAAAATGTATAGTGCATAGAGTGATGGTGTGATAATGTGCGTGTTTATGTGTGTTTTCATTGTGTATTTCGATAAAATTTTTGTTTGCTTTCTTTTGAATCGCTGACATTCATTAAAAAAAATCACCTTTCACTACTAAAGACCAATATAAAACTTCTTGAAGTTTTGACATAATCTAAGACGTTCATAATACATGTAATCTGTTATTTTTGTTTGTTTCTTTGTTTGATTTGTGTTCTTTTATGTACGTATTTTTCGTCTGCTTTGTTTAAAAGGAAAATACAGTTATGTCAAATACTTTGATGCTTAAATACCAGCTAGTGAAAAACAAAACGCGTTCCGGCTTTCATCAAGCTAAAATTTAAAAATATGTCATTTCTTTCAAGTCGAAATCAACTTCCAATTCCTGCCAAACAGTATATTTCAGATATTTGTAATAAAATGAACAAGGAATTCAAATGTTTACCTCAAGTCCATCCCGACATTCTACCTGATGTGTCAAACACTTTGATTTATCGGATTCGCTATGACATGATAAACAAAACAGACCTAAAATATAAAATTATATTATATTTCTTACATAGTGAAATCATTCTTGTGTACAAGAATTTCATGTAGAAATGACGTGTTATTAATAGTTTTAGCATTACAATTACTATTTTTAAATTGACTCGGTATAAAGTAATCAGATATACGTAATTATCTTCGTTTGTTTTTTATACAAAAAACATTTTTTTCAATTTTATTTATTTTAATTGTTTTTTTGTTTTTTTACATCATCCACTTCCTTCTCCTCTTCCTCCTCCTCTTTCTCCTCCCCTACTCTTCCCTTAAAACAAACAGTTACAAATAAGATAAAACTACAAACCAATAAGTCTGAAATGGCCTATATATGTACTCGACTGTACTGATGTTTAGTCCTGGTATCTATGATGAGTTTATTTACAACCACTGGGTCGATGCCACTGCTGGTGGAGATTTATTTCGCCGAGGGTATCACAAGCCCAGTAGTCAGCACTTTTTGTGCCCACATGAATTGTCATTGATATGGTTATATTTATAAATTTACTGTTTACAAATTTTTGACTTTTTTGAATTACTAATTAAGGCTTTTCTACCTCAGGCATAGATCACCTTAGCCGTTTTTGGCAAAACTTTTAGGAGTTTTGGTTCTCAATGCTCTTCAACTTCGTACTTTATTTGGCCTTTTTAACTTTTTTGGATTCGAGCGTCACTGATGAGTCTTTTGTAGACGAAACGCGCGTCTGGCGTATATACTAAATTTAGTCCTGGTATCCATGATGAGTTTATTTACAACCACTTGGTCGATGCCACTGCTGGTGGAGATTTATTTCGCCGAGGGTATCACAAGCCCAGTAGTCCGCACTTTTTGTGCTGACATGAATTGTCATTGATATGGTTATATTTGTAAATTTACTGTTTAGAAATTTTTGACTTTTTTAAATTACTAAGGCTTTTCTACCTCAGGCATAGATTACCTTAGCTGTATTTGGCAAAACTTTTAGGAATTTTGGGTCTCAATGCTCTTCAACTTCGTACTTTGGATTCGAGCGTCACTGATGAGTCTTTTGTAGACGAAACGCGCGTCTGGCGTATATACTAAATTTAGTCCTGGTATCTATGATGAGTTTATTTACTTGAATAGACTGAATACAAATAAGATTACCCTGTAAACTGATAATGTTCTATTCGTCGCCGCCACAATTCCGATTTTATCTACTTGATGTGGTGTGATTGCCAATCAGAAACTCTCCACTAGAGTTTTATTTAAAATAAAATTGAGAATGGAAATGGGGAATGTGCCAAAGAGACAACAACCCGACCATAGAAGGTCACCAACTGGTCTTCAATGTAGCGAGAAATTCCCGCATTGTTTCAATACCAAATTTGACTTATCTTAAGCTTGTCAAGGACAACACGTCCCAACAATGAAGATTCAACATAAAATAATTTATGCTGTGTTTTTGGCACGTTATGTCCGTGACAACTAGTAATTCCCTTGCTGGGGGTACACGGTCTCAATCGCCTTTATGTGGTGTTCGTTCTGCTCAATCTTGTGTTAAGTCAGTTATACGGACAGTTATCTTAACTGTTTACAAAGCTTTGATTTTGTTAATAACTAAGGATTTGTCTATCCCTGGAATAATTTACACTAACTGTACATTGTATTTGTCAAAACCTTTAAAGGATATCGTGTCATCCCTGTTCTTTAACATGTTTAATTAGGTGATTTATTTAGACTTTTGATTGTTTTAATTGGAGCGCCACTAGTTTTAATCCTGGTATCTACGATGAGTTTATTTCCTTCTATTTTCTTCTAGGCATGACTCCGTCCGTTGTAGACCTAGGGTGTATTGTCGTCTTAGTAACATCTTACAGTTTTGCTACTATTCGAAATATATATTGACGTATGCAATTAATATAAATGCATCTTTGATTTTTTTTAATACATGATTTGCTTTTTCATAAGAAAAAAAAATTATAAATAACACTTACGATTGTCGCATAAATGTGCATTGCATGGAATGTTATTCCTTGAAGCTGTATTACAGCATTGTGCACAGAGAACCGACGTCCTTCGTAACCGACCTACAACGTCTCTTTTCCCTACGGCATTTCCTAACAAATCACAAACCTTAAATTAAATAAGTAGTTTAATTACATGCATGTCACAACCATCAGCATGTTTTCTGTTTTAATTATCTCACTTTATGTCTAGAATCGGGATTAACTCATTTATCTCGTTGTATCGTGTTTGTCCCGAGTGTGGTAGGTCATTGTTTCCTTTTCCCGAGCAAAGCAAAGACTTACAAATTTGTGTTCTATATTTTTACACTCAGCATGTTGCATTAAAGTTCAAGCAAAGAATGTCTAGATTGGAATCACGATAATGTGTCTGAGAAGCTAACACATGTCTATCACTGTCCTGTTATCTCCACTTCGATCAGCAGGGTAATACTCATTTCACATTAACATGTTCTGGTTCTTGAACGCATGCTTTTCTGTATATAGACATTAAACACCAAATTATCATCATTGTTTACACCCGGTATATCGAAATTAACATATAATCAATGGTTCGAAACTAAATGTCTTTAAGTCTGACTGATTTATGTGTTTAATCTTGATAAATATTTTTATTTTATATCCTTTTTGTTTTAACATTATTGACTGCCAAAACCTGGATTTTACTTTGAACAACATATAGTACATCCATCTTGGACATAATTTGGTTTCGATTGGGAACCCATGTTACATGTCAAAAAAGAGAAATCCACATTCTTAGTTAAAGTATACAAAAGTTAATATAGACATAATATCAAAATTGCTTGCCATTGACCATGGACATGCTTAATTTTGCCGGTTGAATTTCATTTTGCCTTTTGTACACACATTCCTGCAATTTGTGTTGCAGAATGATTATTTTCATAATTGTTCCGCCTTCACCCTCCGAATATCAAATGGTTTTATTCCCTACTGAAAAATAATTAAAAAATCTATGTAAAGTCAATGTTTTGCTTACCGCTTTTGCCCTGCAGCCTGCAGAGTAAACTACCGCCGAATTTTGCAATGTGGATTTATCAAAGAAGCATTCCTGAAAGAAAAACCAGAAGGTGTTTTAAAGCAGATATACAAATGGACTATTGAACTTTCCTTTCCAGAAATTGTTTCATGAAAAGTATCTAAGTTATACGTTGCTAATTGACATTACAGAGATCTACCGTGCAATGCAAGTCAAAGCAAGAAACGTGTTCATCCTAAATATTGAAATGTAAGTTGTATTTTATGATAATACATAACACATATAAAGGTTGAAGAATAACACGGATGCGGCCACTTTCATTTTTGAAAAAACCCATCTGAAAAGTGACATTTTTCGGCATATTTGGTAGATTTTTCATATTTGAGCTTGAATCCGGTTGTTTTTAATGACTAAATCAGTTACAATCTTTCACATAAACTAATTAATTCAAATGAAATTTACACTCAAGTGTTTAAAAAGTGGTCAAAAGCTTTTGTAAGATGAACCTGAAATTTGAGGCCAAAATCTGTCCTTACCGGACCTACTCCTTTTGACATAATCTAAGACGTTCATGATAAGTGAGCTGTTTGTTTTGTTGCTTGGTTTGTGTTGTTTTATGTTCTGTCTTCTTTGTTTGGTTTGGTTAAAAGGAAAGGACAGTAACTTCAAATATGTTGATGCTTAAATACCAGCTAGTGAAAGACAAAGCGCTTTTCTCTTTTCACCAAACTAAGAATTAATATGCCTCATTTCTTTCAAGTCGAAATTAACTTCCAACCCCTGCTAAACAGTTATTTCATATATTTGAAATGAGCAACGCATTCACATTTTTACCTCAAAACCATCCCGACATTGTACTTGATGTGTCGAACACCTGGATTTATCGGATTCGCTATGACATGATAAACAAGACAGACCTAAAATATAGTATTATATTATATTTTCACATTGTGAAATCATTCTGGTATACAAGAATTTCACGTGGAAATGACGTTAAAATTTAATTTAGAACTATCATTACTATATATTTTAAAACTGAATCCTAAACGAACAGTTACAGATGAGATAGCACTGCAAATAGTAAAAGTCTGAAATGACCAATATCTGTACTCGACTGTATTGATTTTTACTTGAATAGTCTGCATTGGTCTGAAATCTCCTTGATACTACTCGACTGTAGTCTGAACCATATTTAACAGTCTGAACTTGTACTCGACCTTAACTCGCTAGTACTTAACCATTTTATACGGGTCGGACAATATTCGACTAAGTCTTAATCATGCTCGACAAAGTCCGAACGATGCTATATCAAGTGTGAACCATACTCAACCAAATCTTAACTATTCTATACCTCTTTCTGTTTCAATCTATAGTATTTCATCAATTTATGAACTATATTAACCAAGATGTTATCTAATTTTCAAAGGATGTCAATTAAAATGTATTACTCTCTGACCAGGTGTGCTCTTTTTAATGAGTGTGCCCCAAGTAGGAGGTATTACTAATTATTTTACCCCTTATCAGAAGACAATTGTTAAGATTTAAATTTTTTTTTAATTTATTTTGTCTATCCCTTTTAGAAATGCCACACTAGTGATTTGGTTGGCTGTTGTAACAGTCAGGATTCTACATCAAAATTATCTCCCCCATTACGTCAGTCAATTTTTTTAAATAGTAAAAATGGTAGCCATTGTAGATATGACGCGTTGCCAATTTAGTTCTTAGAAACTAATAAATTTATTTACATAGCACCATTACGATCCTTATATGCCAGTTGTATTTTCAAAAAGAACTGTATCTACTAGCTATTGAGCAGCATCTAATTTACTTTCTGCTTTCAGTCAGTTTTTAAAAACTATTGTCTGATAGGTTGTCAGGTGGAATTTGAAAATTCAAAAACATTTAAAACATTCTAATTAAATACTTCGTGGAAGGGCAGACTAAAAATGTTCAAAGGTTGAAGACTTATAACTCTTGATAACACACACAAATAATGATTTTTTTTTTAAAGTTATGCATTTTTAAGATCAAGTTGTAAAGTCTGGCGTCAAGTACGTTTGGTAAAAATGTGTTTTTCGAACCCACCTACACTGTTGTTCTGGCTCATTACAATAGTATTTCACTTGACCCATATATTTCATTCTTTAGTACTGTGAATGGTTAATGTTGTTAAATCAACCTGGCCTATAAAAATGATAGAATCTGAAGCGAAATGATGTATCGAATATTTTTGCTTTAAACGTTTTTTGGATATTACAGTCACCTTAAACACGTCCGAACATAAAAGGTGCACTCGACTTTCTCCTTTTGATGAAATATTGCCTATTTTGGGGGATTTTGGGAGTGCAAATTAATGCTTTAGAAAGACCAATTTTTTACATATATGTATAATTTTTTCGTCCGAATTTATGCTTATGCCTTTACAAGATCCACTTGAATTTGAACCTACCACAATCAACTGTTTTTTGAAAATTTGTCTATAATATAAAAGTTTACAAATATCTCCATACTATAATGCAAGTCAAAACATGTATATAAAATTCAAACAATCCTAAATTATGCACTTTTATCAAACTTTTAAACCTATAGAAACAAATGTAAACAATTCAAATATACAAATTTGGCTTTTTCCCCTTATCTAACAAAGAGTTCCATTTCTTTTGTTTGATTTCAACTGGGTTTCCGCCTGGTAACGTAAATAAAAAAAAAACAGTTATCTATTTAATGTAACTATGAAACATGTTAGCCAATCAAAACATTGCAATATAACAAAACATACAGGTTATGTAATTATACGAAAATGAATAAAAGCATATTTTTTCTTACCCAATGAAATCTTCCATATGATGGACGTAACAGTAACGAAAAGAACTGAAATGACGAATACATAATTATATGTGAAATAAGTTGACTTTATTTTCCGCGTCTAAAACAATGTTACAGAAAATAATAATAGATTAAAATAATTTGAAGGAAAAATATGTTGGTAGAGAATAAAAGCATTTTTTTGTTTCTTTTGACTGTCTTCAAATTCCTAACTCTCTCTGTCTTTTACACTGGCTACTTTTAACACTTTTAATATTTATACATTGAAGTATTATCCTACATCAACGAAAATGAAATTACGGGAAGCAACACAGATCCTGATTTAAATGTGAAGTTTGTGTTATACTTACTCATATGATCAGGTAGATCGCATACATGTATATATATTGCCTTTCCATGGTTTGTGCTGGATAGCTGTAGCTAATTGTTTATCATAACAAATTCATATTTTTATATGTAAAGATGTGGATAATCACTATTTTTTTCTTTCTATTTTCTTCTTTTTTATGGGGGTGGGGGTGAGGGGGAAGGACTATTGTTGCTTGTTAAATAATTATCCAATTTCAAAAATACTACATCTCTCTGTTGACTTGCAGGAACAAATGCTAGATAAATATGAATGGAATAGGTGTCACTGGGAAACAGATTTTGCCCCCGCTTGCATATAGAAGTAATACCACCATTGCTTTTGTCCTATTAATCTTTGTTAAATTTGAACTTTTCAAAAAATTGTGCAGAATTTATCTTTGTTTCAAATAAAGAAATACATGGCTTGAGTAAACATTTGATCCTGTCCAATACTACAGAAAAAAATCACATAACATTTCATTGCATATAAGAAAAATAACCATCACTGGAAGTTAATCATTAAACTTTTCACTTATTTTTTACCTGTGTACAAGCTTTAGTAACCATGTAACCTCAAGTTTCCAAAATATTCTATAGAAACCACAATTAAAAATAATTGTGCTTTGAAATACCCAAGATATATGTTTATGACCAGAAATGTTGTACTGCAATGAAATGTAGGATTAAATAGCTACAACTGTCAAACTCAAGGGAATATTTTTTGTGCCCGTTATAAAGGGACATAACTTAATAACGGTAATGTGACACCACCAAAATTCGAACTAGACATGAGTTTGGTGGTAATAAGCATTGTGTATGAGTTTCAAAACATTTGGTTAAGGCAAACTTAAGTTAGAGAAAGAAAACAAAAAATTCAGCATTTTGTCTATTTTTGAAGGGCATTACTGTAGAATGGTAAAAGTGACGCCAACCAAAATTCGAAATTGATCTTTTATTTATGGAAATTAGCATTTTATATAAGTTTTATAGCATTTGGTTGAGGAAAACTGAAGTTATAGATACCTGAAACCATCTTCGGGACGAACGGACGGACGGACATACAAATGGACAAGAGAAACAAGTAGTCTGTATAGTAGAAGATCTATTATACTTACATATATATGATTGTACCATTGTATGATACCTAAAACCAATAAAAAATCCGTATGTTATATTTTCGGGAAAAAAAGAAGCGATTTTAGGCAAATCATTCATTTTTGGTAATAAGAGCACTCGTCCTACCTCCTCCTTTTATTTGCCTATCTATGATAAGCGGTCAACGGCGGGATTGGAGAGTGAAATAACTAAAACTAGATCATTCACATGATGCACTCCTCTTAAATTAAAAGTTTACTCACTGGTAGATCAAAGGAAAAATTTACCATTCATGTTACAATATTTGTTTGTGTTCTAATTGATGTTTTTTATATAAGAAACTAAACATGTTCTATTCAATCTCATGCAAGAGACGTAACTTTTGAGACCATTTGTCTCTGTTCTTTATTTATTTTGACTCTTGTACACTATTCCTATTATTTCACCACTCTATTATTCCGTTGGGTTTTTATTAATTGTTCTCTATTCTTTATATTTGTTTGCCCTTGATTCTTCACTTTCCCCCCATTATTCTCTATTATGTAAACTCCGTCCGTATTTTCTAAGTTTTATGCTAACTTGTTCTATCCTTTTTACTTTTTACCTATTATTTTCTATTCTTTATATTTCTGCAATTTATAATTCTCTATTCTTAATTTTTTCGGTCGATTGTTTTCTCAGTGTTGATTGTATAATTATATTGGTTTGACTTTGCCACCGTGTATCATCGGTACAGCGGATATATAGGTACTAACCAAGCGAGCGTGATTGATTTTCACCTAACACCGTTAGAAAATTGTTGTTTTGTTTATATAATATCAATGTGTACTTCAATCTAAACATAATTTTTGTTTTAAGAAATGATTTGGTCGTAGGTTGATGATTAGAGATGTCTCATTATTTTCTTAAAACAAGAACGCTTACTGAAAACATGTGCAAATACTTGTCAAAGAAGTTGGCGCTCGTCTCATCTGATATGATTCTATATTTATTGCTGACAGTTCAAATGAGAGGTTAGAAGTTATCTCCACTGTATACACATCTGTTTTGTTAACCCCTACATGTAGCTGTCTTTTGTTATTAGTGTCATTGGTTTTTTTCATGTACGTGTAACCCATATTTTCTTTTATGTAATTCTTTCTTCAAAAAATATCAGATGTTGCTTATATCATAACTGTATAGTCATCATAAGTTATAAACAATTAAGCTCAAACTTGAAAATAATCACCTTCAAATAGTGCTCCTTATCAGAAATGACATAAACTAGAATACAGAGTTGAAAAGATCAAACTGATTTTATCAGGAACTGTTAGCTTTATGAAAAGATTGCCATGTGTTCTTTCCCTTATATTTTTCCAGTTGAAAAATGCAAATAAAAGTGAAGTAATTTTAAAACACATAACAAAAAATGATTTAACGTTAGAATTTCGGCTTGTATTTTTCTTAGATGGTTCTATATGTATCGCAATAGGTTCATGACATCTTAATCAGTCATTTCCGAATTAAGAACTGCACTTAAAATGGAATAATTCGTATATTCTGCATGGACCGATTAGGAATTATCTAATACTCAAGTACGAAATCCGGATACTTTTACCAATTTTTTGTGAATATGGAAATGTTCACGTCTAAGTGATTAAAAAAAAAGCAATTTAGTAATCACACGAATCAGTAACCGTTTTTGATAGAGACAAGGGCCCTGTTTATCGAAACTGTCCTTAGATCGGTCCTAAGAATTTCTTAGGACAGAAATTATGATCAAGTTAGGACCGACTTACGACATTTTTCAGCATGCACATCGAAGCTATCTTAGGATTATTTTAGCTTTGATGTTCTAACCGTTGTCCTACGTATTGGCGTAAAAGAAAATAGGAAATGAAAAATGAAAAGAAAATAAAAATATTGTATCAAATTTAACCAATAATTATAATCTTAAAAAATGGATTAATAATTAGAAAATAATTATTACTTTGTGAAGAAAATTTGTATATTATAATTGTAAATTTAAGCTCTATGGAACAAAATCTTTTATATAAGAATTGAACAAACAAATTGTAAATAGTTAAAACTAATAAAAATATATCGGTAAAATCATTATTTGCTTTGAGTGAGTTGAAATTTTCATACTTAAAAGTTCACAGGCAAACCTCGTGCATATTTCATATACATACGGATTACTTCAACTAATTTATTACTGCATAACAAAAACAAAAAACAAACTACGTGAGAATATGAGCAAGAGACGAAATCCGAATTGTACCAAAGCAAAACTACAGACTCTCTTGGACCGTGTGGAAAAGAGTAAGACTTTGATTTTTAGTAAATTGTCAAATGTTGCAACCGATGGTGCTGAAAAGAGGAACAGGGATTCAATATGTAGTCAACTAAATGCAAACCAACACAGGCCATATTTGTCTATAAAATAACCATCCTAAATAAATCTTAAAGTTAGGACCATCCTAAGACCATCTTAAGACACCTAAATTGGTATCCTAAAGTTAAGAAAATTCCTAGGATTATCATAAGTTGCGACATGTTTGATAAACCAACTGAGGACTAATATATGTCCTAAGTTGGTCTAAGGACACGTTCTATCCTAAGACTGCCTCGATAAACAGTCCCCAGGTTACGAATAAGTGTTTGTTGTCTGTATATTAACTGCTATTTGATTTAAAATCAGAGTGAGAACTATTCTTGTGAACGACCAAACAGATTGCAAGATGTACAGTTCATTAACCATGGCAATTACTTATTTTTTTTTAAATAGTTTACCAGCACATCTTATAACAAGAAATCTGTCAAAAAAACAAAATGTGTTATTAACGAAATAGCTAGAACTCTATTTAGCCTTCATAGAAAACAGGTGCTCAAAGTATAGTTAAATTGAATACGTTTATAATACCGGTAAATCGGATATTCTTTCGATCCATTAACCGGTTAACTGTTATAAAAATTTACAAAGAAGATGTACTCTAAAAGTATATGGGTTTAAGAAATATGGTAACTTTTGGTTTTCTTCTGTCTGACATGCAGTAAAACACCTGCTAAATGGGGCGTCTTTTGTATGAATTCCCAAAAGAGTCTGGTCAAAATATGGACATAAGATTTGACACCTTGAGTACACGATAGAGAAAGCGCCATTCTGCGCGCGTTAATAAACAGTGCAGCAGCTCTCAGTAAGTGCCCTGTTGCAAGGCTTCATTTTTGCCTGTATCAAATATAAACTCATTTTCTAGCAAACAAGGGTCGGTTTCACGAATCTATTCTAAGACCTGTTATAAGATATATCTTAGGACATGTCTTATGATCCTCTTATGGCTACATGTATCTTATCACTTATTTTAGACCTCGCCTTGAAGCTGTCTTAGGATGATCTTAGCAAAGATAACCCAAACCTGTCGCAAGTTATTAAAATTTCCAAATATTAACATGGATTCATAGAAAAAATCTGTTAAATGTAGTATGTCTTTCCCATAAATTACTAAACGTATTTATTATTATAATTAGATAATTTGCAAAATAAAAATAAAAATGATTGTATTTTGTTTTATAAATAATATATCATAATACACCAATATACTTATGCAACTTTAGATACAAAATTGAAAAAAGAATAAAACATTTTTTTGTAAAAGTGAGCTGAATTCAACTTATCACTGTATTAGTTATAAGAAGGTTAAAGAATAAAAACGTGCATTTTTGATATCAATACATCGAATGTTCATTGTTGACATATCATGCAAAACCGTCAAACTACAAAGATTGAGTAATGTTCAAGAAAAGGAGACTATATAATAGGTTAATTTGCAAAAAATGATATAAAAAATGAGTATAAATTTTAAACATAACCCTATGACTATCCTAAGATCACCTCTCGTAGAGTCCTATCGTTATGACCAGCTTTAAGAGATGTTCTAATTTAGAACCACTTTGTGAAACCCATTTAAGACTGATATATGCCGTAAGACCATCCTAAGAAATGTCTTAGTTCTAAAACAGCTTTCTGAAATTGGCCCCAGACGACTTGTCCGTGAACTGACCATTAGATTAATTGTTTCTATGTTCTCATCTTTAACATGCATAAACTAATGTACATTGTACTTACGAAATCATCAATAAACCAATGCACCAAACAACGAAAGAAATGTATGCAGTACTTTACCCCGGTGAACGATTATATAATAAGATATATTACTAAAAGGTTACGTCACACCGTTTCGAAGAAGATAACCTTACTGTTTTTGGTCGGGAGTTTGTTAGGTTTAATGATTGCACTAAAGATCTGTCATACTGTATTGAAAGAACAATTTTGGAAGATCTAGAAAACAAAAGAGGGTTTCAAACTGAAATATGAATAGTTCAGATTATACTCGTTCGTACACTTACAAGCATAAACTTGGCTTTGCATTTTTTGACAACCTAGTTGTGCATGCACTTTTACATCACTTCACCCAAACGCACAAAATACTAAAATTCTTTTTCGTAACACATTTATACTAGGTAGAATAGAAGTAAAGACTGATCATGTTGTGTTTTACAGTAGTCTAGTCTTTTAGTTTATCGTCTTGATTCTGAAGATACTGCGTAATCAATGTGTTCATACATCATAGAATTGTAGGAAAAGTTCAATATCCGTTGTATTTTAAAACTATCAATGGTTTGTATAATAACGTGACTATTATTGTTTGCATAAATAAAAATGAAATAATTCTGCTACAGTCTATTGCAATTATCTTTTATAGCGAATATAGATACGATGTAGTATAAGTGCCATACACGAATGAATCAACGCCACAAAAAGTGACGTATTCTTGTGATGTTTATATTTTCAAAGGGAAATTTCTAAAAATAGAATAGATTTGTTTAATTGCAAACACGTACACAAATACGAAATAGTGATTGACTCTGTAATGGTGTTATACTATGTATTTTCTAACCATGACTAGGATATCAAAATGGAAGTGTGATTGTAATGGTGGTTTCATTTGTATTTTCTAAACATGTCGGTTTTTTTATCATAAATCAAAACAGTGTATAAACAAATCAATTATGTGCAAAAAATAACTGTAATATAAGGCAAGATGATGTACGACCAAACAGTAAACCACTCTTAAAAACGAACAATATGAAACAATCACACTGTAAACGAACCATGAGAAACTAGAAAATTTATACCACAAACGTATGACATAACACGATATCAACTAGGCGTACAAAACAAAAACATCATAACTAAATACATTTATGTTCAATGTTTAAATACCGAGACACGTCGTATAGCAGTGCGAGTTCACACTCGGCTAAACAGTCATTTCCGGAAATAGGTTCCGTACTTAGCAGACCAGCCGACGTAGATGGTAAACCATAATCTAAGACGTGGTAAAAATGTCGTTAGTGTAAATCAACCAATTTGTATACTATACTTCCCATGCTCAATAATACAGTAGACATTTAAAACACATAAGTCGAAGAAATAAATAATCAGGCAAAAAATAAAAAGGACCACCAGTACCATGAAGTGAACAACAAAACATTCAATTGCAAATTCAGCAGTAAGAAAGTCAACAAAAATCCGGCGATGATATCAAAGTTATCCAGTACTCATGCTGACGAAAGTCAGACAATAAACAATCAAAGGAAGTAAGTTTGTAAAATATTGAAGGACATAAGAAAGCATTATGATAAACACTATCATTTCGATTGTACTTGATAGATTAGTATTCTATAAGTCAATAATAATCCGTATGTTCTAGCTTACAAAAATATGCTTTTACGCAGTTTATTCACAAATCCGAATTCCCTTCAAATACTGCCTTCCACAGCCAATAGTACAGCAAACATATCCAGATTGACAGCCACCAGGATTACACTCAATATTACGATGGGTGGGTGTATCTCGTGGTATATGTGGACATTGCAGCCTCTAAAATATATATCATTTCTTCATATACTCATCATAAAACAACTACTTAGTATTCCGCAAATAAGTTAACAAAATACTGCGATCAATTGTTATTGTTCATATCAAATAATACATTAAATAAATAATCTTTTGATATTAGACAATGCGATAGAAAACCCATAGGTCTAGTAATTTGCCTTTAAACAACAGAAATGTAAAGACATACAAAATTATCGTACTTGACAGTATTTAAATAAGCTTAAGACAAAAAAAAATATACGTACCGTAACCTTGACCAGTTACTTCAGTGTTAAAGATGAAAATCAACAAGACACTGATCAGAATCAGATTGGTAAGTTTGAACATTGTTGTGTCGTTATGTTAACAATGATAACGTGTTCCTATACTAGTTTATTATTATATATAAGTGCATACTAACTAATTAATTAAAAAAAAAACAGAAAACAAATGCGTTTAAGCAAAAATCCGAAATTATTTAACATGACAGTATTGACATTTGATTTTTTCTTTTTTGCATGTACCTTTAGAAATGTACAAATTAACACGTGTACCTTATTTTGATACTATTATTTATTGTATTCAAGTCGTGCAGTTGTCATATCAGTTTGATGTGTCACTGATTAATATGTTGATATAAAGCCGCTGAGACATGGTTTGGATACAATATATAGACAATGTTAGTAACAAGTTTCAGACGTTTTTTGAATGATTGTTTGACCATGTGAATGTGATTTAAAGTACAAATTTAACAATATTACATCTTTTTGTCAATTGAAATTTTTCAATGATTAGTGTTCGAGTACACTTATTTTTTAAATAGAACAGATATTTTAGTGCAAAAATACAATTTGGTTATGATTATTTTTAGAAATAAAAATTCTGTTTTGTGTCCTCAATGATTTTTAACCTCATACTTTATTTTGACTTTTTTGCCTCGCGTCACCGATGAGTCTTTTGTGACGAAACGCGTGTCTGACGTACAAAATTTTAATCCTGGTATCTATGCTCAGCTGGATTATATCTATAACTTAGTGTCCCTTCGTTTTCATAGAGTTTTTGAATTCAAATTCATTGATAATTTTTCAACTAAACATTTTGCTAAATGTTCTATCCAAAATAAACATATTTCTGTTTGGAATCTGGACAAACATTTTCAAATTGTTTTAACGAATGTTCCATTTCTATTTCTAATCGACAAAGACATATAGTAATCAGCTGGGTCTGTCTGTCTCACAACATTTTCGCTTTTTTAATTTATACCATATTTAGCTGGGTAATGAAACTCGGCACGAATTTTCATTACTACTAGAAAAATAAAAAGTGTGTCCTGTACAAGGAAGACACAAAACAGTTATAATCATGGTCTAAATCGTTGTTTTACTGAGACACTCGTGTGCAAATGTATCTGGATTGTTTTGTTCTCAAACCCCTTTGAAGTAAGTAAAGAAGGAGATTAGATACTGTATTTAATTTTTATCATACGAATGTAAGTACAGAATGGAATACAATTCAGAGATAGACTATGTATCAATCAAATTTTCAAACAATTTCTTATTCAAAATGTAGTAACATGCACTGGAGTATAGACGGTATACTAGTAATTTGTATAACAATAGATTTAGTACATTACGGTTTATTAGTGTAACTGTAAACATTCTTAAAAGCATTCTTACCTCTTTTTCTTTGCTCTTGTCGTCTATACTATCGATTATCAGAGGTTTAATGTTTTGAACTTATTTTTTTTTATATAAATTATTTACCTTTTGTTATTCCACTCTTCATTGCTCTTGGAGATTAAATAGGAATAACTGAATACTTTTAAAGTAGATATAATGTATACTGCCATCTTAGATTGTACAATGATAGCAGTGCACAATCGGTCTAGTTTTTAGCCTTACTCTGCATTTCTAAGTTGTTTTATTTATTTCTTTAATTGTATGTGATTGTATTTTGTATTTTTTGTAATTTACCTCTTGTTTCACATGTCAATGTGACGGAGTGTTTTTGAAATAAAAGCATATTGTATTGTATTGTATTATTGCAAATTTTGAACATGATTTACAAATAATGTGTAAGACTGTTTATTCGTATACAGAAAAATACATGATTTCTTGCTATTATCCAAAATGTTTAAACAATTACAAAAATATTCGTGTTCTATTTAATCAATTTAGCCATTTAAAGGAAGACAACTCTTGTAGTAAAAATTTTATACTGGAATGATAGTGAAATTTTAATTTTTTACTTGTAGCAAGAAAACAAATTCTGTGATACTATTGCATATTATAAAACCTATCTTCTCATATTTTTTTCAAAATTCTATCTCATATATATATATTTTGTTTTTATTCACAAAAATGAGCTTTTTTTAATTTACAATCTATGCATACTTGGGCAATTTTGCACGTCTTGTAGCTTGAAAATTAGCGATGTGACTCATATTTTTTTTATTTTTGAAAAAACCATAAGAAATCTTCATTATAGCAAAGTAAACGAAAAATTCTATCTAAAGAAAAAAAATTAACAGATGATCAATACAAAAACAACGAAAAGACGACCAACATTTAACATAACACAACACTAACCCAAAAAAAAGCAAGGGATGAACTATGATACTGCCGCAGAGTCTATGCATGCTTTAGTAGTTATATTTAGTGGCACCTATCGAGTTGGTAATTGACGGAGAAGCTGTACAAAAAACATTTTGAAATTCACAATTAAGTGTTTGCCAACTGATTCAGACTGCATGTAGACTTAAATCTCAATATGAATATTTGAGAGATTCAAATTTCTAAAATGTTTTGCAAAATGTAGGTTTTTTACGGCTTACAATAACTTTGGGGTTTTTTTTTTCTTTCAGCCTTAGCTTTCCTATTTTATTCTTACCATATCACAGCCTCTAGTATTGTTTGCTGTCATTGTTTCTTGCAAACATTTATTTGACAGACATATGTTTGGACTGAGAAATGTGAAAATTAAACTGCATCAAATGTACAAGGCATATCAATTGTTTTAATTTAAGAGCTACTGATAAGTCTTATAGCCAAAACGTGCGTATGGCGTACAAAACTATGACCCTAACATCTTGGATGAGCTTTACAACCCTTATGTAAGATATACGTTCTTACAATAATGTGGCGGATTTAAAAATCATTTGTGAAGTCGTAACTTATTATCTCAATTATTTTCAAAACAAATGACGCAAATAAATACCGCACATGAATTAATTTTATTTTTTATTTTTTCCGCAGGCTTCGTTTTGTTGTTATTGTTTTAGTTGATCTATTTATAGTGTTTTGCAATTATAGTATTTTTATTTTATTGTGCGTCTTATTTGTGTTGGTGTTTTTTGCATACTGTTTATTACATGTAATGTTTTTTTGTAATTAAGAATTTTTTCTAACTAATCATAAAATACTTAATTCGAAAAAAAAAATTGCTCGTATTTTATTCATTGGAGAAAGGGTTCAACAAGCTACAGAGTAGAAGTAAAGAAAACAAAATAATTTTCAGCTTTCCTGTCCTTTGCTCTTGTTTATGATCTAAATTATGAAATATGTTTTACCGTTAATATATATACATTATAAATAAAACGCATGGTAATTCTTGTAACAGTGAATGTATTATCATGAAATACGCCTTGGAGATGAAATTATAAATGCTAGCGTACATTAAATTTTCAAATTTCCTTAATTTGGCTTCATGATTAAAATTAATTCCTGAACAGTTGTCGTGCGCTCCTAATCCGGTATCATTCGGTTATAGTCAAGTAACGTGTACCTAGGGAGCAACCATTAAACTTCAAAGGGGGGAGGGGCTATTTTTTTTCCTAAAACAATAGTGTGTTTTGTCTGATTCAGAATTTGTTTTTTTTTTTTTTAGTTTTTCGTCGCTATCAATCAAATTGGTTTTTTTTCTAAAACTTAACACTATAAAGTATAATGAAATCTGGATTCAAAATATTTTATTTTTGTCATCTGCTTGACCACAATAGATGTTTTCCATCAAATCGGGGATCAGAATATTGTTTTAGGAAAAAAAATAGCCCCTCCCCCCTTTGAAGTTAAGTGGTAGTTCCCATAGATAAAGTTGAGATTGTCAGACCTTGGCTACATATGCATACATTCTCCTCAGCCAAATGAACGTTCCTCGTAAGAAACTGCTGAATTAAAGACGTCCGGTGACCTCATGTTTATACCGAAGTCTACCCTTGAAAACACACTTGTACATAATCTATAATGTGAGCTAATAGGCAGACACGACGTTAAAAAAGATCAGGCAACTATTAAGTTTATATACGCAGCTGTCTTTTTCGTTTTCATACAATATATTCCTTATTTTTTGTACTCGATATACAATTTACAGTCTCAAATATAATATCTATACACAAAACTAGTATGTGACTAGGTCTATATTTAGGACTTATTTTGAAAAATAATTCGAATGATATATATGTATGTGCATATATTTTTCTTTTAAAGATATTTGTGTAGCTATACAATTAAAAAATATTTCTACTGATTACAGTTTGAAATAATCTCATGTGATCACCATATACAAAAACGTAAGGCATAAAAAGCATAGATGTTACATAGACATGAGTTGAAAGGCAAACATATTTTAAATTTCTCGTTTTCCATTTTAGATTAACAGATTGAGAGACCAGATATAAAATATTCATATTTATTTAGATGACAGATTTGGTATGCGTTATGATACTAACACGTGTATATATTTGACGCACAATTCAAAAAAGACCGTGTTGACACAAGTTGTTCAGAAGACTTCCTGCACGGTTTGTTTCTCCTGTTAAATCTGTTGTATCTTAAAAAAGTGGGTTGATATTTTGTGTAGAAGTCGCGTGACTAAGTTAACAGGTACATAGAAACCTGTCAATTGAGCTACACTAATCAAAACTTAAAAACGGGGCAAACTCAGATACTACGTACGAGTACCCAGTGTATAGGGCAAGAGTTTCACCCGTGATTTTGAAATCTATCACACTATTTATTACCAAACATGAAAGATGGATAGTTTTCTCTTTTCCATACCACATCTTCTTATATTTCAATTTATTAGGTCTTTCCACCTTTCCGTGTGGAAAGACCTATTGAATTTCTTCTGATTATTTTTTTTTTCCGCCTAATTTTTTTCTTGCGGTGTAAAAATGTTTCAAAAGATGTCGCTTAGTCTTTTTGTATATGATATCATACAGTCATGACAGTCTATACGCTTTTGAAACTCACCCTGTTTAACCGAACACTTTTCTTTGTAAGAGTTATCTCCCCAAACACTGTTTTTCTTGTTATCAGATCTCCTCCGCAACCGTGAAAGAAACCGACAAATTTATTTTTCCATATTGCTCGTTATATCCTCAAGATGTTACGTTTTATTTTGACCGAAGCTTGATGAAGACCCCATATGAGAGTTATTTCCCTTTTGTATTGAAATAAGTGAAATAAATTTGTAACTGGAAAACCATAAGTGATAGAGGCCTAGGGTCTTTCGATTGGAGGTCCTTGGTCCAAATAAATGAAAATGAGGTCAAGGTCAAAGGTCAAGGTCATGATTAAAATTTTGATTTTGGCTTGTTATCTCTTATTTTCAGAAATCATATAAGATATCGACAAAATATTTTCACAAAATTGTTAGTTACGACATGTCGTAACACATAAATCTTAGTCGAAAGGGTACGTAGACATTTGAGGCGAGTTTTTCCCCTTTTTATATCTAATATCATACGTATGGCAATATAACTCATTAACAATATAAAGTAGAGGACTAGAGTTTTTTGATTTGATGTCCTTGGTATATGACCTTGATATTGAGCTCAAGGTCATATGCTTATTTAACGTTCTAGATTTTGACCTTTGCTTTTACCTTATATGTACACATGATAAAGCCATGGGACTTATTGCATTAGGTTGTAAGCAATGTGACCTTTAAAACCACAACCGGAAGTGACATTTTGTAAACCGGAAGTATCTATCTTTTGTACTAAATCAATGTAAAAGTATATAAAACCATATATTTTTGGAATCAGTGACAACAAGCTGTCATTTGACACTGAAAAACTGACATTAAAAATCAAATTTTAATATTTTCATTTTTAAATAGAATCTTACTGGTGGAAAGACCTTTAATTGTTCTCTGAACAATTGGTTTTTAATCTATAATTGTCATCATTCAAAGGCAATAACTTTTATAGAAGTTGTCTTACTATTTAGGCCTTGTTGTCTTCTATTAATCTTGTTTTGCCGTATATTTCTACTGTTTATATTTTTCTTTATCTTCTATCCTTCTTACCCTAAACATAAAAAGTGTAAAAGTTGTCATTTATCTAAAATAACTACTATGAGTAGTCAACTGACATTTTTGCCAATGTTGACTCATTTGTAGATCTATTCTGAAAAAGTGGTACCCTAAACATAAAAAGTGTAAAAGTTGTCATTTATCTAAAATAACTACTATGAGTAGTCAACTTACATCTTTGGCAATGTTGACTCAATTCTAGATCTACTCTGAAAAAGTCTATTTAACTATAACTCAAAATATGGACCATCTTATGATTAGGGGATCTATAATTCAGTTTGACAACTTCAGACATATCAATTGTTGACCTTTTCAAACTATACCAAATCACTACTGTACCTAACAAAAAATGACCACATACACATGTATTTTACCAATATAATTTCATCCCCTTACTTACTATTTTATCCATTAAATATAAAGAAATAAATTTGGATGGAGGATGAAAATAATTTGCAAGTTATACACTATCAACAAGGGACCTAATATAGTAGAAATACTTTATTAATTTTTATCAAACTTGGCATGAACTAAGATTAGGGAATTATAAGACAGTCAGTGGGTCCCTCTTCTGAAAAGTTCTGGATCCGTCACTGACAATCATACTTGTATATATACAGAAGTAGACCTCAACTTTCACATTAATATGATTTTTAAAAAAACATAGAAAATATCATGCATTTAAAGCTTGTCAAAATCAGAGGCGGAGTTGGAGGGTTCTTCAGGTGGTCAGGCCATTCCTTATTCCTTTATGCTTGGAAAAATACAAGGAATCACTGAAGCATGACTCGAATAACCCGTCTTGGGCAGTCAGTGCCCCATTCTCTTTTCTGAAATTTTTTGGATCTGCCACTGAAAATTATGTAAAACAAACACTACTGTTGACATGTAGATGTGCTCATTGCTTTTTAACCCTAAAAATTAGTTAAAAAGACTCAACTCATCAGATGATCATCATGTATGTTTCAGTAATATTCATACATCATGTACATTGTACTTGAAAACTTTTCAAAATTTTTAGTGAGCTTGCATATGTAAAGTGTATCAAGAAAATTTCATCTTTTCACTGCTTGACTCGCCAGGAAAAAAGACAAATCTATTGTGAGAATCCTGATAATGGTCATCCTCCTCTAACAATGTATATTGTCACAGGTGTTTTTAAATCTAAAAGTACTAATTATATTGTTTAAGCTTAAACATCCTTTTAAATCATTTGAATATCTGTTTTAAATATCATGGTTTACATAATATAGTATCGAAATTCAGGTCAACAAAGCTCATGCGGGGATTTAAAAGAAAGCAAGTCTTGAAATTTGTTTTTATTCCTTAGATCTAAAACTTGCTTTAATTAAAAGACTATTTATTGACCTCACTTTGAATTTGTTTTATCTGAATTTTTGCAATCAATTGTCTTTCAGAAATGGTCTACCAGTATTTGACACGAGAGGGCCTAGGTACAGTAGGACTAGCTTTCTTACATGTATGTCAGAGGGATGACCCTAGTAAAAAGGTCTGACATTCCATACCTGATAATGAAAGAAAACACCAGAAACTATTTACTGAGGTGATTTTAAATAAACTAAATGGGATTTCATATATGAACATAATAGTCCCTGGTTCATAAATATTGTACAGTATATTTAAAGTACAATACAATTAAATCACTTAGTCTAGTGTTTTATTTATACTGTTAATACTTTTAAAATTGGTGATTATTAAAAGAGGACAACTCTTACCTCCAACATTTCTAGACAAAATGTTACTTGAATCAGTGATTTAAGATCACCCTTTTCAGTCTTACTGATATATACAATTATGTACAAGTATTTATTTACTTGTATCCACTTGTAAGGTTAAAAAAAATAAGCTAGTTTTCGATTTTACGGTCAGGGAATTTACTTAAATGAGTGATTTTCTAAATCACTGATTCAAGTAACATCATGTTCATAAAGGTTGAAAGTAAGAGTTGTCTTTCTTTAATAATCACCTATTTAAGTAGTGTAAATTTACCACTAGACTAAGTAATTTAATTTTATTGTAGTTTTAAATATAAATACTAATGATCCAGGGACTAATTATGTTGCTAAAATTATCAGCGCCAACATCTGTGTTGTCTAGGATGACCAGGTCATGTCAGGTGATGACCTTGTACTGAATCTAGGATAATGACATAAAAATCACTTGTTTAAGTATCATACCTCAATTTCCTTCCAAAAATATCACTTCTTTAAGTATCATTACCGTATTCGGCAGTGTATTGTCCGCAATTGTGTATAGTCCGCACCCCTCTTCATCCCCAAATATCTAGGAAAAAGTCTAGTTCGCTTGTATAGTACACGGCAACTTTATACAAGATCGGGTCCGCGAACAATTACGGAAAATGCCGAATTTGCGGTATTTTTTTTTTTATTTTTTTTTAAACAAAATTTGCCGAGATCGGCAATATAGTAAGTATTGTTGTTAAAAATATCGATAGTCAGTTAAAACCTATGGTAAGTTTTTGAATGGGATCTTCAAAGATAATATTTTTAATCTTTGTTAAAGACAGACAACGCAGTAATCATTGTCGTTAAAAGATTGATGATTAATATAAAATTATGATCAGTTTGTAAAAGAGGACTTTAAAGATATGTATTAAATCTATTTTAAAAGTCTTCAAAGGATTCTGTTTAATTGCTTAATTAAATCGTCTTTCAGACTATCATTCCTTACTAATTAATTTAAAGTCCCAAACAATGAAAGTGAGAACTGTATTTATATAATAAATGTTAATTAATTCAATCATGTACATTTAACTCTCGGCTTATCACTTTTGAAATCATTGAAAATGGTAACCTGCCCAAGCCAGTAAACTGTTTAAAATTCTAAAAATAAATATTTGGTATGCTATTAAACAAAAGAAAATTAAAAGATCAAACAGTTAAGATCGAAAGTTTGATTTTTGATGTTTAAAAATTGATTAGAACTCATTAAAATGTTATAACTCTTTAATCTTATCATTTCTTTTATTGATTATAAGAACTGCCTCAGGTTATTGAATTACATTCATCACTTGTCAAAAGTTGACATGGTTGATTGATTGCTTTACACACAACCCCGTAAACTTATTCATGTAAGACGATACACCTGCACAATGTGACCCTTCACATGGAAATATAATTTCATTTATAAAATGCCACTTCTTTAAGGTTTACACTTTCAGTATTAATGGTTACGATTTACAATTAAAAAATATTAGTTCTTGATTTATTTACGGCGATAAGTTAAACACAAAAAGTTGGAATACGAAAATTTTTGATACTTTAATCACACATTTCAAGATGGCGCATCGTAATTTACTTGTACTGTACACACGCGAATATGTTGTGTCATGTGTGCTACTGTTTGTCTGCTTGTCATATTTAGCCATGACATTATCAGTTTATTTTCGATTTATGAGTTTGACTGTCCCGCTGGTATATTTCGTCCCTTTTTTTTTTTTATCAAAACCAAGCACCTCAACAAATATATTAATATGATCAATTAAAATCAAACACTAGTTTAACATGTTTTATTGTCCTAAAACATTGACAATAGGATCAGACACAAGTTTTAATTTCCAACTAATTATCCATTACATACAAACGATAAATAACTGAACACAATAAAATACATGTGAATAACATCACATACAATATTGATATGGAGACATTTCTAAATGTCGAGTAAACCGTAAATCTATTGTTGAAAGACCAATTAAAAACTTTTCACTTCACTGTTTGATCACTTGCACCGGAATCACATGAATTTGTACATTTATCACATTTAATTTCGAATTCAAGGACGCTGAGTCTGAACGAGCGCTTTTACACATTTAAAGTTCCAGGCTCCACAGGTGTATTGTCCTCTTTCATCTGCCATATTCATGCAAATAAAACAAAATTTCTGTCCACATGGACACTCATTTTGCTTGCAGGCTTTCCTGTGTTCAATCGTTAGACCATATTTTGGACAAGCCCGTACAGAAGGACAACTAACCTCGACAACCTGTTTTTCTGGACATTCTCTTAAAAGTTTCTTTCTTGAATCTTCTCCTGAACAATCACGGTTTTTACATTCAGCAGTGCCCGACGTTGACCATTTTCGAAGACAGAACCAACAAAATTCAAACCTCCTACCGGGTTTCTTTGAACATATAGGACAGACTACTCGAAAGGCCTTCCGATCCATTCGCTCGGAGTAAGATTGGCATCGAGGACATTCTTGAATTCCAACAGCTTTTCTAAGGAAGTTCATTGCTATCATCGTTTTTAATTCTTTTCCTTCTTCCTTTGTCAGAACTGCTTACTTATTTACTGTGTAGAATTCCCAGATTCGACCATCTTTTAAGACTTTAAAATGGTTGTTCTGATCATATGAACACAAACAAATGAGTCTTAAATTAAAAATTAAAACAAATATCAAACCTTTTAAACATTGCAAAATTGTTATAAGCTGATGGTTTACTACTATTTGCCTAAAGCTATAGATATAGGAAGATGTTGATTAAGTATCCTTGTTCTATGGGAATATTAAATATTTAACTTACTAGATAATTATAAAATTATCTAAAAGAAAAAAAGACACGATCGCATTGTTCCTCAATTTCTGTGAACTCGCAATTCTGTCAACTTTCAACAATAATTGCCTATGGATCTACTTCAGATATACAACTCAGTTTTTTTTTTTTTTTAACTTTATTCGATATGAAACTGAAAATTATATATATTACCTTTTTGGGTTTATAAATCGTTTAATTGCAAGACAATTTTTATGTTTTTATGTAAATATGATATAATCAAAGCACCATTCAAGCAGCACCTTAATACGGAGTATATGTCTGTCAGACGCCGTATCGAGTTGGTTGACTGTTAAGGATTATCTTTTTCACAAATGATAGCGAATTTGTTCCTAGTGTAGTATTGAACTACTATGTCGTCCCATTTTCCAGAAAGTGACCAACCGAATTAGACTTATAACGTGGTTTGTTCGAATATGAGCAACACCACGGGTGCCACATGTGGTGCATGATCTGCTCAACCTACAACAGCACCTAAAATTACCCCACCCTAGTTTTTGGTAGTGTTGATTATTCATTAGTGTTCTATGTTAAGTGACGGGAACTATTGTTTATCTGTAAGTCTTTTTAAATTTGTTTGCCATCTAGTTGTCAGTTTGATTTCGACTCAGGATTTTGAATGTTCTTCTAGTATCTTTCGCCGCCTCTCTTTTATCATTGTTTTGGAAAAACACGATATTTTCTTTTCATTTTCCGATTTGGGAACTGAAAAAAGAGGGAAAAGTACCGAAACTCCATATATGGTTATTATATCACTTATTGATACACTTGAAAACAGACCACAGTAAATACACAAAAAACGCACTATATACCCTTACTATACAGAAAATTATTCACAATCAGATCATGACAAAAGTTGGATAAAGATGTATATATATTACTTGCGAGGTTTTGAGTGCAAAAAGATCAAATACCCGACAGTAATTATTTTTTTACAATATTCTGAATTAACCTATAGTGTTTTGTATAAGTGTACAGTGATTATCTGTAAAATTCTATAATGATAACGACCTATTATCGACAACCAATAAATCGCAATGCATCTACCTTTAGTGCAAACGCAGTATTACACAAAAAACGGCTGTTCAGAGTTACGACCAACTTATTTATACTGCCAGATATTCTCAATTTTCGATATCAAAATCCCCAGTTAACGAAGGTAAAGATTCAAATACAATATATTTATCTCTATTCTACAGCAAAATAAATAAATCTGTCCATTTCAATTAAATTTTCATGGTACAATTTCATAAAAAGAAAATTCTACGAAATGATGTTATTGTCTAGGCATGGTAACGAAAGAAGGTGACGCCACAAATATTTTTCCATAAACAAAAATTCAAATGTAAATATCGGGCATTTTAAAGCTTCTTGTACGCCTCAGAACGAACAAAATTACATTGGAAGAAAATATATATCAGTGAGAAATGCGATTAGAAAAATAATCATTGAATTATATAATATTATTGATATTATCAAAATTGGGTAAAACAAACAGCCAAAACAGTGTCGTATGTATAAGCCTTTCACGGTTAACAAAATTACCGAATTTCTCCTATTAGAATCGAAATAATTCGTCATAGATACCATGATTGATATATTATATTTGCACATGATGGGCGTTTCGTCTACGAAAGACTCAGCAGTGACGCTCGAAAAGTTGAAACATTGAACATTGATATACATCACACTGTATGACATAAAATGAAGCGTGATACACATGTACAGGATCTTTGTCTTGTTTATTTTGACAAATACAACGAAACGTCCATGGAACAAACGGACAGAGGCATACATGTAAGACGGACAGGGATACATAAGTCTACACCTATCTTTTGAAGCTAGAGTTTAATTAACATTGATGTACGTTTCAGGGAAATAGTTTTTAAAGTGCCGACTGACAATTTCAATACATGTCTATTGTTTAAAACTGTATGCTACAGTTCAGTTGTCGTTGGATTATTTATTCCGTCAATTTGCATTGATCCATACTCCAAATTTCCATTTATTCATTTGATTAGAAATACCTTCTTTGTCATCTTTTTTTTTCATATTCAAAGTGACAATAGTTAACGTTCTTAAAGTTTTAAAATTATGAATTTAAATAATACTAAAATCTCTAAACAAAATGTACTTTTTTATTTCTATCAGTTTACATACAATAAAACTGCTACCATTATTATGCAAAATGAAAAAAAAAAAGTTTGTGTGTGTTCTTTTATTGTTAAAAATATCACAATATTTGAACGCTTTCTCATCAAGTTTAAATATGAAAAAAACTATCAAATAAGCCAAAAAATGTCGTTTTACAGATGGTATTTGTCAAAAATAAAAGTGGCCGCATATATATATGTTATGAATTATCATAACATACAACTTACATTTCAATATTAAGAATGAAAATAAATGCGGCAACTTTCATTTTTGACAAATACCATCTGCTCAAATGCTAAAATTGTGAAGAATTCAGAAATGTAGCAAGATTTGATGATGGTAGTACCCGATATATATAATATATGTGTATTGTATTGTAAAAAATAGTCCATATTTATATAGCATAAGCATTCTACTTCCAATAAACAGCTAAAATTTACATTTTAACGATTTTGTAAAACTGCTATATTTTGAGACCAAAAAAGAGTTTTTCTGGACCTACTCCTTTGTAGTCAATCTAGGGTCCTTACATACGAACAATTACATGTTTAAATGTCAATTGAATGACTTCATAGCTCAGGTCAGACTGCTGACTGCCCAATTTTATCAATATAACATCTATGTTGTAATGTGCCATTGACAACTACCAAAGTTTGTAGTTTAAATTAACTATAAATAGCATCGAATACATGCACAAATGAAACAAAGCGGAGATTTTTCGAAGAGCACAAATTATGTTTAGTTTCACCGATGTTTTAGTAGTTGCATTGTCTATTGCTGTCAATTTTGTCTTTGAAATGGAGACGAACAGAGTCTTTTATAGAAAATCTTTCAGTGAATTTGACTACCTTTCCATGACGTCCAATACTTTGGTTTTTGGGTAACGTTGTCGTTGTGAATAGATTGACGTCATTTTGGGGTCGCAAAATTTACTTTTTATTAATGTATTCCATTGTGGTTGCCTGTGTAAATATCCAAGGGGTGATTGGAACATCTGTATGGTCACAAGAAAAAAAAACAAATTTATTACAGAAAAGGATCGCTTTTAATTGTAATTTGTTGTTACTATCTTCGTTGGAACCGTTTTAATAAAAATCCTTCACAACCAAATTGATGCAAATAATTGTCGTCTATTTTGTGATCTTTTATAATCATGTTTATACATGGGTCTTCGATGCTTATTTAATTTTTACATGTATTTGATCTAACCTTACAACTTTTTATTTAATGATAAGTCTTTTGTTTACCTAACGTGTGTCTGTTGTACTCAATGTTTAACCTGGTATCTATGGTGAGTTGATTTAGATATGATCAATGAAAACTTTTAGATCTAGTAAATTAATTCAGGGCAGTAGTGATGGTAGTAGTAAACCGATGTTAAAATCACATAAATCCATTCAAATCGATACCATATACATTGCATGCATTTGAAGCACTATTCTTGATTTTCCTTCATCAAAAACACTTAAACCAATTATTTGAAATCCAGAGTTCTAGAAAAACCCTCATAATTAGGGAGCTATGTTAACAAAGGGATAAGCATTTTTTAGCCAAATCCATCTTAGGTTAACTTTGACCTAGGAAGTTGAAATCTAAGGTTCTTGATAATTTTAATATTTATAAACGACCATTTCAAATCTATGTTAAAACAATATTAAATAGCCACAAAACCGATTGTGTTGGTAGGGTAATCGACTCCGGCTTTGTAAGTCTTACCTGCAATGCAAATAATTAATACTCAGTAACAATCGAAAATAAGACACAGCGGCTTAATGAATTGGACGATATATTGTTAAGTCTAGAGAATAGTGAAGTTGATAATAATAACGATTCTAGTTTGAAGCCTTCTATGTTTGACAATATCGAGATCATGGAATATATCAGATTTTTAAGTTTCGGCAGTATCATAATCGTTAAAGCACTGGCATATATGAGATGAATTTATTGATTAAAATGTGAAAATAGGGTATCGTCAGCCTTTTACACACCGTTCTTGGTACTTAAAATTCTTGGTTTGTATAAAAAAATTTATCAACCTAAACATGTATGTACCTTGTGTCATGTTTATTTTTATACGTTTAAGGATACAACTAATGATTCAATTCAGATACAATGTAGGTATGCAAATTTGGTTACATTATAAACATGAAAGGGCCAATATATGAGTAAATAGAAAATAATAAATACATTTTATTTGAGAATATGTTCGAGACTTTAATAAATATTTATGCAAATAAAGCATAACATCAAAGGTATGTCGTTTCTTTTTATCTGTTTTCTTTCATATTTGTGCCTACAACATGGAAAGTATTAGCATAATGAATGCAAGCAATATACCTCAATATCAAATCAAATGTATTTTACTTTCAATTAAAAGTTTATCTTAAATAAATGTATATTTATATAACAATGTGTAACCAACAGTCGCGTTGTCATTCAGTTTAAGTGTTATATTCAATGTTGTGCAACCAAATGGCCTTATAAACCCTTGAATTGATTCAAATTAAAAATTTACCACAATCAACAATAAAAACAAATTGAAATTGACATTATACACAAACAATAAGTCACAGAATATACAGAAGAATGTAACAAATGGGGGCGATACTTTGGCAAAATAATTCATTTCGAAAAGTTAGATTGTAATTGACATAAACCCATCATTTTTTTAAAATAAAACTACTTTTATACACTTGATAAATGGAAACAAGTAAATCCTAACATGTATAATTCATCATACGTTTGTGTTACCCAATCCCCCAGGCTCATGCATGTGTCATCAATATTTAATAAATTAAAATGAGGTTAAAGCCAATCTTTGATTTATTGTATACCAAGGTATGTGCAAGTACACGTGTAACTAGTTTTCAAAAAATATATAGAACATGTACACCATAAAAGAGATGTCAAAAATCATCTCATCCACTTTAAACAATCTGACAAACAACATGAATGTCAATTATCAATACAAAATTAAATCTTAAATCACACTTAAATAATGATATATACCAATAGAGTGACTTAAACATTGTTAAAGCGAATCATTGGGGGAAAATAATGTTTATCCATTTTATTAACCAATGCATGTAATGTATATATCATAAACTTCTAGTCTTCTGTGCACGATTTTACAATTTTTTACGCATCCATATTGTATAATCGCTCAAATGATTTCTCATGGTCTGCTATGAAGTGAAAATATGGCAACAAAGAAGCATGGATATTACGCACGAGTATAACATGTACAATAATTTCATATAGTTTATTCCAATTAAAGATCCATGCGTATTGCGATCACCGGATCATTTTTACACTGAGTTCACGGCATACGGTAATATATTGGCGAATTGTTAAAAATATAACTGGAGGCAAACAATAAAAAAAATTAGCGTCTTCTTAATTTAGACAAATTGTAGAATTTTTTGGCGAAAAAGGGATATGTAAATAAGTTTTTGTATAAAAACTAGTCATTTAGTCATAACAAACATATGCATCATCTCTTTTTTAATTTGAAAGACTTTGATGACTTTAAAGAGCACACAATTAAATGATATGAACGCTTCAAAATGTTGCATAATAAATACACTTATGAAATGAATTAAAAAAACGTCAACACTTACGAAACACCAGAAGATTTTTTTCTTATTTTAGAAGTTGTATTTCATGAGCGATTTTCAATGATATATAATAATATCTTACCACATAATACATTGTACGTGTTTGCAAGCTTTATCCACAAACAAGGCTTCCCCTTCTACAGTCTTTCCCACAGCCAATAGAACAGCACATCAGTCCGTATTTACAGCTACCTGGTGTACACATTTCAGCACAATGGCTAATTGTACCAGGAGGGACAGGCGGACATATCATTCTACATGGTGGTGGTACCGTTCCACCTGTAATAATTTGATATAATTGGTATGTAAATCCTATTTTTTCATTGCTAAATTACTTATCATTCAACTCTAAAGAACGTTTTATAACATTAAAAAATTATGTAAGTAAAGTAGATCAACAAATAAGTGTGTTTGCGTCTCATGTTTTCTACTTTACATTAATCATTTACACTCGTCTGAATTTTTTTCGTAAAAAATTACTTAGACAATATATGTATAGTGTCTTGAAATGTGAAATTTATTTGTATGAGGCTTAGAAACGGGGGAAATGCGAAGTTCTACCGAGCATTTTCCCGTTTCGTGCCGAATACAAATAATGTTCATGTTTCAAGACACTATAAGTATATTGTTTTTATACTGAAATCGATAAAAAGAATAATAAAAATATGAAACAAATATTATAAAAAAAGTGTTTAGAATTTCCCTGTTGGGGTACCATTTGGGGGTATTTCCCTTTGAGCGTAATCCAGGCGGTACAAAATTGACATTTTAAGGAAAAAGACAAGGAAAATGAACTCTAATTAATAGCATTTGATAAATCATGGTATATAAATTACCAATTTGAAGACATAACAAGTTTAAATTCATAAAAGTTTGACCATGTTACTACACGTTGTCATGGTTGTGACGTGACGTTGTAAGTAGGCCGGGCTTATAGGTGAGTTGAGGTCATTGACGTATAAAGCTAACGTTTATACGTATAGCTTTTTCTGTATAGTAAAATAGCTGATTGCAGTATAAAATTAAATACACAGTAACCCGATATCTGATTTAATCGTTTCGATCAAATTCAATTTTATTTCTTACTCTAATTCATACAGCTTAATGTGTTTTCTTCATTTCATACTTATTTATATACAAAATCCATAGACATGCTCTTGTCAGCAAGACTATTATTTGTTTAAGTTTCAATAATTATATTAGATGTATGTTTCATTGTAATACGTTATTCTTATTGGCTATGGCTAACTGCACATCACGTGTAATTCCTAAGCAATTGCATTACACAATAAAACTTATCATTTATGATAACAAGAGGTTCGACAATAAAGTGCACAGGTGAAATATATATGAAAAAAATAATAAAATTCGTGTTTTCATGATCCTTGCTAAAAAATAGATTATAAGTATTGAATGTTTCTGTTTGTAACTTCATAGTTGTAAAAGCGTTGACCGTGCGCACATACAAAATGTACTTCTGTCAACGCTTTTACACCACAATGAAGTTCCAAAAAGAAGCATTCAATTCTTAAATATAACATTGACTTTTTGATATTCCAAACATTCAAAACGTTTAAAGGTATTAACATTGAATGTTGGAAAGGACAATATACTCTGACCAGTTACATCACTGTCCAAGGTTAGGGGAAAGTTCGGATCCCACTGACATGTTGAACTACGTCACATTCTGTATGTGTGTACCTGTCAGAAGTCAGGAGCCTTCTGTTAAGTGGTTGTCGTTTGTTGCTGTGTTACATATAAAATTTTCGTCATTTTTTTGTACATTAATTAGATGATTTGTTTATCGTTTGAAAATTTTATATTAGTGAGCTTTAGTGACTATGAGATTTGGGCTTTGAAGGCCGTACGTTGACCTATAACTATTAATTTTAGGTTGGTTGGTCTCTTGTGGAGAGTTGCATTCATACCACATCTTCTTTTTTTACATCTATGAGTAGAAATTCTATATTATTAATTGAACACTAAACTTCTTTAAGGTAGTATCAAAAAGTCTGGTAATAGATATTCATCTTATACTTTTCCGGTCAATATTTTAAAAGACCACAAAAGTTCCAAAATGAGCTAACTAGATTTAATAGAAATAGTAAAAAAAAATCACTAGTTAATATTAAAATGTAGGTCATGTGCATAGCAGCATATGCTTATCAAGTCCAAAACATATTTAACTCATATTAATATTCCTAATAAATCCATACTGTCTTTAGTGTTTTCTGCTAAAGTGTATGTATCGACATTATCTATACAAACGATGTACATTAAGGAAGATGTTATGATAAAACCACCGAGTCTTTTTGTTTACAGATAGTTATATCGCTATTTAAAGTGTCTCGTCGGATAAAACTAATATTACAAGTTATATCAAACATGTCAAAGGTACCAGGATAATAAATAGATACGACAGATGCGTGTTTCGTATACATTATACGCTTATGTCGAATCATTTAACGAAATTGACGGACTTATTGGACGAAGAAAATAACTGTGCTTAACTGCATCTTAAATTGAATAGAAAAAATATACATACCCGATGCTTCAGTATTGAAGTCAAATATCAGAACAATACTGAAAATGATCCTGCAAGCTAATGTGAACATTGTTTTGTATATAATTTATCACAACAACTGCAGGATCTTTTATATGAACATACCTTGTAAAATAACCGCTATTCAACAAGCGAGTCATATAAAAAAAGAAAAAAAAATTCCCTTCAAATCCGCGTTCAGTTTGTTTAGTAAACATGTTATTTTCCACATTCAATTAATCTTGCTTTTACAAGTACATGAAAACAAAAACATTAAACAATTTACTACATGAACCTTCCTGATGTTTTATTGTATTTTCATCAAGACTTACGACATAGTCATTTATACATTTTCGTATCTATCTCCAATGAATCTCTTATATAACATGTCAACTTTGATTAATATTGGGGTTTATCCTTGTAATGTATCTTTATATTTTGAAATTAAAACATTTTTGTTTTGTCATATTCAAAGTACTTGCTACTTAATGAATGTGTATGTACATGTCAAATTATCATGAAGTGTTGTTCTGCTGTAACATTACTGTCTAAGTTTATATATATATATATATATATATATATATATATATATATATATATGTATATATATATATAGAGTCTATAAGAATCTACCAACCAGTAAACTTAATAGGTATTGGATCATCAAAATTGACAATACTACACAAACAGGAACAATTATATGAGTCTGAAAGATTGTGTAACAATACCGATAAATAGATGGAAAACAAAACACTAAAAAGTGTTGAATATCATTGCACAAAGATGGAAAAACTGAACAGATGATATAAATTATACAATAATTGCAAATATTTCGGCTCAACAAATGGCCTTCTTCGGTGACAAAAGTTTTAACAATAATGAGATACAATGTATAAGGTGTAAACATAGATCACTAATAATACAGGTAAGTTTTGGTCGATTGATTTTAATCTAACATCCTGAATATAATAATATAAACACTAGACTGTAAATTTAATTATTTCTTTCTATTGATTCCATCTGGATGGAGGACACCCAGTGTTTTTATCCAAAACCTCTCCCGATTTTCTCTTTGCCTATTTTGCCATGTACAATCCTGTTCGATCACAAGAATCTTCATGTGATCAAAATCTTTCAGATTGTGATCTGGTAACCTGAAATGTTGGCTGACAGGAATATACGGTTTTTTTGTGACCTTTTATAAAGAATATGAGAAAGAATTTGCAAAATGTCACAAGCACTAAAGCATTGTCGTTTACTTCTAATTTCTATTTCATATGTTTTTCCTTCTTTAACATTTGAACTACATTGTACGTGGGGCCTCTTTCTATTTTTTATATGTCAATTCTTCTCTTTCAAATCTTTGTTTTCTGGTTATCTGTTTGCCTCTCCAATTTCATATTCATACTTTCCTAAACTTTCGGCGTAAATTTTCCTGGGGAACATTCTGATGCTGCATTTACCTGAAAGTTTAATTAATTTATTTGTAATGAAAAGGTGTAATATATAATATTACAGTGAGTGCAAAATTAATCCAATCATCCATTAAAACATCAATTTAAAAAGATTATATACCTGACTAACAAAGGCACTCATTGAGCGTTTAACATCATAATGTAATATATGTCCAGGTTTTTGAAGTGATTGCAATAATTAGGTCACTTGATGGGTATGCAATTTTATATTGCTTCTACATATGATGTACATCCTTTTTAGCGGTTTTTGTTTTGTGTACAATGGCAATTTGGAATGCAAGTTAAGTGACAATATACATGATATAGGTAGCATTATGGTGTCTAATGCAAATTCAAGGTATATATTAAATAGCTGTGACCTTGACCATTTACCTTAAATCAATACAGTTCAATTGTTCTTTTTGGTATAAATTTACATATACAGAATGTGACCAACTTTGTGATAACATATTAAGTAATCTACATCACATAGTTATCTTCATTATTGCACGTAGGAACCAGTTACAGTCTTGATAATATACTTTATATTTAAATAATAAAATAAAGTACAAATCAATAGTGTTAAATATGGATCACTGTGACCTTCTTTTGTCTGGAAGCTGAGTTACTAATTGGGACTCTGAGAGTCATCTGTGTATATACATTTGCATGATCTGACACCTTTTAGTTGCTGAGATATATATGAAATTGGATGTTTAACATTACCAAAGTCAGTGAAGTGGCACATGTAGGTAAGTGACATATGTGTACAAGTTTACATGATCCTACAATTTATAGTTGAATCTACTAAGTATATTGTACAAAAATAAATGTTTATGCCAGCAAAACACCATTATCAGATTAAAAAGTCACAATTGAAACCTCAAGGGTATTTTTTTTCTTCTCAAAGGTAACTACATGTAATTATCCTAAAATGTATGTAATTGCAGTTGACAGCCATCCTTCATTTTTATGTAGAACTGCTGCTAATAACCAGCTGTTCAAGGATGACCATAACACCTACTGTACAATCGATGAGAAATATAAAAAAAAATAAATATTAAGTAAATTTATATAATTATAGGATTCACAATAAGTGAGACTTTTTTTACTTGTTATCAACTTTGGTTGTTCAATATCAAAATAATGAAAATAATGATAAAAAAGTCATTTTTTTTTAATAAAACAATTATAAATTCACTCACATTAAAACTGAAAAAAATATCATATTCCATATCATAACAAGAGCATTGATAAGTGTGGCATTCTCTCACCATGGAAGACTGTTGCTTTCACATGGGTGTTTAGAATCTACAATGTCCACTTTGACATAGACATTTGGAATATCTTTTCTATTAATAAAGTTAAAGCCTAAATTCTTTTAATTTACCTGTATCACTTTCAAAGTTCCAACTAGTACCAAACATTTGCCATTCTGCAACAAAACTGGCTTCAACCTAATGACAAAAAAGTAGACCCAAATATATAAATGAAAGGGCATGTAGTGTTCAAATACTATAGCTGAAACATACTACATTTAAAACTTACTGGAAACAGGCTGTTTACAATGAAATGTGTAATAATAATGTATAAAGGTTTTCAAAACCAAATTGATTTCAATAAATTTGTTGAAATTATCTATAAATATAGATTTCATTTAATTGATACAAATGTAACTAATTCTAGTTTAATATTATTGTTGAAACGAATTCTGTCATGATCTATACATGAAAGTCTTCAAGTATTTTTAGCAATTCTAATTTCATTAATGATAAATTGCTACCAAATAATTATTTACAAAATAATGCTCCCCTTTTGGATACAAAACTAAAAAGCCCCTTCTGCATAGATGTCTTTCTGTTCATTGCAAAAACGATAAATAACTAATATTTTGAGTTTGTAAAACATTATTCCTGTGAATGAATCATTATGACTGTTTTTTTTTCCTTTTTACAATTCTAATTTCATTTATAATAAATTGCTACCAAATAATTATTTACAAAATAATCTTCCCCTTTTGGATACAAAACCAAAAAGCCCCTTATGCATAGATGTCTTTCTGTTCATTTCAAAAATGATAAAAAAAAACTTACAGGGTCAAAATTCCAGAAAAGTTACAAAGTCCAGGTTCATAAAAAATTTTGGCAGCAGTTCCCCTCAAAATAATCCTTTTTACCCTCAAACCACATAAACCCCAGACCATAATCATGATAATAGAGGGGAATTGAAGAAAGAAAAAGAGAGGTGTGGGGCAGGTTCATTTATACACAGGAATCGGAAGTTCTATCAATAAATTCTGTAAATAATAAGGTCGACTATCAATAGAGCTTCTCGTACGAGAAGCTCTATTGATAGTCGACCTTATTATTTACAGAATTTATTGATAGAACTTCCGATTCCTGTGAACGAAAGGTCACTGTGATCGGACGCCGAATTTCAACATTTTTCAATCTTATATCATGTGATCTTATCAATTGAAAAACATTTAAGACTGTGTGAACTTTGAGGCTGAAGCTGTTCATATTCTTCATTTTAAAAGAACGCATGAATCTATCCTTTTTGATAAACTTTTATCTCTTCCGTCAGATCAGCTGTAAGTTGTTTACACACGTAATCACCAGACGACAACAGAACTGTTACCTCGACTCAGATATATAGGCGATATATCCTAAGATTTAAAAAGGGAACTAGTTTTACATTAGTAAAACGTTGTCAACTCCCTTAGTGTCGAAAGCACACTCGGGCAAACGAATTATCAGAATGGATTTAAATCAACGGCTGACAATTATTTTAACTACCCACTTTTATTAGGAATAGTTCTTTCGTTCAGTTCACATCTTTTGATATAAGGAATAAATACGTAGAATTGATTTCATATTCTACAACTTATAGTTAATCTTTTTTTATAGGTTCTTCTTTTCTTATTTCTTCTTTTTCAACATCTCAAAGTGTTTAAGTCGTGATTTCTTTTAAGTACAAATGTATATGTTTAATTCCTTTATTTTGCCCTGAATACTTAGAGAATGTTATATTGGATTTGTTCCTCACGTCGTCACTACAACCCCCCTTCCTTTCTTGAATGTGATCTCAAACTCATAAATCGAACATAAACTGACAACGCCATGGCTAAAAATGAAACGGACAAACAAACAAACAATAGTACATATGACACAACATAGAAAACTAAAGAATAAACAACCCGAAACCCACCAAAAGCTAGGGGTGATCTCAAGTGCTCCGGGAGGGTAAGCAGATCCTGCTCCACATGTGCCACCCGTCGTGTTGCTTATGAGATAACAAATCCGGTAGTCCAAATACTAAATGTTATTATCGGTAAATATTCATTCGTAAATATAAATCAACATGCAGACATCTTATACATTCGGGTACTTCACAACCAACAGTTTATGGTTTTATTCGTTTAAAAGCAAAAAAATGTCGGCATTCACATCAAAAGCTAACAAAACTCTTAAACATACTTATTTAGAAGAGATATAGTAACGATAGTGATGTCAGGCCATTAAGGATTGTATATGCTAGTATTAAAATTGATTCACTTGTATAGTCGTTCCATCGGAAATAAACACTTTTATTTCAAAACCAGCTGTTGGCATGCTACAGGTTCATTTATATATTTTGGACTTTACTGCGACGTCAATTTTGACTTAACTAGTACATCTTATGTACGGCCCATCTGATCATGAGGATCATATCTGAGTGAGGAATTTTCTAGCTGGTTTGAAAACCAATTGGTTGCCTTCGGCTGTTGTCAGCTTTTTTGGTCGGTTTGTTGTCTCTTTGACATATTTCTCATTTCCATTATCATTTGTTTTGTCTCTGCTACACCTCTTTTTAACATCAAGCTAAAGCAAAAAGATAAGTCATCATCATATAACAATATACATGATATACATGTATATTAAAAAAAAATATATTAATCATGATCATGACTGTAAAAAAATTATGCAAGTTTGATTTTCTTTTTCAGAACATTATACGAAAACAGAGATAGTTGTGTATTCTGTTGGATCAAGCAGTATTATACTTGTAATTGCAATATTGTGCTTTGTATTTGTGTGGAATTATAAACACAAACGACACAATATTGGAAAAATGTCCAGACAGGATAATCGTGCAACTAATGAAACGTTTTATATTGATGTAGAAGGCAGTTTGTACGATAGTATTAATGAGGAAGAGATATATGATGACAACATTCAGATCATATACTCTAAGGAAAGTACCGAAGTTGTAAACAAAATAACATCAGACTCAGAAGGATCTGCTGTAGAATCTGATTTTTCAGGTTACCTGCATCCCTATGCGACTGTTATCAAAGACTTTGAAACACATACGTATTGCAAACAGATCAAATCATACGATAGCAGCAGCTTACATTCTGTCACTGACGACACGGACATAGATTTAGGATATACTCATCATTATGAACAGCTTGAAGTAGAAAACATGACCGAAGTAAAATCTGACTACGCAGAACTTGTTCATTATTTTGAACTCATTGACATTATAAAACCTGCAAGCATGTCTAAAATGTTATCGAATAACTCACTTATATCAAACTCCAACGACAATGAGCAGACAGAAAATGACATGGCAGCGTTAAACCCCTTGTTGAACAAAACAATTATTCCATATATATTTAATAGGAACATCATTCCCGCTCATCAATTGTTAAATTGTAAGTTTAATAAAACAACACATTGTTCTTCTCTTCCTACATTTGATCAAAGGGGGGAGAAAGAAAAAATGACAAACAAAGCATATGTCAGTGTAATCACGTATGAGATATACATCTGACAAAAAGACAGAGTGGGCGTGGCCGGGTACTTGTATATCCTAACAACAAAAGACACTAAGTACAGATATGAAAGTACTCGCAGTTACTGACAACTAGTTCAAAGTCACTAACAAATTTAAAAAAAAGCATGTATCTTAGACATGTTAGACTAAATTATCAATCAGTACACATTCAATGGATTTCGTGTTATAAACAGTGAAATGAAAAAAAACGACCTTGTGGATTGTAAAGATACAGGTATTGACATACTGTTAATTCTTGAATGTGTATATGTATGTAAAAAATATAAGCCGATAACAGTGCATTCTGTACAATATTCACTCGTGTCCACATTTGAGTTCGATTCAGCATTCCAGTGTATGCTTATCAACTGTGGTAGGGGTTTAATTGTAAATGTTAGGAGCTTACATCTATGTCTACTAGCTTGTCAACGTATTTATCTGTCTCTATTTCTACTCAAAGCACATGTGTATCATACAAGGACAAATGTTTTACGCTGTATTTTCTGTATTTACTGTTCATGTTTTTTAATTGAGTGCTTTATGGGATTTCAAGGTTTAAGAGTTTGTCACACAAAGATCACAATATTGCATTGCTTCTATAGTAACTGTTATAGTTTTTTTGTATCTCAGTTCTTATTGTCCACTTCAAATTTTAGTTGCTGTTCTACAGTTCACATGTGTAGATGCAACCTATGTACGGTCAATTTCCATACCTGTTTCTCTGGCAGAATTACTTCTCAATGCGCTAAATCCATTGATCTTGTGTCTTAGGGTCCCAGAAGCAAAAAGGGCTTTAAAAGACAAATGTTGTGGATGAATTGCCAAATATACAACAAATCAGAAATAGAGGGGAGTTTTTTGTTTCACAGGGACTACAATGCTATTAAATACATGGTCCATAAAGTGTTTTGTTGTTGTAAAATTTTTTGTACAGTAGTTTGGTAAACAAATTTGTATGAATACTTTGAAAAAGGATAATTTCGTTTTATTTAATCACGAATTACATTGAAATTGTTAGATGTGTAAAATCTTATATGGATCATTGAAAGCATATTAAGATTATAGAGTTTAAAATGTCCACTAAGGATTTTTCGCCTTAATTTGTCTCCACAAAGAAAATATTTGATGGATTACTTATGTACAAAGTACAAATTGAAAAACAATATGACAACACATTTGTAAGTATTGCCAGTTTGTAATATAATCCTGAGTAACAAAAGGATTTTCTTAAAAAATCAATTTGAGAAATGTAAACGTAATCTGACCATTTTTTACATATTGCGTCTGTTTGATATCATTAGATATTTTTGCATTCATGGCAAATGTTGCGGCTTTTATACTATTGAAAGGTTAAGCTAGCGTTAGAACCCGGTTCTCTTTATTTCGAAATACCACAACAAAGCAAGAGTTCTTGGTTTGTATCATCTGAAGTGTTTGCAGATTTGATTTTGCAGATTTGATTTTGCCATTTGATAAGGGACTTTTCGTTTTAAAAGTTCCTTGGAGTTCTGTATATTGTTCTTATGTTGTGCTGGTTATTGGTTATCAAAAAAACTAATTGTTGGGCCATTGCATTTAAATTATGTCATATGCATATGTTAATGAGTGTAAACCTGTAATTCATGATTGTTACATTTGTGTTGTATGATAACTATTAAAATATGATAGGAAAATGACAAATGTTAGAAAATTGTTAGTGTATTTTCTATTTTCTAAACGTAATGAATAGAAGATTTTTAATTTCACGATGTAGTACTCTACAAAATAAATGCATCACAGCAAAAGTAACATCAACCAGCATATCAAAGAACTACACTCACTCATATATACAGTCCTTGAATGGTGTAAACTCCCCACAAATACCATACACAATTGCACCTTTGCCGCATCCAAAATTACCCATAATGCAGTTTAATTTCAAAGAAAGCGTACTACAAACTGATTTATTGATTTAAAAAAGAATGATCACACTGGTGCAAAGTAATGTATAAAATAAAAAATCAGTTATCAAAATTTAGCATAGTTTTAAACTTTGATAACCACACTTTATATACACAATCACACCATTCATCATAAACTATTCCCCTACACCATAGCACTATATACATTCTTCCATTGCACCATTTATGCCATACACATTTAAACCATACACGTTTGTTTGGGAAGTTTACACCATCCAAAAGCTGAAACGCATTGATGGAAACCATATTTTGTTTATTCAAAACGTGTTTTTAACGCTGCTGATGTTTGTAGAAACGTTCACATTGAAAACAATTTTGGAACCTTCCTCGGTAAAGCGATAACACTCTCATCCAGCATGACCTATTACGATCAAAAAATGAAAAGCATTTATCATTATCTGGGTTGCTATAATATGTATAAAATGGATGTTAAACCAACTTTAAAATATAAGTAACAGTTTAACCAATCAAACACGACAATAAAAACATTCGGAATCAAATATCTGTGTCGAGACACATCAATAAAGTATGCATCACCTTCTAAGTATCATCCGACTATTTTTTCAATTGAAATCTAAATATACCATTTTTGCAAGACTTGGGTATAATATCTGGCAGCGGCGTAAAATGTTGATAAAGCTTTATATTCGAGAATTTAAAATACATGATTGCTTGATATCGTATATTCAAATTCCTTATGTTAAGATTCCGTCTGTCATATGCCTATTGTCCTTGACCTAATTTTCTTAGTTCAGCGATTGCTTGCCAAAGAATTGTTTTTTTCTCAACTATTATAAGAATTAAAATAACTATATTAGAAGGTTTACTTGCAAAGTCTACATGTCGGCCAGACAGTATTCATCTGACCTCGAACTTATTTCATGCATCAGTGATCAAGGTTGAATTTGCAAGACTATATATTTTTTTTAATATATAAAAGCAACAGGTCAATAATAAAAATGTGGTGTATAAAGTTATTGTAATTGGTATCAATCAGTCTAGCATGTTTCCTCTTACCTTGACCTTATTTTCATGGTCCATAGATCAATGTTTTTTTGGTCTGTTTTTCACATACGACAAGCAATACGTCAACTGTAATTGATTTGTAGAATGATTAATAGTGTACAAGTCTGTCTGGAAGGTATTATGTGAAACTGATCCTATATTTAGGTTTATTGTTTACTGTTCAATGTTAAGTTCTTTTCTGTTTTAGTCTGTTTTAAAAATATATATTTAGCAATAAGTCAGCCATTGTTGGTGCATTGAGTAACTGTAAGGTGTCAACGTCTTTGTGGAAGGTATAGGCTTACATTGTGTTATCAATCTGGGTTTTTTTTTATTACAATGTACCATTGTAAACAAAAGACTAAATATATTTGGTGTTTTAAAACATGTAACGGTATATGTCTGTCTGAAAGGATTTATCTGACTGTGGCCTCATTCTCATAGATGTTTAAAGGACAAGGTACGATAAGGCCTGTTTTTGACCCCATATTTTCTCATTTTAAAATTCTCTTTTGGAAAGCTACTTATTATGTTAAAATATTCCCTGAGGTTTGAAGTTTGTTTGGATGAACTTCAAAACCACTAATTTTAGCAACTGGATGAGGTGAGGGGGAACAACTTTCTGTTATCATTCAAAAATTGTAATTATTATTCATTTTGCAGGTGATTTTATTGCAAATTTTTAATCTTTAAGTGCCTGCGCCAACGTCATTAATTATCATTAACAATGATATGAGAACTGTTTTTGCTCTAAATAGTCCTGAATTTTTCCGGATCTCACACTATTTAATTTTAAGAAACAATTAGCAAACATCGTTATTTTTCCTTCGCTTGACGTTTTTGATGCCTTTTTACCTTCTCTCCTTACCCATTTTCTTAAACAAAGGATAATCTGCTTTTTTACCCAGATGAAAACGAATGTTTCCATATAAAAGCCTCACATGAAACTTTAAACTTCTTTGTCAAAAAACATAGCCGGAGAACCGGAACACTAATTGTGTTCTCTTTTCTAGACTTTTCATTTCTTCTTTAGCCATGAAAACTTTGTCTTTGTGTCAGGATGTGGTATTAAACCGCAGCAAATTGATATACTTGAAACATTCTGCGATTTGCCGTCAACTGATCCAAATTCTGACGAATTTATCGTTCGTGGGGCAGCAATGGTTAATTTATTGCCACAACTTGGGCAAACATAATTGATGATTATGCAAATGATATCATACTACCTTACATAAAATCTTCTTTCCATAAGTATCCAAAAGTATACATCGATTTGATGTTTACTAAATTAATTGTTTAAATATTGGGACGAAAACAAAAGGTAAAGTACTGGTACTAGACGGAAGATTTGTTGGTTCTGGTAGAACGCCAAATGTTTGGAGTAAAAACAAATGTAGTTTTCTCTGTGAAGATGACAACAAAACGGAATATTTAATTTTCTTGCCGACAGAATTGCTTCTTTAGAGGCTAATGAAAATATTTATGCTACTCAAGAGGAAAATACTTTTTGCAATTTCAATACGGATACTTCCCAGCTATCACCTTGTAACCATGAAAATGCAGATACACGAATGATTGTCCATGATAAGCATTCTTCTGAAAATGGTTGTAAAAAGTAATTTTAAGTAGTACTGACATAGAATATAGTAATATTAGGAATTGCAGTACTCGCAAGATCAGATGTGGACAAATTGTGGAAACGTTTTTGAAGGAATAAAGACTTTCGATGGCTTTCTGTACATTTCATATCAAATGCTTTTGGTCATCATGTAGCAACTTTTCCTTTCTTCCATGCATTAAGTGGATGTGACACTGTGTCAGCATTTCACCGGAAAGTGACGGGGTCAGGTTGGCAGACAGTGGAAGTATTCTCAGATGTAACGGACGTTTTTGCCCGATTTTGTATGAAGACACGGACATGGACATCATCGAAGTAATTTTTTGCATCATGTACGGAAACATCACCGTTTGCTGTTAAGGAAGCATGATTAAAGTCGTTTGCAAGAAAGCAGTGGCCTTATGATGCTATCCCGTCTACCACAAAATCATTATCATAAGGCCGCTGCTTCCTTGCAAACGATTTTAATCTTCTGGAGCACATCATTTCAAGGTAGACATGTTTAGGCCCGTCCGGATTAATGCATTCGACAGTTTCATATACCAAGTCATAAACACAGAAATTCGAAGTTGGGTTAATGAAAAAAAAACAATGACAATTTAACACCAAAATGGATTTCTTTTTGTGAAGGCTGATCCTCGTGTCATGATTTTTTGAAATGCGGATTCAAGAAATTCAGCTGTGTTGGTAACTGTTAATGCTATCGTTCCGGCCTTTCGTGTACAAGTTTGTGTATTGGTAACTGTCAGATAATTATAAGATAAGCAACCTGTCTTTCTAAAAAAAACTATATATGCATTTGAACTAAACAAAGTCAGTGACATCTCTTGTTAAGATGAAAGAAATAATAAAATTAAGTTTTCACGTTTTTGCCGCCATTTCGGGACCGGAAGTTTCTTTTTTTCTACGTGTATATATTGTTTTGTCGTACTTTATGAATTGTTATTTAAGTTTTTTCAAAACTTACATTGCATTATACCTATTACACAGCTTTCAAAAAGATTAACGAAATGTAACCAATTGGATAAGACGCCATTTGCAAAGTGAGTGGTGGCCATCTTGAAAAAATGAAATTGTTTTATGGCCTGAGCTGATTTTTTTTTCTATTATTATTTAGTCTACTCATTTACCAAATTTCATCCTTGTATCATGATTTGCACAATTATGTCCATAATATTTCCCACTAAATAAGAATATACGTAATTAATATGTTCTTTTTCATGTTAGCAACCATGTCTTTTATGTGACCTACCGAATTAGTCTATTTAACGGGTTTGTTATAATATATAAATAACACGACGGGTGCCACATGTGGAGTCGAATCTGTTTACCCTTCAGAAGCAATTGAGATCACTCCCAATTGTGGTGGGGTTCGTGTTGCTAAGTCTTTAGTTTTCTGTATTGTGTCTTTTATTCACTTATTTGTCTGTTTGTTTTTTTCATTTAATTTTCGATCTATGAATTTGACTGTCGATCCCTCTTGTATCTTTTGTCTCTCCTTTAAGATAATCGATAAAGTACCCATTTTTTGCAATGCTTGTAATTAGCGATAAATTTATATCTGACTGCTTATTCTTCCGCCTGTTTATTATAAAATAGAGAATGGAAATAGGGAATATGTCAATTTTGTTTAAACTAACTGTTTGAAAAAGTATGAATTATTCGAAATACTTAGGATTTTTTTAACCTAGGCAAAGATTACAATAGCCAAATTTAGCACATCGTTTTAGAATTTTGGGTCATCAATGATCTTCAACTTTTTACTTGTTTGTATTTGGCTTCTACAACTATTTTGATCTGTGAGCGTGTAGACAAAACGCGCATCTGAGGTATAGAACAATAACCTTGTGTTTTGTATCATTGTCAAAAAAACACCAACCCGATCAAAGAGCTTAACAAACCCGAAGGCTACATATGGGCCTTCAACAAACCGACAAAATAATCCCGTACCAAGAAAAATCAGTACTAGTTGAATGGAAATGAACTTTACACTTAACTCCATAACATACAAATGAAATGAAAGTATATCAAACATAAACAAATAACAAATGTCTATATACATTAGTGTAATCTTTCTGCCAAATATCATTGTATGTGTCTGTTAGTTTTAGATTGTCTATGATCAATTTGATCAGCACTTTAACTATTGATAAGGTATCATGTGTATATAAGTCTTTAAATTGAATACTACTAGAATGTGCATTTTATGAACAAGGAAATACGCAGTTATAACTTTTTTTTTGTAAAAAGATTGTTTATAAATATTCATTGAACTAAATGAATTTACATGTGGTCTTGGAAGAACTATTATATTTTAACCAATTCTACAGAACATAGACTAAACCATGGACAATTCTTGATATCACCAGAATTAAATAAATTATTCTGGAATAAAAACCTCTAAACTGCACCAAATTGATCCAAATGATTACATCTTTGAACGAGCACATCTAAAGCTTGCTTCAAGAAGAAGTCGCAATCGATGCGTGGTTGATTGTTGAATGCCTTACATCCATTAATTTTTGATAAATGTTATGTTAATACTTTTTTTAGTTTAAAAGTATTGAAATATCCTACACAAATAAGAGATGAAAGATGACAATCGGAAATTTAAACTTATCAATCGAAAAGATAATGAAAATGCTAGTGCAAACATAAACACGACCAAAAGACAAACAACATAAAACAAACAAATTCCAACATCCAAATCTGACGGTTGAACCCCTTAAAATACAGGAAGATGCTTCGAAAAGGTCGACAGCTTATCTTGCACTAGTGACGACTGATGTGTTGATTAAGAAAGTTATAAACTGATGAAAACATAGAAATTTCTATTTGGTAGGTCACACTCGTAGAAAGAAGAAAGAGGTAGAGGTAACGACAATATCTAAATACAGACAAAACAGTGTAAGCTGTTTATATTATGTTTATTTAAAGTAAATTAATTTGGTTAAACTGCAGCAGTATAATCCTTGATTATTACACGAATAAAAAATAAGTTAACGGTATGTAAATAAGTTAACGGTATGTTTTGTTGACTTTTCAATTACTGGTAAAAGGTATTTAGACGTTTCTTAATAGTTTGCTCATAAACTGTGGTTCATAACAGAAAATGAACAGGTTTGCTATTACAGAAGCCCATTTAGTACTCGTAGGAATAACTACAATACTTCGATAAATTTTATTGCTGAATGACTATACATGTCTTCAAGGAGAAAATGTAGTACCTCAAGTCAGCATATCTTCCATATCAGTCTTACTCATCAAATAAAAAAAGGACAGTACCCTTTAACCCCGCAACACATGTTGCACCTGGCCCAAGTCCCAGCTCAGGAGTCTTAGGCCTTTGATAGCCTTGTATGTTGTTTTTTTTTTATTTTAGTTCATTTTTATGTTTTTAAGTTTAGTCCTTTTTCACTTAACTAGTGCTGCGTTCAGAATCCATTGGTGGCCGTCAGCTGTTGTCTGCTCGTTGGTTTGCTTGTTGTCTTTTTGACATAAGTCCTATTTTCAATCAAATTTTTTGTTATGTATATGAGTTGCAAAAATAAAATTTGTATCAAGATTTGTAAAACGGCCATATATCTGTATACAAGTTCTTATACACATTGTTGAAAGACGTAAGCCTGTTTATTGTATTATTTTAATAAATATCATACAACACAAATGTAACTATTAACAATTGCAAACTGACATTTATAAAATGCTTATTTACATTAACATAGATATAAGAAGATGTGGTATGAGTGCCCATGAGCACACTCTCCATTCAAGTAACAATATTTAAAAGTAAATTAGTATAGATCAAGGTACGACCTTCGCAATGGACCTTTAGCTCACACCGAACAGCAAGCTATAAAACATACATATATATAAAGTATAACACACACACTACATACACATTATGTTATTATAAGTTACTGTATTATCCATGTTCGATTACAGCTAGGCGTTATTGAACCAGAGAACGTTAAAACAAGATAGTTATATTGCACGCAATGCTTTGAAACCAAAAGGGAGATACATTTTGTAAGTCAATAGTCATTCTATTATGATTGATTTATGTATTCATACATAATGACGAAGAAATAAAAAAAAACATTGCTGCTGTATTCGCATGTCTGCTCAAAATAATGAACGAAACATTTGTGTTGACATTTGAATATTACCATAGTCTCTAATTCAAAACATATATATAAATGTATAAAAGTAAGACACTTATACATATATGAACCTTTTTGTATAAATTTAATAGTCTGCAGTATAAATAAAAAATATTTTGCAAAGGGCCTATCGTTTACAAAAAACACATTTCTTTAAATATTGTTTTACGACAACAGGACAATTCTGTGAAACGCTAGGGTAACCTTACACAATACAAGACAAATAAATTTATAAGTAGTTCCCTTTGCGATAACGCAAATTACTTTATTTGCAAATGTAAAACAAAATGCATATACAGTTTGGAATATGTATACTACGGTATACCTTTTCATAGATTATCAGTCTGATTAGTAAGGGCAGTTTTGACTGGTTTCGGTGTCTAAATAAACAACAACAAACAATATGTTTTGATTTTTTGAAACTACAACGAATGTCTAACTTTCTCTATAATCACACAAATCTTATGACTGCTGCTGGACGTCTGATTGGCTAAACAGGATATGCACAAGCGTATGTAATTAGTTGCACAGGATGTGTTATGTCAGTTTTGATTGGTTATGAAGGCTTATTATATCAAATCTGATAAATATACAGATATGCAAATGCAGATCTAATTTCTTGCACAGTTTGCGTGATGAAATAAAAAGGTTGTTTAATGTAAGTTCTGATTGCTAAGCAGGATGTAGCAATAAAAGTAGTCCGAGATTACTCTGACGTCCAACGGCTGTATTGCCAGACAAGCTGGGGTCGTGGGACGTCAGAGCTCGTCCCATATCAAAAAGTGGATATTTGCCCACCCAAAATAGCATATACAGTTTGGAATATGTATACTACGGTATACCTTTTCATAGATTATCAGTCTGATTAGTAAGGGCAGTTTTGACTGGTTTCGGTGTCTAAATAAACAACAACAAACAATATGTTTTGATTTTTTGAAACTACAACGAATGTCTAACTTTCTCTATAATCACACAAATCTTATGACTGCTGCTTGACGTCTGATTGGCTAAACAGGATATGCACAAGCGTATGTAATTAGTTGCACAGGATGTGTTATGTCAGTTTTGATTGGTTATGAAGGCTTATTATATCAAATCTGATAAATATACAGATATGCAAATGCAGATCTAATTTCTTGCACAGTTTGCGTGATGAAATAAAAAGGTTGTTTAATGTAAGTTCTGATTGCTAAGCAGGATGTAGCAATAAAAGTAATCCGAGATTACTCTGACGTCCAACGGCTGTATTGCCAGACAAGCTGGGGTCGTGGGACGTCAGAGCTCGTCCCATATCAAAAAGTGGATATTTGCCCACCCAAAATAGATGCGCTGCTTCGTCGCTTCTAGTTCTGATTGAGGGCTTTGGAATTATATAAATCGGGCATCAATCTGTTCATTTTTCATTTATCTCTTCATTTATGTAAGTTTCACCTACCTGTCCACCTTTATTTTTCCATATTTTAACAGTTTTCACAGAGACCCATCGTTTTCTGCATTTTGACTTTCACTTTCAAATGGACGTCAAGTTACGAGAGAGTTCGTGGCCTAGAGACTCAAATATGCAAATATTTATATTTTTTCACCTCCTTTACAGGAAATCGGTATTAAGCATTTAGTTCCGACCAAGATAACAATCGGAAGCTGTCGGACATTTAGATAACTTGCATCGTAAATGAACGATGTGTAACAATATGGTCATTTCCACTGTTTTCTCGTGGTCACGTGATAATCTTAAAAATGAGAGTCAAAATGCAGAAATCGATGGGTCTCTGTGAAATCTATTAAAATATGGAAACATAAAGGTTCGCAGGTAGGTGAAACTTACATAAATGAAGAGATAAATGAAAAATGAACAGATTGATGCCCGATTTATATAATTTCAAGGCCCTCAATCGGCACACGAAGCAGCGCATCTATTTTGGGTGGGCAAATATCCAATTTTTGATATGGGACGAGCTCTGACGTCCCACGGCCCCAGCTTGTCTGGCAAAATAGCCGTTGGACGTCAGAGTAATCTCGGACTACAATAAAAAGGTGATTCCGGTAAGATATATCAAATCTAACAATCAAGGTTATCTGGAACCAAAACTTCTGCTGTGTGTGCGCCCTGGCATAATTTGAAAGTACCAATGATTTAGATCTTGGATAGTTAATCGTTAATTGTTGTAACATAACCGGTTGACGACAAAATAGCGGCGGAAGTTACAAACAGAACAGTCAAATTTCAGCATGGAAAATCTTAAAATACGATTTCAACACCTCTAACCAAAGAGAGTAAACATTGTTTGACTATTCGAAAGTAAACATCACAAATAATATAATAATATAATTTAAAATGACTTTTTTTTAGAATAAAGATGTGGGGAGTATACATACCCATTTGTCTCCTCACAAAACTATTCTCAACAATGGTAATACATACACATGTGTGTTATCATATTGACTTTCACTTTGTTTTTTTGTGAACACATTTATTTAACCAATTAGTTTTCATATACAGAAAAAAACCCGCTCATCTACTTCTGATTATTTTGTTGTTTGCGTATGCATATACAGCATCTGTCACTAAAAGCTTTTTTTGCATCTGGGACCCTAAGACACAAAATAATTGGATTCAGCGCATTAAGAATGAATTGTGCCAAAGACACGGCAAAAGAAATTGGTCCTACATACTGCGGATCTACACACGAGAATTGTAGAAAAAGACCGACACTCTTAAGGGGACAGTAACAACTTACATACAAAGCTATAACTATTGAGGCGATGCGAGATTGAGATCTTTGTGATGCAGATTGAGTTAGTGTAGATGATGTATATTTATGAGCTTTCCCGGATAACATACCTGCTAATAATAACAAAACTACCATAAGGTTAAGAACAATGAAATCCGCATGTGTTTTGACAATAGTTTACAAATCAAGATTAGATCTATCCACTTCGCAAGTTCGCAAACCTGTAACGCCCATTTAAGTAGTTCAATTAACATACACACAATGTAAATACAAAAAATACAGCGACAAACATTTGTCCTTGTGTGGTGTACATATGCTTTGAGGGGAAACAAAGACAAATAAATACGCTGAAAAGCTAAAAGACATAGATGTAAACTCCTAACATTTGCAATAAATACCCTACCACAGCTAAATAGCATACATTCGAATGCTGAATTTAACCTGAAATTAAACACCAGTGAACATTGGGCTAAGCTGTAAATTAACAGGTCAACACCATGAATCAACGATATGACAGAAAAACTTAAAAGAGTGGTAAATATTGGTGACCTAAATGCTTTCAAAATTGAGGGAAGGATTTAAATCAAGAGGTTACCAACAAACATAAGCATAAATAATGCAATAGATATTCCTATGTAAGCATTTACATGGTATTCATTTGGAAACATTGAGTGGCAATACTTGTAATTCATGTTTAAATAAGTAGTATAATTCACCGCTGTTCGGTTTGCCATAAAGTCATCATATTGAGAATCATATTCGGAACCATAGCTAACATCAAACCAGCCTCCAACTGACATATCTTTACTGCCGTTTCCAGAAAGGGACGATTCCACATTATCTAACACTTCATGAAGCTTCATAGGTATTCGTAATTTTTCAAAACACCATTCAGATTCTAAAACGCCAGAAATTGACTGAAAAATAGTAAACGAGAATTGTAAATCACAATAAGTACTAAGGTAACGATAAAAATAACTTGGTACAAATTGAACCAAAGTTCAAGAAAATGCTGATCTGTTCAGTGATTATTTTTATTAATATTATTAATATTAATATTTTAATATGAATATTATTATTATCATTATTATTAGTGTTATTATTATTATTATTATTATTATTATTATTATTATTATTATTATTATAGTTAGATGTGAAAAACGGTACAAATCTTTATTATTATGTGGTTTTAAATATGAAAAACCTATTTCTTGCATAACCGCATAATATCTGCATTGTTATGTGTAATTCCCTTACTATCCATATACTACTAAATGTAATAGTAAATCAAGAAGTTCGCACCACGAATGTTCGCTATAATCGATCATTAGTGAAAGACAATCAGTGTCATTTTCAGGGTTAGTGTTTATGCACATTTTCTTCATGTATATGATATATCTGTTGAATTAAACTATATAGAGATGGTGAACGTTAGCATGCGAATTTCAAATCTTTATTTGTTGGATTCATAACATGCACAAGTGACCAATCATCAATATGATTGCATACACAATGACAGAGAGGATAACACGTTTTATCTTACTTCCTATGCATTTTTAGGAATATGATTGGTTAAAAACAACCACGTGGAGACAGTATATATTCCATTTTAGGTTAGTAGGGTTCAATATTGGGGCAGTAGAAGGGGCTTATTTCAATACACGGTTATTAGTAGTGTTACGTTCCTTTATAAAAATAACACGGTGTTGTGGGAAAATATTAAAGGTTTCAACAGACGAAAAATTGATGATGAAAAATTGACAGAAACTTATAAAACACATTAAGAGCTAACAAGTTGTTATTGTTGGCATTTGTTTTTGTATAGACCAAAGGAAGAACGTTATTAATACTAACTGTAATGATCACTGTGATAGGTCAGTAGTCTGAAAACCACATATTGAGATAGTTGGTAAGATAAATTCGTGACATAGTGTGCTAGTGACCTAATACGATAGATATGGGGTCAGGAAATTCCATATGGGGATTCGAACTTCGCGCTCTCACCCCATATGCATCGTATTAGGTCACTAGCACATTATGTAACTAATAATATCCTGGTGTATATACCATATGCGATTGTTAAATATCAAGAGGATTGAAATATTCCTCCAACTTGTATACTCCATGTGGAGGCGTTACTAGATTGCAATTTCACAGAAATTGAAATGCCGAAATCAAACCGTTTGTGGTTAAGCATTGTTCTCAACCGATTATCATCGTAAGTATATATAGATGTAAGCCCGGATATGAAACAGAAATGGCTGTATCCGTGGTATATTTCATTTCAAGTTCTATAACATATTAATATCTGAATAGTTGAGTATAAGACATCAGTTATTTAGCGTGAAAGGATAATGTAATTGTTTTCTATAATTTTTGAGGACCTTTTCTGTGACACTGGACGCAGACTTGATTCTCATAATAATATTACTTTTTCTTTTTCTAACGTCCAAAGGTAACAATTACATATGAATCAGATCGGTCTCTAACAGGATATCATTTTTTGTTCTTTTTGTAAAACAAAAGTTTCAATTGTTTCAAATATTAAAAACATGTTCTTGAATTTTCTACTTGAATTCAATGTCCAACAATTTTGACGTGTTAGACATTTGTATACTTGCATTTGGTTTCTTTCTCACTATAAAACTAACGAGATGATGAATGATTGTTTATTTAAGAAAAAGCCACCAGACATCAAATTGCATAACTATTTCCTACATATTTGTTTGTTTTTATATTTATTAAGAATATAATACAATTTTGACTGTTGTGCCCCTATTTTTGGCATTTTTACCTATTATGTCTTTTTGTTTTGTTCACACACACATCGTTGTCAATATAATGGAATTTGATGCGACTGTCATACAAGTGAGATGTTTAGCCAGCCTTAAAACCAGGTTTAATCCACCATTTTCTACATAAGAAAATGCCTGTACCAAGTCAGGAATATGACAGTTGTTATCCATTCGTTTGATGTGTTTGAGCATTTGATTTGCCATTAGATTAGGGACTTTCCTTTTTACATTTTCCTCGGAGTTCAGTATTTTGTGATTTTACTTTTTACACAACCTTCAATTAAAAAAACAAAAAACAGCCGAAATTACTTAACATGCTAAATTTTAAACAATTAAAAAAGGTCTTTCAAAGACAAAATACATAGCATGTTATACCCCGTTGCAGTTTTGCGCCTGTCCAAAGTCAGAAGTCTCTGGCCTTTGATATTTTTGTATGTTTATTTTCAATTTTAGTTCATTATATGTTTCTAATTAAATGTGACGTCCATTTTCGCTGAACGCGTACACACTTTTGATAAGGGGCCAGTTGAAGCCCGCCTCCACTTGCGGGATTTTATTCCTGTGTTGATGACCCATTTGTGGCTTTGGGCTGTGTTCTGCACTTTGGTCGGGTTAATGACTCTTTGACCCATTCCCAGTTTCCATTTCCTATTCCATATAAGAAATATGAAAGGGAATGTATGTATGTATGTATGTATGTATGTATGTATGATGTATGTATGTATGTATGTATGTATGTATGTATGTATGTATGTATGTATGTATGTATGTATGTATGTATGTATGTATGTATGTAACACACGAAAATATACAGTATATATATACCCAAGTAAATAAAGCAGCACCAAAAAAGGTTTCTCCATCATACATTTCCCGATAATTCTAATCTTGATCCGTTAAATTCATTACTGGAATATGAAAGAAGACAGGAAATTATAAACAGAATTGACGGATGGTCAATAATTAAATATGTTTAAAAAGTTCCTGTTTTCCCTAATCAATACAAAGGTATTTGTTTACACAGACACATGTTTGCTATCTTAAAAACACAAACATATATGTTTTCTTTAAAACCGTATGCAACTTTCTTTTACTTTAAAATTATTTTTTTTTAAATTATTTCGCACGTAATATAAAGTTCTTTTTTTTTTCAAAATGCTGTTATCTCAGAAATGTGAAAAAGATCAATCGTTTATTTTTAAACAATGTTTCACCTTATAGAACATGAAATGATGAACACATTACTCAATAAAGACCGAATAGACTTTCATAGTGCAGATCGTTTATAAGATTGGTAACTTATGTGTATGTCATTCACATTAATATTGTTTTATCAAAGGAAATTAATTTGGTTCCACACATCGCAGATACAAATGTAACAGATGTATATAAAAAAATAATAATAAAACAAAAACCTAGAGAAAATTACTTAGGAAACCAATGAATGATCACTCACAATGCTACCAAAATTGTTATGTGTATGCCATGGTATAATTATGCACAACCTTATCTGTTGTATCCTTTATTCTATTTTCAATAATAGAGATGAAAACCACACAGTAACTTAGTTCTAATTTATGAAGTCAAAACACTGGTTGCATGCATTTGATAACTAAGTAACACCCCAGGTAGACTGTAATTATACATTAGTGAGCAAAATGTTTTGCTATTGCATCTTCTTATTCATACACCGCAATATTCTACTTGGAACACACGTTGTTATTTTTAGCACGAAACACATATTATATGAAAGGAGTCTCGGAAACAATATTATTGAACTCATTACCATGATACAATCAGTTATTTGAAATAAACATATGTTGCATGCTTGTGTTGAGAGATTTTCCATCAGCTTATGTGTGTTATGTGATCCTGTTCATGATGCATACCTACCTATGGTTTGTGTTCACACGAATGCTTCAAATTGGTGAATAAAACTATATATAGATATGTAATATAGGAATGCACTTAACATAAAATTATATAACATCTACGACCTACACAGTGAAAAGACACATAAAATCATACCAATCTGATAAAAAAAAAAAAACAGATCCTGCGTCCTAGATTTGCTTTCAATGATTTGAAAACGCTCCATCGAATTTGCTGTTTTGAAAACCTTTCGGGGTTCTCTGGTGTTGTTGGATACATAATCACCTTCAAAATGTAAAGGCTGAAATTTCATGGACTGATTAAATGATAACTAGAACAGAAAGTAAAACGGCGCGTTTTCAGTTCGTTTTAAACAATGCCTGCACACATGACCGGTATTTGATATGTTTAAATCAGATTGAAATTATACACACGATCATACAATTTGTTAAAATAAAATCTTGTTTGATTTTCCTGATTGAATACTCTTTGAAAATCTGGTGGAATTTTAAAATTTAACAATGAATACGCCACTGTATGACAAGGGATCAAACAGGAATACATATACAACTAAAGAACAAATTGCAGACAAATAAACGTGGCTCACTCGCGAAAATTCTGCTCTTCACGTCGAGGTGACAGTTTGTTAAAATATCAATTTCAGTTTCAATGATGTAAAATAAGAAAAATAACGGCACAGACTATTTTACGGTATACTTAATTCAAATGATGGTACATTTAAAGATGGAAAAAACCCACGAAAAGTCGATAAAAGCTATATATCATCACGTTGTAAGACGTAAAACGTCATTACTTTTACGTTTTATACTAGCAAGGAGATACCATTTTAGTTATACAAAGTTGTTTACCGTATGATTCTTGTATATCAATCAAATGAAAACGTATGTATCAACAACATATCAAAATGAAACAAAAATATATGCCTTTGTAAAACATATTTTACTGTGTTATCTTTACGAATTCAAACATTTTTTGTAATGAAATCATAATTAATATTTCAGAAAAAAAAAAAAAAAACAGAAGTAAATCTTTTTTTTTTTTCATTTTACAGTTCAAGTTTAATATACTGTGGCTGTATGCAATAGTTGACAACAATTGATGACAAAAATCATAATAGACTGTGTAATTTGACCTTAAACATTTCTATCATGTTTTGGTTTTTAGATATTTTATGCCCCAAGTATAACTGTGGAGATATCAATTATCACAACACTCACTAATACTGTATCACTTTTACGTAATTTGCTATACCTACTAGCGATTAATTATGTTAAGCGATCAACTATTTTCGAAAGCCATATATTTTGTTTACACGATATAATTTCAAACACCGATGTACAAATGATGTATATGTCTTTAATTATTTTTTTTCTCAATATAAAGAATTAATTTGTGCAGATTCAGATCTCTCGTCCACAAATTTGGAATGATAACTCAATTGTTAAATGCAATTAAGCAAACATAACATTTCCGATCAAGTAGCTCAATATTCGAATCAAATTTTACATTACTATACATCTTCTTAATTAATAAATATGATATATGAAAAACTTACAGCAATTTTTCTTCTCCTTGTGCGAAACGATCTCGAATAAGAAAACGACGCAGTGTTCATTCTTAAATATAATGTTAGAATCAATAAAAAATAATAAGTGACTTTTATTTGTGTTCTTAATGATTTTTTTCGGACATGTTCAAATGATTGGTTGAGAAATACATTCACTAATAAGCTTTCCTGGTTTCATTTAAGCTACCAAATGGTTATATTCAATTAAAGCAAGAAATCGTTGTAGGTAGCTGGACATTTTACAATGTCAATCATAACATATTTATACGTTAGGAAATCAATTGTAAACTTTGTAAATTGATAGTGTTGATATCATTCAAGTGCGCGTTTCTTTTAAAAGGGGATGTGTGATAGTAGATTACACATTCAATAAATGAATTGTTGAAACATTTATTGAATTACCTAAACACGTGTTTTTGTAACAACCATTTACATTTCCCTTAATAAAGGTCAAGTCAGTATCATATATTAAATGTAATTAGGCGTGTATGAAACCTTTAGCATACATAGAAAGCAAATATACGTCTAGTACCAACGAATATGATGCTTACAAGTATGCAAGGTGGCGCAATATTCCAGATGTTATGCGAACAAAGGTACAGTTTTAGATCATAATTAGCGTTTCAGAACAAAAGTACAATTTCAGAACAAAATTACCTTTTCAAATCAGCAATGGTTTATTATTCATGCTAGTGATATGTTCAAAGTCGTTAAGTTAGAGAAATATAGATTCCACCACTACAACACAAGAAAATGCCTGTACAAAGTCAGGCATATGACAGTTGTTATCCATTCGATTGATGTGTTAGAGCTTTTGATTTTTCCATTTGATAAGGGAATTTCCGTTTTGAATTTTCATCGGAGTTTAGTATTTTTGTGATTTTACTTTTTAAAATATTTCTCCACTCTAGACATTTTAAATGTAACCTTTAAAGCGCGAAACTTGCCGAGCATTTAAATAATTTAAAATTCAAACTGTGGATATTGGAGATATATCGAGTTATAGTGGTGTAATCTGATTCTGTGATGATATGTGACGTCATAAGGATTAGTCGCTTTTCATGACTTCACAACAGGAAATTCAGAAGAAACCAGCACAATTTTACATCATAACTAAATTTCGACTTATCATTTGCCGAGGACAGATATTTCACTAGTGAGGAGTACATTTTTTCACAATCGGTTGGTAAATGTGAAAAGATTAAACAAATTAGAGAAACATGCATGCACCTTAGAAATTTTACCACCAATGTCTGTGTCACAGATGACCTAGAATTATTCCAATTGCTGTAGCATGTGTAGTAACACACGTCCTCTTTTACTACGGTGTATCAACCAACTTATTATATATAATGCGACTTATCAGCTTTTATATGCCATGTTTAACACAATGAATACTACTTATAAAGCAGGTTGGGAGCATTTAAGATAACCACCAGTTTTTTGGGTTAGCACTAATGTGTCTGTTTTATTTTAATTGCCCCTTTGCTAGATTCTGTCTTTCCTGACCCTTAGTTGTTCATCTCAAACCGGTTAAAAGGTAGACTAAATATCAATTTTGTATTGTCTGTTTTCACTTGCTATTTGAACATCTTGTGTCAGATTTTCGTTATAAGATTTTATTACGCATTACATATTAAATATTCTTGTTTGAATCTAGCTAGTACAGTTTTGATTTATCTTCTTGTGACAGACGAAGTTACTTCATATCTTCCCATTGCATAGGGTATATACAAAAATATGGTCGCCTGATCGTGTTTTGAATGCAAAAAATGAAGGTTTGATAATCGTGTGTCGAAGTTAACAATCTTTTTAGAACTTATGTTTATTTCAATCGATATATCATTTATATTCACGAGGACGTTAAAACGTGCAAAAAAAAAAGAAAAGAAAAAACAACTCCTAATTTTGATACATCTGTTCTGCTCATAATGATTGCATATAACGAACATTTTTTGTTGCCAACTTCTTATTGAACATGGACAGTAGAGGAATTATATTTAACAATACATAGAACGGTCATACCAGAAATAGGTTTTTCACATCATATACCACAACAGCAATGCATGATAATAATACTAATATTAATAATAATAAACATAATACTACTACTACTTATAATAATAATTATATTAATTTCTAAACAGAGCAGCAGTTTTCTTTTACATTTTGTACCTACTAATATTTATCGTTAGCTTAGTATTTTATTGACAATGATGTACAATTCTCTTTTAATGTTCTGCAGTCAATTTCTGTTGTTTAAGCTTCCGCCTTCCAACCTGAAAAAGACGAATATCTTTGAAGCTTCCTGAACTGTTAGATTTTGTCTGTTCTGGTGAAATGATAGTTGAAGGTAATTTTGTAAAGCACTATGGTTTTAGGATTTACTTATCCCAGGAATAGAGTACCTTAGCCGTATTTGGCACAACTTTTTGGAATTTTGGATCCTCAATGCTCTTCAACTTCGTACTTGTTTGGCTTGATAGATATTTTGATATGAGCGTCACTGATGAGTCTTATGTAGACGAAAGGCGCGTCTGGCGTACTAAATTATAATCCTGGTACCTTTGATAACTATTTATCGATGGTTCTGAAAATAATGACTTTATAGCAAACCGAACCGAGCATAAGTATACTACTTATCTAAACATGAATAACAAGTATTGCAAATCGATGTTTCCAAGTTTAAAGTGGAGACCATCTAAACGCTTACATAGCTATAGGAATGTCTCATTCCCTATGTATGCTTATATTTGTTGGTAACATCTCGGTTTAAGTCCTTTTTCCATTTCTTAGCATTTAGGTCACCAATATTTACCACACTTTTAAGTTTTTCTATAATATCGTTAAACCAAGGTGTTGACTCGTTCTTAACCTTATTGTAGGTGCTTTGTTATCGGCAGGTATATTTTCAGGAATAGTTCAAAGCTATTTGTCGTCAAGACTTAATTATCTGCATTACAAAGATCACAATCTCGCATCGCGTCAATAGTTTTAGTTTTAGTTTTATATTTCAGCTTTAGTTTTATATTTCAGTTTTAGTTTTATATTTCAGTTTTAGTTTTATATTTCAGTTTTAGTTTTATATTTCAGTTTTTACTGTCTACTTAAAGTATAGAAGTATGTAGGACCAATTTCTTGTACTATATCTAAGACATAATTCATTGTTCATGCGATCATTCCAATTATTATGTGTCTTAGAATTCAAAGAGCCTAAAGGGCTTTGAAGGACATATGCTGTAGATGGATCGGCAAACATTAGAGTAATTGGAAGAAGAGGTGCGTTTTTTCTGCACAGGGGAAACATTTGGCCACATGAATATGTCTATGAAAGACAAATTAAAAACATTTTGAAAATAAACATTTTTGTAGAATAGTTCTGTAAGAGAATTGCGTATGTATACTCTAAAAAAAGATGATTTTGAATTGCATTGGCTAGATGTGTGAAATTCGTATTTGGTGTATTGAAATGACAATAACATTTTACATGTTTTATGAGTTTTCAATATCCCCTTAGAATCCTCCGACTCTATTTTATTTGTCATTACAACAGTGTCACGTTAGCAATTGGAGACATCTGTTCGGATAATGACTCATATGCATTTCTAATGAAGCTATAATAAATATCGCACCAATGTCCCTCAAATGACAGTAGTTTTAGTTCCAAATCACTATAATTTCAGATTCAATATCTCATATCATGATGGCTATTTATTAGCACATCTTCGATAGCAAGACAGACCTGGCATTGCCAAACCTTCATAATCAACCAGATCTGACATTACGAAGCCTTCATAAACAATCAGACCTGACATTACACATTATATACAACCAATCAATCCTGGCATTAAAAATTCTTTATAGCCATTGAGACGTGGAATTACTCATCCAGTAAAAGCAATCAGACCTCGCTTCACATATCCGTATAGTCAATCATACGTACAGCACAAAAGAATTATAAGTCTGGAAGACACTTTATTTTTTTTTATTAAATACTCCCGATCCGATTGTTCGTCACATTGTCACTTGGCACTTACAGTGTTGAAGCTACTCATAGATCTTGTCTTATATGATGCATATAATATAGGGAACAACCCAGGTTTTTCCTAATATGTATAAAATTGAGAATGGAAATGGGGAATGTGCCAAAGAGACAACAATCCCGACCATAGAGCAGACAACAGCAGAAGGTCACCAACAGGTCTTCAATGCAACGAGAAATTCTCGCACCCGGAGGCGTCCTTCAGCTGGCCCCTAAACAAATATCTACTGGTTCAGTGATTATGAACACCGTACCAAACTCCAAATTGTACACTAGAAACTAAAAGTTAAAATAATACAAGACTAACTAAGGCCAGAGGATCCTGACAGGCGCAAAAATGAGGCGGGGTTAAACATGTTTGTGAGATCTCAACCCTCCCTCTATACCTCTAGCCAATGCAGAAAAGTAAACGCATAACAATACACACATTAAAATTCAGTTCAAGAGAAGTCCGAGTCTGATGTCAGAAGATGTAACCAAAGAAAATAAACAAAACGACAATAATACATAAATAACATCAGATAACTAGCAGTTAACTGACATGCCAGCTCCGGACTTCAATCAAACTGATGGAAAAATTATGTCTGCATCATATGAATATCAGGCACAATCCTCCCCGTGAGGGGTTTAGTATCATACCATCATAACATATATGAGAAGAACATAACCCGTGTCATGCCAACAACTGGTTTATTAATAATAAATGTGTTTAGTTCCGATGCAAAGACCCTATAAGTGAATCAATATTTACGCCAAAATATGCAATCTTTAGTGAACTGACAACAGTATCGTAACTATATCCCTTCTTAATAAGTCTATTTAAAGGTTTTGTTAGCCTCTGAGGTGAATGCTGACATTTTTTTTTTGCTTTATAAAGAATATTTCCATATTTTGAACGGACACATCTGAACTTTGCTTCAAGAAGAAGTTGCAATTGATGAATGGTTGATTGTAAGATGTGTACCGTTCATAACTCTTTGATAACTGTTATGTTAAAAGATGATAACCTAATACTTTAATAGAATTGGCATATCCATCTAAAATGAGAGATAAAAGATGATAATCAGAAATTCAAACTCACCAATCGAAAAGAAAATGACAATGATAAGGCAAAAAAAAAAAAAAAGAAAAACGACAAAAAGACAAACAACAGTTAACAAAAACCAACATACAAAACTGACGATTTAAAATATGAATTCTTTGAAATACAGGGGGCGATCTAAGGTGCTCCGGAAAGGTAGACAGCTCCTCTTGCACTAGTGGCATCCTTCGTGTTTTGCTTAGGTAAGCCTAAACCTGGTGAAAACACGGAAAAGTCTTTTTTGGTAGGTCACAATCGTGGAAAGAAGGATTGAGGTGAGGTAGCGACAATACCTAAATACAGGAAAGAACAGTTATAGCTGTTTGTATTACGTTTATGATTAATTTCATTTGGTTAAATTGCAGCAGTATAATCCTTGATTATAACACGAAAAAATCATCAATTAAACAGTAGGTGTTGTTGAATTTATCAATCAAAAGGTATTTAGATGTTATTTATTGAGTTTGTCAATAAATTCAGATTCATAACAGAAAATGAACAAGTCTGCTATTAATGATGCACAATTGGTACCCATAGGAATACCTAGAATCTGTGGAAAAACTTTATTGCCGAAACGACAACACATGTTGTCAAGAAGAAATGTAGAGCTTTAATCATCTTATCACACCCCCTTAAGAGTATAAGACTGTATATGAATTGCAACAAATAAATTAGCATCCAGATTTATCAAACGGCCATACATATGTTTTTAAAAATGCTTATACAGATATTGTTGAAAGAAGTAAGTCTGTTTATTGTATTATTTTAATAAATATCATACAACACAAATGTAACAATTAACAAATGTAAACTGACATTTTAAAAATGTTTACTGACATTAACATACATATATATATATATACAGTATTACAAACATAACATGAACAGTTACAGTTATAAGTTACTGTATAATCAATGTTCGATTACAGATTCGTGTTACTGAACCTGAGAATGATAGTTATTTTGCATGCAATGCTTTGAACCCACAAGGGAGATCATCCAATAGTCAGTCTAGTATCATTGCTTTATGTATTCATACATAATTACTTAGAAATAAAATACATTGCTGCTGTATTCGCATGTCTTCTGCTCCAAATATGAAAAACAAGTTTATTTTGACAATTGCCTATTACCATAGTCTCTAACTTAAAACCTATATACAAATTTATGAAAGTAAGACATATATACATATATGAACCTTTTTGTATAAGTTTAATAGTCTGCAGTATAAATAAACATATTTTTGCATTCTGTATGTATGTGTCTGTCCCAAGTCAGGAGCCTATTCTTGTTCTTCTTTCATAATTCCCTCCTGTTTAGGAGCCCTCGGATTAGACTGATACATTATCACATTATCTGTACATAAAACCACAATAAATCCTGTACAAAATTTGAATGAACAGTATCCTCCACCATTATATCCAGTGTATATACAACAAGTCGTGAGTTTATATATAAGCATTAATATAGGGACTTTAAAAGTAATGTACTGTTAAAATGGCAAGAGACAGATTATACGTTCGTTAGGCTTGAGAATCATAATTATAAATTTAAAAAGTGAGTGTTTTAAATGCAAAGCATGACTAACTTTGATGTTTAGTAGTTTTATTTAAATAGGCTTAACGTTAGTTTAAATTGTCAAGAAATAATATAATTATCATGTTCGTTTACTGCTTGGGAATCATAATTATCAAGATAAGTGTTCTTAACAGATGTATTATTTTAATTGGTTTAATAATGTTCATATGGAATAACACTTTTACGATTTAAGATACGAGACTGAATTGACCATACATAGAAATTTACCCCCTCAGTCCACACTATTAGTGATTGTCCATACTCTACTTTAAATTTTACTAACAACATATTCTTTTATCTGTTGAAAGTTAGATTTTCAAATGTGCCTATACACTGGGCAGCTTGTACGAAGGTGTTGGCTTAAAAGAAAAAAGATAAACAGACAAACAACTATGCAACAAGACCCTACCCAACACTTCCTATCTAAATCTGATGATTAGTCTACTTGTTGATGCATCTACACAATCTGTCTTTCAGAGCCTTTTTTGCTTCCGGTACCCTTAGACACAACATAATTGGATTAAGCGCACTACGAACAAAATGTGCCGTAGAAATAGTAAACGAAATTGGTCCCAAATAATTTTGACCTTTGCACGTAAACTGAAGAACAATGACTACAATTTGAAGTGGACAATACAAAGTGAAATACAGAATGATAACTATTGAGGCTATACGCGATTGAGATTTTTGTGACGCAGACTTTGTAAGTCTTGATGATGCATACTTCTGAACTATCCCGGATACCATAGCTGCTGATAATAGACAAACTACCATAAGATTAATGACAATGAAATCTGCATGTGTTTTCAATGTAGTATACCAATCATGATTAAATGTACTAACCGCGCAGTCACGGACACCTTGAACCCCCATTATTATTTCTATCAAAACGCATGCAATGTAAATACATAAAATACACCGACGAACATTTGTCTTTGTGTGATGCACACGTGCCTTCAAAGGAAATATAAATACATAAATACGTTGACAAGCCAACAAATTTAGATGTAAGCTCCTAATATTTGCAATAAATCCCCTTCCACAGCTAAATAACATACACACGAATGCTGAATTTAGTCTGAAACTAAATAAGAGCGAACATTTCGACAAACTGGAGAATAACATGTCAAAACCATGAAACAACGATACGACAGCAAAACTTAAAAGAGTAGTGAATATTGGCGACCTAAATGTTTTTGAAATATAAGGTAGAATTAAAACCAAGATGTTCCCAATAAAGATAAGCATACTGAATAGGATGGACATTCCTATGTAAGCGATGGTATGGTAATTAGTAGGAAACATCGAAAGGCAATATTTGTCATTCATGTCATCATAAAAACTTGGTGACGGAGATGTTCGGTTTGCTGCCGCTAATTCATCATATTCAAAATCAGTATTTACATCATACGTGCCTTCAAACATGAATTCAGAACTGCTGTTGCTGGAAACCTCATCTAGAATATCTAGCATTTCTTGCAGCATATTCATAGGTATTCGTATACTTCCAGGACACCAGGCCGAAGCTAAAATACCAGTAATAGACTACAAAGACATACAACAATGTTAAAACAAAATGTGTATCAGTATGATTAAAATCTAAATTTTTACATAACAAAATCAACTCTATTCAGCAAATTTGAAAAATGTAACAGTAATATGCAATAAAATGTTGGAAAACCAATCAGATTTCATTATTTGAAAAGAAACAACTGTATGTTTTAGTTAAAAACGTCAATTACAGTTTTATTTTTCATATTTTTCACTGAAATCTAATAAGGTCGAGAACATCAACAAATATAATATCATCTTAGTTTGTAAGTGTTTGTTAAAAGAGTAATACACAAATTTATAATTACCCATGTGTATGTGACAGGAGGCGAGTTGGTGTCTCCATCGAAAACTTCCTTATAACTCCAATCTTGGTCCGTAAAATTCATGACTAAAATATGAAAAAAGGCAAGAAATAACATAAGATTTAATGGATGACCGATCATAAAAAAATATATAACTTCTCCGATATTTCTTGTTCTAGATATTTTCCCAGACACCCGTATCATTTCTTAAAAACAAAAAATTTTATTTTCGTTTTTGTTTAACCGTTTTTAATGCTTCGTTTTTATTCTTTTTAAAACCGTTTAACTATTAATTAATGAGTCTTTTCATTTCCACGCATTAGTATGATTTCTAAAAAAACCTCTTAGAAGTCTTATGTATGTTTCGTCCATGTAACATTTTTTTATTCGATTGTCATTGATGAGTGTTTAGAAGGCGGAACGAGCGTCTGACACAAAAAGTTCAATCCTGGTATATATAAAGAGTTTATTTAATCTTAACGTTGTTCCTTGTACAAAATATATTGCAGACATGTATTGTAAAAAGAAAAAGGAATACATGTACCTTTTTATATAACATTTGTTCATTTTATTTTATATTAAGGGTTACTGACAGTAACTGTTGATAAAAATAAAGTAGTTTGAATCCAACAATCAAATATCATACATTGGCAGGGGACGATTAAAAAAACACGGACAATCGTGCTAGGGAAAGTATTGAGTAGGCATCCTCAACGCCATCACCATTGTTATGTGAAACAAAATGCATTAAGTATATTTCTGGATGTAGTTATCTACTCAATTAATATATCTATGTATTTGATTACAAAGTAACGACAAATGCAGATTGTTACTTTACATTTGAAAGCAATATTTCCCGTACTTGCCATAAAAAACCACGGAAACAGATCTGTATGGTTTATTGCCTATTACATAATGTCAATGATCGTCAGTAAAATTATTTTGCACCTTGTTGTTCTGAAAAAACGACTAGCAAACAAATCTATTTAACTAGAACAAATATAGTCTTAAAAAGTGAATCGGGGATGTTGTTTTTGAACTGATAACTAAACTACAATGCTATAACGTACAATAGTTAACTGTTATAAGCTGCTGCGTACTTCAAAAAGTGTCATTGAATTTGTGCATGTTGATATTTTCTGTTTATTTTTACATACCTAATTATGGTCTCTATACGTTAAAATATTTTCCTGTTTTGGTTCTTGCTGGTAGCCTTTAAAGATTAATAAAACTATAACATTTTACATGCAAATGATTTTGAAATGAACACAAATTACATTACATCGCCGTCCAATGAAGAATAGAAACATTAAACTACTCGAATAATTCTAAATTTTTATATTATAAGTAATGTCTTACGTTTAAGACCAACTAACAAAACAACTGTGATATGATTTACGTATCTTTCTTGCGAAAATTCAGCTTTTTAAGTCGAGGTAATATTTTGATAAAATATTAATTTCATTTTCAATGAAGTTAATAATAATAGAACAGAACATTTATACTGTATACAGATGGTTAAAGTCCTAACCTGTTCAGCAAGTTAATTGCTAACCAGTCATGTTGACTGGTTGAAGTTAAGCTATGACAGGATTTAAAACTGGTCTAACTATTCATATGACCCCAATAACATTAAGGTTGTACCTAACACTACAGGGAGATAACTCTGTAAAATCAGCTAAATGTTTTAATTACGTTGAGTTGATAAGGGAATATTAATAAAACTCATCATAGATACCAGGACTAAATTGTGTATCTACGCCAGACGCGCGTTTCGTCTACCAAAGACTCATCAGTGACGCTCGAATCCAAAAAAGTTAAAAAGGCCAATTAAAGTACGAAATTGAAGAGCATTGAGGACCAAAATCCCTAAAAGTTTTGCCAAATCCAGCTAAGGTAATCTATGCCTGAGGTAGAAAAGCCTTAGTATTTCAAAAACTCTAAATTTGGTAAACAGTTAATTTATAAACATAACCATTTCAATAATCAATGGTAATTCCTGTCAGCACAAAAAGTGCTGACTACTTGGCTGGTGATACCCTCGGGGAAATAAATCTTCACCAGCAATGGCATCGACCCAGTGGTTACAAATAAACCCATTATTAAGCTTCTCAATGATCAAAATAAGTGTTTGTCAAACTGTTATATAACCAGTGTAATTTTTGTGTTAAATTGGTTGGTTCACTTTTTTATTTTTTTTATATTTTTGTCAAAGGATCAAAGTAAATACTTTGCCAACATTTTATGAAAATTAAACGAGCCAAATTAATTTTAGTGAAGGTTTTGGGTACCACCTTAACACGATACTAAGACTAGGACTTTGATGACAGCAGAAAACATTGATACAGGTCCGCTACTATATTCAGTTAACTTCGAAACAATACCTGTTATAAATTAACTCTGAAAACGTCCATCAAACCAGATCTGATCTGAGTTAACTTTTGTCTAATCTGATTAAAAATTGGTTAACTTGTAACCAGGACTCCTCTTAATAGATTTAAAAAAAAAATATTTCTAAAAGTTTTTGTTTTCATGATATTACCAATACAGATTAAATACATATATTTGTTAATAACGTACGCATGAAACATTGCTAGCTAACACATTTCTCCGTGATCTGCCTTTATTACAAATTGAAAATGATAAACACAGCTTATGGTCATTAAATATATCTTCAAAACATATAATATTCTCTTAGTTGTATATATATATGTATATTTTATAAAATGTAATAATTTCTGATCGGTTTTAAATGAAGATTTTTCTCACTATAGCAAACACAAATAAAGGCAACAGTAGTATACCGCTGTTCGAAATTCATAGATCGATTGAGAAAAAACAAATCCGGGTTACAAACTAAAACTGAGGGAAACGCAATAGATATAAGAAGAGAACTACGACACAACAGAAACACAACATTAAAATGTAGCACACACAGAAACGAATTATAATATAACAATGGCCACTTGGTACAGAACATTTTAAGAAAAAAAAATGATGGGTTGAACCTGGTTTGCCAAACCTCCCGCTTAAATGGCAATGTTAAATATAACATTATAATGACAACATTACATGACAAGACTAGAATACAAATAAATATGAGAAAATATAGGACAGAGAAACACACACATAATAGCTAACAAAAGGTAACAGGTTTAAAATTTAATACACCAGACGTGAGTTTCGTCCAAACAAGACTAACCAGTAACTCTTAAATGAAAAAAGTTCAAAAGCCAAAACAAGTACAAAGTTGAAGAGCACTGAGGATCAACAGTTCCAAAAGGTCTTGACCAATACAGCTAGGGTAGAGGTAAAATACGTTGATTGTTGTGCAATTCATGGGCATGTTGATAACACGAAAGTTATACACAGTTGATTTTCGTTTGAAAATAATAGAAATATATATCAAACGGGAACATATGAATAAATCAAAAGAAAAATCTTGGCAATTATAAGAAATATTTTGCTGTGCTTTCTCTACAATTTTATAAGTTAATATCCGAGAATGCACCTTTTTGTTTGTTTTATGCTCAATGTTAATATACCCTAGCTGTAAATACTATTTGCAAATCATGAAAAAAAAACAATTTACTGTAGTCGACCGAACTTTTATCATAATGCTGTGATTTTATTGATAGGATTGCTTCAAGTATGATTATCGAGATTTTAATCAGCAAAATGCTCATTCAATTCAAAATTGTAAAATAGTATGTTTGTAATTCAAAAAAAATACTACAGATTAATAATTTTAGTGATCACATTTTGTTTGAATGGTTTAAAATCACCAACATGGTATAATTCCGAAAACCGAAGTTTATGTCATTATGTTTTTGGGCAGACACGAACCACTCATCGGCAAATTTCAAAATGATTAACTTTTGTTTGATAATTTCTAAGTAAACAAAACATTTTCGACTAAGAAGTTCAATATTCGAAGCTATTGTTACATTACTTGAGATCTATCAAAATAAAAGAAATATAAATGTTAATTAATATGTAAATAACTTACAATGATTTGACTGTTTCTCTCCTTGTTCGCAAGATTCTTATTAGGGAAAAGACACATTGAAGTCCGATGGTATGAAGCGCTGTGTTGTGACATAAAAATAATTCTCCCGCTGAGCCATGGAACAGAGTAAATCATCTCCCTCGTATCATCCAATCAAAAACTGACATGTAGACGTGAAGTATAATAATAAGTATTATACCATTAAGTAGATCTATTTTAACTGTTCCAGTGGTTCTTTGACACAATAAAGATCATTGCAGTAAGAAGGAAAAAAAGTTAAAGCCCTATAATTGTTTTGTTTTATTTTTGTAATAAGAGTTGTTGGAAATATAGAAGTGTTGTGGATTTCATTTGAAATTTTGTCTTTAATTTCGTTTTCCATAGAAGTTTAACAAATCATATTTTTTAATATGCATGAACCTTCGGAATGTCTCATTCTAAAGTAAAAAAATGTTGGAAGTAGATCTTTGATATCATGTTTACAAATAATTTACAATGTTTTAAGAGCCAAAGATTATCAGATATATCGTGAGCTTCCATAACATATTTTAAAGACAGGGTTTTACAGTTTAATGTAAATGTTTTTAGTTTTTGTGTCGTTGGTCATTTATCATGACATCTACAGCATATCTAATTTCAGCATTATACTTTTTTCTAAATTATTAAAAGAAATCTTATGTTAATATCTGTTATTTTCATTATCACTTTAGTAGAATCTATTAGGAGTTATAATGTAGTTGAATGCATGATGTCAGTAAGCCAACTAAAATGGGTGTGACAAAAGTTAATAATGTTGTCCTTGAAATGCAAAACTAATAAAAAGCATTCGTTGTTATAAGTTGATATTGGTGATTGTAAATAATAATTATGTTCTTAATTAAACAAGACTTAAAAGAAGATCTATATGATAGTCAGCCAATTCTTATGGCGTTATATCTGTTACTGTAAAATACAGTTGATCACATTTCAATTGTGTCTGTTGGACATTGACATAAGTTTAATTGCGCAAAGATCTTCAAGAAATAGCAGAGGTTTAAGCCTTTTAATTACTTTGTTTTTGTAATAAACAAATGTTGAGAATATAACACTGTATAATCATGTATCTTTCAGAAGTTTTGTTATACGTATCGTTTTTCAAGACGTTAAACAAAACACTTTTGTTATTATCCATGATTTATGATTCTCCGATGTTTGTTTTATCTCTGGTTGGTCTCTAGTTTATTCCCAATTTTTACTTGTCACAGGTATATCAAAAGCTAGAAATTACATATTTTAAAGACAGGTATTTATTGTTTGATATTGCTATCGTTATTTATCAGTCAATGATATTGACCAGTCATGAAGATTACATAGATATAATGTTTATAATTATTATAACGACGAATAAAAGGTCACCAATCATTATCGTAGATAATGCCATTGTACAAAAGAATAAGTAGTTCGTATTTGTTTTCCGAAAAGGAATCCTTGCAGAAGTAAAAAGGAAAACTAAATCACCGTAAGTTCTTAAATCATATTGTTTTCCATGTGTTAATGAGTTTACTTTGAAGGAAACATAATGATGCAAATGTTCTTCGATTATTGAACTACTTTATCGGAAACAGTTATGGTCACTTCAATTGCAATAAACAATAGACCATTCTTTCGAAACATGTTATTAACACTAATGGGCGTAGTCTTATTATATGCAACAAGTTTAATCAATTGTTGACCTGATCAAAGTTAACCTGCAACAGATATAAGAAATTGTCAGACCGGTCTTTTGAACACATTCGACTTGAAACATACATTACACTGAAAATTAGTGTCTCGTCGGTCATACCGAAGGTTGAAATATCTTAAAACTATTACATTTAGTAAAAAGGTTAATAGTCAAGTTATATTTAAATGGTCATGTCAATGATTTTTTATAAAATATTGCATTCAATACAGCTGTTGAATGTTAAACTTAAACTGTACACTAAAAGATAATGCATTAATATGGGTTTTTTTCTGAAATATTACTAAAAAAAATTAACAAGTGGGAAAATTTGAAAAGAAAGCACATAAAATCGGCTAAACCTTGTCAGAAAATAATCAAATTTCTTATTGCAAATGCATAATCTTTATTAAAATTGATATGATATGATACATTAATTTTCGTTTGATTGATAAAGGTCACCGACCTTGTTTCTGGTGGCTCTATGTTACCTACCTTGTATAGGAAAAAGTGAAATATCGACGATTTTAAAAGGCTCACATAGCGATGACGTTAATTATTTTTGCCGTTCTTACCTATCGAAGGTCTGTGTTTTTTCTCCAGGCACTCCGGCTTCCTCCACCAACAAAAACTGGCCACCACGAAATAACCCTAAAGCGGTGCTTAAAAGTGGCGTTAATAACACAGAAAAAAAAATCATATCAAATATTCTGCCGTTTTGTTGTATTTGGCTGACTTAGAACCCATTATGAATAATATGTGCCTTAAAAATGTAGTCAGTTAGTTTCTACATTATTTCAACGACAAACTTATGTATAAACAAAAATATTAATTATACAAACAAACAAAAAATAAATAAATTGTTATTGGATATTTGGTGCTATTAAGACAAATGTAACAATCCTTTATTTCCGTTTTATTGCGCTATATATACGTATTTGCATCTGTTTAAAAAGAATAATTCAGTAATATTTCAGAAAATCAGAGAGACATATGTATTGTATTCAATTTTCTTGAATAACTCAACAAGTCAAAGTTGATTTCCTAATCTCACTAAAATCTATGACTTCGCCCATTTGGTTCAATATCTGTAATTGTTTTAACATAGGCGGTAATGGTAACGTTTTTTTCCTGTAGCTCAGTCCATATTTTAAACTTGGATATGTATAATACCTTGTTTCGAAGCTGTGACATTTTCACATATGTGGTAAATTTTCAGGGTACGAATTGAGATGACTTTTTCCGTAAATTAGCATACCCTGAAAATCCTTTCGTGATGCGACTCCTTGTGGTAACAACTCACCTTTTTTAACACAATAAGTTCTTTGAAAATTTAATACTTTAAACACATCTGATAGCTCAATAGTTTTTACACATTTGTTCAATGTTCCTCTACTTTCCTTATCATCACAAATGGTTTGTAAAAAATAGAAACATGTCCAATATCACTACACAGAGAATTTTTGTTTACACGTGACTTTTTAGTTCCTCATTTCAAGGCGCATTAGGGATCTTTACCCATATTGAAATCCATAGTTCTGATTTTTCCAAATATTTTTATGTGATCTTCATTGATATGACATTTTGAATAAATCTGGGTATTTTTGTCCATTTCTAAATAGATATAGGAAGATGTGGTGTGAGTGCCAATGAGACAACTCTCCATACAAATAACAATTTAAGAAGTAAACCATTATAGGTTAAAGTACGGCCTTCAACACGGAGCCTTGGCTCACACCGAACAACAAGCTATAAAGGGCCCCAAAATTACTATTGTAAAACCATTCAAACGGGAAAACCAACGGTCTGATCTATATAAACAAAACGAGAAACGAGAAACACGTATATATTACATAAACAAACGACAACTACTGTACATCAGATTCCTGACTTAGGACAGGTGCAAACATTTGCAGCGGGATTAAACGTTTTAATGGATCCAAACCTTCTCCCTTTTTCTGAAACAATAGCATAACATCACAACAAAGAAAAACATACGATAAAATATCAATTGGCAGACTTAACTCAATCAAAAAACGTATGATTAAACAATGAACGAATAAATTTGATCTGCGATATCTGAATACAAATGCACAGTTAATTAAATATTAGAGACAAACATTCATGACCAAAAAGCCGTTTTTGCACTATACGGCAAAGACACTTTTATCGCTATATCTATTTATTTTGAATACAATGTGTATGTATAATTAATTTCTTCCAGTATACCTTCACTACTCAATACATGGACAAAACATCTGATGATAACCTTAAATTACAATACACAGACCCTGTTAAAGCATTCCAGTACATTTTCTGGTGCCTAAAAGTGCATTTTGACTGAGAAATTATGCAAAAATGTAGATTTCATTAAAAAAAAACACCTAAATAATTAATTATTTTTACCAGTGGAAATCTGGTATTTTATACTGTAGAAAACATCTAAACTACTGTAAATGTCAATTTTATCATATAATTGGAGTGCAATGAAGTGCAAATTTTCAAAACTTGTCCTTTCACATAATTCTATTTGAAATTTTACATGTATTACAGTGAAAACCTTTTATCAGTGAGAAATCCACATGAGGTTTTAAATGAAATATTGTGACATCACACGTATTATGGCGTTAATAAATAAGGACAGATCAAAATAAAGCTAATGATAGTTTGCAGTGATACTTGAGGAATAGTTGCCGCAAGGTTTAACTCGAAATATGGAGTCGAAAAGATCAGTTACTAAGCATTTTTATATAATACCAAGACCAAATCAATAGTTTTCATATAAGCATATTTTTAAGATACCGATTGTTATTTCATTGCATAAATACCATAAATAAACAATTTAGAGCTTGCCTAATGAAACAAAATGCTAACCAGTTACTCAGAACATTTTAAAACCTCTAGTTTGCCGTCTCAGGTTAAAAAGTAATGATATGTCTGGAGCTGAAATAAGACAAAAAAAAAAAAATTCTCAGACTGTGTTATCATTTGATTTAAATACATAGGTATTATTGAGAGAGAAAATATCAAATTCATGAAAGTTTTATCACAAAGAAAGAAAAATGCTTCTCCCTTGTGACTTATCAACCTTCATTAAAACCTATTATATTAGGTGGCAATGAGTAATAGCTTAATAGTTGAATAGGTGCAGGACTTTTGTTTTCGAAAGGTTTGACCCTCCTCCTTTTTCACTGAAAAAAGACAATATCTTGTGATTAGCTAGTGTGCATTAACATATAATTATTCATGATGTTCTTAATACACGTGTGTCTATTTATTTGCATATAGTTTCTAATGACCATTGGTCAAATTATTGGATAAAAGCACATGTGATGATGTATCTCACTTTAATAGTATGAAGTGTGTTATTTCCCTTGATTATCAGCTATTCCTGTAGACTTGAATGATGATTACATAACAAAGACTCTATTGTGTCATGTTTACTTACATATAGAATAACCATACATTGTCTCGAAATATCAATGTTATTTGTACAAGGCTTAGAAACAGGTAGAAAACGAGGCTGTGCCGAGAATTTCTACCTGTTTCGAGCCGAGTACAAATAACAGATTGATATTTCGAGACAATGTATGGTTATTCTTTATATACTGCAACTCTTATAACTGTTCAAAATGAAGTCTTTAGGGTAAAAACCGTCATTCTTTAATTGTAAGCGGACTACGTAAAATTGCCGCAAACCTGTATGTTTTATTGACGTCATAAATAAAACTCTATGGAAAAACATTGTCAACGTCATAAACAAGGTGACATACGGTCAGTGACTGTATATCACATATGAATATACGGTCAATGCAATTTGACTGCTCAAATAGCACAGCTGCAGTATATAATTCAATAATATTATAATGTTTTTATAAGTTAGTTCATGCCTTCTTTTTTCATTTAATAATAAGTTCTTTCCGGATCTCTCGGGTTAAACAAAGATATGATAATGCCTAAAAGAAGTGTTCAGCCCCGTGCCAGTAATGCATTTTAAAAGCGAAGATTTCATTCAATTTTTGCTGATCTTTTTCGATAATGTTTATCTAAAACCAGCTGGGATAACTAGGTATAAATACAAAAAACTCCTTACCATCATTTAAACAATTTTCTCTGGTGAACCAGGTGCAATCATGTATATATCAGTCTGAAAACTTCTGGTAATCTGAATTAAGTCAATATCTTTAATTGTTTTTACAAAGGCGGTAATGGTAACGTTTTAACCTGTAGCTCAGTCTATATTGTAAACTTGGATATGTTTGATAGCTCGTTTCGAAGCTTTGACCTTTTCACATATGTGGTTAAATTTTCGGGGTACGAAGTGAGATTACTTTTTCCGTAAATTAGCATACCCCGAACACACTTTCGTGATGCAGCTCCTTGTGGAAAAAAAATCCCTTTTTTTAACACAATAAGTTCTTTGAAAATTTAATACTTTGAACACATTTAATAGCTCCATAGTTTTTACACTATATATGTTCCTCCTCTTTCCTAATCACCACAAATGGTTAAGCTCAGTCATTTGTAAAAAATAGAAACATGTCCAATATCACTACACAGAGATTTTTTTGTTTACACGTGACTTTTGAGTTCCTCATTTCAGGGCCTACTAGGGATCTTGACCCATTTACTATACATCTTCGTAGACTTAATTTAATAATTACCCAAGCTCAGATTTCTTCTTATGGTAGCTATGGCACGGGTCCCAACTTAGTCATTTTGATGTATATATATTCCAATGGGTGTCCTTTTCATACATCGCTTCATTAATTGGTTCCCCATTAACATTGCAAACGGGCTTTGACAGTGTGTTCAATTGAAATATTGTAACAGGAACTTATTTTAGCTATATATTTATTTATTCATCCTTGAAGGCTACTGATTATAACAGAAGTAAGAAAGTAGTTGGAAACAGACATAGGACAAGACACCTTATTGAGGTATGTATATAAATGTAAAACCTTTTGTGGATAGTTGTCTCGTTTACAATCATACCACATCTCCTTATTTTTAAATGTACCGAATATTCATGGAAACTTCTAAACGCAAGCATGGCAAATGTGTATTACAACTGCAGAGTAAGCCTTTAACATATTTAAAACATGTACCATAGCAATAAGTTCGAAAACAATATTTCCGAAACTCCTTTTCATTTACGAGTTTGTAGGTTAAGAATACATGGAATAGTGCATTTTGTTTCTATTAAAATATGTCTTTGCAGGAACTAGCGAATGCCAAAAAAAATAATGTTCGACTGACAATGATTGGTATAATTTAAGATGCAATCAACCGTAAACGTTTGTTTAAAGGATAGTTGGTTAATGCATATGCAGGGCATATAACTCGTTTTTGTCGTTACAATATTTGTAATATGTTACATATAAAAAAGAAGATGTGGTATGATTGCCAATGAGACAACTATCCACAAAAGCATGTATATTACAAAAAAAGTTAAAATGGTATTGAATCGAATGCGCCTTTTGACAATAGATATATCGTCTGTCATATTTGAGGACAATATATTTGAAAACCATATCATAATAGAACAGTTTAAGATCAAATTCCACTTAATTGGAAGTTCACTGACTGTAAGCAAATATTTCATACCGCTTCAATATCTTAAAATAAAAATTAAAAACAAAAGTTGCATTGATGGGTTGCATTTTCTAAAAAATTAATTATAAATTAAGAAGTTATGGTTCGTAAAGAAATCACGGCAAGATACTTCTTCTTGCAAATGTATGTTTTTATTTACAAATGGAACTGTTGTTTAAACACACATTTCCTGAAAATGATTCTACAGTTACCTACATCGTCTTTTGTTTACGGTGTAATAATCGATATATTACCTACATGTAGGTGCAAAACATCATAGAAATACAATGCCAATATTTAAAGAATATATATGTTGAGTTTTTTTTTCCAATCTAAAACGCAACTTTCGAAGATGTATAGCGTAAAAAGAAAATCGTTGACATTAAAATTATTTTATTTGATCGATAAATTAGCAAAGGAAAATCAATCATTGGTATAATGAACTTCAGGTTTAAAGACAAATGCGATAACTTTTTCGTCGTATCCCTGTGCTTTCTATACAAATGTATATTCATTTTAAAAGTTACAATTCAGTTATATTTCAGACAATTAAGGAGATAAATGCACCTTTTCAATCCCCACAAAAAAAGTAAACATGCAGATAATATTTTCTCATATACTACATACATGAAGTATTTAAGAATCGTTTACGAATGTCTATCTATCCTTAGATATAAAAATTCCGCAAGTTAAATAGGATTCTAGTAGTTTTATCCGCCTGTCTTATTCTGGACGTTATATGGTATACCGTAATTCGTCCGTACACGTGTTTGTCCATCCGTAAACATTACAGTGACGGAGAAGTTAAGTGAAAAGTGGACTAGGGCAAACATCCGATAGCAGATTAAAATTTGCTAACATTTTAACAGACGGTTTTTTAAAAACTAATTTTGTGCGTTAACAGAATGCGATCTGTCAAATACTGATATATACATAAGATCTATTGTACTGCTGGCTTATACAGTAGGTACATATTGTAGTTGTTATTGAAAGTTTTAATGCGAGTTCCAAAGTTCAATTTTTGTTAATTATGAAGGTTCAGGATACTAAAAAAAACAAAGGAGACAAAAAACAGCATGCAATTACTTATACATTTTTTGAAAGGTCTGTGACAAATCCTGTTTATGCCTTTATTAATAAAAAGTACAAAAACACTATCCCTCCTTAAAATTTGTATGAAAAATTCACTACTAGCTGTTTTTAATTCTGAAAACATGTATTACTCTAGTGTATATATTTTGGCGGGGATTACATAATCATACTTTTTGTTTTAGATATAAACACCAACATTTTAAACTTTAGAATATTTAATTGTTAGATACAAACCTCAAGTTTAGCGTGAAAATAGAAATGTATGCACATAGGTTCGATTTTAAAAGATTATTTGAAATTAAAAAAGAAAACCTCATTTATTTTCTTATTAGTAAACAAATGATACTCAAACGAAGCCAGTGATGCCTTTTTTTCATCATATGTTGTTTCCATAACCTTGAAGTACTTTTCTTAACATTTTAAGAAAAATCACTCGCTGTGAAACTCGATAGGATGGTGGTGGTTGACATGTTAAATGTAGTTACATAGTCATGACTTAGTTCTTACTACATGTACTAAGTAGTGTGTGTATCCTTATTTGTTTCCTTGTTAGCCATCACACCATGTTTAATCCACCATTTTATTCATAAGGAAATGCCCTTACCGTTTGATGTGTTTGAGTTTTTTTTATTTTGCCATATCGGTAGGGACTTACTATTTAGAATTTTTCGCGGAGATCGGTATCTTTGTGATTTTACTTCTTACTGTGTCAGGAATATGACAGTTGTTTTCCTTGTGTTTGAACTTTTATTTTGCCATTTGATGAGGGAATTTTCGATTTGAATTTTCCTTTTCTGTACGGTATTTTTCTTATTTTTTTTTTGTTACCAAATGCTGAACTTGTTGCTGAACATTCAAAAATTTAAATAACAAATTATAAATTTCATGTGTCCGAGGCGTTTTTCTGGACTTGCATTCAAACTCCCAAAGCGAAGAATGCCAAGGTTGTATAAAAACCACAACGTTGGCAACAGGTCAATAAGTAAAAAAACCAATTAAATATTAGGAATATATTTAATCAATTATTTTTATGATTTTTGTATTTTTATTTTTGTATTTAACTAGATAGGTTATAGACATTATACATAGTATAGTATAGTTGTATCATCTGTTCATCTTTGAAGGTAAACCAAAGCTATTATTAAGAACAAATAACAGGAAACCAATTTGAAGCAAACATAAGCAGAAACCATATTAGGTACGTATCTTACCTCAAAGGTCTAGAAGCAAGCATGGAACATATGTTAAAGACACATGACAATTAAACAGGTATAAAAATAAAATTGAGAATGGAAATGGGGAATGTGCCAAAGAGACAACAACCCGACCATAGAAAAAAAACCAACAGCAGAAGGTCAACAACAGGTCTTCAATGTAGCGAGAAATTCTCACACCCGGAGGCGTCCTTCAACTGGCCCCTAAACAAATATAAACTAGTTCAGTGATAATGAACGCCATACTAATTTCCAAATTGTACACAAGAAACTAAAATACATACCAACATATTTACAGATTGCTATGAACAGCTCAAAAACAGTTTATCCGACACTCTATGATATGTTTGTTTTGTACCTGGAATAGTAATTGTTGCTTGTTTCAAGTAGAATATTTAATTACTTCAAACACGATATGCTACTGCCGACGATTGATATACACACATAAATACCAGGATTGAAATTTTATATTTACGCCAGACGCGCGTTTTGTCTTCAAAAGACCTATTAGTGACGCTCGAATCAAAAAATGTTATCGGTCGAAAAAAAGTACGAAGTTGAAGAGCATTGTGGACCAAAAATTCCGAAAAGTTTTGCCAAATACAGCTTAGGTAATCTTTTGTTTATATACAGTTTGTTTTAATGTACAGGTAAACTAATTGTCATTGCAATTGTTGTAAAATAGTTGTTAAATATTGCTCGCTAATGTATATAATGTATAAATACAATCTACATGGGACTTACATGTAACTTCGTTGTTAAATACATGAATGTGAAAAAAAAACAAAATGTTGGATCTATGTGGTTTTCATCTATATCACATAGAATTTGTAATACAAAAAGCCACCAATACAAATGTATGTGATGCATACATTGGTACACACACGACAATTTAAATTGCACAATCATTTGTAATCAAAATATTGTTGTGCTGATCTGTATGTTGTTTCAATCTTTTTTGAACATGTGTTATCTGTGAACCAAAAAAGTGTCTTTGATCATACAAAGTTTATGCAATTGACAAATGAATAAGCCACTATCTTATAAGTAATTTACAATATGAAAGTCTCGATCTTATACAAAAAACAAGTTTTCTCATTTACATACTGTCATTCAGAGCTAGAAAACATTGGTGTGTTGAACCCAGTTTTGTGGCTAACAAAACCTTGCGCTTTATGGCAATGTTTAATATACAATTAAGATGACAACATTACGTAACGGGAATACAGTACAAATAAATACAAGGACACCCAAGACAGAGAAGTACATATATAAATAACATTATACCACATATTTAATAATCCATCGTATGTCTAATCTGTTTGATATTGCATGTCTTATATATATTACAGTCATGAATTCTACAGATCAAGATTTTACTTATTGGCAAATGCCCGAGGACTATGACATTGCTACTGCATATACAGGGGTATTTCTATAAATTCGTTTTACATACATACCTCCCCCACACGTAAGGAGGAAACAAGCCCCCAAAACGTTTAGATTTTCTTTTTTTTTTACACTTGTAAAATAACTTCCTTAGTTGGATTATGCTTTCGTACATGTGTCAGGACTATTATCATATGAAATGTCACGTACAATCAGAGACAGAAAAAAAGCAACCCGAAAATTATAATCTACCGAATGATCTCAATAAATAATTTGATTCTATTTTTGTGCCAATTTTTTATTTTTAATATAATTAGCCTTTAACTTTTTTTTCAATTTATCTATATGTTTCACATTTGTGAAGCTTCGTTCTTTAACAGTTTAAAATACAGTTTATTTGTAAAGACTAAACAGTGCCTGATATTTGAATGATTTCATGGCATGTAGTTTATATATACGCAATCATTCACCGTCGCCTTAAAATTATAGTTAGAAATTAAACCCGTAAAAAAGTCAATGAAAGGAAATGTATCATCACAATGTCTAACACATGTCGATTTTTTGGCAATGGATTATATATAGAAAAAACAGATTTTGAATATTTTATAAAATTGGCACTTCTGGTTTAGAAAATGTTACTTACTATCGCATATGATAGCTGTATATACACTGCCACTGGTTCCATAAATCAATGGTTTCTATACATTTGGTTTCCTTTAAGGGGAATGATAAGCTACTACCGATGTATTAATGGTCTCAAATGATAGACTTTTAAAAAGTATGCCTTTTAAAAAATATATGGTTTCTATGTATTTTTTCATGAAAAAAGTTCAAAAATGATCCGGCTTACCTAAAGTCACTTCTGGTTAACTTTGTACAATGTCATATATCATCCAACATTTTTCAAAAGACCCTACGGCTTTATAATGACCCAAGTTGAAGTAATAATAAATGAAACTTGTATTAAAACATTTCTTGGGCATTAAGTCCTTTAAATTTCACTAGTTTGTTTTAGACAAAATGTATCATATCTTTATAACAATAAAGCAAACATTTTTCACTAGTTCTTTTACATATATCTTTCAAAGATTCAGATGAATTGCAAACAACAAACAAAAGTTTACATTTAGAACATGACTTTGACTTTTAACCGTGAACTCGTTTTCTAAGTAAAGACCAATAAAGGGCCTCAAGCTTTTTACGGCTAACTGTTTATGAGCTACAAAAATATAACGACAAATCTATTTTTAAATGTTGATAACTCCTATGAATTTTTAATATACTAGTGCATGTTGTAGTAACATATTGTTAAGATATTAAACACAACGATGCAGATACTAGTCAAACCAGAAACCATCGTCCAGTATATAGTTTCTAGTACCGTAGCAATATGTATACCAATGTTTATAAAAAAATAATTTAACAGAGATACATTGTTTTTATTTGAACCGTATTACTTGTATTATTTACTCCTCATTCTATTGATAGTGATTTATTATTCTGTTTAATGTATTTGCAGTCAATTTCTGGCGTTTTTGCTGCCACCAGATGTCCAGAAATATTACCACTACCTATACAGATGTCAGATTGGTTAAATTTTCTTTCTACTGTTAACTTGACGCTTTCCAGTAATGACAGTATCAATTTTATTATTGATTTTAGTAAAGTAGATTTTTCGGGGGCAAACCAATCATTTCTGCCAGAAAATATAACTACTCTTGTACACATTAGTAACAAGTATTGCGAATCGATGTTTCAAAGTAATTACCTTGTAAATGCTTACATAGGAATGTCTATTTTTTTCTGTATGCTAATACTTTTTGGTAACATCTTGGTTTTAGTCCTCCCTTACATTTCGAAATCATTTAGTTCACCAATATTTAAAACACTGTTAAGTTTTTCTATTATATCGTTGATTCATGGTATAGACCTGTTATTTTACAGCTTAGCGCAATGTTCACTCGTGTTCACATTTGAATTAGATTCAGCATTCCAGTGTATGCTTATGAACTGTGGTAGGTGTTGTATTGTAAATGTTAGGAGCTTACATCTATGTCTTCTAGCTTGCCAACGTATTTATATGTCTCTATTTCCACTCAAAGCACGTGTGTATCATACAAAGACAAATGTTTGTCGCATCATTTTTTGTATTTACTTTACATGTGTTCTAATTGAATTTAGTATGGGTTTTCAAGGTTTAAGAAATTGCGCTGTCAATAAGTCTATTCCTGATTGGTCAACTATTTTCAAAACAAATGCAGATTTTATTGTTCTCAACCTTTTTGTAGTTGCTTTATTATCAGCAGGAATGTTATTAGGGATACTTCAGAAGTATACCTCGCCAAGACTTACTCTGTCTGTCACACAACGATCACAATCTCGCATTGCTTCTATAGTTATAGTTTTGTATCTCAGTTTTTATTGTCCACTTAAAATTGTAGTTCTTGTTCTACAGTTCACATGTGTAGATCCGACGTATGTAGGACAAATTTCCTTAACTGTTTCTCTGGCAAAATTTCTTCTCAATGCGTTAAATCCATTGATTTTGTGTTTGAGGGTTCCAGAAGCAAAAAGGGCTTTGAAGGACAAATGCTGTGGATGCATCGGCAATCAAACTACAAATCAGAAGTAGATGTGCGTTTTTTTCTTGCACAGGGACTACAATTTTATTAAATACATTTCACCATAAAAAGATTTTGTTTTGTAAAATTAGTATTTTTGTAGAATAGTTCTGTAAACTAATATGTATGTATACTCTGAAAAAAGATAATTTCTTTTTATTTATTCACGATTTAAAAAAAAATGCATTGATTAGATGCAGAGATCGTGTTTTGGTTCATTGAACAAATATTTCAGAGTTTTAAGTCTTGAATGTCCCCTTACATTTTCCCGCCATAATTTTTTTCTGCACAAAGAAAACAATAAATGAAATGTTCAAAAGGCAAATTGAAGAACAAGTTGACAACACACATTTGTAAATGTTACCAATTTGTAAAATAATCCTTTGACACAAAAACATTGTCTTGAAAAATAAATCTCAAGAATGTAATTTCGAACTGCACAATTTGTATTCATTAGAAAAAGGCAATCAATGTATATGCTCTTTTTTATACATGTTATAAGAGGTGTGAAAATTATTTTTTGGCAAAATTTTCTGTTCTGATCACAGAACTCTCAGTCTCTATTTTATATTAATTGTGTGTTTTTAAGGGTTATATTTAAGTTATACTGCATCTTACAGAATTCAAACAATGTATGCATCTTGATAAATATTGACCGATACACTAATTGGAGTTGCCGTGTAGGAAAAAACTTATTAATTGCAATATGTAATTCAAGTAAGCATTCTGATGTCCATCGAAATCCGAGAACCAATTTCAAAATTCATGAGAAGGTAATTTCAAATCACGCCATCTGGCCTTGATATTGTATTGGTTTGTTTTTGTTGCTCTCACATATCACACAATTATCTTTTTGCGTAAACACCAAGGGTAAAATATTTTTGAGTAATGTTTCAAACTTATCAAACCAATAACTAAAACATGTATATTGGTCGTAATTATATTTATAGTTTGAAAGTAAGACTATTGGCCGGTTAATTTGTCAACACACACGTTTTGAAACACATTTAAAAAAGAAGACGTTAAACTACAGCAGCAAGTATTTCATTTTGCGAACGAAAATTATAAAGACAAGAATCAATGATAGTAAATAAGTGATTGTATTATCTCCCTTCTGTGTTTAAAACATTGCATGCAATAGAATAATCATTTATTTGACATTCCCAGGTTCGCTAACGTCAAGTTGAAATTTGAATTTGATTATATAGTACCTTAAATGCGTTTAGGATATTTTTTTTTAACCAAATCAGTCAACTATAGTTTACAGCAGTATGTTTTTTGTATTGTTGTTTTTTTTTTTTCATTTTGGCTGTGTATGCTTGTTCAATAGAGAGTTTATATGCCTAGTCCATTCGACATTTTTACCTTTGCGACTGTTTGTAATTCTCGCACATTGTTGACATTATAATGGAATTTTATTCGGCTGTCATACGAGCGAGAGGTTTAGTTAGCCATACAATCAGGTTTAATACTCCATTTTTTACACAGGGAAATAAACTCATGATTGAAATTTATAATTACGCCAGACGCGCGTTTCGTCCACAAAAGACTCGTCAGTGACGCTCGAATAAAAAAAAAGGAAATGAATATATCAAGACAGGAATATAATATGACAGTTGTTTCCATTCATTTGAAGTGTTTGAACTATTGTTCTTGCCATTTGATAAGGGAATTACCCTTTGCGTGTAAGGTATGACATATGTATATGTAAATGAGTGTAAACTTGTAATTCATGAGTGTTATATTTGTGTTGTATGATAATTATTAAAATATAGTCTGGATTAAAAATATTTCATATTTTTGTTAGTGTATTTTTCCAACGGAATGAACAGAAGATTACTAAAAGTGTTGTCCAATTTTTTTCTCACATTGTAATACATTTGACGTTCATACAAAACGTATCATACAAAGAAAACGCACTACAGTAAAACGGCATCAACCAACTAACAAAAAACTACACATACTCACATGTAACTCATTGGTGAAAACCTGTTTTTTTTTTAAAAACGTTTTATAGCTGTCAAAGTTTGTTAAAGCTTTCGCTTTGAAAACAATGTTGGAACCCGTCCTTGATACAGCGCTTACACATGTCTAAGCACACACAGCATGACCTGGTATGTATAGAAAAAAATGAAAGAAGTTATCATCATCTGGGTTTTAATAATTGGGATGTGACAAGGTACATCAACAAAGTAGGCATCTCCTTCTAAGCATTATCTTACTTAACTTTTTAATTGAAATCTGAACATGAAATTAATGTTTTCAATTGTTGTGTCGCCTCCGACTAAGGTCGCATTTTGCGATACTTGGGTATACTATCTGGCGGCGGCGGCCATTGAGGCGTAAACTACGGGTATTAAGCGTTATATTCCATAATATCTGATTGCTTCATATCTTGAATTCAGATACCTTTTGATACGAAGTTTCTGTCTGCCATATGACCATTGTCCTTTACCTCATTGTCATAGTTCAGCAAGTTGTTTTGTCATGTGAATTTCTCACTTATTGTTAGAAATAAAATAATTATATTGGGTATATAGGTTTCCTTACAATGTCTACATGTCCGCCATACAGGATTTATCTGACTTCTACCTCATTTCATGCAGCAGTGATCAAGGTTTAATTTGCATGATTATATTCGATAATCAAATACTTTAAGCAATAACTTAACCTTAATGCTCTCCGCGCCAGAAGTTGCATACGACCTCTCTTAAGCAAAATGTCAACTATAAGTGGTGTATAGAATGGTTGTAATGGTTACAAGTCAGTCTGGCTGGTTTTATCTGAACATTTTTTTACCTTAACCTTTTTTTCATGATTTATTGGTCAATTAATTTTTTATGGGACTTTTTTCAAGTACTACACACAATACGTCAACTATAATTGGTGTATGGAATGATTTAAGGTGTATATGTCTGTCTGAAAGGTATCATCTGACCTTGACCTCATTTTCATGGTTTATTGTTCAATGTTCAGTTTCTGTTTTTTTTACTGTTTTTCAAATACCTCTGATAACAACTCAGCTTTATTTGGTTGATGGAATAACTATAAGGTGAACATGTCTGTGCGGCAAGTATAATATGACCGTGATCCAATTTTGATGGTTCACTGTCAAGTTTTGTGTTTTCGGTGTGTTTTTCAATTACAATATTAGACAATAAACCAACTATAGGTGGTGTTTTAAAAAAATGTAAGATGTATATGTCTGTCTGACAGGATTTATCTGACCTTGACTTCAGACGAATAGATCTTTGAAATTGTTTAGTTTATGTGATACTTTTAGTAAATCCTTTAGGGTACGACCATTTGATATTCTGAGGGGACCAGGAGGATTTTTTTTGATCGGTTATTCATTTTTGTAAACTAAGAGGACAGATTATTCATTTTCTGAACTATTGAAGCAATATTTTTCATTTTCATTAAAGCAAGGGACTGATTAGTCATTTTCACAACTATGTTTATGATATTCGAAAACATACAATTTTTCAATGATTTGTTTATTATAAATAATACATATATGGTAAAGTCATTATGTATCATTTATTCAGAATTAATCATCATACTATTCAGAAATGAATCTTTTATATTCCCAACTGCATACATACATAGTATTACAGTATAATTGTAACTAGACTGATTTAAAATATTTGCAAATATATATTGCCGAGCTGAGGGTTTGCTTTGAACGGTACGGAACCGAAAAAATCCGGAATATAAAAAAAAGCCGACCACCTCCTAAAATCGAAAGGTGGTCAGCTTTCAAAAGAAGGTGGTCGGCATACCCGGCTTAAACGCCGAATGGAAAACACTACTTTCTTAATCTGAAAATGCAATTTTTGTTTTATCAATTTTTTGACAATATTTTGGTCTCAAAGAAAAATATATAAATTCAGTGTAAGACTTTAGTTTCTAGGGACAACATCAAAAGACCAATGTGCATGATAAAGCAAAAATGGAATTCACATTGTTAAGGCTGTGGCTGATGTTTGTTTTTTTTAAACACATGATAAAGTCATAACAAAATTACTAGATTACAAAAGGAATGCAACACTAACAGAATGCAGAAGGGTAATCAATGAACAAAAGACAAATAGATAAGAAACATTGATCCCGAAAAATCAGGGCTACGTCTGAGGAAAAACAGAACTTGCTTCTTGCAAGGTACTCGCCGTGAACACCGTAATTTGATATGGAGACAAGCGTTTAGTTTTGAACTTCCTACCTGAGGCATTTGCTTTAATGTAGATACGGCCCTGCATGTTAAAATAAAAGTGAGGTAAGGTTTCCTGAGACAATATACCTAAAGTTAAATGAAACCAATTTTCAGATATTTCAAGTATATTTAAATAATATTTATACTTTCATTATTAAAAAAATTGGGAAGTGTTTCCCGATTTTTTTGGGGAAAAAATGAATTTATGAAGAATCTGGTGCCATCTCATACTTTCGATTAGACCTGTTGAGTTATTTATTTTCAATACATTGCAAGTCAGGTAATTTATTTTCAAACTACCACAGAACAAACCATTTACTTTTGTGATTATCAAGGCTGAGTTATTTATTTTCAAAATCCTCCTGCCCCCTCTCCTCCCCGAAAATCAAATGGTCGTCCCCTTATCTTTAAGACTTTCAAAATAAAATCAATCGATCGTCAGTAAAACAGACGACACACACGTGTGAACCTTACTATGTTGATTGAAAGAAAAACAAAACAACTTTTTTGTTTTAAAATGATAGCACAATACATGTCGACGTATCGAACATGTCCGTGCTACGTTTTCACGTCATAATGTAAAAAAACCCATTCAAATTCGTACAATTTTAAGAGTTTGTCGTGTTGTGTTTCATAAAAAAAAAATTACAAACGTTGATACAAATATCTTGTGATGTAAAAAAAATCATTGATTCAAACATAAAATTCTATTAAACTGACATTATATGAAAAAAACACATAGCTGAAAGGTTGAAATCAGAAGAAGCCCAGGTTGTTAATTTTTTTTCCGCAGGGTACCATTCTGCTCTATCATCCTGTCGGCTATGCTTTACTGTTAAATTTGAAATTGGTGTCACATACACATTATTGATCTTAGAAAAACAAGAAAAGTGAGGCATGATATATTTATTATTTTGGCAGTGTATGGAGACACTCTGAGGACATAACGTAAAACTTGATCCTTTAAATTATTAATTTTTTATTGGTCCGCATGCAAGGGTGACAATAAAGATAATGTCACCCGCTGAGCCATGGGATAGAGTAAATAATCTCCCTCGTATTAACCAATTAAGTTCTGGCATTTTATTGTAAAGTGTAATAATATCAAGATTATTGATGTCTTGATTGACAACATATTTGTTTCCCCTGGAGGACGTGTTTACAACAAACAGCCGGCATTTCCGTGGAAACCCACCGTGCTCCTCTACTTGCCGACTTGTTGGCATCTATCCCATCGAGCCTGAAATAAAGGATACAACAGATACCTCATTTTGACAATGAGGGTCGGTTAAGAACCAAACTTAATGACAAAAAAGATGACATCAGCTTCCCAATTTCAATTATCCATTTCTATGTAGTAACATCACGAGTTGATTGATCTTTTTGAAATATCTTTTTTAGAGATGAAACGGACATGGTATAATCGTTGTTTACAAAAACCGTTTTTCTTTCCCAAAAGAATGACCTACAGAATAAGACTGATCAATGCGTGTTTACTCACATGAACAATATGACAGGTGCCATATGTGGAGCAGGATTTGCTTTGACTTGCGGAGAACCTGAGATCACACACTAGTTTTCTATGTTGTGATTGATATATTGATGTATGTCGTTTTTTTTTTGGCATGGTTATATGTCTGTTTATTTTCGGCTTATGAATTTAAATGTCCCTTTGGTATCTTTCACCTCTCTGAAACAGAGTTTAGCACATCCATGTACCAAATGAATTGTTTTCCAAAATGTTCGTCTATATGACCAACATGTGTAAATGTTGTTTCGATTTAGATGTGGATTGTTTTCATGTTATCCTTAAAATGTATACGCAATCGTATTATTACTTAATATTGATTCAAACTATCTGTATGTTCTGATGTTCAGCTATCACGAGAAAATAATCAATTGAATTGGATTTAAGATACATTTACAGACTAGGTATATTAGGGTGTTAGGATATTTTGAGTATTTAATCTATGGGAGATTGCGAATTCTGTATAAACAAGCCGCTATGTTGTTAAATTTTTTCTACAGTGCCATGACAAATAAGTGCGTTTTAAAGTTAGCTTGAATAAATGTATAGATACGTATCGAAAGATAAATTCACCGAAAAACGCTGGAGAAAAACACAGCGAGCTTTTAAAAGATTCATGAAAAAGGTGAAACGAGATCAATGTATTCTAAAAAAAAAATAACAGGTAAAGCCAAGAAAAAAAAGCAGAAAAAAACACGCTTATGAAGATTAATTGTCGAGGTTCTTGTTAGTTATGACGCTATACTAGACGTAGATTGTACGTATTTTACATTTCAAAAACATCAGCATATAATCCTCAATTGAAGACTCAAACACCTTCTAGATAGGGATTGGTGAACCGCCAAGTGACATTGCAATTAGTGTTGCAAGGCTTTGGTGAGTAAAGGTGTAAGAACGTCAGATAGTGTAACTAAGTAATTTTTGACAAATACAAGCCAAGGTTAAGTACTAATGACTGGTATGAATTTCACAAAGGACGAATTGCTTCCCGCAAATGTGGTACTAAACATGCCAACAAATAAGCACATGATAAACGTTTTTTTTTTTTTTTTTAGTTTTTGACTAAAGATATTCTACATATAAGGTTTATTATTCAAAGCAAATGGTGTTCGTTTGTGCTGCATAAAGATGTCTGTTGCCACCACTTCTCAAATTGAAACCAACAAAATTAACTTTCATGTATTTGAACGCTAATACACGTAGGCCCGGTACCAATTTGTATACATTTTTAACACAAAATGATTCCATTTGTAAATCAATGACTGGTTTTATACAAAAAATAAAATCATTTTGTCCAAGCGAAGTTTGATCAGTTGGGAAAATACCTCGTTTTTTTCAGGGGAAAATAGTAACTTGCAACGTTATCACTGAATGGATCTCTCATCACCGGGTCAATGACGGTTATTGGAAAATTGCCTGTGTAAATGTGTTTGTTTATTTATGTAAGGCAGTTGTAATTTACACAAGACAAATAAAACAACAAAATAATCTTTTATTCAAGTTTTTATTTCCTAATCCTTATCTATTGCAATGCCTTGTAATAGCAAAATGCAAGATTTCAAAATAATAATTTTATGCTTTTAACGCAAAGTGCACAATTATTCCCCTATCTGCTGGACTATCAGTCCCAAGATAATAAGTGCTGATTGGTAGAAACTTTTGGATTTCAAATTATTTTCTGACTCTTTGATTGTATAAAAATGATATAGAAATGAACATCAAAATCCCCCACAACACTTTTCCCTAAAACGTTGAGTGACATTATAAGAATTGATATTAAGGCTCTATATGAAAACATTTATTTGTCTGCTGGTAATAGTTTAATATTTGAAAATGATCGCAAATAAATAAAAAGATTTTCTGTTATATAAATTTTCCTTTTCATGTTAACGGCAGTCCCTTTCAAATAATCGATAAAGTACCCATTTTTTGTATCCAATGTAGTTGACAATAAAAAAAAAATCTACGAATCGTATTCGTGTTCCTATAAAGTTATAAATTTGAGAATGAAAATAGGGAATAATCTTTTATATAAAGATAGAAGAGACAACAACCCGACAACAAATTTGATTGTATAAATTCAGAAACTTTTTCGTGCATTTTGTTTTTCGAAGGACAAATTTCATCAAACACATCAAAAGAATGAATAAAAACGGTCATATTCCTGACTTGGTACAGGCATTTTCTTATGTGGAAAAGGGTGGATTGAAACTAGTTTTATGGCTAGCTAAAACTTTCATTTGTATGATAGTCACATTAATTTAAATGTCATCTTGCTTACAAAAAATGAAATAACGAAAAATGACTAGTATTTCATACAAAATCGATTTCAAACCTCAGAAAAAAAAAATTAAACACATCTGAACGACTAAAGATATAGGTTCGATAACAACGTGTTGTTAAAACTCGCCAGTCGATGAAAACCCCATGGCATAAAGAATGGAAAAACGAATATAGGTGAAACATTATTATAATTAACACGAGTTCAAACTTAACAAAAATTATGCTTCTAAATAGAAACGAAAGATCCAGTTTCTCATGTGACACCTGTCATTCTTCTGCATTTCACTCAGAAATGTTCAGTATTAGTTGTCTAGAATAAGCATTAATATTTTGCACGAAATAGTGCCAATCCTTTTATGTTATATGAAAATAAAATAAAAACAATTAACTTAACTCCCTGGGAAATTTCATCGGGGTAAGTCTATATAAATTGACAAAAGCAAACACTAGTAGGCAACTTCACAAGTTAAAAAACAACTGATCTAGTTTAGACATAGTTACTAGTAATCCGATTTAGAAGGATTAAAACACGCTAAATGTTATAATATGATCACAGTATACGGATTTGATAAGCTGTGGTTTATTCCTTATACAAAACAAAACTTGCTTCAACAGAGAGAAGAGAAAAAACGACTACATATGTTGTACAGTCCTTTACATGAATAAGACAGGCACTTTCTATGAATTGTTGTTGTTTAAAATAACTTGAATAATTAGCATCATGCGTTTGTAGTGTGAAATCCAAAGATAACAGTAAACTTCAACTGATTTTCATAGTTCGTTTTTATGTTGTACGGTTAAACCACTGTCCCAGGTTAGGGGAGGGTTCGAATCCCGATAATATGTTTAACCCCGCCACTTTCTGTATGTATGTGCCTGTCCCAAGTCAGGAATCTGTAATTCAGTGGTTGTCGTTTGTTATCTGTTACGTATTTGTGTTTTCGTTAATTTTTTGTACATAAATTAGACCGTACCTTTTCGCGTATGAATTGTTTTACATTGTCATTTCGGGGGCTAGTATAGCTGCCTATGCAGTATGTGCTTTGCTCATTGTTGAAGACTGTACGACGACCTCTAGTTGTTAATTTTTGTGTCATTTTTTCTCTTTTGGAGAGCTGCTCATTTGAAATGTTACTACATCTTCTTTTTTATATATGATATATCAACTAATTCTATTAAATATGTGTTATTTTAGTTTTATTGAATTGATCGCATGGAAAGAGATGCATGAATTGTGGGATAAAAATCAACTGTTGACGCAAAGGGCTGACACTTATTGGATTACATTCGATTCCCAAAGTTCTTGTTTGTTACTTTGATTTGTCTCTTTTTAATTGTTTGAAGATACTCGACAATCGGTGAATGTCTATTGTTTTTCTTAAATGATAGGCAATTATGACGAAACAATACACACGGATTAAATTTTCTTTATATAAACCATCTTTTGATTGTTACCTTATAGTAAGACTAACTATTTATCATACTAACTTGTTTTTTGGTTTGTTCTAGAAAAGTATTATTTTTCAAGGTCTAATTGAAGCTTATGATAGCAAGTGTCATCTTCAGTATAATCAAAAGGTGCGAAATAGGATAACATGATAATTTTATAATTGTTGCTATGTTGTATCTTTGGTAACAATGACAAAATTTCAATCCCTGAGTATATGGAGGCAATGCTGTACCTTCTTATCCAAACTTCTAGGTGTTTTCTATCGTTCCTAATGCTTGTATCAAGTGAAGAATATGACAGTTGCTAAGATTTTCGTCAAAACATCCGTTAGTTTGCCAAAGGAAAACAAATTGACCTCATAGCGACTTACTACTTACTTCTTGCTTCTACCACACTTTAAAAAACGTTAAATACTAGCATGTAGAAGACATCATTTCCATTTATTTTCTTTTACTACGTTCAATTTTTTGCTTGAATTGTTCACTTTCCTTTAGTAAATGAAAATATTTTTAAAGAGTTTATCTTCTCAATTTATTTTGAACTTTTTCGCATTATATTCTATTATGGCAAATCCATTTTAACCATATCAAGACTACATTGACAAGTAACGGTGTTAACTTCATCATTGATTGATTTATGTTTCAAGTCGCACACAATTGTCAAATAAATATAGAAAATGTTGTCATTAATTAATATTTGATTAATGTGTTGATTGACATGAATAATTATTTATACATGTAATGGGTTGAATTCTGTTCATTTTCTGCATTATTTAGTGTTTAAAAATAAAATTATTAAATTATTTTGTTATGACATCAAGTTAATGTTGACCTCTAGGACAAAGCGTATGATTGTAGAATGGAAAGATATACACTTCTTGTGTCTGTATCTTTCAATTATTCCAAAGATGTAACACTTTTTTAAGACTATCGATTGTGGTTAAGTTAACGAACTGCTTAAATCCATGAACACATTGATTATTTGGACTGATAGCAGCCACGGGTAAAGAACGCTTTTTTATGTAAAACATTATTAAATCCAAAGATAGTATATTACACGCTCTAGGAGTTATACCTTTTTGAACCGAGCAAAGCGTTTATGGAGACTTGCAGATCAATTACTTAGTAGATTTGCTTTTCTGTAAAATATAAAAAGTGCAAGAAATATTTTCTCTAGGCAATTGGTTTGCGATTTTAATTCCTCTTTTAAATTATGAGCTCGAGGTTTACAACCCATGATACACAATTGACAGTTGACGCTGCTTATCAGAATGCATTGCCAGTCCAAATCTCAAGACCTGAAGTATCCTGAGTTTTGTTAATTCTTTAATGTTCCTCCGGGCACATATTGTTTTAAATATATTAAACACAAATGTCTAGATCTTTGTGATTAATGCTTATCAAATTTGTAGTTTGTCTTGCCATGCGACTGTTTTTATACATCTTTTAGAGTCTTGCAAAATGCAAACCTAACGGATGGCGTGCTCCACTATAAGCGATGTATCTTTGATGAAAAACTCAGTGTAGTCTGATAGTACAATCATCATATGTAGTAGCGAATGAACAGACGAAATTGTAACATGTTTAATGTTGGGTTCACAGGTTCATGATATGTTACTGTATCATTCGCGCTATTTCCTTTTTAAAAAGTACAATGGTGTTTTTGACACTCAAGTCATAGTATAATACAATAATTATATGAATATTAACAGAGGACAACATAGGTGCTATACATAAACATTCACTTTATCATAAGAAATTATAATTCACATGTATCTTATCTTTATGTGAAGTTTTGATTGCTGATATATATTTAATTGACGTGTATCTTCTATATTGATGAGATTTATTATTTGTTCGCAAGAAACTTCAATCTACTCTCGTGAAACTTTCATCTACAAAACCTTATTATCCTGTCTGCGAATTCCTTCTGTATTTGATGTAACGTTGTATTTGAAAAATTTAAAAGTATTCAAACGTCATACCAAACCATCGTACTTCATCGAAAAGGACCATCGTGTTTCGGCAGGGACCATATCACTTCAGCGTGACAATTGCACTTCAGCGTCCCCATCGCACCTCCGAGTATTATATCTTTATAAATACATTTTGATTCTTGCAATGCAACTTCTTTCATACTCTAACTTTAATTATGCTTCAAACGCATACTTTTTTTTATATTACTAGACGAAGGGTATCAAGTTTCTTATGTAATGTTCGTTTAAAACTTTTTTTCAAAAGGTAATTTGAGTAATTATACGAACGTTCTTCATTCATTAATTTGTAGACCATTACTTCCCACGTCCAAAGCGCTTATATTTGATGCACACAATCTGATTCCAAACTTTAATGTTTTCTTTCTGTTTGAGCAGTATAATGATACCCGAAAATTAAACATTTTAATTTCAGTTATCGTCTAAATATCAGATAACTATATTTCAAATAGAAATATTTTGTTTTGAAATTTGATAAATCAAACATATTAAAGAATCCAGCAGATGATAAATCGGTTAAAAGATGAAATAAACCTATTTACAGATTTTAAATGTAGGTTGTTTAGTACTATTATCAGACTTTACATTTTTTTAACATGTTTAAACCTCACTCTTTTTTCTCATTACTTATGGTTTGGTGACGAAGGCAGAGAACTTGATTGAAACTATATACTTACTATCATTATCTTGAGCGTCGCAAAAAAATAAATGCAAGCAAAAATGTAAAAACTGTTTTCCAATCGACAATTTCATTTGAAAATACTTTTTTTTATAAATAAACAAAAGTTTTCGTGTTTATTTTCTTTACGCGTTCTACGAAAAATGAATACCCAATTACAAGCAGGATTCTAAATCAGACTTATCCTTCTCATTTCTACCTTTAAATAAATGCAGACGAAATAGATAAGATCTGTTTAATGTATTTACAAGCCCTATCTTTTATGGTGATACCTTTGTAAAGTTGAATGTAGCCTATTTCTTATCTGAGATACATTAAAAGGTCTTGTCGAATTGGTGATCTATTTGTTGCTTAAGTCAAATGATTGCAGACTGTTGTTTATTCCTTTGTTATCAATTAATGTTATGAAGTTACTGTATCTATCTGTTTACGACTTGTACATATATTCTCTTACTTTACCAGTGAAACATTTTTATAATATCTAGTAAAGTAGAAAGCTAGTGTTTGGTAAATACTTGACAATGTTATATGGTTATGTAAATATGGTTACATCGTAAGGTCAAGGAATGTAGATATGAAAGATAGATTTTTAATAAAACTTATTTCATATCTTTATCATGAATGTGAAAATGGAATAAATGTGTCAGATTGGATTAACTTTCAATTTCAAGCACATTATATCGTTTATACAGTAGTATAATAAAAAGTCCAGGACATCTATGCACTGTTGTTTATTGTATGTTCTATTGCAATTGAACAATAAAATTAATCATCGCCATACGATTTATAAAATTATGTTTAATTCATGTATTACATTTTTTAGATGGTTTAAACTTTCAACTAACACATCATTACACTTTTCGGCATACACCATTACATCATACACCCTGTTTCATTACACCATACACGTTACACATTTACATCCTACACTTTTCACATTCTATCTACACCATAAGTAATACCCATAACGCAATATAATTTTAAAGAAAGAGTGCGACTAATTTTGATCACAATTTAAAATTCAGTTCTTATCATTTTTTAACTTTGAAAACCACACTGTATATACACCTTACACAATCACATCATTACACCATTCCTCATACACAATACACCGTATCACCATACACCTTCTACCATTGCAACATTGACCTTCTACCGTTGCAACATTGCACCATATGCCATACACCATACATGTTATTTATTTTGGAAATTTACACCATTCAAGGGCTGTAACCATGTTAAGGTTGTTAAATTGAGTATTGCAGAACACATTGTTCAATACCTTGCATTTAACCTTGAACTCATTAATCTATTAAAACCTGCAATGACTGTTCATTCGGCTTAAATAAAACACTAGAAATTAACAACGAAATACTATTCAAGCAGCGCCTGCATATGCGGTTTTATTCAAAGTCGATAAGATATTCCTTGAAGTAAATACTGATCTGCCTAAAATTAAAAACTGTATGTTTACTCTATAGTTCTTTGGATGTTATATTTGCTATATATCATTATAAAGGAAACACGTGTTGATTATCAATATTTTTCATGAATAGTCCGGTATAGTGTCAATATTTTCAGAGCAAAACCTACTCATACATCTAGTTTACTTTTCAATGGAATTGTTCCTTTAACTAGACTTTGTTAATTAAGTGAGTGTTATTATATCTGCATGCTATACCTGCATGTATATCTGGTATTTCTAATTTACAATAGTACAACCGTCTTCTATAAATCAGCCCAACGGGATTATTTCAAATAGTTATCAAAGGTACCAGGATTATAATTTAGTACGACAGACGCGCGTTTCGTCTACGTAAGACTCATCAGTGACTCTCATATCAAAATATTTATGAAGCCAAACAAGTACAAAATTGAAGAGCATTGAGGATCCAAAATTCCTTAAAGTTGTGCCAAATAATGCGAAGGTAATCTATGACAGGGATAAAAAAATCCTTAGTTTTTAAAAAATTCAAAGTTTTATAAAGAGGAAATTTTTTGACCATATTATTGATATTCATGTCAACACTTCAACACCGAAGTGTTGACTATTGGGCTGGTGATACCCTCGGGGACGAAACGTCTACCAGCAGTGGCCTAAGCCCAGTGGTGTTAATTATGAAATAAATTATCTAACATTTAATAAGATCAGTAGCATGAACTACTATCACACTACATCATAAGCTAATATTATAGATAGTTGTGATTCAGGTCTTCATAAGTAAAAACAATAATCATAAACAAACATTACAAATGCAAGGTAATCACAGTGTACTTTACTCCTAATTTAAACCTTTCTCCTCAAACGTAACTATATCATGTATATAATCATAAGTTATACAATTTCAATGTATTAATGCTGGATACGCTAAACTTGAAAGGTTGATAATAGAAACTGGATTATAATTTTACAGAGTTTTAAATGAATCAACGGCGTAAGTTTTTGAAATTGTTTTGATTTCATTGTTTTACCATGTTCAAGATGGATGCATTTATCATTGTAGACAACATTGAAATTGAAATTGAACTAACAAAGGCTGTAACACAAACATTTTGAATAAACTACATTACTGTGTTTGAAACTAAGATGAAGAGTTGTCTACTCACATTGTCCAAATCGTTGTTAAGAATAACGTTGGCACGCATCAATTTTTATTAATTGAAAATTGCTTGAATCGTCTTGCCATATTTCTAAATTCTCAACGTTTGTTCAATGCCTTTTTTTCGCAATATGTATTCCTTGTGTTTAAGTCAAAACTAGTTATCCATTTGTATATAATCAAACTGGAAAGTGACACACTGTAAACTTATCGATTCTTAATATTCTGTTACAAATATTTGTATAGTTTAACACCTTACTTTACTTAAACGGGGGCCTCGGTGGCCGGGTGGTCAAAATAATTGAACTACTATATGATTAACCAGTTCACACTGATGTTCTGAGTTTGAAATTTTGACCGGGGCAATTGCACTCGTTTCCAACCTTAAGGGACTATACTGGTAAGTTGTTCTATCGAAGATCAGTGGTTTTTCCAAATACACCGGCTTTCTCCCCCAACAAACACTGACCACTACTGAATATCACCATTGTGTTGACATGATGATAAACACAAATCAATAACTCAATCAATCAATACTTTCACTCAAACGTCTATCCATCTTTGAAATATAATCATAATTAGCACTTTGATGATTTAAAAAATGTGAAATCTATTCGTTAAACATGATTTTTTTTGTACATATCATTTGTTTGCCTGTAAACTTTATATACACATGGAAAAAAGTATTGTAACATCAAATTGAAATTCAAATTAAAAAAACACTTTTAATTTTTTTGAGATATAATTTGTTGAATTAGAAGTAGTTATTATCAAATATGATTATTTTAATATCACCTGAGTTTAATACAAAGATATCGACTCGTTAAGTTCTTATCTGCACATGCATCTACTGTACTTGTAAACAACAAAACAGATGTTTTTATCCTCATTGTTTTCAACACTTTAAATAACCAAGTTTATAAAGTTATGTGATTGACACCTTGTAATTGATCATCCACAACTCATAACTGCAGCAAGATGGCAGATAATCAGCATGAGAGAAGTAGGTATGTCGCTGTTGCAATTGCACATATTGTTGTTCATCACATTCCACTATAAATCGTTTTGATAATAAAATTTAGGCAACAAACGATGTTAAAGACCTTCCGAGATCAAGAAGACCCCCTATTATAACATCTGCTAGGGAAAATCAAGCATAATGAAGGTTGGTCAAGAGCAAACCCATTGCAAACAACACAACCCTAAAAAGAGAGTGATGATCATACAGGAGTCTGTAAGCAAGAACTGTTCCAGATCGGCTCATCGCTACTGGTTATTGTGTGATAAGACCATTTTTGGGACCTTTGCCTACGAACAGACACACAGTTGCCAGTATCTAATGTAGTGCAGAGCTCGCCAAAGTTGGAAATTATAATCGTGGAGGAAGATCCATTGTTCCAGTGGAATTAGGTTTATCTTGGTTTATCTTCCTTGGCCTGATCGTAGCCCAGATTTGAGCCATACCGAGCATATATGGGACATTATTGAGCGTAAAGTGCACGAAAGGACACCCAAGTTCAAACACGTCATGAAAAAAACAATAATCTTCGTCCGGAATGGTTGCTGCTACCTTAGCAACAAATTAGGATTCAGAAGACGTTAAGAGGCGGTTATTCGTTTGATTGGAGGCTGCTCACAAAGTACTAATTCTTTGGCGTATAACGATCAACCATGATGTGAATCATCTTAAGATTAATTTTGAAATGTCTGACATTATAAAGTTCGACTACAGTAAAAGTTGTAATATGCAATTTTGTACAAAAAAACACTTCATTTTGTAATAAAAATTTTGGTTAGATAAGATATTTTTTCTCATACTTTTTTTGTTCGTTTCAATGCCAATGTTATCATTAACTTCGTTTCAATATTATTATACAACTATTTTATCATATTTCATCCAAATAAGAGGCTGATGTTTCATGTTTTAAAAATTCAAGGTGTTTCTTCCATACTTTCTTCCTTGTGTATATTTTGAATGTTTAAAACGCTTCCAATTCGAATTATCAACCCAAGTAACTGAAAAAATAGGTCCCAATAACTTTAAATAGTAGAATTTCTATATTTTCTCTTCAAAAGTTACATGTACAAAAAAATATTGCCACTCTGACATAAACGTCGTAGAAATGCATTTAAACCTTTCCAGAAACATGAACATTATCTGGTATCAACTAACCTCTATCTTCAGTAACTTTTCCCAGATCTTATAAAACTTATTCTATCACGAATGTAAACTGAAAATCTGGTAGATTTGACAGTTCCATGTTAAATATTCATTTTGTACTTTTGTACTATGATTTTTATTTTCAATTAATTAGGGAGATGTCAAATCAATAACTGTAACCGTCAAGATGTCAATCAAAACTGGACTGTTTTGTATCTTGTGATGTAATAAGCTAGGTCAATGAGTACAGAATACGATGACAACCACCATTAACGCGCATTTACTACAAACAGTAAACGTTCGTTTATTTTTTACCCAGATAGAAAACGCGCTTTCCACTTTAACGCGGCGGTAACCATAAACGTAAACGCCCGTTTACTCTTTACAAAATTAGAAGACGCGCCATTTTTGCGTTAGCGCGGAGGGTAACGCGAAAGTAAACGCCCATTTTCATTTCATGAAATTTCAGACTTAAAGCAGAGTTAACGCGGTTTTACGCGAAAAACACGCGAGTTAACGAGGCGCTAACCTTTTCCGACGACTACGTGTAATGCTATGTCTGTACTTATGTACATGTTTTACTATCATACATTTTACATAATCATTAACATGTTTGAAATATTTTTAATCGCATATTTTAATATTTAAATCTGATATCGTAAAGATACTTTACTACTTGATTATCAACTGCAATTCTAAATTTCCGAAAAACGAAGTACAGTAAACCACCGCTTGTTTAAAAAGCTTGTCCGTAACTAATTTTCATAGAAGACATACTATACTGCAGAAAAAAATATCATTAAGTGTGAACACTATTAAGAAAACTATTGTTACAACTCACAGTTTGTGAGTGAACGGAAAGTGTTTCTTCTAAATGTTAACGAGCTCTAAGTCTAAAATATGTTTCATGCTAAAATGTAACCTTCAACGATTTCATCTGCATATGATTTGTCAAAACATCTATTGCATTATTATTTAGTTATTTATAATAACTCTTATCATATCAAACACTCACACAATTAACTTAGCTTTAGTTTTCAATGATATATAAACGCCTGGTTTTTTAACATTTGTGATTATCGTAACATTAAAACATTGTTTTCACTAATTTTCTTAACATACTTTGATATTCAAATTGCAACTGTAACCCACATTGACCAATTCTAGTTAGTGATGCTGGCAGTCGCATATATTTTGAATCGAACAGGGCACTTTTGACAGACTTAACAATACCGCAATTAGTTATGATTAATTGGGTTGCTTTTGAGAGGTTTAGCGCTATAAAAATATGTTCAATCCACCATATTTTATGAATAAAATGCTTGTTAAGAATATGACAGTTGTTGTCCATTCATTTGGTGTGTTTGAGCTTTAGATTTGCCATATGATTAGAGACTTTCCGTATTGAATTTTCCACGTAGTTTAGTATTTTTGTGATTTGAATTTTTGTCAGATTTAACAATACTGCAATTAGTTAAGATATGTGTTTTGGTTGCTTTTCATTCATTTTGAAAGACTTCATATCGGACTGATATTTGAACAATATCATTTACTAGGTTTTTAAAAATCTCTATTTTGTCTACTTGATACCTTATTCAAGTTATTATATTAGTTTTTAAGGGAGTGTTTAACAGTTCAAACGTATGCACCTGTCCCAAGTAAGGAATCAGTTGTTTAGTGGTTGACGTTTGTTGATGTGTTTCTCATTTTTATATAGATAAGTTGGTTGTTCTGTTTAAATAGTTTTACAATAGTGATTTTGGGGCGCTTCATAGTTTGCTGTTCAGTTTGAGCCAAAACTCCATGCTGACGGCTGTACTTAGACTTGCTAAGTAATTAACTCATCGAAGATACCAGGACTAAATTTGGTATATACGGCAGACGCGCGTTTCGTCTACAAAAGACTCATCAGTGACGCTCGAATCCAAAAAAGTCAACAGGCCAAATAAAGTACGAAGTTGAAGAGCATTGAGGACCAAAGTTCCTAAAAGTTTTGCCAAATAGAGCTAAGGTAATTTATGCCTGAGGTAGAAATGCCGTAGTATTTCAAAAATTCAATATTTTGTTAACAGTTAATTTATCAATATAACCATATCAATGATAATTCATGTCCGCACTAAAGTGCTGACTACTGGGCTGGTGATACCCTCAGGGAAATAAATCTCCACCAGCAGTGGCATCGACCCAGTGGTAGTAATCAACTCATCAAAGATACCAGGACTAAATTTTGTATATACGGCAGACGCGCGTTTCGTCTACAAAAGACTCATCAGTGACGCTCGAATCCAAAAAAGTTAACAGGCCAAATAAAGTACGAAGTTGAAGAGCATTGAGGACCAAAGTTCCTAAAAGTTTTGCCAAATACAGCTAAGGTAATCTATGTCTGAGGTTTAATTTTTATACATCGTACATATATTTATTTTACAGTATTCAAGTCATTGGTAAAGAATTAGTGTTTTCCCGGGAGGAAAATAGAAGAAAAATGGATAGGGCGAAACCAGAGTTGTATGACATATGTCCCGGCCTTTTAAGGATGAAATTAAACTTAATGTATACATCAGGCCAGACGCAAGTCGAAAACCGAACAATGGCTTTAGATACTGCAATAGAACGGGAGCATGAGATAGTTCATGGAGTTGTTGATTTAATGCGAACTTTGCTCGATAATCCATTACGAAAACATAGGTACATCGCTCGCAATACTAAAAAGCTCGAAAAAAATATCAAAAATAACCCTAAACACTTGAACACATTAGCTGACCTTGCAGACTTGTATAGAAGCAATAATTTGAAAGAAAAAGCTAAGGTAATAGAAGATAGAATAAGTAAAATTTTGCAAAGCAGTGATTCCGATGATATCAAAGAAAAGGCAATTTGTATCGTCGAACAAGGTTATGCTGTACTTTTTGAAGAATTTAAAGAAAACGAACTAGAAGCACAACAAAAGCTAGCGGATTCATTTGAACTTATCAAGGCTGAACAGAGCAGTTCTATTGAAGAAAGAAAAGATTTGATCTGCCTTGCCTTAAAATATACGATAAATGCACAACGGCTTGTGTGTCTTGCGATTAACTGTAAAAGTGACAATAGAGTTGCCGAGGAAAAGAAATCAAGCATTGAAATGTTTCAAAAAGGGATACAGTATCTTAGAAATACATCTTATTCTGTGGAAGATATTTATATATGGACTTACTATTATGCAATGGCTTGCAATAGAATGCCTTACAGTGCAAACGATATAGGTATTCAAGCGGTTTATTTGTTCTGGTCAGTTGTTTCGAATCTACCAAAAGATGACGAAAGATTTTCCATATATAGAGCCCGTGCATACGCCTATATTGGACATAAAATAATTACAAGGAATGAAGCTTTCAATGCTTCTTTGTCAACCAGTTCCTTAACCAGTGATGAAAAATTCCTCGCTCTCCTAAAGTCTCCTCTTTCTGCTTTTGAACTTGCGATCGCTGAGCAACCATACGATGAGGTTATTCTAAATCGTAAAGGTACAAGCTTGTGGTCTTTGTTTAAGTTTGGATATGCTAAAACAGACAACGAAAAACTTGATTATTTGAAACAAGCCGAGGAAACGCTATCATTGTCTATTTCACAGAACCCACGTATGCATTTGCTTGCTTTTTCAACAAGAATGAAGGTCTATACGGACTTATCCACTTTGAAAGTTTTTTCTGAAGACAAAAGGAAAGACTTCTTACACAAGGCCCTACATGACGGAAAACATTCTATTAAAAATAATATGAGCCCTCGCGATGTCTGCACAGTAGCTGAAGTTTGTCAGAAACTTGCTACATTTCCAAACTTTTACAGGTATGGACCTGAAGCCGTTTCATGCAGCGAATACTTAGATGAAGCACTAGGTTATCTAAATCAATGTATAAGCGCGAGAGGACAAACATATTTCACAGCGTTCAAAATTGGCATAATTTATTTTGACATGGCGGAGTATCGTATGGCTACAGAATGGCTGAAAAGAGCATTCATGTTCTCAGATCCAACGCGTGCGTTTGAAAATGTCAAATCATTATGCATGTCAGTACTGAAACTTGGTGATACATCAATCATTCATGCTGAGCTTATCCATGTCTTAACATTTATTGCTAACAGAATGAATTGTTTAGAGTTTCTTAATTATTTAGTACCAAAAGGTCTTTGGAAAGACTATCTTGGAAAGCTTTGTGAATTTATGATATTTTTAGAAACTTTCCACCTTACAACAGATCAAGTTAAAATAGCAGAGTATTTGAAAACCGTTTTAATTAAGAAAGACTTCTTAACAGCACGACGGTTAAGAATATGCCAGTTCCAACCATCAAACAGATACGATTTAAAATATGATTTAGATGCAGCAAACTTGCTTCAAGCAGATATTGGATACGCAGGTGGTTCACAAAATTGTAGAAATGATTATTTCATCATCGTGAGTGAAGTAAATTCTGCTTGGATTCAATGCTTTTTACAGCATCAGCTCGGCATACAAATGATCGATGATGACATCATACTTACAGGTAGTGCTAAAATATACAGCAGTGCAATCTTTTAAAAATATCTAATTTATAAAATTTCAGTAACCTTTAAAATTACTTTGACTACCTGATCTTGAATTGGAACATAGAAACATAATCATTGTGTTTTGTAATTCTCAACGATCCTCGTATTTGTAGCAAAATGATTCATAATCTTTTGATAACAATTACATAAAATCGATCGTAATGCAATATTTTCGAATTAACAAAGAATGAATCACATGCTTTGCGATTTTCTCCAATTTATGAGAATTGATACTCGTCGAATATATTAATGTCAAAAAATAATTGTCGATATTGAGCAAAAGACGATTGTTTGGCAAATGTGATTATGTGAAAGGGTTTAGATATGATGCAATAAATGGTAAAATTCCGATACTTGATATTGGTGATGCTAATACAAATTAATACAACTCGCAGTCTCCATTGATTATAGTGTATTGTTGTGAACTGTCAATGCTTTAATAAACTTTTGGTAAATATTTGTTATTCTTTTCAGGTTGGCCTGGTGCTATTGATTATGATTCATGTTCGTCGTTATTGGAGACAACCATTGAGGGTATCACAGAATGTAGGAAGAGCATACTTGTTTTATCTAAAGACTTTCTGGAGAGAGAATGGTACGTCCTAAAAACAATAATAACACAAACACTGAAGAGAAGATCGGACTTCCTACGAGTAATCCTGCTAGAAAATTGTGATATTCCACCAGAAATAGACAGAGAACGTATATCGTTCTTTGATTTCACACATGACAAGAACATTCCAATAGAAATTCAACATTTGAAGTTGGCTTTACAGGAAATTTGAAATATTTCTAGATACAACAAAGGAAATCTGACAACCATTTTATAGTCTGAAGCGTATTTACATATGTATACTTATATATATATATTCACAAATTAATCTGAAAAATGTATTAGCAGAATTTAAAACAATGTGTATTTATTGTTAAGAAATAACAAAGTTTGTCTAATATTATTTTATTGTTTGACAGGAACGCACGATATTTATGCACGCTAATATGATTTAAAACTGATTAATATGACAATATCACGATGCATAGAAGTAAGATGAATTGGTGTTGGTGTCAATGAGATAACACTCTATCAGAGTATCAATGGGTGAAAAATAAATTATTATAGACATAATGTGTAAAAAGAAAACAATTATACATTGATAAAGTCATAACGTGTAACATTTTATTTGAAGTACGACCTCCAACGATGAGCTTTGGCCCACACCGATTTAGCAAGCTATCAAAGGACTAATCCGGCCTCGTGTAAAAAATACAAACAGAAAACCAAACGAACTAATCTAAACAAAAAAAAGGAGAAACAAGAAACACTTATGAACAACATAAAATGTAACGATAATCAATAAACAACAGTGACCTTGGTAAATTTTGTTTTCTAAAGGCGATCAATTTTTGACGTTTATATGACGTCTTAAAATCAGAAATGTTGTAAAATTCATTGTTATTTCCTAATTGTATGCATTGGCAAAACTTATGTTGAAATTTTAAATATGTTTAGTTCAAATCCGGGCGTTAATTTGATGAGTTTTACGAGCACTTGGTTCTTTGGGACTGCTAGAAACCATGTTTAATCCGATGTGGTAAATGTAGTTAGTCCAGTAGTAGACCTATAATGGTTTACATTTATAAATTGTTATTTGGATGGAGAGTTGTCTCATTGGCACTCACACCATATCTTCCTGTATCTAATTGTGTTTTAATATGCTCGGTCTCTGCAAGTTTCTGTTTGTGAGATCTTGAACTATTCTAACAGAATCAAATATGTTATAACTAGGACATAGAGAGTTGACATAGTATGTGAAACAGTTTTAAACATTTTTCGATTTTTTAGTGTCAGTCCTTTATCATTGCATTTATTTGACATTCGAGTTTTACAAATAGCATAACGTATGCTAGTTATTTGTATATGACAAAAGATGCGTCTGGCCTTTAAAGAGTATAAATCTTATATGGCAGAGGTTAAAATGTGATCAAGGTCCGTACTAGTTGTAAGCATAAGCATTAGAACATATGCATATAACGGATTGTAAAAGGAAGGAGTTTGTTTTTTCTTGTTCAACCCTTATCTGTATGCAGTAAACATTATGTTATACATACAAATAAGAATCCGATTTAACTTGTCTAAAATGTTCACATAGTTTGGTCTTTTTTTCTATTGTTGAGTTTTTTTTCAATAAGACCTATATTTACACGCACATTCATATACATTTGATGTGGTAAATGAAATCAAATTTTTATTGTATTCCGATACAGGTTAGACACATATGAAATTCGTAACACTTTAAAGAAATCTAGATTAATATGCAGTTACGTTTAGTCACATATTATCTGTAAACTGTAATTGAAATGTCAGCAATCATTGTGTCAATATTTTTTACTGATATCCAAATCACAAGATACCTTTGCAAAAGTGAAAGTTAATTGTTGATTATTGGATTCTTAAAAATAATCACAAGTTTTGTTACAAACAAATTTGCAGGAGAATAAACATTTAACATGTTTAATAAGATACTAGAAATAAAACGCCGATCAAAATACTAACTCAATCTTATAAAATAATTTGACAATGCGTTACACTTACAAAAGAATCATTTTTGTAGGCTTAAATCAGATAGAATTAAAAACAGTATTATAAAAGAGGGACGAAAGATACCAAAGGGACAGTGAAACTCATAAATCTAAAACAAACTGACAACGCCATGGCTAAAAATGAAAAAGACAAACAGAAAAACAATAGTACACATGACACAACATAGAAAACTAAAGAATAAACAACACGAACCCCACCAAAAACTAGGGGTGATCTCAGGTGCTCCGGAAGGGTAAGCAGATCCTGCTCCACATGTGGCACCCGTCTTATACTTACTCCCCTAGAATAGCTATATACAGTTATGAGAATAAAACACCATGTTTTTTTTACAGTTCAATCCCATATCTGAGATCAACTCTAGTTTTAAGTGGCGAGGGGGGCGGGGGTCCCAGTGTCGCTCAGTCTTTTATGTTTTTATATTTTACGTTCTACATACTCTGCTCATTCTTTTCATGACGTTGTTGGTTAATTTTGGTCCTTAAATATCCCTCTAGTAGTATCCTTCATCTCATTCTAAATGAAACTTTATTATCGTTTGCCTCTGTCTCTGTCTTCAATATATTGGTATATACATTACAATTGTGAAAGTGAAAGTTAATTTCGGAAAATTCAAGTTTCACAGAAATTGTTTAAAAAGTGATGTAATTACCAGTATACACAAAACGTAGTATACAATGTATATATTGAACCTACAGGAGAGTTATTAATAGGTTTGCTTAAAATGTTATGGGTTTTTGAAATAATAATAAAATAAAAAAATATAAATGTATCATGTATATAGTTTTGTTATGATACTTATATATAAAATTTAAACTGGTCAGAAGAGTTTCAATTGTGAAAACGGATAAAACGGGAAATAGCTGACAAAAAATCTTTGGACTCTTTTTTTAATTCAGTAATGAACATAGTTGATATACGTATTCAACATTTTAAAGACCATTTTACTCTCAACAATAACCACAATAAACCTCTTTCTCGTATCAAACATAAACTAAAAGAACTAGCCAATGCATTTGTTTTTGTCCCGGCCGATAAAGCTGCTAATAATATTATTATTGTTTGACGTACATTTTACATTGAGGTTCTACAAAAAGAAATCACCAATTCACCAAGATTCCAACTGACTCAATTTTCAGAAAACGACATCTGTAACAAACATTAACTTTTAGCTACCGTTTTACAAGCAAAACAAAAAAACAATGAAAGTTCCAACTATGTATTGGCTTCCCAAGCTACACAAAACACCTTACAAATATAGATTTATTTCTTCTTCAAGCCATTGTTCCACTGCTAAATTATCTATTATAATTACCAGTCCACTTGGTACAATCAAAAACCTGATAATAAATTTATCAAATAAGGCCTTTGAAAATAGTAGAATGAATTACTTTTGGAGTGTCAAAAACTCGTTGGAAGTACATGATAAATTGCATGCTTATATTGGTGATTTTGAATCTGTTCAAAGTCAGAATGTGAATATATATGTTCAAACTCTTTTAGGTCATTTTTTAGTAGCAATAGACAAACAAACTATGTCAATTGGACATGCTTTGATACTATATCTGCCATTGAATTTTTACTAGATAACTTTTTTGTTCGCTTTGGAGATTCCGTATATCGTCAGATTAAGGAAATCCCAATGGGAACTAACTGTGCACCACTTATTGCGGACCTGTTTTTGTATTGCTATTTATGACAAAAATCAGCAAAGATCCATCGAAATAACATCTGATACACACATTTAATAATTCTTTTAGATATTTGGATGATATTTTGGCTCTCGATAATGACGACTTCAGTATGTACACTAAATAAATTTATCCTGTTGAACTTACTTTAAATAAAGCTAATACTAACGATGACCACTGTCCTTTCCTTTCCTCGATCTTGATATCTATATCATTAACGGAAAGCTTAATACAAAAATTTATGATTCAAGAGATGATTTTTCATTTCCTATCATTAATTATCCATTTTGAAATGGTGACGTTCCCTTGTCACCATCTTACGGTGTTTATATATCTCAATTTGTACGATTCGCTCGTGTATGTAACAATGTTTTAGATTTTAATTGGAAAAATTTATGTATTACTGAAAAATTATTACACCAGGGTTTTCGATATCACGAACTAGTCAAAACATTTACTAAACTTTATCATCGGTATAAGAACATCATTCGTAAATATAGCTCGACATTCAGACTTCTTATACGTTCAGGTATTTCACATCCAATATTTAATGGAAATATTCTTTATACAGCACAAACATGTCAGTATTCACCTCAGAAGCTAACAAAACCTTTAAATAAACATATTAAGAAGGGATATTAAGTTACGATACTGTTGTCAGGTCATTAAAGATTGCATGTTTTGGCGGTAATATTGATTCATTTATAGCTTTGCATCGGAAATAAACACATTTATTTAAAAAAAAAACAGTTGTTGGCATGACACGGGTTATGTTCTTCTTATATATGTTATGATGGTATGATACTAAACCCCTCACGGGAAGGATTGTGCCTGATATTCATATGATGAAGACATACATGTAATCTTTCAATCAGTTTCATTGAAGTCTGGAGCTGGCACAACAGTTAACTGCTACACGTAGTAGTCTGATGTTTAATTTATGTATTATTGTCATTTTGTTTATTTTCTTTGGTTACATCTCCTGACATCAGAATCGGACTTCTCTTGAACTGCATTTTGATGTGCGCCATTGTTATGCGTTTACTTTTTTGCATTGACAAGAGGTATAGGGGAAGGGTTGATATCTCATAAACATGTTTAACCCCGCCGAAATTTTGCGCCTGTGCCAAGTCAGGAGCCTCTGGCCTTTGTAAGTCTTGTATTTTTTTTAAATTTTAGTTTCTTGTGTACAATTTGGAGTTTAATATGGCGTTCATTATCACTGAACTAGTATATATATTTGTTTAGAGGCCAGCTGAAGGACGCCACCGGGTGCGGGAATTTCTCGCTGCATTGAAGACCTGCTGGTGACCTTCTGCTGTTGTCTGCTATATGGTCTAGTTGCTGTCTCTTTGACACATTCCCCATTTCCATTCTCAATTTGAAACATATATTAATGAGAAAATTTCACAAAATAAAGTATGTGCATTCAGTACACTGTAAGAGCTAATACAACGCTTGTAATACACCCTAACATGACTTCTTTTCTTGATGACTTCTGATACCTGTATAAAACAGCTGTTTTATCACTTATAAGTATGTTTTTATTTTCTGAGATCCCCCCTTTTTACCTTAAACACATCTATAAAAGTGTCCTTCTCACTGTCAAAACTTTTATGAAATGTGTTTTATTCTATAAAAAAATGACTTTTCAATGGCGAAAGCTGAACAAACGTAACTCAGTTATTTTTTCAAACAAAACTGCTGAACTGAATCTTCACTCTATATTGAATACATGAATGGTGTCCTCATAGCACACACAAGTATATTGCTGTGTTTGCGTTAACTGTCCAATAAACAAATTGATATCAGTACCATCAAAATATGGCTTCATAAAACATACGTTAATGAAGTTTAATATATGAACTTGGTGTTATGTCAGAATCAGAATCGGATTCAAACCTAATCAAATTTTCTAGTTTGATCTAAGAAATAAATATGACATGTGTATGATGTTCTACCTTTCAGATTATTATCAACTTTGATACAATTAAAAGCCTCAATCCAAATGTCTTTCATTAATAGATTAGCAGATACTGGTAAAAAATCGATACAAATATATTATTTTGTTACCTCATGAAGCAATATTCGTTTAACACCAATATAAAATTGAGAATGGAAATGGGGAATGTGTCAAAGAGACAACAACCCGACCAAATAAAAAACAACAGCAGAGGGTCACCAACAGGTCTTCAATGTAGCGAGAAATTCCCGCACCCGGAGGCGTCCTTCAGCTGGCCCCTAAACAAATATATACTAGTCCAGTGATAATGAACGCCATACTAATTTCCAAATTGTACACAAGAAACTAAAATTAAAATAATACAAGACTAACAAAGGCCAGAGGCTCCTGACTTGGGACAGGCGCAAAAATGCGGCGGGGTTAAACATGTTTATGAGATCTCAACCCTCCCCCTATACCTCTAACCAATGAAGTAAAGTAAACACATAACAATACGCACATTAAAATTCAGTTCAAGAGAAATCCGAGTCTGATGTCAGAAGATGTAACCAAAGAAAATAAACAAAATGACAAAAATACATAAATAACAACAGACTACTAGCAGTTAACTGACATGCCAGCTCCAGACTTCAATTAAACTGACTGAAAGATTATGATTTCATCATATGAACATCAGGCACAATCCTTCCCGTTAGGGGTTTAGTATCATACCATCATAACATATATGAGAAGAACATAACCCGTGTCATGCCAACAACTGTTTTTAAAAAAAAAAAAAAATGTGTTTAGTTCCGATGCAAAGACCTTATCAGTGACTCAATATTAACGCCAAAATATGCAATCTTTAATGACTTGACAACAGTATCGTAATTATATCCCTTCTTAATAAGTCTATTCAAAGGTTTTGTAAGTTTCTGAGGTGAATACTGACACCTTTGTGCTTTATAAAGAATATTACCATAAAAAATTGGATGTGAAATACCTGAACGTATTAGAAGTCTGCATGTTGAGCTATATTTACGAATGATGTCTTTATACCGATGATAAAATTTCGTAAATGTTTTGACTAGTTTGTGATATCGAAAACCCTGGTGTAATAATTTTTCAGTAATACATAAATTTCTCTCGTTAAAATCTAAAACATTGTTACATACACGAGCGAATCGTACAAGTTGAGATATATAAACACCGTAGGATGGTGACAAGGGAACGTCACCATCTAAAAACGGATAATTAACGATAGGAAATGAAAAATCATCCCTTTTATCATAAATTTTAGTATTCAGCTTTCCATTAGTGATATAGATATCAAGATCGAGAAAAGGGCAGTGGTCATTGTTAGTATTAGCTTTATTTAAAGTAAGTTCAACAGGATAAATTTCATTAATATACATACTGAAGTCGTCATTATTGAGAGCCAAAATATCATCCAAATATCTAAAAGTATTATTAAATTTGTTTATCAGATGTTGTTTCGATGGGTCTTTGCTTATTTTTGTCATAAATTGTAACTCATAACAATACAAAAACAGGTCCGCAATAAGTGGTGCACAGTTAGTCCCCATTGGAATTCCGATAATCTGACGATATACGGAATCCCCAAAGCGAACAAAAATGTTATCTAGTAAAAATTCAAGGGCATATATAGTATCAAAGCATGTCCAATTAACATAGTTTTTTTGTTTATTGCTACTAAAAAATGACCTAAAAGAGTTTGAACATATATATTCACATTCTGATTTTTTGAATGCCCATTTAATTAGGTGTGTGAATTTTTTCTTAATGAGAATGTGAGGCAATGTGGTATACAGGGTAGAAAAATCAAAACTTTGAACAGATTCAAAATCACCAATATAAGCATGCAATTTATCAAGTACTTCCAACGAGTTCTTGACACTCCAAAAGTAATTTATTCCACTATTTTCGAAGGCCTTATTTGAACAATTTATTATCAGGTTTTTAATATGTTTGATTGATAAACCAGATGTTTTGTTACGTTTAAGGGGTGTTATCTAACACATCGATTTCTAAATACAGAAAATTAGTATACTCAATTATCTGGAATGTCCTATTACTGTCTGAACGCAGTCGTTTTAGTTCGTAACATATTCCTACTGGTCGGGAAGGTCCGAATAGTTCGGCAAAGCACCCGACAGTTAGGTGCGTCCCGTAACATTCGGGGAAACTCAGCCGATTTTGTCTAGTCGGATTACAATCGTGCCTATGTCGTGACAGATTCTACTGTATCGGATCAAAATCCTAACAATGTTCTGTGTATTCGGGACTCTCTTTCACTTTATTTGAAGTTCAGCATTTGACAATGTCTAGACTGGTCCCCGATCGCAATATTCAGTATGTTACACATATACCAATATAACGACCGGGACGAGCTTAACGTTACCTTGAACTTGTTTACAACGTTCTTCAAAATCGGAGGTATTTCTAAACCAAACGTTGTCTATTGGCGAACTTTTTAATTTTGGCGTCCCAGCAGACGCTCCTCACATAATGAATTCTGAGATCAATCTCTCGAGAGTGTTATCATAAAATCATAATTTAAAAGATAAATAGGAACAAATGAAAATAAAAAATAAAATGTTATGAATAAAATTTTTTTTTTTTTTTATTCCAAAACTTGGATCTAAACAGTGAAATGAAGAGACCTGAACGGACCTGAACTTCAATAACTGTTTTTATTTTTCAATGGATTTTTTTCAACACTAACCAAAAATCCTATATATAAGTAATAATTTAAAAAGAAATTATGAAAAATATTGTCAGTTACTGTTGCCGCGGCTCTGCCTATTAAAATATCTCTAGAAATGGCTATTTCACCGGCAACAGCAATATATAGTGAATGTGTTTCGGCTGCTGAAAAAAAAGAAAATAATGTATATGTTTATTTTGTTAGCATGAGGTAAGCAAAAGCCCAACTAAAAACTATTTACAAATAACTGACTAGTATTTCAAAAGCAAGTTTAATTTAAAAAATTTTTTTTTTGAAGATATGAGATTGACTTTCTTCTATTGTATAATGTTTTATCAAATTTATGATGCAATGAGATTTTTTTTTTAACACAATTAATAAATCTGAGATTTTATTTTCATACATGCATGTATACATGAGGGGGGTCAGACATTTATCGGGACACTGGGATCGGATGTTTTTAAGCTCGGGATTTAGGGATTGATCTTTTCGGGATCCTGGAATTCTATTTCGAATTTCGGGATGTCGGGATTTAAATTTCTTTACATTCGGGACCTCGGTATTTCATGTTTTTAAGCCCTTGATTTCGGGGGCTCATGTATATGTGGTGGGGGCAGGAGGGGTCCTGATCCCGAAATCCCAGGCTTTAAAACACGAAATCCCGAGGTCCAGAATTTAAATAAAGTAAATCCCGACATCCCGAAATCCGAAAAAAAGAATTCCCGGATCCTCAAAAGGATCAATCCCGAAATCCCGAGCTTAAAAACACCCCATCCCGGAGTCCCGATAAAGGTCCTATCCCCCTCATATGAGCATTGGCGCCGTTGCATTTATATAGTCAGTGTCACGGACTAATTTGAGAAATAATTTCAACTACATGATTGTTTAGATTTGACTTCATTGGAACAAAGGGATGCTCAATACTTATATTTGTTTATGATTATAAATTCTTTATAGTTATTTATATATACTTAAAAGTTTGACTGATAAATGTTTTGAAACGATTATGCGTCTTAAATATTGTTTGCTGTATTCCTATTTAACTACTGGTATATCAGTAATTATTTAATTCTTTAATTTTGACAGTGCACACTTTCATAGTACTTTCCAAAAGTTAATATTAAAGTTCACTCTTTACAAAGAACCTACAAAATAGCAAATTAACTACATTGCTGGTAAAACAGCCATTTCTAGAGAAATAGGCCATTTTGCCGGCTTGAATCAAAATATTTTAATCAGAGCCGGCAAAATAGCCACTGCCAATTAAAATATTTTACCTGAATTGACCAGATATTTCCGATCAAATTCTATACCTGCTGTAGTTGGCAAGCTATCATTTTGAAATTTGAATTTTGTTATAGAATAGGTAACATATTAAAATGATGAAGAATATTCATAAAAAAAAGTGTTTATAGCTCAAAAAGTCGGACAGAATTTGAAAATGTAGACCTGAACTATGTGTTATAGTAGTCTCAGCCTGAACGGACAAGACTTGAATTGACCTTATAAACACGGGTAGATGTATTTAAACTGTTTATATTGTATTTATATAAAGAGGTCTTCAACTGTTTCATTTGTAGTATAATTTCCACATACAGCATGTAAATTAATCGTCGATTGAAATGTTTAATTACACGAACGTGTGTCGGCTGCAGTTCACACCTTGTCAAAAACTCTTAATATTATAGGGTAATTCGATAATTCCTTTTATTGTATAGCAATATAATATTTGAAAGTAAAAATTGGTTTAAACTAAGATTTTGTCGTTGATGACGTCATGAATTTTGAAGATTTATTGCACTAGTGCAATATTGGAATTTATTGCACGCTAACTTTTGGTTACTTTCTGTGGGAAATATTATATTGCTATGCAATTATAGATGATAAATCCATTGAAAAAAAAGAAGCAATTGTTATTTGAATAATTTGAGTTGTACAATGTATGTGTTCAATTTTACTGGGATTCTATTTGAAATTTAAGAGGAGGACATGTCATGTATACCTATTCAAAGTCATTGTATTTTCATAGGTTATCATAGCTTCCTATAGCTGTATAATGAAACCTATGGGAATGCAAATCTCACTATCTTTGGTATAATTTTCAAAGTCATACCATGATTTTGCTTTTCATTGTCTAAAATGATAAGAAAACAAAAATAGCAAGTGTTAGTTTTGTTTATTTTTTACATTGGAACAACATAGTCAGTGTGGGGCCACTAAGCTAAACTGCCCGCTTTGCACCAGCTGATATAAATGAATGCTTAGAGTGGGAATCGAACCCACATACACCAACTATGTTGTCCTATATTTTTAAATGAATTAAAATTTGCTCAAAGAATAAACAACCAAACAAATTAAGTATAACAAAATTTAATAAAATGCTCCAGGGCGCAGCTTCATACAACCCCAGAAGTATCATAACTATGTTAAGGAGTAATAATAGGTAGAATTTTTTAAATGAAAAGTCTATAGTTGGAAGTTCAATATACTATGCAAGGGGGGTCAAAATACCATGGCAAAGTAAAATTTTCAAAACATCTTTTCCATCATGTTTAATACATACAAACTACTTATTAGAGTATTATGACTATGTTAAGGAGTTATAATAGGTAGAATTTTTGAAATGAGAGGTCTTAAGTAGGGGGTTCAATATACCACAGGGGGGTCAAACTACTTATTAGAGTATTATGACAATAGGAGGAAGTTCAAAATATTTTGAAAATTTTACTTTGCCATAATATTTAGACCCCCCTGCGGTATATTGAATCCCCTTCTCTAGACCTTTGATACCAGAAATCTGGCAATTCTCACTCTTTTATGTAGTTAGAATACACAAATAGGTAGTTTGTATGTATTAAACTTGCTGGAAAAGATATTTGAAAATTTTACTTTGCCATGGTATTTTGACCCCCTCCCCCTTTTTTACCATGGAAAATCAAAACTAACCTTATATATATATACATATGTTATAATTACAAATCATTAAAGCATTCAAGCTTCATATGGTCTAGTTATAATGTGTCAATAAGTATTTTGAATGACATTTTGTTGGTAAAGACTTCAGAGCACTTATACCAAGCAAAGATATTTCTTTTAATCAAGCATGGAAAATGTACCTCCCCTTCTTGTATGAATGATTTTTTAATCTATGATAAGCTTTAGAATAATGTATAATGTTCTAATAATCAACTAGAATGAAAAAAAAACAGGGGGGTTCAATTTACCATGGGGGTTCAATTTTCCATACAGGGGGGTTCAATTTACCATAGCGGTATTTTGACCCCGGGGTCAATTTACCATGGGGTTCAAAATACCATATGACCCCGGATTACGACGACAACAATATATGGTTCATGCATGTCTTTCATCATGTTCATTGTATTATTATAAATGTTGATTTGCTAGATCCAGCTTAAAAAATCCTAGATCCAAACACCAGCCCAGGGACTTACTGAAATTAGTAATAAAAAAAATCACTTTATCTAATAGCAAATTTATAGTTTCGTCACAAATTGTGATTTTGAAGTTTAATATACCAAAATTTTAAACATATAGGTTTAGATATCGATTATACTTATTTTTTGTAAAATTGGAAAAAATTAACCTTTTTCTTCTTTTCAACCCTCTGAAGACTGCAATTCATCTTTAAACCTGTGATTCCAGAAATATTTCAAAATTTAAGAATATGAAATCTGTAGTCTCTTGTGTCAACAATGTATATCCAGATACAGCATTTTATTTATTGCCCATTTCTTTGCAGAATAATCAATTTAATTACAAAACAAAGTATACAATACAACATAATATGAACTAATTTAAATAAAATAACAACTAATTTTTATTATTATTTATATTAAAATTATTCAGTTCATGTTTTGTTTTTTAAAACTAATAAGTTCTGTAATTCTGTAGCAGAAGCTGATTGATCTAAATGGTATCATTCATCAATAAACAGATGCATTTGTTTTCATCATTAAAAATAATTGGTGGTCAGATAAACATAAACTATTTAGTTTACTACATGTGCATGAAACCGTCAGAAGGGGGAGGGGGGGGATACAAATCTCTTGAGATATCAAATGTCACTCTTTTTTTACATGATTAAACCTGATGGATTTAAACATTTTTAGTTTAAGTCATGCACCAGTTTGTCTACCCCCATAGTAAATTTTCAGGTGCAAATGACTGAAATGTGACCATATGTGTAAATTCCCTGTAATAAACAGATGGTCGGATCTCCTGTAGTTGGTGATCGCAATACTGGTATAAAAATTTTGTACCAGTATTGTTACTTTTTATAAAAAAAACAGCATTGTAGTTGTATTGTTGACTAGACTATATTGAAGATCAAAGGGAAATTAAATGGAACTCAAAAAGATTATAGAGGATAATTGTGAAATCAATTAACAACCAGTTAAAAGTCATTACTATACTTGCACAAATAAACAAAGGATTAGGCAGCAACCATTTGATTTTCTGGGGGGGCTATGGTTTTTTTTCTGTACAAACTTTTTTTTTCGCCTTAGGCGAAAAACAATCTATTTTTTTCGCGACAAGTCGAAAACAATTTTTTCTTTCAATTTTAGCATTACATATAGTGGCAGCTGGGGGTGAAACAAACAATTTTTTTTTCTCAGAATCAAAAACAAATTATTTTTTTCTCCAAAAACTGGAAACAAACTTTTTTTTCCAAAAAAAACCATAGCCCCCCCAGAAAATCAAATGGTTGCTGCCTTATTGAAATTAACTCATATCATCATTATTATTTAAACAATTGCTAATAATTTTATCATATTTCTATATTTTATTTATTATCTGAGCAATAATTTAATAAATTCAAGCAAGTTATTAGACTCTAACACTGTAAATTCAGCATTTACATGTATGCCATCACATATTTTGACAGATATTTTAATACATGTATACATTTTTTGTGTACTAAGATCATATGCATTTGTTTGTCTTTATTTTCTTATTAATCTTTCACTACAAAAGATATCAATATAATTCATTAGTTATAAAAAGTTGCTTTATAGGGGAACCTTGTTATAATCAAATTAACTAGTTTGTCTACATAAGTGTTAAGGGTTGAAGCAGTTGATTCAGAACCATGGACAATACAATTAGTAGCAGATACATGTATATCTACTGGTACAAATACTGGACCAGCATTCTGACAGTTAGAGAGCTATACAAATGCTATCTGAAATAGCTTGTAATCTAGTAAGCGTTAGAGAAAGTCCACAGAGACTGAATACCTAAATACCAATATAGGAAGGGGGAGAGTTTGCAGAAATCACATCTGAAGAAGAAATACCAATGCTGATGATACAGAAGCTATAACAGCATTAATGTCAATATAAAATTCACTAAAATATACTACATGAATCTTGGAAAGAGAGAGCTGAAAGAAAACATAGAAGAAAGTTCAGAGTTTGTTAAAATGCTGAGACAGAAAGGTTAAGAAAAAAACATCAGAAGATTTAAAGCTTTATTTGATGACAATCACATCTATGGCATCATCAGTTAAACACAATCATTCCTCATAAAATTGTCATGTCATATGTTAATTTCATTATGCATATATGTGACACCTTTAACAAAAGATTAATTACCTATATTGTTTATTTAAAAAAAGCACAATACTGGAATACAATACTGGTACAAAATTTTTATACCAGTATTGTGGACAATACTGGTATACCAGTATTGCGATCACCAACTACAGGAGATCCAGATGGTCTTCATGTTTTTCATTTGTATATTAAAGTACAATATAGACATTTCCCCACATATATGTCATATCTGGTCATAAATGTATGATATAATTCTGCTTCAAAATTTACTGCTTTAAAACATTATAGCCCGCCGTCATACATTTATTGTTAAACTATTGCGGTGATTCAGCCAAACAAATTTGATTTTTTTCTTTATTCATTCTTGTCCGATACTTATCTACTGATATTAACTGATTAAGTCTTACAGGGTGTTGTAATTTATAGGTTGACATTGGTCTGACCAACATACAAGTCCTTGTCGTTGGATGTGCTTGGAATAAATCGTTTGCACATTTTTTGTCTGTGTCCCAATTTAAATCAGTAATATCTTAAATCAAAGAAAATACTTTTTTGCAGAAATGTGCAAAGTCGTTCTGTTATTTCCTGTCTCCTAAGGCCAAAATTTAAAGCTTTTGTTTACTTGAGGCGGACTCCCAAATGCCGACTTCCGGTCCATTTTGAAATTTAAATAATAACCCCGTACCGGGACCTCGTGAGAGAGTATGGCTAATAGCTAATACCTGGAACGTAGTACCGGGAACCAGGATAGACAATGTCTTACTTGTATAGATTTTTTCACAAGGATATGTTATGCTATTATTAACATTTCTAACTGCTACTTGCGCTGTATTTTTTTGCTGTTGTTGTTTATGTTAATAAAATATACCATCACAAGGTTTTGAACATGAGATAATTTGCAGTTGTCTGATTCAATATTTAAATAACGCTGTTCTAGATTAATCAGCTTACGGAACACTAGAACATAAAGGCAATACATGTATTAGTAGGTATATTGTAAAGGGATAAATGAAGGCCATAAAATAACATCCACATATGTATAAGGTGAATAAAACCTAAAACAGTAGCAATCTTGAGTTTGTTTATAATTTATATGAGAAAAATGATTATTTTACTGATTTAAATTCCTCTAACAAACAGAGAGTTTGTGATTTAAACGATCCTCATTGTTCTTTAACTTTGTACTTGTTTGGCATTATAACTATTTTGATATGAGCGTCACTGGCGAGTCAAATGTAGACGAAAAGGCCGTCTGGCGTACTAAATTATAACCCTGGTACTTTAATATTTAGTAAAACTAATCCATATGTATAATGGATGTATATCAGTTAGTTCAAAGTATTTTCCGTATTTCACATTTTACATTCAAAGTTTAGTTCATTTTTAAGTCATATAAACAGGATTATTTCAGAAAAATTACAATATCTGTTCATAACTTTTAGTTCTTTTCTTTAACTGTTTATTTTAAAACATGATTTCATAAGTTTCATTTCCTTATTTACCTTTCATAACATGTATCTTTATGATAACAAACGAGTGTTTTATCGTAAGGTAAATATTTGAATCTGTTATGAATATTATACAATTATAGCCTTCGTATGAGATCGACACAAGGATATATTGACCTGAAAGAAGTATATTGACTGATGACAATGTGTAATTTATTAATTTCCAATCGTATTTGTATCGAAATTGTCTTTGCAGTATACGTTCTTTTTTGTCATTGAAGTTTGTTGGAATTTTATAAATATCATATTGTCATTTTGACAATAACAATATGCATTTTTTGTTTTTCAATTTTTGTTATGGTATTTGTTTTTACAAATTATAGATCATTAGTATACACTTTTAAAACAAAAAACCAACAATATCATGAAATTCATCAGATGACGTCACAAAGAATATCGGGTTTTAGATATTCTAAAAATAACCATGAAATATCAGTTTTGCTATCCGTCATTTTCCATCTACCTTCAAGAAAGAGTTTAACACATGACTATCCTTAGACGAATTAAATTAGTCAAAACTATACGAATATTTATTATCTAATGATATAGAATGACAACCCGAGTTTCAAATTACCATTCATATAGAGACTATTTACGTCCGTATATCAACAGCGCTCGACAAAAATCATTTTCATGCAAATGAATATCAATACACTGGTTAGCCTATATGGGGAAGACATATAAAGTACATGCAAAGTCTGTAAGTCGTTCACAGTTCAGTTAATATAAATTTAAGAACCAGCAAAAATGGAACAAAATTCATCTGTTATTTGGGATTTGGGATGCTCAATATTTATTTAAAGTCTTAAAAAGGAACAACCTCATGAACCCTTGAATAAGGTAGATTTTGTATCCTACGCAGCTCAATTGTTATTGCAGTAACTGAAAACAAATACTATTTTACTGTTCATATGTCAATGTATATGCGACAGTTTCTGAAACACAATATTTACAAATGTTTAAAAAAATCTATACCTCTTATAACAATTGTATGAATACCATAATCTGACAAAGTATGTAAAGCAAACTATGCTTTATCACATTTAATTGCATTTGTGAAAGTCAGTCTTTGCATTCACACAATCATGTCATTACTTTGTATTACAATAGTTGTACACACTTTACCTTGTCGGCTAAAGAATTATAGCATATATGTATTTGCAACTCATATTTTATGACATTCTAGTGATGTCCAATATATTCAAGGAACAGGGTTGTCTATATTTTCACTGTTTAAAAGTCTTCAAAGATAAGTATAAAAACTCATTTTAAACAGTATAGTCCAGAAACTTATCGTACGGAAATCCACTTACACGGATATTCATCTATATTATGTTTTTGTATCCTATGATATAGTAGGTGCATGGATGTGCACACTGGGCAAAAAGAAAATGTAAATTTGAAGACAAATTTGAAAACCGTCGCTTGACTATCTTTAGCGTGTTTTTATTGTAAAACAAATATATGGGTTTGTTTCATAATTGTGTTACTTTAAGATACAATTACAATATTCATATAGCGCTAAGATCTGCAGATTTTGTTCTTTTATCAATTTGCTGTGTTGTTTAACACGAACGCACAAGTTTCATGTTCGTAGATACCTTCCATGACGTACATGTTAGAGATTATAAATAAGTATTTATCGATAAGTAAATATTTGAAAATGATAATATATATATCAAACAAACATCTAATGCATTGCTTCTTGATTTCCAAAAGAGGGACGAAAGATACCAAAGGGACAGTCAAACTCATAAATCTAAAACAAACTGACAACGCCATGGCTAAAATTGAAAAAGACAAACAAACAACAGCACACACGATACAACATAGAAAACTAAAGAATAAACAACACGAACCCCAACATTCTAACCACATAAATAATATATGTCATTTATCAACATTAAGTTACCTGTAATAATGCCTGGTGTTGCATGTACATTACATTGCCTCTTGCGTTATATATCACGACTTTCACATCTATGTCTGTTTGCTATATTATGTAATATTTCGGCGACAGGTAAATACGTTTAGGACAGGGTTTTTCCCGCAGAACTCATTAGACAAGCTGAAAACTTTAATACTACGAGAGAGAGAGAGAGAGAGAGAGAGAGAGAGAGAGAGTAACATGTACATCTGTATGTGATACTGCTAATATGTAAACCGATGCCTAACAGTTTAACAACATAAAAATACCAAACTGCGAGGAAAGTTAAAACGGAACAGCCCCAAACTAATGGCAAACACAAAGCTAGAACGCCTTAAACGAATGTACAACAACTGTCTTATTCCTGACTTGGTACAGGCATTTTATTATGTTTAAATGAATGTAACATGGTTTTAAAGCTGCCTCAACCTCTCATGTGTTTGACAGTTACATAAAATTTCACTAATGTGTGAACATTATAGGTAAAAGTGTCAAAAATAAGGGTACATCAGTGTTTTAATCTTAATCACAAGTATACACAAAATATCCGCAAATAAAACCAAGTAACCCTGCCCTTTTCAAACGCTTTATCAAACACCAAACTAATTAAGTGTTGTTTTCGTTTTACATCAAATCACCATCAATGCAAATACTTAATACAGGGTACTATTTCAGCTACTAACAATGTCTGTGAAAAACAATAAAAAAAAAAACAGCAATATTTACAATTATTGTATATATACATCATTGGTAATTGTGTAAGTACCCTTATCTGATATGTAAAGGCGAAACTAATATTCTACTTTATAAAACTAAAATGCATTTTAGAAAGGGAATAATCGGTCTTCAAAATTACTATAGTTAAACATGCTATAACTTGTCAACAACCGTAATAAAGGATGTATGTTTTATCACTTTGCTCTGTCTCCCATTCTATTGATGTCTACACAGAATACTTTAAAAGCTTAAATTAAATAGTTAACTGACCTAAAGATTATTACTGGTCAGTCGTATTGTTTTCATGAATTTGTGTGAATCTGGCTTGTTCCCTGTTTGAAACTTTAAAATAATTTTTCAGAAAAAAATCTATTTTCTAAATGTCATTACCACTTCTCAAACAACTTCGTTTACATTTTTTGTCCGTGAAAGATTTTGAAATAGTCTAAATCTGTTGAAATAAAAAAATCTTTAAATGTTGCCTTGCTGTTAATCTCTGAGAATTGATATAAATCATGATAGATGTCTTCACATTCAAAATCATATTCATTCACCTTATTTGTGTACATTATAATCATGACAATATCTAAATTATCTAGTAGACCTAAAAAATGCAATATTTTTCATTGATTTATATTAGAAAAACTTATCGATTTTACAGTTTTTTTTTTGTATTTGTCTCTTTTTTTTCGAAATGTAACCAATGATAACTAATTAATTAATGTCTGAATGCTGAACGCCAAGTCGGTAATACTGAATATATAAGTAAGCAATGAACACATTTACAATCAAACATGTATATTATTCAAGAAAGGACCCTTGTGAAAACTTGGCTGCAAGTAGGTAAAAAAAACATATACGACTCATTAACATAAATGTGATTTCCTCCTTTTGTTTATCCAAACCATGTGAAAATGTTATATATACAAATAGCAAGACTGGCATGATCAGCGATCTAACTTGCATATTTTTCAATTGTAAATTTTCAGATTTCATATTCTTTTCCATGAATTAAGTTGGGATTTTTGCATCAGAACTATATTTATAACCACATTCATCTAAGTTTTCCGTTGTACTTGAAGGCAAATTATATTGTATTTTGTTAAAGATTTTAAGATTATACATCAATGAAATGTATCATCCTTATTGACTTCATAATTTACTGTTGCATAATGTCGCAATCTATATCTTATCTATTGTAAATATGTTAGCAATCATTGTGTAAATATTTCTAACTGATATCGAAATTGAGGATACGTTTTGTATACATGTACCAAACCTTCAATAGTGAAATTAAATTGTTGATATTTTTGGAAAATCTAGGTATCACTTTAGAAAAATTTGAAATAAAAAAATACCAGGTAATTATCAACTTAACACAATTAAGAAAATCTAATGAGTGTGAAGAGGACAAAAATGATAATTAGATACTAAAAATAAAATGCCATATAAAAATCACCGTGAACATGTTGACTGAATTTTACATTACGTTATACTAACATGAGATTCCTCCTCAAAAACCTATACCTAAAATATTAAATTAAGGTGGCTCGGCCCTTTAACAATGCGCATATTTCAACGCATGTTTCTTACGACGAGTGCCTTGGAAACGGTCGCTTTCAGGGGTCTTCTCAAAAATAGCTTTGACGACCTTGGAACGCGGGCGTGTATGAAATCATCCTTGACGATGTAAACAAGTGTACAAAACGTTCTTCAAAACAAATAAGAAATACGAACGGTCAGAAATTCGGAGTGCTTTCTTCATTTTTTCGCATAAAAGTCTAAAAGGAGAGAAATATACATGATTTAAGCATAACATTTGAAAAAAAAAAGAATATATAAATACGAACAAAGTCACATGTATGACGTCGACGGTACCGCTTCGCTCCCAAAACGCATTCTCATCTTACACGGTCGCCCCTTTGGTCCGTTCGTACCATATTTTGAATTCAGTTAAATACCGGTTGAATTAAATGATGTCTTGGAGATTTATTTTTGAAAATGTTTTGCCGATGACGCAATGATTAACTGTAAACAAATGATAGCGATGTAAACAACTGCATGGCATCGTACAGCTTTCAAAACTGACAGGTAAAACCCGTATAGTATGCTGTAAAGGCATCGGATCGGGTTCATTTTCAAGCTATCCGTTTGGCGTTTTATAACAGTTTGTTTCTGTCATAAATCTCTTTATTTCCAAGTATTTTTAGGAGTTTATTCCCGATTATGCGATATATTTTTACACTGCAAAAAATTTTGATAATTATAGTTAAACATTTTTTTTATTTTCCCCTAAACAAATTTGAACATGCCAATTTTCTAACAGACTTAATACTTGACAGGCACACCTAACATTTTCATTTAAAGATTTGTTTACCTTATAAAAAAATTAGCACGAAAATCTTCTGATAAATTTTCTCGTATCACAATTCCATGAGTTCCTGAACATTAGACTAAGTCCTATAATATAAGACCTCGGGGCCAATGTTTTCTACTTTTATGATTTTTCTATTACCTATTTTGCTAATTGTTATTTTGTTGATTTGCAATTTTCTGTTGTATCTATCAATATGTCAACCGACTTCAAATTTAAAAAAAAAGAAACATCAGCTTTAAAACTTTAATAATTGAATCAAAGCAAGTGTTATTATTTGTTCTAATAGAAAAGGTATCAAAACAATTAAATGTTCTTAGACGTTTGAAATTCCGACTAAAAAGGGAATATTTAGAAAGAATATATTTAACTTTTATAAGGCCTGTTCTAGAATATTCTTCTGAAGTTTGGGATAATTGTGGTCAGTTGAATTCTGAAAGATTAGAAAAATTACAACTGGAAGCAGCACGTATTGTCACTGGTCTAACAAGCTATGCTAGCACTCAATCACTTTATTTAGAGACGGGATGGGAAAAATTAAAGACAAGACGGGAAGTGAAGAAATTAACTTTATTTTACAAAATTATGAAAGAGGACGCCCCAGAATACTTATTAGATTTAATACCCCCTACAGTTGCAGAAACGAACAACTGCAATCTACGAAGCAGTCAAAATATATACCAAACCTCTAGCAGACTGTCTCTTTATCAGGAATCATTTATTCCATCTAGTATCAAACTGTGGAATTCGCTCGATTTAAGTATTAGAAATGAACTTTCTTTAAATATGTTTAAATTAAAAATTAAACAGAAATATTTTTAAAAAAAATCACCCCCTACATATTTCAATATTGGCGATAGATATTTAAATGTTTTACACGCAAGATTAAGAAACAAATGCAGTGCCCTGAACATGGATCTGTATCACGCAAATATTAAAACTAACGCAATGTGTCAATGTGGTTATTTATATGAAAATGCTCAACATTATTTCCTCTCGTGTAAAAATTATACAGTGCAAAGGAATAAATTATTTTTTGAACTTAGAAAAGAAAATATACCTACCGACTTTGAAAATTTAATGTACGGCAATACTTTGTTTAATATGAACATAAACACGCTTATTTTTATAAAAGTGCAGAATTATATTAAAGAGACCAATCGCTTTTCTAGTTTATAAACATTATGGTTAAATATATACCAATAACAATGTTATTACTTTTTGTTGACTTCGAATGCAATTGTTCATTTTTTCCTAAGACATGGATCATCAATTTGATTTTATTATCCATCAGTTGACAACAACACTTTAATTTAATTGTTCAAAATACAATAAAAACTTACCTTTTGAGTGAATGTTTATTCCAAGATTAAAACAACCTATTAGGTAGGTCTTTCATAAAAATTTACGGTCAACTCGACTTTTAGGAATCGATGAACCATGTCGTATAAATTCTTGTTAATTTCATGTCTTCATATTAATATTGTTTATGATGTTATTATTATGTATTTCATATTTGTTCGGATATGTATTATTTGTATGTAATGGAGAAGACGTTCTAAGTTGCAAAACTTGTGTCCAATCCTATTGTCAATGTTTTTGGACAATAAAATATGTTTAAACTAAACTATCAAGTGCATAACATTTTCTAAAAATACAAATAAATAATCAAGAACAGATATCATATTGTTGGAAATGCACAAACTGAAATTGAAACTTTGATCCTCAAAAATAGTTGTTTTATATCAGTATAAAAGGTAAACATCCAGTGTTCAATATATATCGGTGGGCTTGTTGGAACTGTATCTGTAACTAGTACTCTCAACAAAGCGCTTCTGAAATATCAATCGAAATAACCGATTCCACATGGTGTAAACACTGGTAAGTCGATAATAACACAGTAATAAGTCGTGTAAAAGTATATTGAACAACATAACTATATACATCTAAGTTGATCAAACTAAAACTAGAACCAGCTTATCATTTTGATTTGATCGTCACTGATGTGTCTTACCTCGTAGTACTTTATTTAGTCTTTTAACTTTTTTGGATTCGAACACCATTGATGATTCTTTTATAGACAAAATGCGCGTCCGGTGCAAAGACAGGATTTTGAACCTGGTATTTATGATGAGTTTATTTACAAACACCTGGTCGATGCCGCTGCTGGTCAATACATTTATGGTCTTGCACTTGATCTTAAAAAATATGTATTAGATTTTAAGTTATTCCATGGTTTTGAACTGAGTCTTATTTATAGATTTTATTAACATAAAGCTATCGGTGTCTCTTTTGATTTTTAAAATAACAATTCTTTTTTTTACAGAAATAATAGTTTTATAAAAAATGTCTATCCCTCAAAGAAAATCGAAACACGAAATAGAGAAACATGGAATAGAACCCGAATTAAAAGATATAAATCCTGGTCTTTTCTCGATGAAATTAAACTTGATGTACATTGCCGACCATTTGAAAATTGAACATAGAAAAATAGCTTTACTTGCTGCAAAACAGGAAGAACATCAAATAGTCCATGCTGTTATACATTTAATGTTAACATTACTGGATAATCCATTACAAAAGCACAGGCGCGTAGCTCACAGTACTGAAAAACTTGAACAAAATATCAAAACGAACCCAAAGCAATTGAATACATTAGCTGACCTTGCAGTCTTGTACAAAACTATAAATGCAGAGGACAAAGCTGTAGCGATATATGAGACAATTAATGAAATATTGATAAGTAATGATCTAAGTGATATCAAAGAAAAGGCAGTGTGCGTTCTTGAACAAGGTTATGCGGTCCTGTGTGACGAATTCTCTCAAAACGAATGTGAAGCTCAACACAGATTGGCTGATTCTTTTCAACGTTTGCAGTTAGAAAAGAGTGTATCTGTTGGTAAAAAACACGACCTTCTTTGCCAGGCCTTGGAACACACAATTATTGCAAAACAAATGCTGTATCGTGCACTCAACTGTAAAACTAAAGACGATATTGGTTATGAAAAGAAATCTAGCATGAAGATGTTTAAGAAAGGGATACAGTACATAAGAAGTACTGCCTATCCAAAGGAACATGTTTACATATGGAAATACTATTATGCAAGAGCTTGTAATAGTGCGACGCTCATAACAAGTTGTAACGATATTAAAGCAGTTAAACTGTACTGGTCAATAATAAAACAATTACCAAAACATGACACACAATATACCGTTTACAGGGCACGTTCATATGCTTGTATTGGTCACAGACTCGTTACACCAAATGAGGTCTTCCATCAAGAAATAAAGCATAGTAAATTATCACATGAGAAAAAATTCCAAGTTGTTATGAAAAATCCGCTATCTGCTTTTGAGTATGCAAATGCTGAACACCCGCACGACGAGATTGTTCTAAATCGTAAAGGAAAGAGCTTGCTCTTCGTGTATAAGTTTGGACCTAAAACACCAGAACATGAAAATCATCTGACCGAGGCGGACAAAGCGCTATCCTTATCAATATCACTTAACCCTCGTTTGAACCATCTCAACTTTTCCACACGAATGAACGTCTACTTCGAAATGTCCTCTTTGAAACATACGTCCGCTGACAGTAGATACGATTTGTTACAGAAGGCATTGGATGATGGCAAAGTAGCAATACCTCTCACTTTAAAAGGCAATGATGTCTGTAAAGTTGCTGAAATTTGTCAAAGACTTTCAAAATTTCCTAAATCGTTTTTGTACGGACCAAAAGCTGTAACAAACAAAGAGTACCTTCATATTGCTCTGGATTATCTGAATCAATATATCTGCACAAAGGGTCAAACGTATACCCTAGCATTCGCCATGGGAACTATTCATTTCGACATGGGAAAATTTCGAACCGCCCTAGAATGGCATAAAAGAGCTTTCCTACTCTCAGATTACAAACGTGCAATTGGTAATGTTAGAAAATTGTGCCTTTGTATTCTGATATTAGAAGAGTCAGCACCTGTTTATATAGAGTTTATCAATGCATTAACATTTATTGCAAGCAAACTAAACAAATTAGATTTTGTTGATACTTTAGTACCGGACAGTCTTTGGAATGAATATCTTAACAAGCTGTTGAGATTTCTTGACTTTTTAAAATCATTTCCACTTACAACGAACCAGGTTGAAATTGCTGAGTATTTGACGAATGTTTTATTAAAGAAAACTCTCATGTCAGGCCAACAGTTAATACAAATACATCGAAAAAGCCAGTACACACCGTCTATAAGAAAGGACTTAGATTATGAGTTAAAAACCGCAATCTTACTTCATCCAGTAATTATGTCAGCAAGTGATGACCAGGACTTTGAATATGACTATTTTGCCGTCATGAGTCATGAAAATTCTGGTTGGATTGAATGTTTTCTTCAGAAGCAGCTGAGCACTCAGATGCTTTATAATGATATGACATTTACAGGTACATGTATGCTTAAGCTATATCAAAGTAATATGGTTATACACATTACCATTTGACATTTTGTTAAGGCTATAATCTTTGAAATTTAGAATAAAGTAAAATATTTTTGATTTTCTAAAATGGTTGATTGTGATTCATATGTATGATCAACCCACCTACCTATAAAACTAATTCTAAAAAGAGACGTCAGATTCACTTTGTCAGGTTTTTTTTAAAACGCATTCTGTGAATTAAAATACAATAACAGGGAAACGATGTTCATTCCTCTCTTATAAAGTCAAACCATTGGTCAGGCTATATATTGTTAAGCAGTTCAACGGATGTACCGATCTCTGAGTAAATTTAGGAAGAGGTAGTCAATAAAAATTGACAAAATAAAAAAAAAAGAAACAAAGGCCCAACCATTAAATCTAACTATCCAAATAATGTTTGATACTTTTTTTCATTTATTATTTGTTTTAGATTGTCCTGAGGCTATCAAATATGACTCCTGTTCAACGTTATTGGAGACCACCATTAACGGTATTAATAAAAGTCGAAAGGTCATACTGGTTCTTTCAAATGATTTTTTGACCAGAGAATGGTGCGTGCTGAAGTCAACAATTACAGAAATGCTACAGAAAAGACATGGCATTCTTTTAGTTGTTTTACTGGATAATTGTGATGTGCCACCAGAAATAGATTCTGAACATTTATTGTACTTTGATTTCACCGACGAGAAGAAAATCCCTATGGAAATTCAAAATTTGAAACTGGCTTACCTTTCAGTTTAATAACTGATAATATGCTACACGGTTTCGATTGTCATTCAATGTTTGCATTTTATATGTCCTTCATTATACAAGCAATTGGATTTGATTGGTACCCACGAATATAAATGAATCCACAGTATGAGAAGTTGAATATACACCACGTTTTAGAATGTATACAATACACTTTCAATCATAATATTGATCACAGTCAAACAATCAAACAATCAATCGTTTGTATCGGAAGAAAGTTCGAATCTTCTTTGGAGTATTTATTGGTTCAAATTTGTCGCCGTACATTTCATTTGGAGTCGGATTGAATTTTCATTATGACTTTTAGAGGAAGCTAAAAGTTTGATCAATTTTAATGTTACAATTTGAATTGAACTTCCCAACGAAGTTTGAGTTTAATTTAAATTTATAGCACAATATTTGCTTGATGTAGGAAGTTCCATTTGTAGTAGATGAAAAGAAACATACAAAAGAGTAGCAACAATAGATGATAACAGATAGTCTTTAATCTGTTATTATGATTAAATTGTAGCGATTATAATTGATAAATAACGACTATTATTAGACGATAAACCGTAATGTGGATCTTTTATCAGCTGTTTTACAACTTTTAATCTAAAACAGTTATGTCAAGAAGTAGGACAGGTTTATTGCAAAAGTTTGTATCGTGTTTTTTCTTTTATTTACAATTTGTTGGTGCATTAACTTAAAGGTTGTTTTATTTTCTGTTGTCGCATCTAGAAACTCACTGTATGATTTCATGTTGTACAGTTATATTACAGTAGCACGTGTACATATATTACATAACTTCATCCCAATAAATTTGGTGTGGTTAGTCGTTATTTTTTTTTATTTTTTTTATTGACAGTTGTTTGCTTGTTTGTTTGTTTATCTCTTTTATTTTAGTCATGACGTTGTCAGTTATTTTTGACTTATGAGTTGGAATTTACATTTACTAGCCACATATTCTGATATTGGACAACACAAATGCTCTGCGAATACGCTGGTTTTCCGAGACGTTTTAAAACATTTCTGGATAAACACATGACTATGTATATGTGTCAATTCTAAAGAACAATTGTTATGACATCACCTTATTCAACTTTCCAAAAGAATTTTTTCCAACTGGAATGGAAAGCAAAACAAGTACATCTTTTCCCGGCTGCATCTGCGACTCTCAATAAAGTCGTAAAACAGCGACCAAAGCTTTGTTATTAGGGAAAGTGGTGTATGGTTACATATATATCGGGAGAGTTAAGAAAAGATATGAAAATTTTATAAAAATGGCGGATCTGACCCGTCATTATGTTTAACGTACTGAGTTGTTTTAATGGCTGCAGCAAGGTTAAACTCTGACGTGTATGATACACATAGTTAAATTTTGTATAAAGTTTACTTTTAAAGCAGCAAAATATGAAAATGAATAGATTATATAAAACGAAAAACTATGAAATCAAAAATAAGTAGATAAAAAAGAAATACTCAAATGAAAATTATTGATGTAAAAAGTTGAAAATTAGAACTTTCATAGATACTATGTCAGATTTTAGACAAAGTATCCTCCAACATTCTTAAATTAAATTTCTTTTTTTTAAGAGAAGATGTGATATGATTGCCAATGCAACAACTCTTCACAAGAGACCAAATAACACAGATATTAACAGCTAAAGGTCACCGTACAGCCTTCAACAATGCCCAAGGTGTGTACCGCATAGTCAGCTGTAAAAGGCCCCGACTCACAAATGTAAAACAATTCAAACGAATAAAACTAATGTTACGGTACTAACATGTAGTAAATCAAATGTCGTTGAAGTTTAACAACTTCAAATATTAAATACATGCAATAAATGAGTGGGAAATGAAATCATTTGTTTTACATGTTACACAATAATCTGTATTATTTCTTCCTTCAGGACAATTATTGTAACTTATTTGTGTCCTTGAAAGTTTAACGATGTTATATGATTAGATAAAACAAATCAATAATAGCTATGCGACTTTTTTGTTGAATTAATAGTTAAATGTTCATTGTGCATTCCCCATCTCATTTGAAAAAAATCGAGTTTCAATCTTGATTTGCATTGCATATGATAAGTCATGATTTAACACTTTCGTTTATTATAGGCGTTTGATTATCAGTACTGTATTTAGTACATGTCAAGCTTTGACAACGCATTTATATTAGTTTTATTTTCAAACGTCACACTTCAACATGCCATCAATACGTAACACTTGACATAGATACTTAAGTCGAACTTTAGTTTATGATAACAACGTACAGAAATGAAAGTAGGTTGTTGCTTTCTGGAAATTAAATTCAATACATTGAGCTTTACGTAATATAAATTGTGTATTTCTTCAACATTTACCAAAACTGCAACCGTCTGTGTTTTGTAAGAAACCCGTGCTTTTTTGAAATACGAAGAATATATTTACAACAAGTTAAGCCACATGTGTGATTATTTGCCCTAATTTGACTATCATGTTTGTCCTTTATGGTTTCAAACACTTCGATGTTGTACCGAGTTTAAAATTTCAATACCTTTTTCCTCCAGCATCAAAAGGGATATTTTTCAAATATCATCATTTCAACATATTGAGCCAACTTATTAATTATTTGACCGACGTTGGCGAAACATCTTGTCCTTTTGGGTTTTATCAACTTTTTATTTTTCTAATTAGCTTTGGATGTTTAAATACGTTCGTTCACAGGCATCATCAAGTGCACACCAGTTGTTATCATGGTGGAGCAAACGTATTTACATTAATGCTCTAAAAATTTGAAATAATCCTGCTTTACTTTGAGACCGTTAAAACAAATGATTATTTCATGCATCAACATAATCACTTTGGTTACATTGTTTAATCTTTTTAAGTTGGTTTTACGTTTTCATTTATTTTGAATAATTATATGATTATCCAATGAAAGATTGAGAACTTACAACATGTACAAAGGATATCTAAAGCGTAAATAAAGGCAACAGCACTATACCGCTGTTCGAAATTCATCAATCGATAGAGAAATAACAAATACGGGTTACAAACTAAAACTGAGGGAAACACATCAAATATAAGAGGAGAACTACGACACAACAGTAAAAGGCAACACACAGAGAAACGAACTATAATATAGCAATAACCATTTTTCTGACTTTGTTCAGGACATTTTAATAAAAAATGGTGGGTTGAACCTTACATGATAAGTTTACAATACAAATAAATGGGAGAACATATTGGACAGAGAAACACACGAATAATAGCCAACAAAAGGTTTAAAATTTGATACAACAGACGCGCGTTTCGTCCACACAAGACTAAACGGTGACAAAGTAGACGAGCATTTAGGACCAAAGGTTCCAAAAGGTTGTGTCAAATACGGATAGGGTCTTCTGCATGCGAAAAGAACATCATTATCATTTTGCATAGACTGATCCAAATCTTGTTTATGAATTCAATGAGCGAGATGCCTGTGTTGTAAAATGTGGTAGTTGTCTGTGTAGTGTTACATTGATTTTTCTTTCTTTGTGATTTTTACTATGTCAATATGACCATTTCTCTTTTCCGTTTTGAAATGAATAAATGCATTTCAAAAACCGTTTAAGGACAATAACAATAAATTCGATTTAAACGACAACGATCTGAATTATAAATATATATAAATATACATGCATTAAAGCGCTAGTAACGATATTTCAACGAACTGTTATTATTTGATGTGAAATGTAGTTTGCGAATTAAAAAAATTTAATATATACATTCTGTTCACCGTATTTATTTACTTTTGCTATACATATATATATATATTTACAAGTAAACATACATTCTACATTCAGCGCTCTTCAGATCGTTGTATACATTTGCATGTAGAAAAGGTAGATACAATGAAAAACTACTTACTTGTATTTCTAACATGCTCTTTTGTTGATATACAATGACCCCCCCCCCCTCCAAACAAAAAAAAAACAATATAAAAAAAAACACAACAAAAACAAATACTCGAATTATACTGTTAGCTACATAACCAGGTTTAATCCCTAATTTTAAATATTAAGCAATACCCGTAACAAGTAAGGATTATCTAAGTTGCAGTTTGTTTTCAATTTGTTTTATGTGCTTCAGCGATTCATTTTGACTTTTGATAATGTCATGCTCGTTTTGTATTTCCTTTAATGCTCCTTAGTTTTGTTATTTTGTTTTTTCCTACTTTGTTTTAGTTTTCACTTTGAAAACTACGGTTAATAAAATGTAGCCAAATCAATCGTTAGTAACCTTTTAATTGGAGAGAGGTCTTGTGTATGTAAAACAATTCGAAATGTTAGTATGACCATGTCACTTATACTTAATATCAACACATAAGTTCTCACTTCTTCGCTGATAATACCATTAATTAAGGGAACTCTACCAGCAGTGTGATATTTGCAGATTTAATCTGCGTGTTTATGAGTTTAATTTTAAGTTCATTATGATACAAAAAAATAACAAATCCTGTTTTCATAAATTATTCACCGACGTTTTATAAATAAAAAAAAACGATAATGCAGATTTTCGGAAAATGCAAAGTGAAGTCATAAATAGATAAGGTCTAAAAACGCCGGCTTCCTTCTGTTGGTTAAATATTTCCCTCTACGAAGTATATAAATTGTGGTGAGTCAGTTAAGAGGTGTATATATACTTTGGCCTGATATTTGGTAACATATAAGATGAACTGTGTAAAGTGCTGCATATTGATTTGTGGAAATAAACGTTACGTAAGTTCTGTTTTATCAATTATTTTACGTTTGGTTAATGTCCAATATGCAACATTTGTAAGATTTAAGCTATTTTAATGAAAATATGATCAACAGTTTATCATGCTAATCATAGAACTTTGAAAATAAAACATATTGAACACCTATTTATGAAAACAAATCAGTTGACAGTTTTCATTTTCCTGTCTCTTTAGGAATGTATGACTATGTATGTGAATGCTACTGATATTTGTTTTCGTTTATTCTTATTCAATACAAAACTGAATAAGATTAAGTTTATAGTAATTAAGCGTAAAGTATTATGTTAATATTACGGTTTAAATGTCTTTAACTGTACATAGTAGCAATGACCATATTACATGTTGGCATACAAGTTGTTGTATGAACGCCCGTGAAGCTATCTGCATAGTATCGATTGCTTCACTTTCCAACTGATTGTACCTACTGTTGATTCATTTATTTTCGTGGATACCAATTTTCGTAGTGTGAGGAAAACTTCGTGGATATTGAATTTCGTGGCTTTGGCAAAGTCTGCATTCATACCTTTAGAAAATTTGTATTTCGTTGATCATTCAAATTTGTTGTCCCCCTGTTCCCACGAAATTCTTTAAAATTGGTATCCAACGAATAGAAATGAATCACCAGTAGTACTTTATTTTGTAATAGTAATGTATAGTTAAACTAGCTTTTGCTTGACACAATGTTTTTTTATGAACGACAATTAAAGCTAATTTTCGACGTATGCGTTCCAATATATCACAGTATATGTGACTATCTTTTACATATGACATTTTCCTAATGTTTGAAGTATATAGCATGTCCTGGTTAACTAACTGGAAAACTAGCTATATATTTTTGTTAATCCACTTGTATCAACATTTATTTGTCAGATAAAAAATTCAGAAGGACAAAGAACAACTTAGACGATAAGCCTTGCTTGGTATTGACGCTTATTATACCGTATTACCTTTTTTTAGTGATATTTGTGTTGAACTTTTATTTCCTAATAAATTTTGGTTTGCATTAAAATATATTTTCTGAAGATATACTTGAGGAAAATTTGTACTTTTACTGTAAAGAAATTAAAAAAAAAAAGAATATTCTCAAATGTTTTAATACTAAAACATTGGGAAAACATTATCACCAAAAACATGGTTTGCTAGTAGGATAATTAACGAAAAAAAACCGCTTTTCATATTATTTGGTGCAATGCCGCTGTTAAAAAGTCATAATAGCTTGAGTTAAAACACAAAACGCATACGAACATTTTAGTCAAATTATAATATTTTTCAAAATGTTAAGCAAAATTAGTGTTGAAGATGAAAATATATTATAGTTAATTTTGTGTATAGCTAAATTCCATAAATTTACTGAAAGCTAACTGTTTTCCGTAGTTTTCAAAATGTAAGCCCAAATTAATTTCTTGAAAAGTAAAATACATGTAACAAAGAAAACCCGACAATTTAGGAAATTCAAAACGGAAATATCTTTATAAAATGGCAAAATCGTCATAGTCATCATAGTCTTGACTTGATACATGCCTTTCTATATGAAGACAGTACAAGACTAAACTTGGTTTTATAGCTTGCTAAATTAGATGATGCATGGTGGGCCCAAATAAAAGAAAACGTTGCAAAATATATCGTAAATATTAAATTGCTCGGAAAAAAGTCTTGTGTATGTCAAACAATTCGTTATTTTGGTATTACCATGTAAATGATAATTTGTATCAACATATACGCTCTCTCTATAGGGGATAATATACCATCGATTAGGACAAATATATAAGCAGTTTTTTTCTTTGTTGATTTAATCTCTGTGTTAATGGTTTTTTTAGCCGCTTTTGACCCGAATAAATTGATAAACCCTGTTTTGATGAAGATGTCAACGACGTAAATGTATTATAAATTAAAAGAAAAGTGATTTGCATTTTCCGAAAATTCTAGATCTAGTCATAAATAGATAAAGATTAACAACGCCGCCTTTCAATTGTCGATTTACTACTTCCTTTTAGAACGTATATATAAAGTACGGTGTGTCAGATAAGAGGTTATATATACTTTGGTCTATTAATTGATAACATGAATTATTGAATATATGAAGCACTTCATATTGCTTTGAGGAGTTTAATATTGTGTATGTTATTTCAATCATGTATTTTACGTATTGTTAATGTTGAATGTTTAATAGGTAAAGAAATAAACTATTAAACTGAGAATGTGATCAACTGTAAATCAGAGAATTATGCATAGTGATATACTTTTAATCCCTCTTTTTACCTTTTATATCTTAATATAAGTTTTTTTTATGAGTTTTAAATTAGCATAACCACAAAACTATGTTTAACTCTCCATTTTTTTCTTCTTGAAAAGTCCTGTATCAGGTCAGGAAATGAGCAATTGTTATCTAATAGTCCATGTATATGTATGTTGCATTCATGCTTGTGATACACTTCATTGTTCTGATAATTCGTAGTTTTCCTCTTATTATTGATGTATTTCCCTCAGAGGCGGATTTAGGGAGGGGGGCGGGCTCCCCCTCTTGAGAAAAAAAATTGAATGTTTATTTAGGGAATCACTAAAGCGTGACAAAATCGGGCCCCCTGTAATGCATCCAGTGGGCCCCCACTTAAGAAAATTTCTGGATCCGCTACTGTCCCTTCTCTCGGTTTTAGTTGGAAACCGGGATGTGTTTTCTCTCAATCGATTGATGACTTTTCAACAGTGGTATTCTATTGTTGTCTTTATTTGAATATCGACCTACATCGGATCTTTCTTCTATTTTACATCTGCACTGTTGACAAGCAGATTTTAGTAACTGCAGCTACCCCGATCAGCCGTCGTTTGGTTATTAATATTTGCAATGAGACTGTAAAATATTAACCTTAATCAGTTGGCCGTTACTTAGAAAATAGAAAGTGAAAAAAGTACGTTAATGATGGTAACTGTTTATGTTATTTTTGAAAGATCGTGGAAACTGATTTATGGGATGGTGGTAACTTGCCAAAAAGTTATACATGTTATATAAAACGACAAACGACAAATTTAAACTATGTACAATTTAGCCGTGATATATGGCCCTTTACCCTTAAATTAGATTACGTAACGTCTTTCTTCCTTTATTAGTTATAATAGATAGTTTCATTAACCAATCATTTGAAACAAGATTTTATTCCTTTGTTAAAAAGTTCTTTAATCGCTATTTGGAAGCTCCCAGATTCTGAAAAAAAAAATATATATTCCTAAGTATGTGTAGTTCTGTACACATTCTAAAATCTGGTTCCTGGAGAATATTTTAATATATGTTTGTCTTTCTGATTTGTTACAATGCAAGATTTTGGTATTGATGTTAACTGTCATTTTATAATCAAATGTATTTAGTTTGTAAAAACAATTTTGAAGTCCTTGATGTGATGATGATTTAAGAACTACATCATCAACATACATTAAAATCTATAAGGGATCTGTGTTTAATAAGATTTATTGGGTGACTTGTTTGGTCAAAATAGGTTGGCAAATCATTTAGATATATGTTAGAGAGACAAGGTCTTAGATTACCTCTTGTTTTTCTCCCATATTTGGTTTGTCCTGTGTTGGTATATTTTTACACAAGCTTCAGTGTTTCGATCCATACATACATTTTTAATGTCATAAAACTTTGTTCCAACACCTATACATTTAAGTTTATAAAAAAGTGTGTGGAACTGAATCAAATGCACGCTTGAAATATACAAAGCATGCATACAGAGGCTTCGAAATTAGTTCTCTAGATTTAAAAAAAATAGTCAACCTGTTATTAATGAATAAATTGATTAACTTGTCTATATTATCTGTAGTGGTTAAACCGCAGTAGTTAGCTGGATCATGTTTAGATTCAGACTTGTGTAGGGGGTGATTAAGGCCTGGCTCCTAGCCCCATTATTTTGGGTAAATACTACTTGAAAATACTTAATTAAAGATTTTTTTATTAGAGGAATACAATCCGTTTGGCTATATTTTATCATTTCATTCGAGATAATGCTGAATCCACTTGATTTCAAATTCTTAAGACCTTTGGTTATGACCAACAGTTGATTGCTACGTATCGGTATCAGAGGCGGATTCATTTGTTTTTTCAAAATTAAAACTAAAATATTCATTTTGAACAAAACAAAAAAGGAGCTGCATAATGACAGCATATCATTAAGAATCTGGGAAAGTTTCATAAAATATAATAAGTGGTTTAAAAGGAGTTGCGGATACAATATGGGCACTTCCTATTTTAAGACAATGGCAACGTCCATGTTTTTCCAATAACAAACCCAACAAATGATTTTAAACAAAAACAAAATAGGAATTGCAAAAAAGCATCATACAACTACTAACCTGAGAGAGTTTCATTTTGTTCTGATTAGTGGTAAAGGAGGAGATGCGGATATAAAGTTACAACACTGTTTGTAAAATTGTTGCATGGAAGAAAGTTTCATTTTAAGACAATGACAATCAAAACCAAGGAGTAAATAAAGAATCACACAACCAAAGTACATTTACATTAACAGTTATAGATAATATCAAAAAAACACGACTCCACTAAAACCGTGAGTGAAATCAGGTGCTCCGTCGTGTTATTGCTTTGTTCAATTCGGTAATAAATTATTTTGATTTGATTCCCCAACACAATTCTGTCTCTTGCGCTAGTATTGGTCTATACTCCTATATAATAGTATACACCTATTGACTGGGTGTGAGGGTAATAGCAAGTTTGTTGTCCCTGAGGTACCAACTATTGCTCGAGGCAAAGCCGAGAGCAATAGTTGGTATGCGAAGGGACAACAAACTTGCTATTACCCTCACACCCAGTCATTAGGTGTTTTATTATACTGAACAACACAGCCATTAAGTATTTTATATATATACCAAATAACTAATTTTCTAAAAGTGTATATATATCATCTGAAAGAAAACAAAAATGTCACATAACTTTATATGCACATGATGAACTATACTTTTTTTATAATTCGTTTTGTATTAATAATTATTTCATTAATTTCAATCAAGACTGGAAATACTTGTGTTAAACTTTCTGTGCTTATAACAAATTCTAGCTAAAATACACCAAACGCAAATACACTTTTAATATACGGAGAGCGAACCCATATTAAGAATAAGGTACTTTATTTTAGATCTTTAAAAAATTCCCCGTGAAGATTTTTTTTTCTTTTTTATAATTGCTTCTTATAAGTGAAATTACAATCAACACAAACAGATCCCACCGTTTACAATATTAGCGGGAGTTTGACGTTGCAAAGCATACGTAACCAAGCAAAGTAGTCAATGACATCATTATCGACTAATGAAAAATAAGCATGAAAAAGTACGGGAAAGATGATTATGAAACTATTCATCGGGGCAATAGTCTTTGAAACTATTGACTGGCAAATGGTTCTGTGGAATGAAATAGCACAACTATTTCATTACTTTTGATATAGAAAAAACACACTGAAGTATAATAATTTCAATTAAGATGGGTTATTGTGTATCATTTCATGTATAGTGATGTTAAACACTGTATTACTGAAACAAAACATCATGATACATGTACATAAAAATTACCATCATCTCCAAACTATTTTGATCGTCAGTTACCACCCTCCAATTTTTTAGTTACAATCATCCATCGTCATCAACGCATTTTTATTGTGTTTAATTTTCTCAGTAACGGACAACTGTTTAATGTTAATATTTAACAGACTCCTTGCAAATGTTAATAACCAAACGACGGCTGAGTGATGTTAGCCACATTTTGTAAAAACAAAGTAATTAAGAGGGAAAGATCTTACCGGGATTCCCCTCCGCAATATTTGGATGGGGGTGATTTTAGTTACCATCATTCGCTAGTCAACAGTGATCTGTGAAGTTCAAACAATTCAACGACATCGAATATAACATTTAAATTGATGAATTGGCCTTCAAACGTGTTTTTACCTCTTCAGTAAGATACTAAAATTTAGTGGAATTTCCATTCATTTTTAATTTGATACAATATTTTTAATACTTGCATATTTCTTTTTGGCAGAAGGAATACTTTTTACAAGCTGCTGCTTCTAATAACTGAAACGGAAACGGAATGGAGACATGGAAACCAGAATTGACCGACATGTGTCCCGGTTTAATCAATATGAAATTAAATATGTTGCATACATCAAATCACGCGTGGATCGATAATCGAAAAAAAGCGTTACACAATGCAAAAGAAAAAGAACATCCAATAGTTCATGATGTTGTTGAGTTAATGCTTATTGAAGTGGAAAGTTCATCTCAAAAACGTAGACACAAAGCGAACAATATTGAAAATCTTGAACGTTAGTTGAGGCACAACGAAAATCATTTAAATACATTAGCTGACCTTGCAGTATTAAATAGACACAGCAACTTACCAGAAAAGGCTGCGATCTTAGAAGAGAGAATAGATACAATATTGAAAAACAGCGATCCGAATGACATCATGGAAAAGGCTATAAGTGTCCTTGAACAAGGTTATGCTGCTTTGTTTAAAGATTACACCGGAAGTGGCATTGAAGCACAGCAAAGGTTACTAGAATCTGCACAACTAATAAAAGTTGAACAAAGTACTGCTATAGGAGAAAAAAAAAATTTTCTATGTCAAGCCTCAAATCACACACTGGATGCACGACGACTTATGTTTCAAGCACTAAACTGTAAAACAAATGACAGTTTCTTTGATAAAAAAATCGAGTGTGGAATTGTTCGAAAAAGGGTTGCAATATCTCTCAAATACTTCGTATCCGACAGATAAATATTACATTTGGAAATTTTACTATGCAATGGCTTGCAGCAGAATGCCTGATATTCAAAAAGCCACCAGCGGCACAACATCCATAAGTGAGACAGCTGTAAATCTGTTCTGGTCAATACTTGAGAACTTACCAAAAGAAAACGAATGCTTTACTATATATAGAGCTCGTTCATATGCGTATATTGGCCATATTCCTATTTCCACATATAAACCCTCTGACGCCTTTCCAAGTTACAGCTCATATGAAAATGACAAACAATTTCAAGCCATTCTCAGAACTCCGCTGTCTTCTTTTCAATGTGCTAATAAGGAATTGTCCTATGATGAGGTTGTTCTTAGTCGAGAGGGAATTAGTCTTTGGTTAGTGTACAAGTTCGGTACGACTAAAAACATCGAATATCTTGAAAAATCAGAGAGACAATTATCGTCTTCCATATCACAAAACCCTTGTCTGCGCCGGTTTGATTTTTCCACCAGAATGAAAGTCTATTTAGAAATCTCCTCTTTGAAAAGCGTTTCTCTTGGTAGACGTGAAGATGTATTAAAGAAGGCGTTGGAGGACGGAAGAACTTCAATAAGGCTAAATTTGAACGCAAAGGATGTTTGTAACGTCGCTGAAATTTGTCAAAGACTTGCTAAATTTCCGAAATTTTACCTTTATGGACCAGAAGCCGTTTCCAACAAGGAGTACTTACATGCAGCCTTAGATTACCTTAACCAGTGCTTTAATGCAAAGGGTCAAACTTATTTCACAGCATTTACATCTCGGGCAATTTATTTTGATTTAGGAGAATTTAGAACCTCATCAGAATGGCATAAGAGAGCATTCATGATGTCAAATAAGTTCGGAAATGGAAATATACAACAATTAATATTGTCAATTTTGAGATTGGGAGATGAATCAAATATGTATGACGAGCTTATTCATGCGTTAACATATATAGCTAGAAAACGAAAGGACGTAGAATTCCTTCAGAAAGTAGTACCAAAAGTTCATGGGGATGAATATCTAGGAAGTCTTTCAAATTTTTTGATTTTCTTGCAAACCTTCCCACTCACGGCAGAGCAGGTTGAAATAGCGGAGAGTTTAAAAGCTCGTTTAATCAAGAAAGGCGTCTCAAAAGTTGACCAAAACTGTGACAGTCGGTACAAAATATCTACCACCCAAGTCGTAGAATATGACTTAAAACCGGAAATTGTGTATCAACGTGTTCAAATGGAGACTGAACCTGTGGATGTTCAACACAACTGGAGATATGATTTCTGTATAATAGAGATCATTAAAATTTTATATTTTCAATAATCTGATTTAATTCAATCGAATATTTGTGTGGGTGCGTGGGTGTTGCAGTCTGTAGCTCATTGCCATATTCGGCATGGCCATAGATGGCGCTCGCAGCTTGAATCAGATTGTTGGAATTTCCGTATCAGCTTGAATTAGAATTTTGGAATTCCCGTATCGGGCACTTGTTAATTTGCTGTCGACTTGAAAGCAGGTGTTTCACAAATAAGTTAAACTATTTAAAAGAAAAAGAAAAGATGCCAAACTAGAGAAATGCCATAGGATCGCCATCCAGGGCCATGGGAAAGAAGAGAAGAACGGCTAACAGGACAGGCGGACAGAGAATGCAGAACGAGGAAATCCCACAAAAGAAGGACGGAGCTGGACGGAGAAGAACTGCCAAGAAAACACAAGGGGTCGGACATGTGGTGGCAGAAGGACCGGTGGAAACTACTGATTTCTCATCAGGTAATGAGTCGGAGGAGGATGCACGAGCGTTCCCCTCTTTAAGGCACGACCCATTACACCAAAACTTTGAAATTGCAAATAATTCCATTGATTTCACTCCGTCTCAAGAATCTAGCATTCATGACACAGTGGGGGAACACGTGTCTTTTAAAATTAAGAAAAAAATTTGGGAGGGAAAGTTTATTGAGCTTCATTCTCTTTTGAGAACGCGAAAAGCAATGGAAGAGGTGGACGAGGGCGATTTGAAATTAAAAAGGGGAAAAATTTGCATTGAAAAAAGATCGTCGAGTGTTTATTTGTCCATAAATGAATGGACTTCAGCATTCATGGTTTTTATGAGTGTCTACATTGAGGAATACAGCACACGGGCACAGGAATTGTTAAAATATATGCGCGATATAAGACTAGCGGCAACGAGGTCAGAAAACTGGGCCACCTATGACGAGCAATTTAGGCTAAAAATAGAAAAGAATCCAAATTTATCTTGGGGAAATATACACGGTGAATATTGGCTATTACACATCACATCTCCCATAGTACAAAACTGTGTGTCAGTGCAATCATAGGGTGATAGAACAAATACACTACATCCGCTAATCTGATGATTATAAATTCCTAACTGTCAGTATTAATTATAAGTCAAGTCAACTATAAAAGTGATAACGTATAATGTTAACATAATTTAACAATCCTCCCTCTTTTAATTTAGAAGATCAAGATAAACAAGATTAATCTCTAGTGAATGAAAGTAATAAATTCAATTTGCACTCAATTGATCTAAATAGCTACAAGTTTTACTGTCTATATTTTTAATGTTCAATTATGAAATCCTAAACCTACAGTGATATCACTACACTAACTTAACCACAAATATTTACAGTCATATGTTTCTAATACGTCTCTCTGGTGCCTTTCTTACTATTTCTGTGCGCTGCATAACGATAGTATCATTAGCATTTTCAACTGTTTTATTTTTGGTTATTATTGTTTGTTCGGATTCATTGTTATTTTCAGAGTTTTCGGTATCGCAATTGAATTACATGTTGGTATTGTTATGAATTCAGTGTCAATATCAGATATGGTAATTTTAAATATGTTTGGTATGTTTTTATTTTCCTGCGGTACGAATTCACGAATCTGATCAATATGTCTCTTCCATACTAAATCTCCAAATTGGACTTGATAAGTTACTGTTCCGAGTTTATGAACGATAGTTCCTTGTTTCCACTTGTTATTGTCTCTATAGTCTCTTTAAGATTTGGACTCGCTAATGGATGCAAAAAGAATATTTGTTTTTTACCATCTCCTCATTTTATTATTATTCTCTGTGGAGCTAATGATTTGACAGATTTAGAATTGACAGGGAATGGTTTAATTGAAAATGTAAAAATGGTCTACCCTACGTTACCAGGCTTTATTTAAAAAGGTTATTATAATATGGTCTTCAATGCTACAGTGCGATACTGGCATGTTGCACCCTTGGATGCGGGTGCAATAATAGAACAGAACAGAAAAAGAGAAATTTAGTGGCCAAAAACTTTGTTACAGAAAATTGGGGTAAAGCTATATTACATGAGAAGTGTCTTTATACAGAACAAATGGAACTAATTTGTCACAAACTGGAAATCAGGTTTTCTTGAATAATATACAAGGGTGTGGGGGTTGAGTCTTTCCTACGCACACCATAATCAACTTTTCCTAAGTTTCAATAATGAAAATTTTGTGGAGCTGAGAACCCATGTCAGATTTGGTAGCTGACTTGGGCTCTCATGTGGCGGTCCAGGGAGACTGGTAGTGATTGGGGGATTATTTCACTCGGCCCTTGCTCTGGGCCTGACAAGTTCTAAAACTTGCAGGTTTGGAAAATGTGGTTAGTGGTAACGGTGGGGTCTACAGATGGGTGACTCTGGGACCTCCTCCACCTCATCTTATAGAGGGGAGGCCTACACCTGCCAACAGGTGGGGCACTAATAACTGGAGCATTGGTAATACGAGTGTTTTCCCCGGTCACTCCCCATGGTAGGTGGTGGTGTAACCGTGTTTAACTACCAGGGGTTTTATGAAACTATGTCAACATAGGTCAGCTGATAGCCATTGTGTATAGGTAATCGGTAGTCACCCTGGCGCCTCAACAAAATATTATAGAATACTCTGTAGCCAAAGTAATGCCACAAAGTAAAAATGTATATTCTAGTCATGATAATGTAAATACAAGTTGGTGTAATAAAATGTATTTTTAATTCAAAGGATTGTTTTTGTATAAGTTGTAAATGAAATACAGAGGATGGAACCTCTACACAAATGAGTAAAATATACAGAAAGTCTGTACAGTATTTGAATTTTGGTATTTGTGAATTACAATTAACAACACACAAAGAGAGACAACTCTAGTTTAATTTTTAACATATTTTAGAAAATACGTCAACAACTCTTGATCGTTGTTCTTCGTCTCATTGTTATTCGTTCAGTATTGATATAGGGTCTTCTTATATGAGTATTGCAATTAATAGAGATTATTAAAATTTTATATTTTCAATAATCTGATTTAATTCAATCGAATATTTGTGTGGGTGTGTGGGTGTTGCAGTCTGTAGCTCATTGCCATATTCGGCATGGCCATAGATGGCGCTCGCAGCTTGAATCAGATTGTTGGAATTTCCGTATCAGCTTGAATTAGAATTTTGGAATTCCCGTATCGGGCACTTGTTAATTTGCTGTCGACTTGAAAGCAGGTGTTTCACAAATAAGTTAAACTATTTAAAACCCGCCCACCCTCCCTATGAGAATAGTTGCTGCTGTTTTTGTTTTATATTTTCAGGCACTTGTTTCCTGTATTTGATTGGAATATTATGGTTACCAATATCCAGGCTGACCTTCATAGTATTGGACCAATACAGGATAATTTTGAATAAACTTGCGTTTCTATGAATTGGACATTTCAGTTATTCAGCACTTTTTAACATATTATGGACTATTGTGATTTAAGCATCCAGAATTAATTTTAGTTTTTAGTAATTAACAATTTTAATAATTGGAAAGAAAACAAGACACTTTTTAGAAATTAATCATCTTCTACTATCCTTAGGCGCAGAGTCAATTTTGAATGGGGGGAGGTCCAGGGAAACTGGTAGTGATTGGGGGCTTATTTCACTCGGCCCTTGCTCTGAGCCTGACAAGTTCTAAAACTTGCAGGTTTGGAAAATGTGGTTAGTGGTAACGGTGGGGTCTACAGATGGGTGACTCTGGGACCTCCTCCACCTCATCTTATAGAGGGGAGGCCTACACCTGCCAACAGGTGGGGCACTAATAACTGGAGCATTGGTAATACGAGTGTTTTCCCCGGTCACTCCCCATGGTAGGTGGTGGTGTAACCGTGTTTAACTACCATGGGTTTTATGACACTATGTCAACATAGGTCAGCTGATAGCCATTGTGTATAGGTAATCGGTAGTCACCCTGGCGCCTCAACAAAATATTATAGAATACTCTGTAGCCAAAGTAATGCCACAAAGTAAAAATGTATATTCTAGTCATGAAAATGTAAATACAAGTTGGTGTAATAAAATGTATTTTTAATTCAAAGGATTGTTTTTGTATAAGTTGTAAATGAAATACAGAGGATGGAACCTCTACACAAATGAGTAAAATATACAGAAAGTCTGTACAGTATTTGAATTTTGGTATTTGTGAATTACAATTAACAACACACAAAGAGAGACAACTCTAGTTTAATTTTTAACATATTTTAGAAAATACGTCAACAACTCTTGATCGTTGTTCTTCGTCTCATTGTTATTCGTTCAGTATTGATATAGGGTCTTCTTATATGAGTATTGCAATTAATAGAGATTATTAAAATTTTATATTTTCAATAATCTGATTTAATTCAATCGAATATTTGTGTGGGTGTGTGGGTGTTGCAGTCTGTAGCTCATTGCCATATTCGGCATGGCCATAGATGGCGCTCGCAGCTTGAATCAGATTGTTGGAATTTCCGTATCAGCTTGAATTAGAATTTTGGAATTCCCGTATCGGGCACTTGTTAATTTGCTGTCGACTTGAAAGCAGGTGTTTCACAAATAAGTTAAACTATTTAAAACCCGCCCACCCTCCCTATGAGAATAGTTGCTGCTGTTTTTGTTTTATATTTTCAGGCACTTGTTTCCTGTATTTGATTGGAATATTATGGTTACCAATATCCAGGCTGACCTTCATAGTATTGGACCAATACAGGATAATTTCGAATAAACTTGCGTTTCTATGAATTGGACATTTCAGTTATTCAGCACTTTTTAACATATTATGGACTATTGTGATTTAAGCATCCAGAATTAATTTTAGTTTTTAGTAATTAACAATTTTAATAATTGGAAAGAAAACAAGACACTTTTTAGAAATTAATCATCTTCTACTATCCTTAGGCGCAGAGTCAATTTTGAATGGGGGGAGGTCCAGGGAGACTGGTAGTGATTGGGGGCTTATTTCACTCGGCCCTTGCTCTGGGCCTGACAAGTTCTAAAACTTGCAGGTTTGGAAAATGTGGTTAGTGGTAACGGTGGGGTCTACAGATGGGTGACTCTGGGACCTCCTCCACCTCATCTTATAGAGGGGAGGCCTACACCTGCCAACAGGTGGGGCACTAATAACTGGAGCATTGGTAATACGAGTGTTTTCCCCGGTCACTCCCCATGGTAGGTGGTGGTGTAACCGTGTTTAACTACCATGGGTTTTATGACACTATGTCAACATAGGTCAGCTGATAGCCATTGTGTATAGGTAATCGGTAGTCACCCTGGCGCCTCAACAAAATATTATAGAATACTCTGTAGCCAAAGTAATGCCACAAAGTAAAAATGTATATTCTAGTCATGAAAATGTAAATACAAGTTGGTGTAATAAAATGTATTTTTAATTCAAAGGATTGCTTTTGTATCAGTTGTAAATGAAATACAGAGGATGGAACCTCTACACAAATGAGTAAAATATACAGAAAGTCTGTACAGTATTTGAATTTTGGTATTTGTGAATTACAATTAACAACACACAAAGAGAGACAACTCTAGTTTAATTTTTAACATATTTTAGAAAATACGTCAACAACTCTTGATCGTTGTTCTTCGTCTCATTGTTATTCGTTCAGTATTGATATAGGGTCTTCTTATATGAGTATTGCAATTAATAGAGATTATTAAAATTTTATATTTTCAATAATCTGATTTAATTCAATCGAATATTTGTGTGGGTGTGTGGGTGTTGCAGTCTGTAGCTCATTGCCATATTCGGCATGGCCATAGATGGCGCTCGCAGCTTGAATCAGATTGTTGGAATTTCCGTATCAGCTTGAATTAGAATTTTGGAATTCCCGTATCGGGCACTTGTTAATTTGCTGTCGACTTGAAAGCAGGTGTTTCACAAATAAGTTAAACTATTTAAAACCCGCCCACCCTCCCTATGAGAATAGTTGCTGCTGTTTTTGTTTTATATTTTCAGGCACTTGTTTCCTGTATTTGATTGGAATATTATGGTTACCAATATCCAGGCTGACCTTCATAGTATTGGACCAATACAGGATAATTTCGAATAAACTTGCGTTTCTATGAATTGGACATTTCAGTTATTCAGCACTTTTTAACATATTTTAGAAAATGCGTCAACAACTCTTGATCGTTGTTCTTCGTCTCATTGTTATTCGTTCAGTATTGATATAGGGTCTTCTTATATGAGTATTGCAATTAATCACGAGTGGAACTAATACTGGTTGGATTAAATGCTTTCTTAAACATCAGCTGAGCACACCAATGGTCGATAGCGACATGGTATTTACAGTTAGCTATACCATGTATACAGTATTATGTTATCGAGCGTATATTTAATTTCCATTCAAATCACAAAGGTATTTACAAAAATCAATTTTTACCCTCACCAAGCTGTTTTTGGTCTAGAAACATGGATTCTTTTCAAGCAAACAAAAATATTACACACAAAGTGTCCATTTGGCTGTGCGATTGCAGTCGTGATATATGGTATATATTAAATGCCGTATATAGGTAGCCATACATATCATCCCTGTTTGCAAATTGACACCCGATCAAGTGTTTGATTAGTACATATACTATATGCTTTTAACCACAATTTCTGTCTTTAGCAATGTGCCTTATATGTGTTTTTTGTGATTCCTAAAGTGTTGCTATTATATCACAAAATTATATGCCGTAAAATCACTGAATTATTTCGTAAGGAAAACCATACTAGTGTGATATATAAATAATTTATTCATTGAGTAAATGAAAAAAAAAACACATGACTAGAATATTTTTTTGTCAATAGATATATCCAAACACATCTTTATTGATTAACATAATTGAGAAAAGAAACAAACGAATATGTGTATTAAGTGAGCTTGTTGTTAAAATATTTGTAATTCGTTTTAGGTTTTCCTGGTATTGATTATGACTCCTGTTCAACGTTGCTGGAGACTTCCATGGAAGGTATAAAGAAAAGTCGGAAAAGTATACTAGTTCTTTCCAAAGACTTTCTGACAAAAGAATGGTGTCTGTTGAAAAAGATAATTACAGAAACACAACAGAAAAGATCGGACTTTTTATTGATCATTTTATTTGAAAAGTGTGATGTGCCGTCAGAGATAGATGATACACATGTATCGTACTTTGATTTCACTGATGAAATGAAGATTCCTTTCGAAATTCAACATTTGAAGTTGGCTTTAATTGAAAACTGATTGATTGGAGACACAATCATATGTTCGCTCCATTTCTAATATTAGGAATTATGAAGGCGTCATTGTGATTTTGATTTGAAGAAGGGCACCGATGGTGCTGTTCCTTTGCTTTTTTTGATGCGCAATGTTAATGATTTTTGGGTTATGAAAAGAAACCAATTGTTTTTCAAGAGGTATTATTCATATGCGTATTCTCATTTTTTGAAATATTTTAATGTGATCTGCATATGTAGTCAATGAGAAGGTGTGTGTAATTTTCCTGATTGAATCATAAAGTCAATAGTAATAGACGCCTGCTTTCAATACTATTGTTTACAGGAAATCTTCTGATCATCAAATGATTCATTTGCATCTATTTTTTCATTGCTTACTTATATAATAAGAAATTGCTCATGTCCAAAAGGTTAATTGTAAAAAATTTTCGAACCATGATATGCGGATTGTAAATTTTTTTTTGACAACCATTATTCAACTTAGTTCAGCTAATTTTATCATCTTACAACATGAACAGTCGACCGCTAAGACAGCAGACAGGATATTTATTAATTGTATATGCAAAACTAAATGACATACATATATGGTTATTTGTTTGGTCATATTCACTGGTCGAGAGTGTAGTATTTTTTGTTTAGTTCGAATTTGACTTCCAAACAATCTAAAATGAAAATAAATATTGTGGGTTATTGGGGTTTTATTTCAATTTGCTTTAAGATTTCTCAAAATTAGGCGGCGGAGCTTCTCCAAAAACTGTTATTTTTGTTACAATCTGCATGCTGCAAGACACGTGAATTGCATAATTTTGAGTCTTTAACTATGCCTGCTTTTGAATATATAATTAAAACAGATACCAACGACATGCTGTTTATGTGTATTTATTTCAAAAATGTTAATCACATTAGCGTCTGGCTAAACCAGAAAATAAATTAGTAAACAAACTCTAAACAGGTTTTATTGTATTGAACTAAATCATCGCACAGAGTACATGCAGCCATCTGGATTTTTCTGTTTTTGTCAGATTTGTTACTTCATATTCAAAAATATACGGAAAAAGACTACTTAGACAAGTATTTTGTTTCAGATAAGCCTTGCTTGGTAGTAAATAATACTATTTCATTGATAGTCATTAACTGGTGAATATGTATTTTGTGTTTATTCAAAGTAGATGTTTTGTAGACGGAGTTGATGTAAAATTTATGTACCAATGATTTAGATAATTACAACTTTTATTTTTTTTATTGTGCTTAAAGAAATATTTAATTTATATTTATGTGGTCCTAAATAAAACGATAGAATATTAAAAAAAAAGATGTGGTATGATTGCCAATTTGACAACTTTCCACAAGAGACCAAATGACACAAAAATTAACAACTATTGGTTACCGTTTGACCTTCAACCATGCGCCACGCTCATACCACATTATCAGCTGTAAACAGTTCCGGAACTACAAATGTCAAACAATTGAAACGAGAAAACAAACGGCATAATTAATTTCAAAAGAATGAACGAAAACAAACATGTAACACTTCAACGCACGACAAAGACTGAATTACAGGACTTGGAACAGGCCCATTTATACAGAATGTGGTGGGGTTAAATATATTACCTGGATTTTAAACCTCCCATTACCTGGGAGATAGGTGTAACAGTATAACATAAAAACGAACTATAAAAATCCGTTGAAAAGGCTTAAGTTTTCAGATGGATAAACAAAAATACATATGACAAAAACATAGAGTGGACGTGACCGGGTACTTGTATATCCCAAAACAAAAAGACACATCTCACGGATCTGGGTGTACTCGCAGTTACTGACAGCTAGTTCAAAGCCACTAACAACTAATAACTGATTAAGAAATGCTTCTAAGACTAAATAATCAATTAGTACACATCCATCATCCAATGAATTTAGTATAAAAAAGTCATTAATAGTCAAAGAAAAACATGACCTTGTGCAATGCCAATGTCTTATTGACCGATTAGATAGAGACGCGCGCGCTCGGTTAATACCAGGCTTTCAATAGATAGTGAAGTCGAGAATAAACCAAAGACCTTCAAAATTATTAACGTTTACACTTTTTTAAGAAATAGTGTACATTGTAGGAATCATACACTTATAAAGTACTGTAAATTGAGGAGTTATTGCGTGTTTGGTATAGCAATAATAAGAACTCGTATTGGGATAACTGAAGTTGTGAAAGTTCTTTAAAAACATTCTTTATTTTAACAGATTTTTAATTATGAAATTACAGCATGTTTCCTACTACAGTTTGATACAATAATTTGCTCATTATGGAAACAGAACGTACAGTGACCATATTGTGTTTACCTTCAAATCGTTTGACTCTGTATGATTGTTATCTCTTTTTAAAAGATGCCCATCTTGTTTCTCCGAATCTTATGGTTGTTGTCTGATTTCAAATCGTGACAAATCTCATAATATGTATAATATTAATGTATATACAACACTGTACATGTATATTTATATACTGTCCATTTTCTTTCCGCCTTGTTAACATTCAATTGTTCATAAAATACAAGAGCTCATAAGAAAGAATGAATAACACTAGTCCAATTGTTAACTTTACGTTCCGCTATATTGGTGTTAACCTAGCTAGCTCTAACTTAACAATTTAGATTCTGGTGAGTATAATGTACGCCTATATCCAATCAAAATGCAAACATAGTACAGGATTCAATTAAGTATGTCTTGCCTAATGCCTTACACCTAGAAGTGGACAACAGTTAAGACAATTAAAAAGATGAAATCATCATAGATACCAGGGTTACATTTTGTAATTACGCCAGACGCGTGTTTCGTCTACAAAAAACATCAACGACTCTCGAATTCAAAAAAGTTAAAAAGGCCAAATAAAGTACGAAATGTATGTAAGAATGTATATTCTTACATACATTTCAATTTAGCAACAATTCAACAGAACATGCATAAGGGATATGTATTATCACCCAGTTGATACGATATTCTACAATTTGTATTTTATATAGAACTTTTTTGTCACAGGGTTACTGCTCATAAGGAAGCCGTTCAACGAAGAATCCCAAGTATTAAAGTTTAAGTTTCCCCTGTCAACATTTTTACTGTCCCACTCCCCTTCGGTTCAACATGTTAAAATGTCTATTTAAGATCAGAGAGGACAAGGTGTCATAACAATTTTGACCTATCAAATTTTTCGTATTGCTAGTTAAGGATTTACCAAGGCAATGCAGTATATGATCATCTAGGCATTCCAATAAAGCTGATATTATCTCTTTTTTCATTGGTAGGGTTGTTGTTTTTTAGTCCCAGTCTCAATTTTGTCTGCTAAAATCTATTATTTGTATTTGTCGTTTTTTCCTAAGGCACTGTCTGTACCTTATCAGTCGTACTACAACTTTGATATAATAGCCTCCCTTTACAAACTGTTTAAACAAACTCGTACGCAGTGTACAAATATATGCTAGTTCTAATCTATTTCCAAAACTTTGAAGAAAATTAATCAAGTCGTACATTCAAACTTATTTAAGTGTACTTTACATTTCTTGTGTTTATAATTTAAGTAGCAAAGTAGTACTTTTGGTATAATATATATCAGATGTGTTTAAGGTCATCAGTTTTTTGAAAATATATCCAAATAGACATACGTTTTAATTTAAATGTCCTCTATATGGGTCTATGCCAACTTGATTTGAAGTTCATTGTATTCCCATTTAAAATAAATGCTTGACACAAATAGTCGATTGCTTTACAAAATAAGACTTATTCAACCTATTTCAATGTTCCCAAGATTGAAATAATAGATATGATTCATAAGGGAGTTATTACGTAGTTTTTGTCTGGTTCCTCCTGCTAGCAAGTACATACATTACAGTTATTCAATTACAATGAGTTAGAATATGTTTGGTAAACTATGGTATGGTTAGTTTTTAAAATTATATTTTATAATTTTTAATTGAAAAAGGTTCGTAGTAAAAATATATAAACAAGTCAATTAAAGAAGTTTTATCAATATTATTGAATAAATCAGTTGAGAATTACCAACTTTCCATGATAAATAATCCTTTATGTGCAACGAATTATGATTTTGTTTTTAATTTATGTATTTTCTTCTGCAGTGTATCACGATTGACATAAGCACATAATATTGCAAATTTTAAAATCATCAATCAAAGAAAACATGGTAAACAAAGGTCGATACAAAAAAAAAAAATAATTTAATTACTGGTCTATGTTTAACCGTACTGTGGGTTTATTATTGTGTGTTGGATACCAATTTTCGTGGCCTTCGAGGGTACATATGTAACACAAATTCAAATATTCAACGAATTACAAATTTTCTATAGGCTTTGTGTGCACAGATCTGTAGAACCACGAAAACAAATATCCCGAAAAATGCAAGTTTTTCTCTATCCACGAAAACTGATACCCACAACAATAAATGAATCTACAGTATTTAACTCAGCATTTTACTAGTACTTGTTTGTTGTTTTGAAGCGTTTATCTTCAACTTTCACAAGGAACAAGTATTCAATAAATCAATTCTATATATCTCTAGTTTTTATTGCATTAACAGTTATATATACATGCAAATCTGTTATGATGCATACGTTCATATATACATGTACATTGTTTTCGTTTTTACAATATGATATTTTCATTTCACTTTTTTCATTACAGAATCAAAAATTGTGAACACATTCTGTTTCTCATAGATGAAAAAGACGACAACATGGAAATTAATAAATCGAAATTCGACCCAATATGTCCCGGCTTATTTCAAATGCAATTAAAACTAATGAGTACATCAAATCAGGCGCGTATCAAAAATCGGGAGATAAATTTACACAATGCGAAAGAGAAAGATCATCCAATAGTGCATGATGTTATTGATTTGATGTTAATTGTATTGAATAATCCGTTACGTAAACATAGATATTTACCTTACAATATTGAAAAGCTTAAACTGATAATGAGACGTAACCCAAATGACTTAAATACATTAGCTGACCTTGCAGTTTTGTACAGAAATAGCAATTTAGTAGAAAAGGCTATCACAACCGAAGAGAAAATAGATAAAATATTGAAAGGCAGTGATCAACATGACAACAAAGAAAAGGCAGTTTGTGTCCTTGAACAAGGGTATGCTGAGTTGTTTGAAGAATATACAGAAGACGGACTAGAAGCACAACAAAAGTTATTCGAATGCTTAGAGCTTATCAAAGTTGAAAAGAGTACAGCCGTAGGACGAACCAAAGATTTTCTTTGCCAGGCCTCCAATAACGCAATGGGTGCACGACGACTATTGTTTCAAGCTATAAACTGTAAAACAACACACAGCTTCGTTAACAAAAAGAAGTCCAGTGTGGAAATGCTAAAAACCGGCTTACAATATCTTGCAACTACTTCGTATCCCAAAGAACACTATCACATTTGGGAATTTTACTATGCAATGGCTTGCAGCAGAATGCCTGGCTTTAAGGCTGCCGACTACAACGACAAACCAATGTGTCAAAAAGCTGTTCAACTATTCTGGCAAGTAATTGTGAACTTACCAAAAAACAACGGATGCTTTACCATATATAGAGCTCGCTCATATGCATATATTGGCTATATACTAATTTCAACGTCGGACGCCAATCCAAAATACAGATTATTGAGCGACGATGAACAATTCAAATCCATACTAAAGATTCCATTGTTATCATTTAAACATGCTAACGATGAATTACCAAGCGATGAGGTTGTTCTGTGTCGAGAAGGTATGAGTCTTTGGATATTGGTCAAGTATGGTTCGTCTAGAATTGATGAGGAAAGCTTTGACTATCTAGCCAGAGCTGAGCAAGTGTTATCGTCATCTATATCACTAAGCCCTTGCATGCATCAAGTCACGTTTTCCACAAGGATGAAAGTATATTTAGAAATGTCCTCTTTGGAAAGTGTCCCCCTTGATAGAAAAGAAGATGCCTTAAAAAGGGCACTAGAGGACGGAAAAGCTCTAGTATACAATAAAGTGAGCATGAGGGATGTATGTACTATCGCTGAAATTTGCCAGAGACTTGCTAAATTTCCAAAATACTACCTTAATGGACCAGAAGCAGTTATAAGCAACAGCTACTTAAATGCAGCCCTAGATTATCTAAATCAATGCTTTCATGCAAAGGGTTATACTTATCATACAGCCTACACATTTGGAATAATCTATTTCGATATGGGAGATTTTAGGACCGCTACAGAATGGCACAAAATAGCTCTCATCTTGTCAGATTTTAAGTTAGGAAATGGAAATATCCAACAATTATTATTTTCAATATTGAGATTGGGAGAAGAATCACATGTGTATATCGAGCTCATTCATGCGTTAACATATATAGCTAGAAAATGGAAGGACGTAGAATTTCTTCGTAGATTAGTACATAAAATTCATAGGGATGACTATCTTAGAAGTCTTTCAAAATATTTGATTTTTTACGAACATTCCCACTCACAACTCAGCAGGTTGAAATCGCAAAGTGTTTGGAAACTATCTTATTCAGGAAAAATGTCATAACCGCTGATCAGTTCGGTGTTTCTAAGTACAGCAAATCTACAACAAGTCACTTTGGATATGACGTTCATGAAGCAAACTTGCTTCAACGAGTTCCAATTGGAATTGAACCTGCTGATGTCTATCAAAACTATACATTTGATTACTGTTTAATTATGAGTAAAGTTAATTCTGGTTGGATTCAATGCTTCGTACAGCAACAGCTAAGCATACAAATGGTTGATGGTGACAGTAAATTTGCAGGTAGCAATATTAACTTTAAGAATACCTGTAATCTTTAAAGACATTTTTTTTATTAAGAAATTTTTAGTACTAGTATTCAAAATATTGTAGGTTTCAAATGTGTTCACGTTCAGTCTTCACAAAGAAAATTAATATCAAATTCTTCATGTAGGTAGCCATACAAACTCTTCGTTCGGTAAATAAAAAAATGCAACAATTGTCTGATTAACCAAAGTGTTGCCTGTCTCAATACAAGATGTTTACCGTTTTGTAACATGAATCTATTTAACATTCGATGGCTGACCCGATTTCCAGGCATCAATCTTCATGATCTCTGTTCAACAACTCTGCAAACAACATTTTGAATTGTTTGCTTACCCATAATATAATAAATATTCACCGTCAGGAAATGAAACAATTACTCACGTTATCTGATGATACTTACCTGTAACTGTAAAATATGAACACACGTATTTGCACTATAGCACAGGTTCAATAAATCATTACAAAAAATAGATATTTAAACATAGATGTTATTCTTATTTATATTTGAGTTTTTGTCTTTTTGACACATTCACCATTCCATACGTAGACTCCTACTTTTAATTAATTTTAGGTTTCCCTGGTATCGATTATGAGTCCAGTTCATCGTTGTTGGAAACTACCATAAACGGTATCTATAAAAGTAGGACAAGCATACTTGTTCTTTCGAAAGACTTACTAAAGAGGGAATGGTGTATGTTAAAGCCGATAGTTACAGAAATACTACAGAAAAGATCGCACTCTCTATTTATCATTTTACTTGAAACGTGTGATGTGCCGTCGGAGATAGATGATACACGTTTATCGTACTTTGATTTCACTGACGAGATGAACATTCCTTTCGAAATTCAACATTTGAAGTTGGCTTTACTAGAAAACTGATTGATTGAAGACAAAATCATCTGTTCGATTCATTCTCATATTATGAATTCGGAAGACCTCACTGTGATTTTGATTTGAAGAACATCTATACATAACACTGTTCCTGTGTTTATTAGCTGTTGCTGTGCACATTTGACTGATTCTGTGTTACGAGACATTTTCATCCTTTGTTTTGCAATTAGTATTATTCACATGTAGACTCTCATCTTTTGAAGTGTCATAATGTGATCTGCATTTGTAGTCAATGAGAAAGTTTACGAAATCAATCCGACTGATGGAATCTTACAATTCATAATAAATGTCTGTTACTTTCATTATCATTGTTAACTTGGAATGCATTCATACTTACTATGCTTAATATGATTAAAAAAAAACTTCCTGGAAATTGGCTTACCATCAAATTTTTCTTTTGCCTCTATTTTGTTTTACAATGCTAATTAATATAATAAGATATTGTTTATGTTCAATGTTCATGTTTATTATAGAGGTATGTCGTACCATGATATGCAGATTTCAAAACTTGTATTTATCTATGACAACTTATACTCAGAAAAGCTTAACAAAAACGTTCAGCTACAATGTATTTCTATCATCTTACAACATGAACAGTCGCTCTAAAAGACAACAGACATGATAGCAATTATTTAAAATGTTAAACTATTATTATATATTTGTTTGTATTTATCAATGGAGGTTGTGTGTCTTTTTAACACAAGTTTGACTTTTTGTCCGGGTGTATTCATGTTTTTTTTTTTAAACGGTCTTGGGAACTGAAGATTCAGACACACAATACATTATGTTTTTTTTTTTTTTTTAAACGGTAAAAAATTTAATAGCACAATTCTGTAGCTGGTCAGTATAAACCATATATTTGGTTTTAAGATCTTACTTACAGACCATGGAATTTGTCAATATATATTTGTTATCAGACCCTTGTTTTTTTTTCAATAAATGGTACTCATACACCGTATACATGGTCATTTGATGTTACTTATAGACAGTCTAATGAGGCTATGAATTTTAATAACATATCATGTACTTTTGTGAATAGAAGTTGACAATATACCAAGTAGGTCAAGAAACATGATACATGATTATTATAGAACATCTACTTGCATGAACATATGTTAGTTACATACCATGTATTTAGGTGATTCATGTTACTTTAAGACCATGTATTTTGGCACTAGATCATTATTTGTTCAACATTTGCTGGTAACAAACCATTAATCTTGTCAATATATATTACTGACAATATTTGGATCACTACTATATGGTTATAGACTATGTAATTCGGTTGTACATATTACTTATAGGGTTTGAATTTGGTCAATAGATGTCGGTAATGGACCATGTAAGCGGTCAGTAAATGTTGATAATATAGTTGGTCGTTAAATGTCCAGACTATTCATAAACCACGTTCTAGCTTGTCATTAGTCATCTAGTTAGTTGTCTAGTTATTAAGTTTTGTCATTGTTAATTATTACATCGGATGAATGAGAACTAATAAAGGTCTCAAAACAAGTTGCATAATGTATGTTCACTTACAACACTAAAAAGCAGTTATGATTACGGTTCATTATATAGGTTTGTCGTTGTTTAGCCATGGCGTTGTTAGTTTATTTTTGATCTATGAGTTGAATCTCCCGATCGTATCTTTTGCCTCTCTTATTCAATGAAACTCATGTTTTCTTGTTTTCCAAAAGCGCCTGGTTTTTGTTTTGAAGGAACGATTGATTTCATTAAATATTTCCTGTATGCTTAGTTGACTGCTCCATAGGGTAGCAATTGTATTATGTATTCTTGTTCTATATCGGTTCATGTTTTTCATTCATTTGTATCTTGTTGTACAAATTTAAATGTACAAGGAAAACATTGTTTATATTAAATATAATTTGTACTTTGAATATGTTGCACTTCACAAATCACCTTCTTGGTTCTCTTTAAATTAATACATTGTCTTATAAATGGTAAAATACACAAGGTATTCCTTATCTCGTACAAGTGCATATGGAATATCCTGCGGTTTGTTGAAAGTGGACAGAATTGTTATTTTTATTATCATAATATTAAAACCATTCTATATAATATTGGTATATTCATTCGCCCTTTAATCATACTACAATCAGAAAGATACAAAAAGAATATTCTAACTCGTAAGTCGAAAATAAATTGATAACGCGATGGTCACATTCGACTAAAAAGAGAACGACATGAGGAACATATCCTCTATCATCTGTAAAATGTACATTCCATAACAGTTTACCAGCATTCTATGTCGTTCGTAAGATTTACAAATAAATGATATCAGCTGGACCACTTTGAACTCTGGTTATGATAGCCATACTACTGCAATCGTCAACTCACATCTTCTTTTTTCATTGACTTTAACACAAATGTGTTTGTGTAGTAAATATAAAAGATAAACACATATCCATGTGCTTTTGTTGTTTGTTGTTGCCAAAGGCTAGTCACAATTTAGTACAAAGGAAGATAATTCATAAAGAATCAATGAGCAGTCAGGTAAAACGGTGAACATTCATTCTAAGTTTTAACCTACCGTGTATCGATACAAGTTTAAAGATTTTGACAACAACAACAATTTGAATAAAAATGTGTCGATTCATGTACAATTTTAAATAAGCGTTTTATGTTATCTTGAGGTTTATGTCTGACGCAAAAAGGCTATAAAATGGAGGTTAAAGACAAATCCCTCTATTGTTTATGCGCATATACAAGCGCAACAGTACTATGCCGTCAGTGGTTTATGACGTCGCGGTTTCCGCGAACTGGAAACGTTTATTAGAGTTATTCCTCTTTGTGCCGATGGAGAGAGTGACAATCGTTTTGATAGGTTAATTTGCAGAGAAAAAAATGAAAATTGTTTTTAAATAATAGACATGTTCCAGAATTGGATAAAATATGAGAATGAAAAGAGAGTCAACTATACAGCAATCTAACAACAAAAAATACACAAAAATGACCGTAAAGAAACGAAATAGAATCTGGATACTCGACAACAAGATGAGCCAATCAAATTATAATATAATACTTTTTTCCTTAATTTTCTACATGTATAGACTTTTGTAGGTTCTTAATTACATCGATATTTTACAAATCATTAAGAAAGTACGAAAATCATCAATCTTTCTGATCATGTCCTCAAAATTCACTGTATCTTTAGCAATAGGTATGGATATGGTAAATTGCACTGACGTATTTTGAATGTGTACTGCACATTTTTACATGAATATGATAATTAGATTTCAAATAAACACCAACAAAACAGTAACCTAATGACGCATACATGTAAAACAAAGTACATCTAGAGAAGTTAACATATAATCTTCTAACATTGTAGGTTTTTTTATATGACCATTCCGAGTTTGTCCCGATTGTTTGATATTAATGTATAAGGTGCGCATTTTTTGTTTAAAAAAACATAATCGTGTCTGTGTTAAAAAGATGTCGGAATGAAGAATTACAGAGGAATGCATATGGGAAAAAAATAATTAAAAGGAGATTTGTGAAAAGAGGTCAGACTAGGTTTTATTCATACTCACGGTATGACAGATGTATGAGTATACTTAGACTGAGTTTCTAGCAACATTACGGAATATTTCGATATTCATAGATGCCTAAGGATGAGTGATCAAAAACAGAAATGGTGTTAATTAGACCCCGTTAACACTTGCACGGAATTGAAATAAAATCGATCTCTGAAGAGCATCTCGGGTTTTCGATCTTTTTAAAAGAACTTGTGCGTTTACATTTAGTATACATTGAATATCTAAAATAATCAGCCTAACCATTTCGTTGACAAAAAATCGTAAAAAATTGAATAAGGAAATATTTGGTTCATTAGATAATTATATGCTTCTGCATTTATTAATATTATATTTGATTAACATGTCATAAGTAATTAAAAAAAAAATTGTCAGAAAAAAATTACTTATAACGCTCATTTCGTTTGAAGATGAGTAATCTACAGAAGAAAAAAAATACTGAATGAATACAATTGAAAAGATATTGTTTTAAAAAGGTGCACCGAATATCACACGTATAGTAAGAGAATATGGAACGAATAAGTAACAGGGCATCAGTCGATCACTGAAACGAGTATTTACGCCTTAGAATAGGGTTATTTTATCTCTTAGAACCAATATATAGCATCAGAGACAAGAACAAAAAAGGTGCGACCTATAACAAGCATATTGTAAGCGAATACGTAGCAGGTCATCGGTCTAACGCTAAAACTGGAACATACGCGCTAATAGGTATATTTCACTTTTAAGAACCTATAGCTAACACCAGAGACAAGAAAACAATTGAAAAGATTTGTTTCGTAATAGGTGCAATGTGTTTCAAACGTATAAGGAACGAATAAGTAACGGTATCAGTCGAGCGCTGTAACGGGTCCTGTCTCAACTCAGGAGTATGTAATTTAAAGTGGTTGTTGTTTGCAAAAGAGTCACACATTTGTTTTTCATTAATAATTTTTTTTTTTTATTATTTTCTAGTTTGAATTGTGTTACATTTGTCCTTTCGGGACCTTTTATAGTTGTGTATGCGGTATGTGATTTGCTCATTGTTGTAGGCAGTACGGTGACCCATAGTTAATAATTTCCAGTGTCAATTGGTCATTTGTGGAGCATTGTGTTATTTGCAATCATACCACATTTTCTTTTTTTATTAATATATTTTCAGAAGAATGACGCAAAAAACGTCGAATATATTAATTTGGTTTTTATTATCTCCATGGCACGTTTTGTCAAATCATTTGAGAATAAACACTGAAAACATTTTTAAACTGACCATGCGCAGATTTATTTTCATATCTACATAAAACACTTGGAATTTTATATCGATTGATTGATTGAAAAGTCGATCGCGATGTATCTAAAGGTTTTCACTTGAAGAAAAATCGGTTCATAAAAAAATCGTTCTTTTAAAACTACGTCTGGGGATGGCATGTTTACCTCCGATTGAAGATCGATCTTTCTCATTTTTGCAATACTAAAGATCGGCGATCTCAGAAATGATCGATCTTTATTGTTATTGGAAACGGAGTCTTAGATTTCTAATGATTTTAAGTAATTATCATCAAAATAAAAAGGAACAACATTCTTAAACGAAATTAAAATTCATGATACCGGAAGCAAAATTCTGTCTTGTCTTTCAGATGTACTTTGATTGAACAATGATATTATATAAAATGTCTTCACTATTTTAAAAAGAATTTCTGTTCAACACGTAAGCACTATGAATAACCTGAAATGAAATGTACAGAAGCATTCGTGTGTACTTTTGTACAACGCATTGTTTTCCAACCACCGCATTTATATTACGTGTCTGTGATACTGACTGAAAACTAAGTACTATCATGTGTAGATTACTGTGAATTTATCGTAGTTTAAAACAAAAAAACAACAAAACAGCAAATAACGAGAACTGGGTTGTCTCTAATTTGTGAGAATATAGCCTAAAACGGCCGAACGTCTTTCGACGTTGTTTTTAGAATTGGCGCAATGTGTTCCCGCCAATTCAAATTGTTAACACCTTTTTTGAAATATCTCTTTTTCCATTACGGTGACCCCATCTTTTTATTTCCTTATTTTGTTTAGATATAAACAACGCATATTCTATTGAAGACTCATGGAGAAATTATTGGTCAATTTTTTTTAAACTTATTTTTTATATAGGTATTTCACAATAAAAAAAGGCGGGAAAACTATAAAAGCGATTTATCATTATTATTTTCCATTCAGTAAAGGGTGATATTATTAAAATATTTGTATTAACAACTAGGTTAACAAAACTGACAAGTTTTTATTGGATACGGAGTTTAAAAAAAATATTACACTGCTATTGACTAGAAGTCCCAATTTCCAAATTCCGTGAAAAAGATGGCGTTTTAAATCGAAAACGAGGTCGGTGACCCCATTTTTTTATTTGCTTATTTTAAAGCTTTTACCTAGCCTAAAGTAAAAATGAAATATAACGGAGATATTATTGGTAGATCTGAATAGAAGGATTTGTCTTTAAGGGCATTTTATTGTATGAAAAGACCGTCTTTCAAGAAAATGTTTGATAACGTACCGTATTGTCTGTGCATCCATTCACATGTCATATTTATGAACAATGTACATGTAAGAACCAGTGATAGCTTTTATGAAATAGCTTTACACTCTATTTTATATGTAAATGAGTAATGGAAAGCTTTCTCTTTATTACGGTTTTGATTTTTCGGGCTACAATACATAAGTTACTAGGAAATCATTAACATATCGGTACTAATTCCAGTTTGTTTTGCCTGATCTTTTGAAGCATTCGCATTATTGTTTTGACAACTATTAAGCTGATTTAGACATTAAACCGCCATTCATGTAAGCGACATAAGAGAGCTCTGTAACAATCTATCTTGGGAGTGAAGACGGGACAGTGTCATATTCTAATGATAACATTCTAGATACGATTTCTTCTAAATACACGATGTATTTGACCTTGCATTTATTTTGGTGCACATGGCGTAAAGAGCGTCCTAAATGGTGATGTTTATATAATTACAGGTTTGATTATATTGCATACATGTACTACTATAGACTCAGGAATATCAATATATACATCGCTGTAAATTTAATCGAAATTTATTCATTCAAGTGAGAGGTGTTTCCCAAATCTGATGAAATATTTGTTTTTAAAAAGGACGTAACCTTAAGTATGAATTTAATAAGTTTCTAAACAGACGGTTTTTTATTACCAGTTCAGTATCTTGGATTTAAAGAAAAACAAAGAAAACATTGAATATGTTTGATTATTCATGGCTAAATGTATAGGGGTAGTGTTGAGAACGCACAAAACATGATTGACCCCACGGCATTTTTTGCGTTTACCTAAAATAAGGAGCCTCCGGCCTTTGTCGGCATTCACATAGAAAAATACCGAAATATTGCTAAAAGAAATAACGGATTGGAACACAAAGATCGCCGAATAGAAATTAGATATTAAGATTTGGGGAAAACCTAGATAACGGATAAGTAATTTGAAATATCAGAAACACAATCTGAGATCACGAATTTAATACATTTGTGTAAGTTTCCTTGAAGCCTTCTGCATGTTCAGTCGCTAACTGTACTGGATTAGTGAAGGGAAACTCATAGACGTTTTGGATTTAAAGATGCTAATCCTGGTACCATGTATAAGTGTTTACATGACACATAGTGCTAATATATCTGAATAATTATTTAAATTATTATAACTGTGTATAGTAAGGGTACTATTTCGACTGTTTAGATTGACAAATTGATTAATTGTTAATCTAAAATACTGAATATGATCTTAATTATTTATTTGTTAAATGCCACGATACGGGTGCATGGGTCTCATAATCAATTCAAATGAATACCTCGTATTTAAACTGCTACAGTGTTTTAAATAGCCGAAGAGATTCATACCGATTGTCATCCCATTTAACTGTATATATATTGACAATATCTCCATTAGAGCAACTTCTAATTGTGTATTCATTCTGGAAGGAGATATACATATAGAATTTAGAGAAATTATACTATAATTAAAAATCTTTCGACTAGTAAAGATCTATTTTGATATAAAAATATGAAAACTCAGTTTAAAATATTAGTTCCTATGGCTTTATGATGGATTAATATGAATTTGAAGCAAAGGTCAAAATGTAGAATGTCCAATTAGCCTATGACCTTGACATAAATTTCAAGGCCACAAACAAAGTTCCTAAAATCAAGAGACCCTAGGTCTTTAATATGTATGGGTAATGAGTTATATCACTTTACACGTAATTTTAAATAAAGGATGGGTGAAAGTACCGTTCAACCAAAATATATAAGTAACGACATATCGCAACTAACAATTTAGTAAACATAATTTGTCGATATGTGCTTCAAAATAAGCCAAAATAAGGCAAAATCAAAATTTAGAATATGACCATGACCATTTACTTTGACCTAATTTTCATTTTTTTAGACCTCAAATCAAAAGACCTTAGGTCTCTATCACTTATGGTTAACCAGTTAGAAACGCATTTCACTTATATCACATACATAAGGGGGAATAACTCTCATATGGAGTCTCCTGATAGCTTCGGTTAAAATCAAACTCCTAATCCTGAAGATGTAACGAGCAATTCGGCGAAATAAATTTGTCGTAATCTTTTATGGTTGTGAAGGAGTAGTGGCCACAAGAAAAACAGTGTGGGTGGAGATAATCTTACAACATAAAGTATTTGGTTATGTCTTGTCAATTTTAAAGCGTATAAACTATACGGTATCATATTCCAAATATCTTAGCGACATTTTTTGAAACATCATTACTACACACAAAAAAAAAATGAGGTGGAAGAAAAAAAAAGTAATAATAATAATAATTATCAGAACAAAATCAATAGGTCTTTTCACGGAAAGGTGGAAAGACCTAAATATACTTATTATGTACGAAAAGCGGACTTTAAAAGGTTCATTCCCATATTGCCATAAGTTTCGGTAAGATGTTTATTGTTAGACTGATAATACAACAAATCTATGATCGACAAATTCATTGTTCACGTAATTTATAAAACAGAAACCATAAAACAATATCAATTACTGAATACAATAAGAAAATGTCTTTATACTGCAATCAGTTATTTTACTATCAGAAATGAGGTGCAGTACCTTAATGTTGTTGAAACTCGACAAACAGTGCGTAAAAGGACGAAAGAAAAACACAACTATTTGTCCTTCAGTATCCACAAAAAGACGCCTCATTGAGAATAGTTACCAGCATAATTATAGCCAATACTATGTAATCGTTTCCAAATATTAAATATAGTATATAGGTATATTTGCATTTAATAGAGCTTTCTTACAAATTGACGAAAGGTACGTATGCTTGACGAATCATACGTAAGACTCGTTTAAGGGATCCTTTCTTTTGACATATTTAAATAATTATAGTCGTGGAACTTCGAAGAATTATCCTACATGCAACGACACTTATTAAATTGGATTTTTCTTGGGATATATTTAGGATTTCGGGACGTACGATAGGTTTAAATATGATACCACCAGGTCGGAGGAGATAACACTTCACAATATCCTAAATATAGAGTAGTCAGACGAAAACATTTCCCCTAATAGACTAAAAACCGGCCCTCTTCAATATTACAATGTTGCACTGTTTAACCTAAAAAACGTCAAAGCAAATACATTGTCTTCTTCCCTTACAGAAAAATGAGAAAAATCAAAGCACAAATACTTCCTTGATTCAAAATTTACAACGCTCAAAATAATAAAATGAAAATGAAGAAAACAAGATGATCTCCAAACTATGCCATATGCTGGTGCTCGTTTAATAACTTTTGAATCATCGCCTCTCCCCTGGTAGTATTCATTGCTCCCCCTTAATGTGTATATATGATACACGGGAACAATTGAAGGGTTGTTTTAGTGTATAATTACGTTTTGCCTATTGTCCTGAACCTTCATGAAATATTAGCCATTGGACGATAAGTGACAACCTTGCGTCTATCTTCCAAACATGTGTACTGTTAAATCGTCATCATAAAATCCACAAAATTGTAGATTTATTTTCTTGATATACAAAATCTGTTTTTCTAGATTTATTTAACATTTCTTTTTAAAAACATTGTAGCATATTTTTTTAGCAAATCTCCATATTCCACTTTGACAATTTGCTGAAAGTTTACTATAAAAAATAAAAATAAATGTGAATCTTGTCGTTAACTTTAGACTAACGTACTTCAATAATGCCATTGAAATGTTAATCGTGAAACTCGTGCTTAAAAAATCCCGCGGAAATGTGTGTACTCGTGGTTAACGTCAGTAACGTATCGGACGTAAGTGTATTTGACACTATTTTTCTCTGTTTGATTATATAAAAATCGTGTTATTTACGATATCATTATTTTTGAAAAAATAAACTTGATTTAGAAAAGAATGCTGTTTTACTGGATAAAACAAAGACTCTTTTAACTGTTATTGTGGAAATGAAATACGTGCTCCCTTTACGTTCGTTCGTACCTTTCGTCAATTTGTAAGAAAGCTCTATAAGGACATAAGTTACTGTAATGTAATACGGTTGCATTGATGACTTAAACAGTGTCAGAAATCATACAGTGATGCTATAATGTTTAGAAAAAAAAATTTTTTAGAGATAAAATGTCACTTTCCTATCTCTTACCATTATCATGGTATATATTAAAAAAGTAGAAAAATAACGAACGCCAAGAAACATTTAAATCGGGAAGTCAAATTTAAAAATTGAAAGCTAAAACTCATCACAAGAATGGCAACAGCGTCATATATCTGACTTTGGAAAGTAATATCCTTATATTGAAATTGATGGAATACACCTGGTTGTGTAACTAGCAAAACCACGTATTTGCACATACACACAAATAAAAAAGTGCCACAATTACAACTGATTTGGTTGATGCATAGATACCGAGCCACGCCAAACGGACTTTATCAATTGCATCCGCCAAACAGAAAATAAACAGTTATATAACCAAATAAGACGAATTCCTTGGACATTTAATATCGGGAGGTCGCAAAATAAAAAGCTTAAACCCATAAAGGAAATTGGAAACAACTGTAATATTCCGGATTTTGTACAGGAAATTTCTGATATTGAAAAAAGTCGATTAAACCGCATTGCGACTATTTTTTGTTTAGATTGTATGTGAATGTGTCTATGATTAAAAATATACATAAAAAGTATCAACTTCTACTTTTCTTTTCGGAAAAAAGCAACAAATTGATTAGTTAAACAACTACGCGCTAATAACATGTACACGCCATATATAAATCTTAGTCCTGCTTTGTACAAGAACAACACGCAGAGCTAGATTTGAAATGTGTCAGTTGGCATAAGGACATATTCACACATTTATATTGATTATGACATATGTCGGTCTTATTTGTTTGTCTGTAAGAATCAAACAGCAGAGCATGATGCTGGGACTTGACAATTATACACATATCCGGTTGCTTCGGTATATTCTGTGATTACGGTCAATTACAAGGTTTCAAAACTTAATGTTATCCATGCATCACTATAAATTGTCAAGTTAATTAAAATATGCTAAACAATTTTCAAGCATCCCACACAAATCTTTATAGTCGGTGTTGTGGAGTTTCCTTTTAATGTAAATGTGTACCAATTAAGTCGAGTTAACACGTTGCTGTAAAAATTTCCGAAATAAAAGTCAGTTATACCAATGTTACACAATATGATATTATATCTGTATCGTCTAAAGTAAATTAAAATCCTTGTAATATGAAACAGTAACCGTCTGCTTTACACATTTTCTTCTGCATGGTTGATCACAAACATTTTCGCATCGGTCACTATTGCGTTAAATGGACGATGTATCATAAACGAATTGTTGGGAGATATTAATGAACCGGAAATAATAAATCCGCTGTTTTAAATTAATTGTATAAATCGTAAAAGTTTCAAACCATTTGCAATACATAGATATAGTATTATAGAAAATTAGGTATTGCATTGAATAAATTAGAGATAAAAATATACGAGAAAAGATTTAAAATTCGCTAATATGAATATCACGCATCTTGCTCGTAATTTTAGATTGATTAGAATTGAGACTAGCATCCATTAAGTGTATGTATTATTAATTGTTCTAAGTCTGGTAACTGCGATGGTAGTTTTTTTTTATTCGTTTTATGGTGCAGCATCCGAAGTTCCTAAAATCAGTAATGTAACAGATGACTAAAACTACAGTTCTCCTTCATGACGGCATTTACCAGTATTCATATTTTAAAAAGGAGTACTGACACAAATTCCATTAAACAGGTATTTATTTGTTTTTCATTTTGCAATAACAAATTAATCAATAGTTAACCTTATTCATTTTCCTTATACCTTTGTAGATTGCAAATATAAATTTAATGACATAAGCTTTAGGAAAAACTTTTTTAGGATTTAAAGGTCTTCGTTTCAAGTCGTTATGCAAATTATATTTAATTGTAAACCTGAAAACCTCATTGTAAAGTGTGTATGATCAAATTGTAAAACAATATAATTCTAGCATCAAAAGACTGATATTTGACATAAATACGCCTAGGGACATAATGTTAATACATGATATGAATCATTACGGTACTCGCATAAAAGACTTTATATAATGTTATAATACCAATCTAATATTAACTGTGGAATTTAAAAGGATTATCCGGAAAATCTTTTCGAACATTCACATAAAAATACCTTGCATTTGTTAAAAACATAATATATGCAAATTAGTATATATCTAAATAACAAGATCAATATCCTGTCGATACAGTAGCAAAATCGGGGAACTGACAGAGAAAATGAATGAAAGCAACTCATAATAGACTGCTGACGTGTACTATTCATCATTAAATTTTAAAATTACTTGGAATTTTTTTCGGAACCAATGTACCGTTATGAGATGTCGAGCTTTACAAATACTTGACCATTTTTCAGCATGGCTCTATAAGATTTAAATTACGTCTTCTTGGAGAACCTGTCCAAATAGTATTTACCTTGTTTGACAAAGTAACAAATGGAATAACTGAAAGAAGACATATTTAAATGTTAAAAATGCAAATAAGAAGGGTGTGATACATTGTGATAATGTGAAATTGTCGAAACTGACATTGCGAGAAATACATATTTTTTCCCTGTTAAAATCCTTTGAAAATATCATTATATTTAATTAATTTCTGTATCGCAGATTATTAAGTCTTTCCACTTTTCTGTGGAAAGACTTATTGTTTTTCTTCTGATTATTATTTTTTTTTTTTTTCTTCCGCCAAATTTTGTTCTTGCGCAAAATGTTTGTTTCGCAATATGTCGCTTAGATATTTCTCATATGGTATCGTATAGTTTATGCGCTTTTAAATTTCACCCTGCTAAGGCGAACCATTTTCTATGTAAGAGTTATCTCCCTTTTCACTGTTTACACTCTGTGTGCATCTCCTTCGTAACAAAACAAGATAGCGACAAAATTCTTTTTACAAATTGTTCGTTACATCCTCAGTAATTTTTTGCGTATTTGGATCGAAGCGATTCGATGAAATTTTATAGGAGTTATCTACCTTTACAAAATAAATTTGCCGGTATGTGTATTTAACTCATAAACAGTTAACCGTATAACCCTGGAATGTTTTTATTTGAGTCCCCTAGGTCCTAACTTAGAAAATGAGGTCAAGGTCAAAGGTCAAGGTCAAGTTCTCAATTGTGACTTTTGCTTGTTTTTGCATTTTTTCTGACACTTTGAAAGATACATATAAAAGAACAAGTGCAAAATATCAGCTTTATTGTAATGAAGATATGCTACATTTAGTCTTATACAATTAAATGGTATCTTATAGGAGTTGGTGCCCCTGAAATGTCTTGATATGAAGTTATTTGATTATAACTTCAATTAAGTTCATTATAAAGACATTTGACCTTATACAAAAGGTTAAGTGACAAATGACCTTGAAAAATGACTACCGGAAGTGACCTTTAGGAAACCGGAAGTAGCTATTTTTTGCAATTTTTTTCACATAAAAGTACTCAGAATCCATATTATTTGTCATATAGATACATGAACAGATTACTGAAGACTAAAAATAACTTCCAACAAACCGGAAGTGGCCAATTATCTCCCATTCTACATACAAAAGTATAGAGAAACTATATATTTTTGGAATCAGTGTGAAAGAAGCTATCATATGAGACCGGATATGACATTCATTTCACCGGAAGTAGCATATTATTTCCCTTATATCACTCAAAACGATAATTAAACCATCATTTTTCGCATCAGTATAAAGAAACTACCTTCTTATCCAAATTACTTTGGTGTGGAAAGACTTTCAATTGTTCTCTGAACAATTGGTTTTTAATTATATTTGTTTTGTTTATTCTGTTTGTAATTATGTTATAATATGTACTGACTTCTACACCATTAATCTATTTAGGTCTATATATTATGTTCGCCGTAGCTGAATTGTGCATTAAATATTTCATGCATGTTTAAACAATTACTTCTAAACTATCGAACGGATGCAATGGTCAATGGTGTATCAGAAGTTTTGTAGGATTACCCCCCCCCCCCAAAAAAAAAAAGAAAGACGTTTCCGTACATTTAGTAGTATATTGATATCAAATTCCCGTCTGTCCTGGTCGTTGTATAATAGAGACAATAAAGAAATGTTAGTTTGCGTTTTATTTTATTTATGATCCACGGAATTCATCAAATAGATATCGGCCGGAAATTATGGGTCGGTTTCTTTTAATAAAATGAAGTACAATTTCATCAAAACACGCTACCATATGTACGGATGATGAGCATGATTTATTAAATGAAACATATCAAGGAATATATCTGCGAAAAAATAATGAATATTTAATGATATGATTTCGATTTAATTGCACCTTGTCAGTAAGAAGAGATCTTCATTTCGAGAATGGACCACTTCAAAGCATAAATGTGTAATATCATTCATTATCATGTTTTTATGGTTAATGTGGTAAGAGTAGACATGCAATAGAAGACTTCAAAAAGAACAGTTTATTTAAGAAGCTAATTTTAGTATTGATTGAATGGTTTACATCATGTTCATCAATCCAGCAGCTATGTTTTTGATTAATGTTTTTTTTTAACTATATTTTGAAGTCCAATGGACCTAGTTGCTTTTCCATCTTTTCAAGATAAACTCGCTAACGAAAGATTTAGGAAAAATCAGCTGAGCTTTTACTATGCTAACTGATGTTTGAAATATGGATCTTTTGAATACCTAAGTTTCAAGTTCAGGCACTGCTTAATTTTATTTCAAATCTACATGTACACGTCATCACCTTCTTGAACAGGTTAATATGTGGAAAGATTCGAGAACAATAATGAATGTAATAAGTTGAAAGCATAAACTTTCAAAATTATAAGCAAAATTTATATACACTGGACACAAAAAACAACCAAAAATGGATAACGACCATCTGTATATAAGTTGCTAAATTGTATTATAAAACACACGATTCCTTACCTTTGTCTAATAAGAGGTTATGAAAAGACTTAATCTGTTATTACTGATATAAAGGTCGACTGCTACTGTAAGCTACCATACGTGAATGTTTCAGCACAAAAAAAAAAAAAAACAACAAAAACAAACACCAACACTATACACATGACAAGCTGATTATAAATCAACTTAAAAAAGGAAAAAAAAAGAACATTAGTAGCATATTATAAACATAACTTGAAAGCTGAAAGAGTCTACACTTATCTATAGTTATTAATATTCAACGATGTATAAAACACAATTACTTGCAAGTATACCGAAGTCTTATAGATTTTTAAAAGAGGGCAGTTCATTAAACATTACAATTATAAACAGTCGTTTGGATCAACCAATACTACGTATGGTGGATACCTATATTATTAACATGGCAGATATCAAGTAGTATACAAACTAAGTCATATACTTATGAATCATTGACATAATAAAGACGATGGTGCTATACTATTATTGAAAAAAAAAATAATATTGAATATCAGCTTTCTGTAACCAAAGACTGTTCCACCCGTAGCGACAAACTTAAAGATGATAACTTGTTATCAAACATATCATAATTTTGATGACTTAACATTAAAACCAACCAACTTCCTCTTGTATCCGTATAACAAAATTATAGAGAGCGCAGAGTCACTTGCACTTTATATTAAGGTCAGACATTGAATTAGTTTATTATTAAATTATTCAAAAGATCCTCTTTGTCGATGTATGAGCTGTATAGTTTGGTTATAATTGACAAGTGGGCATTGAGATTATAGTCAAATCAATAGTTTTTCTATTTATGACGCCTAACAAAAATGATTATTCGTACCTTCTCCTCAACGGTACTAATTACTTATCAGTTCTTTGTTTGAGGTATGTTTTATTTGGATACTTCCTAATACATTCCTTTATAGATGTGATAAATATGTAGATTAACCTGATTGAATGATCTAAATATATTTATGAAAGACACAACCGACTCATAAAAGAAATAATTAGTACACTGCATTTATTTAGAAGAAGAAAATAATTCCAACTTGATTTTTTGTGATGAAAATCAATATTTAATTAATGGATGAAAAAAGCTATCGGTTTAAGAAATAAGCTTAGAACTGACCCATTGTATGCTATCGCGGTGCAGAGGAGTTTCTTTGACAAATACATCAGCTTAAATAGTTCATGAATTATATTTACACACTGTACCAGACTAATGATGTTTGTTATTTTGAGTATTAAAGTTGTTATTTTCATCGGATTTTCATCGGATTTTGTCAAATTGGTTGACGTCTTTTCTATTAAATTCATGTGTTATGGTAACGAAAATTAATCACCGCCTTCATTTATTAGTTTTGATCTTGTTCAACGTAATCTGTACGATTTTTATGTTTGAAGTTAGATTCAAAACAAACCGGACATATATATGTATAACATACTAGTTAATTGCTATTGATTAGTATTGCAATGTGCATTGTGTTTAAATGTTATATCAGTATTTAGTTTTATTATAATCATAATTCAATCCTATTTCTATCTTATTTTTTAGAAATAATTTTTCAAATATGACGTCATATTTGTGCTGTTTCAGAAATTCAAATGTCTGCATGACGTAATATTGTACCTTTTCAACACTTTGTATGTGACGTCATGGTTATGACTTTTTGCATTCAGGCCTGGTTTGTCACTGAGTCGGGTGTGTCTATTTTCTGTGTTGGTCTTCAATGCATTATGTATTATGGTTTTGTTTTCTTTAATTAGTTAACGTCAGTTTGATCATGTAAATCTTTTATATTCATTTGATAAAATTTACTGTTTGCAATAGCATAAATTGTTCTATATAATAAGGATGTTCTTATCACAAGCAAAAAACCCTAGCCGTATTTGGCACAGCCTTTTTCAACTGCTGATCCGCAGAGCTGTACAACTTTGTCCCATTTTTTGACTTTCGAACTTTTATATTTGGGCGTCACTGGTAAGTCTTGTTTGGACAAGGCGCGTTTTTTACGTAATGTTGTCATCTTTATGTTATTTTTAACAATGCCATCAAAGTGCAAGGTTTGGCATGCCACAAAACCAGGTTCAACCCACCATTTTTTCTTTACAAATGTCCTGTACCAAGTCAGGAAAATGGCCATTGTTATATCATAGTTCGTTTCCGTTGTGTCGTGTGTTTTCTCCTATTTTTGAGTGTGAATTCACATTACTATAAGACGTGTCACGGTACTATTCTATCCAAAATTCATGTATTTGGTTTTGATGTTATATTGGTTATTCTCATCGGATGTTGTCTAATGCTTTGTCTGTTGCTGTGTGTGTTACATTTTAATGTTGTGTCGGTGTTCTCCTCTAATATATAATGCGTTCCCCTCAGTTTTGAACAGCGGTATACTACTGTTGCCTTTATTTGTTAATCGATATTCGATAGTTGGTCTTTAAATTCACTTTTTTTACTTGTCACGGGTATATCTATAGCTTGCAATTACATATTCGAAAGATAGGTATATATTGTTCAAAATTGATATTGTTTTTGTATATGTCTTTGATTAACTATTGTAAACATGAACAGCTATCGTAGATTTCGTTATATCGATACTCATAAGAATAAATATCATGAATTCATAGAAAATTAACCTTTTAGACTATTTTAAATCTCGGTTTATTTTACATACTTTTGATTGTTTAACCTTGTATGCAAACATTGCCCATGTGAAATTTTAGTTTTGTTTGTATGAACATTGAACGAAAAAAATATGTGTATGAATTTCCTTTAAAGTTGTAACACGATGATGATTTTTGTACCCATATTTTCAGTATTTTATTTATAATGTCTGTTTAGTTCACACATCATTGTATATGTAACGGAATTTGATGAAACTGTAGTACAAAGTGAGAGGTTTATCACTATAAAATCAGGTTTAATCCACCATTTTCTACATTTGAAAATGCTTGTACCAAGTCAAGAATATGACACGTCTTGTCCATTCGTTTTGTATGTGTTTTGTCATTTGATTTTTGCCTTGTGATTAGGGACTTTCCGATTTGATTTCCCCCTGAGTTCAGTATTTTTGTGATTCTACTCTTTACACATTCATAAAATTAATATAAAAATAATTGAAAGCTAAATACAACTTGTTTCTACTTCCTAATGTAATGTTCATATTTTCAATAACAACATCCTCAATGTACTTAAGTCTAGAATGTAATAGGAACTAACACTACAAAATTCCAAAAGTCTGAAAAGACCAGTTTTTGTCTCGATTTGCATGAACTTTTACTCGACATTCTCGTTTTGTATGAAATTTTTGTAAAAATTCTCGACAAAGTCTTAATTTGTCTGAAATATGTATTTATATTCTCGACATTGTTCTCGACTATCTGTATTGTTTCTCGATTTTTCTCGACACTTTCTCGACAGTCTAAAATGTGTCTTGATTTGTCTTGACCTATTCTCGACTGTCTTGAATTTGTCTCGATAAGTCTTGACATATTCTCGACATTCTTAATGATGTCTGAATATGTCTCGACACATTCTCGACATTCTTAATGATGTCTGAATATGTCTCGACACATTCTCGACATTCTTAATGATGTCTGAATATGTCTCGACACATTCTCGACATTCTTAATGATGTCTGAATATGTCTCGACACATTCTCGACATTCTTAATGATGTATGAATATGTCTCGACACAATCTCGACATTCTTAATGATGTCTTAATATGTCTAGACACATTCTCAACTATAAATTTCATCTGAATTGTGTATCGACGCAGTCTTACAGTCATAAACACTTTTTTGAGCTGATTTGTTTTCATTTCTATTATGGCTTAACTAGACTAAAAGAATTAGAATACAATATCACAATGCAAATTATAAAAACAACAATTTGGTCAATAATTGTTTATTAGCCATATAAACATTGAATATTATGCATGTAAAATGAAATAGGTCTACAGTATGAGTGATTTCAATCATTAAGCACTTATTTATCATATGTATAAATTAACATTTGTAACCCATATTTAAATAGGTTTATATTGAACCATACTCACATTTGTATTTGGAACATTTTCAGTGCGGGAATTCTCGCTACATTGAAGACCCATTGGTTGCCTTCGGCTGTTGTTTGCTCTATGGTCGGGTGGTTGTCGCTTTGACATATTCACCATTTCCTTTCTCAATTTTATTATCAATATTAATTTTTGTTCTTATCAAAATATTTACATATAAACATTTTAATACAAAATATTTAATTGCCAAAATTTTGTTTCAGTAGTAATAATTTAAGTGTAACTTGAAAAAGAACAGTAAATTCTAGAAAGAGAAATAAAGCAGAATAAATATCCTGTACAATGGTTGTAATTTGAAAGCTCGGAACTTTTTTTTTTTCAATTACAGAAAAAAGTAGGATGTGAAATGTGTGTTTTGGTTTCCACATTTTAAATGTTTTGACACTACGTTTCTGAATTTTTATAGAAGTTGTTATCCTCATTGCTTTTTAAATTGATAATACTGACCGAAACCAAATCAGGACATAAAATTGAGTGTCCAAAAAATAAATCAAACATATGCAAATTTATATAAAAGATATAACAAAAAACTGAATTCATCAAATATGGGTCCACTTTCTACATGATAACTTTTAAAAAGTACTCACAATGTTAAGGCAGATCATATGTAAGTTTCCTGAGATTCATTTTTTTTATACTTTGCTAAATTGAAGATTTTTATATGCTCTTTTAAAAAATATAATAGAAAGAATGGGCCTCTGTGCTATTTTTAAAACTATGAGTCATTGAAAAATTGTAGGATCATGCAAAAACACATTTTTGTGCAAAAAAAATCTATGAGATAGAACTTTCATTGAAAGAAATTGTGAGAAGATAGGTTTTATAATATGTATAAAGAAAAAAAAAGAAAAAGTGGTGTCACTGAACTGCTTTCTTGATACAAGTAAAATTTAAAAAAAATCCCAATCAGACCAGTAACTTTTTTTTACTAAAAGAGTTATCTCCCCTTAAATGGCTCAGTTGAAAAAAAATGTCTCTAAAACACAAAATGTATGGTATTTGTTTAAATATTTTGGATAATGCAATAATTATCTACCTATTGAAGGAACTCATTAATTACAAATTACTAAGAAATACTATAATAATATTAAGTCTTATATATTATTATTACCATTTTTTACAGGTGAAATACAGGTAAATGCGTTAAGGTGCAACTATTATTTTGGAAAAGTAATGCAAAAAAAATGTTGGAAACTTAATACACCCTTTGAAAGGAATATCTCATAGAAAAAAGCAAAGTTGACTTCCATTTAAAAAATCTCTTTTTATCCATTTCTTTTTTTCTTTTGAACAACTCGTTCTATATACAGCAAGAAAATACATAACAATGTACCTTTCCAAGTATATAAACTATTTATCTACTTCATACAAAATACATGTACATGTATAAATGCATACCTAAACATTTAAAAACCATATTTTATTGTCTTCTGAAGCAAATACAACTGGATTGCTTATTTTATCAAAGCTAAATATATGAGTGTCAATCTTTCTGTCATCGGTGACCAAGAATAGTCCAGATTGTTCCGGAATGGGAAACATCTCCAATTTTACCCACATGGTAGCTTTATCTAGATGGTTGTGTTTGAAAATCTTAGAAATTGTGCCAAAGCGACGGTTTGTCCTATGCGAAACACTAACACAATAGTCATGTGAGCGTGATGCTGTCGTCTGATGCTCTGTTGTTGAGAAGAAAATTTGTCTTTTTAACTCGGCATCCTGTCTTTGGCTGAACTTTAGATATGTGACCACTGGGTCTATGTCAAATAACTCATAATTTTGGTCATATATATTATTGTAATTGTCTTTTAGAATTGATAGATCCTCACTTTGCAATATGAATCTTTTCGTAGATGCTGTAGATATATCTTGATGGTGAATGGAGTTTACTTTTTCTGCCAAGCGACACAGACTTGTTTGTCTGCTGTAATTTATAATTTCACCACTCAAAATATTGTTAGAGCTCCAATCGTATATCTGAAATATGAATTAAGGAAATTAATTTATGCATACTAGAGTAAGTGAATGAGATGTGATAAATTGTATCTTAACAAGGCTGTATTCCTTAACTCTTGAAAGCCAAATCAGTAAATTGTATATAGATAATGTTAAATGCTGAAAACCATCACATATAGGGTGCTCATGTGAACCCTCATATGCAGTATCTCAAGAAAAATGCGACAACCATATAAATCATGTCCGTCTTGTGTTAGACTAAAAACATATGTGTTGACTTTTAAACCTGAAGCATTTGTTTACAACTGTCTTAAATAAGGTACCTGGTGTTCAGTTGTTGTCGTTTGTTGATGTGGTTCATTTTTCTTTTCATTTCTCGTTTTTTATAAAAATTAGACTGTTGTTTTCCTATTTTAATGGTTTTACACTAGTCATTTTATGGGGCCCTTAGTAGAAGTTGTTTGGTATGAGCTAAGGTTTTTTGTGGAAAACCGTTCTTTGGTCTTTAATGGTTTAATTTTAGTGATAATTATGAAAATGCAACACACAATATAACTTGCTAATATGAACCTTGATTCAAATTTCACCAAGTATTTTGAGCGTATTGTAAGGCAAAACATAGATCCCTACTTATAAAATTTCATTACACTGCAACAAAATGCTTTGACTATCACTTGTCAAGGTGTAAAGTACAAACAAATATCAAGTCAATATCTTAAAGAAGATAAAAAAAAAGGTAGAAAGTAATGATTTGAGTGAATTTTCAAAGTCCAAGGACGATAACTCTGCACATATTGTTTTCATAGTATTATTCATCTTTCTCAATACATTTTTAATCCCAAAATGAAAATTTGATGCAACTCAAAACGCCTTCATTTTATAACCTATCATCTATATATAAGATGTTGTGGTCTGCTCGTTGTGGCTCATTATTGAAGGTCATACGGTGATTTATAGTTTTTAATGTTTTCGTCTCTGGTGGACAGTTGTCTCATTGGCAATCATACCACATCTTCTTTTTTATGTTATTCAATTCTGTTTTAACTTACCCGGTATGTCTGCATCACTGTTGATTCTTCATGTCCATGTTGTAAAATTTGTCTGGTCACCCAACTGTTTGCTCGTTCCAAAGGATAAAGCCATCTATCATACAATGGTCCATAGTCTTCATAACCCTCTGGGATATGATGTAGCAGGTGTGTTGTGATATTCTACAAATAAAAATATTTTAAACAAATGAAAAATTATAAATTCATTCGGTATTATATAGTACTACATCTGAAAAGAAAATTATATAAACCTTAATTCTGACTACAGTACTGACACTCGTTTAGTGTCTGTCTGTTATGATGTTACTGATGAAACTTAACACATCAGCTATACACAACTCCAGGATGTGTGTGAAGGAAATTATTGCAAGGGAAATAATTGAATGTGCTTATTTTAATTGATATTTCAACAAGCATCATGTTTAATTATTAACATCAAAGTCAAGGGTATCCCAAACTCTGTCTGAACGACAAAATGGCAGATAAAAAATCATTCGGACAGACAGAAATTTTGAAATATTTTGTTTGAATATATATGTACAAAAACCCAGATTTCTCTTTCGGTCAGACAAACCCTAAAACAGTTTGGCACAGACTGAAAGTCCATTAATTGGTCACTGAGAGAGTTGGCTTTTTGAAATTATGTGACATTTTCTTACGTTGCATTTTTATATCATTCCGCAATTTATCTGCCCTTTAATCGTTTTTTTTTAAATTATGTATACATTTATAAGGGTGCTATAAACAGTTTCATATAAACAACAGGGGTTATTCCCTGACTAAAAATAACCATGGAGGGAAACCCCTGTTTATTTACTCAATTAATGCTAAAGTAATTAGCTTTCAATTAAAAAAGGTTGAATATTGAAATAATTTTAAAAATTATATTAAATATACATGTTTTGAAGGCAGACAACACTGTAAACATCCTGTTTTTAGGCAGTGAAAAATTAAAACATATTTGCAGCCACTGTAGCTGTTTTCGGAGCAGGAGACCGTACTTTTCAAAGGCCTGGTTAAAACCTATAAATTTCATACAGTTTTGATTATATAAAATGTGCACGTCTGTATGGGTATGAACATAACCTGATTTCAGGTTTTTTATGTTCAAATTAGGCTTCTTTTTTAATATGATAAAAGTACACTTTCTATCAAGGTTATAAGAAGCTAAAGAACATTCTGATTCCAGTGATATCTAGTTTTATACAGGTATCTTTATAAATCAGTCCACCACTAAGGGTCACTTATGCATGGCCCCTCAAAATATGACATCATAGAAAAAACTGTTGATAGCACCCCAAGTACTTAAAATAAATAGTGCCTGATATTATTTGTTTTATTCAGCTCTCTAAGCATACTTTTGGAAAATTAGATCATAAAAATATACTAATTCTTATGAGGCAAAAATCTACAATCTGATTGAACAATTACAATTAAGGCTGTAAATAAAACTCCATCTACCTTAGCAGCTAGTACATGTAGTAGTAAGCAATCTTTAATTATGTGCAGAATTTTTTTTTAAACTGTTAAATTAATTTAAATGGTTAAAACAATCATGCCTTTTTTAATCAATAAACAAAATATCTTGTTTCAATTCATTGTTTTTTTATCATTTACATTTCCTAGGAGAGGCATCAACAAAATGTTTTGAAATCTTATAAGAATTAACTTTATTTTGGTTGATCAGGGGTGTACGGATATTAACTGTAAGCCTCCTGCTGTAAATTGTGTGAGATAATTAAAATGATAAAGTAGATTATTATTGTTTACTTGATTCTTTCAATTGCAAATACGGATGAATATAGAACTCATACATCTAAGTAGATAAACTAACCTGCAAGGTCAAAGGAAAATCCCTTTCAAGTAACACCACTGCTGTACTTGTGTCTTCAATAAGTCCTTGAAGCTGCTCAGTTGTGTAGGATGGTTGTGTCAGTCTTTTGATCACTTCAAATAAATTGAATAAGGTTTCTTCTTGTGGCTTTGCTAGGAGGCCTCTGATACACCATGCTGCAATATTCTTGGTTACGAACTGAAATAAAGTATTTTTCTATATAAATATGAATAAAAGGAGAATATTCACTATTATTTGAGTTTGAATTAACAAATGTTCTAAAAAAAAAATACTTATATCATACAAGTATCTGTCATGACTGAATTAACTGTACTCTAATAAACCCAATACAATATTTACACATTTGACTTTTATCAAAAGTTCAAAATAATTTTTTATCTTTAATGACATTTATAATTGTCATAATTGATATTTTCAATAATTCTCAGTTTAGGGAACTTGACATATTTGTAATTGGTTTCCTTTAAATTCTATCTTCAAGTTAATCATTTTTAACCGGATTTTTGTGACAAAAATGTCGGTTATTGATTTGGGGATGTACGGCGGGCGGCCGGGCGGGCGGGCGGGCGGGCGGCAATCAAATGTTGTCCGTGCATTAACTCATGAACCGTTCAACCAAAGCTTTTAAAATTTTAATATGTTATTACTGACAACTATACGAAGGTCAAGTTCAATAATGGCGATTTTGACTTTTACCGTTCAGGAGTTATGGTTCTTGAAAGGCGGCAATCAAATGTTGTCCGTGCATTAACTCATGAACTGTTCAACCAAAGCTTTTAAAATTTTAATATGTTATTACTGACAACTATACGGAGGTCAAGTTCAATAATGGCGATTTTGACTTTTACCGTTCAGGAGTTATGGTTCTTGAAAGATTGAAAAATGGAGTTTTCAGTCGTGTCCGTGCATTTACTCATGAACTGTTCTACCAAAGCTTCCCAAATTTTAATATGTTGTTACTAATGACAGAATGGAGGTCAAGTTCAATAATGACGATTTTGACTTTTACCGTTCAGGAGTTATGGTTCTTGAAAGATTGAAAAATGGTGTTTTCCGTCGTGTCCGTGCATTTTCTCATGAACCATTCAACCAAAGCTTTTGAAATTTTAATATGTTGTTACTGATGACAAAATAGAGGTCAAGTTTCATAATGACGATTTTGAATTTTACTGTTCAGGAGTTATGGTTCTTGAAAGATCGTAAAATGGCGTTTCAATTCACGTTGTTGCATTTACTCATGAACCATTCAATCTAAGCTTTTCAAATATTATTATTTCAAAATGATGATGATACTGATGACAAAATGGAGGTCAAATTTGATATTGATGATTTTCACTTTCACCATTCATCAGTAATGGTTCTTGTGATATTGCCAGGACACAAATAAATGTAAATAAATCCGGTTTGCTGTCGTTGTGACAGCCTCTTGTTTTTAGATCACTTTATTGAATATTTCATAGCATTTGTGCATGGTAACTGCATTTTGTTAAAATACAAAGATTCAAAGCATTTGGATGAAATGATATATATTACTAGATATATAGGGCATACTTTCAGTATATATATATATATATATATATATATATATATCAGAAATAAACAAAAGTTATACTTTTTTTCCAGCTTTCAAATAATTATAATGTTATCTAAAATTATTATTAATTATGAGTTATTATTCCCTCCCCTGAATGGTTGCTTTGACAAACACTAATTTTGATCATTGAGAAGCTCAATATTCCTTTAACAACACAACACTCTAAAATGTTTCGTCGATTTAAAAGAGTTATCTCCCTGTAGTATAAGGTACCACCTTAACCTTGCATTTTGGAAATTTTGTATATATATGAATTAAACAGGATTTTTCTAAATATTGCTAAAATCTAAATTGCATTTTAGTCCCCCAAAAAAGGTGCAATAATAAATGCAAGCAACAATTTCTGAACTTACAGTATTCATATCTAATTCATTAAATAAAATATTTTTATAATCAATACCTGTTGTTTGCCATGCATTGTACGCAGTGTCCATGCTCTGGTAAAATGGTCAGCAGGAGTATAATCAAAGCCTTTAGGGTATTTAACACTCTTTGCTCTGTTGTCAGCTAATTTAACATCCTGTTTTGTTAGTAACCAAGGAGCTGCTGGTAAAGGAGGCGCTTTTGGTGTTGGTTCAGGAACAGCTGTATCTACAGATGATTTCTTTGCCTGTTTGGATGGTCTCTCACATTCGGTTGTTGATAATGATGGTCTTTTTGGCCAGGTTTCTTTAAATCGATTATAATCTTTTTCGCACTGGCGAACTTTAGGTCCATCAGATTTGCCTGTTATCAGATCAAGAATGTTGCTGATGACATCTGCTAATGTGTGCATGCCATCTGGTTGCATCTGATGCACCCTGTCAAAATATGGTAGGCGATGAAGTGGATGTATCCCTTTAAATCCAGTTTCTTTTTGTAGTTTACATTTTTGGTTATTGTTTTTTTTTTTGTCATATTCTTTTCTTATTTCCATTTCTTCTTCCCTTGAATATGCTTGTGGTTTGGGAGCAACCTCTTCAGTTTTCTTGGCAAATAATGTCTTGTCTTTCCGAAATGGCGAATCTGTGGGTAAAAACTCTCTGTTCGATATGTGCAATACTTTATTCACGGAACTGCTATGGACACCTGTATCTTTGCAGAAAAAACAAGCACGAATAGCTGCTTGACCAGAACAGTGTAAAAGTTTAGAAAAAGCTGGTATATCACATAAATACTGTAATAAAGCAATCTTTACATTTACTGGTGCATCTGTGTAGGCGTCATACAAGTTACATTCAATGTTTGATAAAAGTTCGTCAACTAAAACGTTAATATAAGGGTCCAGTGATTTTGGTTCTTTTCTACCATAGCCTGGAACAATACCTGCAAACATCATTGGTCCTAAAATATATCGCATTTCTTGTGGGAGTGTTATCCAGGTGATGATGAGAGGCCATATTGACTTCTGGACTGTTTGGTTCTTATTTGGATTCACACCATCAGCAAAAAGAGCCAATGGCACACAGTTCTGCTGTTGCTGATCTTTGAAGACTCCATCTGTCATCTGTTGTCGAAATATATTGCCATCTGTGTAGCTGCTTAGCCTGCCAGTTGTGTTAAGCTTGTTGGCATAAAGAATCTTTGCCAGGTTCCTAGTTCCATACCAACGAACTATGCGTGGTACTATAGGCATATATTGGAATGTTTTTTTGTTCCTGTTGTTTGAAAACACCAAACTTTCATTACAGTCTGGACAGGCAAGAATGGTACTGCTGATAGGAAAAATTTTACAGTCATTTGTACAGCATTTAAATTTTTCTATTGGCATCAGGTATGGTTGAATAATAGTGACAGCTTCACAATAAGTGGATGGCAGGTTGTTTGGTTGTGGTAGAACACACTTTTCGTGGTAAAGATACTGTGACAAAGCTGTCTTTGACATTCCGTTATTAGATGAAAATATGAATAAATGTTCGGCTATGGCATCTTTTACAGTTCTATTAGTTCCTTCATGGAGTGACTGATTTAAAATTAAAGTTTTTTTAAAAAGTTCCTTAGACTCTCTTACAATCTTAGATTGTTCTCTATGAGTGTCTGATATTTCAGCATGGGTGTTATGGATTTTCTTTGAATGAGCTCGGAAAGTCTTAATGTTGACAAATTTTCCATTACACTTTGAACATGTGCATTGTCTCTTCAAGTTATCCATTAAGGTGATGGTATGGCTGTATACTTCATATGACAAAGATGTTGATGATGTCATCCTGCAATAGAGAAAAAAAATGACTGTAACTACTGCAGTGGTATATGGATCATGCAAATGACTTGAGAATAAAATAGAGAATTTAAATGGAAAATGTGTCCAGGTGACAACAACCCGATCAAAAATAACAATTTAGTCCAGTAAATCTAGCATAAATTTGACCCAAACCTGAAAGTAATTGCAACAGAAGATTCTAAACTTTTAATCTTTAGTATTATACCCCAAATATACACAGAAAAATTCCCATAAATTTTACTCAAGGAAGACTTAAAAAACTCTTACAAAAATGGTAGAAATATCAATAAAAATTGATACAAAATGATAATTTTTCCGCTTCTATTCATCAGAATGTATTGATTCTTGATTTTTTAGCGGTCTTTAGAGTATAACAAACAACTCTAAAGGTGTTTTCATATCTTTTATCAAGCTATTACCTAGATTTTTGTAATTCATTTTTTTACCATTTATTGAATTTTTCAACATGTCAAGTGGTCCGAGTACACAGTTATTTCGTAGTGCATTTCTTATGGACAATAAATAAAAATTAAAAAAATTCCACCTGCGCTTTCTAAATAATATTTTTACAGTGTGCTGTACTACTTTTGGGACAAATTATATCAAAATTATAGAAAACTTCATCAGCTCTTACTCAAAATATGGACAATTTTATGTTAAGGGGACTTGAAATGTTTTGACAGCTTCCGAAGTGCTAATTTGTGACCTTTTCAGCTGAACCTTATCACTACTTAACATTAATATTTATGACCCAAATTTTTTTACAGTGTCATTTCATCCCCCAACTTGCTATATGAGGCATAAAACATGGAGAAATAAATTTGGAAGGGGTATAACAAAAATTGACAAGTAACACACTGTCCACAATAAGGACTATATTCGTGGACAACGAAAATCAAAGGACGATAACTGTGTACTCGGACCTAATAGGATAGAAAAAGTTTACCAATCTTAATAAAACTTGGTATGACTAAAGCTTAATATATTCTAAGACTGCTTACAAAGTTTCATAGCAATAGGATATATATTAAAGACATTATGATTAATTCTATATTCAACTTTACGCGTTAAATTCAGACGTTAAAATTGAGAAATTTCAACTATCAACATTTGAGGCTTTTAAAATTTAAATATTGCAAAAAAATACTTTCAAAATGCCTATATATATAATATGTCATGTAATTTAAAGCAATAGATTACTCATTTGATACATCAGACTTAGCATAATTATTCAAAAGTCAACTTTATATGAGCCTATGACTAAAAATGGAGGTTTTCCAATGAAGGGGGACCTTATATAAAGATGTAATATTTTCCAGCAATTTTAAATTTGTGAAGCTTTTTGATTAGAAATAATCCTTATACATGTTATATATGTATTTAATGTACTTTAAATGGACAGAACACTTACAAATAACATCATATTAATTTAAAAGGGTCTTAGGCCAAGTAAGACTAAAAATAATTTAGGGTCAATTTAGGCCGTAGCACATATTTACATTTAAAAATGCATATTTGAGCTATAGGAAATAAAAATTTGTTTCTTTTCTATCATTTCTATACTCAGGTGACATGATGCAATAAATCTGAGCACAAAAAGGCTCTTACATTCAACTGTTTAAGCAGACAGTATGGTCTGATACAAAGAATTTTCACTTTTTACACCGGACACAATTTTTAAACTAGATACCCCAATGATGATTGTAGCCAAGTTTGGTTTAATTTGGCCCAGCAGTTTCAGAGGAGAAGATTTTTTGTAAAAGTTAACGATGCCGGACGCCGGACGCCAAGTGATGAGAAAAGCTCACTTGGCCCTTTGGGCCAGGTGAGCTAAAAAATCTGTTGCAATTAGTTTGAGGTTAAAATTTAGTTTGACTGGACTAATTGAACTAAAATTATAAACTGAACTTTAACCATTAATTCCAGTGGATAGGATAGGATTAGTGTTTTTATACAAGTTATAAACAAAGTTTATAATTTAAAAACACATTTGGATCAAGACCACAGTGTATCAGTTTTTAAACAATCTTAATCTTCTTGTCAATTATTTTAATTGAAAAACAAAAATTATATCAAAAGATTTTTTTGTTGATGCATTCAAGAATTTGTATAGTTAGTCTAACAAATCCTTGATGCATGAGATCTGAGTGTTTCTTGAGAAGACAACTAGCCCATATTTTCCTGTTTTTCATTAAAAATGTGGAAAATTTGTAATATGGCCTTAATGTAAATTTTTCAAACATTTACATATTTTTTCTTTAGTGGCTGTTATGTATACATACGGTTACCAATTAATGAGCTTTTAAATTTTAAGTTTATAATTTTAAAAACATTTAATAATACATGTACTGGTTTGTTTAATATAGAGTAGAAACATAAACAAAAAAAAGTCACAAAACCTCAAGGAAAAAAAGTCATTTTGATAAGATATAAAAAATAAATAATTATGAAACAAAATTAAAAAAATCAACCTACTAAATTGCTGTACTAGTTCTGGTGCTCTTGTCATGGTTATGTGCCATATGAATATAACAAGGTAAAAATTATGGAAATATGCTTTCTAAAGGTTAAGCTTAAATTTTATACTTTTTTAATTTTGTGTAGAATTTGAAAGTAAAATTTAAGTTATAATCTAGCTTTTCTTGGACATAATGAAATTAAGTGAATCTCATCATCCACAGACTGACTGTGGATTTTCATAGATTACCAAGTCTTTTGATTCTGTTGAATTAATTTTTATTTGACAAATTTTGCAAATAAATTGTTTCACATAATCATATATTAAAGAATATTACTTGTTAGGGCTATAAACTTTAAAGTTAATAGTACTATTTAAAAATGTTAACACAAAACCGCTTTACATATAATGCACAAGGATGCAGGAAAATAAATAATTTACATTTATATTTATTCAAAAACACTTTAATTATAAATATAAATGTATTATAAACATAAAACTTCTGATTGTAATTAATGTATATCATTAACATTGCAAATATATTTGTACACAACATTTCAAATGTATTATACATAGTAAAATAATTTAAATGTTGTTTTGATAGCAATTAGGAAAAACAATCCAAACATTTAATGAATTTGCAAAAAAACTTTCATCATTTGAAGTTTCCTATCAGGATATATTTGAATGGCTTCACAAAGCCAATCATAAAATTAAAAACACAATAGAAATGGCATTTTCTATTTACAAGAGCTATACACATGTCAGCTTGGCATTGAAGCCATGTTCATCGTTATTATAACACCTGTAAAACTTCAAATAGAAAACACAAGTAGATGTTTAACCAATCAATTATCATCTTTTTAACCTTATATAAAAAGTAAAACTGAATTCTTGCACATCATTGTTTGCTTGTCAACATGGAATATCAACGTCACTACCAGCCAACCTTTACACATCTTAACAATGTGAGAAGTAACAACCAGATAATGCATCAATACCAGCCAACTTATTCTCTGCCAACTAGTAGTAGATCAACAAGTCAGATGTCATACCAGCAAAATACGGTGAGTTGCAAATACACTATAGTAATTAGTTTAAATAATTAACATGTGAATAATTAATATAAGGCATCAAAATCTGTCTAGTAAAGTTACTTATTTCGGTTTTTTATTTGGGAGGACAGATAGAAAAAGAGGGGAGGAGTGTTAATTACTCTGTATAAAATAATAATATTCAAACACAACCATTATAGACCCAATAAACCATTTCAACTCATTTTAGTTTCATTATTTTCTCACCTGTTTATGAATATGAACATGAATATTGCATTTTTAAAAGTAAAGTTATTTTTTTTTATCATATTTTCTAATAATCAGATAATGTTGCTTTGCTTTATATATCATATTTTATTTTTCTGAGCATAAGCAAGGCCCTATTTTGCAATTTGATGTTGTTAAGTATAAAAAATCTTGATAATTAACATAATTGTATAATATTTGATTTAAACAATGATTTGTATAGTCTAACTATGATCCATGATTAACCTAAACATTAGTATCAAATTTGAGATACAAATTTTTTTTACCAAAATTGTCTTCAATTATATTTAAGGATGTTTGCTTGTCATGTTTTGGAAATTTTGTCAGCTTTTGAAATCCTCTGGTTTTATCCATTTGAATGCCTTAAAAAAATTTGACCATGAACCCCCATTTTTTCTTTGTATAAATCTTATACATGTATAATTATAAGCCATTTGTGACAGTCTTATAAATCTTAATTATATTAAATAGTTTTTGAGAACTTTTAACTGGTCAATGGTAAAGCTAGAAAAGTCAAGAAAGAACATTTCTGGCCAAAATTCCAATGGCTAATATCTCAAAAACAATCACATTGACCCCTATATTCTTTTTGATTTTTTTAATCCTCAACTTAACCCCTATCAATACATACTAGTTTTTGGAAAGTTATTTATTTTGAATCTGAGCAGCAAACATCCTTAACTGATGATATTCTGATGGTAGTTCATATCAAAATGTTTTTGATACTTATATCATGCTGATAGACCAACAGATATTTATTAAATGAACACTCTCTGTGTAATTATAATTAATTTTTCAACATGTTTCTTGCATTCCATGAATATAGGTTGTAAATTATAAAATATCCTTTTTGATGTTTATTAAAACAATTTCATCTCAGTATAGGTGTTGCTCATTGTTGAAGGCCATACAGTGACCTATAGTTGGTCATTTTGGTAGCTTTTGGAGAGTTGTCTCATTGGCAATCATATCACATTTGCTTCTTTTGGAAACATCTGTGCAAAACATTATGATCTGATCTTCTAATGGTTTAACTTTGGACCCTTTTGGCCCCTTTTTCCTAAACTGTTTGGACCAAAACTCCCTAAATCAATCCCAACCTTCCTTTAACGGTCATAAACCTTGTGTTTAAATTTCATAGATTTCTATAAACTTATACTAAAGTTATGGTGCTAAAATCAAGAAAAAAGCTTATTTGGGCCCCTTTTTGGTCCCCAATTCCTTAACTGTTGGAAACAAAACTTCCAAAAACAATCCCAACCTTTCTTTTGTGGTCACAAAACTTATGTCAAAATTTCATATATTTCTATTTACTTAAACTAAAGTTATAGAACGAAAAACAAGAAATTGCTTATTAGGGCCCTTTTTGGCCCCTTATTCATAAAATGTTGGGATCAAAACTCCCAAAACCAATCCCAACCTTCATTTTATGGTCATAAACCTTGTGTTAAAATTTCATAGATTTCTATTCACCTTTACTAAAGTTAGAATGCGTAAACTAAAATTATTCGGACGCCACAGACGACAACGCAAACGTGAAAGCAATATACGACGTAAAAATTTCTATTTTTGCGGTCGTATAAAAATTTAATATAATTTAAATCATTGTGAAATTATTTTTAGTGCCATTCATGAAATGAGACCCCCCCCCCCCCTTAAATACGATGTCATCATTATGGAACTGTTTCAAAAGATATGAAAATGATCCAAATAATTTTAAAGTTCACTGGTTCAATTGCTTTAAATAACTTATCAATTAAGCATATATATATATATATATATATATATATATATACTTTTGTAATTGCTTTTCTTAATTCAACAATTGGCCAGTTCTATTTGAAATATATTTAATTTTTTTTCACTGGTTAATATGGCAAGCCGTTTTGCTATTTAATCTAACTTCAAGATATCTCATAAACTTTATAAGATATCTTATATAATAGTTCATTAGATATTTGATATAGTTTGAAAGATATCTTATAAACTTTATAAGATATCTTATATAGTTCACGAGATATCTGAAATAATTTATGAGATGTCTTATACATGTAGTTTATAAGATATCTCATATAATTTTCTCAATATGATATTGAATGAACTAAATAAGATATCTTATACAAAACATATTTACAAGATATTTCATATACTTTAAGATATCTTAAATAAATCTTATATATTATATGAGATATCATATATATTATGAGATAATTTGAAATTCGAATAAATAGCTAAAGGGCTTGCCATAGGTTTATGTTAGCTGGTACTTGTGGTATATATGTTTTTTTGTAATAGGCCTCGTTTACCAAAGTTAAGATGATAGTGCATCATATGCAATGATATTCATGTATTACAACTACCCTGGTCTGAATCCAATAATTTCTTCAATCAGTGTACAGAAGAAATTAACTTAATATTCATTTTCCGTTTTTACAGGAAAATGATATATTATTTCGTCTTATATTGTATGCATAAAAAAATTCCCAATTTGATATTTAAGGGACCCATTTGTAAAAACCTGGAATCATCCCTGCAATTCACTACTTAACAAAAAGTTTCAGCACCAAAATTTTTTTGACATGAATTACATCCCCCTACTTAATATTTCATGCATTTAATATAAAGAAATAAATTGGGAAAGTGTATTAAATAAAACATGTTAGTTATACACTGTTTACACTAGGGACTATATTCGTAGACAACGAAAACCAAAGGAAGATAACTGTGTCCTTGGACCTTATGATCATAAGATAGTATCCAGAAGAAACTTTTGTAAAAATAAAATTCCATTTTTTCAATATTTTACATGTAAATGGACTCAGTTTTTCTGCGGGGAAACATTACATTCACTCTGTGGTTAAAGTTTTTAAAATTTTAATAACTTTCTTAAACTATCCTTGGTTTGTACAGGAATTGGACAGAAGCTTATTTATGATCATAAGATAATATCCAGAAGTAAATTTTGTAAAAAATAAATCCATTATGTCCATATTTTACATTCGAATGGACTTAGTTTTTCTTCCAGTTAACATTACATATGTATTCTGTGTTTAAAACAAGTGTTGAATGTGATTTAAATATTCAAATGATTTTAAAGAGTTATCTCCCTGCTATGTTATACAAATGAACATTTTTAGGGCCTCCTTATAGCCTAACAGTGAAAAACTGAAGAAATAGCATAAAATGAGAACTAAGTTAACTAACAATACTTTTCAGATCACTAATATAACAAGACTAGTAGAAAGTTACTTTCACTTGAATGTCATTTAATCAAACCATTCAATAATGCCTCTTATTATTTTGTATATTCTGTAAACAAACTTATAGTCACAGATACTTCTTTTCACATTTAACTTTCTCTAGCCAGTTTCACAGTGATATAATTTCTTGTACTTTTATTATACATAATTGCAGTCCCCTTGATAATACTAGAGCAAGAAAAATTCAAATAATTTAGATTAATTTAAACTTTAGAGATAAATTTGTGATCAATCCTGCAGTATATACAATAAATTTTACAATTTTAATGCATCTTTGGAATTGCAAGTTTGAACATGATGAGTCTTAACTGATTTTGATGAGTCTGGGACTCATTGACTTGCCTTAGAGAGAACCCTGATAAGAAATGCACTACAAGTATAAATAAAAAAAATCATTGAAAAGCAGGGGTGGATTAAGCGGGTTTTACATAGGGAACCCCCCCTTTTTGTGGGAAAAATTGATTGCTTATATAAATCACTGAAGCATGACTGAGGCAGGGACCCTCTTAGTTAGTCAGTGGACCCCCTCTTGTGAACATTTCTAGATCTGCTACTGAAATGGACACTTTTCTTTTCACTATAAATATTGACTAAATAAATAACTATGCTGTGTTTTGTGAGGCTGCAACCTTTTGATTATCGGGAGGGGGATTTCAATTCAAGACAAACATCTTTTTTCTTTGGCAAAAACAATCTATATTTTTGGGGACTAGTCCAAAATCCATTTGTTTTCTTTCAATTTTAGCATCATATTACACATAGTCATAGTGGCAGCTGCATGAGGATGCAACATACATATCCTATTTACTGGTCAAAAACAAATATTTTTTTCTCTCCAAAACCTGTAAACAAACTTATAACCACCACCCCCTCCTAATCAAATGGTTGGCCTAAGTGCAACATTACCATTTCTATTTTCACCTGGATAAGGAGGTAAAGTTAGAAAAGGCTTTGTTTGAAAAACAAATGAAGAAAATCTCTAAAAATCCTACATTTATCCATCTGTCTAATCAATCTGTCTGTTTGTCAATGTTCACGAGATTGGCAAACACAGAAAAAATGTCACATGATACAACGTTTCAACCTTCACCTTGAATCAGCTTCTAGCTCTGTCGTCTGAACGACATGCAGCTAAGGACAAAATTTCCTGTGTAACCTTTTTGCATAATAAGATGGGACTCTGAGTTATTTCAAAAAAGGTAGACAATATTCATTTGTTATAGTCACTGATAATTATGTGAGGGACTATCCACTAGGATGGGGGAGGGGGATGATTTTTCTTTAAAAAATTATCATGGTCAAGCAGATGACAAAAAAATATATTCTTAAGCCAGTTTGTCCCATGCCGTTAATATACAATGTTAGTGTTGAATATAGAAAATTAATTTGAATAAAGCGCCTATAAGGGACTGTGCAATATTTATATGAGGGTTGGGCTAGTGCAAACTGTAACATGGACGGGGCACATAATTTTTTTAGGCGAATAATGAGTGGGGTGAAAAGTTGATTAACTAACATATGGGGGGTGCACTCTTTTTTAATAACCCTTTCATGTGTGCATTTTAAAACAATTAAATCAGGGGCGGATGCAGGAATTTTCGAAAGGGGGGGGTGCTAACCCAGGGCAAAGGGGGGGTGCAGGGGGGGTGCAAAACATGTCCCGATACAAATGCATTGATCGGCAAAAATAAAGGGGGGGTGCGCACCCCCGGAACCCCCCCCCCCTGGATCCGCCACTGATTAAATCAATTCAATTCTATTCAATTCTTTATAACTTTAAGCACATTATGCTTATCAGAGCAATAAATACAAATACATTTCTGTAACACAATATCACATAAATCAAGAGTGTAAAAGATTAAAACTATATTTTTTAAAATCAAATTGAATAACAGCACTTTAACAAATCAATGACTTGAGGATGATTGTTAGTTCATATACTTATACATTATCTGAATGCATTATGTTTATAGGTCTAAATGTTCTTATTTATTATACACATATTTGTTATTTCTGTGAAAAAAATGAAAGAAAAAAAAGCACAATTGAATGTAAACCAATAAAACCTAATACAGAGCTTCAATACATTTTTGTGTGTTTTTGTGTTATCAACTTCAATAAAAACTACCTTGACCAAAAACTTAAACCTTAAACTCCCACTTTCATTTTCTCTGAACAGTTGACCATGAAATTGTGATCAAAAGTTTAATTTGGCTTTAAAATTGGAAAGATCATATCATAAACAACAAGTGTACTTAGTATCAAGTTCAGCTTCCTTAAAAAACTACCTTGATCAAAAACTTTAACCTGAAGTGGTGCGAGCAAACTCACAGACATACTAACTGACGGACAAAGGAACGGAGGCACAGACCAGAAAACAAAATGCCCCTCTTTTATTGTGGGTGGGGCATAAATAATATTAAATTGCTTATAGTACATTATTATTAAGCATTGTCTGTAATAAATAAAATATCTGAAAACTAAATATGATGTGAATTAAACATAGCATAACGTATGGTAAACAAATGCTTAAAGTAAACAGAAAATAATTTCAATTGTATTATAAACAAGCATTAGCCTTTCAAAAAGGGCTAAGTGCTCTCGCTTAGTAGATTAATTCATTTACTAGAATAGCCACATGCATCAATCAACAAATTTTACTACACCCGTGAGGTCAAACGTTATGAAGTAGTATTTATCATTTAAAGTTGTTGTTTACTCCAGAAGATTCACCTATTTTAGATAAAAGTTACCTGTGTAAAATTAAATTTTTGAGCATTAAAAGAATGTCAACGTAATCTATGATACAGCTGAATTATGTCCCTTGGGAGTATTAATCTCCAACAAAAGTCCTTGCAAACAGTTGAAATGAAAAAAATGTATATATGCCTGATATAAAAAAAAAAGATAGAAACTACTAAATGAAGCGATATTGATATATTTGCTGAATGAATTGCCAAGAATGTGAACAATTCTTTACACAGGAGAATATAAATTCTATCCAAATTAAGCCTCAACTCAGGTTGGTCTCTTTTTTTCTTAGATGGACAATTTAACATTTCTTATTTTAATAGATTATGGCTATAGAGAAATATCTAAGTGATACATTTAGGGAATTACAAAGCAAATATAAGGCAAATAACCCAGTTAAAATATTTGTTTCTACTTGAATTCTTGAGTTTCCAATTAAATTAATCATTGTGAAAGGTAAAAACAAATACAAAAGAACAATAGTTTGGTGCAGTTTATACAATATAGCTTATATTGAAATCCGAATATACAGTTTAATTATTTACCCATCAATTTGACGTATTATGATGACTTTGGACTTTTTTCTCGAAACAGTATTAATGTTCTCAGTGAAACATTTCTATACTTTGTGATAAAAATCAAATGTACTAAGCTTCAAAAAAGTAAAAACATAACTGAAGTCTGATGCCCACGGTCATTTAACACCAAATTAATGAATATTTATATAATATTTCAAAAGGTTTCAAAATTGAATTTGGAAATATACAAACTACAGATGACTCATAGATAGATAAAAAAAATATTGTACCCTTGGATCCAATCACAGTGCTCCTAAGTTGACTTCCTTCACAAAAATTAAGTCTTTATAATATTGAAATATATATGCATTTTAGTTGAAATATCAACTCTGATATGTACATGTATTATTGATTTCGTAAAAAAATATCATATGTGTACTTTAGTTTTTTTAAGCAGGGCAAGGACTTTTTTCCCATTAATTAAAGCCAAGCGAGAACTTTTTTTAATAATAAATATTGACAGGCATAATTTTCTTTTTATTTGCTCCCAGCAAAATCACACTAGTGTTTCGAAAAGTAGTATCTACATTGTATTATCATATGGTGGAATTAAGTCGACAATTAAACATGAAATTCAGAAGTGGCATTATAGTAGACAAATATAGTGTTGCCAAATCTAGTACTTTTTATATATTTTTGACAGAGATTATCCCATTTGTACCATCTCCCTTTTTCAAAAGTCATAATTATTTATTAGCTTTCTCTTTTACCAATGCATACATGTACCGGTAAACATGTTGTGCTACTTTTTTCTTTCACAAATAAATTTTTACTCTTTGGTCGGGTTGTTTTTCTGTGACATTCCTTGTTTCCATCTGTAATTTTATTGTTATTAACCTCATCCTATTTCTTTATATAAATCTGATTTTTTTTAATTTTCAAACAATGTATTATGATAATTTGTGTTGATAATTACTTAATACAAACAACTAACAAGAATGAAATTAAAACTCTGAGATGGGGAAATATGAACTTTTTGTTTAAAGAGTATATTTATATATATATATAGTTAATTAGCTAAATAAACATGATAAATAAACTTAAAACTATTTTGTCCAGGGTAAAACAGTTAAGATGGTTACACTAAAGACTGGTGTCTGTGTAAATGGTGAGAAGTGAGGGTCTAGCATTGATATTAACCATTTATATCTAAAATTAATAAGTCATTTTGCAATAATATGTCATTATAAAAACAACCATTTGTTTTCAAGAAACCAGTCATGGTTACTTCTAGTACAGGGGTACTTCTAGTACAAGTTATTTGTGTCTACTTATAAGTAAATTTTGTTAGATTCAAATTTCATTGTCGATAAAATTAAACATACATGTTGAATAATGACATCTGTAAACATATGGTAAAGGACAGACACTCATGTTTGATAAAAAAATCTCAAAGAAATTTAGATAGTTTGACTTTTTTTACTTATATAAGTTAAAAAATTTAATGTCTATGGTACATACATGTAACTAAATTAGCCAATAAAATAATATATTAGAAAAATAAAATAAAATACACTTGTATCAAAGTTGTATGTATATTTTTAAAAGTACATGTATCTTACTAATAAATTCTTTAAATAAATAAAATAAAAGTAACTTGTACATGTATGTAGTACTCTTGACTGTGATATTTCTGTACATCTCCGCATCTCCGGCAAATAACAATTTCTTAGTTAATTATTATTGTTCTATTACAAAGGCAAAATACTCAAATAATTGCTATGACTGAGATAATAAAATAGTCTATCAAAAAGGATGTCTATGCTCAAGTCTTAATTTACTGAATCTTTTAAGAGTTCACTGAAATTATTATCATGTTTCAATATTTTATTATGCATACAAAAGTGATTTAATTTACATTGCAAATTTCTTATTTAATTTTCAGATGCTGAATCCTTCCTCTCAAGACATAACTATGGCCACACTACAGAACTTTAATACACAATCTGACAGAGGAGATCAGCCACCAAAATGTGATCTAAGATGCAAGTGCTGTGCTGTACAAATGGCTTTTGGACTAGTGTGTGCCTGTAATCTGACCAAAGAAAGTGTTGGTACACAGACTGATATTTTAGTTCTCAACATGACTACTGAAGACTACTTCAAACCAAAGACAACTGCCTTTAAGCTATTACAGGTAAGACAATTATGTATTTTATATTTTACTAGACCTTTAATTAAGAGTATCAGTTGAACATAATAAAAGTAATATTGCATTCTAGTATAGACATGATAGATGTAGTAATACTATCATACTTTGAAAAAATATAAAAAATTAAGGGTCTGTTCTAAAAAAAAAAGTACTTTTATTTTCTAAACTAAATTCTAACCAATATTTTAAAAAAGGAAATTTGTATTAAAGACATTTATAATCAAAAGAATGTTGGATTAGATATTGTCAGATGTGATCTTAATATTATTTATTTCTATTAGAAAGTAAAACAAGTCTTATCATATCAGAAATATCCTCTCATACATTTAGAAGTGATATTTTCAAACTAATAAGTTATCAGTATGATTGATAATGGTCTATGCATTCGTTATAGAGAGTGTTCAATGAAAGAAAGTAACATACTATTATACTGTATTAGTCTGGTACTAATTTAGCATGATCAAAACTACCATTCAGAAGCATACTACAATTTGTACATTGTATATCAACAGAAAGAACACATTTAAAGTTGAAAAGATGATGATCAGCCTGAATAAACCATAATCAGAAAATCTTAACATTCAGCAATCATAAATATATAAATTTATTATTGTTTTTCCCCCATTTTCTAGCATTTAAAAAAGTATAATTTAAGTTTTAAAGTTATCCAATAGGGGTCAAATTATGGATTAGCTTTAAACAATCAGTGGTAGTTCATATACATATTCAGGACAAGCCATGATAATGAGAAATTTATCAATTAGAATTGTTCTTATAGGGAAGGTGACTGTGACTGACATTGCCTAGCCTTCAACAATAATCAAATACTTCAATTTAGCATTAAGCCCCATTTATACAAATTAATATCTAAAAATGTTTTATTTGTTTATGTGTCGATATTTATTTAAATGACCTGCTAATTTTAAATACTTTTTGAATTGTAATTGAAGAAATTATAAGCTATTTAGGTAAAACAGGCAGTATTATGACCTTCAAATATATATATATTTTCAGTTCTGATACCATGCACTTAAAACTTTGAATATTTAAATATTTTAAATCCATGAAATAAAACTGAATTGTACATGCTGTAACTTACACAAGTTTGTCAATTCTGGGCCTTTTATAGCCGTCTATGCAATATGGGCTTTGCTCATTGTAGTAGACTGTACAGTGATTATTTAGTTAAGTGACATTTGGTCTCTTGTGGAGAATTGTCACATTGGCAATAATGAATCATACCACATCTGCTTTTAAATATGAAAGAACTTAATTTTGATTCTTTACAAATATGTACAAAAGTGAAATTTGAAAAATCTTAAATAGAAAATTTATACTATAAATTTGGAAACATTATTGCAGAAAAAAAAGACTAAAAATATTGATAGGATATATGGAACTCATTTTCCTGATATTTGACACTTGTGGGGGTGACTGCAATTTAAATATGAAAAAACTTATATTATGATCAAGATGAAATAAATTGTATTTCTGTTTGTTTCATACACTGATACATTGTATGTCAAGAATTCAAGATAATTAAATGTGAATTTTCATTTAGAAGAAAAATTGCCAAAGTTTTAACTCGTATATTCATATTTTTACAAGTTTTTAAGGATTATTATAATATATATAGCACAATGTTTTTTGTTTGAAAATGCATTTTGAGGGGAAGCGACTCTGAAAGAGGGCATTTTCTGAAGGAATTTACTTGTGTATCTTGCTGTTTGTATAATAGCCTTAACTGTGACCCTATTTATTCTTTAGATATTTTAAAAGCCTTTTCAAAGGTATCTCACTAATTGTTTAATTTTTTAACCATAAATTAACATCAAAATCTATTTAGTTTTGTCTCTGCAGTGTATATAATAATCAGTATAATTATATTCAAGTATGAGTTAAAAAAATTAAGTCTACTCACCATATTTGAAAGGAACTGCAACACCCATAGTTTAATACAAGAAACAAGATTAACATTTATGCACTGACAGGATTATGAGATATGGATTATATATATGTGGTGGTGTTTAACGACCTTGACTGGCCTTTCAGCCCTCGCACGGTCGGCTCGGTGCCCGAAGACGATTGGTGAGCATTTAAATATTTTGTGCCGTGGGTCAGGAACGGGTAGCAAAGGACGCCGAATGGAGGCCGCCATCTTGGTTTTGGTGAGTTGATTTTACTTTTTGACTATTTTTGTTGTTTTCTTTACTTCACAACGGCTGCTTTCAGGGCCAGTTTGGTCAGCTTGGCAGCCCGCTAGCCTCGATGATGGAGTACTGGTAGATGAATCGTGGACGTAGTTCTAAGATGACAGGAAGCGTTATCAGGACCAAAGCCCTGAGGCAGTGAAATGTAGGTCGTATCACCCAACAGCCTAGGATACAGCCCTCGGACGTTAATCGGCATGACACTCCCCATAATAGACAATGGTTTTGGAGGCATGTTAACGCGGGTACGCCTACTACTACGTCTCTCTGTACGGCATGGATTGGTTTCTGTCATCTTAGTAGTATGTCGTTGACCATCTAGCAATAAACCCTCATCGAAGATAGCGGGTAAAGGAGAGCTGACCCAGCACGTCCGTTCAGCTGTAAGGACTGAGACGTGACTGAGATATGGATTTCAATTAAATAATTGAAGTTATATTTATATGGCATTGCTTATGTTTGTGTTTAAGACATCTGATTGGCCAATGAGTTTTTAAACATAGGTAAAAGTAAAATGATGCTGTTTCATGATTTGATAAAAAAACATCAATCAAAGGATTAAAAAAAATATTTACCTTTGATCAGGTTGATGAAGTAATAAAATTTATTTTGCAAAAAGTTTTAACTATAGGTAATACACGAAAGGTGTGAAAAAATTTAAAGATCTAATATATTGTGCAATAAAGATGTCAAGGTTGTGGATGTAAATTAAGATCAAAATGATAAGATTAAACTCTTACCTTCATCAATTGTACACTGATGATTTAAAGGTGTGAAAATTACAAACGAGTGAATTAAAATGTAATTAAAGTAAAATAAAATGAATTGGAAAAATTATGATGAAATTATGAAAAAATAATGAAGCCTTTCTTTTAATGCATATTACACTTCTGGGACTATCATTATTATTATACTGAGGATCACTATTTTAAATGCTTAAAACACTTAATGATAGGGTACTTTGATATTTTGTATTTAAGGAGAAATTTTTCTTAGTTTTAAATAAATCTGTTTATTCTTTACATGCCATTAAGGTTTCACTTAATTTTGAATTATAACTTAATGAATGATATTTGAAATAAAATTGTTTGGCCCATGAATTAATTTTATTTCTTGAAAACTTTAAACAATACTAAGTTTTTTTTTATAAAGATTATGGTTCAAATGGATAATGTTTGCCTACGGCATGAAGATATGAAACTACAAATGTATTGGGTCAGAGAAAATTAATACACCTGAAATTTTCTTTCCACATACAAAAAAAATCCAACTTTTTTTCAACTTAACCTTGTACGCTATTTGTAAAGTATTGAACTCGTTGATAAAAATTTACTCCTAGCTTTTGTTAATAATGAAGAATAGGAATACATTTCATTATGATTATGAATAAATAGGTGTAATATACTGAGTAAGTTCCAGATACCTATTTAATCTTCTTATATTAATGATTAATATTTTTCAACAGGTTTTTTTGGTAAAATTGTATGAGCATCTCCTAATAGTTAATTTGAAATAAAATTAAAAAGATTCAAAATAAGATTCAAAATTTATCAAGGAAACTCAAATGTTACTATGTGACTTTTAGGTAAGCAGGAAGAAGTCTAAGGACTTAAAGTCACAGAAAAAAATGAAAATAATTGCAGTGAACATATTTATTTCAAAATGCTTAAATGACAAAAATGATACAAGATTGTATAATTTAAATATATAAAAGCAAGATCTTTAAATATTGTCTTTTTATGACATATTCATTATTCAGTTTAGGAATTTGTTCTTAAGGAGGCTCATGCAACGGTACAAAAAAATCTGCAAAAATTGAAACATTTGTTTTTTCATTAAACATTTCATTTATTACATCTAAAATTAATTGTTACTTTAAAACAGTTGTTTTGGCCCCAGATGACTTTTAAAATTTTTAGATAATTAAAAAAGCTCCCTCGTTGGTAAAAAATGCCATTATTTTGCATAGAAATTAAAATAACTTTTTTACCTCATTAGTGACCTATATTTTTTTCAAATGAACTGATCTTAAACTTAATATTGTAAGATTTAAACCATTTCTGTAGTTTGATTCTTTTTTTGTTTCAATTTTACCCTTTTTTTCTCCTATTAGTTCAACAGAAAAGTACTGTAAATTCAGAAATTATTGCATGTGTATGATTGCGATTTTGTCATTTTAAACTTAAATGTGATTTTGATTTTTACGATTTTGAGAAAAGTCATGCTTTATTCAGTTAAAATATTACAAAAAGTGAGTTTTAATTATTGCGTTTACAACTCTGTCGCATTAATCGCAATAATAAAAACCTCACAATAATTTCTGTATTTAAAGTACCTAAAAAAAATGCATGCTGCTTTCAAAGGTAGATTGTGAGCTGAAATAAACAGTGACCCCATATTTTTATTTATTTATTTCCATTAAGAACAGGATAATTTATTTATAGAAAAATAGTGAAATCCTTTGATTGAAAAAAAAAAATTATTTAGACTTGCAAGCCCCCTTAATAGAAAAAAAGAAGGTGTGGTATGATTGCCAATGAGACAACTCTCAAAAGGACCAAATGACACAGAAATTAACATCTACAGTTCACTGTATGGCCTTCAACAATGGGCAAAGCCCACACACATAGTCCGCTATAAAAGGCCCAGACATATTTCTTGGTTTTCGACCCCCCTGGGAGCAAAAAAATAGCTGGATCTGCACCTGAATAGAGAGGGGAAAGGTACCAAAGGGATATCCAAACTCATATATCAAAAATAAACTGACAGCACAATGACTATATATATAACTGTAAACAGAAATAGGGGTCAGGTCAGTGAACCATAAAATTGGAGTAAAAACTTTCATACGTCATAATTACTCATTAGATTTAAATCTCATATTATACAAAACTGTTGTCTGCTCTATGGTTAGGTTGTTGTCGCTTCGACACATTCCCCATTTTCTTTCTCAATTTTAAAACTGATATAAGAGTTTAAGTAATAATTCATAGAAAGTCTCATGAAGTTTTTTCAATTTATTGCAAGAAAATGATAAGATTGTCGCATATTTTTAATATTACAACATCACTTCTGACAATTTATCACTTATGGTCACATCTAAAAAAAAAAAAATTGGATACAAACACTGAAAATTGCAAGATGAACCTGGGCATGTAATTATGGCCTTAAATGGACCTTTAAGGGCAAAATGGATAATTCTTGTTGTTTTAAAATAAATGTCCATGATCTGCTATTTCTATGTTCTCTATTTTCCATGTTCCTAGATCTTTCTGTCAGTAAAGATTGTTGCATCTTTTCTTGTTAAAGTTTCCGGTCAAGGTAGATTTCAATGACGTTTAAGTCACAGCTACTTTAAACTTTTAGGACATATAAAAAAGAAGATGTGGTATGATTGCCAATGAGACAACTATCCACAAAAGACCAAAATGATACAAACATTAACAAATATAGGTAAATGTATGGCCTTCAGCAATGAGCAAAGCCCATACCGCTTAGTCAGCTATAAAAGGCCCGGATGAGACAATGTAAAACAATTTAAACAAGAAAACTAACGGCCTTATTTATGTAAAAAAATGAACGAAAAATAAATATGTAACACATTAACAAACCACAACCACTGAATTACAGGCTCCTGATCCTTATTAGTTGTAAGTCAAATTAGTGTTCTGACCAAATTTCATGGTTTATTGGACATTGAAAATATAGTGTGTCACACTAAGTGAATGTCAGTACATCAGAACTGTACTGTAGAACTTATTCCTTAATTTCTTTCTGTAATATTATCATTCATTTTATCATATTTATTCATCATTGTAGAACCAGATAACCAGTGTCCTCCATACAACCAAACTGAGCAGCACATCTGACAAAACTTTTGAGGACAGTGTTTCAGAAGTTATCAACTTCATTAATGATCTACCAGATACACCTAGAACCAGAGAAAAAGTTAGAACAAGGTTCAGAAAAAGAATGTACAACCAAAAGGGATATGAAAAAACCAAGTGAGTATAATTTTGTTTTAAGAAGTGTATGCATAATTCATGCTCCTGCCACCAGGTCAAAAGGGTGTTGTTTACCTTTGTCCTTAAGAATGTCAGTACATGTTTGTCTGTAATGTGTTTAAAAAATAATGGGGCGTAGCATACAACATTCTTGAGTTATATAAAATAGAAGATGTGGTATGATTGCCAATGAGACAACTATCCACAAAAGACCAAAATGACACAAACATTAACAACTATAGGTCATAGTACAGCTTTAACAATGAGCAAAGCCCATACCGCATAGTCAGCTATAAAAGGCCCGATAAGACAATGTAAAACAATTCAAACAAGAAGACTAACCGCCTTAGTTATGTAAAAAAATGAACGAAAAACAAATATGTAACACACAAATAAACGACAACCACTGAATTACAGGCTCCTGACTTGGGACAAGCACATACATGTTCTTTAAGGAGGCTCGAGGGTGTAAGATTTTCAGAAAAAAATTAAACATATATTTTTTATTACAAATTTTATTAATTATCCTTAGTAATTGTTACTTTATCATATGGTACAAAAATCATTCCAAAAAATCTTTCTGTGTTGGCCCCAGGTGACATTTAAAATGTAAATATCATTGAAAAAGCTCTAAATTATCTCCCTTTGATGCAAAAATGCCATTTTTTGGCATTAAAATTGAAATATTTTTTTTAAATCATAGGTGAACTATATTTTTATTGGTTTTTTTTCGAATAAGCTGTTCATAAATTAAATAATTGTATAAGTTTAATTGATTTCTGTAATTTTTTTTTTCTATTTTGATATTACTGTTTCTCTTATTATAAGTTTGACAGAAAAAAAGGACATTTACAAAAAATGTATGCTTTTTTTTGAAGATTGTGAGCCGAAATGAATGGTGACCAAATTTTTTTATTTATCTATTAAGAATAAGATAAAGTTCATTTATAAATAGAAAAATCCTATATCATATAAATAAAAATGTTTTAGACCCAAGAGCCCCCTTAATCAGGTTATATATAAGCCAGGCTACATTGCAAGTTATAAGAAGACCAAGAGTAACACCTGTTTAACAATCCAATAAATGGTCTGAATAAATTTTAAAATTGAAAACAAATGACATGTATATAAATCACAGAATTGCATGCTCTCGATTACTTTAGACAAGTGAATAAGTGACATAGTTTACTCAGGGAGTTGATATGAAAATGTTAATAAAATTAACAGTTGTTGATAGATATATCTTCAGTGAACCTTTGCCACTTCTGTTCTATATAAACAATTAAAGAAACAGGAAACAAATACTGGCAAATAAACTTACCTTACAGAATGAGATGATGATACCAGTTTCTTTTTACTTCTTAGAGGTCTTCTGAGATTTCTTGTTCAGTTGTTACATTCCATGTTTCCGGTACTGGCTTTCATGCAAACCGTGAATTAAAGGTGTACGCAATATATATGAGATATAGAAGTAAAAAAAAAATCTTTCAGTTAATCAAATTAAGAATTCTGTTTATGAAATGTCAGTTCCTGATCCTAATAATAGAATGAAGAAGTCTGGAAGACTTGTGAACTTGCTTATTATTCCCAAATTTCTATAAAATTAAATGGTTTTATTATGAAAAATTAAAAAAGACCCTTTCACCCTCTGATGTTAATATTTCCCCATTGTGGCTAACATTGGACACCAACTAAAAAATGGAGATAATTGAATCTTTTATGCAATATGATAACAGTTATTATTATTGTTATTTTAAACACCTTTGTTGTTGTTAACAATTCAATATTTTAAGTTATATACTAGTGAAAGATGTGTGTTATAATGCAGCATATTCTGAAATATTGATGCATTAGTCATAACAGCTAAAACAAATAATAACATTTCAGTTGCCGAGTTAACTATATAAAAAACAAATTACTTATAAAAAGAAAATCTGTATAAATATTTACAAACTTAGGTTTATAGAAGTACAGAGATACTAATTATTTATTTTTTTATTTCAGAGAGTTATAGCCATAGCAACTGGCGGTAGTGTTAGAAAATTGCAGTGGAAGAAAGCCAGAGAGGCAGTAATACCACCAAAACAAGCCAGGGCATCCTTCAAACAAAGGAATATTTCAATTGTGAGTTCCGCAACAACATCACCCATATCTTCTCCTGCTGTGTCTCCGGTATCTACTCCATCAAATTCTCCACAAACTTCACCCACTCAACCTCCAATGATTTCTCCTGCTTTGTCAGTCTCTTCTCATACCCCAGAACAGCTTCCACAAACAAACAGTTTAGGAGTTCATTTTAAAGTAGGAGACAATGTCTGCATTGCAAGTGGCGGCAAGACTTATGACTTTGCAACTGTGGAAAAGATATGGACCTCAAGAGTCGACATTACCTACCTAAAAAAAGCTGGGCCTAAGCTTTCAACATGGAAGTTGGGTAGTGGTAAACTTTACAAAGACAGTATTCATAAGAACAGTGTCTTTCATTGCTTGGGCAAAGTAGATCTAGTAGAGGGTCAGCTAATGCAGACAATAAAGAAAAAACTAAATAGTCTTTTTTAGTAGACAATTTTGTAAAAACATGTAAAGTTTGACTTTTGAAATATGTTATCTTATTGTCATTGAAATTTTATTTTCAGATTTTATCAAAATTTACTAGTAATTTAAGGGCCCTTTATGAACCGAGGCTTCGTGTTGAAGGCTTTTCATTGACTAATAATTGTTTACTTTTTTAAATTGTTATTTGGATGGAGAGTTGTCTCATTGACACTCACACCACATCTTCCTATATCTATACGTTAACAGTTTTGATTATAGGTTAAGCTAGCTGATTGTTTTTTTGTATATATTTATGTAAATATTTCAGGTTTCAATTAAGATATATAATATAAAATACTCATTGAATAAAAATATATTTAATTCATTTAAGACTGTTCTCTCCTCTTCTATCTTAAAAAACTTGCCAGTAATTGGGAATCCTATAGCTTTGTTTTAAGTTTATCCATGAACTACCATTTAAAAATTTTGCACACTAACTCCGACTTTTTTCCCTTAAATGTATCACGTAGAGTTAAAAATGTCATGTTTACAAAACTATAGAAATTTTTGTTATATTTTCATGGGTTTTGAAAGAAAAAATGTGCCAATGTTAAGGGTAGGAAAGTTGAACACAATATTTATTTTCTGACAAATTTTCAATACATGTATTTATCTTGAAAAAACGCACACAGACCAATTATTTGTTTTCTGCTTTTTCAGTCCCTTTATTTATATTAAATCAATTTGTAATAGTATTGTAAAAAGCTGGTTATTTTTACACTGAGTAGAAAATACCCTTTAACATGTTAAATTAAGGAGATAAGAAACACAAAAAATACTTTGTTTATTGTTGAACTTAGTTGTCTTGTATTTTTATTGTTAACAGGCAAATATGTTTTGAATGTTGAATTGTCACTTTACTGTTTGTCATCTTGCAGGAAAAAATTAAATTTCTTTTTGTCGAGACTTTGGGTTTTCCCTGTGTTATTGTTATACTAGTAGTATTTATAAGTTCAAAAATGGTTAGTGAGAGAAGTTGTATAATAGGTTCTTGTTTTGGGAAAAAGATATATATAGGTAAAATATGCAAAGACGTACTTTGGCGGTTCAAAAGGTGGGGTTCAGTTATGTTATATTATTTTTTCACAGAATGTATGATTTACAATATCAAATATGACTTCAGTCCATTTAAATAATGTATTGGACATTTTGTAATTTGTTTTGTTTGAATATTGTTGTTATAATATATTTGTTTATTTATAATGTTATTAACATGATTAAAATTGCTAGCTAGAAAAGAGAAATGTTATTGCTAGCAACTAAACCTATACCTAGAGTTTTGTTTTATTTATTATACGAAGGATTAACAAATGCAGAAAAAATGTTTATATAGATTTACATATTACTATCTACACTTACACTTCCAAAGAAAAGATAATCTGCTTTAATTCATTAAGGGGAATAACTCTAACTTAACAATTGGAAAACTAGTTTGACCTAGTGTTAAGTACATTCAAGACAGATTTTAGCATGTCAAGAATATATCAAGAAAAATTAAGACACAATTCAAAATGTTAAGAATGTGTCGAGACATAATGAGGAAAAAAAAGAATGTCGAGAATCCGTCGAGACATAATGAGAAAAAAAAAAGAATATCGAGAATCCGTCGAGACATAATGAGGAAAAAAAAGAATGTCGAGAATCTGTCGAGAAATTTTAAGACAGTATTCAAATGTCGAGAATTTGTCAAGAATTTTTTAGAAATTATTCAGAATGTCGAGAATATGTCGAGTAAATTTCATACTTATTTAATACAAGTCAGAATTTGTCAAGAAAAATTAAGACATAATTCATTCTTTTTGAGATTGTCGAGTAATAGTTCATGCAAATCGAGACAAAAACTGGTCTTTTCAGACTTTTGGACTTTTGTAGTGTAATTTTAAGTAATAGATTTAAATTAGATGTGATGTGATTGGTGATGAGACAAATCTCCATAATAGACCAAATGTCATAGAACTATATGTCGTATTACGGCCTTCAACAACGAGCGAGCTCATACCACTTTGTTATCTATAATATACATGTTGTTGTACTCCTAAATGACAAGTGTAAAACAATTCAAACGGGTATCTATTAAACAGCCAAATTATTATAACATAAATCGAAAAAAAAACAATATGAAGCTAAAAATAACAACCACCAAGGCATTACAGGCTCCTGACTTTTGACAAACATTGGTGAGATTTAACAATTTTAGCAGGATCCCAATCCTCCCCCTTACCATGGACAGTGTTGTAACAGTGTAATATAAGAATGAACCATGAAAATCAGTTTAATAATGCTGAACTCATCAGGTGGATACTAATAGAACTACACCAAACACAAACACAAAGTTGACATGGCAGGTCACTCGTACAACACAAAACACGAAACAGACACTAATAGATGTTAATGTACTCAGAGTTACTGACATCTATTTAAAAGCAACTAACAACTCGCGATAACAAAAGAAAGCATACAAGAAAAAATATCAATCAGTACAGATTTAACATTCAATATATTTAGCGTAGAGACGTCATAAATAGTCTGAGAAAAACGGGACCTTGTTTTATTGAACTGTTGTCTAGATAATGACTTAAAATTTGACCTTTACTCAGAATGTCAACATCATATTAATAGTTTCGACAATTTGATTGACGATTTAAAATGTATACAAATGAGGAAATGCTCCGAGATTCAGCCACTTTTATGTGAAGTATTCATAATTTTTTTATGCGACTTAAATTATTAACATAATTGTTTAACTATCTTTCATGCGATAAAAATTGTTTCCTTGCATTTTTAACCATGAATAATTATTTTAATTAATTTTGTTTAATTAAATTATGCATATCAGTTAATTTATTTTCCCGCAATATCATAATGTAAATATTTTATCATATATGTGTGAAGTTTTATATACATGTAAAGTAAATATTTTTTACAAAATATTTTTAAATATTTTATACTTAATAAGTTTTACTCATCATGTTGAAAATACTCTTACATCATGGTTATTTGTTTTAAAAAATATAGTATTTCAAAGTATCGGTGGATTTTTAAAAACATTTACACATATTTTGTGCAATATGTCTCATAAGCCAAATTGTAGTGTTCGGTGTTGATTGTTCTATGTAAGTTTTATTTTGTTGTATAATATGTATGTCAATCAATATGAGACACAATAATAAAATAGATTATTATTATTATCTCTTAATGCCAAGATTCAAGTATCGACAATTGCTTTTTCTCCGATATTTTCCAAGATTCAAGTATCGACACTTGCTTTTTCTCCGATATTTTCCAAGATTCAAGTATCGACACTTGCTTTTTCTCCGATATTTTCCAAGATTCAAGTATCGACACTTGCTTTTTCTCCGATATTTTCCAAGATTCAAGTATCGACAATTGCTTTTTCTCCGATATTTTCAAAGATTCAAGTATCGACAACTGCTTTTTTTTCTCGATATTTTCAAAGATTCAAGTATCGACAATTGCTTTTTTTCCGATATTTTCCAAGATTCAAGTATTGACAATTGTTTTTTTTTCCGATATTTTGGTAATGAACATCACAGGAATTACGTCTGATAAATTTAACGTTTTTTTATATATAGGTATTGGCTATGAGTTCAAATTGATCAAATGTAAAATATGTGTCTGACTGTTGTATTCCGCTTTTATTTGATATTGCTTGTTTTACTATTGTCGTTTGTTTCTGGAAAGATACGTGGTGCTTTGATTTCAGTTTTTTATGTTGTGCTATGTGGAATTGTGTGTATTTTTTCTTCTTATATGTTATGGTTTTGTCAGTTGTTGTTTTTTTTTTTTTTTAGAAACTATATTGGCTACTCTGTTTGAATTTAACCTGCTTTAGACAAAATTAATACCATTATATTAATTAATAAAGGCTCTAACGCAGCAGCACCAATGAAGGTTCGTGTGCCTGTTTTCGAGGTTGAAAGACATTGTAAATTTTGCGGAAAATAAATATTTCTCTTTATTTATCAAAACCTTCATGTCAGTCAAACCTATGTAAACCACAGTGATCCTGCAATATTTGTTATAAAATTATGAAAAGAAAAGGCGGGGTTAGCGGCAAAATTTCTAATGGTTATGCATGGATTAAACAAGAGAATGGTGAACAGCTTACCGAATAAAGAAAAAAAACAAGGGATGCGAACATTCTTTACACGTTTGAGTCATTGGTATCAACCGCCTTTTTTATATAAAGAAATGAACAATTTTAGTTTGGCTTTATAAATATTTTGATATGAGCGTCACTGACGAGTCTTATGTAGACGAAACGCGCGTCTGGCGTACTAAATTATAGTCCTGGTACCTTTGATAATTATTAGTGTCATTTTGTTCTTGTAGAGAAAGGTCTCATTGGCAATCATACCACATATCCTTTTTTTATATAAGCATGCATAAGATGTAATATTTAAAAATCATTGTTACAATATAAATATTGTTTTTCTTAATATAAACTTCAAGCGCAAACCAAATGTCAAATTATCCTAATAAACTTCACATTAGAAATAATCTGCTACACATGTTTCAAACGGTGCTGTAGGGGAAACAAGTCCTTTTCGTATAAGTCTGTTTATTTTTAATTTAGTGTGCATTTTTTATACATTTATAAACCGATTTATTTCGCATTTTTTTCTAGTAATCAAAGAGTGATTTTTTATACATTAAGGGTGTTCGCTTGTCATGTTTTGGAATTGTTGTCAGATTTTCTGAAACCTCTGGTTTTATTCATTTGAATCCGTAAAAAATGTTTGCCCATTGACCCTCATTTTTTTTTATAAATCGTTTGCATTTATAATTGTAAGCCATTTGTAAACGTCTTATAAAATTTATTTTTTTTTTATAGTTTTTGAGAAATTTAACTTGTCAATGATAAAGCTAAGAAAAATCAAAAGAGAACACTTTCCCGCCAACATTTTAAATCTCGAAAACAAGCAAATTGACCTCTATATATTTGTTTACATTGTTGCTTCCTCAATTAATCTCCGATCATTACTAGTTTTATGAAAAGCTATTTATTTTAAAACTGAGTAGCGAATTTCCTTAAATATTTGCAAACAAAAGCTTAGAATGACCTGCTATTACGCATCATATTGTATGCTTTTAAATACGACACCTGGTATCAAAAGACTATCAGTTAAAACATTTATTGAACAAACATTTTTTTATCAGCAATTAACAGCTACACTTACTAACAAGGTATAATTACATAACAGATGCCATTAAGAACATTTGAGTGATAAGTATATGTTTTTTTTTTTCAGCGCATAATTATTAGAAAAAAAAGACTGATACATGAGATAACATTCTTGCAACCTAACAATTTAATTAACTATGTGGGAATGGTAGTATATAAGTCTTTCAATGAATATTTGACTGAGACCATTTTCTGTTTTTCCTTTTGTAGGCGCCTTCGTTTGCTACATTGTAAATTTGTTTAAATTATTTCGTCAGTTCAGTTTTATATCAACGTTTGCCTACTCAGTTTTGGCTGTTAAGTGTCTATTTCTTTAATAACCATTTATTTCTTTTTGTGATGCTCAACGTCTTTTTTAATAAACGAATATACCTGTATTACTCGTTAAAATGGATTTTAATAAAGACGCAGTATAGCATGGAACAATATATCATGAGAGACTTATTTATAACTTTATTAGTCGTTAAATTATCATGTGTTTCAAAAATCATTAAAAAGAATCAATTTGTTTTGACCCTAGATGACCCCTATTTTTTTATTTTATTTTTCTATTAAGTACATGTTTATAGAAAAATATAGAGAAATCCTATTTTAAGGGAAAAACATGATTTAGACTTGCGAGCCCCTTTAAACACAAGTATTCAACCGCACCAAAAGTGACCCCTTTTTAACACTATTATGAACTGTAAATGACCTTTTTTTCAAATGAAGATTTATTTTTACCATCATCGTTATTATTCATGACGCATACTATTTCTAAAAAGGTAAACATTGTTATCATGTTGAAAATATATGTACTTGTGTTATTTATATGACGTCACAAATATCATTCAAATTGATTAAAAAATTAATAAAATGAAAATATATAAAAACATGTCAATTTGCATTATATTTTGAAGTGGATAGATTGGATGCATGCTTCGACATAAGGCGTGTTATGATATTTAACATATACCATAACAACTATAGGTCACTGTGTGGCCTTCAACGATGAGCAATGCCCATACCACATAGTCAGCTATAAAAGGCCCCGAAATGACGAAGTAAAACAATTCAAACGAGAAAACTAATGGCCACATTTGTGTATTTAAAATGAATGAAACAAACATGTGTAACACATAGACAAACGAAAACAACAGTATAATATGCTATAAGCACATATAAATATTATGTACTACGCTAATGCGTTAAAGAGTTCTATAATGTCGATCCTTAAAGTATAGATATTGTGTGTTATAAACTGAACTTCAAGTGACTCATACTTTTATATAACTCTACATCAACTTCATTTTGTACTACAAGATGTAATTGTGTCACCTTAATCAGGAACCATTAATCTTCATTTATTTCTCAGTTAAAGATATTGACAAGTCAAACAGATTACACAAATGTATTGTCTATAATTATTAAAAACATAAAGACGAAAAAGAAGTCAGCAGTATTTTTTCTATGTTGATGTCATTGTATAACAGGACAAGAAGTAGATCGTTTTACTAAAAGGAATAATTGCATAAGTGTAGAGGAACGGTTCTTTTATCATATAGTTTTACGTGTTTTCACAATTATATTTAAACTTTAAAAAATATATAATGATATAACTTTGCTTCAATTATTGAACTCTTTTATAATTAACAATTGTTTAAGTAACTTACATTTAACAGTATACAATCCTTGTGAAACATGTTGACAGCACGGATTAGGGCAAAGCTATCATGTACTGTAATTCAACTTGCCGATCAGTGAGTTGGTAAAAATTTAGCTGCAACAGGTTTAAAAACTGCTTCGACTAGTTTTTAGACGACAGTTAATTACAAAAGCAGAATTGGGCGTAGGGATATCTTTATTCATATTGCAAGCCTGTTTTCTTTTTATTCAAAATGTCAAATGGTCAAATCTGTCTAGTAAAACAAAAATATTTGACTGTATCAATCAAAATTGATTATATTTCTACTTGTGTATCAATGTTTTATAGGAGAGTACCATTGATGAGTATATCCGTTTACCGAGGATGGATTGTTTAACACATACACACACACACACACACACACTGCCTAACAAATTGTGTTCATCAACTTTGTGTGCAATCATGTATTGATAGAGCATCACCAAGTTCTATAGTTTTCATATCCAAAAGTAAAGGAAAAAATCAAGGTGCGGTTAATTTTTCAGTTTATCTATTAATTAATGAATCAAAAACACTGCAACCAGCTGTACACAACAATTAAGAAGGTCAGCATGTCCTCTTTTTATTCAAAATATTGAACAATTACCGTATTATCCTTTTTACCGGGTTGGTAATAAAAGGCTTTGTCAGTTTATTTTCGATCTATGAGTTTGACACTCCGTCTGGTATTTTTCGCCCCACTTTTAACATACATAAGTACTTTTCTTGTCTCTGGGTGGTTGGTGTTAGACATATTCGGGTCCGCATCATCAAAATATGACAAGATGTGACTTAATAATGGATATACTATGGTGTTGCTATCTGGAAAAAGTATACGAATTGACAATATGTATATTATGTCGGATGTCAATAAATCGGTAATGATGACTCTGTCAAAAATCCCGATAAGGTTAAATAATGTATTTTTTAAATCCGGTCATTGTTCAATTTTATTTTAAATATTTCGACGAAAATATAATCAAATCTGAGGCATATTAAACAAAATTAATATCTAAAAAAATAGGATGCATGCAATATATTGCAGAGACTATACAAAGTCGGAAACAAAGCAACCTTATGTACCCGGCCACGTCCACTTGTATGTGTGTCCATCTGGTGAGGTAAGCCTTTTTCAACTGATTTTTATAGTTCGTTCTTATGTTGAACTGTTATACCACTGTCCCAGGTTAAGGGAGGGTTGGGATCCCGCTAACATTTTTATCCCCGCCACATTATTTATGTGCCTGTCCCAAGTAAGAAGCCTGTAATTCAGTGGTGTCGTTTTTTTATGTGTTACCTACAGTGGAGATCACTTCTAACCTCTCATTAGAACTGTCAGGAGAACTGTCATAGAACTGTTCTAACCTGTCCTAGAACAGTTCTACCTAGAACAGTTCTACCCTAGAACTGTTCTAAGTAGAACTGTCAGAATCAGTTCGAGGTAGAACTGACTAAATCAGTTCTAGGTAGAACTGTCAGGATCAGTTCTAGGGTAAAACTGTCTAAATCAGTTCTAACCGTAGAACTGTCAGCAGAACTGACTAAATCAGTCAGGACTGTAGAACAGTTCTAAACTGACGTCACTGCAGTAAGTGCACTTTAGAATTTAGAAGAAATAAATCACTTCCAATTACTTTGCTATATAATAGCAGATTTTCTATATTTCTTTCTGATCATACGTTACATGTACAAATATCGAAGTGAATAGGAGGTTATCCAACTCACCTGAGAAATATTTTTATAAGATTGCATAAGAAACATCATTGTTTACGTTTCTTCGTTCCCCGTTTTTAACAGTCTCTTCATACATGTCATAAATATATTTCTGCATTTAATTCATGGAATTTTAATCGTAATTTACCTTGTTTGCCTTGGATTTACATTCATTTAAGATTCTGTTTTGACAAATGTTCATACGAAAATTGTACAGTGGATGAATTATGGGATATTAATAATAAAAGTGTTGTATTATAACGTAAAAAAAACTATATACATTTGCACCTACTCGTCAATTTAGCCAGACTTATCCATAACGATTATAAATGATATCTGGGAGTCTGAAACTCAGAAAAATATACTCATCTGAACATGAATGAAGCATTTGCCACTGGACGTTCGGCTACAAACAAAATCATGCATTTTTCTTTGCCTTCTTCCATTTATCTTCAAATTATATTAACAGTATACTATTCCAAGAAGAGAACTTCCCATACATGTACTTTTTATTTTAAAATAGAGTGTATGAATCAGTCATGTGAGTGTTGGATGATGCCGTAAAATAGTTGTGTTTAAAAAAAAAAGTCACTTTAGTGACGGTTCATTATTATGGATACAGAGAGAAAATAAGGGTGCGCTAAATTTTTAGATATGGTATAAATACACCCTACCACTATTTGTCTGCCATTACTGGATATTGTACAGGTTCACCGTAAAAATTTTACATCATAAAACAAAATATCTGACGCCACAATGGAAAAGTGATGTTTGTATGCTTCAAAAGTTCAAAAGGCCGGGTCAGCCAGGATTAGCAATATAGGTGTATTGTGTTCCAAAGTTGGTGTCATTTTTATCATACGATCCGTTCTGACATAGAAATATTATTGGTTTACAATGAAGCCATATATATTTACATGATAAGTGTAAACATAGTAAATAAGTTCAGTTTTGGTTGATATGGTCAAATAATTTTGTTAAAACGACTCAGTCTGATACATGTATATGGAAACTACTGAAATGTGTTTACAATTCAATATTTTGAATAACAAGAGGACTTGCAGAAAATTGCTGGTACTCTAAATTGATGTGAAATTTTTTTTAGCCAATGTGTTACAATATTGCTGTCATTTGAATTATACAATCCATCGTGATATGTAACTACATGTATAAGTGATTTACTATGCGGCTTTATATATATACATTTACATTATAAAGTGTAAATATGGTCAGTTTTGGTTGATGCTGTCACATATGGTCAGTTTTGGTTGATGCGGTCAAATATGGTCAGTGTTCATGGTTTTGGTTGACGCAGACAAATAATTTTGTTATATCCATGAGTCAGTCTGAGATATCAAAACTACTGAAATTAGTTTACGATTCAAAATTTTGATTAAAAAGAAGACATGCTGGCACTTTAAACTGATGCGAGCATAATTTTGTTTTCCAATGTTGCTTTCCTTTATCATGTTTATATTGAACAATCCATCCTGATATAAAAATATAAGCACCTACTCGGAACAATATTCCCCAATATTCATGCAATAACCCTATAATATAGATCATTTGTATTGTAATGATTATACACTCCATCCTTACATAAAAATATTACAGATTTACTATGCGACTATAAAAGTTGTATAAAAAAGAGCAAATATGGTCAGTTTTGTTTTGATGTGGTCAAATATGGTCAGTTTTGGTTGATGCTGTCAAATATGGTCAGTTTTGATTGATACAGACAAATAATTTTGTAACATGAGTCAGTCTGAGGTATGAAAACTACTGATATTTGTTTCTGATGCGATATTTTGAATAAAATAGGAAATGCTGGCACCCTCAATTAATGCGAGAAAAAAAATTTGTGGTCATTGATTTCCAATATTGCAGTTATTTATATACTACAGTCCCTCTCGAACTAAAATTATAACTAAATTGCTGTGCAGCTATATAGATTTACATAATAAAAAGCAAATATGGTAAGTTTTGGTTGATGCAGTCAAAAGATTTTATTACACTACTCAGTCTGAAGTATAAAAACTACTGGTATTTGTTTATGATTCAATATTTTGAATAACACAAGGACATGTTCATTGGAGGATCATGGGAAGGGGGTCCAGGAGTTGGAACCCCACTTTTTTTTAACATCAATGCATATGAATGGGAGCATATAGTTGGACCCCCAGCCTGGATCTAGCTGCCCCTGCATGCTGGCACTATAAATTGATGTGAACAATTACATTTTTTTCCAAAATTGCTGTTACTTGTATATTACAGTCCCTCTAGACCTAAAATTAAAACTGAAGTACTGTGCAGCTATATAGATTTGCAGAAAGAAAAAGCAAATAAAGGCAGTGTAGATTGATGCGGTCAAAAGATTTTTGTTAAACAGGTCGTCCGAGGTATGAAAACTACTCGTAAACAGATATAATATTGGTTATTGAGGTCCGATAATTTTGTTATGTGATAATGAGCCATCCTGACTCCCGGAATAACAAATGTAAAACAATTCAAATAGTAATGCCCCCTCCCCCTTAATACTAACGGCCTAATTTATGTACAAAAATTGAGAGAAAAACAAAAATTTATGTAACACATCAACAAAAGAAAATCACTGAATTACATGTTCCTGACTTGGAACAGGCACAGGGTTAACAGGTTAAACATGTTCTCTAAGGCAGCAACCATTTGATTTTCTGGGCGGTGGGGGCTATGGGTTTTTTTTTCTGTACAAACTTTTTTTTCGACTTCGGCGAAGAAACCGAAAACAATTTTTTTCTTTCAATTTTAGCATTACATATAGTGGCAGCTGAGGATGAAACAAACATTTTTTTTTCTCAGGGTCCAAAACAAATTATTTTTTTTTCACCAAAAACTGGAAATAAACTTTTTTTTCCAAAAAAAAAACATAGCCCCCGCCCCCCCCCTCCCCCCTCCCCCCCTCGAAAATCAAATGGTTGATGCCTAAGTCTTGCCGATTATAAATCTGAAATAAAACCGGCAAAATAGTAAAACTCTATATAATTTAAATCGCTTTTTTACCCAACCCTGTATATTCAGGCTAACTGTTCTTAAAACTTACAAATCAACTCTAGCCGTAGAATTTATAAATCAATTTTAGCCGTAGAATTTATAAATAAATTCTGGCCGTAGAATTTATAAACCAATTCTGGCCGTAGAATTTATAAATCAATTCTGGCCGTAGAATTTATAAAAATCAATTTTAGCCGTAGAATTAGAAATCAATTCTAACCGTAGAACTGTCCTAGAAGTAGAACTGACCAAATATCTGGTCAGTTCTAGCTAGAACTGTCAGGATCAGCTCTAGGGTAGAACTGTCAGGATCAGTTCTAGGTAGAACTGTCCAAATCAGTTCTAGGAAGAACTGACCAAATCAGTTCTAGGTAGAACAGTTCTAACCTAGAACTGACTAAAAGGTGTCAGGCTGACAGTTCTACGTACTGTTTAAGAACAGTTCTCCTGACAGATTCAATGAGAGGTTAAAATTTATCTCCACTGTATTTGTTTTTCGTTCATTTTTTATATATAGAAGGCCGTTAGTCATGTTACTTTTCTCGTTTGAATTGTTTTACATTGTCATATCTGTGCCTTTAATACTTTGCGGTATGGGCTTTGCTTATTGTTGAAGGTCGTACGGTGACCTTAATGTCTGTGTCATTTTGTCCTCTTTTGGACAGTTGTCTCATTGGCAATCATACCACATCTTCTTTCTACATTAACATACCATAGTATACAAGTATGTTTTTTTATGCTTTTGGTATTCTTTTCGTCCTTCCTCAAATAAAGAAAAATACATATTTACTACTAAATTACGTTAATGACTATGGTTACTTTGCGGTATGGGCTTTGCTTATTGTTGAAGGTCGTACGGTGACCTTAATGTCTGTGTAATTTTGGTCTCTTATGGACAGTTGTCTCATTGGCAATCATACCACATCTTCTTTCTACATTAACATACCATAGTATACAAGTATGTTTTTTATGCTTTTGGTATTCTTTTCGTCCTTCCTCAAATAAAGAAAAATACATATTTACTACTAAATGACGATATTTAAAGTGGATTGAGAAACTTTTACCATTGCTTGATCGAACTTGAGTTATTTGCCTTGTTATGTCATATATCTTTTATATTTCAGTCACGAATTTTACGGATCAAGATTTGATTGATCAGAAACGCTTTGATGAAGCAAACAACTTAAACATGCTAAAGCCTTTTGCCTCATATTCTGTGGTATATATTGAATTAAGGTATTTCATGGGTAACTCACACACAAAAACTATCGTGTACACACATACATGCAATAATGAGATGTAAATATATCAAGCTGTAGTCTATTACTATTTTCTGTCAAAATGGAATATACAAAACTTGTCTTATTCTCCAAATATTTTGAATTTACGAAAAACAAAACTTGTTAGGATGTACAAATCATCCGTACACTCTTTGGTTTATTTGATGTTTTTCTTTTGTATGCATCTGGTAGTTAAAGCCTTTTCTTAACTGTTTCTAATAGTTTGTTTTTATTTTGATCTGTAACACCGCTGTATCCGATAAGAGGGAGGGCTGGCGCCTTCAAACTAGTTAAAGCCCGCACAATTATATATGTGACTATCCCAAATGAAGAGCCTGTTATACAGTGGTTGTCGTCTTTTGATGTGTAAAATATTTGTGTTTAGTTCATTACTTTGTACATTTATTAGGCTGATAGTTTTACTGTATGGACTTTTTTTTTTAATTTGTTATTTCGAAGCCTTTGCTCATTGTTGAAGCCGTACGGTGACCTATATTTATAAAAGTATGTGTCATTTTGTCACTTGAGGAGAGTTATTTCATTGAAAATCATTCCACATTATATATATAGAAAAAAATTTGCTAAGTTGAGGTCTTGCTTTAGAATTTATTTTTTTCTGGAGACCATTATCATATGAAGTGTAAGTCAGGACGAGACACAACTTTCGCGTACGATTTTGTTAATTTATTGTTTTTAACGCTAATTCGTGTCTTTTCTTTCTAAAGAATTTTGGTTTACCTTTTCATTTACAGATCCATTTTTTTGGGGGTAGTATTTCAATTTGTATTTTTTAAAACTTTGTAAGATAGGTAATTTCATAACCTATAATCATTATACGATATCGTTTTGAATGGATTGAAACTTGTGCACATATACAGACCCTTCTATTTGTAGTGTACACGATTACAGAATTCTAAGACTTTTGTAAACTGTCATGGTGTTCTTGATATATGACTGTTATTATAAGGAATATATGATATCCCTATTTATGACATTTTTTTACTGTTGTGTCTATTTGTTTTGTTCACACATCGTTGTCAATTTAATGGAAGTTGATGCGACTGTCATACAAGTGAGATGTTTAGCACTTTAAAACCATATTTTATCAAGTACCAAGTCCGTTATTTATTTTCCTCTGAGTTTAATATTTTTTCTGATTTGAGTTAATGTATCAGGCTACGTTAATCAACATTAAGTAGCATTGTTTATTTCGATTTTAAACTGATTTGAATAGTCTTAACAACAAATTATGAATACAAAAAGGGTATTAGGTTTGATTTCAAATGAGACAAATATCCACATAGGAAGTAGATGTACGAAATTCTAGTAAACTGTACAGACTTGAATAATGCAAAAAGCCGTATCGTACGTTACAAAAGGCCCCGACATGAAAACTATTCAATTGATAAAACGAACAGCGTACTTCAAAAAAAACTATCGACGAATAAGACAGACATGAACCAATTACAATTCCTGCACTGCAGGCTCCAGACTTGGGAAAAGCACAAACAAGATATGGTGGGGTTAAACATTTATTTCGTTATTTATTATAAAGCTTTCATATAGCGCCTATCTAATAAACATAATACTCTAACCGCTTAACATATAAAATTGAAGGAAAATATATGTCACAATGCATACAATAATTAAGAAATAATTTATGGAAGCCATAGATTGTTGAAAATTTACACATGGCCTGGACCGTGATATTCGAATTTTATCTTGAGCGATTCCAATAGGACAAATACGGTCTTTAAAATACTGAAGCGATGGTTCATTTGGTGTGTGCGTGTGTGACTGATCTTTTTAACTCCCTGTTAGATGAAACTCAAATATCTTAATAAGACAACAACAATCAAAACCAAGGAGTAAACAAAGACTAACAAAACCAAAGGACATTTACATCAACAATTATACATATTAATTAACATTGATTAAGAAACAACACGAACTCCACTAAAATCCGTAGCTTACGTGGGTTATTTCGTGAATAACCGATAAAAAAAAACCTGTTAAATTCTTCTAATTCTCAAAGCCAACATTTGCCATTTTTAATTTACATGATTTTCTCGTAAGCTTCCGTTCAATCCAAATATGAAATTTCGTAACTAAGGAGCAGCCATGTAGTCTTGCTTATATTAGTAATGTGTTTACAACTAGTCTAAACATCAACCCAACAATATTAGATCTGTAAATTTGCTTTCGCAAATTTTTTTTTATCTTCCCTCGTCTGGATTCGAACCCATGCTACTGAGATATCGTGACACCAAATCGCCTGCATTGTATCCCGTGCGCTAGACCACACGACCACCTTGGCTTAAAAAATAAAGCCTTCGGTGACCTTACAAAAACCGGAGGTGATCTCAGGTACTCTGGAAATGTATGCAGGTCCTTCTACTCGTGTAAAGCTAAACCACCGACATGTAAGGCAGTTGTTTATAGCTCCGTTATATTGGTAAATTGTATTATTCTTACTAATGCGTTATTCGTGTGTAAAGATAATCTGCTATTAAAAACGAGTTTTATCGTATAACATGTGCGTGCATAGGAACATGTTGATGTGCCTTGTTACATTCGCGTGCATGTTGAAATGTTAAAGTTCCTTAAAATTCATTTGCTATCTGTTTGTTTTCCAATCAGATTATAAATAGTTCACTACTTCATAAATCATATTTATTAACACATAAATACGAGGATTCAAAATTATGTCTGCCAGACGTCCTTTTCTTTTACAATAGACTATTCTATGCCTACAGAAAACTACTGATTACTAAACTATGAATATCATCTTGAAGAAACAATTAACAAGAAGTTTAATCGACCCAGTAAAATTACTAATACTAAATACCCATCTAAAACAGATTTCTTAATTGACAATACCATTGAAAAACGTTATTTGCAATGCATAAAACAACCTTTATCTTCGCATGCTACCTCTATAGTTTGGTGAACATGGTGAAGACAAATCTTAAATGTGTGTTTAAAATACCGATACTCTTGAGCCTGGGAATTTGTTTTTGTCTAATTACCAAATACAATGATTAAAGAATTGTAATATATTTAAAGAACAGTAAAGGCAATATTGATTATTCAAATTGTATTATAATATATATTATACAACGCAAATTTTACAATATTTATAACAACATGACATTTAAAAACATTGTTTACTCACATTTCAATATACATATATCATACAGTTTCACATACGCAACGAACATGTTCACTTACACAGTTTTGACGCAGGTTATTATATATTTTTTTTTAACTTGACGTTTCAGAGCAAATTAATGTCGAAACAATGATAATTCCATTGCATGCAATGAGTTCAACCAAAAAGGGGGCTGACGCAGTAGAACATTTACTATAATTTCTTCTCGTCTTTGTATACATTGTTAGCAGAAATGAAATACTTGCTGCTGAAGTTTCAGGTCTACTTTAAACATATAGATGCACATCAATATGCAGGCTATATAAAGTCGGGTCTGATTGGTTTAGCAGGATTCTATATAACACGTCTGATAGGTAATGCCGAAATTTATTCAAACTGCCATTCTGATAAGAGAATTTAAACCTAAGAATCAAAATAATTTGAACAAAAATCCAATGTCGTTAAAAGACACATTGCGCAATGTATAAAGTGTTTTCGTTCGAGAGTATGTGAGTCAGTATGCGTCCGAGTTTTTTTAAAGATTTGTGATGCAACTACAACATCTTTCCTTCAAAGCCTTTTTTGCTTCTGGAACCCTAAGACACAACATGATAGGATTTAACGCACCGAGCAAAAATTGTGCCGCAGAAGCAGTAAATGCAATTGGTACGACGTACGACTGATCGAAGCATGTGAACTGTAGAACAATACACACAATCTTAAGCGGACAGTATAAACTGAGATACAAAACTATAACTATTGAGGCGATGCGAGATTGTGTTCTTTGTGTGACAGACTGAGTAAGTCTTGACGATGTATACCTCTGAACTAGCCCGGATAGCATACCTGCTGATAATAAAACAACTGCTATAAGATTAAAAACAATGAAATCTGCATATGTCTTGAAAACAGTTGACAAATCATTATCTAATCTACTGACAGCGCAATCCCGTGATCCTTGAACCCCCATAATCAGTTCAATTAAAACACATGAAATGTAAATACAAAAAATACATCGACGAACATTTGTCTTTGTGTGATTTACGTGTGCCTTGAGGGGATATAGAGATATATAGATACGTTGACAAGCCAGTAGACATAAATGTAAGGTAATTAAATTTGCAATAAATCCTTTAATACAGTTTAATAGCATGCACTCTAATGCTGACTTTAATCTGAATCTTAACACAAGCGAACATTGTACCAGACTATTGAATAACAGATCGATTCCACGGATCAACGATATGAGAGAAAAACTTAAAAGTGTGGAGAATATTGGTGACCTAAATGCTTTCGAAATTGAAGGTAAAATTAAAACCAATATGTTACCAATAAATGAAAGCATACTTAAGAAAATAGACATTCCTATGTAACAAATGTCGTAGAATGTGCTTTCAAACATCGAGTCGCAATACTTGTTATTCATGTCTACATAAGAATGAACAAGACTTTGTGGTGGAACTGTTATATTTGGTACCGGTAAATCATCAGAAGAATCTTCAACGAACGAGCCTGTAAGTATTCTGTTTCCAGTCGTGTTACCAACAGACAGAAACTGTAAAAGGTTCAGCAGAGTCATAGGTATTGGGATTCTTTCAGGACACCAGGCGTATGATAAAACACCAGAAATTGCCTGCAAAGACATTAAAAGAGAATTGGACATCACTATTTACAACATATATTTTAACTCTTATAAAAACTATTGTCATGAATATGACCACAGTACAAATCAAACCAGTTGTATATGAATAATGTGGTTCTGCTCACCAGACAAGACATGGTTATTTCACACAATCATAATGCCAACAAATGAACGAACGTTATCTTGGTATTCTTCTGTTTTCTCTTCTTTATATTATTATTTTGTTCCTCTTATAGTTACTATCATTATTATTATTATCCTACTATTCTCTTGCATTATCAAAAGGATATTGATTTTTTTTCAAAACATGATAAAAAATATGGGACGCCGTGCTATTTTTCAAGCTACCAATTGCATATAATATAATTTATGAAAAGGCGTTTTATTTGTGAAAAGCACGAAATATATAAGATCGAATTTAGAAATAAAGTATGAGAACATTTTATATACGTTTTATATAATGACTTTAGATAATTAAAAACAAAGTGTCACCGATTTTATTTTCCTGCCACAAGTAACATCTGAATGCATCCTTGACTAGCCAAAATATAAATGGCATTGTATAGCTAGTTACCGTTATACGGCATATGTTCTTAGTAAACACAATATTGTTTGAGTATAAAAACAGACAGTTCTATCTAAACAAAATATCCTAAATGGCACAAAATCTGCAAACGTTTAGTATACGGTGTGTGCATGTGTGTGCGTTACGCTAGAATACCCGAAATTATATAAATACCATAGAATATGAGACAAAATTATCTAAGTTGATGTTTTCATCAAAGGGTTTCTCATTCATCATATCTTGAACTGTAAAATTCATGACTGAAATATGAAAAAAATACACGATATAACAACACATTTTACTAACGATCAATCATTACATACATTGTAACTTCTCCTGTGTTTCGTAGTGTATGCAATGGTATAAGATTGTCAAGACATTGGTTTGATTTATAAACAAATGGCCAATTCATCTGTTGAATGCTTTTAACAATCATGTTCTTTTCTAAAAATATTAAAGTTTCAGTCATTTATTTCATTTACACTGATATTATACATGTTCGTTTTTCTTAAAGGTATGTAACCCAAACATTACGCACATATCTATCAGTTTTTTTTTAACTGACTGTGTAGCGTAAACTATGTGTATTAACGGATATTTTTGTCGTAAAAGGAAGCTAGGATTGGTATAAGGCAAATTTTTAATAAGAAATCTCACTGACATTACTAGTGGTTGATTAAATGAAAATAATAAAAGATAACAAATAAAAAATACATCCCACACAATACTATATGAAGAAGAAACAAAAGAACACCGCAAACGAAACATATAATGGTAATGTGTACGCCAAAGTATGCATAAAACACAGCACTGTATGTCATATCCGTTATTTCAAGTTAAATAATACGGTTGCAATCAAACATAATACTTAAATATTGATTTAGCGAGTGAATAAAAACAAAGACTTAGATGCATTGCACAAACAAATAACGAATCACAAATATTGTAACGACAAAAAGGACTAATATGCCCTGCAAATGCAATAACAAAATTTTCCTTAACAACAAAATGCTAATGTTGATTGCATGTTAATTGTCTTGATTCGAACTCTATTTGCATTCCTTAGTTCCTGTTATTAGTTTTTCAAGATACAAAATGCACTAATCCATATATTCTGAGCATACAAACCCAGCTGAGGCCCACCTCCGGTTGCACGATTTTTTGCGTTGAAGACCCATTGGTGGCCTTCGGCTGTTATCTGCTCTTTGGTCTCTTTGACATATTCCCAATTTCCATTCTTAATGTAATCGTTAATCCAAAAGGAATGTCGGAGATATTCTTTTCGAGCGTATTGCTAAGGTACATATGTAAATATTTTGAACGATAATTCCACAGTTGTAATACACATTTTACATGATTGCTAGTAGAGATTTTCATGAACATTATGTACATAGGTTGTTTCAGTTTTTATACATACCGCAATAAGGTATGTAGTCCTCTGTTTGCTTCCAACTTTTATCTTGCTTCTGTTCTAATCAGTAGCCTTCAAAGACGTATTAGTGAATATTTAGCACAGAAAATGAATTAACATGACATTTAAATACATCTACGAACTACCAGGATAAATAGACACATTAAATTGTACAAATAACGATAAATTTTCTGAAACAACTGAAACATGTTCTAATTTTCCGATTAAACTCACTGACAATGCCTGGTTGCAATGTGAATGGTGAATATTGAATGAATCAATGTGTGACAAGGGCACACTTTGGAATTCATATACAACTAAAGAAATAAGTTTTGACCAATGGTCTTGGTACCTTAAGAGAAAATCAGAGCTCGCTTAAATGTTCGATATGATAAAGCCTCAACGTTACAGTACTGTAAATGAACGAAGTCATCTATACTTTTAAACGAGAAGACCTCATTTTGTGTGTCGCTTCTCTTCCTTCCACTGAAAATTAATCATCATGCCTCTGTGTCCTATAGGTAACATGCATAGTCGCATTTGTCATCCATTCTTATGATTATTCAGATTGAGTTATTTTGTGAGAAAACCGACAAAAAAGCTGTCTGGATATTGATTCTGTAGGCAGACTGACTTTTAGTCATATATAAACTTCCGGTTTTAAACATGCACAAGTACAACCAATCGTATGATGGATAACAAAAATGAAAAACAAATAAGCTCATCAGATCGTTATCGATATCATGGTTTTTAGATCGCAATAACCACAACTATTATACCTCCTTAGAGAGGACACTTATTTTTCGCGTTTATCTGCATGTAAACAACGATTAAACTACTATGATGTATAGAGACTTTCTGTATTCTGTCTACTGTTTTTTTTAAATGACTCTTTAAGGGGTCATGCCAGTTTCATTGAAATTACTATTTAAGGGGTCATACCAGTTGCATATAGATTGAAATAAGTAAAACATGTGGAAAAAAGAATGTGTCCGTAGCACACGTATGCCAGATGATCGCAAGAACCACAACTATTATACCTCTTTAGAGAGGACAATTATTTTTCGCATTTATGTATACATGAAAACTACGATAAAACTACTATAATATATAGAAACTTTCTGTATTCTGCCTACTGTTTTCTTTGAAATGACTATTTAAGGGATCATACCAGTTGCATATATATTGAAATAAGTAAAACATGTGGGGAAAAAGAACGTGTCCATAGCACACGGATGCCAAATCGGCACTATCATTTTCTATATTCAGTGGACCGTGAAATGGGGTCAAATCTTTTATTTGGAATTTTATTTTAAAGGGAACATATTTACTAAGTTTTTAGTAAATTGGACTTCAACTTCATCAAAAACTACCTAGACATAAAAGTTTAACCTAGAGCCGGTCAGACAGACGGACGGACGAACGAACGCACGCACAGATTAGAAAACGTAATGCCCATAAATGGAGCATGAAAATCTATAGTTGAAAGTGAAAGTAGTTTTTTGGCTAAAATGAAAGTAGGGTACAGATATGAGGGAGCAAGGACCTTTTCGGGACGTCGGGATCGGCTGTTTTAATGTTGAGATTTTAAGATTGATCCTTACGGAAATATTTTTTTCGAATTTCGGGATATGAATTTCTTTAAATGTTTTCATGTTTTTAAGCCAGGGATGTCAGGATCAGGCCTCTACAATCCGTGACCCCTAATATAGCCTTCGTCATTTATATATGATTCAAATCCTACCATTGGCATGTTAATAGGGCTCTCAAAAGAAAAAACACTGATAGATTGTCCTAGAAGCATATTTTATTAGAATAATAAATTATTAAATATTCTATAAGCAGTTACATTTATTTCATGTTTGAAGCGGTTGCAAAATATTAATTTTATTTGACTTTTACCCAAAAAAAAGGCACGGCTCCGTATTGAAGGCCGTTCCTTTACCTATAATGGTTTACTTTAATTTATAAATTTTTATTTGGATGGAGAGTTGTGTCATTGGCACTCATACCACATCTTTCTATATCTAGTGTAGCAAAGGGGTAGAATAATTGTGGTCTGAGGCCAGAAACACGAAAATAATTGAATTTAACAGAAAGGAAACAGATAACGAACTTTGGAAGGGCTTTTGATACCTTTTATGAAATTCTCCAGACATAATATCTTTTACAAAAATTCATCCTACAACAGTTTACAACTGTGTATGACCACGATTTTGCGGGTACGTTCTAGTATATTTTAATAGAAGTAGGAAATCAACTTGACTTTTTGAACTTAACAAAAAAATTGAAAAACACACTTTTCTCTAATTTTTTTTTTAGATATGTCCTACTTAAATCTATTTTAGAAGATGTGCATATCCTTATAGAGCAGACAAACACGGCAATTCAACATTTTTACATTTGTGGTAAAAGCACCAAGTATCCAATAACCAATTAACTAAGTTTTTTTGTATCATTATTTTTTGATACATTAGTGTTTGTTGTAATAAATTAAATGTAATATAGGAATATTGTCACTGCCTTAATTTTTACGGTATATATCATCAAAAATATGTTCTAAGTGAACCAAATACAACAGAACGGCAAAATAAACATAACGTCATCGCTATGTAAGCCTATTCGATAATTTTTTACTACCATTTAGGTATCATATTTTCACCATAAACAAAGTCGGTGACCTTTATCAACCAAATGTAAATTTGTGTAATAATATTTTATCGATTCTAAAAAATTAATATACATTTTTAAATAGAAACTGTATTATTTAGAAAAAAGGTTTCGACAATTTAATAGGCTTTCTTTTCAAATTTGTACACCTTTTCTTAAAAAATTATTGGTAATATTTCAGATAAAAAACAATAAATACATTATTTTTTCATATACATTACCAATTTACTAGAACTTTAATATTAACTTTTTTATGAGATTTTGTAAAAGTTTCATATATTTTGGCCTTAATTTTGTAAAAACTGATATGACTTATTGTAGACGTTAAAGTATTTTAATAATAGAAGCTTAAACATGTTGAACTGTATGATATAAAAACTTACGTTGATGTAATGTTTCGTTTACATATAGAATGATTCCTTTTGGGTAAACGCCGTACTACATATCTTTTTATACCATATATTAGCGAAGAAAAATATTGCTAACTTCTTATTCGTCTTTAGCTTTTAATAATTATAGACATTATATCTGTGTATTTTACCTGACTTGTCAATATCATTGACTGAGGTATAAACTCAGCTATAAACGTTTCTGATTGAGACAAACCATCTTAATAAACGATTGATCGTAAATTATACTGACATATTTGGTCTTTTTGTAAAAAAAATATATTTATATTCATGAAATTACAAAAATCTTCACGTCGGTAAGAACCATTCACAATTAACAAAATGGAAAAATATTGAAAGCTTATATAAAACCAAACACAAAACAAGTAGTTCCTACAACAAATGTACAGAAACATATGAAACGAGATCAACGCTATCACTTTCGTTATATTTTATTTTTTTCCCAAATAAAAGAAATAACCCAAACCTAACATTAAAAAGTCAATTATAAATCTTAAAAATCTTAGTACATAAGTCTTCTTTTTTACAACTTTAACTAATACGGTTCAAACATGGAATTCCGTGCTTGAAACAAAAAAATGACGTGTTTTATGCACATGTACCCATTGATACCCTAATTGCTCCCGAAAACTTGTAAAAAGAAACGTTTAGTTTTCTTACATAGATTGAAATACTATTATCAATAGTCTTCAATAATATTTATGAAACTAGTAAGGCAAAAGATGGACAAACACAAAATTTGATGTCAAGAGTAAAGTGCGAACTTTACAGGATTTAAATTGCTACACTGCAAGCATTCCATGTAAATGATATACGAGACTCCAATTTGAGAATCAACTTGTCTTCGTTGCAATTTTGATTTTTTTTTTAATTTGTATAGTTTATGCGATCCCTATAAAAATATCTGACATTGTTATTATTTAAAAGAATAACTGTGTGTGAAAGAGGGACGAAAGATACCAAAGGGGCAGTCAAACTGATGGATCAAAAACAAACTGACAACGCCATGGCCAAAAATAAAAAGACAAACAGACAAATGATAGTACAGATGACGTGTAATTTTATCTGTTGTAGACATTGATATCAACAGGTGTTTTGCCTCAGTATGTGACGTTATATTTTATTTTGGCAACATTAATAACAAAAACAGATCGATTCGTCTCTCACTATTTCTGCTCTTCATTTTTGGTAAATGTGACGTATCTGTATAGTTTTTCGTTGCGTGTACATATCTCAGTATACACGTCTTTGCTGTGACTTTTTCTATTCTAATAAACCATGTGAATGTTAGGATGATGCTTTTTTTTTAATAATTTTACAGCAGGCATGAAGACATCTTGTAACTGTTCCTAGTTGATTTAAAAAGTATCAAAAGTATGAACCATTTGCAGGAACTTAACAACACACTATACTAGCTTCCATGCATGTATTATAATTTTGTATCCTTTGGCTTTTTTTTTCCTTTTCTTATTAGATGAACAGATTAATTGATAAAGTCGATGATTACAATTTCAGACAATCAATGTGTCGTGTTAAATCATCATCATTTCGTTAATTATTAATTGATAACTTTAAAAAAAAAAAACGTTTAACGAGTTACATTTAGGAAACATATTCGTTGTTACTAAATACATATTTGATAACGTGGTTTGACTTACAGTTATCATTGGATTTTTAAGCAGTCTTTCAATCAATGTGTTTACCTATCGATTGCAGTAAATTTTGATGATTTCAGTTATCTCGTTTGCTATCAAAATACTGTTCAGAAGCTTTTCAGACGATTTAGTATGTATCATATGTAAACAGGTAAATTTCACCTAACACACAGTCTTTTCATAGTCTAAACCAATCTCGATTGACTATCTGATCAGTACTGAATTAACCACAGGGGATAAATCTGAATATTGACTGCAAGATCGAAAAGAATTGATTTATTGCAGTTCAAAATGACCATTTCCAATCAAAATTGGTTTCCAAAAATAAAGAATGCATAGAAGTCCATTAACAAATTTGAAATAACTATAATGTATATCTTACATATTAACAATCGTGGTTTGTCAGGTTATATCAATATGTGTGACTTGCTTGGTCCTTGGTTATATAGCACTTTTTTTTAGATATACGAACATAGCTATCCCACAAATATTTATGTGTATGCATTAAGCCACGAAAAACAGAGGGCAAGATATCAAGGTTATATTCAAAGTCCTGGACAAACTGAAACCGCTTTAGCTAAAAAGAAATTAAAATACAAACAAAAAACACCAGTATACAAAATTCTACCAAGACATCTAATAGAAAACTAGGGTTACCTCCGATACCCTGAACGGATTTGCAGTTCCACATGAGACATGTGACACCTGGAGTTGTCCAGAATGTTTTACCTTAGGTAGTTAAGTAACGAAAAAATATTCGGAAATAATAAGCAGGGTGTACTCCCAGACGAGCACAATGCCCAAGCAGAGTTTTAAAGAAGAAAGATTGAAATCCACACTACATTAGTTTGATAGTCACTCTCACAAATTGGTTGACCGTTAGGATGTGTTGGTGTCTTAGCCTACTGGTAACATATGTTTGCGGTTTTCAATTTTTATATAACAGTACCGTAATCTGAGTGTGTTTTAATATTTTTACTGCGTGTAAATTCGCAGTGTGTGTGATGTATGTATAGTAGGAGACATATGTAACATGTCATGTTGATGCACCCGTTCTCGCTCTTTTTTGAGTGCTTGCGAGTCTCTCAGTTTTTTGTTTGATACATTTATCGCTTCCTACAAAAAGACAGTATTGAATAGTTAAAAAACAACACTTCAAAAAAGAAAGTCCAGAAGAACTGAAATTATCAACCTCTATCAATCAAAGGAATAATTGAAAATACTTTTCGTTTTCCTGACTTGGTATCACAGAAAATGGTGACTTAAAACACATTTAGATATTATGTACGCTAATGAGTTAAAGAGTTCTATAATGTTATTCTTAAAGTATAGGTATTTTGTTTTATAAACTAAACTTCAAGTGACTCATACTTTTATATAACTCTACATCAACTTCATTTTGTACTACAAGATGTAATTGTGTCATCTTAATCAGGAACCATTAATCTTCATTTATTTCTCAGTTAAAGATATTGACAAGTCAAACAGATTACATAGATGTTTTGTCTATAATTATTAAAAACATTAAGACGAAAAAGAAGTCAGAAGTAATTTTTCTATGTTGATTTCATTGTATAACAGGACAAGAAGTAGATCGTTTTACTAAAAGGAATAATTGCATAAGTGTAGAGGAACGGTTCTTTTATCATATAGTTTTACGTGTTTTCACAATTATATTTAAAAAATATATAATGATATAACTTTGCTTCAATTATTGAACTCTTTTATGATTAACAATAATGTTTAATTAACTTGCATTTAACAGTAGACAATCCTTGTGAAACATGTTGACAGCACGGCTTAGAGCAAAGCTATCATGTACTGTAATTCAACTTGCCGATCAGTGAGTTGGTCAAAATTTAGCTGCAACAGGTTTAAAAACTGCTTCGACTAGTTTTTAGACAACAGTTAATTACAAAAGGAGAATTGGTCGTAGGGATATCTTTTTTCTTATTGCAAGCCTGTTTTCTTTTTATTCAAAATGTCAAATGGTCAAATCTGTCTAGTAAAACAAAAAATATTTGATTGTATCAATCAAAATTGATCATATTTCTACTTGTGTATCAATGTTTTATAGGCGAGTACCATTGATGAGTATATCCGTTTAGCGAGGATGGATTGCTTAACACACACACACACTGACTAACAAATTGTGTCCATCAACTTTGAGTGCAATCATGTATTAATAGAGCATCTCCAAGTTCTGTAGTTTTCATATCCAAAAGTAAAGGAAAAACTCAAGGTGCTGTTAATATTTCAGTTTATCTATTAATTAATGAACCACAAACACTGCAACCAGCTGTACACAACAAGTAAGAAGGTCATCATGTCCTCATTTTATTCAAAATATTGAACAAATACCGTATTATCCTTTTTACCGGGTTGGTAATAAAAGGCGTTGTCAGTTTATTTTCGATCTATGAGTTTGACACTCCGTCTGGTATTTTTCGCCCCACTTTTAACATTCATAAGTACTGTTCTTGTCTCTGGGTGGTTAGTGTTAGACATATTCTGGTCCGCATCATCAAAATATGACCACATTTGACTTAATAATGGATATACTATGGTGGTGTTATCTGGAAAAAGTATACGAATTGACAATATGTATATTATGTCGGATGTCAATAAATCGGTAATGATGACTCTGTCAAAAATCCCGATAAGGTTTAATAATGTATTTTTCTTTTTAAATCCGATCATTGTTCAACTTTACTTTAAATATTTCGACGAAAATATAATTGTAAATCTGAGGCATATTAGACAAAATTAATATCTAAAAAAATAGGATGCATGCAATATATTGCAGAGACTATACAAAGTCGGAAACAAAGCAACCTTAAGTACCCGGCCACGTCCACATGTATGTGTGTCCATCTGGTGAGTTTAGCCTTTTTCAACTGATTTTTATAGTTCGTTCTTATGTTGTACTGTTATACCACTTTCCCAGGTTAAGGGAGGGTTGGGATCCCGCTAACATTGTTATCCCCGCCACATTATTTATGTGCCTGTCCCAAGTAAGAAGACTGTAATTCAGTGGTGTCGTTTTTTTATGTGTTACCTATTTGTTTTTCGTTCATTTTTTTATATATAAATAAGGCCGTTAGTCATGTTACTTTTTTCGTTTGAATTGTTTTACATTGTCATATCGATGCCTTTAATACTTTGCGGTATGGGCTTTGCTTATTGTTGAAGGTCGTACGATGACCTTAATGTCTGTGTCATTTTGGTCTCTTATGGACAGTTGTCTCATTGGCAATCATACCACATCTTCTCTCTATATTAACATACCATAGTAAACAAGTATTTTTTTATGCTTTTGGTATTCTTTTCGTCCTTCCTCAAATAAAGAAAAATACATATTTACTACTTAATGACGTTAATGACTATGGTTTTTCTCTATACAGAAAAAAAACCTATAGCTTTGTTTAGATAATCGAAGATTAGGTCCGGTATGACAATTTGTAATCGCGACAATATACTAAAGGCAGACATTTCCTGAATGTCGTTATGTAAATTTTGCAGGTTTATTGTTTTTGTATCACTTATATCACATTTTGAATGATACATGTAAATAAAATTGTTCTAACAGGTGACCAAGTATACTCTGTAACCAGATCATTGAATATTGTTTTTATTGTTGTTAATATCAATTTTGTTATCAGTAAATTAAAAGCAATCTATATAATTGTTATTTTCATATACGCATTCATGGATCTACAAACCTGTTTTTTGGCATTGTAAACGGTCACATTTTTCTTTAGACGTTTATGACGTCTTTACACTTAATCCATTGGATGCTGGATGTGTTCTGATTGATAAATTAGTCTTAAATGCATGAATTTTTAGTTGTTAGTGTCTTTGAACTAGTTTTTATTGTCTTGAACTAGCTTTCAGTATCTATAAGCACTATCAGATCTGTAAATAATAACTCCTTTGTTGTTGGGATATTCAAGTATCCTGCCACGTTCACTCTGTGTAATATTTTGATTTGTAGCCATCTGAGGTATCAAGTCATTTGCAACTGATTTTGATAGTTCGTTCTTATGTTGTAATGATAAACCACTTTCCTAGGTTAGGGAAGGGATGGTATTCCGTTAACATGTTTAACCCGGTCATTAATATCATACACCGTATCAACACTGATCCAATATAATCCCTCGAGCATAGCTCCTGTGGTCATATAGATGCCTAGGGTTTATATGGATGTGATATTGAAAAAAAAGCCTGATGATGTTCCCTTTTATTTATCCCCAATGGCTACTGATTAGATTAGAAGCAAGATAACATTTGGAAGCAGACATATATACATATACATTATTATATTGTTGAATATAAACTGAAACAACTAATACACAATACATGTATAGCTACGAAAATCTTTGCAGAAACAAGTAAATACCTAACTTATTCAAAATTTAACATGGAATCAAGTTTTAACTCTGCTTTTGAGGGAAAGTTTATTATTGAATTGGCATGACACTCTGTTCGTGTTCGTCATTAATATCTTTGTGATTCAATTGTCTATGAAAATCGTTTCATTTTGGTTTGTAAATATATCAATAATTACTTATTAATATGTTGATTGTATCCGTATTGCTTATCTTGAAATGGATCTCACATATAGTAATGCATACTTTGGAGTACAGATTCCCATTAAATGTCTTTTTTGCAGTATTATTTTATTTTTTCTGAATAGTATTATGCGTAATTTATATATGTCTTTTATCTGTTAGCTTTGATGGTTTTGTTTGATTAAACACACGTAATGTCAGTTACAGTTTTTATAACCATTTTTCCTTTTAAATTTACGAATCCTACCTTCTATATCCATATATGTGTATGTGTATGTTTCAAAGTTAATAGCAAATTAAATTGACATTTTTGACATTTTTGAGGTTAGAGACATTGAAGAAAATGCATTTTTTTGTAAAAAAAATAATTTACTGTAAAACTAACATTAAAAAAAACTTGATTGTTCACATTATTATACTAAACATATGTATTTAAAGTGGATTGAGAAACTTTTACCATTGCTTACACTAAGGAGAAATTACAATATATATATTCAGTCACGAATTTTACGGATCAAGATTTGATTGATCAGAAACGCTTTGATGAAGCAAACAACTTAAACATGCTAAAGCCTTTTGCCTCATATTCTGTGGTATATATTGAATTAAGGTATTTCATGGGTAACTCACACACAAAAACTATCGTGTACACACATACATGCAATAATGAGATGTAAATATATCAAGCTGTAGTCTATTACTATTTTCTGTCAAAATGGAATATACAAAACTTGTCTTATTCTCCAAATATTTTGAATTTACGAAAAACAAAACTTGCTAGGATGTACAAATCATCCGTACACTTTTTGGTTTATTTGATGTTTTTTTTTGTATGCATCTTGTAGTTAAAGCCTTTTCTTAACTGTTTCTAATAGTTTGTTTTTATTTTGATCTGTAACACCGCTGTATCCGATAAGAGGGAGGGCTGGCGCCTTCAAACTAGTTAAAGCCCGCACAATTATATATGTGACTATCCCAAATGAGGAGCCTGTTATACAGTGGTTGCTGTCTTTTGATGTGTACAATATTTGTTTTCAGTTCATTACTTTGTACATTTATTAGGCTGATAGTTTTACTGTATGGACTTTTTTTTTTAATTTGTTATTTCGAAGCCTTTGCTCATTGTTGAAGCCGTACGGTGACCTATATTTATAAAAGAATGTGTCATTTTGTCACTTGAGGAGAGTTGTTTCATTGAAAATCATTCCACATTATATATATATAGAAATAAATTTGCTAAGTTGAGGTCTTGCTTTAGAATTTATTTTTTTCTGGAGACCATCATCATATGAAGTGTAAGTCAGGACGAGACACAACTTTCGCGTACGATTTTGTTAATTTATTGTTTTTAACGCTAATTCGTTTTTTTTTTCTAAATAATTTTGGTTTACCTTTTCATTTACAGATCCATTTTTTGGGGGTAGTATTTCAATTTGTATTTTTTAAAACTTTGTAAGATAGGTAATTTCATAACCCATTATACGATATCGTTTTGAATGGATTGAAACTTGTGCACATATACAGACCCTTCTATTTGTAGTGTACACGATTACAGAATTTTAAGACTTTTGTAAACTGTCATGGTGTTCTTGATATATGACTGTTGCTTATAAGGAATATATGATATCCCTATTTATGACATTTTTTTACTGTTGTGTCTATTTGTTTTGTTCACACATCGTTGTCAATTTAATGGAAGTTGATGCGACTGTCATACAAGTGAGAGGTTTAGCACTTTAAAACCATATTCTATCAAGTACCAAGTCCGTTATTTATTTTCCTCGGAGTTTAGTATTTTTTCTGATTTGAGTTAATGTATCAGGCTACGTTAATTAACATTAAGTAGCATTGTTTATTTCGATTTTAAACCTGAAGCGATGGTTCATTTGGTGTGTGCGTGTGTGACTGATCTTTTTAACTCTCTGTTAGATGAAACTCAAATCTCTTAATAAGACAACAACAATCAAAACCAAGGAGTAAACAAAGACTTACAAAACCAAAGGACATTTACATCAACAATTATACATATTAATTAACATTGATTAAGAAACAACACGAACTCCACTAAAATCCGTAGCTTACGTGGGTTATTTCGTGAATAACCGCTAAAAAAAACCTGTTAAATTCTTAAAGCCAACATTTGCCATTTTTAATTTACATGATTTTCTCGTAAGCTTCCGTTCAATCCAAATATGAAATTTCGTAACTAAGGAGCAGCCATGTAGACTTGCTGGAATTAGTAATGTGTTTACAACTCGTCTAAACATCAACCCAACAATATTAGATCATTAAATTTGCTTTCGCAAATTTTTTTTTATCTTCCCTCGTCTGGATTCGAACCCATGCTACTGAGATATCGTGACACCAAATCGCCTGCACTGTATCCCGTGCGCTAGACCTTACAAAAACCGGAGGTGATCTCAGGTACTCCGGAAATGTATGCAGGTCCTTCTACTCGTGTAAAGCTAAACCACCGACATGTAAGGCAGTTGTTTATAGCTCCGTTATATTGGTAAATTGTATTATTCTTACTAATGCGTTATTCGTGTGTAAAGATAATCTGCTATTAAAAACGAGTTTTTTCGTATAACATGTGCGTGCATAGGAACATGTCGATGTGCCTTGTTACATTCGCGTGCATGTTGAAATGTTAAAGTTACTTAAAATTCATTTGCTATCTGTTTGTTTTCCAATCAGATTATAAATAGTTCACTACTTCTTAAACCATATTTATTAACACATAAATACCAGGATTCAAAATTATGTCTGTCAGACGTCCTTTTCTTCTACAATAGACTATTCCATGCCTACAGACAATCAGGGTCTGATTGGTTTAGCAGGATTCTATATAACACGTCTGATAGGTAATGCCGAAATTTACTCAAAATGCCATTCTGATAAGAGAATTTAAACCTAAAAATCAAAATAATTTGGAGAAAAATCCAATGTCGTTAAAAGACACATTGCGCAATGTATAAAGTGTTTTCGATCGAGAGTATGTGAGTCAGTATGCGTCCGAGTTTTTTTAAAGACTTGTGATGCAACTACAACATCTTTCCTTCAAAGCTTTTTTTGCTTCTGGAACCCTAAGACACAACATGATAGGATTTAACGCACCGAGCACAAATTGTGCCGTAGAAGCAGTAAATGCAATTGGTACGACGTACGACTGATCGAAGCATGTGAACTGTAGAACAATACACACAATCTTAAGCGGACAGTAGAAACTGAGATATAAAACTATAACTATTGAGGCGATGCGAGATTGTGTTCTTTGTGTGACAGACTGAGTAAGTCTTGACGATGTATACCTCTGAACTAGCCCGGATAGCATACCTGCTGATAATAAAACAACTGTTATAAGATTAAAAACAATGAAATCTGTATATGTCTTGAAAACAGTTGACAAATCATTACCTAATCTACTGACAGCGCAATCCCGTGATCCTTGAACCCCCATAATCAGTTCAATTAAAACACATGAAATGTAAATGCAAAAAATACATCGACGAACATTTGTCTTTGTGTGATTTACGTGTGCCTTGAGGGGAAATAGAGATATATAGATACGTTGACAAGCCAGTAGACATAAATGTAAGCTAATTAAATTTGCAATAAATCCCTTAATACAGTTTAATAGCATGCACTCTAATGCTGACTTTAATCTGAATCTTAACACAAGCGAACATTGTACCAGACTATTGAATAACACCACATCGCCTGCACTGTATCCCGTGCGCTAGCCCTTACAAAAACCGGAGGTGATCTCAGGTACTCCGGAAATGTATGCAGGTCCTTCTACTCGTGTAAAGCTAAACCACCGACATGTAAGGCAGTTGTTTATAGTTCCGTTATATTGGTAAATTGTATTATTCTTACTAATGCGTTATTCGTGTGTAAAGATAATCTGCTATTAAAAACGAGTTTTATCGTATAACATGTGCGTGCATAGGAACATGTTGATGTGCCTTGTTACATTCGCGTGCATGTTGAAATGTTAAAGTTGTTGTCCAGAGTAAGAGTACAAAGTGAAAACGTATCGTCTTAATAATTGCTTATCAAAGCTAGTACATATTAAAAATAGTGAGACGAGATATAACACAGAATAATGGAATATTCAATTAGAGATATTGATTACAAATTATATCGATCGGTCAAAAACATCATGTTTGATTTGAGAGTACCTGCAATTACTGAATTCTAGCTAAAATCCAAAAACCATTCGCAATGAATAATCTGCATCAGAGACAAAGATGAGTCTAAACACATCTCAGTTTAAGTGTTTTAACGCCATGGACACTAAAAGTAGATAACATTGGTTTAATGCAAACACATAAAAATATATCGTCAGGCAGTAGAATCTCTTGAATTTTATCAATATGTATCATGTTATACATAGATAAAGCAATGTCTACATAGAAAAAAAGTCGGATGGTATACAAAACACAACAAAGAACACTAAGACTAAGCAACACGAACTAGACTAGAAACTAGGTCCTGCTTCCCATGTGGCTTATTACAAATATTGTATTAAGTATAATTCAGGTAGTCACGGAAAAAAGGAGTCCAGATTGTCAATACGAAAATTTAAACATATTTGTCGTCATCTGTGAAACAAATATTCGATAACGGTCACCAACTGGTCATGGCGTCCATGAAAACGGTGAAAGAACGATTTCAACTTAACCAACTGGAACACTTGGTTTAATATCTTCATTGAAAGCAGCAATACCCTATCAGGATAATCATGATAGGTAATAAAAGCCCTGCACACGATAAATGTCTTGGAAAATGAATCACGAGCATTGTTTAAACAATGACGACGTATAAATGCATGTAAGATGTACGTTATAACAAACATTACATGTTAACAATATTATAGATTTCATCCACCTTAGCAGTAATATATCATCTGCGCCTTGATGTTGCAGAGTACAATTCTGAAATCAAAAGATATCCAATAACTTGCAGATACTGTAAAACGTCATTGATGACTTAAAAAAAAGAATAAAAAAACAAGGATTTTGTTAAAAAAACGTATCGTCCTCGTTTTAAAACATTCTTTGGAAAGTACCAAGACCTAAATGATACATATTTAGTGTATAAGTCACAAACGATACAAAATGTTATATGTTGTCCATGTTTTAGTTCCTTAATTAGTGTATATTTTCAATAAACGTTACAGGTTTACCTTGATTTGTCTGTGTGTTATTATTGTTGGTCGTATGGCTCAATATATATGCATCAATCTTTCATGTGTATTGCTTCTTGGTGTTCCTGGTGCAGATGGGTCCAGGGATACGAATCGGAAGCAAGCGGTTTATATGGTGTTGATTACATTTTGTTTCCTTTTGTATTTTTATTTTACCGTATCTGTATTTTATAGAACACGTGTAGAATTTAAAACATGTATATACATTATAAAATACCAATTCTAAAATGATTTGACGGCGTCTTAGTAATATTCATATATTTGAAGGTTTGAAGGTTTAAGTCAGTTGTGTTGTATGGGATGACTGTTTACATATTATTGGCTGCTTGGTCCCTAATATTGTTTCATACACTTGTAATGTATGTTTAGGTTGATAATACAATTTTCCAATATGACAGAGATATACACAACTGTCATTCATGACGGAGGTTTAGCACTACATGTCATGTGGAGGAGGACCTGCTTATTCTTCCTGAATTCCTGAGATCACCTTGAGATTTTGTAAGGCTTCGTGTTGCCTAGTTTTTAAATGTATCTGCTTTGTTTCGTGACAGTTGTTAGTCTTTTAGTCTTTTTTCTTCTTTTTCTTTTGTTGTGTTGTCAGTTTGTGTATGTACCCATGAGTCTGAATGTCCCTTTGGTATATTCGCCTTACTTTCAAGCACCTTTTTCTAAAAAAAAATTCTGTACCAAGTTAGGAATATGACAGATATATTCCATTTGTTCAGTTTGTTGATAAATTCTTACGTCTGATCTTGAAAATGCAGACATGTTGGATATCGTTTGACTACAGATATAGAGCGCATGTAAAAGAGAAGCAAAAATACCAGAGAGGAATTCAAACTCGTTAGTCGAAAACTGACAACGCCATGGCTAAACACAAATGAAAAAGACAACAGACAAAAGACAAACAATAGTACACAAAACACAACATAGAAACCAAAGACTAAACAACACGCACCCCATCAATACTGGAGATAATTGCAGGTGATTTGGAAGTGTGAGAAGATTCTGCTCAACATATGACGTCCGTCGTGTTGCCAATATGTTATTACAAACCAAGTAACAAGTCTAATTCGGTAGGTCACATTCGTGAAAGGGAATGGGATTGTAGTTACGTTATGAGGAACATTTCTGCTATTATCGGTGAAGGGGATATTCTATAACATTCAAGAAACTCGTGATGTCGTCCGTAAAATTAACGAAGAGGTAATTTCCACTTCACCATTTGGAACTTTCGGTTTAAAAGCTTCATTGTGGGTAACAACCCTTTTTCAAGGAAATGGCCCATTTCATATGTTATTTTCTCCATCTCTAATCTTTAACTCGTTTCAAGTTCTGTCAGTTCTCATTTGGATTAATTTTTTTATCTTTTGTCTACTCGATCTGTAACCTTTCTTTATTTCAAGTTTAGCCTGTTTTGATTTGAATTCATCTTCTTAAATCATGAATTTAAAGTCATGTTCTAATTCAAGCTGTTTTAATTTGGTAGCATCAACATTTTTTGTCTTAAGTTCAATTGCATCTTTACCAAAAAATTCTGCGTCATCCAATTTGTCTTTTGCATTCTTTTTTATTATCTATTGATAAATGTTAAGCAAGCAAGCTTTGTTTTTCATTTATTCGGAATTCTTCACTCAACTGTCCAATAATGTCGGTCGAACTGTGGAATCTGTGAATATATATAGTTGTCACAAAACTTTATAGAACGCTGTAGTAGGGAAACTCCTAGAAAACTGTTCAACGGAAACTTCTAGAATGCGATGTAAAATTATTTACAGGTTGTCGATTAAGACCATACCAGAATTATTATGCAAGTCAAATAGAAAGTTATAATTATTTCATAAGTATAATTATATGATTGTTCCAGTGGTTTATAAAATCAACAATTATAACAGTATCTAGTATATAGTAAACAACTGTAATGCAATACAAAAACAAATAGGCCCAAAACTAATAAACATGAACATAAACAAGAGACAAAAACCTAACAGCAGTATAAAAAAGAAGACAACATATAAAACTAATAAACTGAGAAACACAAAATCCAGCGAAAACAGGGGCTGATTTCCGGTACATCGGACGTGTAAGCAGAACCTGCTCCACTTTGTGGCACCTGTCGTCTCTCTCATGTACAAACCAATAGAAACGTGTAAAGTGCAGCACTGATCGATCCAACATTATACTTGATTTTAATCCAAATACTCACATTTTGAAGAATGTAACCAAATCAGTTCTAGCATTAACTAAAACATATTATAGTTAGTAATGACAAACCTTGAAAATCACAATCGGGAAATACTAAGATACTCTTTGAGTAAGGTATTATGATTGGTCACATTTTGTTGATATAGTCGAACGTTTGATTTTGTCAATTTTTTTGCCTATCCCTTTTTTAATTTACCTCGGTTCGGTCATTGCTTGTAATCAAATGTAATATGATACTTTGTTTGTGCTGAACAACGTTTTCACTAGATCGTGCATGTTAACAAAATTGAATGTACAATGTAGGCAAACACGTCTGTCTGATTAATAAACTTATCAATTATATAAACAAGAACGATAAATGAACAACAAGACAGAAGTTTTATGGTAATTTTAATGACTTATCTGATATAGCAATCGCTTACCGCATGTCCTTCTTCACTATGTAACGCTGATGATGATATGCACTTTATCATTGAAAAGCAACTAGTTAGGCAGTACTTGCATTCTAAATGCAGACCAACGATTCTTTAAAATGTCAGTATTAGAACTAGAATTTAAGAAAATGAAGATGGTGAATATTTGAATTTAGCCTCCACAGGATTTATATAGTGGCCTGAGAAAATACCACGGTATCCATTCTCCCATTACAAAAAGAGTGATGACTATTAAATAAGACGCCACTGCGTATTGAACGTTTCCACCATACTATAAACTTAAGCCAGAAGATATGAGATGGGTTGCCATTAAGACTCTCTACCAGCGGCCCAAGGACATAATACCATATGTTAAACAATATATAAAATGCAGCGAAATTATTTTCGAAAATACAACAAGTATTAATATAATTTTTCATTGATCGTTGTTGTGATTTTGAACAACACCGAAATACTGTACATATACATGTAATCAAACAGACCGTTAATCGTCAAGTGCGTCCAAGCATAAAGGAATGCACAAGCAATGAACTGCAAGGTTTTAGGGTCATCTTTATTAATGCTAAATTGATTGATATTTAATGTATAAAGTTTAAGTAACATGCCATATATTAGATTTGTTGTCTATTTCCGATGAGGAAAATTGAAACTATATACATTTATTACATTATTACTTTGGCTGGTTATCTGTGACAACGACAAAAACATCTGATATATCCACTGAGGGTCTCTCGGACATGACAATGAAGCTGATGCATGTCATCGTATAGGCCCCATTGGACCGGGGGATCCACTTGATTTTCCACCACAGTGCCACATTTTGACTGACAATATTTATGCAAATGGATTTAATCCCACTAGTAACACTCTTTAAATCTGTTGAAATAATTAGACACACAAGGGTTGAGAACAGATTTATAAGGATATTTAATATTTTACACCGAAACCTAAGAGTGTATGTGGAACATGTTATTAAGAAAATTACAATTAAAACAATTGAAACATTAAAAAATGATTTGCAGTCTTTTACGTCATCCAAGATTGTAACTCAGTCCAATTGTTAAATTGTGAATAGGATTGACAATGCAACGTTTAGATTTGTTTTCAGGCGAATTGGCATAGTCATTATCAAATACAATACAAAATAGTAAAGACTTTTGCATTTCAATTTGGAGTAATATACTTCAAATTATCAATTAACAATCTGTTACTGATATTATCATTTAGGAATTCATGCTTGAACATATCCCGCGTAAATGTGTGTTATCGTTATTAACATGGGCAACATTTCGGACATTACTGTACTTTAAACAATTTTCCTTTTCTTTCAAATATGTGTGTGTTTTTCTTTTATTTGCGAATGTTTTAATTGTCTAAGATACAATTCATCATGTTCATGTAGAAATAAAAAAAAAATTCAGGACGAAAAGTAGACTCTGAATGCTATCTTGACAATGTAAAACACGATCTTTTTATGTTGGTTTGTCAATGTGTAAGAAAGCTCTACTAGTACCTACATACATGTGTAGATATGATAAATATGTATATGTAAAGTAAATGTACTTAATTCAATGATAATTTTTAAGATTCACTTATCTAAATATACTCATTAAACATGTTAAAGTCATACCGATTCATTAAATCAATCTTTGATATACCATGCATAGAGCGTTCAGCTGGAAGAAAGTAAGAATTTCAACCTGCTTTTATGTAACAAATTAACATACTTTTGTATGGATAAAAATGCATTCGAATTAACAAAAATAAGCTTTGAACTGACTGATTCTTATTTCACGAGTAGAAGAGGGTCCTTGTAAAGCATACATCAACTTTAATAATTCATGAATTATATCTATACACTGTATAAGACTAGTGGTTTCTTACATTCGACAGTTGTCTCTTTTGGTTGAACAAAATTCCCCATTTTTTAAAGTTTTAAAATCTGAAAGTTTCCTTAAATTACTTCACACCATATATTTCTTGTTATTGCATCAGTATCTTAAACATAACTAATGACAAACTTCTCTTTTCATTTGCAGGTTTAACTCCTTACAATGTAACAATCAGGTTTAGAATTACACATGGCTATTTTGTGACATCTTACAGAAGTTTTGTGAACTAATTGGTATGTTGATAAAGATGAAACCAAGAAAAACTGACATCACAATGCGAAAACACGGAAACAGAGTAGAGACAAAAATTTATTAAAGATTGATTAATCCTATATATGTAAATGATCTTGTATGTATGAACGATACATATAAAACAACTGGTAGTGACATTGTTTATCATCTTCATTGAGTGTTATAATGTTTTTAAAAATTCTTCACCTTAACAGTTTTGTCATTTTTGGTTATATCGATTCTGGCGTGGCTATATATGTATACATCCAGCCATTGTGTTATTGTGCTAGTCATTTTTCGTATTCTTATATTTCATTTTGCTCCTGTACTTTGTCTAAAGAGCGTATTTATGCCATTTTGTTTTTCTTTGTTTTTTATAGTTATAAAGATTATAACACACTAATGACTACTGTATCCTAATATTTGACAATGTTATCTATTATATCTGTTTGCTTTGCACACACATTGGTGTCGATATAATGGAATTATATTGCGAATGTCATGCAAGAGAGAGGTTTAGTTAGCTATACAACCAGGTTAAATAACCATTTGCTGCATAAAGAAATGCCTGTAACAAAACATGGAAGTTGTTGCCATTCGTTTGATATGTTTGAGGTTTTGATTTTGCAATTTGATAAATGACATTCCGTTTTGAATTTTCCATGGAGATTGAAAAAGTTGGTTAAATGTTAAAAATTTGGCAATTGTAAGTCTTAAGCGATCAACTGCCCTATCAAATATGTTCCTTCCCCCTGATAGTTTTAAAATTACGATACAATGAATAAAACTTCAAACTGCAAAACGATAAAGCCTTGGATGTTGCATAATGCGGAAAGACTTTGCAAGGTGTGAAAATTGAAAGTAGTTATGTGTGTTTTATAGTGTGTCTTTTTATGTTGTGATGTCACACTATTATTTCAGGTAAGGGTGAAAGTTGGTACATTTGTTTGTTTTTATAGTTATTAAGATGATAACACAATGTTGACTGCTGTACCCCTATTTTTGACATGTTTACTTATTGTGTCTGTTTGTTTTGTTCACGCATCGTTGTCAATATAATGGAATTTGAAGCGACTGTCATACAAGTGAGAGGTTTAGCTAGCTATAAAACCAGGTTCAATCCACCATTTTCTACATAAGAAAATGCCTGCACCAAGTCAGAAATATGACAGTTCTTATCCATGCGTTTGATGTGTTTGAGCTTTTGATTTTGCCATTTGATTAGGGACTTTCCTTTTTGAATTTTCCTTGAAGTTCAGTATTTTTGTGATTTACTTTTTTGGTACCTATTAAATAGTTATCAAAGGTACCAGGAATATAATTTAGTACGTCAGACGCGCGTTTCGTCTACATAAGACTCGTCAGTGATGCTCATATCGAAATATTTATAAAGCCAAAAAAGTACAAAGTTGAAGAGCATTGAGGATCCAAAATTCCAAAAAGGTGTGCCAAATACGGCTAAGGTAATCTGTGCCTGGAAAAAGAAAATCCTTAGTTTTTTCGAAAAATTCAAAGCTTTCTAAACAGGAAATTTATAAAAATGACCACATTATTGATATTAAAACGTTTAAACCAGCTGCATTTGTTTGCTCCTGTCCTAAGTCAGGAACCTGATGTTCAGTAACTGTTGTTTGCTGATGTGGTTCATATATATTTCTCGTTTCTCGTTTTTTATATAGATAAGACCGTTGGTTTTCCCGTTTGAATGGTTTTACACTAGTCATTTTTGGAGCCCTTTATAGCTTGCTGTTCGGTGTGAGCCAAGGCATCGTCTTAAAGACCGTACTTTGACTTATAATGGTTTACTTTTACAATTTGTGACTTGGATGGAGAATTGTCTCTTTGGCACTCATACCACGCCTTCTTATATCTATTTAGATATTTCAAAGAACGAATCCTGTAGGTTTTCCCATGTATTTTGCGTAAAAATGACAACTCCCATAATTTATAAAAAAAGTAACCTTTTGGCAAAATATGTTTCAGCTTAAGGAACATTTTCATATTATATAGATCAGAAGATGTAGTAAGAATGCCAATGAGGCAACTCTCGGTCCAAGTCACAATGTATAGAACATTAACAATTATATGTCAAAGTACGACCTTCACCACAACCTCAGTGAAAACCGGAAGTTTCTTTTTATCAAGTTAGACTAGTTAAAAAATGAATATGAAAATCTCATTAAAGTCCGATGTTATAATACGCTGTGTTGTGACATAAAAAAAAATCTTCCGCTGAGCCTTGGAATAGAGTAAATTGTCTCCCTCGTATCATCCAATCAAAAACTGGCATATAGACGTGAAGTATAATAATAATTATTATACAATTAAGTTGACCTAATTTAACTGTTTTTTGTAATCAGAATTATTTTAAATATAGAGTTGTTGTGGATTTTATTTGAAATTTTGTCTTTGATTTCGTTTTCCATAGAACATTTGTAGAAGTTTAACAAATTATTTTTTTCAATATTCATGAACCTTAGGAATGTGTCATTCTGAAGTACAAAATGCTAGAAGTAGATCTTTGATATCATGTTTTCAAATGGTTTACAATTTTTAAGAACCAAAGATTATGGGCTATATCGTGAGCTTCCATTAACATATGTTAAAGACAGCCTTTTACAGTTAAACATGTTAAATGTACATGTTTTTAGTTTTTATGTCGTTGTCCTAATTTATCATGACATCTACCGCATATTTAATTTCAGCATTATAATTTTTCTAAATTATGTAGAGAACTTTTATGATAATATAAGTTATTTACATTCTCACTTAAGTGGAATTTAGTAGGAGTTAGAATGTAGTTGAATGCATGATGTCAGTAAGCCAATTTAAATGGGTTTGACAAAAGTCAATGATGTTGTCCTTGAAATGCAAAACTAGTAAAAATCATTCGTTGTTACAGGTTGATATTGGTGATTGTAAATAATAATTATTTTCTTAGTTAAACAAGACTTCAAAGGAGACCTTTATGATAATCAGTCAATTCTAATGACGTGATCTGTTACTGTAAAATTCAGATGGTCACATTTCAATTGTTTCTGTGGGACATTGACACAAGTTTAATTGCGCAAAGATCTAGAAATAGCAGAGGTTTAAGACTTCCAATTACTTTGTTTTTGTAATAAAAAATGTAGGGAATATAAAACTGTATAATCATGTATCTTTGAGAAATTTTGTCATACATATCGTTTTTCAAGAAGTTAAACACAACCCTTTTTTTAATATCCATGACTCATTATTCTCCGATGTTTGTTTTATAGTGGGGCGGCTTAGTACCGAAATTTGACAGAATCATGTAAATTGTGATACAAGCAAGGGATTTTGCATAGACGTTCATTAGGTAGTACTTTATCATATTAGAGGGGTAGCCAACATGTTTTCGATTTTTTTCACGGCGGCCATCTTGAATTCAAAATTGACATCATTTTGCTCAATCTTTGACATTGAAAAACTATCCTAACCATTTTAAACGCTATATATGTCATGAAAACTATTTGAAATACAATAAAATGATTTAAAAATATGTCAAATAGACAACAATTGTAAAAAAAAATCACCACTTCCGGTTTTGGTCGAAAAAGTTCGTTTACTGCAGTGAAATAATAGTGGTATAGATATATGAGAAACAATTTCGTTTGGTATATCGATAATTATGTTAGACATGCTGGAGGATTTATCAGTGTAATATTCTACGATATTTTCCGATGTATTCCGTTTTAACAGCTACATGAACACAATGTGGTTCAGGTCAAGCCAGCTTTGTAACACTTACATCTACCAGAACAAGTTTTTTGGCAGCTACATTTGTGTAACTCCTGACAAGATGCAGCAATTGTTGCTAATTGTGTCCAATGAGGAATCCACATTCCATCTGCGTACTCCTTAACCCATCCCCAATCACCAGGACTAGGTAGATGTTGATCGTGTATGACTGCCTGTACCCATACATGGCCACCTTGGTATGTAGCTCGTTAAGTATGCTCAAGCAGTGCAGCTCTAGTTGGTGGAATGGAGTCGTACTGTCATTGTATGCGTGCAAACAGTTCAAGTCTGGTTTCGTTGATGTCAAATGTTGTTGTAGTTCTGTCGTACATAACCACCACAAATTTCTCCATCAATACCATATCAGCGTCACTGACCAATTCAGGTTTCTTACCTAATCTTTCAAAAACCTCGGTTACATCATCAAATATTTCCCACTTCTGCCATGCCGATTTCTTCCCCTTTCCATGAAAAGCGGAGACCGTGTCACATCCAGTAAAAGCATGAAAAAATGGCAAAGCTTCTGATTTAGGACCAAGGGCATGATTAATTTCGTGAATCAGAAGCCATCTCAGGTTTTTTCCTTTTCCAAAGGCAATCCAAAGTTTTTCTATTTGTAGTGTTTTGAAAAGAGACACCGCAAAAACCACTACATCAGTGTCTGAGCTGATTATCAGTGATGACTTGCACCCTTTTCCAGCTGCACTTTTGATATGAACAAATATCCTTGTGTCTGCTTCCTCGTGATTACACGGACTGAGATCATCATGGTCATCATTAGCATTTTTCATAACAATTTCGCCTATAGTCACAAAAATAATTTTGTCAGATTGAATCGAGCAAATTTAGTCGGCAAGAAAATAAAACAATTCCGTTTTGTTTTCGTCCACTCGAAGGAAGCTTTATCAAGCTTTCGGAGTCTTACTGGTGCCGACAACTTTCCTCCTGGATCCAGCACCCCTCGCTTCACGTGTTTGTGCTTTAAGACTGTTTTCTATGTAAATATCATAGATAACATCTACTCTGGCATGTTTTGAAGCAAGGTGGATAATGTACGGCAAAATCATATCTTTTGCGTATTCATCAAAAGTGTATGTTCCATGCGGTAGTCTTGAATTGACCATAGCCGCACCATCAACAACTACCATGTCTGTTACAGGTTCCTCTCTTGGTAAATTTCCCTTAGCTTCTAGGATTTCCATTAGCTGTGATTTGACGCCAATATTGATTTTTCCATTTTGAGACAAAGATGGAGGAAATTTCTTATTTTCGTGGCTGAAAAACACAGGGAGCAAGGAGTTCAGGTACCTTTTTAGATTTTGGTTTATGTGTAGTTAATATTAACTCATCCCTTCTAGCGCCGATATTATCTTTCATTGGATGTTGAAAATTAGAGATTCCGGTCTCATGAAATGATGATTTTGATGGGGTTGAGCTTGGGTTGTGATCAATGTTGTCGACTGCAGCTGTGGTAAACACTTTGCCCTTTTATAAAGGCGGGCATACGACACCTTCATTCAAATAACGTTTAACAACAGCCTCACCTAAATGCGTTGATATTTCCAGTACCCGATCGTAATGGATACATAACCCATGTTGAAATAATGTGTCTATTAGCTGTCTTTTCCTGGTTTTTGCAAAGAGTAACAGTCCAAGATACACACAAAATGGTGTCTAACGATCAGCTGAATGTATTTGTTGTTCTGTTACCTTTTGGCTGTTTGGGTGATAATTGAACATTAAAAGTTGGGCGAAGACTACGTCAGACTTTGTAGAAACGTTTTCTAACTGCGATTTGATATCAGGTCCATGTTCTATCATTTTCACCAACTGTAACAATGGAGGGGGTATGCTATCATCGATATCTTCAGAGACCAAGGATCCAGAAAAAGTTGTCTTCGTTGTAGCTAATTGACAGCGAATCATTTCGGTCGTCTTTGCCATATGCATGGTGTCATTATTATCACAAGCAAACGCCATAGCTGGTCCTATATCTTTTTCAAACATCAAAAATACATCTCTTCCCTTTGCGTGTGCTTCTTATTCTGGTATCTTTTGCAATACCTTGTCCTTGAGTCGAGTAGAATGTACCAGTTCAGAAGAAGAACCAAGATGTGCCAATCTTTCCTCGTACAGGTTTGCCAGGTCTGCTAATCGAAACACAACCGACTCTTCAGAGTTTCTTTGAGTTTCAAAAATGTATGTGCCCAGCTCAGCTAATGCAGTTTCTTTCATTATAGTTTCCTCCTGTGTGCAACTGCTTTCGATCTCTGTTTATCTCTTCTTTGATCTCTCTCTATTATATACAGCTGCGAGACAAGACGGGTGATACTTCATCTCTTGTTCTATAACATCACCATTACTCAGCTTTGCCAACAGTTGTTTATCCTGAAGAGCTGTTGCACAATCCACTAGTCGTTGGTTTAGTTTCATTGTCATTGCCTCTCTTAAGACAGATAAAGGTGACTCAAATGAAACATTTATGCACATTTTCAACTGGATTTTGTTGTTGATCTTTAGAACGAGGAGTACACCTAAAAAGTTAAGGAGACGTACACTCACTAGAACTTTCAGATGGTATCGGTGCATATTGCGTTTCTGTGCTCTCTCAAGTTTAGTGTTATTGAACTTTATCCTACACAAATTATGGTACTTGGCATTTTCTTTTTTCATTGTGCTTTCAATACCCTCTCCGTGGTTTAATCGCCGAATATCAAGAGGGATAGGGAGGGCATTTAGTTCATGAAAGAGAGGGATATTTTTAACATTGTATATCCTTCGTCTGACGATTTCAGTAGGTCTGTTGTAACCTCCTGACACAAACAACATTTTGTCCAATCAGTTTCCCAACTATCTGCTGAAGAAGTTAATGAGCGAATTGTTTTCGCCATTTCAAAAACTTAGTAACTATTATATAAACAAAAGTAATCACGATTAACTTATAGAACAATAACGCAAATATTATCTGAGCAATAAATAAATGCAACAGCAAACAAGAACCGAGTGAAACTAATCAACTATTAGAGAAGAGCACGAGGAGTGTGTGTCTGTAACATGAATAAATTTACGCTTCATAGAGAAACCTCACAGGTAAAATTCTAGAAATTGTATAAAATTCAAGATTACTGATATAACTATGATATTTTATGTATTAACAACATTATCAGTATAGAATTATATTTATAATAAGGACAGAATTCCTTCAAATCAATATCCGATCAGAATTGCAAATAAACTTCGTAACTAAAAATATGAACTGCGGATAGACAAGTACCAAGCCACGTCTCATAACAATGAGAACACACACTCTCAAAAAAGTTTACTAGAATTAAATTGCGCCCTCTATTTGCCTATAACCTATCGAACCTAATGTAGCAATTGCAGATTAGTCAAAGATTTGTGGAATATAACAACTGACATTATTCTGGTTATAAAACAGTCATATTTGGGATATTCATAACACCAGGAGTGGGTTATTGACCGATATTTGACCGAAGTGATACCTTATCTTATAAAACAATGATTTACTCCATTTTGAAACATTTTGGATACCATACAAGTAAAACTGACCATAAATATGATGTCTTTTTGCTGTGAAGACGTCATTTCAAAAATCCAAGATGGCCGCCATGATCGGATGATTTGTTTTCGTGGCTACCCCCCTAATATGATTACATAAACCTTAAGGCATGTTCTTACAAAGTTTTATGCTTGTATCACTATTTGCATGATTTGTGTGGTAAGCTGCTTAACTATTATTAGAGTTTAAAATGTAGAAAGCCGATCTTTGATGGTTGGTCTCTAGTTTATTCCCAATTTTTTACTTGTCACAGGTATATCAAAAGCTAGAAATTACATATTTTAAAGACAGGTATTTATTGTTTGATATTGATATTGTTATTGCTCAGTCAAACATATTGAAAAGTCATGAGATTACATAGACATAATGTTTATAATTATTATAAAGACGAATAAAAAGTGACCAAACATTTTCATAGATAATGCCATTGTATAAAAGGATAAGTAGTTCGTAGTTTTCCTAAGAGGAATCCTTGCATAAGTCAAAAGGAAAACTAAATCACCGTAAGTTCTTATATCTTATATGTTTTACATGTGTTAATGAGTTTACTTTGAAAGAAACATGATGATGCAAAGGTTCTTCAATAATTGAACTATTTTATCGGAAACAGTTATGGTCACTTCAATTACAATTAACAATAGACCATTCTTGTGAAACATGTGAATAACACAAATGGGCGTAGTCCTATAATATACAACAAGTTAAATTGCTGACCTGATAAAAGTTAACCTGCAACAGATATAAGAAATGATCAGACCGGTCATTTGACCACAATCGACTTGAAAAATACATTACACTGAAAATTAGTGTCGCGTCAGTCATACTGAAGGTCGAAATATCTTAAAACTATTATATAAAAAAAAGGTTAATAGTCAAGTTATATTGAAATGGTCATGTCAATGATTTTTTTATTAAATATTGCATACAATATAGCTGTTGAATGTTAAACTTAAACTGTAAACTAAAAGATAATGCAAGGACTTTCATAAATTGTGGTCCTTAATGCTCTTCAACTTCGTACTTTCAACTTTTTTGGGTTCGAGCGTCACTGATGAGTCTTTTGTAGACGAATATACAAAATTTAGTCCTGGTATTTATGATGAGTTTATTTATGTGGGTTTTTTTCTGAAATAGTACTAAAAAAAATCAAAAAGTGTGAAAAGTTGGAAAGAATGCATATACAATCGGTGAAACCTTGTCAGTAATAATCAAATATCTTATTGCAAAAGCATAGATTTTTCTGAAAATTGAGATGATTTGAGACATAAACTTTCGTTTGATTGATAAAGGTCACCGACTTCGTTTCTGGTGGTTCTATGTTACCTATACGATTTAAGGCTCACATAGCGATGTCGTTAATTTTATTTTGCCGTTCTTTCCTATCGAAGGTCGGTGTTTTCTCCGGGCACTCCGACTTCCTCCACCAATAAAAACTGGCCGCCACGAAATAGCCCGAAAGCGGTGCTTAAAAGTGGCGTTAAAAACATAAAAAATCAAACCAATATTTTGCCGTTCTGTTGTATTTGGCTCACTTAGAACACATTATGAATGATATATACCGTTTAAATAAAGTCAGTTATTTTTTACATCATTTCAACGACAGACTTATGTATAAACGAACATATTAATTATACTAACAAAAATTTAAATTGGTAATTGGATATTTGGTGCTATTAAGACAAATGTAACACTGTTTTATTGCCGTTTTATGGCGCTTTATAAACGTATGTGCATCTGTTTAAACAGATTTAATGCAGTAATATTTCAGAAAATCAGTAAGACAAATGTAATCTATTCAATTTTTTTGTATAGTTCAACTAGTCAAGGTTGATTTCATAATCTCACTAAAATCTATGACTTAGCCTATTTACAGTACATCTTCGTAGACTTAATTGAACATTAACCGAGCTCTGATTTTCTCTTATAGTAGCTATGGCATGGGTCCCAACTTAGTCTTTTTGTTGTATATATATTCCAATGTATTTTTTTCCATACATCGCTTCATTCATCGTTCACTGTTAACATTGCAAACGGGCATTGCCAGTGTGTTCAATTGGAAAATTGTAACATGAACTTGTTTAAGATGAATTTATCGTTATTTGTTTAATTTGATTTGTCCTCGATCCTAGTAGTTCGGAGATGTATTATAAGTTTATGTTAGTTTCATTTTATGTTTGTGCTGTATATTTATTTATTCATCTTTGAAGGCTACTGATTAGAACAGAAGTAAGAAAGCAGTTGGAAGCAGACATAAGACTAGATACCTTATTGAGGTATGTATATAAATGAAACAATGTTGGTGGATAGTTGTCTCGTTGACGATCGTACCACATCTGCTTATTTTTATATTTATACCTAATATTCATGGAAACTTCTTAACGTAAGCATGGCAAATGTGTATTACAACTGCAGAGTAAGCGTTTAACATTTTTACAACATGTACCATAGCAATAAGTTCGAAAACAATATCTCCGATACTCCTTTTCATTAAAGAGTTTGTATGTTAAGAATACATGGAATAGTGCATTTTGTTTGAAGTAAAATATGCCTTTGTAGGAACTAGCGAATGCAACAAAGTTCGACTGATCATAATTGGTATAATCTAAGATACAATTAACCTAAAACGTTTGTTTTAAAGGAATAGTTGGTTATTGCATTTGCAGTGCATATAACTCGTTTTTGTCGTTACAATCTTTGTGATACGTTACGTGGTTGTTCAATGGTTGTTCAATGCATCTCGGTCGTTGTTTCTATTCACTAAATATATCAAGATCTAGTTATTATATTGATTGCGTCCGTATTATTTAACTTGAAATAACGGATATTACAGACAGTGCTGTGTTTATTGCATACTTTGGCGTACGCATTTCTCGATAGTATTGTGTGGAATGGTTTGTTATGTGTCTCTTATCTGTTATCTTTGATTTTTGGTCCCAAACGTGTTTGTCAATACATGTTGTTTACGCTACACAAGTAATTCAAAAATAAATGATTAATATGTGTGCTATATTTTGGGTTACAATCATGGACGAAAATACAATTTGGTGTAAATGAAATGAATGACCGTAAAACTATATTTTTTTAAAAAGGACATGATTGTTCCCAGCATTCAAAAGATGTATTGGAAATGTGTTCGTAAATTAAACTAGTAACTGGGCAAACTTATACCATTGCATACACTTAGGAGAAGTTACAATATATGTAATGATCGATCGTCATTTAATTGTTTTGTTATATCTTGTATTTTTTATATTCCAGTCATGCATTTAACGGATCAAGTTGCGATGAATCAGACATCTTTTGAAAGTAAGTCATATTCTGTGGTTTTTATAAAATTTCGGGTATTTCAAGCATAACACACACACACACAACGACTATATTATACACACACAGTGAGATATAAATATTGCAGCGCTCTTGTCATTCAGGATTTTCTGTCAAAATGGAATATACAAAACTTGTTATTCTCTGTGTTTATACTTGAAACATATTGTGTTTACCAAGAACATATTGTGTATTTTGGCGTTAATATTGATTCACTTATAGGGTCTTTGCATCGGAACTAAACACATTTATTAAAAAAAACAGTTGTTGGCATGACACGGGTTATGTTCTTCTCATATATGTTATAATGGTATGATACTAAAGCCCTAACGGGAAGGATTGTGCCTGATATTCATATGATGAAATCATAATCTTTCAATCAGTTTAATTGACGTCTGGAGCTGGCTTGTCAGTTTACTGCTAGTAGTCTGTTGTTATTTATGTATTATTGTCATTTTGTCTATTTCCTTTGGTTACATCTTCTGACATCAGACTCGGACTTCTCTTGAACTGAATTTCAAATGTGCGTATTGTTATGCGTTTACTTTTCTACATTGGCTAGAGGTATAGGGGAGGGTTGAGATCTCATAAACATGTTTAACCCCGCCGCATTTTTGCGCCTGTCCCAAGTCAGGATCCTCTGACCTTTGTTAGTCTTGTATTATTTTAATTTTAGTTTCTTGTGTACAATTTGGAAATTAATATGGCGTTCATTATCACTGAACAAGTATATATTAGTTTAGGGGCCAGCTGAAGTACGCCTCCGGGTGCGGGAATTTCTCGCTACATTGAAGACCTGTTGGTGACCTTCTGCTGTTGTTTTTTCTATGGTCGGGTTGTTGTCTCTTTGCCACATTCCCCATTTCCATTTTCAATTTTAATTTTACTTATAACTGTTAACACTTATACAATGGCATTTATCTATTGTCTAGCCAAAGCTACATTTTTCACGTTCTAATTTTAAATTCGGTCGAACAATGTATTGTTCCAATCAAAATGTACATCGCCTGTTCAGTAGGATAAGAACTTGTAACTGTATAGACCTTAGTGACAACAATGTCTGTACTGTTCATTGTGAAGTAGACGACTCAATAAACAATTATAGTTATTATCTTTAAATGTCTGACTCATCACTTAAGTACCGGTCTTTGTAAGAATCATGCAGGTTCCTGTTGATAGGCGATTCATGACCCATCTTCAAATGTCTTTATATTTTGTTTATGAGGAGGGTATGGTATGAAAATAAGTTTCATGTATTAATTTTTTTCTTTTGAACCTTGGTTGCCATGGAAACCATCCTTACAAAATGTTGCCTAAATACGTTCATAAGTAGCCTTTGAAAATTGAAATATAAGGGGTTTTAAAGTCCCATAGAAATAAAGTTAATCAATACAAAAAATATGTATATTTACAGTATTGACAAACAAAACCCCTAACTATACAAAAACGTTAAAATTTTGAATTTACTAAATAGTTTGTTTTCATAGCAACCATTTAAAAATGTGTTAAAATTCGAAAATGAAAAATTTCAAAAAATCTTTAATTTTAAATCTGTTTATCTCCCAAGACCAACAATACCATGAAATGTCATTGACAAATTTTGAAAGACCACATTCTATATATTGATAAAATAAAAAGGAAGTCGTGTGTTTTTTTTTTTCTATAAAAAAATAATTTTAGTCAAAAATTGTCAATTTTCACCAAAATTCAGATTACCAAACAGATGAATACTGAAACATTTTGAACTGAAAAAGCTAAAACATTCCATTTATACGTGCATTTCTGACACAAATTTGGTAATTATAAATGAGAATATATGATTGATAGAGATATTTTGGTAGAGAAGGAATTTTTTTCTCTCTCGGCATGGTGCCACCCCCCCCCCCCTTTTTTCAAAATTCAAAAAATTATTAAAAATTTAAAAGATGGAATTCAATTGTGAACATTTTGAGCATTAAAACATGAAATTTCTTCAAAGGGTGAGCGCAATAATAGAAACCCCCTACACCATTTTTATACGACCCCAAAAAAAATTTTGGGATCGTATAATGGTATTATGTCGTCGTCTGCGTCGTCTACGTCGTCTGCGTCGTCGTCGCCCGAAGACACATTGGTTTTCGGATAATAACTTTAGTTTAAGTGAATAGATCTTCATGAAACTTTTTCAGAAGGTTCAATACCACAAAAGGAAGGTTGGGATTGATTTTGGGGATGATGGTCCCAACCGATTAGGAATTAGGGGCCCAAAGGGGCCCAAAACAAGCATTTTTTTAGTTTCAGGATAGTAACTTGTGTAGAAGTATTTCAATTGCTCTGAAATCATATCGCAATGTTTAAAACCACAAGTAGAAGGTTTGGACTATTTTAGGGGTAATCGGGCCAAAGTTTAGGAATTAAGGGCCAAAAAGGGGTCAAAACAAGCATTTTTCTAGTTTCAAGACAATAACTTATGTGTAATTGTATGGATCTCTCTGAAATTGTACTACAATGTTCAATACTGCAATGGAAAGCATGGGATTGAGTTTAAGAGTTATTGCTCCAAGGGGGTTTAAAAAAATTGGGGGGGGGGGGATTTTTTGTTTACGATTTTTGAAGGGCTTCCTTTTTTTTCAAAATTTTTCAAATTTCGAATTTTGAAAAGTTTCAAGAAGAAATCTTCAATTGCACAGTATTGTGCAATAGATTTGTTAGATCTTTGACCACATTAATTTTGTGACAAAAACCTATATTATTTCAAAAATTTGATCACAATCCAAATTCAGACAGAATCAAGCTTGAATATTGTGACCAAATTTGCCCTAACTGTTCAGGGTTCAACCACTGGGGTCGTATAAAGCTGCGCCCTGCGGAGCACCAGGTTATATCTTAAGATCTTTTTTTAGATATGGGGAATGTGTCAAAGAGACAACAACCAAAGCAATCAACAGAAAATAGCCGAAAGGCTGAAAACTGAATGAAGGATAACTGCGTCCCTAATTACACTTGTTTTGTGCAAATTGAAATTTAAAATCTTTAAGTGCTATTTCATGGTCTTTAAAATTGACTCTGTCCTAGTTTCATAAATTTTGCATCAATGATTATTTGTGTCTTTCAATATATATCAATGAGTGGCTTAAAAATTCCATTTAAATGTTCTTTGTATCTGTCGTTTTTTCTTCAAAAGCAAAAAAAATGCATTTTACCCCTATGTTCCATTTTAGCCATAGTGGCTAAGTTTCTTGAAGTACAAGGAAATAAAATACAAAGTTTATACAAGATACTCCCAAGTTGGGCCGAAATCGATTTAGCATATTCAGAAGAAGACTTTTTTTAAAGTAAGCAAACTAGATGAACAAATTGTGAAAAAAATCTTTAAAGGGCTATAACTCCACAGGATTCAATTGACAATTTTGGTCATATAAACTTATTTGTAGATCTTACTTTACTGAAAGTTGTGCTGTTTACAGTTTATCTTTGTCATTAATAATATTCAAGATAATAACCAAAAACTGCAAAATTTACGTACAATTAACAATTTAGTGGCCGCAACCCAACAATGGGTTGTTAGATTTATCTGAAAATTTGCTCTCAAGGCTTTAGTGTTTGAGATATAAGCTACACACTGCATGTTACCCCTATGTTCTATTTTTACCAATGGCGGCCATGTTTTTTTACAAAATTGAAAATAAAACACAAACTTTATTCTAGATATCCTAAGGATCATTCAGTTTAAGTTTTTCTGGAATTGGTTCAGTAGTTTCAGTGGAAATGTTTCAAATATTTAACACCGAACAGACGACGACGGACGCCAAGTGATGGCAAATTTCACAGTTCCTTTGAAACGGTTAGCTAAAAAAAACTACGTCCGTCCTATTAGAAATAAACTGAAAATAAAAAATTAAAAACTTGTACCATCGAGAGCGCTAACGAGGCCACTTTCCATAAATTTTAATATTTTTAAGGGTCATAACTCTTTAAAAAAAGTCCATTGTCCATCATTATGGAACTCAATTTCGAATTTTTTATTTATAAAAATACTATTTTTGATATAACAAAAATAAAAAAATATTCTATTTTTTTTGTCTTAAAACAGTGGTTTTGATAAGAAAATAACACTCTGTAAAGATTAGACCAATGGACAGTTTTAAGCTTGGTACAGTGTATCCAATTTCATTATCTGTGGAAAATACATTGCCTTGTATCGTTTCTTTTGTGGACTAGTATACTATTGCGCAGAGTCAGATTATGTACACATAATGGCTGTTACTATTTACCTCCAATGTAAATCGACAAGTACATCAAAACCTTTATGCAAACACTTATTTGTCACTATGTCAATTTAACTGGGTTAGAATTGAAATTGAAGAAGAACTACAGAACCTTTCTTTCTATTCTAATATATAATAAATTAATCTAACTTATGTAAAAGATTTGAAATACATGCGGAATGTGTCCATTGGACACAGATGATGCTCCCGCTTGCATATCATAAAAAGTTATAAACGGACATAACTGAAGAACAGTAAAAGTGACACTTACCAATTGTGTACTAACTTTTATGGTGATAAGTATTGTGTAAAAGTTTCATAACATTTTGTTGAGGCAAACTAAAGAAAGAAATACAAAACAAAAAATTCAGCAACTTTTTTCCTGTATTAAGAGGCATTGCATGAACAGTGAAAGTGACACCACCAAAATTCAAAGTTGATCTGTATATGGTGGTTTTAAGCATTGTGTATAATTTTAATAACATCTGGTAAAGACAAACTAAAGTTAGAGAACATAAACGGAAAATTCAGCAATTTTTCTATCTGTAAAGGGGCATAACTCTTGGACGGTTTAAGTGACACCACCAAAATTCAAACTAAGTCTGTGTTTTATGGTAATAAGCAATGTGATTAAGTTTCATAACATTTGGTTGAGGCAAACTAAAGATAGAGAACAGAAACAAACTTTGGGACGTACTGAAGGACGGACAAGGGTAAACCTTAATGCCCCCTCCGCCACTGCGGGGGGCATAAAAATGTGTAAATATAACAATTGATTAAATTAGGCAAAATTCAATGAATGGTCATTGCACATGGTTGTCATAAAGGTTTGAGAATCAAAACAGTATATAATAGTTAGGACCAGCAAATTGTCCTCAAGGCCACAAGGAAAATATGTTTTGAGAACCATAAAAAAATCGATTATTCTGCCGTATACAAATAATAATCAGTTAGGTTTTTAAAAATAATAATAATAGACAAGCTGTCCTTTTCCACCATATACAATAGAAACATTGACAAATTCTTGCACAATTTAATGTAGATCGTTGGTATATTTTTCCTCAGATAGAACGTGTAGAATTTGTATGCCCCCACCGTAGCAAAGGGGGCATTAAGTTGTACCCTTGTCCGTAAGTACGTCCGTTCCAGAGTTATACCATTATATAAATGGAAAAAAGTGCTGACTTTTTTGTTTCCGTTCTCTAACTTAAGTTCATGAAGTTTGCCACAACCAAATGTTTTGAAACTTATACACAATGCTTATTTCCATAAAATTCAGAACAGTTAGAATGTTATTGGTTTAACATGTACTGTCAATAAGTTATGCCCCTTATAAATTGGAAAAAATACTGAATTTTCCGTTTCCGTTCTCTCTTTTTCGTCTGTCTGACATAGTTCATCTTACACTGACCTCATTTTCTTAGAACATTGATAATGTTAAGTTAATATGATACTTGTATTAAAATCTTTACATAACACTTACAGAGTTTCAAAAGTAATTCAATGATAAATAAAACCAACCAGACATTTCAGGGTGAACCTTCTTGCTTAACAGATCTTAGTCTAGGTTTAAAGTTTTTAAAGCATTAATCTGTTTCAAAAACCAACAATGAGTTGCATTAAATTGTTCCTGTAACTTTTTTATAGCCATTTTGAAAGACAAAGTATCCTGAGCTATTTTTTTTTAAAATGTTCATTAAGATTTGTTTTTCTAGATAATCATGTTATGCTCATTGTTGAAGGATATACGGTGACCTGTGGTTGTTTATTTCTATGTCTTTGCTCTCTGGTGGAGAGTTAATTGTCTCATTGACAATTACAACACATCGTCTTATTTTTATACATAGACTTACTAGTAATTAAGTTTGATTAATTCATCTGATTGTTAATCTGAATTTTGGTGAAAATTGACAATTTTTGACAAAATTTTTTTTTTTAAAGAAAAAAAAAACGCACGACTTTCTTTTTATTTTATGAATATATAGAATGTGGTCTTTCAAAATTTGTCAATGACATTTCATGGTATTGTTGGTCTTGGGAGATAAATAGATTTAAAATTTAGGAGTTTTTGAAATTTTTCATTTTCGAAATTTAACACATTTTTAAATGGTTGCTATGGACACAAACTATTTAGTAAATTCACAATTTTAATGTTTTTGTATAGTTTGGGGTTTTGTTTGTCAATACTGTAAATATACATATTGTTTGTATTGATTAACAATATTTCTATGGGACTTTAAATTCCGTTATTTTATATTTTCAAAAAGGGTCTTTTTTCATATATTCAAGCAAAATGTTGATTTGATGGTTACCATGGCAACGGGCATAATACAGGGAAAATAAAGACAGAATTTTACTCATCTACCAAAGTTCTTATGATATAGGGCAAAAAAAAATTACTTCTGTGACATGTCATGAATCACCTTCTGCATGATTTTTACAAAGACAGGTAATAAGATTATGCTGTATGATGATCTCTTGTTTCCTTGGTGTACTTTCAACTTTTAGTTATTTCAGACAATCCATGTTAGTATTACTACAAGCAACTCATTTAAATGAAATAAAAAAAAGTACAATGAAAATGTAATAAAGTCATATATAAAATAATTTGCTTAATTGTCTTTATGCTTTAGCACAATTTTGAAAATCATTATCATATAAAGTGTCAGTTACGATGAGACACAACATATTTGATATGTTTGCTGTTCGCTCACAATAATCAAGATGATTACTTAAATTGAGAATAGAAATGGGGAAAGTATCAAAGAGACAAGACTCGACCAAAGAGCAAAAAACAAGCGAAAGCCACCAATGGGTCTTCAACACAGCGAGAAAATCCCACACCTGGATTTGGAAAAAACTGTGTACTAGTTCAGTTGAAAAAGATGTCATACTAAACTCCAAAACATATAAATGAACTAAAATTTAAAAAAAAAACGTACATTACTAACAAAGACCAGTGGCTCCTGACTTCGGACAGGCACAAAAATGCAGCTGGATTAAAAATGTTTTATGAGATCTCAACCCTCCCCCTATACATTTAGCCTATGCAGAATAAAGAAACACACAGCAATATGCACAGTAATTCCCAGTTTAAAAGAAGTCCGAGTCCGATGTCAGAATAGGTAACAAAAGAAACTTAGTAGAATGACAATGATACATAAAATAACAAAGGACTACTAGAAGTTACTGAAATATCAGTTTCAGACCTCAATGAAACTGACCGAAAAATTATGTCTTCACCATATGAAAATCAAGCACAATACTTCCCTTTAGGGATTTAGTAGCATACCATCATAAAATATATGAGAATAACATAACCCGTATTATGCCAATAACTGGTTTTAGAATAAATGTGTTTATTTCCGACACAAAGACCCTATGAGTGAATCAATATTAATACCAAAATAAGCCATCATAAATTACCTGACATCAATATCGTAGCTATAATAATATCACTTCTTAATTAGTCTGTTTAAAGGTTAGGGTTAGATTTTGAGGTGAATGCCGACATTTTTGTGCTTTTTATAGAATATTACCATAAAAAATGGATGTGAAATACCTAAACGTATATTAATGTCTGCATGAAAATAAATGTTCACGGATGATTTCCTTGTCTTTTCTATGTCAATTATTTTGCCTTATCTTTTCATGTTTTATATACTATGAACTTATTTGGGTATTATCTCAATTTGAATTGTTTTACATTTTGTAATGCTGGGTCCATTTATAACCCGTTATACAGTATCGTTGTGAATAGATTGAAAGTTGTACACACATTTAAGCATCAAATACAACCCTCAACATGTAGTATAAAGATAAAACAATAATCTAGAACTTGTGTATTCTGTCATGATCTTCTTGATATATGGTTGTTGCTTAAAGGGAAGACATTGATTCAAAATAAGTTCATCAATTTTAGTTATCATAAGTTATTTTGATTTTAACCTGATTTGAAACAATCGTTACAATCTTTGGGATTCGTTACTTGGTTGTCCAATGCATCTCAGTCGTTGTTTTTATTCACTAAATATATCAAGATTTAGTTATTTGTTGATTGCATCCGTAATATTTATCTTGATATAAAGGATATCACGTGAAGTGCTGTCTATACTGCATACTTTGCGTACACATTACTTTTAGATAAAAGTGTGGGATGGTTTATTATATGCCTCTTATCTGTTACATTGCATCTTCGATTTTTGGTCCCAGACAAATTGCCTTTGATCAAACACACATAATGTCATTAAGAGTTTTTATAAACTATTTGCCCTTTACAAATCCTACAGCCTTATACAACAAACGCGTTTGTCAATATATATTGTTTACGCCACAAAGTTAATTAAAACATAAATGATTGATAACAAACATTGACGAAAATACAATTTGGTGTAAATGAAATGAATGACTATAAAGCCATTATCTTTAAAAAAAAAAAAAAAGGACATGATTGTTCACAGCATTCAAAAGATGTATTGGAAATGTGTTCGTAAATTTAATGAGTATCTGGGCAGACTTATACTGTTGCATACACTTAGGAGAAGCTACAATATATGTAATGATCGATCGTCAGTTAATTGTTTTGTTATATCTTGTATTTTTTATATTCCAGTCATGAATTTTACGGATCAAGTTGCGATGGATCAGACACTTTTTGAAAGTAAGTCATATCATGTGGTTTTTATTAAACTTCCGCTTTTTCAAGCATACCACATACACACACACACACATACACACACACACACACACACACACACACACACACTATCTTGTACACACACAATGACATGTAAATATTTCAGCGCTCTTCATTCAGTATTTTCTGTCAAAATAAAATTATACAAAGTTTGTGATCGTCTGTGTTTATACTCGAAACATATTGTGTTTACCAATAACATATTACTAATAACTGTTAACACTTATAGACATGCATGTATCTATTGTCTAGCCAAAGCTATATTTTGTAAAATTCTAATTTTAAAATCGGTCGAAAAATGTGTTGTTCCAATCAAAATGTATATCGCCTGTTCAGTAGGATTAGATCTTGTAACTGTATAGACCTTAGTGACAAAAGTGAGAAAGACGATTCAATAAACAATTATTTGAGTGCAAACATTGTCGATCTTCTGATGATCCTTTTTCGCGTCAACTCAGGTAGAACCAATTTTTAACAATCTACACTTCTTTGCGCCATACGGTTACGGTATAAATTGTGTATCATTCGCTTATTTTACATCCGAGAACCCAATCATAGTTATCATCTTTAAACGTCGAACTCATGACTTTAAAGAGGGTTTCAATATTGATATCAATACAATTATGCTGTATAATTATCTCTTGTTTCCTTGGTGTACTTTCACCTTTTAGTTACATTTGTATTTCAGACAATCCATGTTAGTATTACTACAAGCAACCCATTTAAATGAAATAAAAAAGGACAATGAAAATGTAATAAAGTAATATATCAAATCATTTGCTTAATTGAGTTGATGCTTTAGCACAATTTTGAATACCATTCTAACATGACGTCCTTCAAACGCTTTGAGTACACACCCGTGGTAAAATATGAATATATTGCCAGTGCTGTTCCGATTGTACTCCCACGTCATATGCTTTTTTATGAATGAGATACCCGACGTCATAGAACAATGACGTTAGAATGTAAGCATTTTACGGGAAAATACACGCTTGTGAATCCGAAAATCATCACAAGGAAACATACACAAATGATGCTAAAATGTGGCAAAAGCCCTTTATTGTACATCATATAAGACATATAAATAAATTATCATTCAAATTCATCCAAAACTGTCTAAATACATTATTTTAAATAGTTGAAGCATGTCACTAATGCAGTTTGCTCCGTTTTTTACGCTAGTTTATTAGTGCGTTTATTTATGGGAACGGCAAATATTTGCCTACACCTAGAGCGCTTCGATCCAAAAGAATTGCCGTATGTGTCCTATCAGAATCGAAATAATTCATGGGGGCTTGAATATATCTAGATTTTACCACGGGTTGTCCCTTTATGCCGATATTTTACCCCTCGCTATCGCTCAGGGGTAAAATATTTGTCATAAAGGGACAACCCGTGGAAAAATCACGATATATTCAAGCCCCCATGAATTATTTCTTAATTATCATATAAAGTGTCAGTTACGATGAGACACAATAGTTTGATATGTTTTCAGTTTGTTCACAATGATTTATATGATTCATTAAATTGAGAATGGAAATGGCGAATGTGTCAAAGAGACAACAACCCGACCACAGAGGAAAAAAACAATCGAAGGTCGCTGGGTCTTCAACACAGCGAGACAATCCCACACCTGGAGACGGACGAAAATGTGTACTAGTTCAGTTAAAAAGGACGTCACACTAAACTCCAAAACATATTAATGAACCAAAATTAAAAAAAAACATACATTACTAACAGAGGCCAGAGGCTCCTGACTTTGGACAGGAGCAAAAAAAAAAGCTGGGTTAAACATGTTTTGTGAGATCTCAACCCTCCCCCTACACATCTAGCCTATGTAGAATAAACAAAACACAGCAATATGCACAGTAAACCCCAGTTTAAAAGAAGTCCGAGTCCAATGTCAGAATAGGTAACAAAAGAAACTAAGCAAAATGACAATGCTACATAAACTAACAAAGAACTTCTAGAAGTTACTGACATGCTAGTTTCAGACCTCAATTAAACTGATTGAAAGATTATGTCTTCATTATATGAAAGTCAAGCACAGTCCCTTCCGTTACGGATTTAGTATCATACCATCATAAAATATATAAGAAAAACATATCATGCCAAACACTGGTTTTAGAATAAATGTGTTTATTTCCGATGCAAAGACCCTATGAGTGAATCAATATTAATACCAAAATAAGCCATCTTAAATTACCTGACATCAATATCGTAGTTATATCACCTCTGAATAATTGTGTTTAAAGGTTTGGTTACATTTTGAGGTGAATGCCGACATTTTGGTGCATTTTTATAGAATATTATCAAAATAGTTTGGATGTGAAATATACCCGAGCGTATAAGATGTCTGCAAGTTGATTAATATTTACGGATGATGTCCCTATCTTTTTCTATATCGATTATTTTGGCTTATCTTTTCATTTTTCATATATGAACTTATATGGGTATTATCTCAAATTAAATTGTTTTACATTTTGTAATGCTGGGTCCTTTGATAGCCCATTATACGGTATCGTTGTGAATAAAATGAAAGTTGTTCACACATTCAAGCATCAAATACAACCCTCAACATATAGTATAAAGATAAAACAATAATCTAGAACTTGTTTACTCTGTCATGATCTTCTTGATATATGGTTGCTACTTAAAGGGAAGACATTGAATCAGACTAAGTTCGTCATTGTTAGTTATCAAGTTATTTGGCTTTTAACCTGATTACAAACAATCGTTACAATCTTTGTGATACGTTACATGGTTGTTCAATGCATCTCAGTCGTTGTTTTTATGTACTAAATATATCAAGATTTAAATACTATATTGATTGCATCCGTATTATTTAACTTGAAAAAACGGATAGCACATATAGTGCTGTGATTATGTATACGTTGGCGCAAACAGTTTTTTTCAACAGTATTGTGTGGGATGGTTTTTTATGTATCTCTTATCTGTTATTTTTTATTCTTGGTCCCAGACAAATGTAATGTCAGTCAGAGTTCTTATAAACTATTTGCCCCACACAAATCCTACAGTCCATATGCAACAAACGTGTTCGTCAATATATATTGTTTACGCTTTACAGTTAATTAAAAAATAAATGATTGCTATGTGTGCTGTTTTCGGATTTCAGACAATGACGAAAACTTATTTGGTGTAAATGAAATTAATAACTGTAAAACTATCATTTTGAAAAGAGAACATAATAGTTCACAGCATTCAAAAGATGTATTGGAAATGTGTTCGTAAATTAAACGAGTGTCTGGGCAAATTCATACCACTGCATACACTAAGGACATTGTAGGAGAAGTTACAATATATGTAACGATCGATCGTCAGTTATTTTTTTTTTTATTTGTTATTTATTGTATTTTTTATATTCCAGTCATGAATTTTACGGATCAAGTTGCGATGGATCAGACACCCTTTCAAAGCAAGTCATATTCTGTGGTATTTATTAAATTTCCGGTATATCAAGCGTAACACACACACACACACTTTCTTGTACACACACATTGAGATATAAATATTTCAGCGCTCTAGTCATTCAGGATTTTCTGTCAAAATGGAATATCATAACTTGTGATCGTCTGTGTTTATTCTCGAAACATATTCTGTTTATCAAGAACATATTACGTATAACGGTAAAAGGATATACAAGGGCATTTATCTATTTACTAGCAAAAGCTACATTAAAATTTGTCTTGTAGCAAGAAAACAAGTTCGACGACACTATTTTCTTTATATTATATCAAAGCATTATATAAAACCTATCTTCTCATATTTTATTTTAAAATTTGATCTCATAGATTTATTGTTATTCACAAAAAAGTGTTTTTGTCATGAATTATTTTTGCAAATTTGGGCAATGTTTCACATATTTTGGTCTGTGTTTACCAAAAAATATTACTTATAACTGTCAACACATCTACAATGGCATTTTTCTATTGTCTAGCCAAAGCTATATTTTGTCACATTCTAATTTAAAATTTGGTCGAACAATGTATTGTTCCAATCGAAATGCATATCCCCTTTTCAGTAGGATAAGGACTTGTAACTGTATAGACCTTAATGACAACTGTGTCATTACTGTTTATTGTGTAGTAGACCACTCAATAAACAATTATTTGAGTGTAACGACTATCGATCTTTTGATGGTCCCTTTCATAGTCAACTTAGGTTGTAACAAAAATCAACACTTCTATACGCCATACGGTTACGGTATTATTTGTATATCATTCGCATATTTTTACATGCGACATCCTAATCATATTTATCATCTTTAAATGTCTTACTTATAACTTTTAAGGGGGGTTTGATATTGATATCAATAAGATTATGGTGTATATCTCTTGTTCCCTTGGTGTACTTTCGCCTTTTAGTTATTTCAGACAATCCATGTTAGTATTACTACAAGCAACTCATTTAAATGAAATAACAAAGTACAATGAAAATTTCAGAAAGTCATATAGAAATTTATTTGCTTAGTTGAGTTTACATGTATGCTTTAGCACAATTTTGAAGACCATTATCATATTAAGTGTCAGTAACGATGAGACACAACAAATATGATATTTTTGCTGTTGGTTCACAATAATTTATATGATTCATAAAATTGAGAATGGAAATGGGGAAGGTGTCAAACAACCCGATCAAAGGGCAAAAAAGAGCTGAAAGCCACCAATGTGTCTTCAACACAGCGAAAAATCCCGCACCTGTAGGCGGACAAAAATGTGTACTAGTTCTGTTAAATTGGACGTCACATTAAACTCCAAAACATATAAATGAACTAAAATTTAAAAAATACAAGACTAACAAAGGCTCCTGACTTTGGACAGGCGCAAACATGCGGCGGGGTTAAACATGTTTTGTGAGATCTCAACCCTCCCCCTATAACTCTATCCTATGTAGAATAAACTAACTCACAACAATACGCACAGTAAAACTGATTTTAAAAAAAGTCTGAGTCCGATGTCACAATAGGTAACAAAAGAAACTAAGCAAAATGACAATGATACATAAATTAACAAAGGACTACTAGATAAAGGCAACAGTAGTATACCGCTGTTCAAAACTCATAAATCCATGGACAAAAAACAAAATCGGGATAACAAACTAAAACCGAGGGAAACGCATTAAATATAAGAGGAGAACAACGACATAACACTAAAATGTAACACACATAGACAAAATCCCACGAGAATAACAAATATAACATATATATATAACATCAAAACCAAATACATGAATTTGGGATAGACAAGTACCGTGACACGTCTTATCGCAATGTGAATTTACACTCAAAAATAAGAGAAAACAAACGACACAACGTTATAATGTAATACACACAGAAACGAACTATAATATAACAATGACCATATTCCTGACTTGGTACAGGGCATTTTTAAAGGAAAAAATGGTGGGTTGAACCTGGTTTTGTGGCATGCCAAACCTCGCACTTTTATGGCCATGTGAAATATAACATCAAAATGACAACACAGGACTACAATATAAATAAATTGGAGAACACAATTGACAAAGAATCACACGAACAACGAAGTTACTGACATACCAGCTTATTATGTCTTCATCATATGAAAATCATACACAATACCTCTCGTTAGGGATTTAGTATCAAACCATCATACAATATATGAGAAGAACATAAACCGTATCATGCCAATAACTGGTTTTAGAATAAATGTGTTTATTTCCGATGCAAAGACCTTATGAGTGAATCAATAGTAATACCAAAATATGCCATCTTTAATGACCTGACAACAATATCGTAACTATGTCTCTTCTGAATAAGTCGGTTTAAATGTTTGGTTAGCTTTTGAGGTGAATACCGACATTTTTATGCTTTGTATAAAATATTACCATAAAAGATTGGATGAGAAATACCTGAACGTATAAGATGTCTGCATATTGATTTATATTTACGAATGATGTCCCTTTTTTTATGTCAATTATTTTGGCTTATCTTTTCATTTTTCAAATATGAACTTATTTGGATAACATATCAATTTGAATTGTTTTTCATTTTGTAATGCCGGGCCCTTTTATAGCCCATTATAAGGTATCGTTTTGAATAAATTGAAAGTTGTACACACATTCAAGCATCAACCCTCCATACGTAGAATGAAGATAAAACAATATTCCAGAACTTGTGTATTCTGTTATGATCTTCTTGATATATGGCTGTTGCTTAAAGGGAAGACATTGAATCAGAGATTCAGTTAATGAATTTAAGTTATCATAAGTTATTTTGATTTTAACCTGATTTGAAAAGTCTGAACAAAAACATTTGGTTTGTGATTTGATTATCAATAAACCAACTATCCACCAAGATCTAATGAAGTGAATGCAAGTAATTTTAAGAACCGTACGGTCTTAAAAAATGAGAAAAACCAATACCGTATACATGTAGTCGGCTTAAAAGGCCCCGAAATGAACAATATGAAACAATTCAATTGAGCAGACGAACGACCTAATTTAATTATAACAAAACAATTTACGAAAATGTAAATATGACAAACGTACACCAAATACAACCACTGAACTACAGGATCCTGACTTGGGGAAGGCACATACAGACAGAATGTGGCGGGATTAAACATGTTTGTGAGCGCACAACCCTCCCCTCACCTCAAATTATATTTCTGTGAAATAACCATGTCTAGTCTGCTGAGTAGAGCCGCATTTTATTATATAAATAACTCGTTTGCTTTGTACTGTTTTCATGTGTGTTATTAAGAAAGGTTTATTATTTCAGTCAACTTTTAGACTTACCCACGGGGGTTAATACAGTAATATTCTGGAGTATCAGTGTCACAGATGACCTAAAATATGTTTTAATTGTTCATGTTTCATTCCATTATTGTTTGTGCGAAAAATATGGACGCTTAGTGTGTATTATAAAAACGTTCAAAAAAAAAGATTTCAAATCCGAATGCTAAAGTTATCTTTCTCTATGCATATCGAGTTTACATAAACAGACATATCATATTTATGAGGAATATTTGCTAAAATACTACATTAGAACATGATATATCTGTTATGTTACTAATGACCGCGCGCGCATGGCGAACATTTGTGTTACCAGCTTTTTAAAGTACTAGTACATTTATAAGAACATGGATATTTACGGAATTAAACAACACATTGTAGATAACGTGCATATCAGAACAATTATCAATTAGTTAAAAATTAATACCACAACAACAATAATGAAATAAAAATAACTAAAAAAAGTATGATAATAATAAAACCCCTACTAATACAGAAAGGAAATACGAAAAAGAAGTAGAATTGAATTAGTAATTATTAGAATTGTAAAATAATATAATAATAATGATAACTATAATAAGAGCAATTAAATAATAATAATATAAAGAAGAGGACAAAGAAGAATACCGCGATAATGTCCGTTCATTTGTTGACATTTTTTTTTTGATGAAATAACCATGTCTAGTCTGCTGAGCAGAGCCGCAATTATTTTATATACAACTGGCTTGCTGTGTTCTCTTTAACTAAGTGTTATTTTTGTTAGAGTAAATTTAATATGTTATTGTTTTCGCTTAATCGAATTATGACTATTGGACAACGGTATTTTACTGTTGCCTTTATTTATTGATTGTGATGTCTAAATCTCGTTAAATGTATTTGCAGACCATTTTTGGCGTTTTAGCATACGCCTGGTGTCCTGAAGTAATTTCGATACAGATATCTGATTATCTGGAGCAGCTGGATCTCTTAGACATGTTAGAGTTCTTTTCTCCGGAAAACACGACGACTGGAAACATTACCGATTTAACAGCTTCAGGCAAATTCGTTGAAGATTATTCTGATGATTTACCGGTACCAAATAGAACAGTTCCCGCAGACAGATATGCAGATGGCTATGTAGATATGGTGAACAAGTATTGCGACTCGATGTTTCAAAGTGAATACCACAAAATTGCCTACATAGTAATGTCTATTTCCTTCAGTATGCTTATATGTATTGGTAACATATTAGTTTTCATCTTACCTTCGATTTCGAAAGCATTTAGGACTCCAATATTTTACACACTTTTAAGTTTTTCTGTCATATCATTAATTCGTGGAATCGACCTGTTATTCTACAGTCTGGCGCATTGTTCGCTGATGTTTAGTTTCATTTTAAAGTCAGCATTTGAGTGCATTATATTTAGCTGTGTTAAGGGATTTATTGCAAATGTAATTAGCTTACATCTATGTCTACTGGCTTGTCAACGTATCTATATGTCTCTATTTCCCCTCAAGGCACATGTACATCACACAAAGACAAATGTTCGTCGATGCATTTTCTGTATTTACATTTCATGTGTTTTAATTGAACTGATTATGGGAGTTCAAGGTTCACGGGATTGCGTTGTCAGTAGCTATGGTAATGATGTGTCAACTATTTTTAAGACCAGTGCAGATTTCATTGTTTTTAACCTGATAGTAGTAGTTTTATTATCAGCCGGTATGCTATCAGGGATAGTTCAGAGGTATGTATCGCCAAGACTAACACAGTCTGCATCACATAGAACACAATCTCGAATAGCTTCAATAGTTATAGTTTTATATCTCATTTTTTACTGTCCATTTAAGATTGTGGGTCTGGTTCTACAGTTCACATGTGCAGATCCGACGTACGTAGGACCAATTGCATTTACTGCTTCTGCGGCACAATTCCTGATCGGTGCATTAAATCCTATTATGTTGTGTCTTAGGGTTCCAGAAGCAAAAAAGGCTTTGAAGGACAAATGTTGTAGTTGCATTGCTAATCATCAAAAGAATCGGAATTAGAAATGTTTTTTCCTACTTATGGAAAACAATATTGCAAAAACAGTTGTCTATAAAAAATATTTAAAATTCAGCTGCCGAAATATGCTGTTTATGTTAGCAATTAGTAAACAACAGTTCTCAGAGAAAGCTGCTTATATATACTTCTAGCAACCTGAATTGAATATCCCTTGGTATTTTCTGCCTCTATTTGTTATTATGTATGTACACGAATTGCAATATGAACAATTGACGATTAACAGTCAAAGTACTTACTCACATACACTCTCGAATGAAGCCATGTTAATTATCGTACAATGTGTCCCTTTAACGACGTTAGATTTAGTTCCAAATCAATATGATTTTTAGATTTGAAAATTACTACAGTAATCGCAATGAAAAGGAACATGTACAAGCTGGTGTACTAATACAGGTTTTGTTGTAATCTCTTATCAGAATGGCTTTTTATCTAAATTTATGCAATACAAATCAGACATGGTTTATGGTATTACCTGCAAAACCAATCAGACCTGTAGTTAGTCACCACTTCGGTTTTATCATGTATATCTATAAAATTTATAAAATTTACTGTTTGCAAAAGTATGATTTATTCTAAATAATAAGGATGTTCTTATCCAAGGCAGAAACCCTAGCCGTATTGGGCACTACTTTTTGAAACTTTTGGTCCTCAGTGCTATTCAACTTTGTACTTGTTTTGGCTTTCGAACATTTTAATCTGAGCGTCACTGATTAGTCTTGTGTGGACGAAACGCGCGTCTGGTGTATTAAATGGTAAACCTTGTCCCTTTTGTTAGCTATTATTCGTGTGTTTCTCTGTCCTATATGTTCTCCCATGTATTTGTGTTGTAGTCCTGTCATGTAAAGTTGTCATTTTAATGTTATATTTAACATTGCTATAAAAGCGGGAAGTTTGGCATGCCACAAAACCAGGTTCAACCCACCATTTTTTTCTTAAAATGTCCTGTACCAAGTCAGGAAAATGGTCATTGTTATATTATAGTTCGTTTCTGTGTGTGTTACATTTTAATGTTGTGTTTCTGTTGTGTCGTAGTTCTCTTATATTTGATGCGTTTCCCTCAGTTTTAGTTTGTAACCTGGATTTGTTTTTTTTTTTTCTCAATCGATTCATGAGTTTCGAACAGCGATATACTACTGTTGCCTTTATAGAATAGACTGCATAACCAATCGCACATGACATTAATCATCATATACTACAATGTACTAATAGTCATACCATGCATTACATAGCCTGCATAACCAATCAAACCAGATGTAACAGCTAAGCATATTTTTCTACAAGTTGTATGTTCTTTATGTTTGGAAATAAGGACTAAAATTGCAAAAAAAGAACCTGCACAAGGTGGTGTACTGATACAATTCATGTTGTAATTATTTTGTTTAATATATTTTTTAAAAGAGATGCAAGTTAGACAGCTCATCATACTTTGCTATAAATGTATGCTCTTTTGGTTTTGAAAATTATGATAAAAACATCGCAGAGCAAAATAAACCTGTACAAACCCGGGTATTGACACATGTTTTGTTGTAATTTTGTTTTGTTTCATATCGTGTTTTTGTTTGTCCTGTATTGAATCGTGCTACAGTGTCACCTTTTCCTATATAAATGTAAAATCTACCACTTAAGATAATTGATCTGATACACTGATACAAGTATAATTTTTAGGACTATTATTCTTCAAACAATCAATTTTAATCATTTAATGCATACATGTACATAGTGACTTTTTCATGTGCATTCCAAAATACTTACTAATTTTTTATTTGGTCGGGTTGTTGTCTCTTTGACACATTCCCCATTTCCATTCTCAATTTTAGATCTATTAATAGTTTTATATGTCGTGACTTTTTTTCCTGTGACTTTTTTTCCTGTGACTTATTCCTGTGACTTTTTTTTTCGATTACCTTATGTACATTGATTATAACTTTATATGATCAGAAACTTGGAATCGATACTGATACGCAGTAGATACAATCATGAAATGAGTGTGAGCTTCTTGCTAAAATCGATTCACTTTAAAATTTCCTTTTACATTTAAGCCACTTGTGATATTTTGTTTTATTTTTGGAAGTGTTTTTTACAAAGACTATCATTGCATGAACTAACCTCACATTTTGAATAGTCATCATGGTTTTGCATTGATAGAGTCTGCCTGCCAGATATGCAACTTGCATAAACATGCATATTGGGGAGGGGCACCAGTCCCGATATGCGGACAGCTCTAGTTTCGATTCATAACTAACTAGCTTATTAAGGTCACCTTTGATAATGGGACGAATACTTTTATCCATTAGGGACAAAATGACATTGATATTAACAAAGATTGTAAAAATCGGAATATTTAAACACAGCGTTTGTAACCTTTTCATTTTTTATGGGAAAATATTCTTTAATATTTCAACTTATTTAGAGTCTTCTAACTCGTATCAATACATTTTAACAATAACGGGAATTATATGTTGCCCCTCTATCATTATTTTTCGTCTGTGTAGGAAGTTATACAATGCTAGTTGTTTCAGACTCAAGTGTCTAAAAGACTTTGCGTAAAATATAAGAAAGAAGTGTAAAATATTCCCTTAATTTAAACACGAATCATATAAATCTCCCCATAAACTATAAGTATAGACTTAATCTTGTTGTACAATTGCCTTATATTTTTAAAAGATACGAACCCCGATCAACATTTGTGTAATATGTACTTGTCGTTTACAAATTTTCAAGAATTATGTTCAAACAAATAAATATAGGCATATCAATTTTGTGACTTATTTTACCTTCGATCTTGTTTCCGTGTTATTTCAACTGAAATGTGTGCAACGTGTATATATGCAATTAATGCAAAAACAAAATTCGTATTTGAATTATAAAAAAAAGGATACACGATTCTAGTACAAATGAAAGCTGTAAATATTTATGACAAAATAGGAGATACATGAGACATCGAATGAGTGATAGTTCGATAATCTATTTTGATTTGCCACGGAAGTATTATATCTAAATCAACAGAATCAAGACAATTTATATATCATAAAGAAATGATTTGTTATGTTGATGGATAGTGATACTAGCTGAGGTCTTATATTGATATTTTCGGACCAGATGTTTCTGCAAAAGGGGATAATTGTTACAATTAACTGCTTTTCAACCCCGTCGATCGTAGGAGGGGTGACATCCCGTTGATGGAATTACATAATCTATCAATTTTGTTTGATTTCATTTGTAAATTGTGTGTCAATTATGACATGTGACTCACTGGTTCTTTGTTAGTAATTGTTTTAACTTTATTTTGCACACACAAGAATGTTTTTGCAGAGGACACTTCATGAAGAACACCGAGTTCAACATCTCTTGACTGGACTTAACGGATAAGGAAAACAAATATTCGTCAATAGATTACAACGTTAATATATTTGTGTAAACTAGCCAATTCTTAAAAAAAAACCTATGCTCAAGATATGTTTTGTGTCAAATATTTTGTGGCAACCAATCTACCATGTCTACCGATGAACAAATATTTCTAGACTATTTCAGAAACTTAAACTATTTTTAAAAACGTGATAAACCGCTCGATTACCTTCGGAAAGCTATCGATTTAAAAGTTTTGATACTGAGGCGGCATAATTAGTATGGCTTAGGCTTTGTATATGTGTATTGATTCTTTTAGTAATACATCATACATATTGTAGTATATGTTTCTTTTTCTATAAATACATTCTATTCACAGAATGAATTATGACTCGTGCATTTCAAAAATGAGATACTCAAACTAAACGATCGTTTCCTGATATGCATATTATACATCATAACTGCATAACTGTGTATAGGAAACTTTCCATGAATATAAAACTTTGATGGAAAAATAGATTCACGCAGTACATCAAACGAAGAAGAGGTCAAAAGCAGATTTTATTGAACCGAAACACATTTCTATTAAAACGGAATTTTTTGAATATAGTAATATTACCAATATGCCAAACCCACTCAAAAAAGCAGTTGTATTTGTTATATGACAGCTTGACCAGTAAAGCTATTGAACTATTTGTCAATATAATCTGCACCTTTCGAATTTATCAGCAAATTAAAAACAAAAATAACTATTTACCACACATTTCTAGCTGTCTAAATACCTTTCTTTATCATGTCTTTGCATATATATTCAAAGTTTCATATGCCCAATATATTTACACATATTATTGATTTGATCATTTGACCACATTTATCACTTAAGCGAATTGTCTGCAATTCTATGTATTTAACATTCATTTAGGAATATGTACAAAACTTTTGATATGTTCTGATTTGACATACATTTCAGCCAACCTGAACGATTGACAAAAATATTCCTTTACAATACACAGGTTTTGAGATTGTCATAAATATATGTAAATTCTAAACTTTTAAAAGGTTTGATCAGACGTTAAAATATTTTATAAACCGCGGTCTCTCATAACCGACCATAGGAGGATAAAGTACAAAAAATGTTGATTTTTACTACATGTACAAACAAGATTAACTATAGGCAGCGGTTTGTGAATATATGTAAATGTCGGTCTCTGAGAACATTCACATAACATTTGCATACCTCCTTAAATCCGAGATTTCGTGTGGTGAAGGTAGTTGTAATATGCAATATGTTACCAAAATTAACATGCTGTGGGGCACAGAAATCCATTACAATTTCAAACACACATTTGTATTACAATTAAACGTTTTTTTGGTTGTTTGTCCATCGTTTTGTTGTTATTCATTCACGTTTTGTAAAATGATCCTAGTATTCTTAAAAAAACAAACAGCCCCATTATCATTCTCATTTTTACTTGGTACTTAAAATTAAAAAAAAAAAATTACCATATAATAGCCTGAGTCAAAATAGTAAGTGAAAATGTTCGTTGCATGTGAGATATGGTATATGTATATGTAAGTGTTAGTAAACAATGTTTTAATTGTCATATTGTAATAAATAATGTAAATTTGTGTTGTATAATATATGTTATAATAATATCTGCAAAATCAATACTAGTATTCCATTTACTGCACATTAAATATCTGACACTTCTTTAACCATTGTATTTGTTAAATAAAAAAATACCATGTCTTTAAGTCTTTCCCTTTTTTACCCACATTTCAGAGTTGTCTTCAACGAATTTTACATGGCAGGTGCAGATACAGGTCTTTTTATTCAAGGCATATAACTTGTATAAATGATATTGTCAATCGTGTTTATTTTTTAGTAAAACCTATTTTAGCCTAATATTTATGATAAGTAACTTTACCGGGTCGATTTCACTGCTGGTTAATGTTAACCTCACGACGGTATCCCTAGTCCAGTGGTCAGTAGTTTTATGTTGGCATTAATTAGCGTTGATAATGTTATACGTATCAATTGACTGTTAACGAAACTAGGCCAAGGATTTTCTACTCCAGTATTACCTATTCTGTATTTGACAATACCTTTTGGAATTATGGATCCTCAATGCTCATCAATTTTGTACTTTGTTTAGCCTTTAACAGTTTTCATTCAGTGTAACTGATGATATAAATAAGACGATGTGGTATGAATGTCAATGAGACAACTCTCCATCCATGTCACAATGTATAAAAAGTTCACAATTATAAGTCAAAGTAAGGTCTTCAACACGGAGCCTTGGCTCCAACCAAACAGCAAGCTATAGAGGGCCCCAAAATTACAAGTGTAAAAAAGAAAAAAACAACGGTCTAATCTATATAAAAACAAGAAACGAGAACAAAACCAACAAACGACAACCACTGAAAACATGCTCCTGACTTAGAATAGGTGCATACAAATGCAGCGGGTTTAAATGATTTAACAGGTGCCAACATTCACCCTATCTTGAGACAGTAGTGTGACATTACAACATAAAAAAACACATTACAAAATATCAGTTGAAATGGCTTATTAATAACTCAAGAGTAAAAATTTAAACAGAAAAGAAGTAAACATACACTGAACGAATAAGTTTGATCTATGACACAATACTCATACAAAATTAAAACAGAATTGCCTTGATAACGCAGGCGTAGGTGATAAAAAAAATGTACGAAAAGTGTCAAAAACACAACCCTAACCTTGGACTAAATAAATAGATAAATGTGTTGTTGTACAGATGTGAAAATTATCTTCATACTATTATGACTTATTACTCATCAAAGCTAGTACATATTCAAAATAGTTTGACGAAATACAACACAGAAAAAGTCAACATTGGATTACAAAAATGGATTACAAATTGTGTCAACAGGTCAAATTAACACGAAGTACTATTTGAAAGTACTCGCAGTTACAAGGTCTTACCCAATATTTTCTACTTGAAAAAAATGCTTGTACCAAGTCAGGAATATGACAGTTGTTGTCCATTCGTTTTGGTGTGTTTGAGCTTTTGATTTTGCCATTTGATTACGGACTTTTTGTTTTGAATTTTCCTCAGAGTTCGATATTTTTATCATTTTACTTTTAACTGATAGCTTGTTAAAAGCTAAAGACAATCAACAATAACAAATCATGCATCAGGGACTATCGTCAATCAAAACACATTTCAAATATTTTGCGTTTTAACGTCATGGACAGTCAAAAAAGACATGACTTGTGCAATGCCAAAAATATATCGACAGGCAGTAGGATCGTTAGGATTTTAATAAATATGTATTATGTTATATATGGATAAAGCAATATCTAAGTAGAAAATAAACCTGGATGTGTATTTATACAACCCTAAAACCATTCGAAAAGAATACAAATTTAGTACTGTTTTAATTTGTTGATGAACAAATCGATGTTAGTTCCAATGTAAACAATATTCAAAGATCTTCTTACAATTTTTACAAGTTTTTTAAAGGTGGGTGAGTCTATTGTAGACGAAAGGACGTCTAACTTACTCAATTTTAATCCTGGTATTTATGGTATATATGATGTGTTTATTCAAATGGTTTATAAAGAAGTCCCCTATTCCCAATTGATTGGAAACCGAATAAACATTTTTCTGTTGCTGATCAAAGTTTTGGTAAGCTTAAACATTGAAAAGAATGTTAAAGCCCATCCTGGAAACATCCCTACCACACTTGCTGTATTAACTTTTCACAACCTGACTTGGAACGTACACAAGTAAGTCAAGTGGAGTTTTTATCATCGAGGTTTCAATATATAGCTGTGTAAAACGTATTTCTTATACAACACAAGTTAAAGTACAAGCTTACAAATATGGAAATAAAAACATTCGGAATTGAATAAGTGAGACCAGTTAACTCAATAAAGTAAACATATCATGCCAGGCAGCATTTTCCATACGGTGCCATAATCATACAATATATATCAGAATAATGCTAGATTCCTAACATTCTCTTTTATGAAATCTGTTTCATATGATTGGTGGAACACGCTGAAAAAAAAGAAGCAGAGTTGATTTCCGTAGGAATCTCGATTGTCTGGTGAAAACACGTCCTCAAACCCAAAATACAATGTTATAAAATTTTCAGACTTTTCTTGTGCATCAATAACATAAACGGTACAAATTTTTCTGCACCAGATGCGCATTTCGACAATCAATGTCTCTTCAGTGATGTTCGAGGCCAAAATATTTGAAAATCCAAAGCTTATTAAAAGGATGAAGAGCTATAAACCAAAAAGGTAAAAAAAAGTATAGCCAAAGCCGGGCAAGGAATCAGAGCTTTGCATGAGGGAGATACATTCCTTAATTTTAAATAATTTCAAAAATTAACAGATCATACGAACATTAACAGATCATACAAAAAGTATATTTCGACGTTGTTTTTGAAAAAAAATTAAATTGAACATGATGCCAGAAGGGCTTAACTTTAAAGTAAAATCTGAACGTTTGTTTAAGTTGTACTTGTCTCTTATAAAGTGAGGCAACATATACCAAAAGGGACATTCTAACTCAGAAGTCAATTACAACAATTACAACGCCATGACAAAAAAAGCAAATAACTCAAAGACAAACAGTATACAAAACACTATTAAGAACACTCAACAACACGAACCAGACTGAAAACTTGGTCCTGCTTCACATGTTGCTTATAACAAATAATGTAATAAGTCTAATTCAATAAGTCACATTCATGAAAAAGGGGTTCGGATTGTTGTTACGTCTGTGAAACAGATATTCGATAACGGTACCAGCCTCGTCATGACATCCGTAGAAACGGCGAAAGAATGATTTAAAATTTACCAGTTGAAACACTTGGTTTAATAGCTTTCGTGTGAGGAGCAACCCTCTATCTAGAAGATCATAATAGAAAATATAAGCCCTGCACAAGCATTAATTTTTTGGAAAATTAAACAAGCATATTGTTTTACATTGATGGCGTAACACATGTAAAGTAGACGTCATGAAAAACTACTTCTTTACGAGTTCACAGACATAGCAGCAATATATCAACGTCACCTGATTGTAGGGTACATCTCAACTCATACGTTATTCAAGAACCAACAATTACAACACACTTTGTAAAACGTCATTGATGTCTGAACAAAAATATATAAATAAGCCAGGATTTTGTCGTATCGTCCTCCTTCTTAATCATTCGTCGGAAAGTATTAAGACGTGATTGATAAATATTAAGTTTCTACATGTATCAACCAACGGAAAGAATGGAAAACTTCTGTCCTATATCTGACTTTTTACAGGCATTTGTAAAGAATACGGTGAATGGACAAAGGGCGAAGATACCAAAGGGACATTAAAACTCATAGTCAAACATCAATTGACAGCTCAAAAAAAGAGAAGAAAAAGACCGAAAGACAAATAACTTTACACGAACATAACATGCATAACCAAGAGAACTAAAGACTGAGCAATACAAACTCGTACAAACACCGGAGGCGATCTCATGTACTCCGGAAGAGTATGCAGGTCCTTCTACTCATGTATAGCTAAACCACCGACATGTAAGGCAGTTGGTTATAGCTCCGTTTTATTGGTAAAGTGTATAATCTACCTGAACATACATAACAGGTGTATGTGACAAAAATGTGTAAATATACATTTCTGGTATACAACACAACTGACTAAAACCTTCAAACAAACAAACGACTAAATCTAACTAAGACGACAACTAGTACGTTTTTTAGTTGGTTATATATACAGTATAGACATGTACTATACACTTTTCAGCGTTTAAGCTTTACAAAAACGTGAAAACCGAGCTTCTCACTAATGCGTTATTCGTGTGTGAAGATAATTTGCTATTAAAAACGAGTTTTATATAGTGACATTTGCGTGCATATGAACAGGTTGATGTGCCTTGTGGCATTCGCGTGCATGTTGAAATGTTAAAGTTTCTTACAAATAATTTGCTATCTGTTCGTTTTCCAATCAGATTGTGAATATTTCACAACTTTATAAACCATATTCTTAAACATATAAATACCAGGATTCAAAATTGCGTCTGCCAGACGTTCTCTTCGTCTACAATAGACTATTTCATGTGAATATTTCACTACTTTATAAACCATATTCACAAAACTACTGATTACTAAACTATGAATATCATCTTGAAGAAACAATTAACCAGAAGTTGCATCGACCCAGTAAAATTACTCATCATAAATACCTGGCTAAAAATAAGTTTTTATAAAAACTAAACGCAATTGACAATACCATTGATAAACGTTATTTGCCATGGATAAAAAGACCTGTATCTTCGCATGCTACCTGTATAGTTTGGTGAAGACAATCTTAAATGTGTGTTAAAAATACGAATAGACTTGAGCCTGGAGTTTTTTTGTGTGTCTAATTAACACAGACAATGATTAAAGAATTGGCATATATTTAAGGAAGAGTAAATGCAATATTGGTTATTCAAATTTTATTATAATACATATCATACAACGCAAATTTTACAATATTTATAACAATATGCCGTTCAAAAACATTGTTTACTCACACTTAACTATACATATATAGCATACAGTATCACACACGCAACGAACATTTTCACTTACAGTTTTGACGCAGGGTACTATATGTTTTTGTTTTTTTTCAACTTGACGTTTCAGAGCAAAGTATGTCGAAACAATGATACTTCCATTGCATGCAATGAGTTCAACCAAAAAGGGGGTTGACGCAGTAAAAAATTTACTATAATTGCTTCTCGTCTTCATATACATTGTTAGCAGAAATGAAATACTTGCTGCTGAAGTTTCAGGTCTTCATTCAAAATATAGATGAACACGTCAGTGTCGACAATTTAATATGACACAGCCTTACTACGAAACTATAATACAGAAGACAGACAGAAATACTTGTATACACCTTTTAATATATTAATTTGAAGTATGATTCAATAGATTTTTAAAAACCCTAATAAAGATCTGTTTGGTTTTTCTTTATGAATACTAATATCAATTTGTAAAACATGAAAAGTAACAACGACGGAAAAACAACCAAAACATAGAAGAAACCGATAATTGTTCTTTAAATTTGTGTTTGAAATTGTTATTGTTTTCTGTGCCAGTCAGCATGCTTATTGTAGTAACATAATGCATATCACAAGTTTTCCTTCTTAATTACACCAGTTAGTTTGAAATAGGTATGATGCAGTATGCTTTTAAAACAACCTTTGTTAGCGAAACCACGATTGGTTGTCTTGTGTGAAGAGATAAATTCATCATAAATACGATGATTTGAATATTGTACACACGACGCGAGTATCGTCTTTAAAAAATCACGAATGACGCTCGAGCAAAAAAAATTGAAAATGCCAAATAAAGTTAAGGAGCATTGGGGACCTAAAATTATATTATCCACTAATGTACGATCTGATATTGTGTCTCAGGCTCTATATACTCGATACAGTTCTTATGACACATTTACTAATGGCTATATGTAGCATCTGGTCAGATTGTTTATGAAGGCTAGGTCATGCATGGTATGATTAGTAGTACAGGATGAGTAATGTCATGTGTTATTGGTTATGAAGGCTAAGTTATGCATGGTATGATTAGTAGTACAGGATAAGTAATGCTATGTGTTATTGGTTATGAAGGCTATGTAATGTCAGGTGTGATTGGTTATGAAGGCTAGGTCATGCATGGTATGATTAGTAGTACAGGATAAGTAATGTCATGTGTTATTGGTTATGAAGGCTATGTAATTTCAGGTCTGATTGGTTATGAAGGCTAGGTCATGCATGGTATGATTAGTAGTACAGGATAAGTAATGCCATGTGTTATTGGTTATGAAGGCTAAGTTATGCATGGTATGATAAGTAGTACAGGATAAGTTACGCCATGTGTTATTGGTTATGCAGTCTATGTAATGTCAGGTCTGATTGGTTTTGCAGGATACGAAATAACACGTCTAATAAGTAATGCAGAAATTTATTTAAATTTTCATTCTGATAAAAGATTCTAAACGTAAAAATCAAAATGATTTGGAAATAAATCTAATGTTGTTAAAAAGACACATTGCGCAATGTATACGTTGTCTTTTTTCGTGAGTATGTGAGTCAGTAATTTGATAATTAAATACATGAAGGAATAGAGGCGAATGATACCAAGGGGAAATTCAATTCAATTTGCTAAAAGTATACTTCCGATTTTTGTTTTATGATTGGCGATGAAACTACAACATCTGTCCTTCAAAGCCCTTTTTGCTTCTGGAACCCTAAGACACAACATGATAGGATTTAATGTAAATATAGAAAATACAACGACGAACATTTGTCTTTGTGTGAGGGGAAATAGTTAATATATAGATACGTAGACATAAATGTAAGCTAATTACATTTGCAATAAATCCCTTAACACAGTTTAATAGAATGCACTCTAATGCTGACTTTAATCGGAAACTAAACACCAGCGAATATTGTACCAGACTATATAATAACAGGTCGATTCCACGAATCAACGATATGAGAGAAAAACTTAAAAGTGTGGAGAATATTGGTGACCTAAATGCTTTCGAAATTGAAGGTAAAATTAAAACCTATATGTTACTAATAAATAAAAGCATACTTAAAAAAATAAACATTCCTATGTAGCAAATTTCGTAGTATATGCTTTGAAACATCGAGTCGCAATACTTGTCATTCGTGTCTACATAAGAACTAACAAGAATTTGTGGTGGAACTGTTCTATTTGGTACCTGCAAATCATCAAAATAATATTCAACGAATGAGCCTGAAACTATTAAATTGGTACTGTTTCCAGTCGTATTACCAAAAGAAGGAAATTTTAAAAAGTCCAGCAGATCCATAGGTTTTGGGATTCCTTTAGGACACCAGGCGTTTGATAAAACACCAGAAATGGCCTGCAAATACTTTAGAAGAGAATTGGACATCACTATTAACAACATATTTGTTTAACTGTTATAAAAACTATTATCATGATTATGAAGACGGTACAAATCAAGCCAGTTGTTTATGAAAAATGTGGTTCTGCTCTACAGACAAGTCATGGTTATTTCACACAATTATAATGCCAACAAATGAACGAACGTTATCTTGGTATTCTTCTGTTTTCTCTTCTATATATTATTATTTTTGCTCCTCTTTTAGTTACTATCATTATCATTATTATTATACTATTCTCTTGCATTATCAAAAGTATAGTGATGTTTTTTTTTTTCAAATCATGATAAAAAATATGGGTTGCCGTGCTATTTTTTAACCTACAATTTGCATATTATATAATTCATGAAAAGGCGTGTTATATGTGAATAGCAAGAAATATATGAGATCGAATTTAAAAATAAGTATGAGAACATAGGTTTTGTATAATGATTTAAGATAATTAAAAACAAGGTGTCACCGATTTTATTTTCCTGTTACAAGTAACATTTGAATGCATCTTCTCCTAAATGACACGAACTCTGAAAACATATAGTATACGGTGTGTGCATGTGTATATGTTATACTGGAATATCTGAAATTATATAAATACCATAGAATATGAGGTAAAAGGCTCAAAGTTGCTTTTTTCATCAAAGGGTTTCTCATTCATCATACCATGAACTGTAAAATTCAGGACTGAAATATAAAAGAAAATACAGGATATGACAAAACATTTATCTGACGATCGATCATTACATACATTGTAACTTCTCCTGTGTTTCGTAGTGTATGTAATGGTATAAGATTGTCTAGAGATTGGTTTGATTTATAACAAAATTTCCAATACATCTGTTGAATGTTTTTAACAATCATGTTCTTTTCTAAAAATATTTTAATTTACAGTTATTCATTTCATTTACACTAATATTACGTTTTGTTTTTTTCTTAAAGGTAGGTAACCCAAACATACCACACTTATTAATCAGGTTTTTTTTTATTGACTGTGTAGCGTAAACAATGTGTATTGACGAATACGTTTGCCGTAAAAGGAAGGTATGATTTGTATAAGGCACATTTTTAATAAGAAATATCACTGACATTACGAGGGTTTGATAATCAAAGATAACAGATAAAAAATACATTCCATACAATACTATGAAGAAGAAACAAAAGAACACCGCAAACGAAACATGTAAGGGTAATGTGTACGCAAAAGTATGCATAAAGCACAGCACTGTATGTGATATCCGTTATTTCAAGTTAAATAATACGATTGCAATCAAACACAATACCTAAATATTGATACATCAAGTGAATAAAAGCAAAGACTTAGATGCATTGAACAACCAAATAACGTATCACAAATATTGTAACGACACAAAAGACTAATATGCCCTGTAAATGCAATAACAAACTTTTCCTTTACAACAAAATGCTAAGGTTGATTGAATGTTAAATTATGTCAATTATCGTGAGTCGAACTATATTTGCATTCGTTAGTTCCTGTTATTAGTTTTACTAGAAACAAAATGCACTTGTCCATAAATTCTGAGCATACAAACCCAGTTGAGGCCCACCTCCGGGTGCGGGATTTTTTCGCTGCGTTGAAGACCCATGGGTGACTTTCGGCTGTTATCTGCTCTTTGGTCTCTTTGACATCTTCCCCATTTCAATTCTCAATGTAATAATTTATCCAAAAGAAATGTCGGAGATATTCTTTTCGAGCGTATTGCTATGGTAGATATGTAAATATGTTGAACGATAACTCCATAGTTGTAATACACATTTTGCATATTGCTAGTAGAGATTTTCATGAATATTATGTACCTAGATTTTTTTTAGTTTATATGCAAACCTCAATAAGGTTTCTAGTGCTATGTTTGCTTTCCACTGTTATCTTGCTTCTGTTCTAATCAGTAACCTTCAAAGACGTATTAATGAATATTTAGCACAGAAAATGAATTAACATGAAATTAAAATACATCTACGAACTACCAGGATAAATAGACACATTAAATTGTACAAATAACGATAAATTGTCTAAAACAACTTCATGTTTTAATTTTCCGATTGAACTCACTGACAATGCCCAGTTGCAATGTTAATCATTGTAAATTGTGGGTAATGAATGAATCAATGTGTGACAAGGGCACACTCTGGAATTCTTATACAACTAAAGAACTAAGTTCTGACCAATGTTCTAATTACCTTAGGAGAAAATCAGAGCTCGGTTAATTGTTCGATATAATAAAGCCTCAACGTTACGGTACTGTAAATGAACGAAGTCATACATTTTAGTAGAAGTAGGAAATCAACTTGACTAGTTGAAATAAACAAAAAAATTGAAAAACATACTTTTCTCTCTTTATTATTTTTTAAATATATCTGAATTAATTCTATTTAAAAAGATGCACATATCCATATAGAGCAGATAAACACGGCAATTTAACATTCTTATATTTGTGGTCTAAAAGCACCAAGTATCCAATAATCAATTCAAAAGTTTGTTTGTATAAATCACTTTCGTTATATTTTCTTTTTTGCCAAACAAAAGAAATCACCCAAACCTAACATTAAAGAGTCAATTATAAATCTTAAACATTTTAGTACATATGTCTTCTTTTTTTAAAACTTTAACTAATACGGTGCATGCATGGTATTCAGTGCGTGAAAAAACTGACGTGTTTTATGCACATGTACTCATTGATACCCTAATTGCTTCCGAAAACTTGTAAAAAGAAACGGTTAGTTTTCTTACATATATTGAAATACTATTATTAATACTCTTTAATAATATTTATGAAACTAGTAACGCAAAAGATGGACAAAAAAAATATGTCAAGAATAAAGTGCGAACTTTACAGGATTTAAAATGCTACACTGCAAGCACTCCATGTAAATTATAACAGCATCTATTGATAAAATGAAAGTTGGTATCGAACTATAATCGATGACAAGTTGATTTTTTATTGCCCAAAATCAAAATTAGGTTTACTGTGATATTCAAAAAAGATTCACCAGTACTAAAATTACAGGGATTGTTGTTTATTTTCATTTATCATATATTTAGTACAAAATACAGCTATTTTGTATATCTAATAAATGTTCGTTTTTCCAGTCTGTATCACCTACCCTATATCGCATACCCCGTATCGCATACCCCGTATCGCATGGTAAAACCCGTATCGCATACCTTTTTTCTTTTTTTTTTTTTTTTTTTTTTAACATAGTCAGTTTTTGGGTTTTTTTTTGCTTAAGAAAAAGTTTCCTCAAAATAGGTCAATTTTTTTAATGACGTCATTGTTTGGTATGTAACGTCACGAACGTCAAGTTTTCATATTGTATGTGTGACGTCACGAACATCAAGTTTTCACAACATATTTTTTGGCACACTAAATGCAACTATAAAAAATACAATAATAAACAAAATATTTTTAAAACAACAGATTGTAAGGTAACCCAGGTGCTTCGTATAAATAATTGAGCAGTTATTTAAGGCTTTGAAACAAAACAAAAGGCAAAACTGAAGGTAACCCAGTGCTATGGATCAGAAAATAGTTCATTTAATATAATACTCTTCTGTTGAAATATATGATAAAGCGTATAATACATGGCAAAATCCGTATCACATGCCGTATCACCCTCGACCAATATCATCCCTCGGGCCTAAAGGCCCTTGGGCTGATATTGATGTCTCGGGATGATACGACATATGATACGGATTTTGCCATGTATTATTCTCTATATAATTAAGACAAATTATTTCAATCAGTTCTGGAGGTGGAATGTGAGGAACTGCTTGTAGTGCTTTGATAATATATGTTTATCATTGTCAGTTTGCTTAGTGTCGTATGTAACTTATCCTTCCGCCGGAATTGGACTTTTTTATGATGAGTTTTACTGTGCGATTTACTGCGTGTTTGTTTTTTCAAAATTAGCCAGAACCCAGAAGGGAGGTTTAAGACTTCATAAAACATGTTTAACCTCGCCGTATTTTTCGCCTGCTTGTAATCAGGAACCTCTTGCATGTCTAGTTAGTTCGGTAAGGGCCGCATGTGGGTCCGATTATCAAATTTAATGTTTCAAGATGAAAAAATGGTTTCAATTGATAAAAAGACATCTAAAGTTAAATATAACTATTTCTAAGTTTTATTGTAAGCCCTTGATTTTTAAATCCAAAAAAGGCCAACCAAACATAGCAGTTTCGGAGTTTAACCAAATTTAGGTCTATGAAACATACTACAAAATCGTGGACAAACTTACTCATGTGTTAATATTCAAGCGATATGTTTTAAATGTTATAACACACACTACACGCACTATGCTTAATTGTTAACACATACACCTAATGTTCCAATTTAAAAAAAATAATAATAGAAAATTTACCCGTTTTTTTATTTTATTTTCATAACAATCAATTTAATTGCCTTTTGGGAAGTCATGCATATAACGCGAGTATATATTTCTAGAAAAAATACAATACTATATGTAAGATTTTTGTGTTTGTATTTGATAATAAAACAATCAATAATGTTTACGGCTTTGAGGTTAAAACGGTATAAACATGAAAACATGCTACAATACTCAACATTGAAATTACAATTTCGAATACGCTCATAACTATCTAACATTTTTTTTTCGAGATGAATACGTTCAACTACAATTGAACAGAAACCTGCTACCTTACACCTGATGGATAGAAAACTTTAACGCATTTTCGCATACCTGTACAGCGGTATCAACTGTTTCTTGTACAGTTTGGAAGTATTTGGATACGATTCTCCCATTTGGGAATCAATTTGTCTTCGTTGCAATTTATGATTTTTTTTTAATTTGTATAGTTTATGCGATCCCTATAAAGAAAATATCTGACAATGTACGGTTTACATTTAGGTAACATATTCGTTGTTACTTAATGTATATTTGATAACGTAGTTTGAATAACACTTATTATTGGATTTTCAAGCAGTCTTTCGATCAATGTGTTTACCTATCGAATGCAGTACATTTTTATGCTTTCAGTTATCTCGCTTGAAATCAAAATACTATTCAGAAGCTTTTCGGACTATTCATTATGTATCATATGTGAACAGGTATATTTCACCTATCAAACAGTCTTTTCATAGTCTAAACAAATTTCGATTGACTATCTGGTCAGCACTGAATTAACCACAGTGGATAAATCTGAATATTGACTGAAAGATCGAAAAGAGTTTATGATTTATTGCAGTTTAAAATGACCATTTCAGATCAAAATTGGTTTCCAAATATAAAGAATGCATAAAAAAATACATCAACAAATTTGAAATAACTATAGTTTATATCTTACATATTAACAATCCTTGATTGTCAGGTTATATCAATGTGTGTGACTTGCTTGGTCCCTTTTTTAATATACGAACATAACTATCCCACAAATACTTATGTGTATGCACTAAGCCAAGCATAACAGAGGGCAAGATACTAAAGATACTAATGTAATATTCAAAGTCCATGACAAACTGAAAACGCAGTAGCTAAAAAGAAATAAAATACAAAAAAAAACCACCAGCATACAAAATTCTACCAAGACATCTAATAGAAAACGGGGGTAACCTTAGATACCCTAAAATGATTTGCAGCTCCACATGAGACATGTGACACCTGCAGTTGTCCAGAATGTTTTGCATTAGTTAGTCAACTAACGAAAAAATATTCGGAAATAATTAGCAGGGTGTGCTCCCAGTCGTACAATGCCCAAGCAGAGTTTTAAAGAAGAAAGACTGAAATCCACATTACATTAGTTTGACAGTCACTCTCACAAATTGGTTGACCCGTTAGGATGTGTTGGTGTCTCAGCCTACTAGTGACATATGTTTGCGGCTTTCGCTCTTTATATAACAATACCGTAATCTGATCAGTAATTTTACCGAGTGTGTTTTAATATTTTTACTGCGTGTAAATTTGCAGTGTGTGTGATGCATGCATAGTAGGAGACATATGTAACATGTCATGTTGATGCACCAGGTCTCGCTCTTTTTTGAGTACTTGCGAGTTTCTCAGTTTTTTGTTTGATACTTCGATGTTTTCTTGTTTTAACTAGTTCACGATACTTGAAATTCTGTCCGTTATTGTGTCTCAATTGAAAAGGGTAAGATAACATGATTGATAGTATTATTTTGTAATCAACCTAAAATTGGAATTTTGAAACATTTAAGCATCAGTGCTGTTAAAGTCTTAACGAATACAGTAAATTATTCAGACTGTTAATTTGTTTTGTCAGTGTCACCTCAACAAGACTTTTATTTATAAGAAATATACATTTATCGCTCCCCACAAAAAGACAGTATTGAATAGTTAAAAAAACAACACATCAAAAGAGAAAGCCCATGAGAACTGACATTATCAACCTCTATCAATAAAGTTTTCCTGACTTGGTATCGAAGAAAATGGTGACTTACACCTGGTGTAATGGCTAGTTAAGCATCCTGCCTGTAAGGCATTTGTTTATAACTTTGTTATATTCGTTAATTAACAAAATTGGGTAAACAACCCGAACAAAAATTATAGGTTATTGTGAATATAATTGGTATTCAGCAGTCAAAACTGAAAACCACACACAGATATAACACAGAAGTGACTAAAATATTCAAACAAAATGACAATTTAACAAAGAAAGACGCCAACACAAATGTATAAAGAAAATTCACTTGGTTAAATATCTATACTGTCATTATATGATCTATGTGATACCATTCTTTCTAATATTTTCCATTAAATCTATAAATCATACGCTGAAAAAAACACCAAAGAGATTAATATCACCCAAATTATCGTAATGACATCCGTCTTGTCAGTAAGACTAACTTTTAATTGCAAATAATTTTTTTCTTTGTCAAAGAAATCTTTTATCTTTCTGTTTTTAGTAGCTAGTATCGTATTGATAATACTACAAAAAAGATGCTAAATATCAGCTCAATTTCCGTGCAAATATTTAATTACAAGGTATAACAATCAATCGTGGATTACTTTGATACAACTAGAGATAAATCTTTGTTTTTTCTGCTTATCAATATCCCCAACATACACAAGAATCGAAAAAAATCAAACTTACAATAAAAGAACTTGTTCCTTCTTACCCTCAAATCTAATTTGCACCATATTGTTAAAGTTAAGAAATAAAAAAAAAAGTACTTTTTAGTGAAGGTGTAAAAAGAAAAAAAAATATCATTCAAGATTATTTGTTTTTCATTTTTTAAATAATATTTATCAGAATTACATTTCATACTTCAGCGTACAGTGTTATTTAAAATATAATTATCATTAAAAATAAATCGTAACATCAATGAATATGTTGACAAATGACGCAGATACACAGTTTAATTGCACCCACGGTAAAATCATGAATTCGTGTACAATATTAAAAAAATTAAAGAAATATACAGCAAGTACTTCTAATCAAAGGGGATCTATATTTTTGTAATATGTGTCATAGATCATTTAGTTTACTAGTTTGAAATACACTAAAAAAAAAAGGTTTTTGTCAATTTGGTTTGCGCCTGTAGTGTCTATTAAGAATGATGATATTTTTTTATCAATCATATTTAAATATTACATGTTTATGTGATTTTGTTATGAATTGTAAATATGTACTCATAAATGTATATAAAAAAGCGGAAGATACCAACGCGACATTCAAATTTGTTTAGTAAAAGAGAACTGAATTTGCCATGGTATTAAAGGAAAGTAACTCCACCAATTGGATATTTGGTGTTATTAGATAATTTTACGTTTCAAACGAAACTTACGTACGTTAATGTACCTGTACGCATTACCGCTCTCTATATGTAACGTCATGGTTGCTATGTAAAAACGTCATTGTATTTCCAGCATTAAATCATCCATTTTGTATAGACGTCTTTTTTCTCTATTCATAACACAACGCAAACTACAATTATACGATCACGGGATTGGTACCGAGACCAATTTAAAAGATGGATTCGTCGAGAATCAAGTCTATTCGAGCTGGAAATAGACCCGCTGTCACGACATTTTTCAAGAAACTAGATGAGCTGAACACTGATTCGGAGATGGATATAGACATTGCAGGTCCAATTATTGACGTGAAAAAACAAAGTGTAATTCTTAAACTGGATGAACAGATTTTGGTAAATACATCGGATGAAGATATAGAAGTGGAAATCACAGATGCAGATGAGTATAATTTAGATCTTGAAACAAATTTACGCCGTTATAAGAAATTAGCACCAATAGTTACACGTACATTTACAGAATTATCTCATGAAAGCATCCCAAACACACGCCCCGTCATGAACATGCATGAAGTCAGTTCAAAAACCCGCCCTGTAATGAACACAGAATTCATCCCAAGATTTTCGTCAAAAACTAGTTCCCTGTCTAGTCAAAATCACCGCTTGCCGAAGCTAACCCTACCTACTTTTTCTGGAAATATTCCTGAGTGGCAATACTTTTGGGAGTCGTTTGAGAACACAATTCACAGCAATCATACACTTACTGATGTCCAGAAATTCATATACCTACAGTCACTTCTTGATGCAGACGCTATGAATGTCATAAATGGTTCAAACCTGTCCAGCGCAAACTATAACAAAGCCGTGGAGTTATTAGTAAATCGCTTTGGGAAACACACAAAATTGTGAACGCTTATATGAAAGCTCTTTTAGATTTGCCAGCACCCTCATACACATTAGATAGTATCCGTAATTTTTTGGATAAGTCAGAAGTTTATATCCGCGGATTAGAATCTTTAGGACAGAGCCAAGATACGTATGGTTTTCTGTTAATCCCAGTTATGCTTGGTAAGCTTCCTATTAGTGTAAAAGTAATATCACAAGAGAAAACGGAAACGGCGACTGGACCCTTGGAAATCTAAGAAAGGGAATACAACGGGAAAAATCTATTCAAGAAGCCAGCACTAATGGGAGTTAAACTTGTGATATACCTACAGCAAGTTTCCATGCCGGAATTGGTAAGAGAAATTAACTATTCTCCAAGTAAAACGTGCATTTATTGCAATGATCAACATTTCCCTACAGAATGTAAAAAAACCACTGACAGCAAATCAAGAATGGAGGTTGTTAAGAAGAGAAACTTTAGGCAAATACAAATGTCCAAATATTATAAAGAACTTTTAATTTCCTGGACTGACTTACAGAAAATCCAAAAATCGGTCACGAAAGAGTTTATTATAAGATGTATTTCTTATAGACATCATCTCTGAGAGGAGGTTTTTCAAAAGAGAAAAACACTTCTAAAAAAACAGATCGATGTGGAAAATTTTAAAGAAACAAGATTATCTTTTATAGACATCATCTCTGAGAGGATGTTTTTCGAAATAGAAAAAAACTTCTAAAAAACGAGATCAATGTATAATTTAAAGATACAAAATATATACACTTATAGATATCATCTCTGAGAAGATTTTTTCGCAATCAGGAAAAAAATTCTAAAAAAGGAGATTGATTATTTACTATATTACACCATAGAAATTCACTACAGCTTATATCTCGCAATTAGAGATTATAAGCTAACCTATCTCAATTTGAATCTGAACGAATCATATCAAGATATTAGATGTCAAATTATATCGCAAACCTACAGATAATTACCAATACTTAGAAAAATCGTCTGTTCACCCAGCATCTGTATTCAAAGGATTTATAATTGGGGAAATTACAAGGTTCATTAGATCGTGTTGTAACAGAAAAGACCTCGACATACAGATAAAAGTATTCAAACAAACACTTACACTAAGAGGATACTCGGAAAATGAAATTAATCCACTAATAGATAAAGCATTGAGGAAAAAAACAGACTGAATACATTATGTTATAAAAAAAGAAATAAACAAAACTGTCCACCACTAGTTCTAGCAACTAAATTTAATCCACTCTTAAAACAATTGGGAAGACGAATAAGAAAACATTGGCAGTTAATAGAAAATGATATAACTGCTAAGAATTTATTTCCCAGACCACCTATGATTGCTTATCGTTAACATAAGAACGTGAAGGAGTATTTGACCTCGGCAAAGTTATAATCACTGTAAACAATGAAATAGTAATTAGATAAGACAGGACATAAGAATAATAATGATATTGCAGATTCACCAGGTGTCGTGCCCTAAAAATAACACTACATTTGATATGTTACCTGAGCAAGAACTAATCAAATTGTAATTACATAGTATTTATAATAATACAAGGCTAGGGTACCTAGTGAGGATTTACGGCCTTGGTCAGAAATGACCTAAATGATATCCGAAACACCAGGTGCAGCTTAATCATTTTTACATCACTGGAAATCGAAGACGTCTACTTGATTACCACACATCATTATAATCTTATAACCTCAGCTTATAACAGACACACACCTTTCTACCAGTAATTATTTTACATAAGAAAGGTCAAATCAGGCTACGATGAAAATAACTACAAAATAAATGTATAGTTTACGCAATACATTTTTTCAAAAAAGTCTGTACAGGAAGCAATATATAATTCACTTATTGACAAAGGTATTAATATGTTTTGCTGGGATTGGTAATGGACACGACTATTAATAAATACCTTTTAGAAGAAAATATATTCGGCAATTGTAAATTTAAGTTCAAGAGACATGCATTATATTATGCAAATTTTACCTCCAGTGGAATAACAAAAATAAAAGATATATGGGACTTAAACAGTAAATCCTTTAAAACTTCTTTTGATATTTTTAACAGTCTTGAAGATAAAAGGAATGGGATTGCACAACATAGCCGAATTAAATCTTCGTTAACATCTCAACAAATTGACGTTTTAAAAACAGACTCTATGACACAAAGTCATTCTGATAGACCTATAAAAATAACAAATTCTTGTCAATTTATAAAAAATGGAGTTGTCGTTGATGCCAAAAAATTATGCCTTAAAGATATTAGATACTTTTATGAAAATAAAACAGCTCCAAATAGCCAGTTAAAGTGGAATTTACATTTTGGGAATGAACTACCATGGGAATACATTTGGGAAACTTTAAATAAGAATTTAGCTAACAGGAAAACTAAACAACTTCAATGGAAGTTACTACATAATATAATTTACACTGAAGAAAAATTACAAAAAATGAATCGCTCAAACGGGAAGTGTCACTTTTGCAATGAAAACGAATCACTTTTTTATCTTTTTATTTATTGTAAACTGGTAGAAGACGTTTGACGGGAAATTTTTGAGAAAATATGGGAATTTTGTTCAAAATTGAATATCGAAAAATTACAAAACTCGGAAACAAGTATAATTTTTGGGGTCATTAATGCAGATGCATCTTATACCCAAATTTTAGATACGGTGCTTTTAATCACGAAATGGGTTATCTGGAAAACTAGAAATATCGCAAAATATCAAAAGAAAGGGATACGTAAATCGTTGATTTTAAATATGATAAAACATGAAATGCAATTTTTGCCCAAATGCCTTCAACCAAATACGAAAAACGAAGCATTTTCTACTATGTGTGAAATTTTTTGTATATAAATATATATTTTGCGTGGTCAGGTCAGTGCAATGACCTCTTTGATACTGATTGAATAATAACATGTACACTGCTCTCAATTCCCTACATGTAATTTATATTGTGTATGTAATTCATGTATATTATCTAATTGTAATAAGACATGTTCATTTTATAAACACATATTTACTCACCATATCTTTCAAATAAATCCTTTTTGAAAATCAAAATCATTAATCCATTTTTATGAATGAACTACACATCCCTTTAACAAATCGCACGTGGTAAATGAGCACTCGACTAGAAATTAAATGTAATTGAAATTGACATAACAAAAGACTTGATGTACGATAAAATTGAAACTGCTTAATACAGGTAGCCTTTGTGAGAAATAAATAAAGATAAAAACATACTTCATTCAAAAAATTATATATAGTGAGAGGTAAAGATATATTGATCGATAATGATTGCAGGTACATGTACATTTGTACAAGGATAGATAATATTTATAAAGGTTGATGTTAATAATTCATACTGAGAGTTTTTTTTTCTCATTTGCTTTTTCCCCGACAAATGAGACTGTAAAAATTGAGGCCCCTTAGTTGCTCTTCTGGGCAACTAAGGGTTGATGTAACAGGTGATTGTTAATAAAATATGGTTAATTCAAAAAAAAAAACAAAAAAAAAAAAAAAGAAAGAAGTGAAACTTATGTTTCAATTGTTTGGGTATCCATAAAATATCAGAATGTAGGTCGAAAAACACATGCCGTAAATGTCAACGTAAGCATCATACAAGTTTATGCAATGTATCTTCAATTAAAAAATCACGGAGTCAGAATATTACATGTAAAACAGAAAATGACACGCAAATTATGCATACATCTGCTAAACAGGAAATGCTACCGTATTCTTAAAAACGGCAATCGCTCCAATATGGTCACTGAATCAGTGCGCCGACGCTCACATCCTTTTCGACGAAGGAGCGCAACGATCATTTATGACGCAGGAAATAGCCGACAGGTTGAACGTCAAGCCAGACGCTCAGGAAACCCTCAACATATCCGCCTTCGGAAATTCTGACAAGAATGTTTGTCACATGAATAAAGCCACAGTGTATTTAGAAGCAGACTCAGGAGAGAAAATACCTTTACAGGTATTGATTGTACCTACCATAGCAGCGCAGATTCAGAATAACCGCAGGTACATTTCGCAGCAACTACATTATTTGAAAGGACTAAAACTAGCCCACCCGTTATCAGAGGATAATAGCTTTGAAATATCGTTACTCATCGGAGCAGACCACTACTGGGATGCAATCAAGGATGATATCGTTCGAGGCGACGGACCGACAGGAATGAGCGCAAAAATAGGATATTTGTTATCTGGACCACCCACATGTACAAGAGGACAACGTAATTCACATATGATGCACATATTATCTAGTCACACAAAAGAGGACTATGATATTGAGAGGTTTTGGAAATTGGAGTCCCTTGGTATACAAGAAAACGACAAACTTAACACGGAGAAACAGACCATCAAAGAATTTTCATCGACATCGATAACATATGAGGAAGGAAAGTACGTTGCAAAACTTCCATGTATTGAAGAATGTCCTGAATTAACGACAAACGAGATGATTGCAAGAGCAAGACCCACAGAGTCGTTAATCGCTTAAACCAGGAACTAAACTTATTTAAAATATATGGAGACAAAGTTAAAATGCAGGAAAAAGGTGGTTTCATCGAAAAGGTAGAAGAGAAGGAGGACGAGCCAAAGCGCATACACTACATACCGCACCATCCCGTTAAAAAGGACTCTACAACTACTCCGATTAGAATTGTGTATGATTGCAGTTGTAAAGAGAATACAAAAAGTCCGAGTTCGAATGACTGTCTTCACTCATATCCGCCAATTTTAAATGATATAACAGAGCTATATACCAGATTTCGTACTCAGAAGTTTGCATTGACAACAGATATCGAAAAGGCATTTCTGCAAGTTGGACTTCATAAATCTGACCTCGATGTAACTCGCTTCTTTTGGTTAAGTGACCCAACAGATTCAGTCAGTCAATTTACAACTTATCGTTTCAAGTCAGTCTTATTCGGAGCTACATTCTCACCATTTATACTTAATGCAACTTTATTAAAACACTTTGAAGAGAATCCTAGTCCAACAGCTTCAAGAATTACACAAGACTTGTATGTAGACAATGTTTTAACTAGTTTTACTGATGAAGACGACTTAATGCAATTTTACCTTGATTCCAGGTGTTTATTACAGAAAGGAGGCTTTAACCTCAGATCATGGAACTCTAATTCTAACAGACTACGAGAACTTGCTGAAACAGAAAACGTACTAGATTCCAGTAACGAGGTCAACATATTTGGAATGCGCTGGAATGCTGCGGACGACAAACTTTTCTTTGCAGAAGTAGACATAGATTCAACCATGGTAGATGTAACCAAAAGAGAAATATTACGACAGTCGTCTAAAATCTTTGATCCGCTTGGCATACTTAGTCCCGTGACAGTGAAAGCTAAGATACTTATGCAGTCACTATGGAAACGTAATTTTGGATGGGACGAACGCTTACCTGAAGATGTAACTACGCAATGGACTTCTTTATCTACAGATCTTAAAGATACAAAATCAGTTAATCTTTCCAGACTTCTTAACAACGATGGATTATCACCGCAAACAGCTAGATTACACATTTTTACCGATGCTAGCAAACAAGCTTATGGAACATGTGTCTACATTGTACAAGAAAAACATTCGCAATTAGTAATGGTTAAAACAGAGTTGCGCCGCTTAAACTTATTACTTTGCCACGACTCGAATTGATGGGCGCCGTAGTTGGAGCGAAATTAGCTAAACATGTGCCAAATATTTTAGAAATTACAGAAATTACATGTTGGTGTAATATCCAAATCGTTCTGAGTTGGTTGTATTCGTCGAAAATACAAAAAAACATTTATAGCTAAGCATGCTAAAAGAATTACAGAAATCCGACAACTTTTGGAAAATAAAACTTGGAGGTATTGTCCAACTGGCTGTAACCCCACCGACTATCTTACCCGCGGCATGTCTTCATCTAAGTTTTTGAATAATGATACTTGGTTCAACGGACCGAAATGGCTTGCACATGAAGAACAGTGGCCGCATTGGGATCGAAATTCCGTTGCTATGACAACAATTACAGACAATGAAAGTAAAGACATAGACCGGCAATTTCAACAAAATGATGACAGATTTACAGTTGTAAAGGAAGTCATCAATATAGAGAAGTTCAGCAGTTTTACAAAACTGCTTCGTATAATGTCTTACGTATTGCGCTTCATAGCGAATTGCAGAACACTTTCACAAAACAGGAAATACCAACATTTAAAGGTAGACGAGATGCAAAATGCTTCCCTCGTGTTGATACGGAATGTACAGGAAACTATTTTTATGAATGAAATCCGCAATATTGTTTCAAAGGATACTAATCGACTACCTATTGTACGTCATTTACGGTTATATATCGACGAAAAAGAACTACTACGTTCCGGCGGAAGAATTGACAATGTGCACGTTAGCAAAACAGTGAAATACCTTATTTACTTCCGACAAAACACCCATTGACAACATTAGTTATTTTGGACGCACACACACTACAAAATCACAGTGGAATAAATGGGACAATTACATTAATTCAACAGACATATTGGATACCGAAAATCCGACAGAAAATGAAAACCGCATTACGGAATTGTATTCCCTGTATGAAGATAATTAGTCGACCGTATGTGGCGTCTGACCCACCACCGCTACCAAAGGATCGTCTTGCAGAAGACCCGCCATTCAGCGTCACGGGAGTTGATTTTACAGGAGCGCTACATGTACGACAAAAAAGTACCAAGGAAACAAAAACGTACATATGTCTATTTACGTGTTCTTTAACCAGAGCTGTTCACATTGAGTTAGTTCGGGATTTAACGACACATTCATTTCTATTAGCTTTTCGCAGATTGTTAGCCGTCGATCTTTACCGAAAATTATTATATCTGACAATGCTTCTACGTATAAATCTGCAGCGACAGAGATTTCAAAAATATTCAAATCAGAAACTGTGCATGGAAAACTTATAGAATTTGGAACAGTGTGGAAGTTTATACCCAGCAGAGCAATCTAATTAAAAACCAATTTCTCATCGCTCCCGTTTTCTGATATGTCGCGTGGGAGATCTAACGAAATCCTCTTTGAGGTCACATGTGAGTGACCTCGTAGGTGTGTCTTTTTCGACCAATGAAAATGAGTCTTCCACGATCTTGGAAGTTTATCGTGAGGTAAAGGGATGTAACTCATTTTACATACGAAGAAATCAAAAGCATTCATAAACGTTTTTGATTGGCTTATTGATAGGTCGTCAACTCATTTGCATATCATTATAAATTCATAAGTTCTAGTTCACTCACATGTGACCTCAAAGCGGGTTTCGTAAGATCTCCCACGCGACATATCAGAAAACAGGAGCGATGAAAGATCGGTTTTTAATTAGATTGCCAGCAGAGCTCCTTGGTACGGAGGATGGTGGGAGCGACTTATTGGACTCATAAAAAACTTCGCTCAAGAAAATATTAGGACGTGCCTGTATCGACTTAGATATGCTACACACAGTTGTTACAGAAATCGAGTGCACACTGAATGACCGACAGTTAACGTACATTTCTACTGATGAAAAGGATTCAGAATCACTTACGCCGTCTCATCTTTTGTATGGCAGAAGATTAAAGACACTTCCCTATCCTTCAAATGACCACAGCAAATTCAAAGACACTAGAAAAACACGAAGTTGCGCTCATACGCTAAAACGTAACAAACAACATCAAGAATTACCACAACACTTTCGGACGAGATGGAAGAAGGAGTACCTAACATCACTACGGGAATTCCACAGAGCCAGTGGAAATAATCTACAGAGGATAAAGACCGGGGACATAGTACAGATTCATGATGACTCGCCTAGAACTGTATGGAACATTGGTATCATCGAGGACCTTGTGCGTGGTGGAGATGGTTTGGTGAGATCAGCTTTAATGCGTACAAAATTTTGACTTACGAATAGACCAATCGTCAAACTCTACCCACTAGAGATAAATTCAAATGACAATGATGAATCGCAAATTCTTAGGAGTGTTCGTTTACAAAACCGCAAACCGAGACTGTAATTATAATTGAGAACAATTTTCAATCGCAACTTGATTGAGAGATAGTTTTATATGTGATTTATAGACTTTAAAGTCTCAAATATTTCATTTCTTTTCATTTATTGATAATTTCGTAATTTAGATAAATTGCTCATTGAAACTTAAATTGCACAACTCGCGGCCCCGAGTATGTCGAGGATAAACAGAGACAATCACATTACGCGGGATTCATACATGTACCTGTACGCGTTACCGCTCTCTATATGTAACGTCATGGTTGCTATGTATTAACCAGTTGGAAAGTAAGTCCTTGGAAACGTCCGTTGTCGTCAAGCTTTATCAGCAACAATATCAGGTCAGTTAATTATATTTATATTTTATAAAATAAAATATTGCTTGTATTATTATTATTTCTTTACTTACTAAGCTACAGTAATAAGAGCAAAATCTAGCTTTTCAAGCCAAACAAGAAGTTAATTCATAGAGATGTGTTCTTACAAAATTGAATTTTTTCAAATGGCAAATTCTTATCAAATTTAATCATCATTGATCATTATTGAAGTAAAATGCACAAGATTTGTCCCACCAATTTCATTTCATTTCCAATTACTAGTATTCAGGTAAAGTATAAATACAATACTTTTTTTTATAAATATGTAAAACAGCTGATACAGCAACCTGTTCAAGAGAAGAAGTCCCATTTTTTCCAAAAAGTTTACTTTCATAATCTATAAAATACCCTGAAAAATAAGACAAAGGGCTACTGTGCAAGCTAATCTAATAGTTTAATTTTACAATAATAATGATTCTGAAATTCAAAATTGTGTCACTTTCACTTATAATTTAAAGCATATTTTTTTTTACAGAATTTCTGTCAATTTATTTGGTATACAACTTATAAATCCCTTTTCTGTAGGATATTTTCTAGGCAGTATTTTACTGTTCAACTAAGAAACATAGACTTGAGTTTAAGGCTCTCCTAATTTGAAGAAAGTTATTGTGACTCTTGGTCACACTTTATAGAATATAAAATATATATGATCAGTACTATTTATTATATCAATTTTCAGAAAGATTATTCAAATTGTATAAAACATGTTTTATTGCAATAAATATTATCAGAAGTGTTTTAAGAAAATCTGCTAGGAATGATACCACATATAAAAATTACACAATATATTTCATCAGCAAGATCTAATTTCTTTCAATATAGCTAGGTTTTTAGTTTTACATGTAGGATCATTTAGGTGCCATTATCCACATTTCTGAATTGGGTTTTTTACTAATATTTTGTCTTTTAATTTTTACATTTAGTCCTTCTCTGAAAAATAGGAAAGTATCTCTTCTTTATATTATAAATCATAACATAGTTGTAAATCGAGTTTCGTTTATTTTCTTTCTGATTTTTGTAAAGTAAACTCCTTTTTAAATTCTTATGCATTTTGCTGGGGTTTTATTTTTGACTGGTGATATTAAGGGGACATAACCACTTGCACAAATCGGCATAAAAACCACCGTTTCGTTTTGAAAATAACTTGACGTTTGCGTATCCAACATTCTATTGCCAAAATATTTATATCGAGTGTTTGTCTTAATGAGATGCTTTATTAAATTTAAATTCAGCCCATCATTTTTAGTTTCCTCCTAAACATTTAGATTTTTCGATCCGGAGACTTGACAATGTTCACCCAACCTCCAAGTTTGAAGATAAAATAAAGAATAAAGGACTTTGATTTGATGTGTAAGCTTTGACGAGAATAAACTATGGATATTCAAGATTAGATAGGTCAATAAGTTTTTATTACCACAATAATATTTAGTGAGTAAAAATGAGGTTTGTCTCTCCGTTTTTTTACTGAATTTTCACGGTCACGTGACTCTATTGTTGCTGATAAACTGTGACCTGCTTTCCAACTGAACGTCATTGTATTTCCAGCATTAAATCATCCATTTTGTATAGAAGAGGGACGAAAGATACCAAAGGGACAGTCAAACTCATAAATCTAAAACAAACTGACAACGCCATGGCTAAAAATGAAAAAGACAAACAAACAACAGCACACACGACACAACATAGAAAACTAAAGAATAAACAACACGAACCCCACCAAAAAACGGGGGTGATCTCAGGTGCTCCGGAAGGGTAAGCAGATCCTGATCCACATGCGGCACCCGTCGTGTTGCTTGTGTGATAATAACACAACGCAAACTACAATTATACGATCACCAGACAAGGTGTAATTACGATAATTTTCGAAATTAAATTTCCGCATAAAAATCCCCCCCCCCTTCTAAAATTTAAATAATCGATGTCTTAATGACTAAATAATTCAACAAGTTTATGAGCTAAACAAAAGGTTCTTCTTTATACAATCATATCTATTTTGGAGTGCATAGATCAAATGTTAAATAAACAGGGAGAAGCCTAGAATGTATGGTGAAACACATTTTGGAAGAGTATTTATAAAATCAAAGGGCAAAATAAATAATGCAAAACAAGATGAATGGAATATAGAAAAAATCATGTTGGCAAGCTAGGAAAAAATAGGTTGAATCGAAATTTCGCAAAATGAATAGAAACAAAAACTTTTTATCCATGCATCTCCTCCCCTAAAAATAAAAGGGTTGCTCCCTTATCAAAAACATAGACATTTATTCAAGTGAACGAATGTGTACAAAAATTAGAAAATGATACATTTACAGATTTGTTTTACCACAAACGTTTTTGGTATTTGAAAGTCATATTTTTATCCGTTTTCCTTCTTTTGGAGAATGAGGGAAATTATCGACTCACTACATGTATACCAGAATACAAATGTGTCTGCATGGTCGACGTTCTACCAAACTGATAGAAAGAAGTTCAACTATCAGGTTATACCTCATAAGGTGGAGTCAAGTAAGATAAACGGTACTGTAGATCCATCGGAAAAACGGAAAAGTAAATCGGTTAAAATTAAGAAGTAAATGTAAATGTCCATAAGTTGACAGTGTAACAGGTCAACAGGTTGACACTAGACAGGTTGACAAGTTTTAAGATCTACAGGTTGACAGGTCAACATGTTGACCATAGATATAGGAAGATGTGGTGTGAGTGCCAATGAGACAACGCTACATCCAAATAACAATATATAAAAGTAAACCATTATAGGTCAATTTACGGCCTTCAACACGGAGCCTTGGCTCACACCAAACAACAAGTCTATAAATGCATATGTCGAACAAATATGCTGCTTCTTTCAGTTTTAATTGCCCCTTATGCCTAATTTGGCTCCAATATTTAAGGCAACGCACAAGAAACAATTTATAAAGATTGCTATTTCCGAAAACCTTACTATCCTTGGTACACCTGTTATGGTAATGCATTGGTTTGGTTGACAGCTAAGCTAGTACAACATTGACATGTGACGGTCAATTTCGAAATTTTATACGCTGATCGGGTTAAAAGTGTCTAATAATCTTAGCATCAAGTCACGCTTCGTTGACATACATGGTTGAAATATTATAAAATTGGGAATAAAAATGGGGAATGTGTCAAGCAGACAACAGCCAGAACATAGAGCAGATAACAGTGAAAGACCACCAATTGGTCTTCAATGCAGCGAGAAAATCCCGCACCCGGAGGCGTCCTTCAGCTTGCCCCTAAACAAATATGTATACTAGTTCAGTGATAATGGACGTCATACTAAATTCCGAATTATATACAAGGAACTAGAATTAAAAGTCAAACAAGACTAACAAAGGCCAGATGCTCCTGACTTGGGATAGGCGCAAAAATGCGGCGGGGTTAAACATGCTTTTTGAAATCACAACCCCCTCCCTATACCTCTAACCAATGTTTAAAAAACTATTCCATTCTGCGTCACTTGATACTGTATCTCGTCTTGGATAACTTACATGTTGCCTTGGATTTTTTTTGTTGAAACGCCGACCTTAATTTTCTCTTTCCGCGACAGCATACTTTTTTCAGAGTAATTACATTTCCCAAGCCATTCTTTGAAATGTAATCGTAACATAATGCTACTTTCAATCCCTCTGTCTGTCCGTTGGTCCGTCCATTCGTTACACCCCTGTTGACACTATTGAAACTGCATCCTAAAAGAGATTCTTAACATTGGAAATTGATTACACCGCGATATGTTGTTTGTTTTCATTTGTCATAATGAATTTTCCAGGTAAAAGTTTTCAAACTCTTTTCTTGAAAGATTATGGCACACAAGACACAAATTATTTATTTAAAAGATAAGCAGAGTTATCAATAAGACAAAAAAATATGTTTGGTATTCTTACAAGTATTAGCAAAAGCCCTTACTAATGTAAATGGCAATCAAATGAAATAACACCTAAAATAATCCGGGTATTTTAATATGCCATAATAAAGGAAACATTTAATTTACAACCTACATAGATATAGGAAGATGTGGTGTAAGTGCCAATGAGACCTCTCTCGATCCAAATAACAATTTATAAAAGTAAACCATTATAGAAATGTATAGGTCAACGTACGGCCTTCAACACGGAGCATTGACTCACACCGAACAAAAAGCTATAAAGGGCCCCAAAATTACTAGTGTAAAACCATTCAAATTGGAAAACCAACGGTCTAATCTATATAAAAAAACGAGAAACGAGAAACACTCTATAAACTACACGAACAAACGACAAAGACTGTACATCAGATTCGTGACTTCGGATGTATATATTTAGCTAATCAAATTACTGAACTTGTACAAGATCCTTATTAATTTATGAACTTTATCCTTATTAGAATAAATAGTTTTTAAGACAACTCATTTTCCCGTTTACACTACTTTTCGTATGTTCAGATATATGGCAAGTGTAAACTTTCGCTCGTGGAATACGCTATTTTAACTAAATGGAGAAAGGGAGACACGCACAATATTACAACGACCAAGTTAAGGTGAATAACGTACGTAAACATTTATGATGTTTATTTAAGTTGCAAGTTAAATGGTCAATGGGAGATAACAATGGTCATTTGTTTTTAAATGTTAAGGTATGTTACGTTTAAGTACGTCGAAAACATAAAATTCTCTATTAAGACACATGTAACAATGTTTTATTGCCGTTTTATTGCGCTTTATATACGTATGTGCATTTGTTTAAAAATAATTAATGCAGTAATATTTCAGAAAATCAGAGAGACACATATATGTAATTCAATTTTCTTGTATAATTCAACTAGTCAAAGTTGATCTCCAAATCTCACTAAAATCTATGACTTCGCCCAATGAGTCCTCATTACAGCGAGAAAATACCGCACACGGAGGCGGACAAAAATTTGTACTAGTTCATTTAAATTTTGACGTCACACTAAACTCCAAAAAATATAGATAAAGTAAAATAAAAAAAAAACATACAAGACTAACAAAAAACAGAGTCTCCTGACTGGGACAGGCGCAACAATGCAGCAGGGTTGCACATGTTTTGTGAGATCTCAACTCTCCCTCTGCACTTTTAGCCTATGTAGAATAAACAAACACACAGCAATACGTACAGTAAAACTCATTTTAAACCTCATTTTAAAAGACGTCCAAGTCCGATGTCAGAAAAGGTAACAAAAGAAACTAAGCAAAATGACAATGATACACAAATTAACAAAGGACTACTAGAAGTTACTGACATACAAGTTTCAGACCTCAATTTAACTGATTGAAAGATAATGTCTTCATCATAGGAAAATCAAACACATTTTTTTCCGCTATGGATTTAGTATCAAACCATCATAAAATATATGAGAAGAACATAACCCATATCATGCCAACAACTGTTTTTAGAATAAATGTGTTTATATTTATTTCGGATACAAAGACCCTGTGAGTTAATCAATAATTTTACCAAAATATGCCATCTTTAATGACTCGACAACAATATCGTAACTGTCTCCATTCTGAATAAGTCTGTTTAAAGGTTTGGTAAGTTTTTGGGTGAATGCTGACATTTTTATGCTTTGTATAGAATGTTACCACAACAGATTGGATGTAAAATACCAGCACATATAAGATGTCTGCATGTTGATTTATATTTACAAATGATGTCCTTTTTTCTACGTCAATTGTTTTGGCTTATCTTTTTTTTTCATATATGAACTTATTTGGACAATATCTCAATTTTAATTGTTTTACATTTTGTAATGCCGGTCCCTTCTATAGCCCATTATAAGGTTTCGTTTTGAAGAAATTGAAAGTTGTACACACATTCAAGCAATCAACACTCCATATGTAGTATGAAGATAAAACAAAATTCCACATCTTGTCTATTCTGTCAAGGTCTTCTTGGTATACATGTATGGTTGTTGCTTAAAGGGAAGACATTGATCCAGACTTAGTTTATCAATTTTAGTTATCATAAGTTATTTTGATTTTAGCCTGATTTGAAAAGTCTGAACAAAAAATCAATAATATACAAATCAGATTAGTGGTTTGATTATCAATAACACAACTATCCACTATAAAGTTCAAATGAAGTGAATGTACGTAATTTTAAGAACCGTACGGTCTTTAACAATGAGAAAAACCAATACCGTATAGTCCCGAAATGAACAATATGAAACAATTAAATTTGGAAAACTAACGATCTAATTTATAACAAACCAATTTACGAAAAAAAGCAAATATGACAAACGCAAACCAACAACAACCACTGAACTACAGGCTCCTGACTTGGGGCAGGCACATACAGAATGTGGCGGGATTAAACATGTTTTGGGTGTCTAACCTTCCCCTCACCTCAAATTGTATTTTTGTAAAATAACCATGTCTAGTCTGCAGAGTAGAGTCACATTTTATTATAAAAGTAACTTGCTTGCTTTGTACTGGTTTCATTTGTGTTATTAAGTCAGGTTTATTATTAAAATCAACTTTTAGACTTTCCCACGGGGGTTAATACAGTAATATTCTGGAGTATCAATGTCACAGATGACCAAAACTATGATTTAAAAGATGGACGAAAGATACCAAAGGGATAGGCAAACTCGTAGATTGAAAATAAACTGACAACGCCCTGGCTAAAAAAAAGACAAACAGACAAATAATAGTACAAAAGACACAACATAAAACTAAAGACTAAGCAACACGAACCTCACCAAAACATGGGGGTGATCTCGGGTGCTCCGGAAGGGTAAGCAGATTCTGCTCCACATGTGGCACCCATTATTGTTTGTGCGAAAAATATTGACGCTTAGTGTGTTTTATAAATACGTTGAAAAATAAAGATTTCATATCCGAATGCTAAAGTTACCTTTCTTTATACATATCGAGTGTACATAAGCAAACATATCATATGTATGAGGAATATTTGCTAAAATACTACGTTAGAACATGATATATCTGTTCTGTTACTAATGACCGCGCGCGCATGATGAATATTTGTGTTATAAGAACATTGATATTTACGGAATTAAACAAAACCCTACTAATACAGAAAGGAAATAAGAAAAAGAAGAAGAATTGAATTAGTAATTATTAGAATTGTAAAATAATATAATAATAATGATAACTATATTTAGAGCAATTATATAATAATAATATAAAGAGATGTACAAAGAAGAATACCAAGATAATGTTCGTTCATTTGTTGACATTAATTCTTCATGAAATAACCATGTTTAGTCTGCTGAAAAGTGTTATTTTTGTTAGAGTAAATTTAATATGTTATTGCTTTCGCTCAATCGATTTATGACTATCAGACAGCGGTATGCTACTGTTGCCTTTATTTATTGATAGTGATGTCCAAATCTCTTTAAATGTATTTGCAGGTCATTTTTGGCGTTTTAGCATACGCCTGGTGTCCTGAAGAAATTTCGATACAGAGGTCAGGGTATCTGGGTCAGCTGGATCTCTTAGACGGGTGCCGTATGTGGAGTAGGATCTGCTTACCCTTCAGGAGCACCTGAGATCACCCCTAGTTTTTTGGTGGGGTTCGTGTTGTTTATTCTTTAGTTTTCTATGTTGTGTCGTGTGTGCTGTTGTTTGTTTGTCTTTTTCATTTTTAGCCATGGCGTTGTCAGTTTGTTTTAGATTTATGAGTTTGACTGTCCATTTGATATTTTTCTTTCCTCTTTTAGACATGTTAGAGTTATTTTCTTCTGAAAACACAACGACTGGAAACATTACCGATTTACCAGCTTCGGGCAAAATCGTTGTAGATTATTCTGGTGATTTACCGGTACCAGATAGAACAGTTCCCGTAGACAAAAATGCTGTTGGCTATGTAACTATGGTGAATAAGTATTGCGACTCGATGTTTCAAAGTGAATTCCACAAAATTGCTTACATAGGAATGTCTATTTTCTTCAGTATGCCTATATTTATTGGTAACATTTGTGTTTTAATCTTACCTACGATTTTGAAAGAATTTAGATCACCAATGTTTTCCACACTTTTACGTTTTTCTATCATATTGACTCGTGGAATCGACCTGTTATTCTAAAGTCTGGCGCAATATTCGCGGATGTTTAGTTTCATTTTTAAGTCAGCGTTTAAATGCATTATAATTAGTTATGTTAAGGGATGTATTGCAAATGTAATTAGCATACATCTATGTCTACTGGCTGGTCAACGTATCTATATGTCTCTATTTCCCCTCAAGTCACATGTAAAACACACAAAAACAAATGTTCTTCGATGCATTTTCTGTATTTACATTTCATGTGTTCTAATTGAACTGCTAAAGGGTGTTCAAGGTTCACGGGATTGCATTGTCAGTAGCTATGGTACTGATGTGTCAACTATTTTTAAGACAAATGCAGATTTCATTGTTCTTAACCTGATGGTAATAGTTTTATTATCAGCCTGTATGCTATCAGGGATAGTTCAGAGGTATGTATTACCAAGACTAACTCAGTCTGCATCACAAAAAAAACACAATATCGCATAGCTTCAATAGTTATAACTTTATATCTCATTTTTTACTGCCCATTTAAGATTGTGGGTCTGGTTTTACAGTTTATGTGCAGATCCGACGTACGTAGGAGCAATTGCATTTACTTCTTCTGCGGCACAATTCATGCTCGGTGTATTAAATCCTATTATGTTGTGTCTTAGGGTTCCAGAAGCAGAAAGGGCTTTGAAAGACAAATGTTGTAGTTGCATCGCTAATCTTCAAAAGAATTTTATCTATTAGGGACAAAATGACATTGGTATTAACAACGATTGTAAAAATCGGAAATGTGACTAGATATATTTAGACACAGGCGTTTGTAACCTTTTCATGATGGGAAAATATATATAGAATAACAGGTAGTGTCGTTTTTGATACTGACTATATTGATATGAACAAATACAAGAGGGGGAAGATACCACAGGGACATTTGAGCTCATAACATTAGCTACAAAGTTATGGCTAAACAAGTAAAAGTAAAACAGACAAACAATTATACACAAAACTCAACATAGAACCGTTCAGAATGGCAATTTTAGCAGTACTATTTGCGTTTGGGTACACTCCACGATCTGTGTGTCGATTTATATATTAAAACAATAAAACAAAATGAAAACTATTCTAAGGTTTAAAAAACATAAAGTGCCAGAGGTATATTTTGGGAAACCACAAGCAAATCAATTTTGTTTTCACCTTGTTTTTAAAATCTCACATAAAAACAAAACAATTTGAAGTTTGAAAACCTTAAAATTGACTGGAATTGCGGATGGACCCACAAAATTAAATCCTTCCATGCATACACAAAATTTAATTATTTCCCTGCGGCAAAGTTGACCTTTATGTTTTTTTCCACATATGATTTTATTTGTATGTCTTTAAAAAAATGATACTGCAACGTAAAAAATAAAGAATCTCCCAACCAACCATCAATTCAGAGATCAACAGACGATAGGTTAACATTCAATTTGGTTGTGAAACGTATGTTTGTACTTTATTCCAATAAATTGAAAGTTAATAAGTTCTCATTTACCCAATCCTTGGCGACCAGTGTATAACGGTAATTAAATTCTTTTCACCAATCAATCGAAAAAGATACAGATTTTCTATTGCAAAATATCAAAAAAGAAGCAAAACCTAAATTTGTTCTGAAATTTTACGTGAAAAGGACAAATTAACAGAACAGAAAACAAGTCTGGTATTGATAGAGTTAAGCCGCATGTGAAATGTGACACGTAGATCTAGTTAAAAACGGTGAAAGTAAAACTTCGGTTTTGTCAATTAAACGCATCACTCCGTTAATGTAATATGTGTGTGAGGAGCACAAATTACTCATAAAGTAATGGTATTTAATTTATTTTGATCTATATTGGAAAGATTTTCAGTATGCACACGAACTATTAAGAAACTAAGAAACTATTTCTTGGCGTAAAGTTATTTGGTCTTTCTGTGAAGTTCCTAGTTTCAAAGAAAACACAGAAAAAGAATATTAAATTGTATTCGCTAATTATCAGATTCAAAGCTTAAAGCTTAGATTGAGTTTTATATAGTTCGTCTGGATTTAAAAAAATAGATGTTCGTTTCTGAAATTATCGAGAAAACACATTTTTACTAATGAAATTTTCATTAACAGATAATGATTCTTAGTAGTTGAAAAATATTATTCAGTCGTGTGCAAAATGTTTTTCGACAATTTTGTTCCAAAAAATATGGTATGGTTTTAAAGTAATAAAGAATAATTGAAAATAGGACAATCGAACTTTGATACAAAAATTATTATTATCATTTGTTCATAGCGAACATATTAATATAAATATACATGAAAAGCAAAATGTCTTGTAAGATAATTGTCTGTTTAAAAATTAGTTTAAAACGGAAAATATGTACTTACCATTTTGTGAGCCAGATACGTTAGTATTGACAAGTAATATCAGAAAAATACTGAAAAGAATCTTACAAGTAAATCTGAACATTCTGGTATAGTTATGTTAACAAAAACATACCAATATTCTTATATGATCGTTTATTTATATTGTACATTAAAACCTAAATCCTATGAAATGTGGGAATCACTTGAACATATGTTTTCGCGGAAGATCCGCTTAACCTGCTGGCCGGATTGATATTCATTTATTCTATTTTATTAAAGAAATTATAGATTTTCAGGGCGTTTGTCTAAGCTACTGGCACCACCTGAAACAAATCAATTAAGTTTCTCGTGTTAATCCCCGATTATAATTAATTTCTATTCAGAGCACATACTTATTGATATTGCATAATGTTTTGCACTACCAATATTATATAATAATAACATGTAAACTTCTCAAAATTGTTCGGTTATTACGCAGTATCTAACGTTAACGTGTACTTTTTAAAGAAGTTAAACCTAGCTACATCTCTTTTAAATGGTTTTTCTATTTACGTTGGTATGAAATGCAATGGGCGATAAAAAATATAAAAATGCATTTGCAATTGACGGTGGGACAATATTGAAACTATATGACCACTTGTTGAGAAGGGATACAAGCATTTAAAAAAAATCTACAGATGGGTGTGGTCCTAACTTTGCCAAAAGTTAACTTAGAGCAGACTTGTTGACTGCTTTCTAAGTTAACTTGAGAATTTATAACCAGACAAGCAAGTTAACTTCGTCGTTGGTGGACCAGAATTACGGTCTGCTTTTTTAGGACCGCACCAGACCTATCGACAGGTCTGCTCCAGATCAGACCTTCGACAAGTCTGCTTTTGACCAGTCCTGAGGACAGGTCTGCCCCAAACCAGACCTGTGGACAAGTCTGCTTTTGACCAGTCCTGAGAACAGGTCTACCCCAGACCGGACCTGTGGACTGGTTTGCCCAAGACCAGACCTGTGGACAATATAAAAAAGCAGATGTGGGATGATTGCCAATGAGACAACTATCCACAAAAGACCAAAATGAAACAGACATTAAAATCTATAGGTCACCGTACGGCCTTCAACAATGAGCAAAACCCATACCGCATAGTCAGCTATAAAAGGCCCCGATAACACAATGGAAAATAGTTCACACGAGAAAACTAACGGTCTTATTTATGTAAAAAAAATGAACGACAAACAAATATGTAATACATAAACAAACGACAACCACTGAATTACAGGCTCCAGACTTGGGACAGACACATGCATAAATAATGTGGAGGGGTTAAAAATGTTAGCGGGATCCCAACCCTCCCCCTAACCCAGGACAGTGGTATAACAATACAACATACGAACGAACTATAAAAATCAGTTGAAAAAGGCTCAACTCATCAGATGGACAAGCAAAGTCTGTCCCAGACCAGACCTGTGGATAGGTCTGCTTCTGACCAGACCTGTGGACAATTCTGCTATTGGCCAGACCTGCGGACAGCACTACTTACGACAGATTATCGTGTTTAAGAGTTTTCATATCAGACTTCAGCTTTAATTTAAATATGTCAACATCATTCGATTTTTTTTCCCCAAGATACATTGTAGCAAATTGCTTTACTCGCTAGACTCTACTAGATATTATACATATCAACAAAATTCCTTTTTTCAATTTTATATATTCTTATATACATAAACCAATGGCTATACAATCACATAGACCTATAATAAAGGAAATGAGAGTGTTTCCTTTATTAGAAGGCGGATAGAAAGGTTATCCAACGTATCGGAAGAATATTCTTACAGTCATAGGATATCAACATCATTGTCGACGTTGCTTCGTTCCCCGGATTTTACCTGTCTTTTCCTAAATTTTACTTTATGCTTTTATACACTGATACATGCATGCATATATTTCATTGTTATTCAACTTGTTTGCATTGGATTTATATTCCAACGAAAATTGACCAGTGTCCGGATACATACCGTGTGGAAAAAACTTTTAGATTTGTCGAGAGACTTGTCTTTGCCGAAAAAATTGATGTATGGGACGTCTCAAAAATATACTCAATGTACATGTGCACTTGAATGAAATAGTTGCCACTTGACCTTTAACTTCATCAAATCAACCGACATAATAGATTAACAGTATACTGTTCCAAGAAGAGAACCTTATATACTTTTATTAAAAAGTACAAATGAATTCAGACATGTCAGTGTTGGTACTTGGATGGTGCGGTCTTATAGTTTTGTTTTACACACCATCCTGAACTACAATATCTAGTGATTGTTCAATATTATGAATACAGAGATGAAATGCTGACACTCTAAATTTATGCAGAAAAATTTTTGCACTAATTGCTTTCCAATATTATTGCTTATACATTTGCTGTCCTACTAAAATGTGAACAGGAACGCCAGGAAAAGACATGAAGGTGCCAGTTACGTATCAATATGTTGAATAAAAGGACATTCTGGCATCCCCAATTTATGCGAACAAAAATTTGTTGTTATAGTATTGCAATATTGCTGTTCATTGTATAATACATTGAATCCTGACAAAAAAAATATGGCTGATTTACTATGCAGGTATATAGACTTACAAATTAAAGTGCACATATGGTCAGTTTTGGTTAATGAGGTGAAATAATGTTGTTGTACAAGTCAGTATGAGGTATCAAAACTACTGAAATTTTGTTACGTATTAATATTTTGAAAAAAGGAAGACATGCTAGCACCCTTAATTTATGTGAACAAAAATTTGTTGTTATTGTATTGCAATATTGCTGTTCATTGTATTACCAGGGGTTCTACTTGTACAAGTTATTTTATTTACTTGAAGAAGTAAAAATAAATATACACATATAAGTAAATAAATAATGTTTAAGTAGTCTGCCTTTAATTTTTTTCAAAAAATTACTTGTAAAATTACTTGTAAAAGTAATTTTTCATACAATCCCACAAAAGTCTTCAAAATTTGAGATGTGAATTCATTTTAAAAAGAAGATGTGGTATGATTGACAATTATACAACTGTCCACAAGAGACCAAAATGACAAAATATGGCTGAATTACTATGCGGGTAAATATATTTTGTTAGGTATCAATATTTTGAATAAAAGGAGGACATTCTGGCACCCTTGATTTAAGGGATATAGACTTACAAATTAAAGTGCACATATGGTCAGTTTTGGTTAATGAGGTGAAATAATGTTGTTGTACAAGTCAGTATGAGGTATCAAAACTACTGAAATTTTGTTACGTATTAATATTTTGAAAAAAGGAAGACATGCTAGCACCCTTAATTTATGTGAACAAAAATTTGTTGTTATTGTATTGCAATATTGCTGTTCATTGTATTACAGTCAGGGGTTCTACTTGTACAAGTTATTTTTATTCACTTGAAGAAGTAAAAAAACATATACACATATAAGTAAATAAAGAATGTTTGAGTAGTCTGCCCTTAATTTTTTTCAAAAAATTACTTGTAAAAGTTAACTTTTCTTACAATCCCACAAAAGTCCTCAAAATTGGAGATGTGAATTCATTTTAAAAAGAAGATGTGGTATGATTGCCAATTATACAACTGTCCACAAGAGACCAAAATGACACAATATGGCAGATTTACTTTGCAGGTATATAGATTTACAAATTAAAGTACACATGTGTTCAGTTTTGGTTGACACGGTCAAATAATTTTGTTGTACAAGTCAGCGTGAGATATTAAAACTACTGAAATTTTGTTAGTTTTTTTGAATAAAAGGAGGACATTCTGGCACCCTTAATTTAAGGCAACAAAAATTTGTTGTTATTGTATTGCAATATTGCTGTTCATTGTATAATACAGTGAATCCTGACATAAAAAAATGGCTGATTTACAATGCGGGTATATAGATTTACAAATAAAAGTGCACATATAGTCAGTTTTGGTCAACGCTATCAAATAATTTTGTTGCACAAGTCAGCATGAGGTATCAAAACTATTGAAATTTTGTTATGTTTCAAAATTTTAAATAAAAGGAGGACATTCTAGCACCCTAAATTTATGAGAACAAAAATTTGAAAAAAAATATTGCTGATTTACTATGCGGGTATATAGATTAACAAATAAAAGTGCACATATGGTCAGTTTTGGTCAATGCGGTCAAATAATGTTGTTGCACAAGTCAGCATGAGGTATCAAAACTACTGCAATTGTGTTACGTAAAAGGAGGACATGCTGGCACCCTTTAGATTATACGAACACAAATTTGTTGTTATTGTATTGCAATATTGCTGTCCATTGTATTATGCATTAAATCCTGACATACAAAATATGGCTGATTTACAAAAATTTGTAGTCATGTGTTAAAATGATGCTTTCATTTTGTATAGAAAATTCTATCCTGAAATTAAAATATTTCCGATTGTGCCTAGCATAGATCAAGGACATATAACTAACAAGGACGTATAACTAACATCTAAAATACGTCCTTTCGTAGATTTACATATAAATAAGGTGCAAATTTGGTTGAATTTGATAGGTATTGGAATATTCCGTAACCAAGATCGTTTTTTAATTGATAGATTGGCAGATCACAGATAAATTTGTGTTACTAGCAACGTTTAATGCGCACTTTATTTTCAAATATTTTTTATTAAATCCGGTTTATATAACGGAAGTATTAATTTTACTTTATTTTCGATGTTGATATTACGAAACAAAGATATATTTTTTTTTTTTTTTTTTTAAATTGATGTAGACCGGTCCTGGTTACAAGTGAACTTACTTTTGAGCAGACCAGTCACAAAAAAAATGGTCTGGTTTTGATCGGATGTTAAAGCAAACGTTGACTTATGTTAACTTTGTGGCAGGACTGGTTTCGAAGTTAACTTATGTTAACGTTACGCATGACTGGTTTCCAAGTTAAATTATGTTAACTTTACGTCAGGACTGGTTCGAAATTAACTTATATCAATAGCGGACCTGTTTCGAAGTTAACTTTTTGGCAGACATAAAAACAGTTCTAGGACCAAGTCCACTTTTCAAGTTAACTAGATTTTTGTCCTCGGACTGGTCAGAGCAGTTCTAAATCCGGTCACAAATTAACTTTGACCAGTCCAAATGACTGCACCCATCTGTAACATCACAAATTCATGAAATGTATTTTACATATGACCAATGTCGGCAACTCGGACGTCTTACGGTGAATTTAAAATAAATTAGTTCCTTAAACAATATTTCAGTAATGTTTCTAATGTATTTTATATAGTTAACATTTCAATCTACCGTATCGTTTTATAAATTATTTTTATATGATTTTTAACTCATGCATGAAACTCTAGACCTAGAAACCGGATACCAATACTTACCGCATATGATTTCGGCCCGTTCTTAAGTTTGGATTAGTGTTGCTCAATTGACAGTTTATTATATACATGAATACTTGTTAATTAATTTACGCCACTTCCACACATTATGGATTGTGCTTAGAAAAGTGATTTTAATGGAATTTTCTTCTAATCTGTCAGGAGACCAATAATGTTGTATGTCTGTTTGATAACAAATAGATAAATTTTCAGTTTAGAATACGGCTTTAATTGATCGCCTTTTCCCTCCTTTCATGCGTCTTTTTAATAAAATATCCGCTATCTACATTTAAAATCCATGGAGTTTACGAATGAATGTTAGCATGATTATACCCCAATAATAGAAGATGGATCTAAAATCAAGATGAAACCTCTCTACAGAAAGCCATGAACTAAAGGTTAATGCAGCTCAGTAACTTTTGTGCATTATGTACAAACAAAATCTTATACCATAAATCTGTCTATCTCTTGTTCAAAGTAACAGTTTATTTCACTCCACACAAATATAATTGGTAAACGGATTGATTTACATACCGGAATTGTTATATGCAATTTCTCACCGCAGACGTTCAAGATAATTCAACAATGCGTCAAACCCATATCGTATAGTAAGTATGTTTATTCAGTACGTACTTGAAAAAAAAATAACTTACAGTTTTCATTTTTCAAATGCTCTTTATAATCAAATCCCTTATGTTTTTGATATTCAAACGGAAAAACTAAATTAAAGCTACAACATTGTTTGAGTTTAACATTCTCGGCCCTCGGGACTGATATTGGTTTCTCGTGATGATACAGCATGCGATACGGATTTTGCCATGTACTATTCTGTTTATCATATATTTTTACAGAATCAGATTCATGCAATATCCGTTTTTTTTAAATCGTCCGAAAATATAAGGAAGAAAAGAACATTATGATTTTCCTGTATTTTTTCAGCTGCCTTTTTCTTTTACAGTTTTTACTGCCATTTCTACATCTTATTGTATTTATTTTTTTATGAAAATCGCTAGTAAAGTTACTGGGTAATGATTTTTTTTTTTAAATATCGATTTAAGTTGAAATGATATGAATTTTTTTTTAGTAGGAACAGCAACTGGACGTCATAGGTCAAACGTTGACGTCATTCGAATTGTGACGTCATGCCAGGTATGCAATACGGGATTGCTATGCGATACGGGGTAGGCGACACGGGTTTAGCCATGCGATACGGGGTATGCGATACAGGGTAGGTGATACAGACTGGAAAAAAGAACCTTTATTAGATAAACAAAATTGCTGTATTTGGTACTAAACATATGATAAATATATATACATAACCTAGATACTTTTAATGCCGTTTTTATTTTTTATATATTTTACAATATGAATGTGAAACAGGTGCAAATTAATAAGAATTTGATTAAGCTTTGTGAAATAGAAATTTTTCAATGATTAGTGTCGACTTTCATAAAATCGATGTTATACCTTTATCCCTATAATGTGATTATAATTCATATTGGAAATTAAAATAACGTTTGTAGACAAAACCAAACATCATTTTTATAAGTTATTGAACATTTTATAATCTGGATTATGTGTTCATTGTTGTATACCTTTATAGTTTGGAATTCTAATTCACAGATCATCTGTCAACTTAGTTTTTTAACTAAAACTACACAAATTGTTTTATTGAATCTGAAAAAACAAACGTTTTTAAATAGTTGTTCATCAATGTTTCCCTCTATAAGCAAGGTATTCATTAGGGTTTCATCCACAAAAGACATATAATGATTCTTTTGTCTAGTCGTCTTACATTGTATACGCTCTATGAGTATATTTTTTAAGCAACTTTGAGTTTTTGTAATGAAACCCCGTCTTGCCAAGAACAGATAAATTCATGGTCACATATCTGTTAAGGATGTAAGGGTGATATAAGGTAAAATTGAATAAATCAGGAATTCAAAATTGATACTTTAAGCTGGAAGAATATTAGCTAAGAATCAAGCCTCTAAAAATATTGATAAGTTATGGAGCTCCTTTTCGAGATATTTTATTTTTAAAATATAGCGGGAAAAGGCTTACTCCGACTTTTACCTAATATTTGCATTGGTATTATTTGGATCTCAAATCAAAAGAATCTGATTAAATTTTGTCAAATGACCTTTTATGAGCTATTAAGTCTTATGTTAAATGATAAATAGGTGTTATGGGGTGAAATATTTTACCTTGTGTTGAATGGGAAAACACCAAGAAGTACTAATATTTGACACCTATTCCAAAACCTCACCTAAGTAAATCCTTAAACTGAATCAATCCTGTGCCTGTAAACGTATATGTTTTCCACTCTAAAACTGTCAAACTCTTGATATGTTTGAAAAGAAACACGACATAACAATTCACAACTACCTTTAAGAGGAAAACATCGTTGAGTACAAATCATGGCAGAAAACTGTTTTTTTTTTTAATATAAAAAAGAAGATGTGGTATGCCTGCTAGTTAGACAACTCTCCACAAGAGACCAAATGACTAAAATATTAACAACTATATGCCATTGAACGGCCTGCAACAATGAGCAAAGCCCACACCGCTTAAATCTGTCACTGTAGAGTATACTTGCGTTTGCAATTAATTAATCTAGCTCAAAATGATTTCCTAATATTAATCCTAATACTAAAAGTAATGTCAGAAAAAACAACGAGACAAGTATGAATAAGAGACACCAATCTCTAAGTATAAACTCATCAGTGTGTTCCAAACGTAAATGTATGAAAGAAAAACTATTGCAGTATTTGAAGACATTGTTTACTAAATATACCATGAAATATGATTTTCGGATATTTATTAAGTAGGTTTCGTAACTCGTGCAAATACGCAATTTTTACAAATAGGATTTTAAAGTAAAATGTGAATCAAACCCTTTAGATGCGTCCCAACTATTTAAACTCAAGCGCCACTGATGAGTCTTATAGATGAAACGTGCGTCTGATGTCAAAAACTGGGAGCTTTTACAACCTTTAGGTCAGATAAAAGTACTTACAATAATGAAGTGCATTAAAAAAAATTGATATATTAAGTAAGATATTATTAACTGTAAACACATGACGCAAATGAATACCGCATATTAATACAAATATTTTTAAGTACTTTGTTCGTCTGAAAGGGTTTTTTTTTGTTGTTGTTTTATCTAAACCAATGAAAGCGTTTTTCACTATCATTTATATGTTATTGTTCGTCTTATTTGTTTGTGTTTTTATATAATATTTAATTTCATGTTGTTTGTTGTTTGTGAATTAGGCTTTCACTTTTTCTGGTTTGACATATGCCTGTATGTTGTTTCAGTCGGGTAAAATACTAGATAAAAACATGTGAAACGTATCCCTGGTTAGCCAACTAAACTTGAAGGTGATATTATACAAATATTGCCTTTGTATGAGGTAAATACACGGATATATTGACCTAAAGAAAGTATATTGACACAGGGTATATTTGTCATATTATTAATTTCCGACCATATTTGTATCAAAATCGTCATTTGATTTTGTTGGAATTTTATAGATATCATATATCATATAAGTTGTTATTTCAATTGCTTTTTTTACTTGTTTGTCATCTTATGTATTTGAAGAATATTTTCGTCAAATAATCGATCACAGATATCATTTGTTTCAAAACCTTTAAGATCGTTTAACAATATCTTGAAATTCATTACATGACGTCACAAAGAATATCGGTTTTTTTAATAATTTTAACTAATTAAAAAAATAACCCATCACTACTGAATCAGTTTTAGTCAAATCAATTTCTTACCTATAAAAAAGGCAATTTAATAAACTGTAAACGAAGTGGAAATAATTGTATTGACTCATTGTATATCAAAAATGTAATGAATGATACCAGGCTTATGATTTTGTTTAAACCTAACAATACAAATAATAAAAAAGAAAAATCCGGGCAAAACACACTCTTCGACAATAAACAGGTGTCTAAACAATTTATTAAGCTCGAATTCGTCCTCAGTAAAACACAGTTGTATATAAATAAAGCGATATTTCACAAATCATCGAGTGTGGTAGGTCATTGTTTCCCTGTCCGGGACAAACACAACACTTACAAATTTATATACTATACCTTTTCAATCAGCATGTTGCATAATATTACAAACAAAGAATAGCTGGATCGAAATCACGATAATGTGTCTGAGTAGGTTTACATATGTTTTCAACTGTACTGTTACCTCCGGTTCGATCAGCAGGGTAATATTCATTTCACGTTAACATGTTCTCGTCCTTGAACGCAGGTTATTTTTGTAACTAGACATTAAAAACCAAATAATTATCATCATTAGCTACACCATGAATATCGAGATTTACATATATTCAATAGTTTTTGTTTAACATTATGGACTTCCACATCACATTGAAATTACTTTGAACAACTCACAGTACAAATGCAATACATCCACTTCGGACATAATTTGGTTTTGATAGGAAATTCATGTTAACAGTTGTCAAAAAAGACAAATCCATATTGTCAGTTAAAGGATACAAAAGTTAATATAGACATAAGTTCAAAATTTGTTTTCAATTGACCATGCACATGCATTGCCGTTCGAATTTCTTTTACCTTTTTTTACACAATTTTCTGCAATTTTAGTTGTAGAATAGTCATTTTCATAATTGTCCTGCCTTCTCCCTCCGAATATCAAATGGTTAACCCCTACCGAGAGATAATTCTAAAATCTAAATCCAAATGGTGAAGTAAAAATCATCCCTTCGTCAATTTTACGGACGCCATCACGAGTTGGTTGACCGTTATGGAATAACTGTTTCACAGATGATATCGGATATGTTTCTTACGTCGTAACTGCAATCCCCTTTCCTTTTCATGTATGTGACCTAACGTATTAGACTATTTACCGGATTTGTAATAACATGAGCAACACGACGGCTTCCACATGTGAGGCAGTATCTGCTTACCCTTCCGGAGCACCTGAGATAACCCCCAGCTTTCGGTGGGGTTCATGTTGCTCAGTCTTTAGTTTTCTATGTTGGTTGTTGTGTACTATTATTTGTTTGTTTGTCTTTTTCATTTTTGGCCATGGCGTTGTCAGTTCATTTTCGAATGATGAGTTTGATTGTTCCTCTGGTATCTTTTGCACCTCTTTTAAGTAAATGTCTTGCTTACCGCCTTTTCCCTGCAGCCTGCAGAGTAAACCACAGCAGAATTTTGCAAAGTGGTTTTGTCAAAGAAGCATTCCTGAAAGAAAAACAAGAAAGTTAGTTCAAGCATTTATACAAATTGACAATTGAACTTTCCAGGAATTGTTTAATAAAATGTATCTAACTTTTATATTACCACTAGACATGATAGAGATCTACCGTACAATACAAGTCACAGCAAGAAACGTGTATATGTTATAGCATATTTAAATCTTCTGGGGTTTCAACTAATTGATAATATGACAACTATCGTCTGATAACATCCCCGCTATATCACACTGAGGGCCTTAAAATGTTTAGTGTATAGATGTATAGTGTGATGGTGTGATAATATGCGTGTTTATGTGTGTTTTAATTGTGTATTTAGATGATTTTTTTGTTTGCTTTCTTTTGAATCGCTGACATTCATTCAAAAAAAAAATCACCTTTCACTACTAAAGACTATATATAAAACTTCTTGAAGTTTTGACATAATCAAAGACGTTCATGATACACGTAAGCTGTTATTTTTGTTCGATTTGTGTTCTTTAATGTACGAATTTTTGGTCTGCTTTGTTTAAAAGGAAAACACAGTAACTTCAAATACTGTGATGCTTAAATACCAGCTAGTGAAAGACAAACCGCGTTCCGGCTTTCATCAAACTAAAATTTAAAAATGCATCATTTCTGTCAAGTCCAAATCAACTTCCAATTCCTGCTAAACAGTATATTTCAGATATTTGAAATGAAATGAACAAGGAATTCAAATGTTTACCTCAAGTCCATCCCGACATTCTACTTGATGTGTCAAACACTTGGATTTATCGGATTCGCTATGACATGATAAACACCATAGACCTAAAATATAGAATTAAAATATTTTTTTACATAGTTAAATCATTATTGTGCAGAAATGACGTGTTATTAATAATTTTAGCATAACAATTACTATTTTAAAACTGACTCGGTATAAAGTAATCAGATATGCGTAATTATCTTCTTTTGTTTTTTATACAAAAAATATTTTTTCAATCTTATTTATTTTAATTGTTTTTTTTTTACATCATCCACTTCCTTCTCCTCCTCCTCCTCCTCCTCCTCCTTCTTGTACTCCTCACTCATTTACATCAGTAGTTAGTTATCAAAGGTACAAGGATTATCATTTAGTACGCCAGGCGCGCGTTTCGTCTACATAAGACTCATCAGTGACGCTCATATCAAAATATTTATAAAGCCAAACAATTACAAAGTTAAAGAGCATTGAGGATCCAAAAGTAGCTGAAGCAGCAGTAGCAGTAGCATTATAATTATTTATGTGACCCTCGGTTAAAACAAACAGTTACAAATAAGATACAACTACAAACCAGTTAAAGTCTGAAATGGCCTATATATGTACTCGACTGTACTGATTTTTACTTCAATAGTCTGAATACAAATAAGATAACCCTGTTAACTGATAATGTTCTATTTGTCGTCGCCACAATTCCGATTTTATTTACTTGATGTGGTGAGATTGTCAATGAGAAACTCTCCACTAGAGTTTTGTTTCAATACCAAATTTGACTGTTCTTAAGCTTGTCAAGGACAACACGTCCCAATTATACAGATTCAACATAAAATAATGAATGCTGTGTTATTTGCAAGTTATGTCCGTGACAACTTTTAGTTCCCTTGCAGGGGGTACACGGTCTCAATCGCATTTATGTGGTGTTCGTTCTGCTCAATCTTGTGTTTTGTTAAGTCAGTTATACGGACAGTTATCTTAACTGTTTACAAAGCTTTGATTTTTTAAATAACTAAGGATTTTTCTATCCCTGGAATAATTTCATTGTACATTGTATTTGTCAAAACCTTTTAAGGATATCGTGTCATCCCTGCTCTTTAACATGTTTAACTATGTGATTTATTTAGCCTTTTGATTGTTTTAATTTGAACGCCACTAGTGATTCTTTTGTAGACGAAACGCGCGTCTTGCGTACAACATTTTAATCCTGGTATCTACGATGAGTTTATTTCTTTCTTTTTTCTTCTAGGCATGACTCCGTCTGTTGTAGACCTAGGGTGTATTGTCGTCTTAGTAACATCTTACAGTTTTGCTACTATTCGAAATATATATTGACATATGCAATTAATATATTGCATCTTTGATTTTTTTTAATACATGATTTGGTTTTTCATAAGAAAAACATATAAATAACACTTACGATTGTCGCATAAATGTGCATTGCATGGAATGTTATTCCTTGGAGCTGTATTACAGCATTGTGCACAGAGAACTGACGTCCTCCGTGACCGACCTATAACGTCTCTTTTCCCTACGGCATTTCCTAACAAATCACAAACCTTAAATTAAATAAGTAGTTTTATTACACGTATGTGACAACAATCAGCATGTTTTCTGTTTTAATTATCTCACTTTATGTCTAGAATCGGGATAAAACTCATTGATCTCGTTGTATCGTGTTTGTCTCGAGTGAGTTAGGTCATTGTTTCTCTTTCCGGAGCAAAACAAAGACTTACAAATTTGTGTTCTATATTTTTACAATCAGCATGTTGCATTAAAGTTCGAGCAAAGAATGTCTGGATTGGAATCACGATAATCTGAGAAGTTGACACATGTCTATCACTGGCCTTTTATCTCCTCTTCGATCAGCAGGGCAATACTCATTTCACATTAACATGTTATGGTCCTTGAACGCATGCTATTTTTGTATATGGACATTAAACACCAAATTATCATTACCATTGTCTACACCCGGTATATCGAAATTGACATATAATCAATAGTTCGACACTAAATGTCATTTAAGTCTGACTCATTCATGTGTTTAATCTTGATAAATATCTTTATTTTTTACCCTTTTTCGTTTTAATGTTATTGACTGCCACAAATCGGATCTTACTTTGAACAACATATAGAACATCCATTTTGGACATAATTTGGTTTCGATAGGGAACCCATGTTACATGTCAAAAAAGATAAATCCACATTTTTAGTTAAAGGATACAAAAGTTAATGTAGACATAATTTCAAAGTTTGCTTGCCATTGACCATGCACATGCTTAAATTTGCCGGTTGAATTTCATTTTGCCTTTTGTACACACATTCCTGCAATTTGTGTTGCAGAATGATCATTTTAATAATTGCCCGCCTTCTCCCTCCGAATATCAAATGGTATTATTCCCTACTGAAAAAAAATTAAAAAGTCTATGTAAAGTCAATGTTTTGCTTACCGCTTTTGCCCTGCAGCCTGCAGAGTAAACTACCGCCGAATTTTGCAATGTGGATTTATCAAAGAAGCATTCCTGAAAGAAAAACCAGAAGGTGCTTTAAAGCAGATATACAAATGGACTATTGAACTTTCCTTTCCAGAAATTGTTTCATGAAAAGTATCTAAGTTATACGTTGCTAATTGACATGACAGAGATCTACCGTACAATGCAAGTGAAAGCAAGAAACGTGCATATGCTACAGAATATTACAAACTTCTGGATTCCACAATTTGATAATATGACAAATATTGTCTGTAAAACATATGACCCAAATACCCTACCCACTATATCACACCGAGAGTCTGACAATGTGTTGTTTTATGGTGTGATAATATATCACCTTTCACTACTAAAGTCTAATATAAAAATTCTTGAAAGGAGTAGGTCCAGTAAGACCCCTTTTTGGCCCCAAAATATATAGCAGTTTTACAAAATTGTTTAAATGTAAATTTTTAGTTATTTATTGGACAGAAGAATGCTTATGCTACATGAATATGGGCTGTTTTTGACAATACAATGCACATATATCGGGTACTAGCACCATTAAGTCATGCTAAATTACTGAAATCTTCACAATTCTAGCATTTTAGTTAAATTTTAGACGGCTTTCGTGTGAAAAGAAAATGACCACATTCGTGTTCATCCTAAAAATTGAAATGTAAGTTGTATTTTATGATAATACATAACACATATAAAGATTGAGGATGAACACGGATGCGGCCACTTTCATTTTTGAAAAAACCATCTGAAAAGTGACATTTTTCGGCATATGTGGTAGATTTTTCATATTTGAGCTTGAATCCGGTTGTTTTTAATGACTAAATCAGTTACAATCTTTCACATAAACTAATTGATTCAAATGAAATCGACACTTAAGTGTTAAAAAAGTGGTCAAAATCTTTCGTAAGATGAACCTGGAATTTGAGGCCAAAATCTGTCCTTACCGGACCTACTCCTTTTGACATAATCTAAGACATTCATGATAAGTGAGCTGTTTTTGTTTGTTTTGTTGCTTGGTTTGTGTTGTTTTATGTTCTGTCTTCTTTGTTTGGTTTGGTTAAAAGGAAAGGACAGTAACTTCAAATATGTTGATGCTTAAATACCAGCTAGTGAAAGACAAAGCGCTTTTCTGTTTTCACCAAACTAAGAATTAATAAGCCTCATTTCTTTCAAGTCGAAATCATTTTCCAACCTCTGCTAAACAGTTATTTTATATATTTGAAATGAGCAACGCATTCAAATTTTTACCTCAAAACCATCCCGACATTGTACTTCATGTGTCGAACACCTGGATTTATCGGATTCGCTATGACATGATAAACAAGACAGACCTAAAAAATAGTATTAGATTATATTTTCACATTGTGAAATCATTCTGGTATTCAAGAATTTCACGTGGAAATGACGTTAAAATTTAGAACTATCATTACTATATATTTTGAAACTGAATCCTTAACAAACAGTTACAGATGAGATAACACTGCAAACCAGTAAAAGTCTGAAATGACCAATATATGTACTCGACTGTATTGATTTTTACTTGAATAGTCTGCATTGGTCTGCAATCTACTTGATACTACTCGACTGTAGTCCACGGCCGACACTCGGCTAACCGAGAGATTGGTCGGTTAATCTATATTGAGTATGCGGCTATATCGGCGGTGGGTCTGTTAATCGGGTTGGCTAAAGTCTGTTAATCAGGTGTTATCGAGAAAATCATTGAAAGTTCAGCATGTTTCATTGTATAACTTTCTAAATATATTTTCATCATAAAAAGTATTCATGTCTAACAAAACAATTCAATGTACTGAATTCAGTGGTGTAATTATTATTTTCCTAGCTTCGATGTACGATCTATAAAATGAAAAGGCGGATTACTCATCAATAAATTTATACACATTTTACACACATAAAATGTACACAAAATGACACATTGGTTAAATTTACTTGCATTCAATATTTTGAACATCGAAAAAAGAAAGGCATAATGTTTGTTAACCATATTGATATCATTGTGTGAAAAATCTACACGAAAATCTGTATTTTGGTGACATAAATCAATCTTTATTTAAAACCTGGTCTGTTAATGGGTCGGATGTATAAAACCCGGTCTGTTAATTGGTCTGTTAAGAGTTATGAATGGCAATAAAAGTATAATTTTATTGCTATATGGGGTGTTATCGGATCAAATGAGTAGGACCAAGACGAGCGGCTAAAATATACGAAAACAACACATGAGCAATGAAACATAGCATATACGAAAACAACACATGCAATTGAAAATTGATAACAATGGTTTCAAAAAGAGTAATATTAAAGTAATATTAATTTCATCCATGAATAATCGCATATATCATGTTGATTCTGTTTAATTGTCATGAATGACACAAATTTGCATCTACATTGGAAACCAGTATATAAATCAGAGATAAACGTCGTACTGTAACTAAACATCAGTAAGTAAAATATATTGGGATGACAAAATATGAAAAATAAAGAAAGAATAATGAGTAAGATAAATAAAATGTAGAAAAAAATGACCTAACAATTTAAAGAATACAGAAATAAACAATACCCCCAATCCGGACCCTCATGGTATACACGAGAATCTGGATGGAAACGCAGAATATAGAATAATATATAAGGACAGAAGAGAGTGATACATTGCTAAAAACGAGAGAAAAATAATACTTGTTTAAGAATACACACACGAAACACCGATGGCTGTTGAAACAGTAACGGAGGATTGCGATGTACTTATATTGGTGACAAATTCTAGGAGTTTACATGCGGATAACTATGGTAGCAGGTTAATGTCATTTTGCGTTTTAGTGTTTTCGCCTTACATATTCTATATGGCGAAAACGCCAATTGCAAAGTCGAAAACGCATACCGATTTCTCGTTTTCGACTTCGCGTTTTTGCGTTTTCGACTTCGCGATTTCGCCTTTTCGCGATTTCGCGTTTTCGCCCTATAGAATATGAAAGGCAAAATCGAGAAAACGCGAAATGGACTTCACCGGCCACCATAGACAACTGTAGTTCTCCTCTGCTCTTATGTAGAAAGGAACTAAACGTGAAACTTAAAATAACTAAATATAGCTGCATTCGCTCCTTTCCGTTTACTTCTTTAGAGTGATTTGTAAACAACATATGATTAAGTAATAGAAGAAAAGAACCAATTGGATGATGCTGACGAATTAAGGTTTAACGTCCAGTGACAAATATCATGTTCATATGTGAACGAGAACACGTTATATGTACCCTGTGTTGTATTAGAAAGACACTTTCAGTCGGAATTGAGAACGTGCTACTTCGAACAGACACAAAAATTAAGGCTGATTTAAAACGTCAATAAAAAATTCATGCATATTCCAGAGGCCAATCCATATCACGCTATATTGAAGTGACACACCCTTCAATAAAATGCAAAGAAAATCAAAATAAAAATGCTCTTTCTAGGATACTGTGGCACCGTATTTTTCATTTTTGTTTACTCAGGAACATCTCATTCTTAAATTTTTCAAGAGGAAAATATAAAGGTAGGAAAATTATTGTCGTGGCTAAATAACTCTTAACTGACACAATTTCAATTGTCCAACCCATTAACAGACTTTATTCCCATAATTTTCATTAAAACGTGGTATTATTCACGTTATTTTACAATTATGAAATATTTACTAATGTCAATTTATTTTTTAGAACCACAGTACTATTTTTTGTCCTTTAAATGATATCTAAATTTGTTTGTTTCGCCTTTTATTAAAAAAATTGCTATGCGTATAAGCATACATACTACATACTTGCGCGACGCCTTTTAGTTTTACTGAAAACTGCGCAGACTAAGAAATGTTTTACAAGTGCAAAATGTTCTATGATAGATATCATTTTGTCGGACACTTTTCTTTTTTTGATTTGGTTCTTATAACATGCCAAAAATCTGTATATTTAATAGAGTTTAACATTAAATTACGCGTTTTACTCTTAACAGACGTATAACCAACCCGATTAACAGACCAATCGCCCATATAGCCGCATACTCAATATAGATTAACCGACCAATCTCTCGGTTAGCCGAGTGTCGGCCGTGTAGTCTGAACTTGTACTCGACCTTAACTCGCTAGTACTTAACCATTTTATACGGGTCGGACAATATTAGATCAAGTCTTAATCATGCTCGACCAAATCTTAACTAAGCTATACCTATTTCTGTTTCAATCTATAGTATTTCATCAATTTATGAACTATATTAACCACGATGTTATCTAATATTCAAAGGATGTCAATTAAAATGTATTACTCTCTGACCAGGTGTGCTCTTTTTAATGAGTGTGCCCCAAGTAGGAGGTATTACTAATTATTTTATCCCTTATCAGAAGACAATTGTGAAGATTTAAATATTTTTTTCAATTTTTTTTTTTATCCCTTTTAGATATGCCACACTTAGTCTAGTGATTTGGTTGGCTGTTGAAACAGTAGGGATTCTATATCAAAATTATCTCCCCCATTACGTCAGTCAATTTTTTAAAATCGTAAAAGTGGTAGCCATTGTAGATATGACGCGCTGCCAATTATCTCTTAGAAACTAATAAATTTATTCACATAGCACCATTAAGATCCTTATATGCTAGTTGTATTTTCAAAAAGAACTGTATCTACTAGCTATTGAGCAGCATTTTATTTACTTTCTGCTTTCAGTCAATTTTTAAAAACTATTGTCTGATGGGTTGTCAGGTGGAATTTCGAAAATTCAAAAACATTTAAAACATTCTAATTAAATATTTCGTGGAAGGGCAGACTAAAAACTAATAACTCTTGATAACACACACAAATAATGATATTTTTTTTTAAAGTTATGCATTTTTAAGATCAAGTTGTAAAGTCTGGCGTCAAGTACGTTTGGTAAAAATGTGTTTTTTCGAACCCACCTACTCTGTTGTTCTAACTCATTAGAACAGTATTTCACTTGACCAATATTTTTCATTCTTTAGTACTGTGAATGGTTAGTGTTATTAAATCAACCTGGCCCATCAAAATGATAGAATCTGAAGCGAAATGATGTATCGAATATTTTTCTTTAAACGTTTTTAGGACATTACAGTCACCTTAAACACGTCCGAACATAAAAGGTGCACTCAACTTTCTCCTTTTGATGAAATATTGCCTATTTTGGGGATGCAAATTAATGCTTTAGAAAGACCAATCCTTTATCCTTTATCTATATGTATAATTTTTTCGGCCGAATTTATGCTTATGCCTTTACAAGATCCACTTGAATTTGAACCTACCACAATCAACTGTTTTATGACAATTTGTCTATAATATAAAAGTTTACAAATATCTCCATACTATAATGCAAGTCAAAACATGTATATAAAATGCAGAAAATCCGAAATTATGCACTTTTATTAAACTGTTAAGCCTATAGAAACAAATGTAATCAATTCAAATATACAAATTTGGTTTTTCCTTCTTAACTGACAAAGAGTTTCATTTCTTTTGCTTGGTTTCAACTGGATTTCCGCCTGGTAACGTAAATTTAAAAAAAAACAGATATCGATTTTATGTTACCATGAAACAATGAAACAGCTTAGCCAATTAAAACAATGCAATATAACAAAACATACATGTTATGTAATTAAACGAAAATGAATAAAAGCATATTTTATCATACCCAATGAAATCTTCCATATGCTGGACGTTACAGTAACGAAAAGAACTGAAATGATGAATACATAATTATATGTGAAATAAGTTGACTTTATTTTCCATGTCTAAAACAATGTTACAGAAAATAATAATAGATTAAAATAATTTGAAGAAAACTATGTTGGTAGAGCATAAAAGCAATTTTTTGTTTCTTTTGACTGTTTTCAAATTCTTAACTATCTCTGTCTTTTACACCTGCTACTTTTAACATTCTTAATATTGATACATTGAAGTTTTACCTTACAGCAATGAAAATGAAATTACGAAAAGCAACACAGATCCTGATTTAAATATGTAGTTTGTGTTATACTTACTCATATGATCAGGACGATCGCATACATGTATATATAGTGCCTTTCCATGGTTTGTGATGGAAAGCTGTAACTAATTGTTTATCATAACAAATTCATATTTTTGTATGTAAAGATGTGGATAACCACTATTTTTTCTTTCTATTTTCTTGTTTTTTTATGGGGGTGGGGGGAAGGACTATTGTTGCTTGTTGAATATTATCCAATTTCAAGAATACTACATCTCCCTGTTGACTTTCAGAAACAAATGTTAGATAAATATGAATAAAATAGGTGTGACTTGGACACAGATGATGCCCCCGCTTGCATATATTGATGTAATACCACCATTGATTTTCCCCTATTAATCTTTGTTAAATTTGAACTTTTCAAAAAAATGTGCAGAATTTATCTTTGTTTCAAAAAAAGAAATACTTGGCTTGAGTAAACATTTGATCCTGTCCAGTACTACAGAAAAAGTTCACATAACATTTCATTGCATATCAGAAAAATTAACCATCACTGTAAGTTAATCATTCAAATTTTCACCTCTTTTTTACCTTTGTACAAGCTTTAGTAACCATATGCATGTAACCTCAAGTTTCCAAAATATTCTATAGAAACCCCAATTAAAAATAATGGTGCTTTAAAATACCCAAGAAATATGTTTATGACCAGAAATGTTGTACTGCAATGAAAAGTAGGATTAATTACCTACAACCCAAGGGAATATTTTATTGCCCTATTTTCGTATGCAACCGGATGTGACGTTCTTTGATTTGGTGGTATTACACTTATAACGTTAGAAAGGGACATAACTTAATAAGGGTAATGTGACACCACCAAAATTCGAACTTGACTTGAGTTTGGTGGTAATTAGTATTGTGTATGATCATATGAGTTTCAAAACATTTGGTTGAGCAAACTTGAGTTAGAGAAAGAAAACGACAAATTCAGCATTTTGTCTATTTTTGAAGGGCATTACTCTAGAATGGTAAAAATGACGCCAACCAAAATGCGAAATTGATTTTTTATTTATGGAAATTAGAATTGTATATAAGTTTTATAGCATTTGGTTGAGGAAAACTCAAGTTATAGATACCCGCAACCATCTTCGGGACGTACGGACGGACGGACATTCAAATGGACAAGGGAAACATGTAGTCTGTATAGTAGAAGATCTATTATACTTACATATATATGATTGTACCATTGTATGATACCTAAAACAAATTAAAAAACCGTATGTTATATTTTCACGAAACAACATAGCAATTTTAGGCAAATCGTTCATTTTTGGTAAAAAGAGCACTCGTCCTAGCTCCTCCTATTATTTGCTTACCTATGACAAGCAGTCAACGGCGGGATTGGAGAGTGAAATAACTAAAACTAGGTCATTCACATGATGCACTCCTCTAAAAATAAAAAGTTCACTCACTCGAAGATCAAAGGAAAAAAATACCATTCATTTTACAATATTTGTTAGTCTTCTAATTGATTTTTTTTTTATAAGAAACTGAATATGTTCTACTCAACCTATATGTAACAGACGTAACTTTTGGTTCTTTATTTATTTGAATCTTGTACACTATTCCTAATATTTCAACACCCCTTCATTCCGTTGGTTTTTTTATTAATTGTTCTCTATTCTTTATATTTGTGTCATTGCTTCTGCACTTTTCGCCTATTATTCTATATTATGTAAACTCCGTCCGGAGTATTTTCTCAAAGTTTTATGCTATTTTGTTCTATCATCTGTATAGCGTATATATAGGTACTAAACAAACGTGCGTGATCGATTTTGACCTGACACGGTAAGAACATCTTTGTTTTGTTTATATAATATCAATGTGTACTTCAATCTAAACATAATTTTTGCTTTAAGAAATGATGTGTTCGTAGGTTGATGATTATTTTGCCAAAACAAGAACGCTTACTTAAAACATGTGCAAATACTTGTCAAGGAAGTTGTCGCTCGTTTCATCCGATATGATTCTATAACTTTTGTTTCTGATAGAAGGCCGCTGTGTGTGCGTAATAAGTAGTGCTGTTTCATTGATTGGCATTGAAATCTTTCAAACATATGTTATTTTCGATATTTTATTCCGAAAAGAAGCGTGGTGTACGGTGTATAGCTGGCCACATAAATCCTTCTGTACGTTGCATAGTTAAGGGAATGTACACCGTACAGTAAAACCTTATTTTCACACTTATTTATTAGTATTTTACCCAAAATGTTTCATGGAATGAGTTATCACAGGTAGGTTTACGATTGGCAACTATTAATTTTGCCCTGTATTAGCTATGTTCAGATAAAACATGTAAATGGCTCGACAACTGTATCGAAATTGAAAGTTGGTGTTGACATTCACAACTATTTGCGCATGTAATAGTTTATTATTCTTATTAGAATATAAAAGTTGTCTTATAAACAGGGGGAAAATAATTGGGAGCAGGAATTGCAGATGTTAAGAAACGTACACTGAATGTAGATAAAACAAAACAAAGATGTTCCTACCGTGTCAGGTAAAAATAGATCACGCCCCGCTGTGTTAGTACCTATATCCGCTGTACCGATGATAAATGGTGACTTTTAACCTCTCATCAAATCTGTCAGAATCTGCTAAAACTTTTCTAACCTAGAACTGATTTGGTCAGTTGTACCTAGAACTGATTCAGACAGTTTTACCTAGAACTGATCCTTGCAGTTCTACCCTAGAATAGTTTTAGCCAGTATTACATAGAACTGACCAAATCTTTGGTCAGTTCTACAACTAGAACAGTTCTTCGGCTCGAACAGTTCTTTGACTAGAACACTTCTACGATTAAAACTGATTTGGTCAGTTCTACGGCTAGAATTGATTTAGTCTTTGTGTTAAATATAAATAAGTCAAAAGTATATTAATTAATATATATTAAAAAATTATCATCTCAGTACTGTTTTAACATGCCCTAAATGCAGCGACGTCATCTAGAAACATTCTACAATCCTGACAGGTTTTGTCAGTTCGACGGCTAGAACAGTTTTAGAAAGTTCTGTGGACAGTTCTACCTATAACTGATTTGGTCAGTTCTACCTAGAACTGATTTTGAAATTTCTACTTAGTACAGTTCTAGGGTAGAACTGCTCTAGGTAGAACTGTTCTGGGACAGTTTGGAACAGTTCTATGACAGATTATTCTGACAGTTCTAATGAGAGGTTAGAAGCTATCTCCCCTGCATAAACATCTGTTTTGTTGACCCCCAACTGTCTTTTACTTATTAGTGTCATTGGTTTTCTTTTTCATCTACGTGTAACCCATCTTTTTTTTATCGAATTCTTTCTTCAAAAAATATCAGATGTTGCTTATATCATAACTGTATAGTCATAATAAATTATATAGACAATAATAGTGCATTGACTTGACATATCAACGATATAAGGATGAGGCTTAGAAACGGGGAAATGCGAGGCCGTGCCGAGCATTTTCCCCGTTTCGGGCCGAATCCTTATATCGTTGATATGTCAAGTCAATGCACTATTATTGTCTTTATACTGCAATCTAAAAAAAAACATTTTCATTTGTTGTTTATTGTGTTAATGTTATTTTTTTTAATTTAAATATTGGGAAAATTCCCCTTTAAAAAGGCCTCATATCACCCAGACGGAGAAATATAAAACACGATGAAATGTACATCATTACCGCAATCAATGGTGAACAAATTCGTTGCAGACTAAAATATCAACAATAAACATAAAATATAATGATTTATAGGTTGCAAACAAAAAAATATTAAAAAGTGAAATATGTTTTCCCGAAAATTGCAAAAGAAACAACTTCAAGTTTTGAGTCGTTAAACGCATCGTTGTTTACAATGAAAACAAGAACAGGTTGAAGAGGTCGTATGAATAATTAAACATAATTTCGACAATTTCGATTTAAATATTCATGAGGAAAAGTGATATCAGGTCAGTGACTGTATATGACATAAAAATATACGGTCAACGCATTTTGACTGCTCAAATAGAACGAGTGCAGTATAAAAACAATTAAGCTCAAACCTGAAAATAATAACCTTCAAATAGTACTCCTTATCAGGAATGACATAAACTAGAATACAGAGTTGAAAAGATCAAACTGATTTTATCAGGAACTGTAAGCTTTATGAAAAGATTGCCATATGTTCTTTCCCTCATATTTTTCCAGTTCAAAAATGCAAATGAAAGTGAAGTAATTAACACATAAAAAAAGATTTAACGTTATAATTGCGGCTTGTAGTTGCCTTAGATGGTTTTACATGTATCGCAATAGGTTTATGACATCTTAATCAGTCATTCAAGAAAACTCCGGATACTTTTACCAAATTTTTGTGAATATGAAAATGTTCACGTCTAATGGAATGAAAAAAAGAAACAACTTAGTAGTCACACGAAGCAGTAACCGTTTTTGAAAAAGACAAGGGCCCTGTTTATCAAAACTGTCCTTAGGACAGAAATTATGATAAAGTAAGGACCTACTTACGACATTTCTCAGCATGCACATCGAAGCTGTCTTAGGATTATCTTAGCTTGGATGTCATAACCGCTGTCCTAAGTATTGGCGTAAAAGAAAAAAAGGAAATGAAAATTAAATGAAAAAAAAATGAAAATATTTTATCAAAGTTAACCAGTAATTATAATCTTTAAAAAAGGATTAATAATTAGATAGACAATATTAGTGCATTGACTTGACATATCAATGATATAAGGATGAGACTTAGAAACGGGGAAATGCGAGGCTGTGCCGAGCATTTTCCCCGTTTCGGGCCGAATCCTTATATCGTTGATATGTCAAGTCAATGCACTATTATTGTCTTTATACTGCAATCCAAAAAAAAAAAAAAAACATTTTCAATTGTTGTTTATTGTGTTAATGTTATTTTTTTATTTAAATATTGGGGAAAATCCCCCTTTAAAAAGGCCTCATATCACACAGACGGAGAAATATAAAACACGATGAAATGTACATCATTATCGCAATCAATGGTGAACGAATTCGTTGCAGACTAAAATATCAACAATAAACATAAAACATAATGATTTATAGGTTTCAAACAAAAAAATATTAAAGAGTGAAATATGTTTTCCCGAAAATTGCAAAAGAAACAAGTTTGAGTCGTTAATTAAAATGTTGTTTACATTGAAAACAAGAACAGGTTGAAGAGGTCGTATGAATAATTAAACATAATTTCAACAATTTCTATTTAAATATTCATGAGGAAACGTGATATCAGGTCATTGACTGTATATGACATAGAAATATACGGTCAACGCATTTTGACTGCTCAAATAGAACGAGTGCAGTATAAAAAATAATTATTACTTTTAAATTAGAGGTAATAAATATTTTTTATATTATAATTGTATATTTAAGCTCTGTGAAACAAAATCATAACACAAAAAAATATAACTATGTTTTATATAAGATTTGAACAAACAAATTGTAAATAGTTAAAACTAAATATATAACCGGCAAAATCATTGTATGCTTTGAGTGAATTGAAATCGAAGGCTCACGATTTCATAATTAAAAGTTCAAAGGCAAATCTCGTGCATATGTCATATGCATACGAATTACTTCAATTATTTTATTACTGCAAAACAAAAACAAAAACAAAAAACAAAATACGTGAGAATATGAGCAAGAGACGAAATCCTAATTTTACCAATGCAAAACTACAGACTCTCCTGGACCGTGTGGAAAAGAGTAAGACTTTGCTTTTTAGTAAATTGTCAAATGTTGCAACCAATGGTGTTGAAAAGAGGGATAGGGATTCAATATGCAGTAAAGTAAATGCAAAAAAACACAGGCCATATTTGTCTATAAAATAACCATCCGAAATAAATCTTAAAGTTAGGACCATCCTAAGACCATCTTAAGACACTTAAATTGGTATCCTAAAGTTAGACAATTCCTAGGATTATCATAAAAAATGAAAAACAACACGTTTAACAATTTATTGCGTCCGAAGCGCTTTTCTGGATTTACCTTCATCAGGAACGCTCAAAGCCATGAAAGCCAAACATTTGAAATCCGAAGATGGATAAGTACCAAAATTCGTTGAAGAGCTATATGTCAAAAATACCTCAAATAAATAGCCAAATCTATCTAAAGTCAACTTTGCCTGAGGGAGTTGAAACCTTAGTTTTATAATAATTTCAAAATTTATAAACGGACAATTTTAGTAAAGTTTGTTAAATCATGTCAGTACCAAAGCACTGACTACGTTGCGACATGTTTGATAAACCCATTGAGAACTTAGATATGTCCTAAGTTGGTCTAAGGACACGTCCTAATCATAAGACTGCCTCCATTAACAGGCCCCATGTTACGATTCAGTGTTTGTTGTCTGTATCTTAACTGATATTTGATTTAAAATCAGAGTGAGAACTATTCTTGTTAACCACCAAACTTGATGCAAGACGTACAGTTCATTACCCTGGCAATTGCTTATTTTTTTTCAAATCATTTACCAGCACATCTAATAACAAGAAATCTGTCACAAAAACAAAATGTGTTATTAACGAATGAGCTAGAACTCTCTTTAGCCTTCATAGAAACAGGTACTCAAAGTGTAGTTAAATTGAATACGTTTATGATACCGGTAAATCGGATATCTTTCGACCCATTAACCGGTTAACTGTTATGAAAAGTCATGTACAAAGAAGATTTACTCTAAAAGTATATGGAGTAAAGAAATATGGTCACTTTTGGTCTTCTTCTGTCTGATTTGCAGTCAAACACCTGCTAAATGGGGCGTCTTTTGTATGAATTCCCAAAAGAGTCTGGTCAAAATATGGACATTAGATCTGACACCTTGAGTACACGATAGAGAATGCGCCATTCTGTGCGCGTTAATAAACCGTGCTGCAACTCTCAGTAAGTGGCCTGTTGCAAGGCCTCATTTTTGTCTGTATCAAATATAAACTAATTTTCTAGCAAACAAGGGTCGGTTTCACGAATCTATTCTAAGACCTGTTATAAGATATATAGTTATCAAAATTATCAGGATTATAATTTAGTACGCCAGTCGCGCGTTTCGTCCACATAAGACTCATCAGTGACGCTCATATCAAAATATTTACAAAGCCAAACAAGTACAAAGTTGAAGAGCATTGAAAATCCAAAATTCCAAAAAGTTGTGCCAAATATGGCTAAGGTAATCTATGCCTGGAATAAGAACATCCTTAGTTTTTCGAAGTTTTGTAAACAGGAAATTTATAAAAATGACCACATGATTGATAATCATGTCAACACCGAAATGTTGACTACTGGACTGGTGATACTCTTGGGAACGAAACGTCCACTAGCAGTGGCATCGACCCAGTGGTTTGAATAATTATCCAAAGTACCAGGATTATCTAAGGACATGTCTTATGATCCTCTTATGGCTACATGTATCTTATCACTTATTTCAGATCTCGCCTCGAAACTGTCTTAGGATGATCTTAGCAAAAAAACCCAAGCATGTCGCATGTTCTTAAAATTTCCAAATATTAACATGGATCTATAGAAAAATTCTATAAAATGTAGTATGTCTTTCCCATAAATTACTAAACTTATCTATTATTATAACTAGATAATTTGCAAAATGAAAATAAAAATGATTGTAATTTTTTTATAAGTAATATATCATAATACACCAATATACTTATGTAACTTTAGATACAAAATTGAGAAAAAAAGAATAAAACATTTTTTTTTGGAAAAGTGAGCTGAATTCAACTTGTCACTGTATTGGTTATAAGAAGGTTAAAGAATAAAACCTTGCATTCTTGATATCAATACATCGAATGTTCATTGTTGACATATCATGAAAAGACGTCAAACTACAAAGATTTAGTAATGATCAAGAAAAGAAGACTAGATAATAGGTTAATCAATATAATTTTCAAACATAACCCTTTGACTATCCTAAGATCGCCTCTCGTAGAGTCCTAACGTTATGACCAGCTTTAAGAGATGTTCTAATTTAGGACCACTTTGTGAAACCCATTTAAGACGGAGATATGTCGTAAGACCATCTTAAGAAATTGTTCTAAGACAGTTTTGTGAAATTGGCTCAAGACCGTTAGTCCATGAACTGACCATTAGAGTAATTGTTAATATAATTTCATCTTTAACATGCAAAAACTAATGTAAATTGTACTTACGAATTCATCAATGCACCAAAGAACGAAAGAAATGTATGCAGTACTTTACCACGGTGAACGATTATATAATAAGATATATTCATTAAAGGTTATCGTCAAACCGTTTCCCAAATTCTTTTCTCACGAGACCTAGTTGAACCTATAACCCATCAAGAAAGAACAATGTCAGTCAATCATTATTGTTATTAATTTTTATCATTTGAAGAGACATTACAAAAAAGTCAGTCCGATTTTGTCATTGATTTTAATATTAAACTTCGATTTAAACAAACGACATTCCCATAATATGGGTGTTTGTACTGTATAAAGTCAGGCATGTGACATATGAATGTGAATTTTGTCTTTTTTTTTTAATTTTCAAAGAACTCAAACAAAATGTTAATTGCAAATTATATTATGAGAAGATTGATTAATTGGTATTTAACGCCACTCTCCATATTTTTGTGCTTTTTCGAATCTGTCATTTTTTATTGATGGAGGAAGACAGAGTGCCAGGATAGACCCTCCGACCTTCAAAAGGAAAACTGACAATCATAGTTTATTCAGATTGGAGTCAAGAGCAGGTGTTTCGAACTCGGTGTTGACTGTCTAGTGATACAACAATTCGACTACTTAGACCCATCTGTTACCGAGACCAAAACATATAACGAGAAGAAAATATTCTGTTAAAATGTCTTCATATTTAATATTCAATTTGGTGTAAACAGGATTTAGTGTATGAATCCGTATGTAAAACAACTATTTAATACATTTGTAAGTATTAATTTGAATTAATCGCAAAATATCTAATAAGGGAGACAAATTGTTTTTAACAAAGAATGCACATGGGAGAAAGCTCAGTAGTTCACTTGTATAAATAAAAAAGAAAATTGAAAACTAATGATAAAATGTCTTGAGCTTGATAATAAGTAGTATTAACATTAATTCTCATCTTTTTCTTAAAAAAAATTAAAGCAATTCTTGAAGGAAAAAAAACGATTAAATAACATGTGAGATGCGTCGAATAAAACTCGACCTTATGCAAATGAAAATCAATATATCTGTTAACCTATTTTGAGTTGAAAATATCTTTTTGTAAAGACTGTAACTGTATTAAAATGTAGGTGATATAAGAAAAATTACAAAACAGACCAAAATGCATCTTTTATTTACCTGTGTACCGTTCAGGAGCACCTGAGATCACCACCAGTTTTCAGTGGGGTTCGTGTTGCTAAGTCTTTATTTTTCTATGTTGCGTTTTGTTTAATTCTGGTTGTCTGTTTGTCCTTTTCTTTTTTATCAATGGCGTTGTAAGTTTATTTGTTTTGTATGTTTGAGTTTGAATGTCTCTTTAGTATCTTTTGGATCTCTTTTATTTCGTATTTCAATGTTCCGAAATGAATCAACGTCTTATAGTACGGTGACCAAGGAAGGAAAAGTCGCTTATTTAAGGAGTTTAATCGTCATTCGGACTATACGGCTGTAAATCACAGTATTGGTAGTTCAAAGGTTACCCTTCACATTTTGACTTGTCGTCAAAAAATCGTACGGTGCAATTTTTGTAAAATGGGCTTTGAAGTTCGTTCCCTTACTTTAAAGAATTAAATACTTTCAAAAGATTTTTGGCCTACATTCTAAAAGAACATTCGGGATATGCGTTTTGTTATTATAGACATTGTTGTAACACATTATTTTAACAATTTCAAACAAAGTTTAGCAAAAATAATCCGTTATTGAGGAGTTTTTGTAAAAATTGCATGAATACTACGAATATTTTGCATTTAATAGAGTACGTTTCAATTCATTTTCATCATTTATTTTTACGCAAAATGTAAAATAAACAACATTTATATGATATTTCAAACCTTTATTGAACAACACTTTCAAAATCATTTATCTCAGAAGCTTTATTTCAACTTGTGCATTGAACCAAAATATACACTACAAATTGAAGATACAGGTTTTCCACTTGAAATTCGACTTGTAAAAAAAATTGAACCGGACCGATACTATTATTTTAAACTATAAATGATATTTTGTATCACAACGATTTTTCATTACTAACATTTGTTCAATTCGATTTTTTTTTTTGGATAGTTTATGGTCCCATTTCGTGTTGGTTATCGTGTTTTTTATGTCTGTTTAAAAGATTTCATATTTTCGTATGTTTATTTGATATGGGTTTTTTTCTTTTCATACATTTCAAAAATTAAGAACTAAGTCTGAATTTGGACACTTAGTTATCTGGAAAATATTTGAACTAGGAAGTCCTTTACGATAATGTTCTAGTAGTTAAAATAGGCAACACATGGCTTTTAATTTTGAAAACTATATCGTATGACAGAGAATAAGTACTGAATCAGTCACCTCCGTTACTGTAAAGAGTAAACGTTGCTTTTTTAATTCTTTTGAAAGACTAAATGATGGAATCTGCCAGCAATGTGTTGTAGAGTATGGGTCGTTTGTTGAACCTAATTTGGTGAACCAATTAAATTCTGATGCCTCGTGTGCACTTTCCCTACCTTCCTTTGGCCCATCACTCACAACTTACACCAGTCTGAGAGGTGGTATGGCATTGCTTAAATGTATTGATGATAACAAAAAAGCAAAAAAAAAAAAAATGGTGACCTTGCAGGTGACTATTATAAAAATATGACCCAATGCTTTTCGCTAGCGCACACAGTAGCAGACATATTTTTACCGCTACGACATGAAAAGCTCAATAAAGTTGTCTGTTGAAAAGGAAAGCCGCACAAAGAGTACACCTTAAACCAAAGTGTATCAGCTTATTGAAGGGAGAAGGATACTGACTTAAAGAAGTTTCTTTCTGTTAAAGAAAACCAACAGGCTCTCCCTAATTTCTTTGGTAGTTTTTCTTTTTCAAAACTATGACAAATCCCCTATGATTTCACCTTATAGTGAGCTTTACTCAGCTGGAACGTTTGTAAATCCGAAATTGTCGAAGTTATTTCAGACAATAATGTTAATGACTGTTGTAACTTGCTTAGCACTCACCAAGGGCCAATACTCATATGATAATTAATGCCTTATACTTTGACATGAACTTAACAGAAAAGGGAAAGAGCGACAGAATAATCCTAAGGACCTCTGATACGGGTATGATTGTTCTATGTGTTCACTACTGCAAACAAATGACACATGCATGCGAGTTGTAGGCGCAGTTGGATATGTACGGATTGCTAGTTTAGTCTTACATGAATGATTTATTAGTTGTTGATGGCTTTGAACTAGCTGTCAGATAACTGCGAGTACTCTCAGATCTGTTCCTAGTGTCTTTTTATTGTTTGGATGTACAAGTACCCGGCTACGTCCAATTGTATTTTTGTCCATCTGACGAGTTAAGCCTTTTTCAACTGATTTTTATAGTTCGTTCTTATATTGTACTGTTATAACACTATCCCAGGTTAGGGGAAGGGTTGGGATCCCGCTAATATGTTTAACTCCGCCACATTATTTATGTATGTGCCTGTCCCAAGTCAGGCGCCTGTAATTCAATGGTTGTCGTTTGTTTATGTGTTACATATTTGTTTTTCGTTATTTTTTTTATATAAATGAGGCCGTTAGTTTTCTCGTTTGAATTGTTTTTACAAAAGACTTGAAAGGACACACACGACTATTGTAGTTACAGAGTTTTTGGGAGTACTGGCGAAGATGAAGCCCTTGTTTGTGTACGAATTTAGTTTCGAAGATGTATGATCTGAGGTATTATCTCTTTAAATCATTCCATCACGATATTAACAAAAATTCGAGTCAAGCTTGCCACCAGTAAAAAAGTATGTTAAGTCAGGTTACCTCTCTGTGAAGCGCATAAAACATTGCTACACCCCCTGTTTCGACACCTTTAGAATACGGTTGGCAAAAATTAATTATTTCATTACACCCCGTTTATTTTAAAGGGCATATGTCAGCAGAATTCTTGCAGGATCTTTTGTGTTCATGTTAGGGAAAATCTTCATGTGAAAAGTGTTTGTTCACAACAAAACCTTACACGAACGGTTCTTTGCTCCTTTCAAGGGTAAGAATTATGTAGAAATTCCTTGACAGATGAATCAGAAGATACTCCTGGATGAAATCTGTTTTCTGATCATTTTGGATTTTTTAATGTTCTTCGAGCTAATTAGTGGTTTTTGGTTGCAATGAATTACATGCATGAGCTTTTTCAAAATAAACATTCAGGATAGAAGGCTGAGGTTGAATGTCACCCGGTAAGGTAACTACTGTAACTTTAACGGAATTTGTATTGATCTTGTATAATAGAACAAGTGTTGACAAACGCCAATTTTCTGAATTAACCGATTACTAAGTAATATGTTCCTTTTTTTTTTACATTTTCGAGATAATTCATTTTCAATTGATTTGAAATTTAACACAAAATGCTGCTGATATCTTTCAACTGTTAAGATACAGAAAGAAAAAAAGAAAACAGTATGTTGATCTTTGACCTTAATTTATGCAAAACTGTTACCACATTTCAATTTGACGACATCGGTATTCCAAAAGTACTCATTTTTCCGAATCCAATGATATATGATATAGCCATATAGTATGTTTGACGATTAAATTTTAAAAATATTGGGTCTGGTCACCGTACTATCATTTTTAGACAAAGAACAGCAATAAAAGCGCTGAACGTTTTCTATTTGTGTTGGTTTTATTTTTTGCTGTGCATATACCGATTTTGTATCATGGATGGAAACCCCAAATCCTTTGTTTTTCTATAATACATGTTTATTGTACATGTGAACTTGCATGAGGTTGATTTCAATTTGAGCCAGCTCATTTGTAATTAATATTAATAGTTTTCAGATCAATATGAAAAATACATGTATTAAAAAAATTGTTTAATAGTTTATTGTGCTTTCATTTCATGATATACATGCATCTGTAAAAACAAATATTGCACCAACCTTTTCAATTTTTTATCACATAGTTATATTATTTTATGTACTCATATCAATCGTTTACCGTACAATAAATGTTTTCTCAACAAAAGGCGTAAAGCTAAATAAATGAAATTTTATAATGAAACTTTGCCTCGAAATGCATACACAAAATAACTTGTCAACACTTATGCATATTAACCCCTACCAATGTCATATTTAGACCAGTGTTTAGAACATTTTATAATTATCACAAAATAAAGAACATTGTAGAACATTTATTGTACTCGTACTACATCTTATCCATATTCACTTTAAAAGATAATTGCAATAGACTGTAGCCGAATTATTTCATTTTCATTTATGAATCAAACAATAATAGTTATTACCAAGAAGGTCATATTTTGATAACTTGGACAAACAATCGTTTGTTGCCTTTTTTAATTTAATTTTGTGCATTTCAATGTAACTGATAAGGGTATAAACATTTTGATTTGTTTTGTTCACCATGCGTATCAATGTTATTGAAATTGGAAATTTCAAATACTAGTATTTCGTTAAAAATCAATTTATGCTACAATTCTTACATTCAAGGGAAACACACATCCGAAGATATCAAGTTTTTGAGAAAAAAGTCAAGGCTTCAATAGATTTTAAAACAAATGAATATTGGTAATGTTCAAAAGTTTCCCCCCTTCTTCCCCTTTTTTATATTCCTTTGTCTTTGATGGTAGTCTAAAACATGAAATAAAATAGTTGTTACTTTAATAATAAAAAAATCATATATCAATGTCCTTTCAATAAATATTTTAGCCATACAAAGATAAATACTCTACAGCTGCATATAAATATGTGTTGCGTTTCCAGTTTCATTTGTTAATAAAGTACCTTGTGGTGATTTTATATCGGTATTGATATATCTAGTATATAAACGCCTTCTATCCATTAAATGACTTTTTGCGTGTTGCTCGTTGTTTTAATTTTACACTTTTAGTTCTTTAGTTTTTGTTTGTTTTTCTGTGTCTCTTTTGGTGATGCTTATGTCGTTTTTTGTTTTATATAAAAAAGAAGATGTGGTATGATTGCCAATGAGACAACTATCCACAAAAGACCAAAAGGACACAGACAGGCACATACATAAATAATGTGGCGGGGTTAAACATATTAGCGGGATCCCAACCCTCCCCCTATATTGTGACAGTGGTATAACAGTACCACATAAGAACGAACTATAAAAATCAGTTAAAAAGGGTTAACTCATCAGATGGACAAAAAAAAGTGGACGTGGCCCGGTATTTATACATCCCGACACAAAAAGACACAATGAACAGATCTTAGAGTACTTGCAGTTATCTGACAGCTAGTTCAAAGCCACTAACAACTAATAAAAAAATCATGCAACTAAGACTATGTTTTATGTTTTGTTTTGTTTTGTTTTCTGTTTTTTGGAAAAGTGGTGGGGTTGGGTTTTCTGTTATTCCTTCAGATGTGAACAAATATGAAGCTGTGACAAAAAAAAATACATCTTCTTGGACTGCATCCGAAAATAAAACTTGAACTGGGTAAAAGTCAGTTCATTGGATCGGATTGTTCGATTAAGGACTTAAATCAGAAAGCACGTTTTGTGAAATTGAATTGAAATGTCATCTAAATGTAAGTTTACAGCAACTCCTTCCTAGCCAAAAAGAAAAAATAAACATAGGTGGTCATGAGTATATTCAAAATGAGACATTGCTTATCAAAGAAGACAACCTTACCGTTTTTGGTCGGGAGTTTGTTAAGTTTAATATTTGCACAAAAGATCTGTCAAACTGTATTGAAAGAACAATTTTGGAAGATGTAGAAAATAAAAGAGGGTTTCAAACTGAAATATGAATAGTTCATATTATACTCGTTCATACTCTTACAAGCACAAACTAGTTGTGCATGCACTTTTATATCACTTCACAAAAACGCACAAAATATTAAAATTCTTTTTCGTAACACATTTATACTAGGTAAAAAAGAAGTAAAGACGGATCCTGTTGTGTCCTACTGTTGTCTAGTGTTTTAGTTATATCGTCTCGATTCTGTAGACGCTGCGTAATCAATGTTTTAATACCTCACAGAATTGCAGGAAAAGTTCAATATCCATTATATTTAAAAACTTTCAATGGTTTGTGTAATACCCTGACTATTATTGTTTGATTCATAAATGAAAATGAAATAATTCGGCTACAGTCTATTGCAATTATCTTTTAAAGTGAATATGGATAAGATGTAGTATGAGTGCCATACACGAATGAATTAAATTTTTGTAATGTTTATATTTTCAAAGGGAAGTTTGAAAAAAAAATAGATTTGTTTAATTGCAGACACGTACACAAATACGAAATTGTAATGGTGTTTTCATTGGTATTTTCTAACATTCTCGGTTTTTATCATAAATCAAAACAGTGTATAAACAAGTCAATTATGTGTAAAAAATAACTGTAATATAAGGCAAGATGATGTAAGACCATAAACAGTAACAACACTTAAAAAGGCACTACATTAAACAAAAACACTGTGGACGAACCACGAGAAACTAGAGAATCTATACCACAAACGATAAGAAATAACAGGATATCCAACAAGGCGTACAAAAGAAACATCATTACTAAATACATTGATGTTGGATGTTTAAATGAGACACGTCGTATAGCATTACGAGTTCACACTCGGCTAAACAGTCATTTCCGGGAATAAGTTTCGTATTTAGCAGACCAGCCGATGTAAATGGTAAGACGTTGAAAAAATGTCGTTATCTAGTGTAGATCAACCAATTTGTGTTGAAGTCCATAAAATTTACTGAGTTTCATTTTTATCTTTACTCCTCATAACTCTATTGTAGACGTTTTTGCGTAAGGAGCACGTTCTTGTATTTAAAGTCAATATAATGTGAACATGCACGATCACAATGTATTGATTATGATATGTAACCACAGGAAGATGGTGCAGAGGGTATGTTACTGGTGAGAAATGGGAAAATTGAAAATAGGGAAATTGAAACCAGTTCGATTAAAGTAGCATAAATAAATTATAAATTCTGAAATCGGAATGTCTTTAAAAAAAATATTTTTTTTATCATAAACAATGAAAAGAAATGAATCACTATACTTTCCATGCTAAATAATATAGGAATATAATAAGTAGAAATTTAAAACCCATAAGTCGAAGAAATAAATAATCAAGCCAAAAAGAAAAATGACCACCAGTACCACGAAGTGAACAACAAAACATGCAACTGCAAATTGAAGATTCAGCAGGTCGAAAGTCAACACCAATCCGGCGATGATATCAGAGTTATCCAGTACTCATGCCGACGAAAGTCAGACAATATACAATCAAAGAAAGTAAGCATGTAAAATGTTGAAGGACATTAGAAAGCATTATGATAAACAGCTGTATTAAAAACTATCATTTCGATTGTACTTTATAGATTAGAATTCTATAAATCAATAAAAATCAGTATGTTCTAGCTTACAAAAATATGCTTTTATGGAGTTTATTCACAAATCGTAATTCCCTTTAAACACTACCTTCCACAGCCAGTAGTACAGCAATCATACCTAGATTGACAGCCACCAGGATTACACTCAATATTACAATGGATGGGTGTATCCCGTGGTATATGTGGACATTGTAGCCTGCAGCCTGAAAAATAAATGATTTCTTCATATACTCATCATAAAATAACTCCTTAGTATTCCGCAAATAAGTTAACAAAATACTGCGATCAATTGTTAACGTTCATATCAAATAATGCATTAAGTAAATAATCTTTTGATATTAGGAAAAGTTTTTTCTACATTTAATTATTCTCTTCAAGATGTGATTTGATTTAAAACAATATCATTGCATCTAAATTAGTTGTTAATGACAATGCGATAGAAAACCTATAGGTCTAGTAATTTGCCTTTAAACAACAGAAATGTAAAGGCATACAAAATTACCGTACTTTACAGTATTTAAATAAGCTAAAGACAAAAAAAAGTATACGTACCGTAACCTTGACCAGTTACTTCAGTGTTAAAGATGAAAATCAACAAGACACTGATCAGAATCAGATTGGTAAGTTTGAACATTGTTGTGTCGTTATGTTAACAATGATAACGTGTTCCTATACTAGTTTATTATTATATATAAGTGCATACTAACTAATTAATTAAAAAAATGAAAACAAATGCGTTTAAGCAAAAATCCGAAATTATTTAACATGACAGTAATAACATTTGATTTTTTTCTTTTTTTGCGTGTACCTTTAGAAATGTACAAATTAACACGTGTACATTATTTTGATAGTATTATTTATTGTATTCAAGTCGTGCAGTTGTCATATCAGTTTGATGTGTCACTGATTAATATGTTGATATAAAGCCGCTGAGACATGGTTTGGATACAATATATAGACAATGTTAGTAACAAGTTTCAGACGTTTTTTGAATGATTGTTTGACCATGTGACTGTGATTTAAAGTACAAATTTAACAATATTACATCTTTTTGTCAATTGAAATTTTTCAATGATTAGTGTTCGAGTACACTTATTTTTTGAATAGAACAGATATTTTAGTGCAAAAATAAAATTTGGTTATGATTATTTTTAGAAAAAAAATTCTGTAAAAAATAAAAATAACTGTTTTAATTGCTTAGTCAAGACTTTCTATTGTGTGTCCTCAATGATTTTGAACCTTATACTTTATTTTGACGTTTTTGCCTCGCGTCAACGATGAGTCTTTTGTGACGAAAGGCGTGTCTGGCGTACAAATTTTTAATCCTGGTATCTATGCTCAGCTGGATTATATCTATAACTTAGTGTCCCTTTGTTTTCGTAGAGCTTTTGAATTCAAATTCATTGATCATTTTTCAACTAAACATTTTGCTAAATGTTCTATCTAAAATAAACAATGGAATCTGGACAAACATTTTCAAATTGTTTTAACGAATGTTCCATTTCTATTTCTAATTGACAAAGACATATAGTAATCAGCTGGGTCCGTCTGTCTCACAACATTTTCGCTTTTTTAATTTCATACCACATTTAGTTGGGTAATGAAACTCAGCACGAATATTCATTACTACTAAAAAATTAAAAAGTGTGCCCTGTACATGGAAGACACCAAACAGTTTAAATCATGGTCTAAAACGTTGTTTTACTGAGACACTCGTGTGCAAATGTATCTGGATTGTTTTCGTTCTCAAACCTCTTTGAAGTAAATAAAAAAGGAGATTTAATACTGTATTTAATTTTTATCATACGAATGTAAGTACAGAATGGAACACAATTCAGAGATAGACTATGTATGAATCAAATTTTCAAACAATTTCTATTCAAAATGTAGTAACATGCACTGGAGTATAGACGGTATACTAGTATTTTGTATAATAATAGATTTAGTACATAACGGTTTATTAGTGTAACAGGAAGCATTCTTAAAAGCATTCTTTCCTCTTTTCCTTGCTCTTGTCGTCTATACTATCGATTATCAGAGGTTTAATGTTTTGAACTTATTTTTTTTTATATAAATTATTTACCTTTTGTTATTCCACTCTTCATTGCTCTTGGAGATTAAATATGAATGAATGAATACTTTTAAAGTAGATATAATGTATACTGCCATCTTAGATTGTACAATGATAGCAGTACACAATCGGTCTAGTTTTTTGCCTTACTCTGCAAATTTTGAACATGATTTACAAATAATGTGTAAGACTGTTTATTCGTATACAGAAAAATACATAATTTCTTGCTATTATCCAAAATGTTTAAACAATTACAAAAATATTCGTGTTCTATTTAATCAATTTAGCCATTTAAAGGAAGACAACTCTATAGTAAAATTTTTATACTGGAATGATAGTGAAATTTTAATTTTTTACTTGTAGCAAGAAAACAAATTCTGTGACACTATTGCATATTATAAAACCTATCTTCTCATATTTTTTTCAAAATTCTATCTCATATATTTTGGTTTTTTTTATTCACAAAAATGAGCTTTTTTTAATTTACAATCTATGCATACTTGGGCAATTTTGCACGACTTGTAGCTTGAAAATTAGCGATGTGACTCATATTTTTTTATTTTTGAAAAAGCATAAGAAATCTTCATTGTAGCAAAGTAAACGAAAAATTCTATCTAAAGAAAAAAAATTAACAGATGATCAATACAAAAACAACGAAAAGACAATCAACATGTAACATACAATGTAACACAACACAGAAACCAAACCGAACAACACTAACCCAAAAAAACAAGGGATGAACTATGATACTGCCACAGAGTCTATGCATGCTTTAGTAGTTATGTTTAGTGGTACCAATCGAGTTGCTAATTGACGGAGAAGCTGTACAAATAACGTTTTGAAATTCACAATTAAGTGTTTGCCAACTGATTCAGACTGTATGTAGAATTAAAATGTCAATATGAATATTTGAGAGATTCAAATTTCTAAAATGTTTTGCAAAATGTAGGTTTTTACGGCTTACAATAACTTTGGTTTTTTTTTCTTTCAGCCTTAGCTTTCTATTTTTTTCTTACCATATCACAGCCTCTATTATTGTTTGCTGTCATTGTTTCTTGCAATCATTTATTTGACAGACATATGTTTGGACTGAGAAATTGTGAAAACTAACTGCATCAAATGTACAAGGCATATCAATTGTTTTAATTTAAGAGCTATTGATAAGTCTTATAGCCGAAACGTGCGTATGGCGTACAAAACTATGCTCCTGGCATCTTGGATGAGCTTTACAACCCTTATGCAAGATATATGTTCTTACAATAATGTGGCGGATTTAAAAATCATTTGTGAAGTCGTAACTTATTATCTCAATTATTTTCAAAACAAATGACGCAAATAAATACCGCACATGAATTAATTTTATTTTTTATTTTTTCCGCAGGCTTCGTTTTGTTGTTATTGTTTTAGTTGATCTATTTATAGCGTTTTACAATTATACTATTTTTATTTTATTGTGCGTCTTATTTGTGTTTGTGTTTTTTGCATACTGTTTATTTCATGTAATGTTTTTTTGTAATTAAGAATTTTTTCTAACTAAGCATAAAATACTTAATTCGAAAAATAAATTTGCTCGTATTTTATTCATTGGAGAAAGGGTTCAACGAGCTATAGAGTAGAAGTAAAGAAAACAAAATCATTTTCAGCTTGTCTGTCCTTTGCTCTTGTTTATGATCTAAAATATGAAATATGTTTTACCGTTAATATATATACATTATAAATAAAACGCATGGTAATTTTTTTAACTGTGAATGTATTATCATGAAATACGCCTTGGAGATGAAATTATAAATGCTAGCGTACATTAAATTTTTAAATTTCCTTAATTTGGCTTCATAATTAAAATTAATTCCCGAACAGTTGTCGTGCGCTCCTAATCCGGTATCATTTGGTTATAGTCAAGTAACGTGTACTTAGGGAGCAACCATTACACTTCAAAGAAGGGGGGTATGGTGTTTTGTCTGATTCAGAATTTTTTTTTTTTTAGTTTTTCGACACTATCAATCAAATTGTTTTTTTTTTCTAAAACTTAACACTATAAGGTATAATGAAATCTGGATTCAGAATATTTTATTTTTGTCATCTGCTTGACCACAATAGATTTTTTCCATCAAATCGGGGATCAGAATATTGTTTTAGGAAAAAAACATAGCCCCTCTCCCTTTTGAAGTTAAGTGGTAGTTCCGTTAGATAAAGTTGAGATTGTCAGATCTTGGCTGCATATACATTCATTCTCCTCAGCCAAATGAACGTTCCTCGTAAGAAACTGCTGAATTAAAGAAGTTCGGTGACCTTATGTTTATACCGAAGTCTACCCTTGAAAACACACTTGTACATAATCTATAATGTGAGCTAATAGGCAGACACGACGTTAAAAAAGATCAGGCAACTATTAAGTTTATATACGCAGCTGTCTTTTTCGTTTTCATACAATATATTCCTTATTTTTTGTACTCGATATACAATTTACAGTCTCAAATATAATATCTATACACAAAACTAGTATGTGACTAGGTCTATATTCAGGACTTATTTTGAAAAATAATTCGATTGATACATATGTATGTGCATATATTTTTCTTTTAAAGATATTTGTGTAGCTATACAATTAAAAAATATTTCTACTGATTACAGTTTGAAATAATCTCATGTGATCACCATATACAAAAACGTGAGGCATAAAAGGCATAGATGTTCCATAGACATGAGTTGAAAGGCCAACATATTTCAAATTTCTCGTTTTCCATTTTAGATTAACAGATTGAGAGACCAGATATAAAATATTCATATTTATTTAGATGTCAGATTTGGTATGCGTTATGATACTAACACGTGTATATATTTGACGCACAATTTAAAAAAGACCGTGTTGACACAAGTTGTTCAGAAGACTTCCTGCACGGTTTGTTTCTCCTGTTAAATCTGTTGTATCTTACAAAAGTGGGTTGATGTTTTGCGTAGAAGTCGCGTGACTAAGTTAACAGGTACATAGAAACCTATCAATTGAGCTACACTAATCAAAACTTAAAAACGGGGCAAACTCAGATACTACGTACGAGTACCAAGTGTATAAGGCAAGAGTTTCACCCGTGATTTTGAAATCTATCACACTATTTATTACCAAATATGAAAGACGGATAGTTTTCTCTTTTCCATACCACATCTTCTTATATTTCAATTTATTAGGTCTTTACACCTTTCCGTGTGGAAAGACCTATTGAATTTCTTCTGATTATTTTTTTTTTTCTTCCGCCTAATTTTTTTCTTGCGGTGTAAAAATGTTTCAAAAGATGTCGCTTAGTCTTTTTGTATATGATATCATACAGTCATGACAGTCTATACGCTTTTGAAACTCACCCTGTTTAACCGAACACTTTTCTTTGTAAGAGTTATCTCCCCAAACACTGTTTTTCTTGTTATCAGATCTCCTCCACAACCGTGAAAGAAACCGAGAAATTTATTTTTCCATATTGCTCGTTATATCCTCAAGATGTTACGTTTTATTTTGACCGAAGCTTGATGAAGACCCCATATGAGAGTTATTTCCCCTTTTGTATTGAAATAAGTGAAATACATTTGTAACTGGAAAACCATAAGTGATAGAGTCCTAGGGTCTTTTGATTGGAGGTCCTTGGTCCAAATAAATGAAAATGAGGTCAAGGTCAAAGGTCAAGGTCATGATTAAAATTTTGATTTTGGCTTGTTATCTCTTATTTTCAGAAATCATATAAGATATCGACAAAATATTTTCACAAATTGTTAGTTACGACATGTCGTAACACATAAATCTTAGTCGAAAGGGTACGTAGACATTTGACGCGAGTTTTTCCCCTTTTTAGCTCACCTGGCCCGAAGGGCCAAGTGAGCTTTTCCCATCACTTTGCGTCCGGCGTCCGTCGTCGTCCGTCGTCTGTCGTCCGTCGTCTGTCGTCCGTCGTCTGTCGTCCGTCGTCCGTCGTCGTTAACTTTTACAAAAATCTTCTCCTCTGAAACTACTGGGCCAAATTGAACCAAACTTGGCCACAATCATCATTGGGGTATCTAGTTTAAAAAATGTGTGGCGTGACCCGGTCAACCAACCAAGATGGCCGCCACGGCTAAAAATAGAACATAGGGGTAAAATGCAGTTTTTGGCTTATTACTCAAAAACCAAAGCATTTAGAGGAAATCTGACATGGGAAAATATGTTTATCAGGTCAAGATCTATCTGCACTGAAATTTTCAGATGAATCGGTCAACCCGTTGTTGGGTTGCTGCCCCTGAATTGGTCATTTTGAGGAAATTTTGCTGTTTTTGGTTATTATCTTGAATATTATTATAGATAGAGATAAACTGTAAACAGCAATAATGTTCGGCAAAGTTAGATTTACAAATAAGTCAACATGACCGAAATGGTCAGTTGACCCCTTTAGGAGTTATTGCCCTTTATAGTCAATTTTTAACCATTTTTCATAAATATAAGTAATCTTTTACAAAAATCTTCTCCTCTGAAACTACTGGGCCAAATTGAACCAAACTTGGCCACAATCATCATTGGGGTATCTAGTTTAAACAATGTGTGGCGTGACCCGGTCAACCAACCAAGATGGCCGCCACGGCTAAAAATAGAACATAGGGGTAAAATGCAGTTTTTGGCTTATAACTCAAAAACCAAAGCATTTAGAGGAAATCTGACATGGGGTAAATATGTTTATCAGGTCAAGATCTAGCTGCCCTGAAATTTTCAGATGAATCGGTCAACCCGTTGTTGGGTTGCTGCCCCTGAATTGGTCATTTTGAGGAAATTTTGCTGTTTTTGGTTATTATCTTGAATATTATTATAGATAGAGATAAACTGTAAACAGCAATAATGTTAGGCAAAGTTAGATTTACAAATAAGTCAACATGACCGAAATGGTCAGTTGACCCCTTTAGGAGTTATTGCCCTTTATAGTCAATTTTTAACCATTTTTCATAAATATAAGTAATCTTTTACAAAAATCTTCTCCTCTGAAACTACTGGGCCAAATTAATCCAAACTTGGCCACAATCATCTTTGGGGTATCTAGTTTAAAAAATGTGTGGCGTGACCCGGTCAACCAACCAAGATGTCCGCCACGGCTAAAAATAGAACATAGGGGTAAAATGCAGTTTTTGGCTTATAACTCAAAAACCAAAGCATTTAGAGGAAATTTGATGTGGGTAAAAATGTTTATCAGGTCAAGATCTACCTGCCCTGAAATTTTCAGATGAATCGGTCAACCTGTTGTTGGGTTGCTGCCCCTGAATTGGTAATTTTGAGGAAATTTTTGCCGTTTTTGGTTATTATCTTGAATATTATTATAGATAGAGATAAACTGTAAACAGCAATAATGTTCAGCAAAGTTAGATTTACAAATAAGTCAACATGACCGAAATGGTCAGTTGACCCCTTAAGGAGTTATTGCCCTTTATAGTCAATTTTTAACCATTTTTCATAAATCTAAGTAATCTTTTACAAAAATCTTCTCCTCTGAAACTCATGGGCCAAATTAATCCAAAGTTGGCCACAATCATCTTTGGGGTATCTAGTTTAAAAAAAATGTGTGGCGTGACCCGGTCAACCAACCAAGATGGCCGCCACGGCTAAAAATAGAACATAGGGGTAAAATGCAGTTTTTGGCTTATAACTCAAAAACCAAAACATTTAGAGGAATCTGACATGGAGTAAAAATATTTATCAGGTCAAGATCTATCTGCCCTGAAATTTTCAGATGAATCGGTCAACCTGTTGTTGGGTTGCTGCCCCTGAATTGGTAATTTTGAGGAAATTTTGCTGTTTTTGGTTATTATCTTGAATATTATTATAGATAGAGATAAACTGTAAACAGCAATAATGTTCATCAAAGTAAGATTTACAAATAAGTCAACATGACCGAAATGGTCAGTTGACCCCTTTAGGAGTTATTGCCCTTTATAGTCAATTTTTAACCATTTTTCGTAAATCTTAGTTATCTTTTACAAAAATCTTCTCCTCTGAAACTACTGGGCCAAATTAATTCAAACTTGGCCACAGTCATCTTTGAGGTACCTTGTTTGAAAAATGTGTCCGATGACCTGGCCATCCAACCAAGATGGCCACCACGGCTAAAAATAGAACAGGGGTAAAATGTAGTTTTTTGCTTATAACTCTGAAACCCAAATCATTTAGAGGAAATCTGACAAGGAGTTAAATTGTTAATCAAGTCAATATATATCTGCCCTGAAATATTCAAATGAATTTGACAACCGGTTGTTGGGTTGCTGCCCTCCAATTGGTAATTTTTAAAGAAATTTTGCTGTTTTTGGTTATTATCTTGAATACTATTATAGATAGCGATAAACTGTAAACAGCGATAATGTTCATCAAAGTAAGATCTACAAATAAGTCCACATTACCTAAATGGTCAATTGACCCCTTAAGGAGTTATTGCCCTTTATAGTCAATTTTTAACAATTTTCATTAATTTGGTAAATTTATGTAAATTTTTACCAAATATTTTTCTCTGTTACTAATGGGCAAAGTTCATTATAGATATAATTGTAAGAAGCAAGAATGTTCAGTAAAGTAAGAACTTCAAACACATCACCATCACCAAAATACAATCCATTTGTGTCCTTTGTTTAATATGCACATAGACCAAGGTGAGCGACACAGGCTCTTTAGAGCCTCTAGTTATATCTAATATCATACGTATGGCAATATAACTCATTAACAATATAAAGTAGAGGACTAGAGTCTTTTGATTTGATGTCCTTGGTATATGACCTTGAAATTGAGCTCAAGGTCATATGGTTATTTAACGTTCTAGATTTTGACCTTTGCTTTTACCTCATATGTACACATGATAAAGCCATGGGACTTATTGCATTAGGTTGTAAGCCATGTGACCTTTAAAACGACAACCGGAAGTGACATTTTGTAAACTGGAAGTATCTGTTTTTTGTACTAAATCAATGTAAAAGTATATAAAACCATATATTTTTGGAATCAGTGACAACAAGCTGTCATTTGATATGAAACTGACATTAAAAATCAAATTTTAATATTTTCATTTTTAAATAGAATCTTACTGGTGGAAAGACCTTCAATTGTTCTCTGAACAATTGGTTTTTAATTTATAATTGTCATCATTCAAAGGCAATAACTTTTATAGAAGTTGTCTTACTATTTATGCCTTGTTGCCTTCTATTAATCTTGTTTTGCCGTATATTTCTACTGTTTATATTTTTCTTTATCTTCTATCCTTCTTACCCTAAACATAAAAAGTGTAAAAGTTGTCATTTATCTAAAATAACTACTATGAGTAGTCAACTGACATTTTTGCCAATGTTGACTCATTTGTAGATCTAGTCTGAAAAAGTGGTACCCTAAACATAAAAAGTGTAAAAGTTGTCATTTATCTAAAATAACTACTATGAGTAGTCAACTTACATCTTTGGCAATGTTGACTCATTTGTAGATCTAGTCTGAAAAAGTCTATTTAACTATAACTCAAAATATGGACCATCTTATGATTAGGGGATCTATAATTCAGTTTGACAACTTCAGACATACTAATTATTGACCTTTTCAAACTATACCAAATCACTACTGTACCTAACAAAAAATGACCACATACATGTATTTTACCAATATAATTTCATCCCCTTACTTACTTTTTTATCCATTAAATATAAAGAAATAAATTTGGATGGAGGATGAAAATAATTTGCAAGTTATACACTATCCACAAGGGACCTAATATAGTAGAAATACTTTACTAATTTTTATCAAACTTGGCATGAACTAAGATTAGGGAATTGTAAGACAGTCAGTGGGTCCCTCTTCTGAAAAGTTCTGGATCCGCCACTGACAATCATACTTGTATATATACAGAAGTAGACCTCAACTTTCACATTAATATGATTTTTAAAAAACATAGAAAATATCCTGCATTTAAAGCTTGTCAAAATCAGAGGCGGAGTTGGAGGGTTCTTCAGGTGGTCAGGCCATTCCTTATTCCTTTATGCTTGGAAAAATACAGGGAATCACTGAAGCATGACTCGAATAACCCGTCTTGGGCAGTCAGTGCCCCCATTCTCTTTTCTGAAATTTTTTGAATCTGCCACTGAAAATTATATAAAACAAACACTACTGTTGACATGTAAATGTGCTCATTGGTTTTTAACCCTAAAAATTAGTTAAAAAGACTCAACTCATCAGATGATCATCATGTATGTTTCAGTAATATTCATACATCATGTACATTGTACTTGAAAACTTTTCCAAATTTTTAGTGAGCTTGCATATGTAAAGTGTATTAAGAAAATTTCATCTTTTCACTGCTTGACTCGCCAGGAAAAAAAAACAAATCTGTTGTGAGAACCCTGATAATGGTCATCCTCCTCTAACAATGTATATTGTCACAGGTGTTTTTAAATCTAAAAGTACTAATTATATTGTTTAAGCTTAAACATCCTTTTAAATCATTTGAATATCTGTTTTAAATATCATGGTTTATATAATATAGTATCGAAATTCAGGTCAACAAAGCTCATGCAGGGATTTGAAAGAAAGCAGGTGTTGAAATTTGTTTATATTCCTTAGATCTAAAACTTGCTTTAATTAAAAACCTATTTATTGACCTCACTTTGAATTCGTTTTATCTGAATTTTTGCAATCAATTGTCTTTCAGAAATGGTCTACCAGTATTTGACACAAGAGGGCCTAGGAACAGTAGGACTAGCTTTCTTACATGTATGTCAGAGGGATGACCCTAGTAAAAAGGTCTGACATTCCATACCTGATAATGAAAGAAAACACCAGAAACTATTTACTGAGGTGATTTTAAATAAACTAAATGGGATTTCATATATGAACATAATAGTCCCTGGTTCATAAATATTGTACAGTATATTTAAAGTACAATAAAATTAAATCACTTAGTGTTTTATGTATACTGTTAATACTTTTAAAATTGGTGATTATTAAAAGAGGACAACTCTTACCTCCAACATTTCTAGACAAAATGTTACTTGAATCAGTGATTTAAGATCACCCATTTCAGTCTTACTGATATATACAATTATGTACAAGTATTTTTTTACTTGTATCCACTTGTAAGGTTAAAAAAAATAATATAGTTTTCGATTTTACGGTCAGGGAATTTACTTAAATGAGTGATTTTCTAAATCACTGATTCAAGTAACATCATGTTCATAAAGGTTGAAAGTAAAAGTTGTCTTTCTTTAATAATCACCTATTTAAGTAGTGTAAATTTATCACTAGACTAAGTAATTTAATTTTATTGTAGTTTTAAATATAAATACTAATGATCCAGGGACTAATTATGTTGCTAAAATTATCAGCGCCAACATCTGTGTTGTCTAGGTCATGTCAGGTGATGACCTTGTACTGAATCTAGGATAATGACATAAAAATCACTTGTTTAAGTATCATACCTCAATTTCCTTCCAAAAAAATCACTTCTTTAAGTATCATTACCGTATTTGGCAGTGTATTGTCCGCAATTGTGTATAGTCCGCACCCCTCTTCATCCCCAAATATCTAGGAAAAAGTCTAGTTCGCTTGTATAGTACGCGGCAACTTTATACAAGATCGGGTCCGCGAACAATTACGGAAAATGCCGAAGATCGGCAATATAGTAAGTATTGTTGTTGAAAATCGATAGTCAGTTAAAACCTATGATAAGTTTTTGAATGGGATCTTTAAAGATAATATTTTTAATCTTTGTTAAAGACCGACAACGCAGTAATCATTGTTGTTAAAAGATTGATGATTAATATCAAATTATGATCAGTTTGTAAAAGAGAACTTTAAAGATATGTATTAAATCTATCTTAAAAGTCTTCAAAGGATTCTGTTTAATTGCTTAATTAAATCGTCTTTCAGACTATCATTCCTTACTAATTAATTTAAAGTCCCAAACAATGAAAGTGAGAACTGTATTCATATAATAAATGTTAATTAATTCAATCATGTACATTTAACTCTCGGCTTATCACTTTTGAAATCATTGAAAATGGTAACCTGCCCAAGACAGTAAACTGTTTAAAATTCTAAAAATAAATAGTTGGTATGCTATTAAACAAAAGAAAATTAAAAGATCAAACAGTTAAGATCGAAAGTTTGATGTTTGATGTTTAAAAATTGATTAGAACTCATTAAAATGTTATAACTCTTTAATCTTATCATTTCTTTTATTCATTTGAAGAACTGCCTCAGGTTATTGAAATACATTCATCACTTGTCAAAAGTTGACATGGTTGATTGATTGCTTTACACACAACCCCGTAAACTTATTCATGTAAGACGATACACCTGCACAATGTGACCTTTCACATGGAAATATAATTTCTTATATAAAATGCCACTTCTTTAAGGTTTACACTTTCAGTATTAATGGTTACGAAATACAATTAAAAAATGTTAGTTCTTGATTTATTTACGGCGATAAGTTAAGAGTTAAACACAAAAAGTTGGAATACGAAAATGTTTGATACTTTAATCACACATTTTCAAAATGGCGCATCGTGATTTACTTGTACTGTACACACGCGAATATGTTGTGTCATGTGTACTACTGTTTGTCTGCTTGTCATTTTTAGCCATGACATTATCAGTTTATTTTCGATTTATGAGTTTGACTGTCCCTCTGGAATATTTCGTCCCTTTTTTTTTATCAAAACCAAGCACCTCAACAAATATATTAATATGATCAATTAAAATCAAACACTAGTTTAACATGTTTTATTGTCCTAAAACATTGACAATAGGATCAGACACAAGTTTCAATTTTCAACTAAATATCCATTACATACAAACGATAAATAACTGAACACAATAAAATACATGTGAATAACATCACATACAATATTCATATGTAGACATTTTTAAATGTCGAGTAAACCGTAAATTTATTGTTGAAAGACCAATTAAAAACTATTCACTTCACTGTTTGATCACTTGCACCGGAATCACATGAATTTGTACATTTATCACATTTAATTTCGAATTCAAGGACGCTGAGTCTGAACGGGCGCTTTTACACATTTAAAGTTCCAGACTCCACAGGTGTATTGTCCTCTTTCATCTGCCATATTCATGCAAATAAAACAAAAATTATGTCCTCATGGACACTCATTTTGCTTGCAGGATTTCCTGTGTTCAATCGTTAGACCACATTTTGGACAAGCCCGTACAGAAGGACAACTAACCTCGACAACCTGTTTTTCTGGACATTCTCTTAAAATTTTCATTCTTGGATCTTCTCCTGAACAATCAAGGTTTTCACATTCAGCAGTGCCCGACGTTGACCATTTTCGAAGACAGAACCAACAAAATTCAAACCTCCTACCGTGTTTCCTTGAACATATAGGACAGACTACTCGAAAGTCCTTCCGATCCATTCGCTCGCAGTAAGATTGGCATCGAGGACATTCTTGAATTCCGACAGCTTTTCTAAGGAAGTTCAGTGCAATCATCGCTTTAAATTTTTTTCTTTCTTCCTTTGTCAGAACTGCTTACTTATTTACTGTGTAGAATTCCCAGATTCGACCATTTTTTAAGACTTTAAAATGGTTGTTCTGATCATATGAACACAAACAAATGAGTCTTAAATTAAAAATTAAAACAAATCTCAAACCTTTTAAACATTGCAAAATTGTTATAAGCTGATGGTTTGCTACTATTTGCCTAAAGCTATAGATATAGGAAGATGTTGATTAAGTATCCTTGTTATATGGGAATATCAAATATTTCACTTACTAGATAATTATAAAATTATCTAAAAGAAAAAAGACACGAACGCATTGTTAATCAATTTCTGTGAACTCATTATTATTCGTTGCATAACAATTGTTATGGATTTTGGGATTAACAAAAAACGCAGGAATTTAAATGTCCAACAAATGACAGATCTTCCATATGAACTTTGTAGACTTTGGCAAGACCACGAAATCAAATATCCACGAAATTGCAAGTTTTTCTCACTCCACAAACGTAAATGAATTAAAAGTACTATAATGTTATCAAGTTCGTCAAATATATATATTGAACGATTTAGAGAGTAAATTAGGACTTATTCTAACCATGGGAGTGTAAAATAATGTCGCAATTCTGTCAACTTTCAAAAATAATTGCCTATTGATCTACTTCAGATATACAACCGAGTTTTTTTTTTTTTTTTTTTTTAGCTTTATTCGATATGAAACTGAAAATTATATATATTACCTTTTTGGGTTTCTAAATCGTTTAAATGGAAGACAATTTTTATGTTTTTATGTAAATATGATATAATCAAAGCACCATTCAAGCAGCACCTTGATACGGAGTATATGTCTGTCAGACGCCGTATCGAGTTTGTTGACTCTTAAGGATTATCTTTTTCACAAATGATAGCGAATTTGTTCCTAGTGTAGTATTGAACTACTATGTCGTCCCCTTTTCCAGAAAGTGACCAACCGAATTAGACTTATAACGTGGTTTGTTCGAATATGAGCAACACCACGGGTGCCACATGTGGTGCATGATCTGCTTAACCTACAATAGCACCTAAAATTACCCCTCCCCAGTTTTTGGTAGTTTTGATTATTCATTAGTGTTCTATGTTAAGTGACGGGAACTATTGTTTATCTGTAAGTCTTTTTAATTTTTTTTTGCCATCTAGTTGTCAGTTTGATTTCGACTCAGGATTTTGAATGTTCTTCTAGTATCTTTCGCCGCCTCTCTTTTATCATTGTTTTGGAAAAACACGATATTTTCTTTTCATTTTCCGATTTGGGATCTGAAATAAGAGGGAAAAGTACCAAAACTCCATATATGCCTATTATTGATACACTTGAAAACAGACCACAGTAAATACACAAAAACGCACTATATACCCTTACTATACAGAAAATTTTTCACAATCAGATCATGTCAAAAGTTGGATTAAGATATATATATATTACTTGCGAGGTTTTGAGTGCAAAAAGATCAAATACCCGACAGCAATTATTTTTTTACAATATTCTGAATTAACCTATAGTGTTTTGTATAAGTGTACAGTGATTATCTGTATAATTCTATAATGATAACGACCTATTATCGACAACCAGTAAAATCGCAATGTATCTACCTTTAGTGCCAACGCAGTATTACACAAAAAACGGCTGTTCAGAGTTACGACCAACTTATTTATACTGCCAGATATTCTCAATTTTCGACATCAAAATCCCCAGTTAACGAAGGTAAAGATTAAAATACAATATATTTATCTCTATTCTACAGCAAAATAAATAAATCTGTCCATTTTAATTAAATTTTCATGGTACAATTTCATAAAAAGATAATTCCACGAAATGATGTTATTGTCTAGGCATGGTAACGAAAGAAGGTGACGCCACAAATATTTTCCATAAACAAAAATTTCAAATGTAAATATCGGGCATTTCAAAGCTTCTTGTACGCCTCAGAACGAATAAAATTACATTGGAAGAAAATATATGTCAGTGAGAAATGCGATTAGAAAAATAATCATTGAATTATATAATATTATTGATATTATCGAAATTGGGTAAAACAAACAGCCAAAACAGTATCGTATGTATAGGGCTTTCATGGTTAACAAAATTACCGAATTTCTTCTATTAGAATCGAAATAATTCGTCATAGATACCAGGATTGACATATTATATTTGCACATGACACGCGTTTCGTCTACGAAAGACTCAGCAGTGACGCTCGAAAAGTTGAAACATTGAACATAGAAATACATCACACTGTATGACATAAAATTAAGAGTGATACACATGTAAAGGAACTTTGTTTTGTTTATTTTGACAAATACAACGAAACGTCCATGGAACAAACGGACAGAGGCACACATGTAAGACGGACAGGGATACATAAGTCTACACCTATCCTTTGAAGCTAGAGTTTAATTAACATTGATGTACGTTTCAGGGAAATAGTTTTTAAAGTGCCGACTGACAATTTCAATACATGTCTATTGTTTAAAACTGTATGCTACAGTTCAGTTGTCGTTGGATTATTTATTCCGTCAATTTGCATTGATCCATACTGCATATTTCCATTTATTCATTTGATAAGAAAAACCTTCTTTGTCATCTTTTTTTTTCATATTCAAAGTGACAATAGTTAACGTTGTTAAAGTTTTAAAATTAAGAATTTAAATACTACTAAAATCCCTAAACAAAATGTACTTTTTTTTATTTCTATCAGTTTACATACAATAAAACTGCTATCATGATTATGCAAAATGAAAAAAAAAGTTTGTATGTGTTCTTTTATTCTTAAAAAAATCACAATATTTGAATGCTTTCTCTTCAAGTATATCCAGTAGTGTCAGTCCTCTCCAGGGACCATTAAATGTTGCAACCTACTTTATGGTTCATAAACAATTCATGGTATTCGGACAAGATAAGACGCGTCAGCCAAATGCACCAACATGATCTGTTTGATTAAAGTATGTGAACAGAGTCGATCATTTCAACACATCCACTATATCAACAAAGGAGTAGGTCCGGTAAGAGCCGATTAAGGCCTCATATTCCAGATTCATCTGACACTTTTTAAACACTTAAATGTCTATTTCAGTTGATTCAATTAGTTTATGTGAAAGACTTTAACTGGTTTAGCCATTAAACACGCTCCGATTCAAGCTTAAATATGAAAAAAACTATCAAATAAGCCAAAAAATGTCGTTTTACAGATGGTCTTTGTCAAAAAGAAAAGTGGCCGCATCCGTGCTCTCAACCTATATATATATATGTTATGAATTATCATAAAATACAACTTGCATTTCAATATTAAGAATGAAAACAAATGCGGCAACTTTCATTTTTGACAAATACCATCTGCTTAAATGCTAAAATTGTGAAGATTTCAGAAATGTAGCAAGATTTGATGATGCTAGTACCCGATATACATGATATATGTGCATTGTATTGTCAAAAATAGTCCATATTTATATAGCATAAGCATTCTACTTCCAATAAATAACTAAAAATTTACATTTTAACGATTTTGTAAAACTGCTATATTTTGAGACCAAAAAAGAGTTTTTCTGGACCTACTCCTTTGTAGTCAATCTAGGGTCCTTCCGTACGAACAATTACATGTTTGAATGTCAATTGAATGACTTCATAGCTGAGGTCAGACTGCTGGCTGTCCAATTTTATCAATATAACATCTAGGTTGTAATGTGCCATTGATAACTACCAAAGTTTGTAGTTTAAATTAACTATAAATAGTATCGAATACATGCACAAATGAAACAAAGTGGAGATTCATCGGAGAGCACAAAGTATGTTTAGTTTCACCGATGTTTTAGTTGTTGCATTGTCTATTGCTGTCAATTTTGTCTTTGAAATGGAGACAAACAGAGTCTTTTATAGAAAATCTTTCAGTGAATTTGACTACATTTCCAATACACAATATTCAACCTGGTATCTATGGTGAGTTGATTTAGATATGATCAATGAAAACTTTTAGATCTAGTAAATTAATTCAAGGCAGTAGTGATGGTAGTAGTAAACCGATGTTAAAATCACATAAATCCATTAAAATCAATACTATATACATTGCATGCATTTAAAGAACTATTCTGGATTTTCCTTCATCGGGAACACTGAAACCAATTATTTGAAATCCAAAGTTCTAGAAAAACCCTCCTAATTAGGGAGCTATGTTAACAAAGGGATAAGCATTTTTTAGCCAGTTCCATCTTCGGTTAACTTTGACCTAGGAAGTTGAAATCTAAGGTTCTTGGTAATTTTAAAATTTATAAACGACCATTTCAAATCTATGTTAAAACAATATTAAATAGCCACAAAACCGATTGTGTTGGTAGGGTAATCGACTCCGGCTTTTGTAAGTCTTACCTGCAATGCAAATAATACTCAGTAACAATCGAAAATAAGACACAGCGGCTTAATGAATTGGAAGATATATTGTTAAGGCTAGAGAATAGTGAAGTTGATAATAATAACGATTCTAGTTTGAAGCCTTCTATGTTTGACAATATCGAGATCATGGAATATATCAGATTTTTAATTTTCGGCAGTATCATAATCGTTAAAGCACTGGCATATATGAGATGAATTTACTGACTAAAATGTAAAAATGGGGTATCGTCAGCCTTTTACACACCGTTCTTTGTAATTAAAATTCATGGTTTGTATAAAAAAAAAATATCAACCTAAACATGTATGTACCTTGTGTCATGTTTATTTTTATACTTTTAAGGATACAACTTATGATTCAATTCAGATACAATGTAGGTATGGGAGTTTGGTTACATTATAAACATTAAAGGGCCAATATATGAGTAAATAGAAAATAATAAATACATTTTATTTGAGAATATGTTCGAGACTTTAATAAATATTTATGCAAATAAAGCATAACATCAAAGGTATGTCGTTTCTTTTTATCTGTATTCTTTTATATTTGTGCCTACAACATGGAAAATATTAGCATAATGAATGCAAGCAATATACCTCAATATCAAATCAAATGTATTTTACTTTCAATTAAAAGTTTATCTTAAATAAATGTATATTTATATAACAATGTGTAATCAACAGTCACGTTGACATTCAGTTTAAGTGTTATTTTCAATGTTGTGCAACCAAATGGCCTTAGAAACCCTTAAATTGATTCAAATTAAAAATTTACCACAATCAACAATACAAACAAACTGAAATTGACATTATACACAAACAATAAGTCACAGAATATACAGAAGAATGTAACAAATGGGGGCGATACTTTGGCAAAATAATACATTTCGAAAAGTTAGATTGTAATGGACATAAACCCTTAATTTTTTTAAATAAAACTACTGATATACACTTAATAAATGGAAACAAGTAAAACCTAACATGAATAATTCATCATACGTTTGTGTTACCCAATCCCCCAGGCTCATGCATGTGTCATAAATATTTAATAAATTAAAATGAGGTTAAAGCCAATCTTTGATTTATTGTATGCCAAGGTATGTGCAAGTACACGTGTAACTAGTTTTCAAAAAATATATAGAACATGTACAGTCACCATAAAAGAGCAGTCAAAAATGTCATCTCATCCAATTTAAACAATCTGACAAACAACATGAATGTCAATTATCAATACAAAATTAAATCTTAAATCACACTTAAATAATGATATATACCAATAAAGTGACTTAAAGCGAATCATTGGGGGAAAATAATGTTTATTCATTTTTTAACCAATGCATGTATATATCATAAACTTATAGTCTTCTGTGCACGATTTTACAATTTTTTACGCATCCATATTGTATAATCGTTAAAATGATTTCTCTCGGTCTGCTATGAAGTGAAAATATGGCAACAAAGAAGCATGGATATTACACACGAGTATAACATGTACAATAATTTCATATAGTTTATTCCAATTAAAGATCCATGCGTATTGCGATCACCAGATCATTTTTACACTGAGTTCACAGCATACGGTAATATATTGGCGAATTGTTAAAAATATAACTGCAGGCAAACAATAAAAAAAAGTTAGCGTCTTCTTAATTTGGACAAATTCTAGAATTTTTTGGCGAAAAAGGGATATGTAAATAAGTTTTTGTATAAAAACTAGTCATTTAGTCATAACAAACATATGCATCATCTCTTTTTTAATTTGAAAGACTTTGATGACTTTAAAGAGCACACAATTAAATGATATGAACGCTTCAAAATGTTGCATAAGAAATACACTTAAAAAATGAATTAAAAAAAACGTCAATATTTACGAAACACCAGAAGATTTTTTTTATTATTTTAAAAGTTGTATTTCATGAGCGATTTTCAATAATATATAATAATATCTTACCACATAATACATTGTACGTTTTTGCAAGCTTTATCCACAAACAAGGCTTCCCTTTATACAGTCTTTCCCACAGCCAATAGAACAGCACAACAGTCCGTATTTACAGCTACCTGGTGTACACAGTTCAGCACAATGGCTAATTGTACCAGGAGGGACAGGCGGACATCTCATTCTACATGGTGATGGTACTGTTCCACCTGCATATAATTTGATATAATTGGTATGTCAATTCTATTTTTTCATTGCTAAATTACTTATCATTCAACTCTAAAGAACTTTATATAACATTAAAAAATTATGTCAGTAAAGTAGATCAACAAATAAGTGTGTTTGCTTCTCATGTTTTCTACTTTACATTAATCATTTACACTCGTCTGAATTTTTTTCGTAAGAAATTACAATTAATTACACAGTAACCCGATATCTGATTTAATCGTTTCGATCAAATTCAATTTTATTTCTTCCTCTAATTCATACAGCTTAATGTGTTTTTTTCATTTCATACTTGTTTATATACAAAATCCATAGACATGCTCTTGTCAGCAAGAATATTATTTGTTTAAGTTTCAATAATTATATTAGATGTATGTTTCATTGTAATACGTTATTCTTATTGGCTATGGCTAGCTGCACATCACGTGTAATTCCTAAGCAATCGTATTGCACAATAAAACTTATCATTTATGATAACAAGAGGTTCGACAATAAATTGCACAGGTGAAATATACATAAAAAATGATAAAATTCGTGTTTTCATGATCCTTGCTTAAAAAATAAATTATAAGTATTGAATGCTTCTGTTTGTAACTTCATAGTTGTAAAAGCGTTGACCGTGCGCACATTTGTAGACAAAAACCTACCGCGGTTCATACAAAATGTACTTCTGTCAACGCTTTTACACCACAATGAAGTTCCAAAAAGAAGCATTCAATTCTTAAATATTAACATTGACCTTTTGATATTCGAAATATTCAACACGTTTAAAGGTATTTACATTGAATGTTGGAAAGGACAATATACTCTGAACGGTTACATCACTGTCCAAGGTTAGGGGAACGTTCGGATCCCACTGACATGTTGAACTACGTCACATTCTGTATGTGTGTACCTGTCAGAAGACAGGAGCCTTCTGTTAAGTGGTTGTCGTTTGTTGCTGTGTTCCATATACATTTTTCGTTAGTTTTTTTATACATTAATTAGATGATTTGTTTATCGTTTGAAAATTTTCTATTAGTGAGGTTTTTTAGCTGACTATGAGATTCGGGCTTTGAAGGCCGTACGATGACCTATAACTATTAATTTCTAGGTTGGTTGGTCTCTTGTGGAGAGTTGCATTCATACCACAACTTCTTTTTTACATCTATGAGTAGAAATTCTATATTATTAATTGAACACTAAACTTCTTTAAGGTAGTATCAAAAAGTCTGGTAATAGATATTCATTATTTACTTTTCCGGTCAATATTTTAAAAGACCACAAAAGTTCCAAAATGAGCTAACTAGATTTAATAGAAATAGACAAAAGAAAATCACTAGTTTTTTTTAAATTTTAAAATGCAGATAGTTATATCGCTATTTAAAGTGTCTCGTCGGATAAAACTAATATTACAAGTTATATTAAACATGTCAAAGGTACCAGAATAATAAATAGATATGACAGATGCGTGTTTCGTATACATTATACTCTTATGTCGAATCAATAAACGAAATTGACGGACTTATTGAACTAAGAAAATAACTGTGCTTAACGGCATCTTAAATTGAATAGAAGAAATATACATACCCGATACTTCAGTATTGAAGTCAAATATCAGAACAATACTGAAAATGATCCTGCAAGCTAATGTGAACATTGTTTTGTATATAATTTATCACAACAACTGCAGGATCTTTTATATGAACATACCTTGTAAAATAACCGCTATTCAACAAGCGAGTCATATAAAAAAAAGAAAAAACAATTCCCTTCAAATCCGCGTTCAGTTTGTTTAGTAAACATGTTATTTTCCACATTCAATTAATCTTGCTTTTACAAGTACATGAAAACAAAAACATTAAACAATTTACCACATGAACCTTCCTGATGTTTTATTGTATTTTCATCAAGACTTACGACATATATAACATGTCAACTTTGATTAATATTGGGTTTTATCCTTGTAATGTATCTTTATATTTTGAAATTAAAACATTTTTGTTTTGTCATATTCAAAGTACTTGCTACTTAAAGAATGTGTATGTACATGTCAAATTATCATGAAGTGTTGTTCTGCTGTAACATTACTGTTATAGTTTATATAGATATGTTCCGGACCATATGAGTATTTGGACGATACGCGTATGGTCATGACCATATGGGTATATACTCATATGGTCCGACCATACGCGTATGGTCCGACCGTACGCGTATGGTCGGGGTAATTAACACTCTGTTACAGTTTACTTTTAATACTTCTAAACTCTTCATATGGTATGACCGTTCATTAAAAAGACGCTATCATATAGATAATTTTATTATTATTATATTATAATAAAAAGATTAGGTAAATAAGAATAAGAAGTTTTACAATTAATTAATTTTACCTACTTTTCAAAATTATAATAAACGCTTAGTAGCGATGATCATTACCGATTTGTTATTACGAGTGAATGGCAATGTCGACTTAAAAAAATAAATTCCATAAATTTCTTAACGAACTGTTACAAAAGAAATCACTGGAAACTAACATAGTTTATTTAAGTTTGCTTGTGAATATGGTGTATTGCAGTCATGTTACAATATTTGATATCTGGGCCTTTTTAAAAACACCGGACATCAGAATGGCCCAAGACATCGGTATCATTGTACGCAGCTGCAAAAAGGCTAGCCTTTCACTCCCAAACGAAGGGTGTTAATGAAAAGGATCGTGCACAACCAAGACTTGCAAATGCAAAAAAAAAGCTATGATACCGTGAGAGGAAGTATATGTCACACCAAGCCTACATGCAAGAATGTAACTAGCGATGAAAACTAAATATGGCATCAATATTTAATTTTTACGTCGTTTTGAATTATAAAATTAATAAATTGTCATATAACCATCATTGTTTTTTTAGATATTTTTTTTTGTGTTATTGAAACGTTTATAATGTAATTTGAAAAAAAATACCTATATGGTCCAAATACTCATATGGTCCGGTCCGTTAATAACCAAACGAGTATTATACTCATATGGTCCGACAATACGCGTACGGTCGGACCATACGCGTATGGTCGGACCATATGAGTATACGCATATGGTCATGACCATACGCGTATGGTCCAAATACTCATATGGACCGGAACATATATATATATATATTAGATGCAGGATGACGCGATATTTGAGTAAAAAACTTTTTCAATTCACATAATTGTCATGCTTTCCAAGTAATTTGTTTAATAGCTAATCAATGTAACGATCAACTTAACTTCGGCAAGAAACGCGAAAGTTAATAAGCTTGTGATCAACAACAACTGCATCAAATATTATTTGACGATACAATGTTACAGATGTGAAATGAGTATAAAAAAACCCTGCATACTATCATTAGTTTTGTATAAAAGCATGCAGCAGTTGAATAATTTAAATAGCATTAATATGTCAAGAAACTTGTTTAATTTGACTATAAAAGCTGCTCTTATAATAACCTGCATGCAACATAAAACACAAAGCAATACATTATTGGTGTAGTTTATATCAAACAATTGTCATTAAAACTTAAATACAAAACCTACATATGAACCCAAACAGCTCGATAAATATCAAATAAGACTTATTAACAAATTTTGTACCAACATAAGCAACTTGGTATGTACGGGTGTCATATGTAGAGCAGGATATCCTTACCCTTCCGAAGCACCTAAGATCACCCCTAATTTTGGTTGGGTTTGTGTTGTTCTTTTTCTATGTTGAGTTTTGTGTATAATTGTTTGTCTGTTTTACTGTTACTTGTTTAGCCATAACTTTGTAGCTAATGTTATGAGCTCAAATGTCCCTGTGGTATCTTCCCCCTCTTGTATTAGTTCATATCAAAAACATTTTTGTTTATACTTTTACCTTTTATTTCCAATAATCGAAACCAAATACTTATTCATGAAAAAAAAAAACGCTTTTATATTAAAAAATAAGGCCGAACGAACAATGGTCGAACTGACCTCGGCTTAACGTGTAATGTGATCAAACCTACTATAGGTTAGTCATTGACCTTCTAACAATACGTAAAATTGTAAAGTATGCAAGCTATAATTGAAAAAGAAAAATATTTAAGGACAGCGTACTTATAGTAGAAGGGTGCTCTCTAGTTTCATCTCCCATAACCTCGAATAATGATGTGATAACTGAATTATAGCATTTGAACATGTGCTTTACTCGTAAGAAAGCTTAACTATGAAGAATAAGAAAATAAAACGAGTATCAAAGTAAAAAAAATGAAATATGAATTTAAGATTACTCGCAGTTAATACATAACTGGGATGCAATGTGTAGTCACATTCGTTTTATGTCAAGGTAAACGTTAGATAATAGAAATCCAATGAACATGATTAAAGGTTAAGGCAATACGTAACCAATTTACAATAATGTTAACTTAAGAAAATACTCTTTAAGAATGAGTAAATTTTAAGAATCACGTAGATAACATGGATCATTTCTTGATTTAAACCCTTTATACATGTAATCCATAACAAAGAAAGAGACGATATCCCGTCAGCAATAGTATTTATTCTTATACAGCTATAGCCACACTTAAATCTTAATAGCAGAGAAACAAGCATATATATGTCTCTGTGTATATTAAATATGTGTCTCTGAAAATGTGCATATTTTGTACACGCAAATTTTGAATATTTTTTGTATATACCTCATAATTTAATAACAAAAAAATCAGCTCTTGTGTGGTTCATAAGTTTTGGTATATACTTAGACGATTCAAATGCCTAATAGAGTTGATGTTTTCTGAATATAAAACTTTAAAGTGATTAGAAAAATTAGATAAATAAAACAGTGCAATTGGTATAATCAAGCTAATAAACATAGTTAAAACAGTTTGCCTTATTGTATAAAACATATAATAAATGAAGAGAATGAATACAAAACTTCTTTTAAGATTTCTCTAGACTTTTTTGTGACGTTATCATGGTTATGGGGTACTGGTACATTATGACTGCGAATTTGATTTAGAAAGTAAGAAAGGAAGAAGTTAAAACTAAAAGAAATTGATATACATTTGTGGAATCATTCGGTTGAGGATAACAAGTATCCTGAAATTATTCATATTTAGTTAAATAACGTGTCAAATATCGTACATTCTGTAGACGAAACGCGCGTCTGGCGTATAAAATTATAATCCTGGTACTTTTGATAACTATTTACACCACTGGGTCGATGCCACTGCTGGTGGACGTTTCGTCCCCGAGGGTATCACCAGCCCAGTAGTCAGCACTTCGGTGTTGACATGAATATCAATTATATGGTCATTTTTATAAATTTTCTGTTTACAAAACTTTGATTTTTTCGAAAAACTAAGGATTTTCTTACCCCAGGAGTAGATTACCTTAGCCGTATTTGGCACAACTTTTTGGAATTTTGGATCCTCAATGCTCTTCAACTTTGTATTTATTTGGCTTTTTAACTATTTCGATCTGAGCGTCACTGATGAGTCTTATGTAGACGAAACGCGCGTCTGGCGTATAAAATTATAATCCTGGTACTTTTGATAACTATTTACACCACTGGGTCGATGCCACTGCTGGTGGACGTTTCGTCCCCGAGGGTATCACCAGCCCAGTAGTCAGCACTTCGGTGTTGACATGAATATCAATTATATGGTCATTTTTATAAATTTTCTGTTTACAAAACTTTGATTTTTTTCGAAAAACTAAGGATTTTCTTACCCCAGGAGTAGATTACCTTAGCCGTATTTGGCACAACTTTTTGGAATTTTGGATCCTCAATGCTCTTCAACTTTGTATTTATTTGGCTTTTTAACTATTTCGATCTGAGCGTCACTGATGAGTCTTATGTAGACGAAACGCGCGTCTGGCGTATAAAATTATAATCCTGGTACTTTTGATAACTATTTACACCACTGGGTCGATGCCACTGCTGGTGGACGTTTCGTCCCCGAGGGTATCACCAGCCCAGTAGTCAGCACTTCGGTGTTGACATGAATATCAATTATATGGTCATTTTTATAAATTTTCTGTTTACAAAACTTTGATTTTTTCGAAAAACTAAGGATTTTCTTACCCCAGGAGTAGATTACCTTAGCCGTATTTGGCACAACTTTTTGGAATTTTGGATCCTCAATGCTCTTCAACTTTGTATTTATTTGGCTTTTTAACTATTTCGATCTGAGCGTCACTGATGAGTCTTATGTAGACGAAACGCGCGTCTGGCGTATAAAATTATAATCCTGGTACTTTTGATAACTATTTACACCACTGGGTCGATGCCACTGCTGGTGGACGTTTCGTCCCCGAGGGTATCACCAGCCCAGTAGTCAGCACTTCGGTGTTGACATGAATATCAATTATATGGTCATTTTTATAAATTTTCTGTTTACAAAACTTTGATTTTTTCGAAAAACTAAGGATTTTCTTACCCCAGGAGTAGATTACCTTAGCCGTATTTGGCACAACTTTTTGGAATTTTGGATCCTCAATGCTCTTCAACTTTGTATTTATTTGGCTTTTTAACTATTTCGATCTGAGCGTCACTGATGAGTCTTATGTAGACGAAACGCGCGTCTGGCGTATAAAATTATAATCCTGGTACTTTTGATAACTATTTACACCACTGGGTCGATGCCACTGCTGGTGGACGTTTCGTCCCCGAGGGTATCACCAGCCCAGTAGTCAGCACTTCGGTGTTGACATGAATATCAATTATATGGTCATTTTTATAAATTTTCTGTTTACAAAACTTTGATTTTTTCGAAAAACTAAGGATTTTCTTACCCCAGGAGTAGATTACCTTAGCCGTATTTGGCACAACTTTTTGGAATTTTGGATCCTCAATGCTCTTCAACTTTGTATTTATTTGGCTTTTTAACTATTTCGATCTGAGCGTCACTGATGAGTCTTATGTAGACGAAACGCGCGTCTGGCGTATAAAATTATAATCCTGGTACTTTTGATAACTATTTACACCACTGGGTCGATGCCACTGCTGGTGGACGTTTCGTCCCCGAGGGTATCACCAGCCCAGTAGTCAGCACTTCGGTGTTGACATGAATATCAATTATATGGTCATTTTTATAAATTTTCTGTTTACAAAACTTTGATTTTTTCGAAAAACTAAGGATTTTCTTACCCCAGGAGTAGATTACCTTAGCCGTATTTGGCACAACTTTTTGGAATTTTGGATCCTCAATGCTCTTCAACTTTGTATTTATTTGGCTTTTTAACTATTTCGATCTGAGCGTCACTGATGAGTCTTATGTAGACGAAACGCGCGTCTGGCGTATAAAATTATAATCCTGGTACTTTTGATAACTATTTACACCACTGGGTCGATGCCACTGCTGGTGGACGTTTCGTCCCCGAGGGTATCACCAGCCCAGTAGTCAGCACTTCGGTGTTGACATGAATATCAATTATATGGTCATTTTTATAAATTTTCTGTTTACAAAACTTTGATTTTTTCGAAAAACTAAGGATTTTCTTACCCCAGGAGTAGATTACCTTAGCCGTATTTGGCACAACTTTTTGGAATTTTGGATCCTCAATGCTCTTCAACTTTGTATTTATTTGGCTTTTTAACTATTTCGATCTGAGCGTCACTGATGAGTCTTATGTAGACGAAACGCGCGTCTGGCGTATAAAATTATAATCCTGGTACTTTTGATAACTATTTACACCACTGGGTCGATGCCACTGCTGGTGGACGTTTCGTCCCCGAGGGTATCACCAGCCCAGTAGTCAGCACTTCGGTGTTGACATGAATATCAATTATATGGTCATTTTTATAAATTTTCTGTTTACAAAACTTTGATTTTTTCGAAAAACTAAGGATTTTCTTACCCCAGGAGTAGATTACCTTAGCCGTATTTGGCACAACTTTTTGGAATTTTGGATCCTCAATGCTCTTCAACTTTGTATTTATTTGGCTTTTTAACTATTTCGATCTGAGCGTCACTGATGAGTCTTATGTAGACGAAACGCGCGTCTGGCGTATAAAATTATAATCCTGGTACTTTTGATAACTATTTACACCACTGGGTCGATGCCACTGCTGGTGGACGTTTCGTCCCCGAGGGTATCACCAGCCCAGTAGTCAGCACTTCGGTGTTGACATGAATATCAATTATATGGTCATTTTTATAAATTTTCTGTTTACAAAACTTTGATTTTTTCGAAAAACTAAGGATTTTCTTACCCCAGGAGTAGATTACCTTAGCCGTATTTGGCACAACTTTTTGGAATTTTGGATCCTCAATGCTCTTCAACTTTGTATTTATTTGGCTTTTTAACTATTTCGATCTGAGCGTCACTGATGAGTCTTATGTAGACGAAACGCGCGTCTGGCGTATAAAATTATAATCCTGGTACTTTTGATAACTATTTACACCACTGGGTCGATGCCACTGCTGGTGGACGTTTCGTCCCCGAGGGTATCACCAGCCCAGTAGTCAGCACTTCGGTGTTGACATGAATATCAATTATATGGTCATTTTTATAAATTTTCTGTTTACAAAACTTTGATTTTTTCGAAAAACTAAGGATTTTCTTACCCCAGGAGTAGATTACCTTAGCCGTATTTGGCACAACTTTTTGGAATTTTGGATCCTCAATGCTCTTCAACTTTGTATTTATTTGGCTTTTTAACTATTTCGATCTGAGCGTCACTGATGAGTCTTATGTAGACGAAACGCGCGTCTGGCGTATAAAATTATAATCCTGGTACTTTTGATAACTACTTGACCAACCATAGTACACAAAAAAATGTACACGAAATGGGTATACACATGCATTGTTGTTATTTAGCATTTGCATAACAAAGTCTACTGAAGTGTATTTCTGTTCTACGTTATCCTGCGTCAGTCTTAGTGAACCGTTCAGAATGGCAATTTTAGCAGTACTATTTGCGTTTGGGTAAACTCCACGATCTGTGTGTCGATTTATATATTAAAACAATAAAACAAAAAGAAAACTATTCTAAGGTTTAAAAAACATAAAGTGGCAGAGGTATATTTTGGGAAAACACAAGCAAATCAATTTTGTTTTCACCTTGTTTTTAAAATCTCATACAAAACAAAACAATTTGAAGTATGAAAACCTTAAAATTGACTGGAATTGCGGATGGACCCACAAAATTAAATCCTTCCATGCATACACAAAATTTAATTATTTCCCTGCGGCAAAGTTGACCTTAATGTTTTTTTTTACATATGATTTTATTTGTGTCTTTAAAAAAATGATACTGCAACGTAAAAAATAAAGAATCTCCCAACCAACCATCAATTCAGAGATCAACAGACGATAGGTTAACATTAAATTTGGTTGTGAAACGTATGTTTGTACTGTATTCCACTAAATTGAAAGTTAATAAGTTCTCATTTACCCAATCCTTGGCGACCAGTATATAACGGTAATTAAATTCTTTTCATCAATCAATCGAAAAAGATACAGATTTTCTATTGCAAAATATCAAAAAAGAAGCAAAACCTAAATTTGTTCTGAAATTTCACGTGAAAAGGGCAAATTAACAGAACAGAAAACAAGTCTGGTATTGATAGAGTTAAGCCGCATGTGAAATGTGACACGTAGATCTAGTTAAAAACGGTGAAAGTAAAACTTCGGTTTTGTCAATTAAACGCATCACTCCGTTAATGTAATATGTGTGTGAGGAGCACAAATTACTCATAAAGTAATGGTATTTAATTTATTTTGATCTATATTGGAAAGATTTTCAGTATGCACACGAACTATTAAGAAACTAAGAAACTATTTCTTGGCGTAAAGTTATTTGGTCTTTCTGTGAAGTTCCTAGTTTCAAAGAAAACACAAAAAAAAAATATTAAATTGTATTCGCTTATTATCAGATTCAAAGCTTAAAGCTTAGATTGAGTTTTATATAGTTCGTCTGGATTTAAAAAAATAGATGTTCGTTTCTGAAATTATCGAGAAAACACATTTTTACTAATGAAATCTTCATTAACAGATAATGATTCTTAGTAGTTGAAAAATATTATTCAGTCGTGTGCAAAATGTTTTTTGACAATTTTGTTCCACAAAATATGGTATGGTTTTAAAGTAATAAAGAATAATTGAAAATAGGACAATCGAACTTTGATACAAAAATTATTATTATCATTTGTTCATAGCGAACATATTAATATAAATATACATGAAAAGCAAAATGTCTTGTAAGATAATTGTCTGTTTAAAAATTAGTTTGGAACAGAAAATATGTACTTACCATTTTGTGAGCCAGATACGTTAGTATTGACAAGTAATATCAGAAAAATACTGAAAAGAATCTTACAAGTAAATCTGAACATTCTGGTATAGTTATGTTAACAAAAACATACCAATATTCTTATATGATCGTTTATTTATATAGTACATTAAAACCTAAATCCTATGAAATGTGGGAATCACTTGAACATATGTTTTCGCGGAAGATCCGCTTAACCTGCTGGCCGGGTTGATATTCATTTATTTTATTTTATTAAAGAAATTATAGATTTACAGGGCGTTTCTCTAAGCTACTGGCACCACCTGAAACAAATCAATTAAGTTTCTCGTGTTAATCCCCGATTATGATTAATTTCTATTCAGAGCACATACTTATTGATATTGCATAATGTTTTGCATTACCAATATTATATAATAATAACATGTAATCTGCTCAAAAATGTTCGGTTATTACGCAGTATCTAACGTTAACGTGTACTTTTTAAAGAAGTTTAACCTAGCTACATCTCTTTTAAATGGTTTTTCTATTTACGTTGGTATGAAATGCAATGGGCGATAAAAAATATAAAAATTCATTTGCAATTGACGGTGAGACAATATTGAAACTATATGACCACTTGTTGAGAAGGGATACAAACATTTAAAAAAAATCTACAGATGGGTGTGTTCCTAACCTTGCCAAAAGTTAACTTAGAGCAGACTTGTTGACTGCTTTCTAAGTTAACTTGATAATTTATAACCAGACAAGCAAGTTAACTTCGTCGTTGGTGGACCAGAATTACGGTCTGCTTTTTTAGGACCGCACCAGACCTATCGACAGGTCTGCTCCAGATCAGACCTTCGACAAGTCTGCTTTTGACCAGTCCTGAGGACAGGTCTGCCCCAAACCAGACCTGTGGACAAGTCTGCTTTTGACCAGTCCTGAGAACAGGTCTACCCCAGACCTGACCTGTAGACTGGTTTGCCCAAGACCAGACCTGTGGACAATATAAAAAAGCAGTTGTGGGATGATTGCCAATGACACAACTATCCACAAAAGACCAAAATGAAACAGACATTAAAATCTATAGGTCACCGTACGGCCTTCAACAATGAGCAAAACCCATACCGCATAGTCAGCTATAAAAGGCCCCGATAACACAATGGAAAATAGTTCAAACGAGAAAACTAACGGTCTTATTTATGTAAAAAAAATGAATGACAAACAAATATGTAATACATAAACAAACGACAACCACTGAATTACAGGCTCCAGACTTGGGACAGACACATGCATAAATAATGTGGAGGGGTTAAAAATGTTAGCGGGATCCCAACCCTCCCCTAACCCGGGACAGTGGTATAACAATACAACATACGAACGAACTATAAAAATCAGTTGAAAAAGGCTCAACTCATCAGATGGACAAGCAAAGTCTGTCCCAGACCAGACCTGTGGATAGGTCTGCTTCTGACCAGACCTGTGGACAATTCTGCTATTGGCCAGACCTGCAGACAGCACTACTTACGACAGATTATCGTGTTTAAGAGTTTTCATATCAGACTTCAGCTTTAATTTAAATATGTCAACATCATTCGATTTTTTTCCCAAGATACATTGTAGCAAATTGCTTTACTCGCTAGACTCTACTAGATATTATACATATCAACAAAATTCCTTTTTTCAATTTTATATATTCTTATATACATAAACCAATGGCTATACAATCACATAGACCTATCATAAAGGAAATGAGAGTGTTTCCTTTATTAGAAGGCGGATAGAAAGGTTATCCAACGTATCGGAAGAATATTCTTATAGTCATAGGATATCAACATCATTGTCGACGTTGCTTCGTTCCCCGGATTTTACCTGTCTTTTCCTAAATTTTACTTTATGCTTTTATACACTGATACATGCATGCATATATTACATTGTTATTCAACTTGTTTGCATTGGATTTATATTCCAACGAAAATTGACCAGTGTCCGGATACATACCGTGTGGTAAAACTCGTCAGATTTGTCGAGAGACTTGTCTTTGCCGAAAAAATTGATGTATGGGACGTCTCAAAAATATACTCAATGTACATGTGCACTTGAATGAAATAGTTGCCACTTGACCTTTAACTTATTCAAATCAACCGACATAATAGATTAACAGTATACTGTTCCAAAAAGAGAACCTTATATACTGTAACGTGTTCGCAAACCGGTGAGAACCTTTCTAACCAACCAAACCAACCACCAGACCAGACAGACACCAACAACGAACCAAAAGAATTTACGAGAAATATGAAGGCTCAGAATACATGAAATAATTATTAATACTGCTACTGCATACTGCATATCACACAAATATAGTTTCTAGGTCAGCGTAGTCTCCTTTTTATGTGTGTGTGTGAGACGGATGGATTTTTATATGTAATGTAATCAAGTATCAGCTCAGTCTTTAGTTTGATGTTTTGAATGGAAACACAAAATAGTTTCAAGTGTATAATAACTTTTATTCACCAGACAATAATATTAAAAACAACTGGAACGTGGAATAACAGCAATAAATCTCTAAAAACAACAATCAACAATTAACAATAGTCCGTATAGATTAGACGGATATAAGATAATACTCTAAAATAGCTACACCAAAAATCAACATTCAGGAAACACAGATTATATCAGCAACTCTCCATATAAATAAATGTAAAATACTACACAAATAAATAAATCTCAATTTCCGTAACCCTCTTTCTATATCATGAAAATATATTAACCACAACACTGAGTATTTAAAACAGACGGATACTTTTGCCGACTTCACGCACCTTTCTCCTATTCAAAGTTGAAATTCATTATCAAACTTTATTCTCAAAACTTATAATATTTAGAAAACAAGAAAACTATTAAATTTCTGCCTCCGTTAAAAACTAGAAACCGGAACAATTAAATGAACTGCATGAATAATTATATTGCATATATATTACAACATTCTGGAACTTAAACTGCTGCTTTAGAAAAACTGTACCTTGAAATTTATGAGACACGTAAATAAAGCTGCTAGCCGGCGGTAGGGACAAGCTGGAACTGACGTAAAATACTATGAATCTTACGCTAGTGTTGTTGTTTCGCGTGAGAGAAATTCCAAATATGGGTAAAATCAATGACCTAATAAGGAAACTTCCTTATAAGGTACATATCTTTGCACTAAACGTCTGATCAAATGACGTCATTACAGCCCTATAACTGTGAAAAGATGCGCAACGTCGGTGCAAAAATAGTTCATAAGAACTTATTACAATAATAGGAATAAAACTCTCTTCTACATAAACCTTACATAAAATACTCTAACATTTATCTCTATTTTGAAAAACATACAAAAATATAACTAAAACATGTCCCGAACAGTCTACAAATTATACGATTTCTATTGTCACTATATTTATAATAATACTCGTGACTTCCGGTAAAAGCGAAAGTGAAAGTAACGTAAAATTAATCAAAAGCTGCCGGTAAGAAAACACACGTTTTCTATCATTCTGGAACATACAATATTAAAACGATTAAACCATGAATAGGTAATAATGAAATAAAATACACACATTTACTGCTTTAATGAAATAATACAAGATAGGGTTGGAAGAACTATAGCCAAAACTATGTAGACAATATCAATAAAAATTTAGGCACTGTTATCTGTCAAAAACGTCACATTACCCCCTCCTTACAAAAAGAGGTCGCCCCGACCGCGGGTTATACATAACCAACTACGGTAACTGGTAACTATTGCTACCTGATTTCACATAGATAATATACTGTTTACATACACATAGTAACTAACATTATGACTAAAGCAATAATAAACCAACTCTTTTTAAACATCGAAGTTGTAATATGTTTCCAATATACATGATATAAAAATATTATATGCACAAATTAACCCTTAATAATTTTAACAACCCATGTACATGTTAACTACAATTTTCTTTATTATTCCCTCCCCCGTTTTAAATTTAGTTTTACAATTCTGAACAATAAATATAATAAGTATACATTAAGTCCATAGTGGTTTCATGATAACATATCACTACTAGAGAGTCCACTAAATATCTTCTTCGTTGTCATCAGGATTATCTATGTAGACGAGCTCTTGAAATTAAAGTTTTTGTGACTATAGCATACATACATACAAGTGCTAGTATACAAAACAAATATTACATGTACGAAACTTTTATTACATACTTTCATATTTTGATAAAGTTATTACTAAAACCATTACATTTCTATAATATGAACTACACTTAAACATTTGAATTTTAAATTCTAAACTTCTATTTTTAAAATACAATTTATAAAAACATACCACCTATCGTTATCTTACCAAAAGTTACTAGATAATTGTAAGCTTGGCCTACAACCAACACCAATCTTGCAATTACTGGTGAGCAAGATTCTGAATACACAGACTGACAGGAGACATATCAGGAACAAAACAGGTTAAATACATGACAGGAGCATAACAGGATACAGTTGACACGAGAGACATGCCAGGAACTAAACAGGATACATACATGACAGGAACAAAACAGGATACGGTTGACACGGGAGACACATGACAGGAACTGAACAGGATACAGACGGAACATCAACAAACCCACAATTTTATTTATTTCACCTTCATGAGAGTAAATAGAACCTACATACTCGTACACAGCTGCAATCATATTGTTTTCTGTAAAACTTGCTTACTTATATATTAATAAGTCTCAGAGGAACAAAATCATTTTTCGATTTAGCTATAGTACGAGCTACCAGTAGACCCTGTTCTATGAGAACAAGATAATCATTAAATAAATCACCCTCTATAAAGAGATATAATTACGATTTCAGAATCCGCTGGAACAAAAACCTTTTCAGCAACTCCGATTCTGCAAACCTACTGCTCTGCGCTTTCGCAATTATATTTAATTTACTTGCTTCCGACATGTAAAATTTCCTTTTCCAAGTCTAAACTACATTTATGCTTGGACCGGACAAAATTATATAAAAATCAAATCTTTATATTACTTGTGACTTAATATCAGCAACAGTCATCTCAACTTTTATAATTTAAAACCAATATCAAAAATAAATACAGCCTTTCCCAGGGGCGTACAATACTACCACCGGTCATTTTTCACCGACTTGTAAATTCAGGTCTATCTGTCTCAGGAATCTGATGAAACTTCCAAGAGTTTAAAACAATTATAGTAGAACCTGTATCGATCACACAAGTAGGAGGAATACTTGCCGCCCGAGCATATAAAAATAGAAAACATTATAAAATTTATTACATTTCTTTAAAATGAGGAGGAGGTGCACAATTCGGCACTGATGTAAATTTCACTGCCACCAGCTTACAAAATCTGGTACCTGCCCCGTAGCCCCGCCGGCCCCTGCAGAAGGCACGGTCGAAGTCTCACCCCTTGGATGCACAGACCCAAGTACTCTCCCGGTTTACAGGAACCCCTCTGTGGATCCCTCAGCAGCATTAGCACAACCCTGATCTAAGTAGGGTCCAAAGATCAGTACTACTTTGATGGTGTAGCCCCTTGTTGCCCGATGCCGCCAGTGCGCAATTACACCGCCCCTGCACCTTCCTAGGATGTGAAGACGGTAGTAGAATATCCACAGAGTCCGCGCCCTCTGTCTTTACCCTAAACTCCTCGCTCAACTTTTCAAATTTCTGCAGTAATTCGGCAAATTTCCCCTTAATATCTCACCGCCATCTCCCTTATCTGCCTCCCCTCTAATCTCATGAGAGGGGTTGAGTTCCAGTCGTCCCTACCACCAGCACCGGTATAACTTTAAAGCCGCTGAAGTGTTCTGTCTGTCATCTCGCTACAGAAATGTCACTGCCCTCTCACCAATTTGAATCACAAAAATAAAATTTAAACAATATATTTATAAAGGATCTTTTAATTCTACTTTGAAAATGTAGAATCCTGTCGACGACGCCAAATGTAACGTGTTCGCAAACCGGTGAGAACCTTTCTAACCAACCAAACCAACCACCAGACCAGACAGACACCAACAACGAACCAAAAGAATTTACGAGAAATATGAAGGCTCAGAATACATGAAATAATTATTAATACTGCTACTGCATACTGCATATCACACAAATATAGTTTCTAGGTCAGCGTAGTCTCCTTTTTATGTGTGTGTGTGAGACGGATGGATTTTTATATGTAATGTAATCAAGTATCAGCTCAGTCTTTAGTTTGATGTTTTGAATGGAAACACAAAATAGTTTCAAGTGTATAATAACTTTTATTCACCAGACAATAATATTAAAAACAACTGGAACGTGGAATAACAGCAATAAATCTCTAAAAACAACAATCAACAATTAACAATAGTCCGTATAGATTAGACGGATATAAGATAATACTCTAAAATAGCTACACCAAAAATCAACATTCAGGAAACACAGATTATATCAGCAACTCTCCATATAAATAAATGTAAAATACTACACAAATAAATAAATCTCAATTTCCGTAACCCTCTTTCTATATCATGAAAATATATTAACCACAACACTGAGTATTTAAAACAGACGGATACTTTTGCCGACTTCACGCACCTTTCTCCTATTCAAAGTTGAAATTCATTATCAAACTTTATTCTCAAAACTTATAATATTTAGAAAACAAGAAAACTATTAAATTTCTGCCTCCGTTAAAAACTGGAAACCGGAACAATTAAATGAACTGCATGAATAATTATATTGCATATATATTACAACATTCTGGAACTTAAACTGCTGCTTTAGAAAAACTGTACCTTGAAATTTATGAGACACGTAAATAAAGCTGCTAGCCGGCGGTAGGGACAAGCTGGAACTGACGTAAAATACTATGAATCTTACGCTAGTGTTGTTGTTTCGCGTGAGAGAAATTCCAAATATGGGTAAAATCAATGACCTAATAAGGAAACTTCCTTATAAGGTACATATCTTTGCACTAAACGTCTGATCAAATGACGTCATTACAGCCCTATAACTGTGAAAAGATGCGCAACGTCGGTGCAAAAATAGTTCATAAGAACTTATTACAATAATAGGAATAAAACTCTCTTCTACATAAACCTTACATAAAATACTCTAACATTTATCTCTATTTTGAAAAACATACAAAAATATAACTAAAACATGTCCCGAACAGTCTACAAATTATACGATTTCTATTGTCACCATATTTATAATAATACTCGTGACTTCCGGTAAAAGCGAAAGTGAAAGTAACGTAAAATTAATCAAAAGCTGCCGGTAAGAAAACACACGTTTTCTATCATTCTGGAACATACAATATTAAAACGATTAAACCATGAATAGGTAATAATGAAATAAAATACACACATTTACTGCTTTAATGAAATAATACAAGATAGGGTTGGAAGAACTATAGCCAAAACTATGTAGACAATATCAATAAAAATTTAGGCACTGTTATCTGTCAAAAACGTCACAATACTTTTATTAAAAAGTACAAATGAATTCAGACATGTCAGTGTTGGTACTTGGATGGTGCGGTCTTATAGTTTTGTTTTACACACCATCCTGAACTACAATATCTAGTGATTGTTCAATATTATGAATACAGAGATGAAATGCTGACACTCTAAATTTATGCAGAAAAAATTTTGCACTAATTGCTTTCCAATATTATTGCTTATACATTTGCTGTCCTACTAAAATGTGAACAGGAACGCCAGGAAAAGACATGAAGGTGCCAGTTACGTATCAATATTTTGAATAAAAGGACATTCTGGCATCCGCAATTTATGCGAACAAAAATTTGTTGTTATAGTATTGCAATATTGCTGTTCATTGTATAATACATTGAATCCTGACAAAAAAAATATGGCTGATTTACTATGCAGGTATATAGACTTACAAATTAAAGTGCACATATGGTCAGTTTTGGTTAATGAGGTGAAATAATGTTGTTGTACAAGTCAGTATGAGGTATCAAAACTACTGAAATTTTGTTACGTATTAATATTTTGAAAAAAGGAAGACATGCTAGCACCCTTAATTTATGTGAACAAAAATTTGTTGTTATTGTATTGCAATATTGCTGTTCATTGTATTACCAGGGGTTCTACTTGTACAAGTTATTTTTATTTACTTGAAGAAGTAAAAATAGATATACACATATAAGTAAATAAATAATGTTTAAGTAGTCTTCTTTTAATTTTTTTCAAAAAATTACTTGTAAAATTACTTGTAAAAGTAATTTTTTCATTCAATCCCACAAAAGTCTTCAAAATTTGAGATGTGAATTCATTTTAAAAAGAAGATGTGGTATGATTGACAATTATACAACTGTCCACAAGAGACCAAAATGACAAAATATGGCTGAATTACTATGCGGGTAAATAGATTTTGTTAGGTATCAATATTTTGAATAAAAGGAGGACATTCTGGCACCCTTGATTTAAGGGAACAAAAATTTGTTGTTATTGTATTGCAATATTGCTGTTCATTGTATAATACATTGAATCCTGACATAAAAAATTTGGCTGATTTTCAATGCGGGTATATAGATTTACAAATAAAAGTGCACATATAGTCAGTTTTGGTCAACGCTATCAAATAATTTTGTTGCACAAGTCAGCATGAGGTATCAAAACTATTGAAATTTTGTTATGTTTCAAAATTTTAAATAAAAGGAGGACATTCTGGCACCCTAAATTTATGCGAACAAAAATTTGAAAAAAATATTGCTGATTTACTATGCGGGTATATAGATTAACAAATAAAAGTGCACCTACATGTATGGTCAGTTTTGGTCAATGCGGTCAAATAATGTTGTTGCACAAGTCAGCATGAGGTATCAAAACTACTGAAATTTTGTTACGTGAAAGGAGGACATGCTGGCACCCTTAGTTTATGCGAACACAAATTTGTTGTTATTGTATTCCAATATTGCTGTCCATTGTATTACAGTCAGGGGTTCTACTTGTACAAGTTATTTTTATTCACTTGAAGAAGTAAAAAAAAATATACACATATAAGTAAATAAATAATGTTTGAGTAGTCTGCCCTTAATTTTTTTCAAAAAATTACTTGTACAATAACAAAAAATTACTTGTAAAAGTAATTTTTTCTTACAATCCCACAAAAGTCCTCAAAATTGGAGATGTGAATTCATTTTAAAAAGAAGATGTGGTATGATTGCCAATTATACAACTGTCCACAAGAGACCAAAATGACACAATATGGCAGATTTACTTTGCAGGTATATAGATTTACAAATTAAAGTACACATGTGTTCAGTTTTGGTTGACACGGTCAAATAATTTTGTTGTACAAGTCAGCGTGAGATATTAAAACTACTGAAATTTTGTTAGTTATCAATATTTTGAATAAAAGGAGGACATTCTGGAACCCTTAATTTAAGGGAACAAAAATTTGTTGTTATTGTATTGCAATATTGCTGTTCATTGTATAATACATTGAATCCTGACATAAAAAAAATGGCTGATTTACAATGCGGGTATATAGATTTACAAATAAAAGTGCACATAAAGTCAGTTTTGGTCAACGCTATCAAATAATTTTGTTGCACAAGTCAGCATGAGGTATCAAAACTATTGAAATTTTGTTATGTTTCAAAATTTTAAATAAAAGGAGGACATTCTGGCACCCTAAATTTATGAGAACAAAAATTTGAAAAAAAATATTGCTGATTTACTATGCGGGTATATAGATTAACAAATAAAAGTGCACATATGGTCAGTTTTGGTCAATGCGGTCAAATAATGTTGTTGCACAAGTCAGCATGAGGTATCAAAACTACTGCAATTTTGTTACGTAAAAGGAGGACATGCTGGCACCCTTTAGATTATACGAACACAAATTTGTTGTTATTGTCTTGCAATATTGCTGTCCATTGTATTATGCATTAAATCCTGACATACAAAATATGGCTGATTTACAAAAATTTGTAGTCATGTGTTAAAATGATGCTTTCATTTTGTATAGAAAATTCTATCCTGAAATTAAAATATTTCCGATTGTGCCTAGCATAGATCAAGGACATATAACTAACAAGGACGTATAACTAACATCTAAAATACGTCCTTTCGTAGATTTACATATAAATAAGGTGCAAATTTGGTTGAATTTGATAGGTATTGGAATATCCCATAACCAAGATCGTTTTTTAATTTATAGACTGGCAGATCACAGATAAATTTGTGTTACTAGCAACGTTTAATGCGCACTTTATTTTCAAATATTTTTTATTAAATCCGGTTTATATAACGGAAGTATTAATTTTACTTTATTTTCGATGTTTATATTACGAAACAAAGATATAATTTTTTTTTTTTTTAAATTGATGTAGACCGGTCCTGGTTACAAGTGAACTTACTTTTGAGCAGACCAGTCACAAAATAACTTGTGAACTGGTCTGGTTTTGATCGGATTTGTCAAAGCAAACGTTAACTTATGTTAACTTTGTGGCAGGACTGGTTTCGAAGTTAACTTATGTTAACGTTACGCAGGACTGGTTTCCAAGTTAAATTATGTTAACTTTACGTCAGGACTGGTTCGAAATTAACTTATATCAATAGCGGACCTGTTTCGAAGTTAACTTTTTGGCAAACATAAAAACAGTTCTAGGACCAAGTCCACTTTTCAAGTTAACTAGATTTTTGTCCTCGGACTGGTCAGAGCAGTCGTAAATCGGGTCACAAATTAACTTTGACCAGTCCAAATGACTGCACCCATCTGTAACATCACAAATTCATGAAATGTATTTTACATATGACCAATGTCGGCAACTCGGACGTCTTACGGTGAATTTAAAATAAATTAGTTCCTTAAATAATGTTTCAGTAATGTTTCTAATGTATTTTATATAGTTAACATTTCAATCTACCGTATCGTTTTATAAATAATTTTTATATGATTTTTAACTCATGCATGAAACTCTAGACCTAGAAACTGGATACCAATACTTACCGCATATGATTTCGGCCCGTTCTTAAGTTTGGATTAGTGTTGCTCAATTGACAGTTTACTATATACATGAATACTTGTTAATTAATTTACGCCACTTCCACACATTATGGATTGTGCTTAGAAAAGTGATTTTAATGGAATTTTCTTCTAATCTGTCAGGAGACCAATAATGTTGTATGTCTGTTTGATAACAAATAGATAGATTTTCAGTTTAGAATACAGCTTTAATTAATCGCCTTTTCCCTCCGTTCATGCGTCTTTTAAATAAAATATCCGCTATCTACATTTAAAATCCATGGAGTTTACGAATGAATGTTAGCATGATTATACCCCAATAATAGAAGATGGATCTAAAATCAAGATAAAACCTCTCTACAGAAAGCCATGAACTAAAGGTTAATGCAGCTCAGTAACTTTTGTGCATTATGTACAAACAAAATCTTATACCATAAATCTGTCTATCTCTTGTTGAAAGTAACGGTTTATTTTACTCCACACAAATATAATTGGTAAACGGATTGATTTACATACCGAAATTGTTATATGCAATTTCTCACCGCAGACGTTCAAGATAATTCAACAATGCGTCAAACCCATATCGTATAGTAAGTATGTTTATTCAGTACGTACTTGAAAAAAAAATAACTTACAGTTTTCATTTTTTAAATGCTCTTTATAATCAAATCCCTTATGTTTTTGATATTCAAACGGAAAAACTAAATTAAAGCTACAACATTGTTTGAGTTTAACATTCTCGGCCCTCGGGACTGATATTGGTTTCTCGTGATGATACAACATGCGATACGGATTTTGCCATGTATTATTCTGTTTATCATATATTTTTACAGAATCAGATTCATGCAATATCCGGTTTTTTTTTAAATCGTCCGAAAATATAAGGAAGAAAAGAACATTATGATTTTCCTGTATTTTTTCAGCTGCCTTTTTCTTTTACAGTTTTTACTGCCATTTCTACATCTTATTGTATTTATTTTTTATGAAAACCGCTAGTTAAGTTACTGGGTAATGATTTTTTTTTAAAATATCGATTTAAGTTGAAATGATATGAAATTTTTTTAGTAGGAACAGCAACTGGACGTCATAGGTCAAACGTTGACGTCATTCGAATTGTGACGTCATGCCAGGTATGCGATACGGGATTGCTATGCGATACGGGGTATGCGACACGGGTTTAGCCATGTGATACGGGGTATGCGATACAGGGTAGGTGATACAGACTGGAGAAAAGAACCTTTATTAGATATACAAAATTGCTGTATTTGGTACTAAACATATGATAAATATATATACATAACCTAGATACTTTTAATGCCGTTTTTATTTTTTATATATTTTACAATATGAATGTGAAACAGGTGCAAATTAATACGAATTTGATTAAGCTTTGTGAAATAGAAATTTTTCAATGATTAGTGTCGACTTTCATAAAATTGATGTTATCCCTTTATCCCTATAATGTGATTATAATTCATATTGGAAATTAAAATAACGTCTGTAGACAAAACCAAACATCTTTTTTATAAGTTATTGAACATTTTATAATCTGGATTATGTGTTCATTGTTGTATACCTTTATAGTTTGGAATTCTAATTCACAGATCATCTGTCAACTTAGTTTTTTAACTAAAACTACACAAATTGTTTTATTGAATCTGAAAAAAACAAACGTTTTTAAATAGTTGTTCATCAATGTTTCCCTCTATAAGCAAGGTATTCATTAGGGTTTCATCCACAAAAGACATATAATGATTCTTTTGTCTAGTCGTCTTACATTGTATATGCTCTATGAGTATATTTTTTTAAGCAACTTTGAGTTTTTGTAATGAAACCCCGTCTTGCCAAGAACAGATAAATTTATGGTCACATATCTGTTAAGGATGTAAAGGTGATATAAGGTAAAATTGAATAAATCAGGAATTCAAAATTGATACTTTAAGCTGGAAGAATATTAGCTAAGAATCAAGCCTCTAAAAATATTGATAAGTTATGGAGCTCCTTTTCGAGATATTTTATTTTTAAAATATAGCGGGGAAAGGCTTACTCCGACTTTTACCTAATATTTGCATTGGTATTATTTGGATCTCAAATCAAAAGAATCTGATTAAATTTTGTCAAATGACCTTTTATGAGCTATTAAGTCTTATGTTAAATGATAAATAGGTGTTATGGGGTGAAATATTTTACCTTGTGTTGAATGGGAAAACACCAAGAAATACTAATATTTGACACCTATTCCAAAAACTCACCTAAGTAAATCCTTAAACTGAATCAATCCTGTGCCTGTAAACGTATATGTTTTCCACTCTAAAACTGTCAAACTCTTGATATGTTTGAAAAGAAACACGACATGACAATTCACAACTACCTCTAAGAGGAAAACATCGTTGAGTACAAATCATGGCAGAAAACTGTTTTTTTTTTAATATAAAAAAGAAGATGTGGTATTCCTGCTAGTTATACAACTCTCCACAAGAGACCAAATGACTAAAATATTAACAACTATATGCCATTGAACGGCCTGCAACAATGAGCAAAGCCCACACCGCTTAAATCTGTCACTGTAGAGTATACTTGCGTTTGCAATTAATTAATCTAGCTCAAAATGATTTCCTAATATTAATCCTAATACTAAAAGTAATGTCAGAAAAAACAACGAGACAAGTATGAATAAGAGACACCAATCTCTAAGTATAAACTCATCAGTGTGTTCCAAACGTAAATGTATGAAAGAAAAACTATTGCAGTATTTGAAGACATTGTTTACTAATTATACCATGAAATATGATTTTCGGATATTTATTAAGTAGATTTCGTAACTCGTGCAAATACGCAATTTTTACAAATAGGATTTTAAAGTAAAATGTGAATCAAACCCTTTAGATGCGTCCCAACTATTTAAACTCAAGCGCCACTGATGAGTCTTATAGATGAAACGTGGGTCTGATGTCAAAAACTGGGAGCTTTTACAACCTTTAGGTCAGATAAAAGTACTTACAATAATGAAGTGCATTAAAAAAAATTGTTGAGTCGTAAGATATTATTAACTGTAAACACATGACGCAAATGAATACCGCATATTAATACAAATATTTTTAAGTACTTTGTTCGTCTGAAAGGGTTTTTTTTTGTTGTTTTATCTAAACCAATGAAAGCGTTTTTCACTATCATTTATATGTTATTGTTCGTCTTATTTGTTTGTGTTTTTATATAATATTTAATTTCATGTTGTTTGTTGTTTGTGAATTAGGCTTTCACTTTTTCTGGTTTGACATATGCCTGTATGTTGTTTCAGTCGGGTAAAATACTAGATAAAAACATGTGAAAAGTATCCCTGGTTAGCCAACTAAACTTGAAGGTGATATTATACAAATATTGCCTTTGTATGAGGTAAATACACGGATATATTGACCTGAAGAAAGTATATTGACACAGGGTATATTTGTCATATTATTAATTTCCGACCATATTTGTATCAAAATCGTCATTTGATTTTGTTGGAATTTTATAGATATCATATATCATATAAGTTGTTATTTCAATTGCTTTTTTTACTTGTTTGTCATCTTATGTATTTGAAAAATATTTTCGTCAAATAATCGATCACAGATATCATTTGTTTCAAAACCTTTAAGATCGTTTAACAATATCTTGAAATTCATTTCATGACGTCACAAAGAATATCGGTTTTTAGATATTCTAAAAATAACCGTGCAATATGATTTTTGCTATCCGCCGTTTTCTCTCTACCTTCGAAAATATAGTTTAACATGTGATTATCCCTAAACTAATCAAATTTGTTAAAATATACGAATTAATAATACTACCACATATTTTACTCATTGTCATTGGAGATAAGGATTAGAATACACTTCAATGAAAGCAAACAAAAGCACTTTCATATTGTTTGTCCTTTGCTCTTAGTTGTTACTTAAAATATGACCGATATTGTACTGTTTATTATTATACATTATAAATAAAATACATGGAATTGTTTCAACTATGAGGAGTTTTAGTAAGCAAGAGAGATGAACCTGTTATCTTGTTATATCATTTGTATTTATCTTCATAATGACATCTTCTTTTTAAATGACACCAGGTAAATGTTTAACCTGACAGTTTGCAACAAATTTTCCCTACACATATTTATTTTTTTAATAATTTTAACTAATCAAAAAAATAACCAATCACTACTGAATCAGTTTTAGTCAAATCAAAATCTTACCTATAAAAAAAAAATTTAATAAACTGTAAACGAAGTGGAAATAATTGTATTGACTCATTGTATATCAAAAATGTAATGAATGATACCAGGCTTATGATTTTGTTTAAACCTAACAATACAAATAATAAAAAAAGAAAAATCCGGGCAAAATACACTCTTCGACAATAAACAGGTGTCTAAACAATTTATTAAGCTCGAATTCGTCCTCATTAAAACACAGTTGTATATAAATAAAGCGATATTTCACAAATCTGTGAACAGCGAAAATTAACCGTAGTAGCCAACAATTTTTATATTAATTACATTATCGTCGTTGTCATAAAGTGCAACGTGCAACATTCCTGTCATTAAAAATTGTCAAACGTTTGGGGAAATCATAGCATTATTTTCAAACAAATCGTATATTTAAATTACCATAACAGAACATGAAATTACCAAACAATTAAGCGAAAATCTATGATAAAAGACACACTTCATGGATTTATAATAGCTGTAAATGTGGGAGTTCATTTTTATTCCTGCTTTTGACATTTGAACTCTAAATGTGTTCAAAAAAGACGCAGGGCATGTTTTATTGTCTACGAATTAGACATTTATTCGGTAAAATCAGCAATGTAATGTGTAACAATGTCTTACAATCTTACTAATAAATTTTTTAAGTGCGAGTTTTATTCACATCTCCGAATTCCTTTTCTGCACTCTTTACCACAACCAATAGAACAGCACAGATAATCGATACCACAGCTATGCGGTTGACATAAGATCTTACAATGACTTTCTCCATATGGCACAGATGGACATCTCAGTCCACATGCTATAAAATACAAAACTAATATTTATAACAAAAACATCATTGATTTATAAATAAATAAAACAGATTGTTCGAAATCATGTGATAGAGTATTTTTTACGTATTTCATTCATTAGTATTTTATATTTTAGTACATGCCAGATATATGACTTGATGACTTTACTCTGATTATTTGATCTTTTGATTTATAGTCTATTATCTCTTCACATTTTAAAATGTATGAAAGTTCTAGTAAGTCATACTTCATTGGGCATAGTTGTTATAGTATCTACCTGTCCAACTCATTAGTAAATTAGTTGTCATACCTTTACCTATATGGTCAGTTTTTATTGGTCATTCTGGACCCACCTCCGATTTTGGAAAAGAAGTAATGGTGGTTAACTATTGAAAATTGGAGACATACATATTTGATATATACTTCTTATTGAAACCGTATATAATGATGAAACTTATATCATGTATATAGAGACATTATATTTAGTGCTCGTTATTACTTACTGAAGTTTCCATAATTTGGAACAAATGTTGTCATTGGAAATTACGTTCTTTATATATGGTTAGTAGATTTTATGTTCTTTGTGGTGTATGAAAGATGTATGCAGTGTATTCTATACAATTCTGCCCGTTTATAGGTAAGTATGAGCATAGACCTTAAATATGATAGGAATAAGATAGTTTATGTATTAATCTGAGAATATATGATTTGAATCTGTAGGTTGAATGTAGAAAGGGAGATTTACGAATGATTTTGAAAGTGACTTTGACCTTTCAGTTATGGATCTATGACGTCACATTGACAATCGCGTTTATATTGCCATATAGTGTTATTCTGTGTAATCGCTTGATTTTATTATATCAGTCTTTAATATGTTGTATTTTGTATAAGGGATCATTACATTCCTTGACCCTAGTATTTATAATTGTGTATTATTTTCAGGACACATAGATTATGATGTCTCTGTAACATACTGGTTGTATGTTAGATATATAACCTGGTTCCACAGATTGATAAGGGTCATATTATATTGTACCTATATGTTACTTATATCATAGATATTATACATTACAGTAGTGCATACGAACATAATAGAATACTATAGTGAACAGATAATAACCTTTGTATGTTAAAGGTTTTATTAATGACACTCGTTTATGAAGTACGATACATTCGACTTGTTTATAATACGCATGATTGATTATACTATTTGATACGACTTATCAAAAGCATGTATATGTATTTAGAAAGATATAATTGAAAGTTTATTGCATATTGTGAATGTCACCGCATTCTCGATACTCAGTATAGTTTATTGTATATGGAATAGAATATTATATACGATCTTGTAACATTGTTATTTACACCAGTATAATATTCATATGTTTAAAGTATAATATTTTAATAAGACTGTGATATTGATAAATGTGATAACTATATGCTATTGCTATTGCAGGGTTATTTATTTATTCCCTATGTTTACTTGTGAAATAAAGTGATGTCAAAGAACCCTAGACCTGTCGTTTTCTGGATACCATGTAAAACAAGACTATTATTATAATATGTATAAAACATTTCTACATATTCAGGAAATGCCTGCACCACGTTAGAATTATATAAGTTGTTTTGTCTGCACTCTTGTGATGTGCTTAGGTTTTGATTCTGCCATTTGATAACAGACTTTCCGTTTGTTATTTTCCTTGGAGTCGATTGGTATTTTGTAATTTTAACTTTTTAACATGTTCGTTGCTAAAACTGATTGGAAACACATTGTTTTTCACGAATGACATCTTCTTTACCAGATAACAGTAGAACATTATTATTTTAAATAGATAGGTCGTGTGCTTATTTTTTTTTTTTTTTTTTTTTTTTTTTATACAATTGAAATGGAGGCGTTTATTGGCATTATCTTAACGTAACACTGGAAAAGTATGTAACGTTTGATTAAGTATGAAGAAAATGTTAAAAACAGGACAATCTTTTGCAAATTTTGATAAACAAAATCATTTGTGCACGGAACTATCTAAAATCGTGAAAAATATATAAAAAGCAAAATGTCTTTGAAGTTGATCATCTAGTGTATTAAGAATACTTTATAAATAAATATACTTACCAAATCGTAAGCCAGATACAGTCAAACCTGATTAAACCGGACCCTGAATAAACCGGTTTCCTGTCCATTCCGGCCGAAAATGAAAGTCCCATATTTTTCCATTCAAAGTCTTTGTTAAAATACCCTTTGTAAACCGGACCCTGTGTATTCCGAATTCCGGTCTTATTATGAAGTCCCAATACTCTTAATTACATTAATTATTACCTGTCAAAACCGGTTTGTCTAATTAATTTTAATGATCGATATGCAATCAAAACATATTTGTTGATACAATATAACTTTTCGTGAAAATCAATTAGTCATGTGTCAAACTGTGAACCTACAATCGTACAGTAGTGAGCTGTATTATTTATTAAAACATTATAAACGTGTCAATTAAACGAAAAGACACACCGAATATATATCTCGGATTGAACTTACGTTTTAACTTGGATAAACAAATTAAAATCGCGAAGTAAAAAGTTCACATCGTTATTTCGAAATCCTTGGTTCCTTGTTGTGAAACCATAAACAAATGACCTTGATAATGAAAAACACCCGGATGACATCAATCAATGGATATTGTACACTGTACGACAATGTTTCGAAAGTGATGACATTACGTTTGATAATATATTCTGGCTTTTTAATCGGCCATTCCAACATTTCAAATTATTGATCATGGGAGTAAATCGAAACTCTCATCTTACAATCCAAACAACGCGAGCATTATGATGCAAATGCAAACAATGAAAAACGAAGTGAAAGTATTTTAATTTATCAGATATAATTTACAATCAGAGAGAATTTTTTCATGCAAAATGTCGGACGTCACAAGTCATTAACTTCCGGTCAAAACAGAAACCTGAATAAACCGGCTCACTGTCCAAACCGGCCCTTTTTCATGGTCCCGTAGCCGGCCGGTTTATACAGGTTTTACTGTACTTCAGTATTGAAGATAAATATCAGAAAGATACTCAATAGCATCTTACATATTAACATTTTGCTTTTGTAATGGTACAACAAATGTGATAAACATACCTGTCCTTTACGATTGTTTTTATATAACATACACAACTAAATCATGCTTAACAGAAAAATAAACATAGAAAATATGTTTCCGGAAAATCAGGATTGGTTAACCTGCTTGTATGACATATATGTATCTTTTTTAATGTACGTATATAATAATCGGTTGTTGTCAACATGAGGGAACAAAACAATAAAGTTTTTTCTTGTTTTTCTTGTGTTTCACCGAAACTCTCTGACTTCACATTTATTACGTATCTTAAATAAGAAGTCTCTCTTTTTATTCATACAGTTCAATATAATTTCCTTTGTTTTAAATATTGTAGACCAAAAAAGCTGAATAGAAAAGGTCTTGATTAAGGTTATAACTGACTATTGACCTTTTTCTCAAGTATGTTCACATGGCAATTACTATAGAATCCATGTGTCTATCACTAACTGTTTTCGAGTAATATTCATCTGAAATCTAAGGAGGTATAATAGTTGTGATTCTTGCGATCTAAACACCATGATATGGAGAACGCTCTGAATGGCTTATTTATTTTTCATTTTTGTTATCTATCATACGATTGGTCAATTGTGTCACATGTTTACTTTTTTTAATATATATATGCAACTGGTATGACCCCTTAGATAGTAAACGTTAACATTTCAAAGAAAACAGTTGACAGAATACAGAGAGTCTGTATATATATATTGAAGTAGTATAATGGTAGTTTACATGTAGATAAACGCAAAAAATAATTTTCCTCTATAAGGAGGTATAATAGTTGTGGTTCTTGCGATCTAAACACCATGATATTGAGAACGCTTTGATTGGTTTTTTTTTTTCATTTTTGTTATCTATCATACGATTGGTTGTATTAGTGCATGTTTCAAACCGGAAGTCTTATCTATGACTAAAATTCAGTCTGATGACGGAATCATATCCGGACTCCTTTTTTGTCGTTTTTCTCCCAAAATAGCTCAATCTGAATAATCATAAGAATGGATGACAAATACGACTATGCAAGTTACCTGTAGGACACAGAGGCATGATGATTGATTTATTGTGGAAGGAAGAGAAGCGACACACAAAATGAGGTCTTCTCGTTTAATAGTATAGATACATTCATATTGCTAAATAAACACCCTAAGGGGTCATGTCATTAACGCTTATAGAATTGAAAGGGCTTATTATTGTTACATAAACAAATCTGGGTTTTATCTGAATAACTACTTATTAATTAATGACAGTACATTTACATTGATTTAATTTTTCTGACACGTAATTGTTAATTTTTAGTAGTTATATGTTTTTGAAAAAATGTTTTTTTTTTTGCTTTATATTTACAGTTTGACCAATTTAGATAAATAATAGAGGTTATAAATATCTTAAATGTATAACAGTTGTGTTTGATCACTGAATCCAGATAGAAATTTAGACCAGTATTTTATATTACCCAGTATTGCCCAGTAATACCTGCTAAAACCCAGTAAAACCCAGGTGTTCCCAGTATTTCCAACTGGCCTGGGCAATACTCATAAAACTCGGAATTTGCAAACCCTGCCACCAGGGGACACTTTTAAAGCCTTACGTTGGCATCAGAGATATAATTGTGTGTAGTGTAACTGAACCGACAGTGTACATGTAGGGAGTTGTATTTAGTAGACCTTTCTTATGATTTTACGACTCTTTTTGCCATGGCCTTTGTCTATCCTTTTTAATTGATTATTCTTATAACCTTGTTTCACACGCAAATAACGAGACACTGAAGAGACATGTATTGTCGAAATGCGCATCTGGTGCAAGAAAATTGGTACCGTTAATTTTATTACTACCACTGGGTCGATGCCTCTGCTGGTGGACTATTAGTCCCCGAGGGTATCACCAGCCCAGTAGCCAGTACTTCGGTACTGGCATAAAAATACGGATTTTTTTGTGTTAATAAAATTTGCTGTTACAAAATATTAGAAATTATTATAAATTAAGGAATGTATCTCCCTCATGCAAAGCTCTGATTCCTTTCACAGATTTGGCTATACTTTTTGGACCTTTTGGATTATCGCTCTTCATCTTTTATATAAGCTTTGGATTTCAAATATTTTGGCCACGAGCATCACTGAAGAGACATGTATTGTCGAAATGCGCATCTGGTGCAAGAAAATTGGTACCGTTATTTTATTATTTAACATTAATGAAGCATGACAATTACATTTGTACTTTATAATATAAAAAAGAAGATGTGGTATGATTGCCAATGAGACAACTATCCACAAAAGACCAAAATGACACTGACATTAACAACTATCGGTCACCGTACGGCCTTCAACAATGAGCAAATCCCATACAGCAAAGACAGGCCCCGATAAGACAATGTAAAACAATTCAAACGAGAAAACTAACATCTATTTTATGAGCACATAGTTCAACCAACATGTACCTACCAAACGTACTCGTCTTATGATAAGTTAGTTCCCGTAAACGTTCATTATGATCGCAGACTGATACAATCTTTCACGATGGAAATAGCACAAACAAGTGTCACTTCTACGACTTTGTTAAAATAAAATAAAAAACGATTAAGAAAACATCTTTATTGAAGAACATTTTAAGAAATCCAAAAAAAAAGATAATCACTCTGGTTTGTCTTTCCTTTGTTGGTATCAATGACCTACAAAATTAAATATTGTACTTAAAAAGAGATACATGTATATATAAACAATGTAAGTCAAAACATATTAACAAAACTTTTAACTATATGACTATTTACAAAATACAAGTTGAGAAGATATGAAATTGATTCATGTTGAATGGTTATCTCTGGCCCTAGTGTATATTAAGAGATCACCCCTTGTTTTTTGGTGGGGTTCGAGTTGTTTATTCTTTAGTTTTCTATGTTGTGTCGTGTGTGCTGTTGTTTGTTTGTCTTTTTCATTTTTAGCCATGGCGTTGTCAGTTTGTTTTAGATTTATGAGTTTGACTGTCCCTTTGGTATCTTTCGTCCCTCTTTTAAAGAAATAATTAATGGCAGCCGTAGATTTGTTTTCATTTAACCATGGGTTAACCATTTATATTCGATTATTTTACCCTGAGCGTTATGCAATGAATTATTTCGATTCTAGTAGGACTAATTCGGCAATTTTGTTAACCGTGAAAGCCCTACCATACGATACTGTTTTGGCTGTTCCGTTTTACCCAATTTTGATACTATTAGTAATACTATATTATTCAATGATTTGTTTTAATCGCATTTTTCTCATACATTTTTTCATCCGATGTATTTTTATTTGTTTTGATGCGTACAAGAAGCTTTTAAACGCCCGATATTTACATGTGATTTTTGTCTACGAAATCATACTGTGACATGTGTGACGTCATCCTGTTTCGTTGCCATGCCAAGACAATAACATGATTTCGCGGAATTTTTTGTTTTATAGAATATACCATGGAAAATACATTGAAATGAACGTAATTGTATAATTTGCTGTAGAACAGAGATAAATATATTGTATCTGAAGTTTGGCCTATGTAGAGTGGGGGTTTTGATATCGAAAATTGAGAATATCTGGAGGTATAAAGAAGTTGGTCGTAACGCAGAACAGCCGTGTTTGTGTATTACTTCGTCTGAGCTAGAGGTAGATATATTGCGAGTATACTAGTTGACGATAATAGAACGTCATATTAGAATAACTAATCTTTCACGAGCCATATTATTAGTCTCAAAAGCGTTAATACAGTACCATATGTATAAATGTTTAAAAATTTGTAGCATGTTTTTTTTTTCCTTTTTTATTTAGAAATTGGATATGTCTCAGAATATTGTCTTCTTGATTTACCTTTTCATGCTGAAAAAGAAACAAACGATACCACAGGCTGAAAACAAACTGAAAATCAAGACTAAAAAAAACATCAAAAACAAAGTCAAATGAAAAATACTTAACTCCCAGGCAAATTCGAAACCAAAAGTCTCTGATCAAAAAGCAAAATCAAAAGCTCAAACACATCAAACGAATGTACAAATGCAATAACTGTCATATTTCGGACTTTGTAGGGATTTGTTTATGTAGAAAAAAAGTGGATTTAACCTGGTTTTACAGCTAGCTAAACCTTTCACTTGTATTAAAGTTCCATTATAATGACAACGATATGTGAACAGTACATACAGACAAAATATATATAAATGTCAACAAAGGGTACAGCAGACAACATTGTGTTATCAATCACAATCACTATAACAACAACAAAAGATATAAACATTTTTTCCATGTCAAAATTACACAATGACGGGATGTATAAGTACAGAGCGACGATATATGTAACAAAGAAACACGAAAGGGTATATGGAATAGGATCCCAGTTAGGGCAACCAGTCCGGTACCCACGAATGTAGTTCTTAAAAAAAATATATAACTTTTGTTATAAATTGTGTAGTGTTATTATTTCACTAGTTCTGTAACTGAATGTAGTTTTATTTGAAAGGGTAGGCTTTCTAGTTTGAATTTCTGTAAAAATTTTGATTGATTTAAATGTAATCTGGCGTCAGTACATAGAGTAAATTGCCTAAATTCTAGCCTTGATTCTTTCCCGGAAGTAGACAGACTGACCCTGTTGTCAATAAAAACAAAATTTTGCAACGGAATGCCGGTCATGAGGCACTGAGATTGCACTTAGACACTTCTAAATGAATGCCTAACATGAACCAGAAGTCCCAAGGTGGCTATCAAAATTATTTATTGAACAGGACCCTATGTATTTACTATGATTTTCAATGCGTTCCAATGGGGCAAATAATTGGGTCCCCGTTCCATATACATTATTTAGACAAAGTATATTAACAGAAATGAAAGACTACAGAAATTTATCATAGATCAATAACACAATGAAGGCATATTTAAGTTCAGAGCCACGCCATATGTAACAAATAAACACAAAAAGGCATAAATACAAAATATATTGACAAAATATAATGTCAAGAATACAATTGTTAGCATAGAACAATAACGGGATGCATAAGTACAGAGCCACGTTAAATGAATATCACCAAACACAGACTCAACAGTAAAGGTAACATTCAGACAAATAATAAAACAATATAACACGTTGAAAGGAGGATAAATTTCGTCAGTACCCATAATCAAAACTTCAAACAGAGCTAAACAAACACATAAATGTAGACCGAATAACACGAGACTACCAACAACTCTGATTTATATCAAGTGTTATGGGAAGGTAGGCAACTCATTTGTTCTTATTGTAAAACCAATGTGTTGAGTTGTTTTTTGATATTGAGACGTATGGTCTAGGTGCGATTGTTGATTGATTATCTCAAACAAATAGATAATATGCCAAATTGTCGACATCTGATAAAAACTACAGGTATTTCCAGGTTGACAAATCTTGTGTTCCAATCAACGGTTTCTTTTTTTCCAATAGTAACGTTTAGATCATGCACACAGTTCATTGAAATATTTTTATGATAAAAGACCATACATAGTTTTAATTTTAAAACATACTGACGGAACTGATGAAGTGATTTTATATGCATTGCACGTTTATGATTATACTATTTATCGTATTTTCATTGGTGTCCGGATCTAAAATAATTTTGTCATTTTCAATTGCATGTGACTTTTAATTCTTAATATATAGTTTCACCAACCCACTTAATAAAAAAAATACAAAACAAAATCAATTGAAGTTTTTTTTTAACAAAAACCTTAAGCGTAATATATTTATTACATGAAATATCTGTAGACTATATGTCCGGCTTTCATAATTGAATCAATACATATACAAATTCGTGTAAATAGATATGAGAAGATGCAGTATGAATGCCAATGAGACATAATCATTATGCATATTCATTACCCTATTGTTTTCTTTTTCAGAAGTGTTCACAAGTCAGTGGTCGTTATACGGTTTGTTTTCTACCAATTTTGACAATGTATGCAACCATACAAATAGATTCAATACACAGATAACAGTTAGTTGTAAACCTGTTAACACAGGGCAACTACTTACCAACCAAAAAATGTAGCAACAAAATAAATGCTCATGCTTGAAGATTATAGGCGAATGGAATATAAAATGTAAATACCAGCAATTTAAAATACACACACACATAAGGGTGCAAACAGCTTGTATTGTACACCTTCAACATTGGGCACTCTGAAACATTATAGACCAGAAGATAGATTATAACTAAAATCTTCTTTTTATCGTGTTTCTGAAATATTTTTCTTTGTTTCTCTACAGTAACTTATTTTCAGCTCATTAAACAGAAAAGATTAATCATCTTTAACACAGGACAATTATAACAGTGACTGCAATATGTGGAATGACTATTTATCAATTGTTTACCCATCTGTATAGTTATGTTGTGTTTCTGAAAGTTTCTGCTATACCTTAACAATATGAAGCAACACTGTGGTTTTTTTCTCGCTTTATAGCGTTTGTGACAAACGGAAAAAACAGTGGTCAAAATCGTCATCTAATAACATTGGCTAATATAAGAGGTCAATCGTCGTTTCCGACTGCATTTGAAAATATTTTTATATATTGTTTTTGCTGATGATTTTTTGCTTACATTTTTCCTTTAGGTTATATTGTTTAACAAAATAACCAATATTACGGCACTGATGAAGTGAAGACGTCATATTTTACACTTTTGACAAACGAAAACACAAAAAAAATAATCGAGTACTGCAAAATGCATTTAGGTATAAAATATTTTTATAAATATCTTACCATTAGGAGGTTTATTTGCATTTTCTAACGCCTGTTTTACAAAGGTGACCACACCCGTTAGAACAACATAGACTACCATGACCACAGCCTGACCCACATCGTTCATCACAAGTACCAACTGTACCTGGAGGTAAGGTCGGGCACACCAATCTGCACTCTAAGATAAAAAGATAGTAATTAATTTTTCAAATGATTGCTTATACATCTCATTTTAAATTTATCGTTTTGTATGTTTACATGTGGTGAACAATTTCTAGATATAACTTTAGTGGTTTTTTTTACTGAAGGTGTAAAAACGTCTTTAGTATTTTTCTAAATTTCATATGAAAGTAATCAAATATACTCTCATCCAATTGAAAGTGAACTACACTATGGTCCAAGTAGTTAATCCAAATCGAAAATTTCCAAATGTATTTAAAGAAGTTCGAATATTTAATAGTAACAACATGTTTTAAAATTGAGGTATCATGTTGTTTATTTGACTATTACACGTACAACTATATTCAATTGTGCATCAACTGTCCGGGTATTGATATTGTTTTACATACACAGTACACTTTATTGGTGTAAAAATAAAGACGTTTTTTCACCTTCAGTATAAATATGTCAACATTTTTCATGTTTTTCTATCTTTCAAAAATATTTGTTAAACAGCATGGTAGACATATTACATGTTATATTATGCATTTGTGAACTTTCCATTTCGTTGTAGCAACACTGCTGCATCGCCAGCATACGACGTATAACCTCCCAATTGATATGATATTCCGGGGCTTGAATAATGATTTCCTTGATAGAAGATTGCTGCTCTCAAGGAAGCTATTTAAGCAAGAGCACCTGATACTATTCCCAGTTTTTGTTGGGGTTCGTGTTGCTGAGTCTAGTGTTTTCTATGTTGTGTCGTCAGTACTATTATATGTCTGTCTGTCTTTTTATTTTTTGCCATGGTGTTGTCAGTTTATTTTCAATCTATGAGTTTGACTGTCCCTCTGGTATCTTCTGTCCCTCTTTTATGTGGAGTTAAGTTAACGGAATCGCTAAAAACATTTGACTCATGTGATAAATTCGAGACCCTATTTATTAAATCAACATTTTTATCAGACATCATTTACATAAACACCAATAATTCAGTTTTATGTAATTTATCATTATACCAGGGATTTAAAGTTTTATTCTAATGCAATTTGTATGTAACAATTTGTTTCATTGGCTAAAAGTTGCCGTCAAATCCACAGTTGACCAGGCGTAACTAAGGAGGGACAACCATTTTGAAATGATTGAACCATCAAATGTCGGATTACTACTATATAATCCAAAATAAAACAACACCTACCCCGAATTCGCCGTTTTAAAGTTATTTTATCCGAATTTGAAGCGTACAGGTAACGTAATAACCTCCAGTTTGTAAGTTTTCATTTGTATGACGTCACGTTTACCCATGACGTCTTTGCGCCAAAATCATTCATCAAGTTTCGCGGATTTTTTTTTATTTGTCAAATTTAGACATTTTTCCAAGTTTTATCGTATTATTTCTTTTTGAAATGCATTATAATTGGAATAACAGTACTGTAGTTGAAGAGTTGCCACCGTCAATTTTGATTTGACGGTCACAAATCTCCGTTTTACTGTCTCCGCTACGCGTCGCCAGTAAAACTGCATTTGCGACCGTCAAATCTACAATTGACGGTGGCAACTTTTCAACTACAGTACTGTTATTCCTTAATTCGTACAATGTATGTTAATTTTTACATATAATCAATAATTTGTAACTTTACAACATGTACAATATACTTAGTTGAAACACATACACACATTGAAAAACATACATGAACATATACCGCAATATAAACAATGATGAAAGCGATACACTTACTTGGTGTTGCACCACTGACAGTTGTAGTTAAGAAAAATAGGACACAAAAATTACACAGTAATAATCCAGTTAATTTTGACATCGTCTCGGCAAAGAAATAATGACAAGTGACAATGCTCACCTTTTTCTGTTTATATATTTCATTTTTTTAGATAATTTATTTTACTCACGTGTTAAATGATATACAGCTCCACGAAAATGTAAACAGTTTTAGGAAACAAAGGATATAAAAGACATGTGGTTAAAACTTTTATTTAGAAGAAAAAATATTTGCATTTATTTGTAAAGATGAAGACATGTCATCTTTTAATTGCATGCACAGTTTAAATACAATAATCTTTGAAAGCCAGTCCTAGTGTTACGACAAGTTGTTCTAGATGTTTTCTTTTTCGAATATTTTAAAATTATTGAATCTATAAATAGTTTTAACAGTAACCAAATTAAGGTAGATTCTTTCCGGAGAATACAAGTTACTATAAACAGATATTCAATTTATATATTGTAATGACAGTATTATTACGAAATATTTGTATCCAAGTTAATTTTAGGATTCAGAATACACTCAATGATTTTTACATGTTTAAACCTTTACTTCTTAATTTTATTAATATAGAATTCAATTTCGAAATATGTTAGACATGTTGAATTTAATTTTCAATATATGATCTGGGTTGTAGAAGGATCGCTCAATACTGCATTCTCTAATTTCTAAGACATAGCTTCTTCCAATTCAGTTTTGTCAACTAATTTCTTTACTTTCTAATTAAGCCCCATCCATACCCCAAATTTAACATTATTCAATGAGAATATGCAAATGTTTTAAGTCAACAAAAGGAAAATATCATTGTGGTCCAACACTTTCTATTCTCTAAAAAAATTATGCCATTTTTCTGTATCCTGCATTTATGTTTCTATAACCACTCCGTAATTGTAAAATATTGATATTGATCCAATATTCTACATTTTGTAAATTCTTTCCAGCTTTGAATGTGATATAAAGATGAATTTGAATCAGCAAACAGATTAACAAACAAAACAAGAAAAACAAATTTATGTGGTAAATACTTAGAAGCAATCATGGTTTTCTTTTAGTTATATTCCTAGTATACTATCTTTCCTATTTTTGAGACGACTACTAACTTGTCGTACTCGATGTCAGTTGAAAATGTGTTGCCCATTGTTGAAAAGGTGTGCTAATGAAAATAGTTGGCTCATTCGTCAAATACATAAAAAAATAGTGTGTCTTCTTGGTAGATAAAAGTCGTAACTAAAACCCCCATACCCGTATCCCGATTTAAGCTATCGAATTATACATATTACCGGCTTTATAATAACATGAGCATCACGGCGAGTGTCACATGCTAAACAGGGTATGCTAAACCTTTCGGTACACCTTATATCATCCCAATTATTTGGTAAAGTTCTCGTTGTTCAGTCTTTCATTTTCAATCTTGTGTTTTGTTGCTGTAGTTTGTCTGTTTGTCTGTATGTCTGTTTTCTTATTTATTTGGCATGTCGTTTTTCAGTTTATTTCGACATATAAGTTCGAGTGTTCCTCTAGTATCGTTTGTCTAGTTTTGTAAATTCAAGTTTTTTGTATTTAACAGAAACTGTATAGTAGTATGTGCAACAGTCCGTCATATTTTCCACCGAATAATATTTGATTATTATAGTTTGGTAATTGTTAAATCACCATATATTTAATCTGTTTCTGTTTATATTGCTCAATCATCGATGAGTTGAAAACAAATTAGTAAAATAAACCAATTAAACACGTCAACTATCAGAATAGTCCAGTCGATTTGTGAAACAATTGCTCAGATTGTGGTAAAAGCATAAAATTTTGCAGAGTGTTAGTTGAGGTCATAACTAACATTTATAGCTATGGACCCAATTCAGAAATTCAAAATGGCGTCTCTGGGCGGCCATTTTGAAATTGTGTCCAAAAAATTAATAAAAATTATTAGACAAAATATGAAAAATATATTACTTTACCAATTTTGATAAACTTTCGTATATCTTATGACAAAGAATATCAACTGAGGACTATTGAAGTATTAGGTGACCATCTTGAATGATGTTCATTTTGGAAACGTAAATTTCCAATATATCATTATTCGCTATCCTAAATCGTTTTTTGAATTAATACTAAGTTTTATATGCATTTACAACTAGTTTTGCTAATCATTTATTTATGACTGTTGCTATTCATATAGGATATATTCACCAAGCACTCAAATAAGGGATGCATATGGTAACATATAAATGTATTTAAAAAATACGCGTTAATTCTTTTAATTGCAGTTTAGCATGTGGGGCTTAGTTACTTTTTTACCACCAAAAAATGCGTATATACAACACAAGTTATGGCCATTGTATGTTGAAACGGAATAATACGTAGGTATTAAAGTCACTGGAGCTGAAAAAAAAATTAATAGACTGGAAAGAATTCCGTAACGCCAAGAGAGGACACATGAGGATTTACAATGACAATCAAATACAAAAAGAGCAGACATATATATTTGAGCTGGTAATCAGTCATTTTTGTAAGCATAAAACTGTTCCAAGTTGATGAAGGCCATGTAATGGGAGAATCACAAGGCAAAAGGTACTTATCCTGTGAAAGCCCTTCTTAAGATCAAAATATATTTTGTCAGGAAAAACGAAAAAAGTCTAAGACGAGTCACGGATTGAAAATACCAGTAAAATAACCAGCAACGGTTGTGATGAATTAACAAGAACAATATGATTGCAGGGATTTTTTCCGTTCATTGTGATGAGGTATCTGACTATCATCATGAAGCCTCGACAATTATAATTGACAAGAGTGTATGTGACTGTCACTTGAACTACTAAACATTGTTCTTTTAGCCAGTGCTGGAGATTAATATTTCAGGAGCAGATATCATGCTAAATGTTTGTTAAAACTGCACTACAAGGCAATTAGACAGAATTCGAGACACAGAAAAAAAGTCAAGAATCTCGCCAAATTGATAGAAAAAAGTGACGGCTCACACTCTGGAACAGATATTGTTTTAACATTTGAAATTGATGATATTGGTAAATTGTACAGTAAACGTTCTTAGTAAATATGAGTTGTCATTGAAGGAATGATTAATACAATACTTCTGAAAAATTGAATACTAGCTGCCATAGATAATATGCAAGCACACATGAAAGGTTGCGTCTTTCTTCGAATTCTCAACGAATATGTTGGGGAAGTTCTAAAACAGGCCATGTCTTTTAGTCGTGATTATGAAGGCCTCTTCATAGTCAAATGAACTAGAATAGTTTGAGGAGTTAAGCTTGTTACTATAAAAAGGTTTACAGAGACATTCAATGTAGGCTTTCCAAATGAATCGGTTCCACAATCTTTGAGACATCTTACTCTCTATCTGAGGACCGATAAGTTGCAGTTGTACCATTTCAACGACGAGCTGCACAATTGAACTATTATAGCTGAAAAATGGTAAGTCTTGTCTGCCACTCAACGATATTTCTGGACTGTGTCTCGATGTTTGGCCATCCTGTATCATTCTTACTAAGGACACTTATGTCTGTTGAACTGATGCGTGTCAACAGCTGTTATTGTGTGTCCCTGTAAAGTTATTCTTAGTATCAAGCATATATATTTTGCCTGGTATGGCTATGGTTATGCCTTCATTTTTACCCTTTTATTATGAGTCTGTTTCATAGCTTCACGATTAAATTTGTTAAAAATCAAGAGCACTAATTTATTTTGCGTATGCTTATAGATATCCTTTGGAAGCTACATTCCAATTTTATTACCTGCGTTGTATCAGTTCTTTCTTCCATGATAACTCCAAGATGTTCCAGGCGTTTACTGTACAATTTAGCGTGATCTGTAAGCTTGGAGATTGGTACAATACATCTTCCAGACCGTGTGCTATCAATATATTTTATTATTTAGGAAAGCACAACTCCAAGGATAAAAGATTCCTGGCTTTCTTTCTGTGTCTTAGATTCTGCCTATTTGCTATGTTGTCAAGTTTAATCAATCATCAAGCATGATACTAGTGATTTGCCATCTCCAGATCTTACTTTTGCTAAGGGAATATGTCTTGTAGTACAAGTGCACAGTCATGCCCTATTTTTGTCGATTTGAAAATGTCGATGTATCATGGAGATCTTCAGATACACCACCGCAGAAAAAATACATTGCAGTCATTGTTCTTTTTGATCCAGTTCCACTTTACAGTGTCTGGTTACTTATTGTTTCCTTTCAATTGGGAACTTATCTTTAACATCAGAAGTATGTTTTGCCTTAAGCTTTTGCTGATGAAATATTTTGAAGTCTGAAAATTTGTTTGACATGATTTGTGCCATTTTACCTTGTGATTCTGGAGTGCTTCTGCAGTTCCATAGCCCTGATTCAACTGTTTTGAATTGAGCGAAAATAAAACCAATTCAAGACCCAACATCTTCGTATGCTTGCATCAAACGGGTGATTGCCAGCTCAAATGTCTATGACTGTTCTGTTTGTATCTGCTTGGCATTGCAAACCCTTACACGTCCTCTCTTGCCGTTTCACACATTCCTTCCAGTCTAATTGCCTATTATGTTTTTCTGATATATAGTTCAAGTGTTTTCGAAATCTACAATTTTGATCTTTTCAAAAAAAAAACTTTCGGTCATAAATTATATAATATATACGTAATTTCTGTTTTAAAAAGTTACTTAGGCTAACGTGTAATTAAAAAAACTTATGATACTGATATCTTATTTTTGTAAACATGTGCATGCCTTATCTGACCTCTTTGTGAATATCCAATATAAATTAGTAAAAAAAGTATGAATGCAAACAATGAATTAATAAGATTAGCGAATAATGATATATTGGAAATTCATGTTTTCAAAATGGCCATTATTCAAAATGGCTACCAAAAAATCAATATATATGAAGTTCTCAGATGACAGTCCTTGTCATCTGTGATGAATATACCATATGACTATATATTATTTCCTGCAGCAAGCGCTTAACTTATAACTCAAAGTGAACACGGTTACTAAGGAAATGCAAGTATGTAAAGGCAGTATTAAGTTGAACTACTCTATGTTAATGTGGAGGACAATGTGATAGAATATGATAAACAGAGTGTGGTTTGACAAAACATGTATATTTCATTTATTGTTAGATATTTTTAACGTCAATTGAGAACATTTGAGCAATTTATGTTCTTATAACATTACTTGTATGATATAAAATTTATTATGTCTGCAATCAAGGTTTTTGAAAGTTGTTTCAAATGAACAATATCCACAAAACGAATTATCCAGTAATCAGCCAACTATTATAAACGACAGGTATACAAACATTTTCTTGCTTTATTTGTACGTATACAATAAAATTCTCCTGTTATTCTATGTTGGACAAGCGGTTGCACGAATATTGCTTTCAGAGTAACAGTTCATTTTATGATCCTCTTCGTGTCTGCGTTTTAATGCTTTTTTACCCGCTACAAAACAGAAGAATAACTCGGGGAGGGGGATAGGCTCGGATTTTGTCCTGTTTATATAGCTCAAACAAATACATTTGTACATCTTCCACAATACATTTTTTATTATATCGAAAAATGACTACATATTTTGGCTTAAAAAAAAAGATTTTCAAAATGGCCGCCATACAATATGGGTAATATTTCCAAAACTTTTGTTCTACAAGACAATTGGATTCAGCACTGTTATTCTATTAACCAGATTTCATGTGAATATCTTCTCTAATATCATTTTCGTGATTTTTTATTATTAATCTATTGAGATGAAACGGCTGCCATTTTAAAATGGTCGCCTCTTCCGCCAATTTCGACTTTCAGATTGGGTCCATAGCTTAAAATGTTGTCCATGACATATACTACTAATAAAATTGAGAATGGAAATGGGGAACGTGTCAAAGAGACAACAACCCGAACATAGAAAAAAACAACAGCAGAAGGTCACCAGCAGGTCTTCAATGTAGCAAAAAATTCCCGCACCCGGAGGCGTCCTTCAGCTGGCCCCTAAACAAATATATACTAGTTCAGTGATAATGAACGCCATACTAATTTCCAAATTGTACACAAGAAACTAAAATTAAAATAATACAAGACTAACAAAGGCCAGAGGCTCCTGACTTGGGACAGGCGCAAAAATGCGGCGGGGTTAAACATGTTTGTAAGATCTCAACCCTCCCCCTATACCTCTAGCCAATGTAGACAAGTAAACGCATAACAATACGCACATTAAAATTCAGTTATGCCAAATGTCATGCTTTTACCACAATCTGAGCAATTTTGTAAAAAATCTGCACAAATCGACTTGACTAGAAGAAAATAACAGACTAACAAATACACTGAACTGTAACAACAACAAACCCCATCATACGTCGAAAAGGACTATTTGATAACAACTTCCAAATACTTAGTAAAGGACATTTAAAGGATGAAAATAGTTGGTTGAATATGGTGGTATTGCTAACAAAACCTAAGAATATTTAACATCTGGTATCTTTCATGAAACTATGTATGCAATTAGCAAGTAAGAAAATGTGTCAAATAAATGGACAATTGTTATCATGATTTGGATTTGTCATGAAGGGATCTTTTTGGCGGTATCTTTTTTTAAAACAAACAGACATAATAGGTAAAATGTCAAAAATAAGGATACACCAATTAATATTGAAATATTTTAATTACTATAAAAACCAACAAATCTGTCAACTAAGAAAAACAAAGTAGAATACAGATAAAGCAATAAAAGCATTTGTAAAGATTTGTGAATCCACCCTTTAAACATGTTAAAGTAACTGTTATTTACCATGCTTACAAATAACAATTGAATAAACCTACGAAAGCACTGTGTCAGACAGTAAGTAGTATGTTGCTTTGTTTGCGAATTCTACGTATTCTCATCCCATCACTATATATTTTCTTTGATATTGACATTAGTAAAAAAAATGCTATTTAGGCTATCAATTTTATTAAAACAAAATGTAATCATGCAGACAATCCCTTAATCAAAGTTTCCATACTTTCTTTTAGTTTACATCTTTTTGGTTGTAGACAGCATTGATAATAAATTAGACATTTATATCAAAGGGTTTCCGAGCATCACTTTCAAGAGTTGAAATATCAAACAAACACAATCTGATATTTAGAGCTTTGTTCGTCGTTCGTGTTGAACTATGACCTACAAAGTTAATCATTTGAAAATACAAATCTTATTGAAATTGGACAAAATCATCTGTTATCATATATTTTCGGGAATAATTTTAATGGATGTATTTGTATTTGGAATTGACAACAAGGATTACTTAAAAAAATATATCAATTATTGCAGAGAGAAATGACACAAGCAAAGATTCGTTTTCTAATCAGACGAAAAACATATCTCGTAAATTGCGAATGTACAAATCGTCAATATTGAATGTTACCTCCTTTCGTGGCATTGCCATCATCATCAAAACAACATATCAGAACTTAAAAGTAACAGTCTAAACTGTTCTTCAGTAAGTGAAGTGCACTGAAAGAACATCTAATCGAATAAGGTTCACGACTGAACAGCAAAAATGAAATATTGATCTCAACCACGATGGATAAAAACAAAAGAAGAACTGCATTTACATACAACAGAATTTTCATCAAACAATCTATCTAATTTTAGTAACCAGCCAATATCATACTTATTATTTATGACATTCTCGAAATAAATAAAAAGTTGCAGTTGTGTGTGATACTCTTTTATGAATATATTTATCACAATAATTATATTTTGTAAGATCGTAAAACAATTTTTCATATTACATACAATTCATTTTCATCAACATTTGTTTCTAGATTGACAATACTTCTAAAAATGTACGATTTAAATTAAATTATAGATTAGTATAAATGATATAGGTGAATACAAATGCAGCAACTGTTAAATTCGTCCATTCAAATTGAAGCTTAAAAAAGAAAATTCTATCAAATATGTCATACTATGTCACTTTCCCGATGATTTTTGTAAAAATTGTAAGTGGCAGCATTCGTGTTCACTCTCAACCTTTATATATGTTATGTATTATCATCAAATACTACTTACATTTAAATATAAGGAATGAACTCAAATGCGGCCACTTCCATTCTAAAATTGTGCAGATTTCAGTAAATCAGCATGACTCAATGATGCTAGCACCCGATGTGTGTGCATTGCATTGTCAAAAACAGCCCATATTTATGTAACAGAAGCATTCTTCTTTCCAATAAATAGCTAATAGTTTACATTTTAACAATTTTGTAAAATTGCTATTATTTGGGGCCACAAAGGAGTCTTCCTTTAAATTTTAATTCGTTTATATTGTCAAATTAAAAAAAATCAAAATCTGAAGGCAGAAAGATATTAATTTTTTTCAGTACTATTACTTTAAACATTTATAAGATAAGGTTAAGTGACAAATACAAACGGCATCGAGAGCTAGTTATAAGGTCATGAGCTAAAACGAATTTATTTCATTCTTTACGGTCCTGCTGCGTAAGTTTAACCTTTTTGATGGAATTATTTCGATGTTGTGTATTTAGATTAAGCTAAACCGTAGTAAGACATTCATCTCAACTTTAATGACAGTATGTTAAAAAAATGCAAACTGAGAGAGTGCAATTCAAAAGGATATTAAAAATTCATAAAGCGTTACTGGCAAAGCCATGGCAAATGTGGAGAGAAACCGGTTCACAAATTTAAAATATCACATAAAACATTTGAAGCTATTTAAAGAGTGTGGGTTATCTCAGATACTTCAAATGCTTATACGGATCTTTTTCCACTAGTGCTAGCTGTCATCATACTCATTGAAAAAATATCTGTGATACGTCTCATACGTACAAGAGTTATTTAGAACACAAGCACAATCGTGACAATCAAACGTTATTTATTAATCAGTTTAGGAGATCAATGAATGTGTAAAACCATTGCTGAAGATACACAGTGTGTAAACTGTTAACTGTAATATGTGTAAAATAATATGATTGATGTGAAAATCACCGAACCGACGTTAATTGATTGATTTTCTTAAACCTTTTTTTTTCTTATGTATTAAAATGTACATCGGGACAATTGTACATGTTTGTTATACGAATTGTGAAGTTAATCTTTAACATAACTTACCATATTTCAAAGCACGTTTTAACTTTCTTCTTACAATCATGACCACAGCCATTAAAACAACAACTTTTTCCAGAGCCACAACCACCGCTTTGACACTTTTTACCACATGGACCAATTCCAACACCAGGTGTTCTAGGACACATCATCACGCATCCTTTAAGAAAACATGATTGAAAGCATCAGTTAAGAAAAACTAATGCTTCACAGTAAAAAATATAAAACTGGAAATAAACTATCCCAGTACAAAAGCAATATTCATGGAATGGTCATGTTGACAGGGACACATATACAACGAGTTCTTCCTTGATGGTTTTTCAACACATTAAGTGATAAACTGGGGAAAAATAGTTTTATAATTGATGAAAAAATACAAAATGTTTTTTGTTTGTTTATTTTTTTGTACACATGCTCACACACACACACACACACACATAAACACGAACACAAACCAAAACATAAATAAGAAACCGATTTACATGTACTTACGTCGACCGTTGACCTCTATAATGAAAAATGTTAAAAGACAAAAGTTACAGAAAATAATTCTCATCAATTTCGACATGGTGTCGTTGCTATAATTGTAATTGTTATTCTGACTGAGAACTGGTGATTTATATAATACATAGACCCAAAAAATATAAAACATAAAATCAGGGAAAAATCCCCTTATTTCCGATGACGAACAATGTTTTCCAAGATTAATATGTTTTTTGTTTTACATGTAAGCACCAATATAAATATTAAACATGACATATTCGTACTAGCTGGTGTCATGACATGTGGCATTTCGTTAATAAACTTTAGTTTAAAACTTGGACAACAAAGTAGGTGTTTTCCAAAAATTTAATACATGTTTTATAGAAATCCGGACTTAAATAAATCAAATTTGTCCATAAAATTAATTTTTACAAGATCATTGATATCCGCCTAATTAAAAGTGGTATATGTAATAACATTGTCATACATGAGCACTGTACCATGTGTTCTTAGTTCTTTTCCCAAATATATATATTAACTGACAGTTTTATGCTAGAACAAATTGAGGAACATGAACATTTAGAAAGAAACAATGCACTCAATTTCTAAATCTAAGAATCATTTAAGTATACACAACTTCAAGCATACATAAATAATCAAACATGAATAAAACACAATCGATTTACCTCTTTCGGTGTTATTGAGTTCACTTATCGTTCATATAATGACTTATGTCTTGAATAATGGCCTAAATTGGATTCGGCGATATCTTCTCCTCATCTTGATCTCGTTTCAAAAATACTTTGGATTGGTCACTTCTGCGACTTAGAGTCTTATGTAGGTGTAACCTGTGCTCATACTTATAAGCCTTTTTTATAGAATAATTTCCTTATACATTTGTAAGCAATACTTTGAAAAAAAGAATGTATAACTTTGAATTGCCCCAGCCGCATTCTGCTAAGTTACATTAACGTTTTCGGATTTTTACAAGTTTATGTAACTACAAGAAATAACACAGTGTTTGCAATATAAACAAATTGTAATCTCCTTTATATTTCTGAAATGCTTTCTGAAATCTTTAGATGCATACCTATATTGAGTTTAAATTATTGATAGGGGTATTTTGATGAAAAGTTAACACAATAATGTATAGGTTACGATCATACAACGTCGAGGGAGGTTATGATTCTTTTCATTCAAAATTCTGTTCGTACCATGCTAGCGTTGATTTATATTTGTTTTTAGTGAAACATAACATTATATCTGAAGAACAAATCCTCTCAATCAGAATTTGTTTGTTTCTCTGTGCTCGTCATATTTTTTACTGCAAAGTTAACCAGAATGAAAATAAGAGAGGATTTAGTTTCCAAAGGGACAATCAAACTACGTAATAATTTTTTATCATGCATATAAACTTATTCGAATTAACATGCTAAGACCCAAAGGTAGAACTCGATAAGGATTTCCAATGAGACGAATCTCAACCAGAGAATAATTTAGGCCTTCATATAATGATGTATAAAAAGCTACACGCATGTATCGTCCACCCGTGTTGTACTACATTACCCAAAACTATCTTTGCAATGAAAAAGAAAATTGTCCAAACAGCTATATTTCTATCTTTTCTTGTGTTTGCCAAATCCAGCGAAAGCCTTCTGTTTTATAGTCATGGGTGTTTTCCAATCTCTCTGTTCAAAAGCATTCAACGTTAAAGAATTACTTGCCTTTTCTGATCGAACTTGAATTTGTATATTGACAGGAACTCTAATGATCTTCACATTGTATAATGACTTCAAAATTCATCTTGAAAATTAATGAAATAGTTGCTTTTTTGTCATTTTTCCAAGAAACAGTTCTTATTTCTATAAATACATTGCAAACACATTCCTAAGCTATATCTTTGAATTGAAGAATAAAAGTCCGCTTTACAACAACTTAAGATTCGTAATCTCCTCACCCCCTGAATTTATCTTACCTAAATAAGAAAACATCGATATATTTTTTTTACCTTTTATGTCGTTGTTCTCCTCTTATATTTAATGTGTTTCCCTCGGTTTTAGTTTGTTACCCCGATTTTGTTCTTTGTCCCTGGATTTATGAGTTTTGAACAGCGGTATACTACTGTTGCCTTTATTTATCAGCAATAATAATTTTGATCTTGTCGTCATATTACAAATTTCTTTTAATTGTCCTTTGCTTTAAATTGGACCGACTACCTCTTAAGTCTTTATCTGTTCAATGCATTGAATTGTTTGTGTCCGTCTTGTAACATGGTTAGATATGTCTAGATGGTTTTACACTAGATTATTTGGGACCATTTATAGGTTGCTGTTTGGGTGTGAGGGAAGGCTCTGTATTGAAGACCATACTAAGACCTATAATGGTTTACTTTTACAAATTGTGACTTGAATGAAAAGGTTTCTCATTTGCGCGCATCATACTACATCTTCTTTAATCTAGACTTATCTCCTATTCAATCATCTTTACTTAGGTTTGTGTATCAACTGATTATTTTTGATGCAAACAAAAGGGCTGTGATTGTACTGAGGGATACATATTTTTTTCTATCATGTTTATCTTCGGTTGATTTGTCATGTTCTTACATAAAATCTATTAATGACTTTTTTATAATTCAAAAGAAAATTCGAAAATATCAAACATAGTTATTTATCAATTAGATGTTTAAAACCATAAAAATATAATGCAGTAAAAATGATTTAAATTCAATCGTAAAATTTGCAAACATTTTTCATCGAACTGATTTATACTTAAAGCAGTCAAAATATTGTATCTAACAACACGGTTACGGCTTAACATAACTGTGATTTTAAACTCGTCGATTTTGTTGAGGGTATGAAGCAGAACGCAATCAAAAATTGTAAGTCAGATAACTAATTTAAAACAATTTCTATCGAACTATTATACCTGTATGTAACAACATTTTATATGTAACTAAACTAACATAGTTTGGAATATTCATTACTATACTTACGGATCATTTGATTTCATTGTCATGTTAATATCTTCTTTTTTACTTAGTTATTGATGCATAATCTTACATTATGTGAACATAACACAAACATATTCACACACCAAAAACAAATCAAACAAGGTAGTACACTTACTTTTTTTATTTAGCCACTGAAAAAGAAGACACACAGATTAAAAAAAAAACTGTACAGTATTTATAACGTCAATTTTGCTTCATTCTTGTCGTTTATATGTTCCAATTGTAACTGCGACTGTTAATTTATCATTTAAGTTATGCATGTTTTCCAAATGATATAACAAGAAAAAACATCACAAAACATGTTAATGTGTCAAGGAATATGAAATGCATGTGGTTAACACTTGTGGTTTACATTTGTCGTTAGAGAAAAACGATATGTAAACATGAGAAAAGGTAGAAGTTTTATTTTAGTACACATTAATATATTACCTTTGTTATCTTCACCTCTTTTAGTGACATGCTTTTTTGTGTCTTCAATTTTTCTCACTATAATCAGTTAAATCATCAAATCGTCAAATCCATAAATCGTTGATGTTTTTCCAGTTTTTTATCCTATTTTTAAAACAACCAGGGGAGTTCTTCCCCGCAAATATCATTGTAGAAATATATTTCGATATCATTTAAAAAAAAACAAGATTTCAATCTTTCTTCGAAAGATAACTTTTAAAATCGTAAAACACAACTTGTAAAGTTGTAATCGAAACTATTGTTTTCATCATGTTATAAAATCAAGAGCTTGAATGTTTTGGTACATGTATATGGCATTACTACCATATACATTTAACTGCTATATCTATGATGAGTTTATATTCAATTAGTGCATTCAGAAAATCATTCAATGATATATAACATAGCAATACACTTTTGCAATAATGTTGTGTTTTTTTTTAACTTTGGATTTTCATCGTCCCGAAGGTGTCTTTTCGCTTTTTTTTCAAGATAAATGGGAAACAACAAGTTACCTTGAGGAGCATGACAGGATGTTTTGTATTTGTTTGTCATATATGTATAATGCTAAGGGGAAAAACAACCCATTATCAAACATTCATTGTTTTAAACAAGGTCAACAGATAATTTGGAATACATCTGTACATAAAAGTTTCAATGATATAGTTGGCATGTTGTGACAGTGGTCCAGGTGAACGCCTTAATAAATATTTACATATGACATAACACGATATAAGTTCTTATTTGAAATGCATCTACATGTACATCTAATATCAAATTTTGGGCATGTTTGCGTTGTGTGGTTTATTCGCAAGCTAATTTTTCACCTGTAAAAGATTATATTGTTTTTATAAGTAATGCATTTGGTATAAAAAGGGTTCAAATTACAATTTTCAAATCATTGTTAACCTTTAGACAATTTTGGGACATGTTTTCGTTATGTGGTTTCGTCGGAAGCTATTTTTTTTTCACCTTCAATTAATTAATTTGTTTTACAAGTAATACATGTAGTATAAAAAGATTAAAGATTACAATCATGCAATCATCGCCAGCCTTAAAAGCAACACAATGTTCAAACTCATTACTGGAATTCTTATCTGTGCATGTCTGACATTTCTCCTCAACACAGAAGTGTCTGGTCTAGGTACGTATATGTTTTAAGCTACTTTTATTAAAATAAATTATGAAATATTGTCATTAGATTTATTCTGTTAATAACAATTACTTTTACCGCCAAATAGGACAAAGGAGTATGTCCAGTAAGACCTCATTTTGGGCCCAAAATATAGCAGTTTTACAAAATTGTTAAATTGTAAACTTTAAGTTCTTTATTGGAAGGTAGAATGCCTCTGCTACATAAATATAAGCTGTTTTTCGACAATACCATGCACATATATCGGGTACTAGCATCATTAAGTTATGCTAAATAACTGAGATCTTCACAATTTAAGCGTTTTAGTTAAATTTCAGACGGTTTCCGTCTTAAATGACAGTGGCCGCATTTGTGTTCATTATTAATATTGAATAAAGTTGTATTTAATGTAAATACATAACATATATAAAGGTTGAGGATGAACACGGATGCGGCCACTTTAATTTTCGCCAAAACCATCTAAAAAATGACATGTTTTGGCATATTTGATAGATTTTTCATATTTAAGCTTGAATCGGAGCGTTTTTAATGAGTAAATTAGTTATAATCTTTCACATAAACTTATTGATCAACTGAAATAGACACTTAAGCGTTTAAAAAGTGTCCAAAATTTTTCGTCAGATGAACCTGAAATTTGAGGCTAAAATCGGTCATTTCCGGACCTACTCCTTCAATAACCGGTCCCAACATAACTTGCAATCAATAACACATTTTGTTCTATTTAAAGTGTTGATAAGATAGTGACAAAGGCTTGTTATATATTTCAGGATAACATGTATAACAAATACAATTGAGTACGTGATCAAAGTGTAAATCGCAAAGAAAACCAACTGCTGAACTTCAAACAAAATATTAAAACGAGTTTATTTTATTCTATTTCCTTTGAAAACTCAGCTTTTCACTAAACAGGCGAAATTCATTTACGTATGGAAATATTTTGTAATTTGCGTATTTAAATAATGTATTTATTTTATTAGAAATATAAATTTATTTTAAGGACCAATTAAAAGTATCATAAGTTAGTAATAACACAATGATAAAATAGGTCATACAGCTAAAAACGTTTCCGAATCAAGAGCATAATATACATGTATAATGAATGATAAGTTGTATATAAACGAACTATAACTGAGTTATTCTTGATTATAGTAGTAGAGTTTTAATTGCTAGCTTACACAATGACTTTTTGTCTCTCGGATTCTGACTCTTCTACCCATAGAAGAATCTTCAACAGATCCAAAAACTATCTTAGGTATAACACTTTTAGAATTATATTCGTTAGTAATTTTCGTTTTACCTTTTTATAAACTATTGTTTGAAAGTCAGTTAGCTTATACATGTACCGAGATTCACAAAATAATACATACTACAGATACTGACATTACCTAGCTACGTGTTAATGTATCTCGAATTCCCATGTTTAGCTTCGTACTATTGCCGGATGGGGGTGTTTCTATTTTTAAAGAACATCACTACGATCGTTAAACACAAAAGAATATTGAAAATATGAATATACACACACTAGATTTTGATATCTAAATGATCATTTGAGAGGATGGTTATGAGGTTGTTACCGTTTTATCTCGACGACGTAGACACCCATTTTTTATGTTTTTATTTATATGTAAGTTTATATAAATTGATACGGCGGATAAACTCCAACTAAAATCTGTACGGTCTTTTCTCTGTTGTCAATTCCATCCAGTCATAATATGTTTTTTTCAAATATTCTAAAGTATGAACACATGATAAAAAACTGAAGTTTAGCAACGCTGAATCGGTAATCTGTTTTTTTTTTTTTTATTATCATTTATCAGAAAAGTTTTAAAAGTCCAAATAGTAACATATTTCAAATTTCAGATAGGTCACAAGTAAAGAATTTTTGAGATAGAATTTTCTTATAATTTGCAAAAATGAGGATATTACTATGCTTTTTTCAAAAATATAATAAAAAGTATGGGTCGCCGTGCTATTTTTCAAGCTATGAGTCGTTAAATATTGCCTTAATTTGGTCATATTGTTCATGAAAAAACACATTTGTGTGCATATTTTTTTTTTCTATGAGACAAAATTTTGAAATAAATTGTGAGGAGATAGCTATATAGGTTTTATTGTATATTTTAAGAAAATAAAAAAAATGGTGTCACCGTACTTGTTTTCTTGCTACAAGTAAAAAAAAAATCCCTATCAGTCCAGTTTATTTTTTTACTAAAAGTGTTATCTCCCCTTAAATGGCTCATTTGTAAAAATGATTCTTAAAACAACAAAAAATTATATTTGTTTAAATATTTTGAATAATACAATAATTCACCTAGTTTTCATCATACAAATAAACAGTCTAACTATAGATTTGAAAATCTGTCTCCAAATTTGCAGATTAAAGCAAATAACTAGACCGATTTTGTACTGTGAGTGTACGATTCGAGATGGCGGTATACCATGGATCAACCTTAATGAGTCAAATCCTCAGTATAAAAATTAATAGTTTAAACAAGCCATATTGCTCATTTTAGTTTATGTCAACATAAAAGGAATAAGTTCATTTTTGACAGGCTATAGACTGAAATGCCCTGTTCCCTCTGGTGATGCTTCCCATTGTGCTGACTTTTGTGGAAGTTCTGGGTGTAAAAATGGATATCTTTGTTGTTCCATTGGCTGTGGTAGAGAATGCAGAAAGGGGGTCCGCTATTAGGCTTCAATGATCTACATATGTGGTAAGATATTGCTATACATATTTTTCCTAAATATTGATATCAAAACGTATTTCAAATATTGTAACTGAGATACATCCATAGAGTCACATACAGATGTCTACTATTGTATAATCTATATTAGTCCGGAGTCTATTTTTATTTGCTTCTACTAGTGTTGAGTTCGCTGTCAAATTTGCATTTACCTCATATCTCACATTGTTCTTTTTCTTTTTTCATTTGAAAGATAATGGCATGAATAAAAGACTAAATGTGATTGGATTAAAATAACTCAGTAGTTTGCATATTGGGTTTTTTAAATTCAAAAAGTAAGATTAATATGATTAGGAATGCATAACTAGTTTAATATCTTCAAATTTTTTGCATTATAAGCATTATTTAAAATAAAATAGCGGTAATTGCTTTTACAATGTTTTAGCATTTAAAAAAAAAAAATTTGTGTAAATTTGTACTAACTGGTTTGGTTGAAAATCCATTATACTTGTAAACTTCTGATTGAAAAAGAACTTAATATTCCGTGGGGTAAGGCACAAAACACCACACATATGTTCCAATTGTCTCTACACAGTGCGACTGACTGACGTAATGGTAACTTAAAACGGAAACAAAATATATGCCAGAATAAAGAACTATTACTACATGTGTATTTTATAATGAAACATATATGGCCGTACCATAATAAGACTTATGACTCTGCCCTAGTCGACGAGAAGGTTCCAAGACGGTTATACAACGCCTTTTCTATTCGGACATTATTTCACTGATTGATTGATTGATTGTTGGTTGTTTAACGTCCAGTGGCAAATATTTCATGCATATTCAGGACGAGAACAAGTTCACAATGAATACAATAGGTAGGTCTTGTCATAATATAGGTCATAAGGGATGATGGTCGGGGAAATTTCGACTGCCACTGGAAAATGAGTGACTGTATATTGGATAGGGACAGAAATTTTGCCTTATAACAGGCCACCTACGGGCCCTCAAGGAGTCGTTATAAGGGTTCTTAACGTGCAAAGAGCGTGGCACTCTCTTTACACGAGACATCGGATTTAGCGTCCCCATTCTGACCGGACGTGACTGCGAACTTCATACATCCCACACAGCCAAACGGACGCCCTACTTCGACAAGCGTTTTACTGCCTGTCGGGAGAAGACCGAGAGACCATATTTCTATTCCCCAGTCACCCTTATTACCATGAGAAATACACGTATTGCATATATCATGAAATGAAAATATATATAAAGTATAAGAGACTGACACACATAGGATACAATGCGACTTTAACTATTCGATCATTTTTTTCAATGCATTGAATAGTCGAATAAATCGCCTTCATATAACAACGTTAAAGGATCATGGCATTTACAAGTACTTGCCTTGAGGTCAATATTGATAGCCGGATGAAAATGACTGTATTTTTATAAATAAACGTTTTGAAAAGAACTTTCACCCACCTTAACCATTGCTATGGGACAAAAAAGTATAGATTTGTCTCATTAACACTCACACCACATCTTCCTATATCAATATATATCAATATATATCTTAACAAAACTTTTTTAGGACGAACAGATAATATCCACACACTTTTCCGAACCCAAAACGATATTAATGAGAACATGAAAACACAATTTACTCTAAAACAAAGCAAAAACGAATCAAGGTTAATAGGAATAAATAGAAACGAATTGACTAACCAAAAAAGGAAGATATGATATGCATGATATATAACATGAATGATTCAAATATTTAAATGCATACATGCAAGTTTTTGTTTTACTTCAAGTATCGATTATGTCATTGAATTTTTATATTTACTTTCTTTTTTGTTGCAGGCTACCAACATGAAAATATGAGAAATCAGATAAAGAACATTATTAGTTTTGATATGTGTCTTTGCCTTAACAATGAGTTTTGCCTTGAACGTCTTCTCAAGTAAAAGTATTAGTATATCGTCTTCACATTCATTTTGTGTGCCCTCTATTCCTAACTTTCTAATAAGTGTTCAAAATTGATTATTTATCGGGCCATTTAAATTCTTCAATTACAATGAAAATTTAATGGGGAAGAGTAAAACTGCTAACGAACATAGACATACAACTCTTGAGACGCTCAAAGTGGTTAAACCTGTTATCCCTATGGATGGATCTATGTTTCTTTACAATTCTACAAAATTTATGAAGATATAAACAGACATACATGTAACATTTCAACATTTCTATCTGTTTAGTTATCAAAGGTACCAGGCTTACAATTTGATACGCCAGACACTGGTTTCGTTTACATAACACTCATCAGTGACGCTCAGATCAGAATAGTGAAAATATCATACAAGTATAAAATCAAAAATTATTGAGGACCCAAAATTTCAAAAGGTTTTGCCAAATACGGATGAGGTAATCTTAACCTGGAATAAAAAAAATCCTTAGTAATTAAAAAGAAAACACACTTTTGCAAACAGTAAATTTATAAAAATGACCATATAATTGATTTGCATGTCATTACTGAAGTGCTGACTACTGGGAAGGTGATACCCTCGGGAACGAAACGTCAACCAGCTATGATATCGACTAAGTGGTGTAAATAGTTATGAAAGGTACCAGGATTATACTTTGATACGCCATAATACTCATTTAACCTCGTGTTTGATTATTTAGGTATGAGCGTTACTGCTGAAGATTAGTCATGGTAAAAGTGCTTTGGATGCACAAATTCATAAAAAAATCTTTTGGTTGAACTTGATACAGTTCAAAATTGAAATACATCTATGAATGTCACATCATCTTATTATCTGAAAGTTGTTTTAAAGAACACGAGCCCTGGTTAATTATAAAATATTAAAACCCATTTTTTGTTCGATTCAAACATTTATAACTAGAGGCTCTAAAGAGCCTGTGTCGCTCACCTTCATTTACTGATGCTTTGGAAATCATATAAAAAAGGTTAAAATCATAATTTATAGAATAAGATATTATTAGATACTATAAATATATCTAAGATAATAGCAAAAAACTGCAAAATTTCCATAGAATTACTAACTAAGGGGAAGCAACCTAACAACTGGTTGTCGGATTTGTCTGAAAATTTCAGGGCAGATATATCTAAATCTGATGAACTTTTTTGCCACCAGTCAGATTTGCTGTAAATGCTTTGGTTTCAGATCTATAAGCCAAAATCTTAATTTTACCCCTATGTTCTATTTTTAGCCATGACGCCAATCTTGGTTGGCTAACCGGGTCACAGGCTACCATTTTTACACTACATACCCTAATGATGAGTGTGGACAAGTTTGGTTAAATTTGCCTTAGTCCTTTCAGAGGAGAAGATTTTTGTAAAAGATTACAAAAATTTACGAAAAATTGTTAAAAATTGACTATAAAGGGCAATAACTCCTTAAGGGGTCAATTGATCATTTTGATCATTTGACTTATTTGTAGATCTTACTTTGCTGAACATTATTGCTTTCACAGTTTACCTCTATCTATAATAATATTCAAGATAATAACCCAAAACGGCAAAATTTCCTTAAAACTACCAATTTAGGGGCAGCAACCAAACAACCGGTTCTCCGATTCATCTGACAATTTTACAGCAGATAGATCTTGACCTGATAAACAAATGAATTTTGTTCTGTCAAATTTGCTCTAAATGCTTTATTTTCAGAGATATAAGCCAAAATCTACATTTTACCTCTATGTTCTATTTTTAGCCATGGCGGCCATCTTGGTTAGGTGGCCGGGTCATCGGACACATTTTTAAAACTTGATACCCCAATGATGATTGTGGTCAAGTTTGGTTTAATTTTGCCCAGTAGTTTCAGAGGAGAAGATTTTTATAAAAGTAAACGACGACGATAGACGCCTGATGCAAAGTGATGTGAAAAGCTCACTTGGCCCTTCGGGCCAGGTGAGCTTAAAATGAGATTGTAATATAATATGTCAATATCAACATTTTCTTTGGTTGAATTATTCATAATATTGGATATGAAGTCAATAATTCAACTTCATTTGAATTCCTAATCATTTTATCTTTGCTGGAGATGACTGACGGAAATGTTACGAATTATCAAGTGATGTCGTTCTTGTACCAGTAAAAAGATAACTTGTACGTCTTTTATACGATATACTATTGCACAGGCTTGTCTGTATATGTTTATGTATGTCTGTATCAAGCCAAAGACCATGTACATTCTTTAGAATCAAATTTAAAAATAGTTAATTATATTGTTACTGATTCAAATTAAAAAAAACACCTGAAATGTTGAAACATTATAAATCGTTCATGCAATTTTCTTTTCTCGATTCTTTTAGTCATTTTGTATTTTAGATATAGGTTTAAGTATGCCCTAATTTAAATATTCAAATTTGATTCAAATTTAGCACATGAATTTGACAGCCAATCCCAGAGTGTTTTTTTTCTAACGTCACTGCTGACGAAAAGTTTTTACGGCATTCAACATTTTCAACTTATATGACTTATTAATATTACCACCTGCGAACTATATTTAATCAACCTTGAGATTAGATATAAACGATGAATTAAACAGAATAAAAACCAAAGCGTTTTATATAGAGTTTGGCTACGAATAAAAAACAATGAAGGTTGAAATCGTTAAATTGTTGGGAATCGTTCTTAGAAATGATAATATATAGGGACCTTCATAACGGAATTGTTTATTATTATTTGGGTTCTTATTCTACTACCTTTTATCTAAGTAATTAGACAATTATATCTAATTGAAATTGGCAACGGTATTTTGATTCTGTTTGTTACCTCGGAGTGGAAGCAATAGTACCATTTCTCGAAAACAAAAAAAAGTGAAAACATTTCAGACCTCTGCCGATGCAAACATAAGTGTAAAAGTATTATTATAATTTTGGGAATTTAATGCTGTGTTCAGACATAAACAGCAAATTCAAAAAAAAAAACAGAACTCCGAGGAAAATTATAAACGAAAAGTCCCTACTACAATGTGTGAACAAAACAAATAGATATTATAGTTTAAAAAGTCAAAAATAGGGATACAGCAGTCAATATTGTGTTATAATCTTAATAATTATCAACAAGATAAAATCAAACAAATATATCAACAAAGAAAAACGAAAAAGCAAATAGACAAGGCACATTACAAAAAGCAAAGACAAGAATGCTTAACTTTATCTTAGCACAATAAGGATCCATGTCAAATAGCTATTACCAAAATTAGACTACACAGTAAATGTAAAAATTGACCGCGAATACTATAACACGTTATTTGGATTATAAACAACGTCAGTAGCTAGAATCTATTCTTTAAGACCATAGTGTATTATTTGTGAAGTTGATACGGAATATATACATCAACAATGTCCAGGTATTTTCCGATGAACTTTTAAAAAAAACAAGACGTTCTCTAACATAATACTGGTTCGTCAATTATTTAATCACACACTTGTGACGTGTTACGTTATATCCTATATATGTGGGTGAAGTTGATATATTGCTGATAAGGTGGGGAGATTTGATAATTTCAAATTAGAAATCGTCTCGTTTGTCAGCGATTTTGGTACTGCTTATATTAAATTTGAAGTAACATGTTATTCTAAGCATGAGACAGAGGAAGCCGTGTATGCTGTTTCTTGAAGTTTTAGTTATGGAGGATACATTCATGGAACCTTGTCAGACAGGTATGGACTGTTAATAGAAAAAAAAAACATCATCAATATATCTGAATGAGGAGTTAAATGATCTGCCTTCTTTGATCTTCTTGTTTTTGACATGTGTGATGAACTCTAATTAATTGAAAAACAGTTCGTTCCCATAGGATTTCCAACAATTTGCAGGAAAAGTCAACCTCTAAATTCAACATGTATCTTTTATGCTGTCAATAAGAGTCTCCAGTATACCAATCACTAAATTGTTCATTTGTGTAGCATAATTTCATTGTTGGTTCACAATATTAACAAAATATGCTGTATGGTATCCCAAAGTAATACATTTGTAGCGTATGCTACTATTTGGATGTTGAAAAGCATTTAGGAATATTTCTTTAAAACTATTTTGCGATCTCACATGGGGAATGGTGGTGTACATAACTGGAAAATCTAAACGCTTGATACAATTTCAGAACTAATTTCAGAGTAAGATCGAAATTTTCAATCATCCGAAATCTCTGTAGATTTGTTTTAAAATACTTTTTAAAAAAGATTCTCAAGAAAATGTACTTTGTATTGGTCTTTTCGTTAAATGTGAATTTTCATTACGTATAAGAAAAACCTTATGCTAAAATGCTAAAATGAAATCCGCGTACAAGAGCTTAATCTAAATCATTGAAGACATTTTAAAAGGTTTATGCCTCGATCCTTCAAAGTTATATGTGTACATATCTCAATTATAATGAATCTTATTGTTAATATTTCATAGAATATCCTATCTTGCATTGTAAGTCATGAAGTCAGACAGAGTTCTGTTGCTCTGTAGCTACTGATTCCCATTCATGTAATACAATATTTTGGAGAATTTAATCGGCATAGTTTCTGAAGGAGAGGCGTAAGATAACATACAGTCATTCAACGTAATAAGTTTAAAATAAACTGACAATGCCATGGTTAAAACACAGCACAGAAATAAAACATGAGAAACACCAGCCCCACCAATTCAGAGTGATCTCAGATTCTCCGGAAGGGTAAATTCCATAGTATAACATTGTCTACAATTAAAGTAACTATGAATGAATTAAGATGATATAGGTTGAATTATTTCTAATCCAGGTATTCTACCATAATGCGGTTGTAAGGCAGAAACAACTATCAAAATACAAATGTCCTTTATCTGAATGGTTTTTATTGAGTTGCTGCTACGTACCTACAAACATACAAAGGAAAATTGATAATATTGAAGAGCACTTATACTTCTGCTATATAATATGTTAACAAGTGAATACAATCATTTTTCACTTTAAATATTTTTATCATTCATGTTATACTTTTTGTTCAAAAAATATTCTTTGATAAGATTAACACAAAAATAACCTCTAGATGACAGGCAACATGTCATAACACAAAGTGAGCAAGATAACATTAAAATAAATTTTATTTAAAACAAACTACTAATTTTCATGGTAACAATTGCATTGTTCAAATTTGAATTTAGCAACGACTTGATCATTGTATATGATAATTACCCTGCATGATCAACTGAAATATTACAGATCATCATATTTACATTAAAAAAGGATTTCAATATATGCTCAGAATTTAAATTGAGTGGATTTGGGCGATATGTGCCAAGTGAGAGTAGGTCAGAAATGACGGTTTAAAAATAAACAATTTTACGTGAGTGTTTCGTATAAATATAAGTTTTAAGAGACTTTGGACTCTTTCGCTTTATTCAGAACTTAAACTCGTGTAAAGACAACTGCAAGTATCTTAGTTGCCTAAATTGGGTTGAACTTTATTATTTATTTTTAAAAAAGTTAAAAAGTAAAACCACATTTTACCACAAATGTAGGTTATTGCCTTTAACCATAAATACGAATTCCTTTTCTGCAGTCTCTACCACAGCCAATAGAACAGCAAAAATAACCAATTTTACAACCAGTAAATTCAGTCCACCAGTTAGAAAACGTGGCCATTTAAGTCTATACCCTGTGTAATAAATGTACTTATTGCATGTATTACGTTGGTAACATTCAGCAAAAGTTGTTTGTTTCTGAATTCTTATTGTTTTTACTGAGGCTTTGATATTGCAATGCTCAGTTTATTAAACAATAATATTGATTTTAAAAAGATTTAGACAAAAATATTTCGGATTAATAAAACAAAAGTAGATTCCGATTATTTGTTGCTCAAATATAGGTCTTAATACTCCTCTATAATTTCCAAAAAGTAGATTGGTCTTTATTTCAATAAAATTTTTGTTATTGTTTCCTCAACGATGGTAGTCATATTCTTTAAAAATTAATCCAATCCGATTATAATACGAAAGCCATAAAAGAACGTTCGAGATGCATAAATACGTAGCTAGGTAAGGTCAGAATGGGAACGTGTAATTGAATGTGCCAAGAATGTACAGTGCAACGCAAGCGCTTAAAAAGTTAATTGTTAATTGATTAACATTGGATATGCTTAAATTTTGTTCGTAGTGTTGAAGAATGTTTTACGTTATCTCTTTACCACCATTAGTTAGACTAAGTATGTTTTATGCTATATTAACGCGAAAAACGTTTTTGGTTTCAAAAATGGAATTGTTCGGATTGTTTTCAAGGATGGCACTAGCGAAGTAAAAAACTTTTAACCCATCTGGAGCATGAACCCTGAATTTGTACTTCTTTGGCGTTATAACTATTGTGGTCTGACCGTCACTGATGACTCTTGTGTAGACGAAAAGCGCGTCTGGCGTATTAAATTATAATCATGTTACCTTTGAAAACTATTCATGATTGTGTTTATGATGCTAAATCGACAGTTTCATGTGTACTGTTTTGCTACACCCGAAATGATTGAGTCTTTTTAAATGTGGATAGGTTTGCAACATAATTTTTCATATTTTGAACACAGAACAGATCTAAATTCATGTATATATTTCAAATGGTTTGGTATAAAGAACTACGTGAAACAAACTTTTCATCATTAATTTCAAAACCCCGATGACCTTACGAAAGATATGCATTAACACGTATTCCTAATTCTGGAAGGTGTTTTTAATTTATTATTTGGTTAAACTTTTTTCAACTGAAAATAAACAACTTATCATTTAATATGTTATCATTAATAAAAAAAATCAAATGAATACGCTGCTCTATACACGCATTTAACATATGAGCTCGCAAATCAATTAATTCAGAATTGGCCATACATGTATGGGCTGTATTTGAATAGAGATAAATCTTATATAGTTTTTTCCTGACGTTTTGGAGATTGCAGGTTTACAAACAGATTTATACTGGCTTTGAAGAAAACAAAACAATGTTAAAGGCCGTATAATTGATAATTTCTGTGTCATCTAGTCTCTTGTGAATAGTTGTCTCATTTGCATTCACCCTATATCTTCTATTTTATAAAGTTAAGATTCCCGTTATGTGTTTATATACATATATATAAACCTTTTTTTTTATTTTGTTAGTCAAATTGAGATTACTACTAGCTTTGATAGCAACGTCTGGCGATTATTTGTAGTTACATGAGACACAAAAAAGTTAACACGAAAACCTAAAATTTTGTGATATGTTGGATTGTAAAAGATATTGATGTCCATTTTAAATCAATGGTCGTTTTGATTCGGTTGACAGTTTGGATGTAGCAACGCTTTATCTACATTTCTACACAATCTTTTCTAACATTAGTTTTCCTGTTCAGTTAAATATTCATTTGATGCTTCGGATTACATGGTCATTTGCTGCAACACATATTCCGCACGTTAACAGAGGTAAATATTCTAGACATGCCCTCATGAGGTAATTTTTTTAATATTATTATTTTATCAACTATCACTTAAAAAGTCTCTTGGTGAGATAGAAGGATGTTGCTTTGTTGGAAATTGAATTTTAATCACTTTGATCTATATAACAAGTTTCAGGTAAAATATATATATATTACAAGTGCACATTATTTTCTTAGTGAGTCGTTTTATACCTCATTTACCGTTTCAACATAATGCAATCCGATATAATGATACACATGTAGTTTTGTATTATTAGAGTGAATAGTGGGATACGCAAATCAAACATGAAAAAAAACAGTTCGTAAAATAATTAGACAGCATTTTGATATCTGAAATAAAAGCTCCATTTTTATTAAATAAGTAAACTATGAAACAGCTTTGTTCTTAAAATGTTTTGTTTGAATTATTTCTAGAGCTGTTAAAACTGTCTACTATCTATCTTTAATTGTCAAAATTCGAAGTGAATCAAAAACCGGGATGATCTTAGGACGGGTACATTGTAAGTGAATCCTGTCCCTCTTATGGTAGCCGTTGTGTTGCTGATGTAGGTACTAACGTGGCGAGACGCCAAATTTACGGAAGGAAGAAAATTACGACAAATTCTCCTTGAAAAGCAATATATGGCGCTTATTAACTTTTTAATGTCTCACTTTTGAAAATTTTATAGAGATATTATTTGGTTCAATTTCACATTTCAGTACGATGTCAGGTGAAAGCAAATCTGTTTTTGTAAATATAAAATATCAGATAAAAGACTCGAGTGTTTGACAGTTATAACCTTACATATATGTGCACTTAATTTTCTGTAGCAATCATATTATTTATGCTCTACTTTTGTGTTTAGGACCATATATAGTGTTCTGTGTTGATTGCCACTATTTCATTAATTTATTTAACAGTTCAAAAGTATCATATTGTAATAGATATAAAAGGAACATCAGATTTCACCTTAAGCACAAACGGATAATATAAAACCACGAATAAATCACTATATGTTTAATTATAGATAAGCATAATGAAATACATAGCGATTAAACCAAAAAACAAAAATTTAGTCTTTGTCGTTTAATTGTAATCTTGTTAAAGTTATAACAAAGGCGATGAAAGTTGAAAAACAAATATGAGGACTTTATTTATAGATTTGTTTTCAAATTGGTCTGCTTTATTTCTTTATTGATAGCAATAACAACATCAAATACAGTATTAGCCTAATCTGAAAATTAAACGAAATGAAACATTGTTTACAAAATTAAATCATAAGATAATTTTAACTTAAAATAAAGAATTTTCTTCCGAAACTCAGAGGTTGCTAAAAAAGATCGTAAGTTCTGCATAATTGTCAATATGTGTGTTTTTATATGAAAACAACAGCTGATTATAAAGTAGTCTCTATGGGAATACTTATATATTAAGCAAAAAGTGAGCCAGTAATGACTTGCAAACTTTCAAGTGTATACACTCAATAACCTTATTGGTACTCCTCTATTATTATGACTGTAATCGTTGATCATGTTGTTGCAGTTGTGTCTAAGCAATGTGTTTAAATCGATAAGATATATAAATTTAAAAAAAAAGGATTCAAAGCATTATCTTAGTTTTTCGTTTTTAGCTCACCTGACCTGAAAGGTCAAGTGAGCTTTTCTCATCACTTGGCGTCCGTCGTCCGGCGTCCGTAAACTTTTACAAAAATCTTCTCCTCTGAAACTATTTGGCCAAATTTAACCAAACTTGGCCACAATCATCCTTGGGTATCTAGTTTAAAAATCTGCCCGATGACCTGGCCATCCAACCAAGATGGCTCCCATGGCTAAAAATAGAACACAGGGGTAAAATGTATATTTTGACTTATATCTTTAAAACCAAAGCATTTAGAGCAAATCTGACATAGAATTAAAATTGATGATCAGGTCAAGATCTATCTGCCCTGAAATTTTCAGAAGAATCGGACAACCTGTTGTTGGGTTGCTGCCCCTGAATTGGTAATTTTAAGGAAATTTTGCAGTTTTTGGTTATTATCTTGAATACTATCATAGATAGAGATAAACTGTAAATAAAATAATGTTCAACAAAGTAAGACATACAAATAAGTCAACATGACCAAAATTGTCAGTCAACCCCTTAAGGAGTTATTGCCCTTTTTTATCAATTTTAACAAGTTTTTCGTCATTTTTGTAACTTGTACAAAAATCTTCTTCTCTGAAACTACTGGGCCAAATATAAACTAACTTGGCCACAATCATAATAGTGGTATATAGTTTTTAAAATGTGTCCGATGACCCCACCTACCAAACAAAATGGCCGACATGGCTAAAATTAGAACATAGTTGTAAAATGCAGTTTTTGCTTTATATCTTTGAAACTAAGATATTTATGGAAAATCTTTTAAGATTTAAATGTCCATCAGAATAAGGTCTATCCCCTCACAAATTTGCAGATCAATCCTACAACCCGTTGTTGGGTTGCTGCCCTAAAATTGGTAATTTTAAGGAAATTTTGCAGTTTTTGGTTATTATCTTGAATACTGTTATAGATAGAGATAAACTGTAAACAGCAATAATGTTCAGCAAAGTAAGATCTACAAATAACATGACCAAAATTGTCAGAGAACCCCTTAAGGAGTTATTGTCCTTTATAGTCAATATTGAACAACTTTTCGTCATTTTTGTAACTTGTGCAAAAATCTTCTTTTCTAAAACTATGGGCCAAATTTAATCAAACTTGGCCACAATCATTACTAGGGTATCTATCTTAAAAAAGTGTCTAATGACACCGACTACCAACTAAGATGGGCGACATCAGTAAAAACAGTAACAGGTGAGCGACACAGGCTCTTGAGAGCCTCTAGTTTTTTACATGTGTCGCTCTTGTATTTTTGCTGTATATTTAAGGTGTTAAAAGAGATATTTTTTGTTACTTATTATATTTCATTCGGTAGTATATATACACCAGTTGATCACTATGGGTTAATGATTTCAATCATTATTAATACGTAGCTTTGCTATTACAAATACGAAAACCATGACATGTATATATATATATATATATATATATGTATCTATCGAATACTTGTGAGAATTTGCGATTCGATAAATCTTGATTACATTTACAATTATATATCTAGATTGCACGCTAATACTATAATAGTGTTTAGCCTTTCTTAAGTCAAAAAAATGCATACCAAACAGGACATATATCATGCTACTAATATACATTCTTGAAAACCCAAACTAAACAGTGTTTATGCAGTTGTTGTTGGCAAATAGTATAGCAATTGTAAATTATTAGCATTTTTCGTATTTTGTTTTAATTCATCATTCCAAAGAAAGGCAGTTTAATTTCTGATGCTACTTTTGATTGATGCAAATATACAATTTATAAATATGAGATTTTATCATTACAAATATTAAAATTTCTTATTCAAAGGATTCTATCTGTTTATACATAAATATAGATTATTTGAAAAACAAAAACATTGTAGGACATAAGTTAAACTAATATGTTCTGATTAGTGTCTGTACATGAACCATAAATTATCTACAACAAAGACAGTAATAGAGTGTAGACGAGGAGATAATCCGTGGACATAGGGATTAATTTTATTTCAAATAGAACATTTTTTAGTCAATCAAATTGAAATATTTATCAGATATAGTTACATCGACAACTGATATCAATTAGGAAAACATTAGAGACATGCGCAGAAGAGTCGATTACATTATGCAAAGTTGTAAATTTTCACTCTGAAGTGAATCCACTGTTTTCTACATTTGAAAATACTTTGCCAATTAATGACCTCAATTTTATAGACGAGTGTCCCTTTGAAAAACATAAGCTTTGTAAGGTTTTTCTGGTAATACAATGAAATATATTATAAATTCTAGTCAGCAAGCGATTTTTTTTTATTAAGCTCCTTTATTATACAGTCTATGGAACGTGAGGTCATTTGTTGTGTTTTGGATATATTTTTTATGGAAACCTAAATTTTAGCCTTTTATTGTTGTTTACGATTTTTACCTTCTTATTGGTGTTATTTGTGCTTAATAAAGTTTATTAACTGATTGTAATATAAAACTTAAATTATTACATAAACATGCACGCAGTGGGTTAAATGCATTCGTTTAAACAGGATTGGGAAGACATGATTATAAACATATTTCCGTTATACTATTTATTAAAATCATAATAAAATTTTAATTAATCTGTCTGTACTTTATTTTTATTAATTGCTTAAAAAAGAGTTCGTTATTCCTATGTTCATTATTGTGTATAAGAAAATCTTTTTCGTTTGCCTAAAGATTGATAATTACTTGGGTTACCTACGTTTTTTTCCCTATGATTCAATTCGACGAGAGAAAAACCAATCAAATGTCTACAAACTGAAATTATTAATGAATTGTTAAGGACATGTAAAACTTTACATTTAAATTGTTCCATGCCAAATTGTGTTTTCCTAAATTGTATTGAATGATGGTTCGTGCAGTCGCTTTATTTATTGTACATGATCGTTAGCCGGTCTATTGTTTTTAAATACATTTCCGGTGTTAAAAGTAGTAGAGACAATATACGGCTTAAGAATTAAAGAAACTGATTGCAATTTACATGCTAATCGTTTTCCTAATACTAAAACTATTGTTTGTTAGAAATTCATAACGCTGATACAACCTATAGAGTATTTACGTTTTTCAGAGTTTATGTTCTATACGAGCAAAACAAATGTCACCCCCTTGAGCCCTCAAAGTACTGGATAATTCATTTCTAATTTATATAATCCATTCGTAGTATGTAAAATAAATAAAGATTTAAAACATGTTATTTATGTCAATTTAAAATCCCAATACACATATTTGTCTGATTATAAAATGAAATACGTAATAAATCAATTACTAGTGATTAGTTGAAACATGTATGTCTTAGATGCATGATCTTTTTTATTAGTTGTTGGTGGCTTTGAACTAGCTGTCAGATAACTGCGAGTACTCTCAGATCTGTTCATTGTCTTTTTGTGCCGGAATGTATAAATACCGGGCCACGTCCACTTGTATTTTTGTCCATCTGATGAGTTAAGCCTTTTTCAACTGATTTTTATAGTTCGTTCTTATGTTGTACTGTTATACCATTGTCCCAGGTTAGGGGGAGGGTTGGGATCCCGCTAACATGTTTAGCCCCGCCTTATAATTATACCCCACGCAACGGGTTGCGGAGGGTATAATGTTTTTGACCCGTCAGTCCGTCCGTCAGTCCGTCAGTCCTGTTTCTTGTCATCGCAACTCCTCTCAAACCACACAACAGAATTTCACGAAACCTTTTCAGATAATAAGGACATACTATGTAGTTGTGCATATCGACGGGAAATTGTGATTCAATTTTTTTTCTAGGAGTTACGCCCCTTTGAACTTATTTACTTTAATGTGCTAATGCAACAGTTTGTCATCGCAACTCCTCTCAAACCACACAACAGAATTTCACGAAACCGTTTCAGATAATAAGGACATACTATGTAGTTGTGCATATCGACAGGAAATTGCGATTCAATTTTTTGTCTAGGAGTTACGCCCCTTTGAACTTATTTGCCTCACTATACTGTTGACTCCTCTCGCTTGGAATTTATGTACTACTGCAACAGTTTGTCATCGCAACTCCTCTGAAACCACACAACAGAATTTCATGAAACTTTGTAGATGATAAGGACATACTATGTAGATGTGCATATTGACAGGAAATTATGATTCAATTTTTTTTCTTATACAGTTTCCTTTTCTTACACTTATTTAATTTCTCCAATGACAATGTGGGGACGTGGGGTATGTGAGCGGGCTCACTAAGGTTCTTTAATTTAAGTATGTGTCTGTTCCAAGTCAGGAGCCTGTAATTCAGTGGTTGTCGTTTGTTTATGTGTTACATATTTGTTTTTTGTTCATTTTTTTTACATAAATAAGGCCGTTAGTTTCCTCGTTTGAATTGTTTTACAGTGTCTTATCGGGGCCTTTTATAGCTGACTATGCGGTATGGGCTTTGCTCATTGTTGAAGGCCATACGGTGACCTATAGTTGTTAATGTCTGTGTCATTTTGGTTTTTTGTGGATAGTTGTTTCATTGGCAATCATACCACATCTTCTTTTTTATATGATCCTTTATCAAACCGTCTAAAGAACTGAAAGCTTTAAGTCATAAGTGGTAAGTGTGCTAAATTTTTATATTTAAGTAAACTTAAATGTCATCAGTATATTGTTTTTTTTACAGTGTAATATATGTAATACTTGTAACTGTAAGTATGATTTTCATCCTTTTATTGGTTTAGTTTGTGCTTAAAACAGTTTCTTAATATTACTATGTAATACCTTTATAAAGCATAAACATGCACTCAGGGGGGTAAAGGCATCCGTTAAAGTCAGATTTACAAGAATACATACTTTTGAACATATTTCCGTAATACTAGAACTTTACATGATTTATAAATGTCGTAATAAAAAGTTTAAATTAATTTGTTTGTTGATTATTCTTATTTATTGCTATGAAATTAGGGGCAAGGTAAAGTGTGAAACAAAACGGAACGAAAAAGCGTAATACGAAACGAAACGAAGTCACTTGTTTTCAGCAACACGAAACGAAATGAAACGAAATAGATCTTTATTATATAATGTTTACTTAAATTTCTGTCAAATGAATACAATACAATAGGTTAGTGTGTTGTGCGGTTTTATATGTCATTGTCTTAGTTGGAACACATTGAATGAAACCAGCAGAAGAGCGAACGTTATTTTTAGGCGGTCGCCACTACCGATGCTTACTGCCTAAGTGTTACGTTTTCACACGTCTTTTTGAATGATAAAAGTTATAACGGTAAAATATTATGAAAGAAATCTAAGTACGTCATTGTGTTATTGTTCTATGATAATTCTCGTATTATTCTTTAATTTTTGCTAATGTGCTGTGCGTACATGCATATGCCTTTCAATGCTTCGTTGATACATATGACATGGCTCTGTACTTATACAACCCGTCATTGTGTTATTGTAAAACATTTTATATTGTTGTCTTTCATTTCGGCAAATGTTCTGTAATTCATTTATTACCAGTTATGTTTATCAATTTCTTCAATACTTTATCTCAGAATCACAAATAAACTTGTTAATCAATATTGTTACCCAGGACATTGATATTATAATTGTAAGTTTACGACCTTACGAACTCTTCTTGAGCTCATCAAGTGTGTGTTGTCTTTATGATTGTGTTTGTGTTGTTTGAACAACACAAACACAATCACAAAGACAAGAAAGTAATATGACTTCATATTTGGAGAGAACAGACATACACTTGTTTTCCAATTCAATCAACTTTATATTGAATAAAATATTATCTTGAATTATTATTATAGTGTTAACGGTAAATCCCTTATATGTGAAAACATTCCGTCTTATATTTTTTAACTCAAGATTTTGTAAATTGGTAAAGCAATAGCCGTTGCCCTGCTATTCGTCAGATCGAAGTCAACTACGATTTGTTTTGTATGGGATTCTTCCAATAATACCCTTCAAAAGATGATTGCCACCAAAGTAAGTCTTCCAATAATCTGTTAATTTTATTTTAAAAGTATATGGTAAATATATAGAAAAAAATACCTTGCATTGTTTATAGACCATGTTGTGTTCTAGAGTTAGACACAATGTTCATGGGAAATCTTTGAAACAGGAATCGTAATCGATGAAAATGAATGTGTGATGTAGGTTTTTAAATTTTCGTAAATAACAGACGTGTTTCAAAGCATCTCGTATTAAAATTATTGAAAAAATCGCTAATCTCAGACATTGCGTCATCCGTGCATAATCAAATACAATGTTCGAAAGGAAGCATTCCATACATAATTTATATATTTAAGTTATTTTTGTGCTTTACAGTAGATATTTGCTTTTTAGAGTATTATTCTGATTCATCATGGCACTCTTTTTTGCATTTCTTCTACTTACAAACATAAATAAAGTATTTTGTACAAAATCGTCTGGGTATCAATCTCTCAGAGTGTCAACAAATTTGGCATTGCAATTTCAGGGGAAAATGTCTCTTAAATGAGAATCTCAGAACTTCAAATTGCATCTGGTTTCCTCGAATAGGAACAATTAAAAACAATTGTCATCAACCTTCCATAAAATGTTGATGTCAATTTTTAGGCATTTGTCTAGAGTGATACAATAAGCTGTTGGTCTCTAAGCATGGAATTCTACTTACCACCCATTGTCACATATACTGAAAAATGTCTTACCTTTAATTCAAGTATAACTAACTTTACATTAAAGGACATAATTATATTGATATGTTTTTATTAAAAAATATGCTCATCGCTAAAGTAAGCGTTTAGGTATAGACACAAATCAAAGTACCAAGTTTGCTGTTATCCTTCAATAGAAAAGAAAAAAGTTTAATATACAAAGAAAAAGATTTTTACCGACGTAAAATGGTACAACTGCTACGTGTATGCTAGAATTCATCAACACAAACTCACTAAACTAAACATATACATTTTACAACTTGGACTGAACACCTGTATCAAGTTAGGAATATGTTGTAATCAATTCCTTTGATGTGTTTGAGCTTTGATTACGGACCTTCCGTTTTGAATTTTCAACGATATACCACTACACTATTGGCGAAAATCCTTTTTCCAAGGTTAAAAAAAACACTTCCATAATTCACATTCAGGGATGTCACAGTGTCGGAGGAGGAAATAAGAACATATTCGTGACATAGAAATTACAAAAGGTTTACCGCAAAACGTTATCATAATAACTAATCCTTAGGCATATTTTAAATAAGTGAACAACAATATGCTAAATAACAAAAGACTTTGCCCTAATTAATCATACTTAAATGTTTCAATAAAACAAATCGGTGAAGATGGCAAATATATTGGTACTATAAAACATATAATAAAATTTACATATATTGTTTTGATGTATAAATATATCTTTTTTCAAGCGAAAGAGATACCCAATGAGATGCGTAGGGTTTGATAGCGATGTATTGCACATACATATAGGTCAGAATTGGCGTTCACCAGATCAACACAAAAAAAAATGTTATGTTGCCCTTTTTCATATTTACTGTTTTGTTGTCTATAATTAATCAAAGTGTTTTGTATGACAATAGCTTACCAAATATGTAAGTTGTGCAATTGCTAGTGATAAATTATTCCTTTTAAGCAGTCCATACCACAGCCAATTGAACAACACAGATATCCAAATTTACAACCAGTAGGTACACACGTATTACCACATTGGCTGTAAGAATTTGTCGTTACAACGGGAGGAGATGGACATCTAAGCCTATAGCCTGTAAAAGAAATGTATTTATCAGTTATATATTTAAGAACTTTGAATGATTCTGAATCGCTTTTGTATATGTGTAAGATCTGCCAGATAAATGATCAAAACATACTTAGATTTCTATACTGCTCAAAAGCTTTCGTGTATTATTACTATTTTAATACAAGGCGCTTTCTAAATTAAAACAATGAACACAATGATGAATGTTCAACATCTTTTTCTTGATTTGATGGAATTCAAAACATCATCACAGACCGTAGACCATGATGTATAACCCATGTTTAATGGTATTAAACAGTGTATTTATATGATAACTTCCTAATGGAAACTGCAATGTATAAACACAAAAATAATGTCTCTTAGAAGTTCAATCTGCATATTAACATGCAATGCACGACTTTAACATTTGTTATCTGTTATGGACACAAAATGTACCTGATGATGGTAGTTTTTTTCTTAAAGTAGAGATTAACATTAGTCAATGCAACCCAAGCTAAAAGGGGCGTCCATTAGGAATAAATTCACAGTTAGGTTAGGTTAGAACGTGGACGATTAATATGATACATCGAGTAGGGAGGCTGCAACAGTCTATGTAATCAAAGACAAATTTAAACAACTCTGCATGCCAGGGAGCAGTAGGTTGCTATTTTTATTTTTTTTTTTTTGCGTGGTGAAATATCTGTCGTTATCTAGCAAGCCTTCCATTTCCTGTGGAAAGCCATTTTCCAGTTCTTCATCCCGGTCGACAAATACTGATTAACCTATATCTGCATATGTTCGATCAATTTTTTTAAATTCATATATACAAAATAGGATTTTTTCTTATGCCCAACTTTTCAAAAAGTGGATGTATCGCATTTTAAGGGTTCCATTTGTTTAAAAAAAAAAAGGATTTTTCTTGCTAATTAGATAATTATACCCATAGAAAACAACCACAAATATAAAAAATAATTCCCCACACGTATAATTGCTAAAACAATAGAGAACTATAGTTCTGTAAGCAGTATACGTAGTTCATAAAAAACGACAATTAAGTTGTTCAACTTTACATGTATTTACAGGTAAAAAAACTTTAGGAATAAAGGATTTAGAATAATTATCGATGAATTGTTTTATACCTGCTCAAAACAAGAGAGAAGCACATAAACTACAGGGGAAAACAAAGGATCAACAGAAACACTGAAGTACAGCAGAAGCAAACGGAAACAAACATAGAAACGCACTATTTTTGATAACAACTGTCAGTTAATAGCATGTTGTTTACCTCGGAAACGCAAGTTTCTGTCGCGTTACATATATGCATTGCATATGCTGTCAACATGATGAGGTATCTGGTTTCCCTCCTATGTATGTGTATACAAAACTAAAGTTTTAATCGCTACATCCAGAATTTCAGTCATCTGATAATAAACGATCCATTGAACCGATTATATCGACACAATATTCGTTTATAGAGTTTCATGTGGTTGATTACCCACTTAAAATAAAGTAATGTGACCAGGATACTCCATTCACTTTACTTTATTCCACGAAAATAGGCAACTTTAGGATAATCAACAATATTAGACTCAAATTAAAAAGTTTAGAACCGAAAAAAAGACGTATACGTACCAACACCAGAAACTTCTGTGTTAAAAAGAAATATCATAAAAACACAGAGAAGAATCCTGCCAGTATTTATTAACATTCTGTTATCGTTTCACTATCAAAAATATCATAACTGTAATCTATTTAATTATGTACTAAATGTATTTCATATAAAACAAATTAATCATTTGAACATGAAACAAAACATATGTTTCCTAAGAATCTTAGTTTAGTAAACATTCCATTAATATAAGTTTTGATGACACTTTTCAAATTAACACTTTGACCTTTTTATGTCATTTGTATATAAGTATTATGTTCGTTCACCTGCAGTCTTGTTACCACATGATAACCAAATCATACAGATCTCTTACCTTTTTCGCAAATAAATTAATGTTACATTATATTTAGTTTACGACGCATGTTAGACATCAGGGTTTTCCCCTTACCTTAAACATTGTTTATATCAAAAACAAATACAATTCGTAGAAAAACCAAATCATTGTTATATTTTAGATCTCAAGGGCAGCAACATTTCCTTTTTTTTTTAATAATTGAGTTAACATTTGCCACTAAATAATCATAAGTAAATGAAGGAAACAGTAGTATACCGGTGTACCGCTGTTCGAAATTCATAAATCGATAGAGAAAAAAACAAATCCGGGTTACAAACTTAAACTGAGGGAAACACATCAAATATAAGAGAACTACGACACAATAGAAACACAACACACAAAAACTAACTATAATATAACAATGACCATTTTCCTCACTTGGTACAGGACACTTTAATAAAAAAAAAATAATAATAATGGTGGATTCATCCTGGTTTTGTGGCATGCCAAACTTCACGCTTTTATGGCAATGTTCACCTTTTTTTAAAATGCATGTAATACAACAGTGAGGTTTTCATGAGATATAAATTGTTTTAAGTATTTTGGAAAGTATTGATTTATCATACAAATTGTTAATCCAAAATACTTATTGAAAATAAGTTTATATTTTACTCTTAGTATTTCTACTAACGAATAAGTATCATTTTTCATTTCATATCGTTTATACATGTATTGAGCCATTGTATTCATAGACAATTAAGGGGGTTGAAATTGAACTGTTTTGATTGGTTACTTTTGATTGTCTTTTTCTTGTGTCCACGGGTAGAATAAGTCAGATTCAAATAATGTCCATTTATATGTCCGAAAATTCATGTAAGAACTAAATTTCTAAATATCAATTATATGGGCCTCTACGTTCTTTTGACAAGAAGCTCAGTCATATTTTGTTTCTTGATTATTGGGATAAATGCGTATGCCGTACATAATTTGGATATTTAACTATATACATATCATCTAAGGACGCCCCCGGGGGGATTTCTTGCTGCATTGAATACCTGTGGGTGACCTTCCGCTGTTGTCTGTTCTATGGTCGGGTTGTTGTCTCTTCGACACATTCCCCATTTCCATTCTCAATTTTATTACAGTTTCTTTTCGCAATAACTATGAAGATACATTGCGTCATTTTAGACCAATTAAGGGTAACTATACTATATAAAAACATAGTTCAGCAATATATATTTATAATACACTTTTTATGTTAATGAATTGTATACAATTCTGCTGTTTCAAAAAATTTGATTTTTGCTTGTCCGTTTTTATGATTGTGTTTCGGTTTTCAAGAATCGAACGTAGCTCACTTAGTTATTTATATTTGAGAAAAGTAGAAAAGTTCAATGCCAGCTTTGAACTCCATGAACAAGTGATGACAATGTTTTAATGTTGTATTGTTAGATATTATGAAAAATACAAAATATAAAAGTTAAAGATAATTTTCTAGGCCGATTACCGCACGTATTTGGCATACCGTTTTGGAATTTTGGTCCTCAGTGCTCGTCAACTTTGTACTTGTTTGACTTTATATATATATATATATATAAAAGATGTGGCATGATTGCCAATAAAACCACTCTCCACAAGAGACCAAAATGACACATACATTATAACTATTTTATCTGAGCGTCGCTGATAAGTCTTATGTAGTCAAAAACGCGCGTCTGGCGTATTAAATCATATGCCTGGTATCTAATAACTATTTAGAAAATTCGTTTGACATATGTTATGTGTCAATGTTATGAATAGTTGTCAACAGCTTTTTAAATGATGTGAGACAAAATTATATATCATTTTTAACATGTAGCAATATAAAAGAGAAATGTAATGTTAAAAAGGTAACTTTTTTTTTAAATTGAAAAAAGTTATTTTACAGATACAGCTAAAAATAAATTTTATGCTGCAACTAGTTGTGTTTTTTTTTTTCCTAAATATAGTAACAAAGCTATATTTTGTATAATGTCAATTTCATAGAACACTTTCTCCAAAATCAGGGGTCCATTAAGGGATGAAAATAAGTTTGACATTTGTGTTACGATTTAAAAAGCTATCAATTTATTAATTTAAGTTGCAGTATAAAAACAATATTAGGTCAATGTCAGGAAAAAAAAGAACCTCGCCCTTCCCTAGTTTCTCAGCTTCATACAAAAAAAATAACATTTTCCTGACATTGACCTACTATTGTATATGTAAACGCAATTGAGACCGATTATCGTTACATTTAATCTTTGTCACAGAGACTGTGTACATCTTATAATAACCTGGATTTCTAATATCGCGTACCGACGGATTTGGATATATTACACCCAGTGGCTGATCAGAGAGTATACAGTGCCATCGGATAACACAAACCTCTGTCTTTTCCAAAATCGAACTATGTTCTAATTGTCGTAGTAATGATGCTGTCCACCTTGTTCCGATGATTGATAACGTTCGATTGTCTGACATTTTATGGACTTTCCCTTTCAGAACTTATCTTTCAGTTTGGAATTTTTATAATATCTTAACACACGGATTATACTCACGAGTCTTACGGATAGAATAAATTTATGGATCTTACGATTTCGCCACTTTGTCGACTGATTATAGACTTGACACGAGTTACTTATTTGTATCTTGATGACAGTGTCAAAGGCTTCGAAAAATGACAATTGATAAGAATCTCTCTAGAAAAACAACTTTAACATATAATTTGTTTTCAAAGTATAATACTTTATTGAAATTAGATAATTTTTATGCAAATGATTATAAAAATGTATACCCAACTTCATATATTAATTCTAAATGGCATAATCGCACATTTATCCATGTCAACTGTAGAAATCTTCAAATATTCGTTGACATAAAATAAGATCCGACAATGTTTACAGTGCAATCCAAATAAAGACTAACCTTATGTAATTCCCCTTAGTCTGAACTTATCACAAAGTTTTAAAAGATTGGTGTTTAAAATTGTTTTGTCGAAGCAGTCGTCCCCTGAAGGAAAACAGCATCTGTAACTGTTTGTTTGACTTCGCTAGAGAAATATTTCAAAAAGGGAGAATAAAGTTTGCACATATTTATTGGAGAAAAAGTTAAGATACCGACGTGGAGACATACGAAATGTATGACTAGAGCGCTCCATGTTGTCTGTCTTTTCCTGTCCATTATTATCTAAAAATTAAAGATGTGAATATAAGTTACATGTATAAATACAACAAACATTGACAAATGATAATACTTTTGACTTTGAGGTTACATATAAATGGTTAATTCTGAAAGGAAGCTTATAGAAATCGAGGTTAAAGATAAATTTATGATAACATTTAAAAAACAAATCGTTAAATTAGTTTATTGAAGACATAATGATTGAGCCAGTTTGTTTTATTCCAATATCGTCAACACACTGATATTTAAATGTGTATCGGTTGCTCTGGCATATTGAGTATTAATCTCCTAGAGCTTGAATTTCAATTCCTACCAAAACGATATGAAAGCAAGATTCCTTTGTAAATTTCACGGGCGCAATCACAAGTTGGTCAACCGTTTATGGAATATCTGTTCCAATTGTCGTAAAAACGATGCTGTCGATGGTACAGGGCTCTTCACACAGAATCATGAGTTTAAATTGCATTCAATAAAGAAACAAGATACGCAATCGCAAATGTGCAGAACATTTTTTTTTTAAATACAAAATACAATGAAAAACTATATTTATCTTTTTAATTAACATTATTGTTGAGACACATTCAGAAATATTATTACTTATACAAACATTGAAAAATTTTCAGAGGTTATATATACTGAGCCAAAAACGTTTAGCAAAAAAAATATCAGATTTTATTTTATTACAAAATCATAACAACATTTAATTTAAATAATCACAAATTGGAATAATGACATGTCAAAAGTAACATGCATGTTTATCACCCATATTCACTAAGCATTTCTTTGTATGGATCGCAGTAGGGTCAAAATGCAAAAATGGGTATCAGGAGCCTGTAATTCAGTGGTTGTCGTTTGTTTATGTGTTACATATCTGTTTTTCGTTTATTTTTTTACATAAATAAGGCCGTTAGTTTTCTCGTTTGAATTGTTTTACATTGTCAGTTCGGGGCCTTTTATAGCTGACTATGCGGTATGGGCTTTGCTCATTGGTGAAGGCCGTACGGTGACCTATAGTTGTTAATGTCTGTGTCATTTTGGTCTTTTGTGGATAGTTGTCTCATTGGCAATCATACCACATCTTTTTTATATTGTGATATACAAAATCAATTCCTCGTCCATGTTCCACGTGCATTAATGAAGGATTGGCAAGCACCTCAACAGCTTTCATTACTCAATGCACTACTCATGTGGCCGGAATAAACTTGTCACTTGTTGACGTAAAGCGAAGGTAGCGCTCCTCCCTTGACGTTATTTTTTTGTGGTCTATGAGATTTCGACCTATCCTGTTCAGTTGCAATTTGTAGATATCTGTTTGTAAGTTTCTAAACTGTTGACTTATGCACATCAAATCGAGCCGCTACGTCAGCAACACTCATTCCAGCATCAACCATCTAAAGAGATTTCTGACGGTCATTTTCAGGGAGGCCTGATTGACGCCCCATACAATTTGTTCGAACGTTTATGTGTTTTTTTACCAATGGTGTGTCTCTGAACGTTAGTGAAAAATAAATTTAGAATTTCGTTTTAAAAGTACAGGTACTGAAGGTAAAACATCAATTACACATGCAAAGCTTAAATGGCGGGAAATCAATCACCCTGAAAAAAAGTAGGACTGTTTAAAGTTACACTGTTACAGGTGAACCTTGGGATTATATCAATGATATCTAAATATTGTTTTGGCAGAAATAACGAAAAATAAATGTTGCTTAACTTTTTTTGGCTCAGTATATATATATGCGTTTATACGGGTTATACAAAAATAATTTAAAAAATTTAATTACTCTGTCATTTTACCGTAGTGATACATGTATAAAGTTAGACCGATAGGAATAATAAAAAATACAAGGAGAAAATAGTATAATACAAAACATAATTAATAAAAACATTTGATTATGAACATTTAACAACACGAAATGTACAATGTAGGTATGGTAGGATATCTTACAATATTCCTTTATGCAAAGTGTAACAGCATTGCATTATTCCTGGTGTACAATGACTACCACAGCCGCCATCAGAACAACACATATACCCGTTGCCACATCCGTCAGATGGACAAGTAACAACACAAGCAGTGGCCATATCTCGTCGAGGTACAGGTGGACAGACCAAACGACATTCTATGATAAAGTTAATACATGTAAGTCGTATGCATGACGCTCGTCAGTTACCATGCATATTGTGTAAACAGCATGTCTTGTACTCGCATAGGACTTTCTTAACACTTTCTTCCAAAGACCGAAACTGATTTTAACAATAAATCGTATACTGGTTGTCTTACCTGTTTAGAAGTAAAGGTAATAAAAAAACTGGTTCGCTGAAGGGCAGATCAATGGTGAAAAATTAATATTATGGAAACACATAGTAAACTTAGAGGAGTGTTATATTGCGGTGGTAGAATTATTAAAATCGGTTTTCTGCTTATTTCTTCGTGTAAACGTGTTGTTCTCAAGAATTACCCAGCCGTCAGATTGACCTGTACGGGTTTGTTGAGTGTGAGTGTGATAACTATTTGAATGGCCTCGTTGCCAAAATAATTGCCATCGAAACATTATGGAAGATATTGGTAATTTGAGGACAATTCACTTAAAAATTAATCATAACTGCCGAATATCTTATTAAAATGATGATATTTACTGATTTCGATTAAACGTGATAGTAATTAAACCATTTAAACATATCTCAATAGACATCACCAAATAGGGCATGAAATATTATGCAAAAGCCATACAAATTGTCAAATTTTTTTAACACAGATTTCATCTCTTAAATAAACCTGAGTTTAGATCGTTTACAAATGTATGCATATACACAAATCTGAAACTTGTAGTTGTTTTACTTTCAAAGTATAAATAAGAAGTGGTATGTTGCCAATGAGACAACGACCTGTACTTGACGAAAGACCAAAAAGACGTAGATGTAAGCAACTACTGGTCATTTCACGGCCTAAAACAATGTGTAAAGCTCATGGAGAAGCTACATGTAACGACAACTACTATGGTATAGTATTTGACTTGGGACAAGGGAATGCAGAATGTAGTAGTTACCACTTGTATTCTTTCGATTGGCGTCCGTTTTAGCTTGCGGGATGTATAAATACCAAGCCACGTTATCTACACGTTACAACCCCTTACAATATCTTAATTTTTCAGGGGTCCAAAGGTGATCTTGTGCGAAAATTTAACGTATTAGTCCTGAACGAGCATGAAATGTTTGCCACTGGACCTAAAAAAACATCAATCAATCAATCTGAAATCATCTGTCATAAAATGCCTCAATTTTTTCGAGTCGAAAGCACAATTATTGGTATCCTCACTATTATCAATACCACCAGGCCGACGTGTTGAAATTTTTGTAAGCAGTTTGTCATACTTCTTCATGTAAAGAATATTAAGGAGAGTGTTCTTCAGCATGTTTAAACTTGCTACATTCTGCATTCCCTTGTCTCAATTCAAAAGACTGTATTTTAGTATTTGTCGTTTCATTTAGGTCTTTCTATGACTTTTACAGTGTTGAAGGCTGTACAATGACCTGTAGTTGCTCCATCTACGTCTATTTAGTCTTTAAAGGAAAGTTGTCTATTTGGCAACACACTACTTCTTATCTATATTTTGAAATTAAAACCACTTAATTTATATTTTGAGAGTAAAACAACTACTAGTATAAGTTTCTGACTCCAGTATTTGCATAAATGTGTAAACAATCTAAACAAGAGATCAAAACTGTGTTTGAGAGATTAGAAAAGTTGTGTGCATAATAATTACTGAACATAATTATTTATTAGATGTCTATTGAGATTATTATGACACAATTTATTTTTTGTTATCAACTTATGGTTGTAAAGATTAGTCATATTTGAGATTATTCCATTTACAAAATATTGGTTTACACAAAATGATAAGAAAACATTATATAAATGCATTCGTATAGCCGATAGCTATCATAATTTAGCGCTGGAATATATAAAGGCAACAGTAGTATATCGCTGTTCAAACTCATAAATCCATGGACAAAAAACCAAATAGGGTTAACAAACTAAAACTGAGGGAAACGCATTAAATATAAGAGGAAAACAACGACACAACACTACAATGTAACACATACAGAAACGGACCAAGCATCTGACAAAATCCCACGAGAATAACAAATATAACATCAAAACGAAATACATGAATTTGGGATAGACAAGTACAGTGACACGTCTTATCACGGTTTTTATTTTTGGTGATGTTAAGCACAGACTATTTTACGTTCGTTTAAACTAAATTCCTTTAGTCGTTGATTATCACTATCCGGAAAACAAGATTTTTCCTATTTTCCGTTTTCCAATTCGTGAAATGCGTCAGCTCAGAAAAAAAGCTAATGCAAAATATGTTTGTTAAAATAGAGGAGAAATATACCAAACGGATTTGAGTGCATATTTGAGGAGAAAATTACCTTTTCTATAGACAGAAATTCAAACGTATGTTCTGAAACCCATCCCGTTATAAGTTAACACAAACATAACGTTAAAGATTACAATGGGTAGCCGATCTACTTACGTCGTGCATTGACTTCAGTGTGGCAAAGAAATAAAAGGCAAATCCAGCACAGTATAAGCCTGCTCAAACGAAACATGACCCCTTCGTTATTTTAAGTCAAAATACGACACATTACCAAGACAGTTTATATCACCCATGAATGAAAAAAACATTAAATTTCCAGTCAACAAAGAAAGTATCCAGGATAAATTTGACAATCATTATCGTGTGCTTAAATTTTTTTTTAAGATCTGTTTTATTTGTAACCATCGATATTCAGTGTATTAACATTTATCTTTTGCTTTGAAATAAGTTAACCTGACATGATTTTTTTCTGACATATTTTAAATATCAGTTAGTATCAATGCATTTTATCCCTCATTTTATTTTTACTTATCTATTACTTTTTTTCTCTGATACTAAAAAAAACAAAGATCTGTTCTCCTTTGATTTAGATTTAATAGATGTGAAGCAGTAAAATAGAGAAATGTTTACAATCACTTTGTTAAAGTTGTATTTCATCCTTTCAAGATAAAAGATGTTTTCTATGAAACATTTCTTTTTGTGTTTACACATTTTCATGTATTAATCATTCAGATCAATGTTCATATTTTCTTACTATTTTGATAAATTTGGCATTTGTTAGTATGATACAAAATGGTCTGGTGCTGAACAAATTATTTCAACATAGAGTCAATAAAAACCACATGCACCTATACCATAATTCACGTCTTTGTCTGCATAAATTTTCTGCTGAATTCCCTCATTTTCTGGTTGTGCCTCTGACAATGTTGTTTGAACGACCTGAACGTGTATATCATTGTTTTTTTTTTTTTGTTCGGTGCAATTTTTCAATGTTTGATGAATAATTAAAACTGTTCGTTTTCAATCGTACTCTAACTTGACTCATTTGTCCTAGATTTGTTATAATGGGACAACTGAGTCTGTACTGTATAAAATAGAAAGGCAACTCTTTGCATTTAAGGTCAAACAAAATATTACAGATTACAATTTATGGCGAAACACTCTACAAAACTGTTCAAACGCTCTTACATTTATTTGTATTATGAGTGATCCCGTTACCGTATATCTCTATAATATCTATATTAGCAAGAGATATAAAAGTAGACAAAAGGAAGGTAGGATTTAAAGGTCGAAATCATATGGTGCAATACATGGCCAACAAATAGAAACATCGGTGAGCATCAGACTTTGGACTCTATCAAACCAGACATCGGTTACACCCATCAAATAATGGTGTACAAAGGCAGACAGGTACAAATATTTAATGAATTAAAACCCCGAAAGTGTTAGTGTTTTTGTTGTATTAATACAAATTAATTCACTGGCTGTATACTAGTAATCGAAATCGTTTGAAATTATAGCTAAACCGTCAACGGTTGAGTCTCCTGAAAAAAACTGCAATTATATCGATGGGAAAATAATTAAGTAACCGCAATCCAGAAACTGAAAGATGACTCAAAAATAAAAATGTTCACAAAAAACACTATAAATAAAACATAAAATTTAAAAAGAAGTTGAAAACTTACAATTCGATTACTTTTAATCTTTGCAAATTGTAATTTAGTAACTTAAGGAATCGTGTATCAATTACGTGTAATGTTCACTCATCATTAAATATAATTAAATATTATTTCTTTATAAAGAAAAAAATATTGATTTGATCATCTGTATCTATCATTTTTATTTAAGGATTCGCCTTGTTTGATATTGTTTTAATAATAGCATCGTTTATTCCGATATGAGAAGATCACACAAACGGGTTACTTCTAACGAACAATCTGTACCTTATCAATGCAACCTTAAACTTCCCAAGGGAGGTTCTAAAAAATTGATGCAAGAATCTCTAATTGCTGTACATAAGTCACATCGCAGAGCAGTTATAGAGAGAGTTGCTAGGACAGGAGGAAAAATATCAAAATCGTGATGCACATGACAGGACATGGCGTCCAACTTGTTTGGTTGGATTGTGTTTATGACATTTTAGTAGATAATGTTCTGTTACACATGTACATTATAAGGAGTAACGTTTAAAGATATTGATTTATATATAAAAGGTCCATTGAGAACATGGAAATCAAACAAATCTTTCAATATTGTAATTATAATAAGAACAGTTAACAATTGAAATAAGTTTTCTTGATTTTAATTCATTACCAATAATGACCATTACCTTGTTTTCATCTCCCTTTATATCTTGTTGGCGCGACAATACAAAACAAAAAAAAACCTCGGCAACAAGAGGTTAAACATGCCATCTTAAAAGAATGGTTAGTTTCTGGTGGACAAACAAGAACATGCCTAATATCACCCGCGTCTTCATCCTCGGTAGGTAATCATAGTCTCTGCCATATTTCAAATTAGAGGGTAACATTTGGATGGCATGTAACTGGAGGTATGCGTCATTGCAATAATTCTTTCAGCGCCGAGACATTGATTTCGACAACGTCAGGTCGCCATTCATATGAGAATGACGTTAATATAAACTATACGTAACTTAACATCAGCATGCGACACACAGGCACATGCACTTTGTTTACGTTAATTAAGTAATTAGACTACGCATTAGATATATAGTGATTTGAAATATTAAATATAACCTGTATTGAGAGCATAATGTTTCTTTTTTATTATTATTGTGAGAAGCCATTTAAATCGAGAAAACATTTAATTCTGATGTTGCCAGTCAATAATTGTAATTTTATATGCATGAATACGAGTTACGGTATTGTATGATTAAGGATGTTAGGTGAATAGAAGTGTTCTTCTTCTTAATTAATGCGGGCGTGATACAAAATAAAATTTAATGTATATCTTGAGTATGACTTTACAAGTTGCATACCTATAAATTTATTACTTTTGGATATCATAAGGCATATTTTATTAATAGTGGAAAACAAAAAGGTATAACATGCTACACAGAAGAACAAGTGATCAGTATGCTGAAGTTTCTTATCGACAACATATATTTGTTGAGTTTGGAGGTAGACTTTTTCAACAAATTGTCGGTATTCCTATGGGAACAAACTGTGCGCCTCTCCTCGCCGACCTCTTCTTTTTTTTTCATATGAATCGGAATTCCTTCAGACACTTGTCAAAAACAAGAGGATCAAAGAAGCCACATGATTTAACTTCACTTCATATATCAATTATATGGTTTTTTTTATAAATTTTCTGTTAACAAAACTTTGAATTTTTCGAAAAACTAAGGATTTTCTTACACCAAGAGTAGATTACCTTAGCCATATTTGGCACAACTTTTAGGAATTTTTGATCCTCAATGCTCATCAACTTTGTATTTATTTGGCTTTTTAACTATTTTGATCTGAGCGTCACTGATGAGTCTTATTTAGACGAAACGCGCGTCTGGCGTATAAAGTTGTAGTCCTGGTACTTTTGATAACTATAATCAGATATATTGATGATGTCCATTAATATATTCCTCAGAACTAGAAATAAATGAAAAACAGACACGGCTTCCTCCGCCTCATTTTTAGACTTGTATCTCGAATTTGACCTACAGAGTCATCTCAGTACCAGAATCTATGACAAAAGAGACCATTTTAATTTTGATGAAATTGATAAATTTCCCCCACCTTAGTAGCAATATAACAACTTCACCTGCATGTGGGATATACATTTCCCAACTTATTCGATATTCAAGAGCTTGCAGCTCCTACTCAAACTTTGTAAAATGTCATCAGTGTCTGAGTAGAAAGTTGATGAACCAGGGGTATGTCAAGGAACGTCTCGTCCTTTTTCTAAAGAAATTCATCCGAAGGTACGAATACCATGTTAAAAAACAGTCCGTATCAACTTCACAAATAATACTTCATGGTCTTGATGTATAGATTCTGCGTATTGACGTTGTTTATCATCTTAACAACGTGTTATCTTGTTCTTTCATTTGTCTTTGTTTTATTATTAATATTACTTTAACTGTTGGATTGCTTTCTGTGATATCCATTTTACGTGGCTCGGTACTTATACATCCGTCGATGTGTTTGTATTATCTTTCATTTTTGCTGGTTTGTTTTGTATTTTGGACTTTTTGTGTTTCTTTGGTTCTTATAACGTGGCTCTGTGCTTTGAAAGATCATGTCTGTATGTTGTTGTTCTATAATATGTCATTATGTTATATTTCTATTATAAATTAGAAAATACGTTGAACCACAAACGTCAAAATTTTTTAATCACGTAGTGGAATGAACCATTTGTGGATTCTTATATATTCTATAGAACTTTTGGACTATTTTAAATCTCGGTCTAATTCTGGAATTAATTCTTACATACTTTTGATTTCTTTAACCCTGTATGCTAACAGTGCCCATGTTAAATTTTTAAATTGTTTGTATAAAAATTGAAGGACAAAAATATGTGACGTATTAATTTTCTGACGACAGACACGCGAAGCAATGCATTTGCTTTTAATTTGATCGATGCTTTTGTGTTCTGTTAAATTGTTTCTTTTACAATTGTAACACAATGATGACTGCTGTTCCCATATTTTGACTATTTTATTTATTATGTCCGTTTAGTTGATGCCTCATTGTAAATATAAAGGAATTTGACGGGACTGTCGTACAAATTAAGAGGTTTAGCGCTATGAACCCGGTTTAATCCACGATTTTCTACATTTGAAAATGCCTGTACCAATTTAGGAATATGACAGTTGTCCATTCGTTTGTAATGTGTTTTTTCATTTGATTTCGCCATGATAAGGGACTCTCCGATTTGATTTTCCTGTGAGTTCAGTATTTTTGTGAGTTTACTTTTCACTGAATTTAGTATTTTCTGAATCTTCTCGTGCCAGATCAAACTACACATTACTTCTGTTTTTCATCCAGTATTTCTTTCTGAGATTCTGGCTAACTGCTGATGTACCGGTGTAACGGTTCTACTTTGTTGTTTCTTGTCCCATCTCCACTGTTGACAAGCTGATGATGGTAACTAAAGTTACCACGAACCCAATATAGCGATGGGGAATCCCGTTAAGATATCTTCCCCTCTTTTAATTTCTTTGTTTTTACATAAATATGGCTTATATTACTCAGCTGTAGTTTGGTTATAAACATTTGCAACGAGTCTGTAAAATGTTAACCTTAAACAGTTATCCGTTACTTAGAAAATAGAAAATGAGAAAAGAATATGATGGCAAGTAATTGGCGAAATTAAAGTACAAAATCAATATAATTTATTCATATAGATATTTACGAATATTAAATAAATAAACCAGTACAGCTGACAAAATACAAATAAAACAATTAATCTGTGTGTCAGTGCCCAACCCGGTATTGAATATTAATAAATAAAGGCAACAGTAGTATACCGCTGTTCAAAACTCATAAATCTATGGACAAAAAACAAAATCGGGGTAACAAACTGAAACTGAGGGAAACGCATTAAATATTAGAGGAGAACAACGACACAACATTAAAATGTAACACACACAGCAACGGACTAAGCATTAGACAAAATCCGATGAGAATAACCATTATAACATCAAAACGAAATACTTGAATTTGGGACAGAAAAGTACCGTGACACGTCTTATAGTAATGAGAATTCACACTCAAAAATAAGAGAAAACAAACGACACAACGGAAACACAACGTTAAAATGTTACACACACAGAAACGAAGTATGATATAACAATGGCCATTTTCCTGACTTGGTACAGGACATTTTAAAAGAGAAAATGGTGGGTTGAACCTGGTTTTGTGGCATGCCAAACCTCGCACTTTAATGGCAATGTTAAATATAACATTAAAATGACAACATAATATTACAGGACTACAATACAAATCAATAGGAAAACGTAATAGGCAAAGAAACACATGAATATGAATAATAGATAACAAAAGGCATCAGGTTAAAAATTCAATACGCCAAAAACGCGCCTCGTCCACACAAGACTTACCAGTGACGCCCAGATATAAAAGTTCGAAAGTAAAAAAAAGGTACGAAATTGTACAGCACTGAGGATCAAAAGTTGAAATAGGTTGTGCCAAATACGGCTAACATATAAATAACGGTAACAACAAGTTTAGCTAAGGACAAATTCCCGGACTGTAAATAACTTTCAACGTAAGATCCTGATTCCGTTATTTCCAAGTCGCGAACTTCATCGCTTAATGACTTAAAAATATATAAGAATATAGACAACAATTATCTACTAAAAATAGTAACCTTATTTAACTTCTTTAACCAATATTAAAACCAATTTCCTAAAAAGGTGAGGAACTCAAAGTTTTACGTCTGAGCTCAGGGCGATCTAAAGTTTGCTTACCGTTTTGTTTTTCTTCCGTTGATTGACAACGTAATCACGCCCCATTTCCCGCTATACAAATCATAATAGCCGTGAAGACAAAGTGAAATAATAACCTTATTTACGTTTCATCATAAGATATTACCTTATTATACAATTCAGAAATAATCATATACAACCTTGTAATGAACACATACATCTTTGTAATAAAAAGTCAAGAGATTAATCTTTTCAAAAAACGATAATTCAAACGCAAGAGTTCAAGATGTAGATTGGCGGAATTTTAGACACGAACATGAAACTATCAATTTAGTTATAAATATCCCTTTCAAAGTAAGTTTCAAGAATACACATCAATTCCACTTTATTTCGTTTATCAAGTCCGTTAAAGAGAGCCCGATAAAGCAAGTTCAATTTATTATTATTATGTTAATTCCCAATAAATGAAAAGGCTCGCGTTAATTTTACAACACTGCCCCCGTCTGAGAATATATTTTGTCCCCAAAATAACAATTTGGCTATATATGTGCTCATCATCAGGACAAAATCAACAACAACAAAACCAACAACATACAAATATATATATGTCTACAAAAATATATAATCTCTTTTCTGTCATATAACATATTGGACTAAGGACTTCACTTCTTAGTAGCCCAACTGTAATATTCAAAACAGAAGAACGGACTTCAACATTTAACTCCACTATAACATAAGAAAAATAAAAATCAAAACTGAGCTTTTATTTATTCCAAACAATTTTAAGAATAAAAATATATTTTTTTATGTACAACAGAGGACTTCACCTCTTATTGGTGTACACAAAAAGTTAACAATGCAAAATAAATGTTTCTCATTCCTCTAAAGAAAAATAATCTTAATTTAAATTACATTTCAAAACACCTGAAGCAGCTAAAATTAATTACAATACAAAAATTAATCATCAATTATATCATATTACACTATAAAATACAAATGTTAAAATAGTTTCTTCACCAAACTCTTTATTTTCTTGGATGGTGGTGAAAACGGCTCCAACTTTTCCTTTGATACTCTTCCTCTCCTCCAATCCTCTCTCTTCCTGTCTCTTTGTACTTTCTTCTCCCTAACCTGATCTTCCCACATTTCGTTCAAACCTAGAATGAACGGTTCGTTATTCTTCAATTGCCTTTATAACTGCATAATTTCCTGGTCTTTTGTTGACCGCTTCCTTTCTAATCTTACTATATAGTCTGCCAAATTATTCATTTCTTTGTTGTGTTGCTTCTTTAAATTTCCATGGTCCTCATATTTGTCATCTGTTTGAGTTGCAGTGGTTTGAACAACAACTTCATTATACACGATATAATCCTCATTTACCTCTAACAAAACTGGCACAGTTGTTGGTTCTGGATAAAGGTGTTTTTCCTTTTTTAAAGTTAAATCACAACTACGGTTTCCCCAAGTTACATTATAACATTCCCCTGCTGTTTGTATGTGGTCCTGGTGTTTTACATTTTCTGTTTCTAATAGATGGTTTGATCTAAAAGTGACAATGTGTCTTTCAAAATCTGTTAAGTTTGTGGTTCTGAATTGGCATAATTTGCAGAAAAACGGTACTTTATCTGGTGGAGCATGCGTTAAAATGATGTGACGAATGGCGAAATTCATTTGACCTTCAAATTCACAATCATCCCAATTGCAGATGTAATCAGACATCATAAACTGTAAAAATATATATATACAGATATCTATAAAAAAAAATCTGTTAATCACCTCACTGACAACACAAGGTCACTGGACCTTCCCCAAGATTGATTATAAGTCTACAAGTTCTTTTTGATATTTACAATCCAAGCTGGAACATATTCAGAAAAATAAGGTTTCAACCTTAGTGTATAATTTCACACGACCTCTGATTTTATATAAAACAGAACTTACAATTTCTGTAATTACAAATGGACCTAACCATTTATCTGTTTATTTCGTTTTGAGTTTGGTACTTTTGTTATTTTACATTTTGCATACTAGTAATTAAAAAAGAATCTAGTGTTGCCTTTTCAATTTCCTTCAGTATACCAAAAACTTTTAATCCTGAACATTTTTATACAGTTTAATATAGTAGGACCCTTCACACGAATTCTAATCGGAGTTAAATTTGAAATTAATTAAATGTTCTCTAACAACAAAATAATAAAAAAAGAAATAAGACTAAGTTAACTAATATTAGCATTTTAAATGCTGACCACTATTTGTATTTTTTTTTTTTTTTTTTTTTTAATTATCATTGGAAGATTATATCAAGCAAGATCCATTTAAACATGATAAATTCCAAGGATTCCCTTTCTACATGTAATTTGAAATTTTTATTTTTATTAGGGATATTTTGCTTTAAGATAATAACACATTGATTTAAAAGTGAATACTCGAATTTGACACCAGATTCTATGACAAATGAGACGATCATAAATTTTAAATAATCAATGTCATTTGAATTAGAAGCAATACTCCAACTTCACATGCATATGGGATATATAAATCCCAACAGATTTGGTATTCTAGGGCTTGTTGGCTGCTGCTCAGACCCATTGGACTTCCATTTTGACTAATTTAATAACTGGGTGAGAAAAATTCTCAGTTAGATTTAGCATAATATTATATTAAAAGATTATTTATTCCTTTTTTTACTGTAAACAAACAAGGTTTGATTTAGGACCCCTTTTTGGAGAAATTTGAAAACTAGGCCAAAAACCCCAAATCTTAAAACAATTTTAAATTCCGCATATATAAGAACCCCAACAATTCAAGTTTTGCTAAAAATCAAACTTAGTATAGCTTTGGACCGAGTAGACCAATTATAAAACGGAGCGCAACATTAAAAAGGTAAATGCATAGTTAACTTTGGCATATCAAACCGAATAACCCTTTTTTGAAATCAAACTAAGTTTTTTTTTTTATTTATTCCATTTAAGATATATATTACATGTATTCAATTCCTGCATTAACAGGTAACACAATAAGACCTACAAATTCAGAGCTTGCCTTTTAATAATGTTAAACTTCTAAGGTACAAAGGTGATAAATACATCAAATTTAAGGTTTTTATGTTTGTTCTGTAGGTAGGACTATTCTACGTAAAGCTTAAGAAATGAAGGCACATGTAATGAAATTTCTGAAAAAAGACAAGAATATTAAATTTATACCAAAGACTGGCAAAAGCATACTCATGAAGTATGATGGTGTAACTAAAAGCATGTCACAAGATGAGCGAGAATACAGTATTTCATTTACCCTCCATGATTTATAACACCATGGCATATATCATAAATTATTCTACAATAAAAGGTTGATAATAATTAAACATTGTATGTGGGGGTATTAATCCATGACAAAAAATCAACACATTCACGATAATACAAAAAGCAAAAGAACAGTGCTTGTTCTTCGTCTTAAGGTTGTATGGGGGTATAAAGGAGTCACTTAGTCGTTATATCATTTATTTTGTCTTGTGAACATACCTACTAAACCTAAATGTTAGGGCAAAGTTTATTGTAAATAGTGTCTTTACAAAATTTAAGCTATACACTGTCCGGATTAAAAACGTTGGTGGCCTTACGCTGAATTCTGCTCTTTGATTAGTTTGTTGGCTCTTGTTTTTCCAATTCCTTTTTCCATGTTGGAACAAATGTAGATTATGTTGGTGTTGTTGATCAATTTAAAATCACAATAATCATGATAATCTTCCTTGTTCTAAAGTTCAAATAATAGCAAACAAACCAAATAGATATGACAAAGCGCAAAAAACAGTTGTGCAGCCTCAGTTGCTTTCTGGTCAGAATATGCGAAAGCAACGTAACTGGCAAACATTTCATTTTTCAGTTAGATAGACGAAATGGAGATAACTATTGAAATTCGGAAACTTCCGGGTTGATGCGTCTACTACACCAATAACTTCTCATAAACTGAAACTTTAGGTGGAAGATAAAATTCTGGCCTGTTGCCGCGATTTTTATTTATGTGTCTACCAGCAGTGTTTGAAGAATGAGATACAATGAAACCAGTAAATACCAATTACAGAATGAAAACATATAAGAAATCACTGTTATGTAAATTATTTATATTGTTTTATCGGAAATAACATTATTCTTCGTTTTATTGTATGTTTTTCTCGATCGAAGATAAAAAAAAAAAATAATTAAAAGACAAGTGGAAGTGAGCTTACACTTTGAACGAATTTCACTGACAAAAGGGACGAAATATACCAGAGGGACAGTCAAACTCATAAAACGAAAATAAATTGACAACGCCATGGCTATAAATGAAAAAGACGAACAATAGTACACATGACACAATATATACAACTAAAGAATAAGCAACACGAACCCAACCAAAAACTGTGGGTGATCTCCGGTGCTCTGGCAGGGAAGGCAGATTCTTCTTCACATATGGTAATACATCCAATATATGATATGCGTATTTGATATATAGAAACTTATAAAGCGGTGGCTATTAGTTCCAAAAAAAATTGATTGAACCTCCGATTCCGAGCTCTCTAGAAAAAACACGTAACAAATTACATACGTGCGCACAATGTATAGGAATATGTTAGTATTCAGTAAACAACTTTGTTGGTATTTCATGTTCACATGAGGTTTGCTACCAAATTATAGAAACGTACAACCTGGAAGTGACTGAGCTACAAATATTAGCGACTGACAAAATGTTATATCATATATGACGAACAGACTAAAAATTGATACACGGCTCTCAGATCATCCGGAGCGGGTTATAAGCTTAGACTTATAAATAATATAAATCATGCCTTTTTTTTCCAATTTTAGGGTTCATATTTCAGCATATGTCATTACTGCATATCTCTTGAAAAATATCGAGACTTCAAAGTTAACGAAAAATACAACAAAGACAAAGAATTGAACCCTGCAATCACACAAGGTAATCAAGACAGCAAATCTGTAACTGTTTACACGCGCGACAGGAAAGCCTTCATTGAGACATTGCATTTTTAATTGAGAGGTTAGTAAATTATATATCTATATCAGGTCATATAATTGCGGTTTCTATTATAATAAAACAATAGTATGACCATATATAGGCCTGCAAAATTTATATCGATTTAGGTTCAATGATGAAATTATTAAACCTACATGTTATTATCTCGGAATAATAAAAATAAATGAGGGTATTGTTACTTGTTACAGGCAGTTTCCAGTATCTATGTTATAATTATATTTTTAAGATTAAACTAAATAATGTACAAAATCATTCATATTCATTAAATTTTAAATGTCTACTTTAAGAGATGAGAGGTTAGATTATTACCAAAGACGTGATGCATCAAGACAAGACCCGAATGATTCCATGTGCATAATTTGGATGCTATGGATCAATGCAATACATCTGTCCTAATTTTGCGAAGGAGAATTTCAAAGGAATTATTTTTGTATCTGCATACAATTATATCAAAGTGATCACATATGTTCAATATTACCGTCTCTGCAGTAAGACCAAAATACAAATGTATGGAAAAGAAAAGAACACGAGATTAAAGGAAATGTGTACCCATCAATGACACAAAATCAAGACATGCAAATCAAAAACAACACAAAACAAAGAAAAACAAATAAACGGCGTGTTACTTTCTGTTTTTTTCCCCACTGAATTCTTCCTGCACACCAACAGTTACAACTGTGAATCAGTAATGTCATAAGTATGCATCCTTCATATTTCCGGATGCATTTGCTTAGAATTGTTTTTGGGTGGCAATTATGTAGACGAGACGCGCGTCTAGCGTACTAAATTATAATCCTGGTACCTGTGATAACTATTTACACCACTGGGTCGATGCCACTGCTGGTGGACGTTTCGTCCCCAAGGGTATCATCAGCCTAGTAGTCAACACTTCGGTGTTGACATGAATATCAATAATGTGGTATATTTATAAATTTACTGTTTACAAAACTTTGAATTTTTCGAAAAACTAAGGATTTTCTTATCCCAGGCATAGATTACCTTAGCCGTATTTGGCACATTTTTTTGGAATTTTGGATCCTCAATGCTCTTCAACTTTGGACTTGTTTGGCTTTATAAATATTTTGATATGAGAGTCACTGATGAGTCTTATGTAGACGAAACGCGCGTCTGGCATACTAAATTATAATCCTGGTACCTTTGATAACTATTGTATTAGTGAAGGAAGCTGGAGTGGACGAAAACCTCTGACCTTCTATAGAAAGTCCGACAATCCCAGTCAATTAAGAGGTTAGCGATTACTGTAGTAACTACCAAGACCACTCGGCCACTGAGGCCTCCCATGTCCGTATGCATTCATACAGACTTGAAATATGAAGTTGAAGGTTCTCCATACAGCGGGTTAGAATACAGGCATACAGACCGACAAAATAAAATGAGAGGTTAAAATACACTAGGTTGATACATGTATGCAGTCATAGACCTGAAAAATAAAATCAAGAAATAAAATGGGAGATTCAGCATACACCAGGTTGGTATGCTAGCACACAGACCTGAAAAATAAACTGGGAGGTTCAGAATACACCAGGCTGCTATGCTGACATACAGACCTGAACAATAAAATAAGATATAAAATTGGAGGTTCAGCATACACCAGGTTGGTGTGCTGGCTTTCAGACCTGAAAAAAATATCAGAAATAAAATTGTAGAGTCTTGTTGGTACGCAGACACATAGAACTGAGAAATGTAAATATATAAAAAAAAAAGATGTTGTAAGATTGCCAATGAGACAACTCTCCACAAGAGACCAAATTGATACACCTATTAACCACTATAGGTTACTGTACGTCCATCAACAACGAACAAAGCCCATACCGCATAGTCCGCTATAAAAGGCCCCGAAATTTCAATGTGAAACAATTCAAACGAGAAAACTAACGGCCTACGGGGTTAAACATGTTAGAGGGATCACAATCCTCCCCTAACCGGGATCAGTGGTATAACAGTACAACATAGGAACAAACTATCAAAATCAGTAGAGAAAAGGGTAACTTATCAGATGGATAATATTACAAGTAGACGTGGACGGGTACTTGTACATCCCAACAAAAGACACTAGGTACAGATCTGATAGTACTCGCAGTTCACCGATAGTAGGTTAAGCTAAGCCTCTAACAACTAATAAAAACTCATGCATCTAAGACTAAATTTTATTGAGTTTCACATACACCAGATTTTCAATATGCCAGTTTCATCATTATCATATGTTCGAAGTAAAGAATAACACGTGTTTCTCTATTTTCGTGTTTATGGTATACAGACGCACTTGTTTCTATCCATAGGAAGGTCGACTATCCATATAAATATTGTTTCTATCCATAGGAAGGTCGACTATCCATGATATAAATATTGTTTATATCCATAGGAAGGTCGACTATCCATATAAATATAGATAACCGACCTTCCTATGGACAGAAACCATATTCACGTGGATAGTCGACCTTCCTATGGATAAAAACAAGTGCCTGCGAGTTCGGCTTATTTCAGTACGAATTTTGACAATTACCATGAATGAGACCTTGCAATTTTAGATGAGTTCAAGACGTCATAATTATGACATGTTACGTGCATCTAAATTTTATTTTTATCAGTTGGACGGCAAACGCCTGAATCTGACAGAAAAAAGATCAATTTGTCGACAAAAAAAAAGAACCCGTATGTAAAATGTTTACGCCAACAAACAGCGCCACACATATTTTTTTTTTTCTTCGTCGTCTTTGAGCACGATGCTCCGTTCTTTAGGGAATTAACACTTTAAATTAACTGAAACATACAATAGTAAGTATAGAAAACATATTTGAATATATATATTTACATGATTAATTATGTATGATATGCTGGCAATATGCGCAATGATTTTTAATTCCACATTGAAAAGGAGTTTGTTCCGTATGTTAAAATGGCGGATTTCAATGTTTACATTTTTTCATGAAATAATAATCTGACACAATTTGATATCCAATCATTTATTAGCAATTTTATTATTGTTTTTGAAGATCATCCAATTAAATTTACCGCTATAAAGTGGCTACACGTTACCAGCCATCGTTACATAACCACGTTGTTTTTGAAGAGGACTCCTCACGGAAGCTTGTATTAGCAATTTTCTCCAGAAAAAAACACATTTTTTTTTGTAATATCGCCATATATTAAGCTCTTGTAACATCACACACATACTTATAACATCTACGAAGTATCCAGACGTGTTTTGTAATCAATTTAAACACAGATCTGTGTAAATTCAACCGATTTAGGTCCTTGTTTATCAGTTTCCAATACACGCGGCCATCCTTTTTAAGTCAACATGTACATGTATTTTCGTACGTTATTGTCCCTGTACACTTACCTTATTTTTTAATTGTAACGGGTATTAGATTGATTGATTGATTGATAACAGTTGGACAATGCCACATATCACTAATTGTAGCTTGGTACATAGTGGAAGGGAGCCAGGTCCCTGTAAACTTTGTGGCACACATGATCACACGAAGCGTTATGTTCATATGTGTCAGAAAAAGGATAGATTACCTGCATATTATAAATATGTAAAGGAACATCATTCTATAGAAGATTAAGATTGCATTTGCAGGAAATGTGATGCAAAGTTAACAAGGAACAGTCGTCTATTGAGCGATGATTTTACACCCCCTACTAAACGCAGAAGTCTAGAACTCTGTGATAGTGCAAGTAATACACCAGATTTTTCTTGATCTATTTCAGGTTCATGTTCCACTTTCAGTGATTGTGCAAGTGTTGCACCAGATCCATGTGTCTCTATTTCAGGTTCATGTTTCCTTTCAGCTTTACATTGTGATATATCATGTAGGGTACTCCAGTTGAGCCCCACAAGTTTAAGATTTGCCTTAAAACTTGGGACTCATCTCAGCAACCCCTTCCTGATTCCAGTGATGTTAAGGTTACATTATGTGAGCATCATTATAGAGAGTATCAGAAATGTGTTTATGATATAAACTGTTGTATATGTGACAAATCTTTGAAATATTCTAAAAAGTATTGTGATATATCATGTAGGGTACTCCAGTTGAGCCCCACAAGTTTAAGATTTGCCTTAAAACTTGGGACTCATCTCAGCAACCCCTTCCTGATTCCAATGATGTTAAGGTTACATTATGTGAGCATCATTATAGAGAGTATCAGAAATGTGTTTATGATATAAACTGTTGTATATGTGACAAATCTTTGAAATATTCTAAAAAGTTTGTTAATATATCTCCAGATAAACATGACCATTTCAACCTGTACATTACAGAAGAATTAATTTTTGAAAAAGAAATAGAATCTGAAAGCATGATAGTATGTTTTAGTTGCTATAGATCATACAACGTGTTTTCAAAATCTACTAATTTCACATTAATTCATGCACAGTCTGATGGATTTTTAGTTGATTGTTTACAGGAGTTTGATTGATATTAAATCAGTTGACGTCAACAACATTGATTTACTTTGTTTCAGGATGATTCTGGCAGAAGTTGTAAACAAATTTTTGACATATAAACCACTTTTACTGCAGTCTTTATACTCAGATTATTGTGGACAAGTCTCAAATTGTGCAAAACTTTAAACATTTCATTAAATGTTGACAGTGAAAATAGAACTAAGCATGATATTAGGTGGATTTTTTAAATGCTTAAGTCATGCTTAGGCTCTGCACTTCACTATTGGGTGCCAGAGGGTTTAAAGACGGGTAGGATGGTATATAGAGAAGGTACAGACTTCATGCGCTGTGCACATTCACAGCTTCATGGTCATAAAAAGAGTATTGATGAACTTCAAGCTTTGAATAAGGCCTTGCAGATTACACTTGATGACTTGTCAGAAAGTTTACAGGCAATGAAGAAGATTGAATGTCTTGATGAAACATTAAAAATCACCAGACAGTGTATTAAACCATATGTTTCTTCAAGTGTTAATTCTTCTGAACTACCTGATATTAGATGTTTTGATGTGCATGATGAGATACGGAAGCTTGACGCTGTTCTTTGGAATTTCATTTATAGACTTACTGCAAATGAAATTGAGGAGAAAGAATTGCGCAGAGATGCGTTTAATTCATGGGAAAACAGCTATTTAGGTATAGATGATTCATGTTTGAGATTATTTCCTAGACTTTTTATTGCTAGCTGCATTTTTAATGCTCAAAGTTTTTTTTTTAGCAATTATCAATCGACTAGGTGCAACTGTTTCGAAAGAGTCATTGAGGCTTTTATTAGTAGTATTCAGCTTGATAAAGAACCTAAACTGTTAAGTCTCGGACAGTTTCACTGTTGCATCTTTTGACAATTTGGATAAAAACCAAAAGTATGCTATAGTTGGGACAGGAGCAAACAAATCAGGTTTTCATGGCACGACTATTCAAGCAGTTATACCTAAGAATAGTGTTAAGCATGATTTAACGTATGTTCCAAAGCCATCTGAGTCTGGTGATCCAGATCAGAGTGCTTCGGAAACCTGTGTACAATCAGTATCTAGTATTCCATCTGATTTGATTATTGCCTTAAGGGAACCTGGAGACAACATTGGTGAACCTTCAAACATTAAAGTAAATAGGTTTACTCGGTTATCTTTAGATGATTTTTCCATATCTGAGGTGGAGAAAGTTGCGTGAGATAAACATGTGTCAGATTTGTCTGCGTACTGTTTCTCTAAATCAGTGTTGAAAACAAATCATATTGTAGTTTCCGGTCTTAAGGGTTATTTAGCAGATGACTGTAGCCAAACAGAGGTTTCTAAGTCTCACTCAATTGCAGTTTTGGATGAAACCGTTGACTCCAAAGCTGCAGTTGAGTTGACACTCAATATTTTGTATGGTGAGTTCCAGGTTGGAACTCGTGGAACTAAGATCAACTATTTAGTTGTAGTTGGTGATGGTAAGTCTTACGATATCCTCATTAAGCTGAAATCAGAATATGGTAATGCACTAGATTGGGTTTTGCCATACCCTGGAGATTGGCATATTCTGAAAAACCTGCTGCCAGTGTTTATGAAAATATACTATGATGCAGGTCTGAAAGAACTAGCTGTGAAGTTTCATCATGGGGCCACTCTGAAGGTGTTAATAGAGTGCACTAGATTTCCCATGACCACCGTTTTTTTTCACATGTTTGGGAAGCCATGTTCAGATATCAGGTAAAGTCTTTCATGAGGTCACACAGGTTACCAGGTGTTGCTTGTTTTGATAATGATTTTCAGAAAATCATTTCTGTAATTTTGGAAAGTGCTAACATTACAGTCAGTAGAGACTGTAATGGGAATCTTGAAGGTGATATTCAAGATTTCAAGGTATGGTCTTCTGTTTTGGAACAGAAGGATAGGTTGTCTATGATGCTGCAAGGTGTACAAGTCGAATTCGATGAATGGCGTAAGCAATCAAGTGAAAAAAGCGAGACATTTTGTTTTTGGGATAATTTTATTCATGTAGACTCTATGGCATACCTTGGTCTATACGTTGCCATTACGGAACAGAATTGGCATTTACGAAATGCCTCGCTGAAGAACTTGGCTTGCCTTTTCACCGCTTTTGACAGACATAATTACACGCGTATGATTCCTTATTACTTTTTTGACCTACTTACATTTCCTGTTGATGTCATACACCATTTTAAGGCTGGTTGCTTTGCAGTGTCTTTGTCTGGGGATTATTTTTTTCAGTGGCTCTTGATGAAGCTCATAAGATGGAGATCAACCTAAAATAAACACCTTCAGTTTACCTTCATTGACTGTCATGACATATTATCTGCCTTACAGAGCTGAAACATTGCATAATCTGAAGGTGAAGTTAGATATTGAAAGTGATCAGTCAGTTAAACGCAAGGAATTGTCAAAGTCTTACATTCATAGTGAAGAGCAGACCATTTTCCAATATGTGGAAAATTTGAAGGTTTTCTCACTATTTGTTGACGATTTGGTAGGTAATCTTCATCACATATTTACACACACCACCGCTACTAGTGACCAGGCATATTCCCTTTTGAGGTACAGGTACTATGTAGTGAGGACATGAATACTTGTATTCAGTGTTTCTTGATCAGGGTCTCCGATATTTCAGTTAAACAGCCAACAGGAAAAGGCGAAACCTGAAAACCTTTTCTTCTAAGGTGACTGTTTATAAGCAGAAGAAAGAGATCAAGGATAACAAGACTGTGATCTCTTGTTTACGCAAGCAAATAGCCTTTTCAAAACTCTCCTCAGAACCAGTTTCTGATCTGGATCAGTTTTTGGCTTTGCCTAGAGCTATTTGTGATACGGAAGGCATTCCCCTGAAAAGTCAGAAGTCATCGTCCCTTCATCATTTTAGGTCACGCTATCCTGATGCCTTTCTCTCTGCTTTACCCACAGAGACAGGACTTACTTCAGTTATACTGGAAGGCTTGTTTATGATTAACTCCAACCCAGCCCCTCAGCATAAGACCTTTGGAGATTACGCTAAGTTTATATTTGACAGGTGGATTGTTAGGTCATATCAGCAGTTTTCTGCTTCAGAAATCCATGTTGTGTTTGATCACCCAAACAGGCATGGTTGTTTTCCGAAAGATGTGGAGAGGTCACGAAGAGATAGTAGTGTTCAGGCGTCTGATCCTGCTGTGTTGAGTTCAGTAGTACATGCAGGTCTTTTGCTGCCTTCCAGTTGGAGGTCTTTTCTAGCCAACCGTGAAAAAAAGAGAAACTTGGTGAATTTTTTGTCCTATGAACTTTTAAGACTAGCATCGTCATTTTTAATCGGATTTTTGTGACAAAAATGTCGGTTATTGATTTGGGGATGTACGGCGGGCGGGCGGGCGGCAATCAAATGTTGTCCGTGCATTAACTCATGAACCGTTCAACCAAAGCTTTTAAAATTTTAATATGTTATTACTGACAACTATACGAAGGTCAAGTTCAATAATGGCGATTTTGACATTTACCGTTCAGGAGTTATGGTTCTTGAAAGATTGAAAAATGGCGTTTCCAGTCGTGTCCGTGCATTTACGCATGAACTGTTCTACCAAAGCTTCCGAAATTTTGATATGCTGTTACTGATGACAAAATGGAGGTCAAGTTCAATAATGACAATTTTGACTTTTACCGTTCAGGAGTTATGGTTCTTGAAAGATTGAAAAATGGTGTTTCCCGTCGTGTCCGTGCATTTTCTCATGAACCATTCAACCAAAGCTTTTGAAATTTTAATATGTTGTTACTGATGACAAAATAGAGGTCAAGTTCAATAATGACGATTTTGACTTTTACCGTTCAGGAGTTATGGTTCTTGAAAGATCGTAAAATAGCGTTTCCATTCACGTTGTTGCATTTACTCATGAACCATTCAATCTAAGCTTTTCAAATTTTAATATGTTGATACGGATGACAAAATTGAGGTCAAATTTGATATTGACGATTTTCACTTTCACCATTCATCAGTAATGGTTCTTGTGATATTGCCAGGACACAAATAAATGTTAATAAATCCGGTTTGCTGTCGTTGTGACAGCCTCTTGTTCATAGATGGTTTGTGTACTGTCATTACAGCTGGTGGTTTGACGACGACAGCCGTGATAAAGCACTTGGAATCTCTTCTCTCCACGTTGAGTTTGCACAGCTGTCTGCAAATCACGAAGAAGGTGATACACGGGTTTGGTTACACGCGTCTCAGGCAGCTGCCAGTCCTGATACAGACACCTTTTTCAATGACCTCCCTATTATTAAATCTCTGCGGAAGTCTGTTTTTGTACAGACTAAGGAGACTCCCTATGAGACGAAATTTATAGATATGGTGAGCTTACTTTCACTTCTTTCTCATGACCTCTCTCTGCAAGGTATACATGGTCTTGAATCATGCATTCAGATGTTGTATATTTGCAGTGGGTGTGATTTTGTGTCATTCTTCCATGGTTGTAGTAAGAAAGCATTTTTAGATGGCTTTTACCAGAATGCACAGTTTATTGCAGGTGATTTGAACCTTTCCACTCACGATGAAACAGGGCTATGTTCATTTTATAAATTGGAAGCATCAGTATACTTTGCTAAACAAAGACCTGCTTTTCGGCCATCTGCTTCGATTAGTGAATTATATAACACTATTGAACTGGGTGACGGATTAGAAAGTCACACAGCATTGGTTTAGATCATACGTGAGCATATGTGGGAGCGTATACAATCTGAGGATAATAGGCTCCCCAATTCAGATGCTTTACAGCTTCATTGGGATAGAAGTTGTTGGGTTGCCAAGTACTGGAAGCAAGCATTTGATAATTCTATGCATTTAGAACCCATAGACAAATCTGGTTGGATTATTAAAAACACAATTGTATCTGTAGTTTGGGATTCTGATGTAAACATAGATAAAGTGGAGAAAACTATTAAGTGGTACACCAAGGGTTGCTCTTGCAAAAGTGGTTGTACCACTAATAGATGCAGTTGTAAGAAGTCAGGTTTTAGTGTTGGTGGTTATTGTGGTCCAGGTTGTAAGTGTCAGAACTGTAAGAACATTGCTAGTTGTCAAAATGAACTTTCTGAGTTGTTTGATGAATTAGAATGTTTTTCTGATACTGAGTTAGATGCTTGTAGCGATATTGATTCTGATGAATGTGAGGATGAAGTGCAAATTGCCCCGTCTCACCAATCAGAAGAGTTTCAGCAATATTGGGATACGGTTGGATTTTTAACAGGTGAGCTAGTACCAGATCTGAAAATCTGCCGAGTATTTCTTCGCACCTTTCAATTGATATTCATTTTGTTTAAAGACCCTTCCAATACAACCATGTCCTGCTGTTTTATATAACACTTTGATTTTTAAGTTTAGTCCATTTTCCTAGCACAATATGGTCTATTGAAGCCCTCAAGTCCATTAAAGAATGTATTGATTGACGTTTAACACCACTTTAATTACTTTTGGACAGAGGACTTTTTATGGCCGTCTTTTCTAGTTGGTAGAGGAACCTGCAGAGAACCACGGACATTCAGAGTCAGTTAAGTAAATATATGTTGTCCATGAAAAACAAATCAAGCATACTTTTTTTATCAGGTGTTTTTGCAAGTTACATTAAAGTTTAATATCAGTAACGTTTCTGTCAAGTTTAAAAAATCAGTCCTATTCATTAATTTCTGATGAAGTGACTTCCTTGGAAAAAGTATGTTTATGCCAATGCATTAATATTGTCAAAGATACACAATTGTTAAGATTATTTTCAAATGTATATCAAAGTCTTATATCTTATGTATGAAGTTTGGAAAATGAGCTCTGAAGGTTATTTAATTACTATTCCAATAATAACATCCATTTATGATAAGTAATTGAACAGACCTATTGCATGTATTGAAGAGCCCATTTCCTTCTCAATTCTTCTTCTTCTTCTCCGTTTCTGTGTGTGTTACATTTTAGTGTTGTGTCGTTGTTCTCCTCTTATATTTAATGCGTTTCCCTCGGTTTTAGTTTGTTACCCCGATTTTGTTTTTTGTCAATGGATTTATGAGTTTTGAACAGCGGTATACTACTGTTGCCTTTATTTATACATATTAAATAGAAGATAAGGTATGAATGCCAACGAGACCACTATCCTTGTGCAGTGGATTTAAGCAACTATCAGTGTAAGAATGTCCTTCAACAATGAGCAAAGCCCCATCTATTCTATCATTCTTCTTCATTTTTCAAATAACTCCCATACTCCACCTATCCCCTTTATCCACTCCATCTACCTATTCCCTACTCCACCCAACCCTCATTAAAGTACACAGCAAGGTTTGGTTGTATCTGTTGTGTTTTTAATATGGATGATATGTATCGGCTGTATGGTGTGTTCCTGTTAATTCCATTGTATCAATATATATGTAACAGATAATACAGTACAAATTGAAATACACTAGAATCCAGAATCCCCTAAGTACAAATTTGAAATTAAATATCTATCATAATGATTCATTTTTAACAACTACAATATTTGAAATTACTAATCAGAGATTAAGGACAACGCCAAAATTGATGATCTTTAATATATTGTAATGATCTACAAACTGACCCCCCCCCCCTTTTTTTTTTATTACAAGAGGTTGTGTAAGTTATCAAATTTGCACATTACTTATACCAACGTATCATATGTTACAGTTAATGGTATAGTTCATTTATATATAAATATTTGGTATATGAGATTGGTAAATGTAAGCACATGTGGAGGAGTCAACATACAATTTTTGTGTACGAAGTGGGACGTCTGGTTTTAGAGGATTTCTTTCGTTTAAGCACATGACAGCTGTTTCAGGTTATACGTCGGTCGGACTTCTTCTGGTCTTACCTTTTTAGCATGCCAACATTTAATTTTGTTTCAAATTGTTGTCTTATCGGTTAATGTTTACAAACTCCTGATGTACAAAATTTCATAGAGGATGTGTATTCGAAAGTTGACTTTGCGCATGTGCGTACTTGGATGAAAATAGAAGGAGACTTTCAGAGGCTCAATATGGGTAAATTTATCCTGATTTTATATTTGGTTATAGTTTTCAATGAAATAAAGTTTATTTGAGGTTTATTTAACGGAAGCTGAATAATATTGATAGTACAAAGAAGTAACATGTTGTTGGGATGAAAATACGAGATTCTAATCGTTACCTAAGAGATGGCGAATTTCGCGCCACTCTTAGCTGTAACTATGGGGACACCAAAGGGATAGCTAAATTTTAGCAATTGCTATAGCTACATAGTATCGTCATATAAAAACAAGAGCGTTTGGCTTATTCGGGGTTCTGGGATTCGACAGTCAAAGAGGAAAGGACATACAAAAAAATACAGATATTCACAAAAAGAAAAGGTACAGAGAAAATTTATTTTATTTAATATAAAAGCAAGATACATATATATTTTATAGCTTATTTAAGCTTTACAATTACTTTACTGAGGCGATTCTTACAATTTGTTGCAAATATTAAGGAGAAACAAGCTATTCAGGACGAAATATTTATAATTTCAACATCAAAGTGAGTTCTAGTCGGACATAATTCCGAAAAGAGAACAGTTGCGTATATCCATATAAGGGGTTAATCCCGATATATTGATTTGGTACAAGGCTCGGATATTTGGTACAAGGCAGAGTAACCCGTTTGAAGAGGTTGGTTTATGAAGTTAAAGTAAAGAAAAAGACAACTAAAGAACAAATTAACTTTATTGTAACTCTTGGAAATCCTGTCATAAAAAATAGCATTAGAAGTTCAATAAACCATTTTTAGTAAACATGTATTACATTATTCCTCGATTTGATTAACGTATATTTTCCCCATCCCATGAACAAAAACCTCATTTTTATTAGTAGAGTTAAATGTGTCACGTACACGCTACCCAAACCCGTGACAATATATACTTGTATAGTAATTTGATCCGGTTTTTTTTAATAATACATGTCATGTATATATACATTTCAATTTGGCTGTAAAGTACATTATCTGAACTTATGGTACTTTGAAATTTGAACAAGAATGAAAGATTATGGTATAATTACCAGTGAGACAGCACTCCAGCAATAAAAATAAGAAGATTTCATATAATAACCAGAGACAGTATTCCACAAAAAAAAATTGGTATAAAGCCATGATAGCCAGTGAGACAGAACTCCAACTATAAAAATAAACAGTTTGTACAATAACCAGTGTATGCCACCCAAAACAATTGTGTGGTATATGGCCATGATAGCCAGTGAGACAGCACTCCATCAATAAAAATAAGATGATTTTGTGAGACAGTGAGACAGTATTCCACCAACAAAGAAAAATCCCTATGTGGTATATATAGCCAGTGAGACAGCAGTCCACTAATTTGTGCGAAGAGGATTCTAAATCCTAATGAATTTCAATTAGTACATACTGTATATTCAGTATTTGCAACCACTTTTAAAATGAGTTTATTGAATTATGGCCAAAAACCCCTTATAAGTAATAGTTTTAGATTAATGTAAATGATGAACATGACTAGTTTTTGGACACATTGACAAGGGGTTAAAGGGAAGGGAAATAACATTTTACATTATCATATTATTTTCAGTTATTTTATTTTTCCATTGGAGGCCAGAAATGACCATTTATACTGTTGTATCTGTGAATTCAGATCATCTTAATTTCTCATTAATTTACTTTAAATTTATTCCTTTTTGAACAAAACTGCTGTTAAATTTTTATAATTTATTTTTTTTACAAATTTAAAATTATATTTATAGTAATAATGTCAGAATTCCTAGTCTAAAATTAAATTTTGCAATAAAGACTAGTATTTTAAATCACTCTTATCTGCTCATCTAAACTATGCACTCATGGTTCATAAAGTTAAAACGAAATGTTTTTTACATACTCTAATATTTGATATAGCATACATACTTGTACAAATGTATTAGGTAATTTTCTAATGTTCATTTAAGATTGCTACTTAAACAATGCCCTTTATTTTACTTTCTTATCGTATACACTTTTCAGGTGTATTCAGGGTAAGCATAGTTATTAGTTAATTTTTTATATTTTTTTCACAAATTATGAGTAATTAAGATTTAGTTACTGTTCAAGTATCAGAGAAACATAATGTTCTGGTGCTTGGACATAGTTTTGTTGCTCGTTTGGGAAATGATGTTTCTACGATTCCTTCTTTAAGACTGATCTGTCAGGGGGACTTCACTACCAACTCAATAGTTTTCGTCCAGAAATGGCGATACTACAGATTGGTGGTAACGATATTGATCAAGAAAAACATTATCATCCACAGGTGTATATGGAGTCTGTGAAGCATTTCATCACAAAGCTCCAGACCGTATACCAGGTACAAAAAGTTGTTTTGTGAGAGATTTTTCCTCGTCTTAAAGTCCGGAAAACTGATGTTGACTTTTACAATGAGGAAAGAGATAAGTTGAATAGAGAGTTGGATGCTCACTATTCAGTTAGGCATGCATCACCTTGTGTTGTTTTTTGTTCCACAGGGATGGTATAACAAGTTCAGCGGGTTTTTTTAGGAAGCGTGATGGCGTTCATCTTCATGATGAAGGTACTTAACGTTTTTATTTTAGTATCAGAAGGGCTATTGGAAGTATTTACCCAAAATGGTAGTTCAATCGTCCTTGGTACTTTGAAATTTGAACAAGAATGAAAGATTATGGTATAATTACCAGTGAGACAGCACTCCAGCAATAAAAATAAGAATATTTAAAAAAAATTGGTATAAAGCCATGATAGCCAGTGAGACAGCACTCCAACAATAAAAATAAACATTTTGTACAATAACCAGTGTATGCCACCCAAAACAATTATGTGGTATATGGCCACGATAGCCAGTGAGACAGCACTCCATCAATAGAAATTAGGTGATTTTGTTAGACAGTAAGACAGTATTCCACCAACAAAGAAAAATCCCTATGTGGTATATATATAGCCAGTGAGACAGCGTACCACTAGTTTGTGCGAAGAGGATTCTAAATCCTAATGAATTTCAATTAGTACTGTAGCATACTGTATATCCAGTACTTGCAACCACTTTTAAAATGAGTTTATTGAATTATGGCCAAAAACCCCTTATAAGTAATGGTTTTAGATTAAAGTAAATGATGAACATGACTAGTTTTTGGACACATTGCCAAGGGGTTAAAGGGAAGGGAAATAATAATGTACATTATCATATTAATTTCAGTTATATTCTTTTTCAATTGGTGGCCAGAAATGACCATTTATACAGTTGTATCTGTGAATTCAGATCATCTTAATTTCTCATTAATTTACTTTAAATTTATTCCTTTTTGAAAAAAGCTGCTGTTAATTTTTTATAATTTATCTTTTTTACAAATTTAAAATTGTATTTTATAGTAATAATGTCAGAATTCCTAAAGTCTAAAATTAAATTTTGCAATAAAGACTAGTGTTTTAAATAACTCGTATCTGCTCATCTGAACTATGCACTCATGGTTCATAAAGTTAAAACGAAATGTTTTTTACATACTCTAATATTTGATATAGCATACATAATTGTACAAATGTATTAGGTTATTTTCTGGTGTTCACTTAAGATTGCTACTTAACAATGCCCTTTATTTTACTTTCTTATCGTATACTTTTTTGCAGGTGTATTCAGGGTAAGCATAGTTATTAGTTATTTTTTTATATTTTTTTTTTTCACAAATTATGAGTAATTAAGATTTAGTTACTGTTTAAGTGCCAGAGAAACATAATTTTCTGGTGCTTGGACATAGTTTTGTTGCTCGTTTGGGAAATGATGTTTCTACGATTCCTTCTATAAGACCTGATTTTGACCTTGATCAGGCTGCAGTTCACTGTCTTGGTATCAGGGGGTGTTATCAGTGACCTTATAAAAGATCTGCCAGGGAGACTTCACTGCAAACTCCATAGTTGTCGTCCAGAAATGGTGATACTACAGATTGGTGGTAACGATATTTATCAAGAAAAAATTATCATCCACAGGTGTATATGGAGTCTGTGAAGCATTTCATCACAAAGCTCCAGACCGTATACCAGGTACAAAAAGTTGTTTAGTGCGAGATTTTTCCTCGTCTTAAAGTCCGGCAAACTGATGTTGACTTTTACAATGAGGAAACAAGATAAGTTGAATAGAGAGTTGGATGCTCACTATTGGGCCATTCCAGTTAATTTCTGACAGGTGGGGATGGATGGGAAGAATTTTTTTTATACGTATCAGAAAAAAAACATCATGAAAAACTACCTATCAGATCTAAAAATTAAGACGTATCAGATGAAGAGTTTCTGTTCATATTGGGTGGATGGGCTTTCATGGGACAAAAAGACCTATCAGAATTTTTTACTGCAATGATTGTTCCCATCAGAACTTTAATACAATACCAGATAATGCATGATACGAAACTGTTTACATTCAGAAGCACCCCTAAGATCTGAAATAGGCATTTGTGTAACCACTAAGATGTAATTAATTTAATTGTTTACTGCTGCAAGACCCTCAGAAGTTTTTTATTTTAGTATCAGAAGGGCTAATGGAAGTATTTACCCAAAATTGTAGTTCAATCGCCCTTCAAGCTTCGAAGTCCCCTATTACGGTAGAAAAATCTTTAATTTTTTTTTTATCGGAAAATCTTAACGGTAGAATAATAAATAGAATTAAAAAATAAAACCAGGAAAATTTTCATTCTACTAACGAACTCAAAATCGTTAACTCTTGTTTTCAGACCTTTTTAAATTCCCGCATCTTTTTTCCGGTGTCGTTGTCAGGAGATATTGAGTAAAATATATGTTTATCAGTCTGGTAAAATATAAGAAGGAACACAATAACAATTTCATTTTTAATAATTCTTTGATATGAAAAAAACATTACCTGATTAACAGAAACTTAATCGGAAACGTTAGGTATTTCCGTTTCTTTTTTTTTAACCATTTTGAAGAAAAACAATTAATACAGACTTCGTCCCCTTTTACAGGTTAAGCCTGCCTTATATTATTAGTCTTGTCTGTATGTGGATCACGCATCTATTGTGCTCTTTCCAATATATATTGAATTTGAATTGAGTGGCACGCGTCAGTTTTGTGGAAATCTTGAAACCTATACAATTTAGAAGCTGCACGTTTCATTCGAGATTTTATATTTTACATTCGTGTTTAAGGGTTGTATGTATTTTTTGGACGTTTGAAATCAAGTTTTGTTGTGTGTTTTTGAATATAACGACTAAAATGACACTGTAAGTAAGCCATTACTATAAAAAGTAAAATAACAAAAATACCAAATTCTGAAATGAAAAGAATTGATCACAAGTCATATTCCTGACTTACCAAAATTGCACCTTGATCGTTTAGAATTCGGTTTCACACGCCATTTTTCAATGATTTTATATAAATTCATGATAAGATTGATGTAACTATATTGTCTTCATGATGTGTCTCATAGAATAAAAAGTTTTGACCATAAAAAAAAGTGAAAGAAATCTAAATGTGTGCAATTTGTCTACCATGACATCACACATGTCACATTCATGATGAACATGGTGGATTAAACCCGATGCAATAGCTAGCTAGCTAAAATTCTAATTTGTATGACAGTCGTATAAAATTACATTATACATGTATTGACAATGTTGTATGAACAAATCAATATAAAGACAAAATAGTTAAACAAGTCTGTAATAGGTGTACAGCAGCCAACATTTGTTACAACCTAGATTATTGTTGACAAACAAAAATGCATTTAGACTAAGCGTGTAAGAAACACGGAAGACAAGATTACTAAAACTTGCCATAACACAATTACTGGATGGATAAGTACCGAACCACATCAATTCGAAATTACCATTAAACAAAAATTCTAAACAGTAAAATAATTAATTCTCAAAGAAGTAAAGTAAAACTGTAAAGAAAGGAAAATATGTTGCCATTACCGGTAATTATCAGGTCTTTGAATCTTTTACCTTGTGTGGAAAGAGAGTCCCAGTTTCTGCAAATACTTGCAACACGTTCCTTGAGGGCACGCAGGTGGCCTTTAGCGAGCTACATTTTAAACTATCCCTCATACCCTCTTTTCTAGTTTGCAATACCAATTCGCCCTCATTTCATTCCGTTCAACCCCATTTTTGTAGAACTTATTTTTTATATATGTATGTTAACCCTTTCAGCGCCGAGACGTTGTTTTTTCACATGATTACGTTGCCATACATATTTCAATGACGTTACTAAAATGATACGTAACGTAACGTCAACACATTACCGTACAAGCACATGCACGCTATCCTCCGTAATCGATTAATTGGACATCTCCTATATTCGGGGAAATTTCCCATATCTCCGGCCACCTTTGAATTAACTTGACTTCACGTAGCGAGTGCGTATTTCCAGTGATTTTTGTTTAATTTTCAGGCTAGAATTCGAAGTTGTTTTTTTTTTATTCTTTTCTAGAATACTATTTAAAACACCCGACAATATGGAAATAAATGATGAATATCATTATCAATGAAGATATATTGATGAAACTATAGCTCAATTTCTGTATTTTGATATAAAGAGGGTGGTACATGTAAAGGGTTATTTTCGTGCAACATGTTTTGACATTTTTTTCCCACGTGCAGCCGTTAAAAAGGTTGTCGTTATTCATCGTAATTTGTGAAATCGGTAAAAAGATCAATGTGCAAGAAAGTTTTAATTGTTCGTTCATCGTTAAATGGCAATTTTATTTCGCCTTCTTTCGTGTAGTTAGGGGAACATGGTGTAACTCGCACCATAAGAACTATTCAAGCTGATGCATTTTCCCCTCACAACTTTCGTGAAACTTTTTCATGCGATACTTAAGTGTATACAGTGTTCTACAAATACCAAAATCAATTGTATGTTTATACTCTATGATAAGAGCCTACCCCCTCTCTTTACGCCCTCTATAAAGCATCATCAAATGTAAGATTTGATATCATCGAATGATTAAAAAAAAACGAGCAGTGTTCTCAGTTTCTTCATACTTGGCGCGGGTCTGTTTTTTTTCTTAAGCACCATCGATGAAGAGTTCGACTGAACACTTTGCAGATCTTTGCATATCACCACAAAATTAGGGATACCAGTATATAGCATTGTTATAATTCAACCATCATATAAGTCTCAACTTATTGAGTAATAAATAGTTCAGCGGCAAATATTTCACGAATACACAACACTAACTTATCTTTTTTCTGATGTATAATCTGAAATAAGTTTGCTTTAACATTACAATTGTGTGACTTATCTTTCATTTTGATTTGATGGTTTGGTTTTGAAGAATGTCATTTTTCTGACTAGACCAGTACATGTAGTTGAAAATATTTAGCATTCATTTTGCTTCTTTTTTTATATAGCCTAAAATTATTTTATTTTTTGGTATTCTATAATTCAAGTCAATTAATGTTTTACATGTCAACGACATGCAAATTTTTATAATTTCACTAAATATTTATTTATGAAGCACTTGGTGTCTAAATTTAATGTATTAATACCTGTGGTTCAAACTGTCTTGACCTTTTTATAGAGTAAGCCGATTTTTTTTCCTGATACTATTTTTTAAGAAATACTTTGCTGTGCTAAATACATGTCTGACCTAACCTCAGTTTTGTCATTAAATGGAGCCTGTCGCTCAAATAATTTTATGTTTCTTGTTGCGATCATTGACATCGAAAATCTGATATGAACCCCTTTTTCATGGGTGTGATTTCGGCAGAAAATGAGGAGAAACTATCTCATCGTAAATACACATTCTTTTGGCAAGGGTTTATTTAGGAATTTCGTTAAAATCGATACAGCCCTAAATGCTTGAACTATTTTCCTTTATTGATTCCTACATTAGGATGTATAATGTCTAATTACTAGTATATGTACACAGTTAGTTTGAAGTTTGAAATAAAAGAGGTAAATGTTGGTACCAATAGTTTACTCCAATCATAATAACGTACAACGTACTTTCCTTTTTACTGAGATTAATTCTTCAAGTAATGAATTTGATTTTAATAAATGCACAAATATAATCACAAACTGGTCGACTTACATTAAAAGCCCTTCTCTAAATTTTAAAAAGAGATCCATGCATGCCCGACTCAGTGAAAATGAGACTTTAACTCCAGTACTCAAACAAATTTACAAAGATATATAGAGGTCAACTTACAGTCTAAAATAAAGATAGTCGGAAATATGCATTATACGATATTTCAAACTCTAAAAGCAAAAGTATAAATTGACTGCGAATAAATTATTGGAGGCTACACATATTTGTTATACCATTCACTTCCTAAATTAAAATTTAGAAGTCTGATATTAACGAACACAACCGCTTAGACAATAAAAACAAAACCAACTCAAATACTATCGAAAACAACGACTGGACTGGGACAATAAAACAACTCTCAGACATGAGTGGAAAACATCGCTGTTGACTTACACAGATAAATGGTCCTGGGTTAAAATGTAGTCATTCATATCCTATCCATAGTTAGATAGAAGATTGGACTTGTGTGAATAATACACAAATTTAGACGACCCTTTATTTTCAAGTTGAAAATTTGATTTTTAAACCAAACGGAAACATTTAAAAACACTGGAATTTCAAGAGATGCCTCATTATATGTTATTATATTTTCATCTTTTTTCCTTAGCTCTATTTGATTATATCTTAATCTTTTTCATATTGAGTCATACAAAGTAGCTAGATTGCAGTCTTGTTTAGTCTTTCTTAGTAACGAAAAAAAAAAACGATTCAAAATTACGACAATAATGTAATAATTTTAATGGATCAGATGGACTGATCTGCATGCTAACTTCTGTATATAAACAAGTTCGTATATCAATTGCGTGTGTTGAGTTTGAATTGTCAGTACTAGTATTAGCTTGTATGTAATTCTGTATATAAACAAGTTCGTATATCAATTGCGTGTGTTGAGTTTGAATTGTCAGTACTAGTATTAGCTTGTATGTAATTTATATATAGAGAATTATGCACTGCCGTCCGTGTTTATATATTGTTTTATTCTTTAGCTGTTTTTTTTAACAATAATGGTTGTTAAAATAAACAATTCAGAATTTTCTTTTAGCACCACTATTATTGTTGAAAGAGTTCGTTATAATAAGTCATGATAGCTGTACGTATGGTAACAAATGGGTCGCTTATAGCCACCAAAGTCATCGGGACAAGGCTATAAACTACGGGTCGTCGTACTGCCTTATACAATAGTTATGTATATATGATCACCCCCAGTTTTTGGTTGGGTTGATGTTGCTCAGTCTTTAGTATTCTTTTCTGCCTGTGTAAATTTAACTTGTCTTTTGGTCAGTATTATTTTTTTGCCATGGCATTGACTTTTGAGTCTCACTATCTCTTTGGTATCTTTTACCTCTCTTTTTGTATGCACGATTGGTCACGTTATAATTCAATGTGAAACATTTAAAATGAGATGATCATGACATGTCGGGTACCAGTTTAATATTAGAACAGATAGAAAAAAAAACTTTTTAAAAGAGCTTGACTTGTCAAAATTGGACCAAGCACCAAAAAAAAAAAAAAAAAAAAAAAACAACAACACAGTAACAAAGGACAAAAATAAATCCAAAAATATGCAGTAAGTGATGGGTAAATCAAAACACGATCTTAATTCAAAATTGAATATGTATTCTAATATTGAATTGACAACAAAGTGAGACACATGGACACATAAGGCGGAGTATGCAGATTGTATGCCATAATTAAGTATTAGAATGATAAATACAAAAATCCGGGTCAGGTTTAATTGGTTTTCGCAGAAATTATTTTAGAAGACCGGCATTGTCAAAATTATTCATTATAAGTTATAACTTAAATATTTGTTGTTTTTAAAACTAGTGAAGTCAACCCATGTTTAAGCCCAGATGGCTAAATTTCTCAAGAAATATGAGGGGTAAAATAGTGCATTTAAAAAGAGATATTCCCGGATTCTATATACCGACTATATTTGCAGAGCTAACCTTCTAAATTTAAACTAACAGTTTTATTGAATAAATTAATAAACAACAAACTATTAAACAAATTATCGAATGATTTTTGATCTGTAATACTTCACATTGTAAAAATCGGTAAAAACGCAATGGTTTTACTGCAAAACGTTTCCAGTAATATCAAGTACCTGCCACTTTTATACGCATAAACGTCACACACAGCATCAGTTTTGATGATGTCATTCAGATAAACGTTACAATTTAAAAATAAAATAACAACTTTTATTTTTTTACAGTCAACCATGTGAGCTAATTTCATTCAGTTAATTTAATAAATAAAGGCATACAAAGTTTATAATTGGAGTATAGATTGTGTAAAAAGTTGCACATTATCTCAGACAAAAATAGTTTTCAACCCCAAAATTCAATATATAATTTGAGACTTTTATGTTTATTCTTGAATAACAGAATAAATTCAATTATTTTTCTTTAAACTTAATATGGTTTCGGTAGTCAAATGAAGTTTTTTATATACGTTTTTAATGCTTCGTATGTTCTACTGAAAAACGACAAAAATGTCGTTTTGGCGTGCTAGCGGTAAACGACAAAAATGTCGTTTTGGCGCCGAAGGAGTTAATGAGTTGTTGTTCATTACATGTATGAAAAATTTCCGCTGGACGTTTAAGCAAACATAAATAATTTAATGAGTTGTATTATTATGTAGATGCAATATAGCACAAAAGCAAAAAGAATGATACACATTCAATTAAAAAATAAAATATCAAAAATCGTATCTTCCAGGACGATGATATGTCTTGAACTAATATACCGTGTTTTAAACATACAAGTATCTATTCATAACACAGTAAGTGAGAAGTAATGTGATAATGTGTGGTACCATTTCCAAGTTAAATGACACCAACAATTGTATGCGTTTTCTCAAGAATTCTCAAATGAATATAGTTGTTAACCATAGTTCTCAACATATATTTATCAGAAAGGGAAATCAGATCTGAGTCTTTTTTGTACAACAAACATAGCTCATCTTCAAATATGATATATAATCTCGATTCTAAGATCCATCCCTTGAATTCGTTATTCGTATACTCATCCTTGTTTCGAGATGCTTGTCATTGGCTAACTATCAAAACATGGTTATTATTCATATCTTGCTTCTTGTCAATAAACATGTAATTCTTTTTCAAATATTAAACTATTTCCATATTATTTACAAGAAAGAAACAACATAATAGATTGTAAACTTTCTAACCACAATGTTTACGTCAAATACATCCAAGGATCAATCCATACCATCTATTGAAAAAATAAAATCGTATGTCTTAAATATTCCAGCATGGATATTTATGACAAAAAAGTCTTGCATTTGGAAAATGCATGCAATAAAACAACATGTTGTTGACAAATTCAAATGTCTTCAGCAACAGAAATCGGAGGCAAATTCACAATTCATCATCGCATGTAACAGTCAATGATGTTCAATTGATCAACATTAAGTCATCATTAATATGTGAACATACAAGTACATCTTCAAAAATTAATAACAATCCTATCCATTTAACTTGCAAAATATTCCTTCAGTCATGCACTTTTGTTTTTATTGATTTATGTAATAATTCAATGCTGACACTTAAATAACTCCTGTATACACATCATCATCATTGGTATTATAATGTTATAATTAATAATGTTGTTTTCTACCATATAACTGTCATATCATAAAATTAAAAATATTCTTTTCCACAATCCTCAATCCTATGTTTTACTTAGCTTATTTAAGAACTATTACTTCATAATGTATTTTTACATTGTCCCTCTCATTACTTTTTACCTTATTCTAGACATAAACTTTACCATTTTCAAAAGGATTAGTTTTGGATCGGTTATTTAATTTTGTAAACTAGGAGGACAGGTTATCTATTTTCTGCACTATTGATTATTTATTTTCACAACTAAATTTATAATATTAGAAAACATTTGTTCATTATAAATAATACATGTATAGTCAAGTCATTATGTACCATTTAATCAGAATTAATCATCATCCTCTGCAGAAATTAATCTTCTATATTCCCAACCACATATATAACCATGTATTGCATACCTACAAAGTATGAAGTTTGGTTGTATGTAGCCTTTTTTTTAGTATTGGGAAACATGTTTCGCCGAGTGGAGCGAGGCAAATTGTTTTTTGAAGGGTTTTGGAGCCACTGAAGGCCCAAAAAGCTATAGAACAAATTATGAAAAACCATGCTTTCTGGGTGTTCCCCAGACCCTTTCTTAATCTGAAAATGCAAGTTTTGACAATATTTTGGTCTCAAAGCAAAATGTAAAGATTCAGTGCAAGACTTAAGTTTCTAGGGACAACATCAAAAGACCAATATGCATGATTAAGCAATAATGTAATTCACATAGTTAAGTCTGTGGCTTCTGTTTTTTTTTTAAATTCATTATCAAGTTAATAGAACAGAATAATTAAATTACAACAGAAATGCAACACTAACAGAATACAGAAGGGCAATCAATGAACAAAGGACAAATAAATAAGAAACATTGATCCCAAAAAATCAGGGGCTACGTCTGAGGGAGAACAGAACTTGTTTCTTGCAAGGCACTCGCCGTGAACACAATTTGATATGGAGACGAACGTTTGGTTTTCAAATTTCTTACGTTAGGCATTTGCCTCAAAATAGTAAATGCCCTGTAATAATAGTTAGGTAAGTGTTCCTGAGAAAGTAAATACATCAAGTTAAATGAAACCAATTTGCAGAAATTTCAAGTATATTTCATAATATTTATACCTTTATTATTAATAGATTTGGGAAGTGTTGCCCGATTTTAGTTTTGGAAAAAAGATGAATTTATGCAGAATCTTGTGCCATCTCATACTTTCGATAAGACCTTCTGAGTTATGTATGTTCAATACATTGCCTGTCAGGTAATTTATTTTCAAACTACCATAGAACAAACCATTTATTTTTGATTATCAAGGCCGAGTTATTTATTTTCAAAATCATCACCCCCCCCCCCCCCCGGAATATCAAATGGTCGTCCCCTTAAATAAAGTTTGGATACTTATATACCAGCTCTTTTTCTGGTCATCATATAGAGACTGAGAGGTTGAAAGCCTCTTTTAATAATTTATCATCAGAATTTTCTAAACGTACAGATGGGTGCGGTCCTAACCTTGACAAAAGTTAACTTAGAGTTAACTTGTTGACTGCTTTCTAAGTTAACTTGAGAATTTTTAAGCAGTCAAGCAAGTTAACTTCGTCGTTGGTGGACCAGACCTACGGTCTGCTTTTTTAGGACTGCTGCAGACCTATCGACAAGTCTGCTCCAGACCAGACCTGTGGACAAGTCTGCTTTTGACCAGTCCTGAGGACAGGTCTGCCCCAGACCAGACCTGTGGACAAGTCTGCTTTTGACCAGTCCTAAGGACAGGTCTGCCTCAGACCAGACCTGTGGACAGGTCTGCTCCTGACCAGACCTGAGGACAGGTCTGCTTTTGACCAGACCTGTGGACAAGTCTGCTATTGACCAGACCTGAGGACAAGTCTGCTTATGACAGATTATCGTTATAAGAGTTTTCATATCAGACTTGAGCTTTCATTAAGATATGTAAACAACATTCGCATTGTTTTTCCACAGATATCATTTATTATTTACTCGCTAGACTCTACTAGATATTATACAAATGCTCTCTTTTATTTGATATACATGTATTTTTATATAAATAAAAAATGGCTATACGATCACACAGAGTTTTTTTTTTTATTAGAAGGCGGATAGAAAGGTTATCCAACGCATCGGAACAATATTCTTATATCACGGGATATCGGCAACATTGTCTACGTTACTTCGTTCCCCGTTGTTTACCTGTCCCTTCCTAAATTTTACTTTATGCATAAATTTATACTTGCATGGATATTTCATTGATATTCAACTTGTTTGCATTGGATTTACTATTCTATTTCCCGCAGAATATTCTAACAGAAATTGTACAGTGTCCGTAAGCATACGATGTGGTAAAACTATCAACAATCTCGTCAAATTCGTCAGATTTATCGAGAGATTTGTCATTGCCGATATTTATATGGGACGTCCTAAAATTATACTCAATGCGCACTTTAATGAAATAGTTGCCACTTGACGTTTAACTATAAACAAAATCAATCAACCGACATAATAGATTCCAAGAAGAGAACCTCGTATACTTTTTTTTATTAAATCATTGTAAATAGTACAAATGAATTCATACATGTCAGTGTTGGTACTTTGATGATGTGGCATAATAGTTTTGTTTTACACGTACACCATCATGAACTCCTATATATGATGTGACTGTTATTATAAATAAAGAGATGAAATTCTGACATTCTCAATTTATTCAGAATATTTTTTGCATTAATGGTTTTCCAATATTATTGATTACGTGTACATTTACCAGTTTACGGTCCTACTAAAATGTGAACAGGAGCGCCAGGAGAAGACATTAAGGCGCTCGGTACAATGGTATGCGGGTATATAGATTTGCAAGTAAAAGTGCACATATGATCAGTTTTGGTCAAATAGTTTTGTTTTCCAAGTCAGCATGAGGTATTAAAACTACTGAAATTTTGTTACGTATCAATATTTTGAATAAAAGGAGGACACGCTGGTATCCTAAATTTATGCGAACAAAAATTTGTTGTTATTAAATTGCAATATTGCTGTCTATTGTCATGATTATATTATACAATGATTCCTGACATAAAAAATATGGCTGATTAATACTATGCGGGTACGTCATGGTGTATATAGATTTACAAATTAAAGTGCACATATGGTCAGTTTTGGTAATGCGGTCAAATAATTTTGTTGTACAAGTCAGCTGGAGGTTTCAAAACTACTGAAATTTTGTTACGTATCAATATTTTGAATAAAATGAGGACATGCTGGTATCCTAAATTTATGTGAACAAAAATTTGTTGTTATTATATTGCAATATTGCTGTCCATTGTCATGATTGTATTATACATTGATTCTGGCATAAAAAATATGGCTGATTAACTATGCGGGTATATAGATTTACAAATTAAAGTGCACAAATGGTCAGTTTTGGTGGATGCGGTCAAATAATTTTGTTGTACAAGTCAACTGGAGGTATCAAAACTACTGAAATTTTGTTATGATCAATATTTTGAATAAAATGAGGACATGCTGGTATCCTAAATTTATGCGAACAAAAATTTGTTGTTATTATATTGCAATATTGCTGTCCATTGTCATGATTGTATTATACATTGAATCCTGACATAAAAAATATGGCTGATTTACTATGCGGGTATATAGATTTACAAATTAAAGTGCATATATGGTAAGTTTTGGTGGATGCGGTCAAATAATTTTGTTGTAAAAGTCAACTGGAGGCATTAAAACTACTGAAATTTTGTTACGTATCAGTATTTTAAGTAAAAAGAGGACATGCTGGCACCCTTAATTTAGGTGAACAAAAATTTGTTGTTATTATATTGCAATATTGCTGTCCATTGTCATGATTGTATTATACATTGAATCCTGACATTAAAAATAAGGCTGATTTACTATGCTGGTATATAGATTTACAATTTAAAGTTCACATATGGTCAGTTTTGGTAATGTGGTCAAATAATTTTGTTGTACAAGTCAGCTGGAGGTATCAAAACTACTGAAATTTTGTTACGTATCAGTATTTTGAATAAAATGAGGACATGCTGGTATCCTAAATTTATGCGAACCAAAATTGTTTGTTATTATATTGCAATTTTGCTGTCCATTGTCATGATTGTATTATACATTGAATCCTGACATCAAAAATGTGGCTGATTTACTATGCGGGTATATAGATTTACAAATTAAAGTGCACATATGGTCAGTTTTGGTGGATGCGGTCAAATAATTTTGTTGTACAAGTCAACTGGAGGTATCAAAACTACTGAAATTTTGTAACGTATCAGTATTTTAAGTAAAAAGAGGACATGCTGGTACCCTTAATTTAGGCGAACAAAAATTTGTTGTTATTATATTGCAATATTGCTGTCCATTGTCATGATTGTATTATACATTGAATCCTGACATTAAAAATAAGGCTGATTTTCTATGCTGGTATATAGATTTACAATTTAAAGTTCACATATGGTCAGTTTTGGTAATGTGGTCAAATAATTTTGTTGTACAAGTCAGCTGGAGGTATCAAAACTACTGAAATTTTGTTACGTATCAATATTTTGAATAAAATGAGGACATGCTGGTATCCTAAATTTATGCGAACCAAAATTTTTTGTTATTATATTGCAATTTTGCTGTCCATTGTCATGATTGTATTATACATTGAATCCTGACATAAAAAATATGGCTGATTAACTATGCGGGTATATAGATTTACAAATTAAAGTGCACATATGGTCAGTTTTGGTGGATGCGGTCAAATAATTTTGTTGTACAAGTCAACTGGAGGTATCAAAACTACTGAAATTTTGTTACGTATCAATATTTTGAATAAAATGAGGACATGCTGGTATCCTAAATTTATGCGAACAAAAATTTGTTGTTATTATATTGCAATATTGCTGTCCATTGTCATGATTGTATTATACATTGAATCCTGACATAAAAAATATGGCTGATTTACTATGCGGGTATATAGATTTACAAATTAAAGTGCATATATGGTCAGTTTTGGTGGATGCGCTCAAATAATTTTGTTGTACAAGTCAACTGGAGGCATCAAAACTACTGAAATTTTGTTACGAATCAGTATTTTAAGTAAAAAGAGGACATGCTGGCACCATTAATTTAGGCGAACAAAAATTTGTTGTTATTATATTGCAATATTGCTGTACATTGTCATGATTGTATTATACATTGAATCCTGACATTAAAAATAAGGCTGATTTACTATGCTGGTATATAAATTTACAATTTAAAGTTCATATATGGTCAGTTTTGGTAATGCGGTCAAATAATTTTGTTGTACAAGTCAGCTGGAGGTATCAAAACTACTGAAATTTTGTTACGTATCAATATTTTGAATAAAATGAGGACATGCTGGTATCCTAAATTTATGCGAACCAAAATTTTTTGTTATTATATTGCAATTTTGCTGTCCATTGTCAGGATTGTATTATACATTGAATCCTGACATAAAAAATATGGCTGATTAACTATGCGGGTATATAGATTTACAAATTAAAGTGCACATATGGTCAGTTTTGGTGGATGCGGTCAAATAATTTTGTTGTACAAGTCAACTGGAGGTATCAAAACTACTGAAATTTTGTTACGTATCAATATTTTGAATAAAATGAGGACATGCTGGTATCCTAAATTTATGCGAACAAAAATTTGTTGTTATTATATTGCAATATTGCTGTCCATTGTCATGATTGTATTATACATTGAATCCTGACATAAAAAATATGGCTGATTTACTATGCGGGTATATAGATTTACAAATTAAAGTGCATATATGGTCAGTTTTGGTGGATGCGGTCAAATAATTTTGTTGTACAAGTCAACTGGAGGCATCAAAACTACTAAAATTTTGTTACGTATCAGTATTTTAAGTAAAAAGAGGACATGCTGGCACCCTTAACTTAGGCGAACAAAAATTTGTTGTTATTATATTGCAATATTGCTGTACATTGTCATGATTGTATTATACATTGAATCCTGACATTAAAAATAAGGCTGATTTACTATGCTGGTATATAAATTTACAATTTAAAGTTCACATATGGTCAGTTTTGGTAATGCGGTCAAATAATTTTGTTGTACAAGTCAGCTGGAGGTATCAAAACTACTGAAATTTTGTTACGTATCAATATTTTGAATAAAATGAGGACATGCTGGTATCCTAAATTTATGCGAACCAAAATTGTTTGTTATTATATTGCAATTTTGCTGTCCATTGTCAGGATTGTATTATACATTGAATCCTGACATAAAAAATATTGCTGATTTACTATGCGGGTATATAGATTTACAAATTAAAGTGCATATATGGTCAGTTTTGGTGGATGCGGTCAAATAATTTTGTTGTACAAGTCAACTGGAGGCATCAAAACTACTGAAATTTTGTTACGTATCAGTATTTTGAGTAAAAAGAAGACATGCTGGCACCCTTAATTTAGGCGAACAAAAATTTGTAGTTATTATTTAAATGAATTAAACTATTGCTGATTGTGGCTGCATAGTTCAAGGATGTATAACTAACAAGGACGTATATGTAAGACATAATAGTGTCCTATGAAAAAGTGTCCACATGGACACTTTTTCATTGAAATTTGGTATTTAATAATGTCCATTGCCATGGAATGGTGTCCCTCAAAAGGACAAATTTTTACTGCTAACAATATGAAATAGTGTCCACTCACAGGACAAATTTTCATAGTAGTTGCTATTAAATTGTGTCCTCTAAGGGAAGTAATACAAAGGTCATTACAAAGTTTTATTATACTTAAATTTTAATTAAAATATGAAGGATTGGTGAGAAATTGATCAATATACAAATGTAATTTGTATATTGATCAATATACAATTTAACTATTGTCAGTTTATTGTCTTAATTTTGTATGCCATAACCATTTAATGTAAATGTGTTTGTGCGAATAAAATATTGTCTATTGTCTATTGTCTATTGTCTATTGTAAACAAATAAATAATGGATGGAAGTGAATATAGAGAAATTTAAGTTCTAAGAAATTCCCAACAAATGGTTATGACAATGAAAGAATAACAATAAGAAGGAAGTGTAAAATCAAATATGAAGAACTTTGTAATATTTATTATGTCAGATAAGAAGGCAATAGAAAATAAATAATGTCCATTGCCATGAAATATTGTCTCCTAAGTGGACAGCATTTTACAGCAACAGTTATGAAATATGGTCCATCTGCTGAACAAATTTTCGTAGTGAATGTTATTTAATTGTGTCTTCAAAGGAAAATAAAATAGAACAGCATCTAACATGTATATAATTATATTAAAAATATAGATATGAAGATAAGGATGGTATGAGTGCCAATGAGACAATTTTTATGTCAAAGTAACAATTAATTCAAGTTCGTAATTAAAGTTACAATGCGTCCAGTAATAACAAGGCAATGGAATCATTTAATACTTTAATCATATCAAAAAGTGCCCTGGTGGACACAATGTCCTGTGAAAAAAATGTCCACCTGGACAATATTATGGTAGTGAATAATGTCCATGTGCATGGACACTTTTTCATACCTAAGGACATGTTTTCATAGGAAATTGTGTCCAGGACACATTTAAATAAGTAAATATTGTCAAAATGTGTCCAGTGGACATTTTTCCATGGAGGACATTATTAAATCCTACATATACACCTAACATCAAATATACTTCTTTTCAAAAATATACATAATATGATTGAATTTGATCTCGGAATATATATATATATTCAGTGCCTGTTATCATTGTAACCGAGATCGTTTTTATAATAGATAGATTGTCAGATCACAGATAAATTTGTGTTACGTTCTGTGCGTACTTATTTTCAATTATTTGTGTTTAATCCTGTTCATAAAACGGAAGTATTAATTTTCAAATTACTTTATTTTCGATGTTTATACTACGAAACAAAGATATTAAAAATATATTTTTTTAAATCAACGAAGAGCGGTCCTGGTTACAAGTTAACTTAGTGTTGACCAGACCAGTCAAAAGTTAACTTGGGAACAGGTCTGGTTTTGATCGGATTTGTTCGAGCAGAAGTTAACTTTGTGGCAGGACCGGTTTCCAAGTTAACTTATGTTAACTTTATGACAGGACTGGTTCCGAAGTTAACTTATGTTAACTTAAGACAGGACTGGTTCGAAGTTAACTTATATCAATAGCGGACCTGTTTCTAAGTTAACTTTTTGGCAGACATAAAAACAGTCCTAGGTCCAAGTCCGCTTTTCAAGTTAACTAGATTTTGGTCCTAGGACTGGTCAGAGCAGTCCTATATTCGGTCACAGGTTAACTTTGACCAGTCCAAATGACTGGTTATCAAGTTAACTTGCTGTACAGGTTAGGAGTGCACCCATCTGTATGTAGTATTTTAACATTTTAATAAAAAAAAATACAAAAGCTTAAATAAGCCTTCTCTACTGCCAGGTCTCCACATAGTTTTTTTTAAATATTTATTCCATGAGTGTTCAGTTTGTTAAAATTAATGTCGCCCCATATTTCACTGGCATACATTAAGACTGATTAAACTGATGGTCAAAAACATGAAGTAGAGGTTTTATATTTGGTTTATGACCTGAGAAACATTTTTTTTTTAAATTTAAATAAGGCCTTTTGCCCTTTATTATCGTATCATGTTAGGCATCTGTAAATTTGCCAGTACTACTAAATTTGATACCCAAGTAGGTTTAATTTGTTTTGTGTTCATTAGGGTGGTACTATTTATATGAAACTGAGTAGAAAGAAGTCTACCAGAATTGCTAAAAATCATGACTTTGGATTTATTAATATTAACCTCCAGTCCCCAGTTATTACAATAGATTTGTAGTTTATCGAGACATTTTTGAAGACCCCTAGGAGTTTCAGTAAGCAGAATTAGATCATCTGCATACATCAGACAATTAAGTTTTGTATTATTTAGTTCAACTGGAAAGCAATCCTCATCAAATATATCATGAATATCATTAACAAAAATATTGCATAAAATAGGACTTAAATGATCTCCCTATTTCACCCTCTGTAAAAGATGAAAAAGTGTCAGTTACATGATTGGGGTCAATTTTCACGTACACCAAATTTATTTATAAAACAAGCCTTCATGCCAAATTTTATCAAAGGCGTTTTTGAAATCATAAAAGCAGGCATACAAATTTTTTAAAGCTGAGAACCGGTATTTGTCAATTTAAGACATTTGATGACAAAAACATGCTCTGAAGTACGCTTGCCTTTGCAGAAACCAATTTGCTCAGGACAAATGATATTTCTAAAAACACATTCTTTTTCCAATCTTTTAGTAAGAATTTTTGTTAATACTTTATTGAGACTACTAGTCAGTCCACGATAATTTGATGGATCATCCTTTAAACCATTTTTAAATAGGGCAGTTATAAAACCATTAGCCCATATCTGAGGATAATTTCCTGTTGAAAGTATTTCATTAAACACATGATTTATACTTTTAATTTGAAAACTTTTAACTGTTTTTTTATCATCTCATTTGAAATACACGAGGCCACATGCTATGTTCGGGATGGAATAAACTATTCCACAAAATTGGCCACCAAGTAAAAGACAACTAAATTCCTTATATTATTTTGTTTGTCAATCAATCTACAATTAGATTATATATATCTGGAATAAAGTTAGAAATTAATGGAAATTCATTGACACAATTTCAGTTTAAGACTGTTTTACACAAAGAACTCCATTTTTTGAGTTAAACATATCTTGATTTAATACGCATTTGTTTATAAAAGGAGGAGCGACATCAGCCTTTATGTCTGGTAAAACTGAAAATCAGATAAAAACCACGGGTCGATGGATGTCGTCATTCCAAAAAATTACATTAGGATCATTAGTTCATCTTTAGTACAAAAGGGTATCTGAACACACTCAACCTAGAGCATCTGGTATTAAACTTGGTTACGGTTTTATGTGGAAAGTTCCTTCAGGAATGTTATTGCATATGGTTCCTTCAATAATAACTGCCTTGTTGAATTGTAGAGGGCCACCTTCAATAATTCTTATTCATTGTGTTGCGTCGCCACCACAGGCGTTTATCCCCCCATTAACGCGTTTACGACGACATATTAGGTGTTTATAAGTTAAATATGTACTTCCAAAAGGCTTCGACCTGCTACAATAACTTTAACTGTTTAGACTTTACAGAGACATAAAAATGATAAAAAGTTAACACCCTGTTTATTTCTGTATTAAGGCACAACATGAATTTATGCAGTTGGTAACATCAGGAATGGAGTTACAAAATGTACACATTCACAAAATAACTGCAAATCAACTTACTTCTTTATCTTAAAGAAAGGTATCTATATGATTCTTAGACTTGTCAAAAGTTGAAAAAATGATTTACATTTGATGAAATACACCTTTGTTATTTAAAAAATATCTACCATTCTTCTATTAAAAATATTACGAAATATTAAATTTTTCATATTCTTTTCTACTAATAGTTTAATTTTTGTTTACTCTCTTGTACGGCAATTTTATTTTTTTTTTTTTTTTGTCCCACAGATAGACATCATACTCATAAAGTCGTTATCCTCCGATTGATGTGGTAATGGAGGCCCTGTAGCTGGAACTGATCCGTCTCTGTCCGCAGGTCATATAGGTATCTGACCACACGGGGCAGAGACTGAGAACCACTGGCTTCCCAACCTCAGATAACTAATGATTTGCCGGAAATTAGCTGAGTCCCGGTCCAAAAAGTACATGGAAATCCCATGCCCATCTTTCCGGAAGGGCCTCATTGCACAGCCTTCTTGAACCATCTCTGCCAGCAAAGAGCTGGGTTCAATTTTGAGGATGTCCTTACTGCTCGCAAATTTCATGTCACCAATGTCAATCACCACCCTACCTGCTTCAACTTCACTCCAAGCGGCCAACTTTACGTCTGTTAACCTCTGACTTGCCAGCTGATCCCAGACCCCGCGACGGACAGGCTCAGTGAATGTGGCAGCCTCTTGTCATATCTTGAGGGTGCCGACTGTGATGTAGGTTTCTCAACCCTAATGGGAGGCAGAGGAATATTGCAGACATCAAGTGTATCTAGGGGGACAACTCCAATACGGATTTAGTTCAAGGCCTCGCCCCCCTCAACACCAGATGTTAAGGATGGATTTAAGGCTGTCTCCCGAGAGACACTGGCTCCTCTGCCTAACTGGGTGGGGTAGGTGGTTCAACCCTAGACAATGGTGAAGTGGTGGCGTTTTTTGCCCCTGCCACTTCCTGGCCCTATTCAAACGTGGCTCACAACTGGCCCTCTTCTTTTTTGTACTGGTACAACTGTTTTCCTAGGCAATAACCTGACCACCACTTTTCGTCTTCTACTGTATGCCAAAACTCATGTAACACCTTCTTTGCCTCACACCAGAGTGCTGTTCTATTGAATGCCTCCTCACCAATGTCTTTCTTGCAGACACAAACAGATCATTGTCCCTCTGTCAATATAGGGAGCATGGACATTGGGTTATCTGTCAAAAGAATGAAAAACATGAGTATTATGACACTGATATTACTTATGGTTTCTGTAAATCAATCAATCAAATAAAACTTTTATTGCCATATAAATCAACTTATACGATTAATTGCCTACATTTAGACCAATAATTAGTTTTTAAGTTTGTGCATTCCACGAGCCCATTTCTACATTGGACGTTTCTTTCAACTGAAATTGTTGTCAGCAGTAACAAGCAATAACTAAGTATAGGTCTCTTCTATATAGCAATCACATGTTGAATGATCTACATTCAAAATCATGTTAAAAACAAAGTTGATATAACAAAGTTTCTAGTTGCCAAAATTTTATGTTGTGCAACAATGCCTCATACATGAAACATAAAAAATCAAATGCTATATATAAATATAGAACAAAGATGATTGTAGCGTCTAAGAGAGTGCTCTCTACAGGAGAGGTGTCCACAATCATTATTTCTTTCATAAAAAGAAATGGCGTATTTTCATTTTTGTTTTATTATTTACGGGTTTATTTTAAAGCATGTTGGGGCTTTGCTGCCAGTGTACACCTTTTCTTTATCATGATGAACCACTTTAGGTTTAGTCTTTGGTGTTTCTGAAACCCGGTAAATAACATCATTGAGTTTATGGGTAATATCTAAAGGACCACACCAGTCATTTTGTAATTTGCGGCTTAAACCTCGCTTTGAGTTATGTAACCACATAAATGATGCTACATCGTATAATTTATGATAACTCTTGTGGTCATAATAATTTTTCATTATTTGACCAGATATTTTAAATCTTTTTCTAGCAAACTCATGTATAAATGTATGCATTCGGCCAGTTTATAGGCATAATTAGAACTATATGTTTTTATTTCTTCTAAATGAACTCCAAGAACTAAATCTACTTGAAGAGTAATTTCCCGACCTAGCATCATATTACAAGGGCTGACACCAGTTAAGTTTAAATAAAACAAAACAAGGTAAAATTAACAAAAAGAAACCATCGCATTAAACAATAGAAATTTATATCACGCTAAAACAGTATGCCCCCTTTTTTTTATCGTAGGCAGCACAGACAAATTGAACGAAAGGAAAGTATTTAGTACACAGTATTTACTATTACACCATTAGAACGTTAAGCATATAAAATATGTCATTGATTGACAAATACTGGTACCAAACTAAAATTAACTAGACTCGACAAGAGTGCAAAAGATGATTGCATCGTCTGAATTTTGATATAAATTTAACATAACGGATAATTAAATGGAAGTCACGTTTGGATAAACAGGATTGACCACAAAGTTTGCATTCGAACCAATTTAGCCAGTACCCATAAGTAATCAATTTGGCTTACCTCTTCAATTAAGTACTATTAAAAGAACGAACTATGACGATATTTAAAGAAATATATAGGTTTTTTTTTTAAGTGTACGCAAAAATTATGTTTTCCATCACTCCCCTAGTGTGTGTTTCGTACACTTTTGAAAATGATTGACAATTCTGTATGACTCCTCAGATGACAAAGAACTTTTAAAACATATTATATAGTTGATCTATGTTTAACATAGCATTTAAGCACGATGTATACTTTTACATTCATCTAGATTTGGAGTCTGATCAACTGACTACTGCGTATAGTATATATGAGAAATAAAACAATCACACAAATATAGCTTGATGTTCGTAGTGGACCAATGCTCCGCGTTGAAGGCCGTACTTTCCTCAACTTTAAAGCTGAAGATTTATCATAGTGGGCTTCATACCACATCTTATTTGTAAAGGTCAGTGGTACAAATGTAGGTCTATAATTTTCGATGAGAAGGAGGTGAACGCACCATTTTTCCATTCTATAAACAGTTCAAAAAGGAACCTAGACCATCTGTTGAGCTATGAAAATGGATAAGTCAATACTATAAATACAACTGCATACAAATAAACTCATCATAGATACCAGGATTTAATTTTGTAATTACCCCAACCGCGCGTTTTGTCTACAATAGACTCATCAGTGACGATCGAATCCAAAATAGTGAAAAAGGTCAAATGAAGTACGAAATTGAAGAGCATTAATATTAATGATCAAAATTCCTAAAAGTTTTGCCAAAAACAGCTAAATTGATCTATTTCTGAAGTAGAAGCGCCTTAGTATTTCAAAATTTCAAAAAAAAAATGTAAACAGTTAATTTATAAATATTACCATATCAATGATGATTCAGGTTAGTCTCTTGTGGAGAGTTGCTTCATTGGCAATCATACCATCATGACTACTGGGCTGGTGATACCTTCGGGGAATTTAAAACTTCACCAGCAGTGGTAGTAAATGTCATTATTTTTTTTGTGTGTGGTTCCTTTCAACTTGCAAATTAACAATAAATATCATCTTACTAATGCCGATTTCGCCTTCTTAAACAGCATACCCAAGTCTAGCATTTTGACTCTGTCAATGCGATACAAAAATGGATTAAATTATAAACCAAAATAAACGTTGACCACTGAACCACAGAAATAGAGCCATAATTTGCTCTCTACACTAGTAATATATGAATTAATTTATAGTGATACTGGTTAATTTTAGTTAAAATAACTTTGCAAAATCTTTTTATCAGTTTTTAGGTCTGGACCTGCCATGTCAGTCAATGGTTTCAGTGATTGGTAAATTTATATTGATTATTGTCTGTTCCTTTTTCTAATATCACACTCAAGACTTCTTTTGCACTGAGATTGACTGTATTCAAATAAATATTCTGTTCATTTTTTTTTTTTTTTTTTTCAAATTTCTATAAATTTTTATATCGTGTTTTTGTGATGTAATTGCATGGCACCATCAGTCCAACATACAAAGAATTGTTTTTTTTTTCTAATACATTGCAAGTGTTTGGGACATCAACCATTCCCGATACATTGTAGCAAGACATGCACTTTTTGTGCTGGAAAAATAATTAGCCAATGTTACACTCTTTTTGTGTTTTGCAAGACTTATTTTACTATTATTTTCAAAATTTTCGGACAAAAGCTCTCAATGAATTTCTTGTCTAACTGCCAAGTTTAAGTTCCTCTGTTAAAGTTAATGATTTGCATCCATCATCTAATGACTGGATTATCATAGCTATCCCATCATAACAATGGCCTTTGAAATGAATAAAGATTATTTTAAACACATATGTACGAGTAAGTATCAGGTACACAAATAAATCTGAATATTGCTGCAATTTACAATGAGGCAAATGCAACATCAGTTTCACAGTATTTTAAGCCTTGGTCAGTTTGATGAAATATGTCAGGTTTATCAAAGTTCCTAGAAATCATTGACATTTTCCGTTTAAAATTATAAAATTTCTCAAACAAATTTTAAAAATGAGGAGCGGAAGTCCTGATGATGACCTTATAATACCCCGTGAAGTTAAGGATACAGTTTTATTTATTAATAAGTTATAACTTTTGAGGAGACAGCAAATCATTTCTATGTAACCCAAGTAGTACAAAGCCAACAATTGTATTTAGATAATCATGATCGTCGACGTTGAACAAGCACACATAATGCATGAGATGTATAAGTACCAAGCCACGTCCACTATGTATTTCTAATTTTATCCATTCTGATGAATTAAACCTTTTTCAACTTTTTTTTCAGTTCGTTCTTATGTTATCCTACCACACCGCTGTTCAAGGTTAGGAGAAGGCTAGGATTTCTCTAACATGTTTAACCCCGCCTTTGTATGTATGTGCCTGTCCCAAACCCGTAAGTCGGTGGTTGTCGTTTATTGCTCTGTTACATAATTTTTTCTTCGGTTTTTCGTTTAATTTTTGAACATGTATTAGGTCGTTAGTTTTGTCGTTTGAATTCCTTTACATTTGTTATATCGGGGACTTTTGTAGCGGACAATGCGATTTGGGTTTTGATCATTGTTATAGGCCTTACGGTGACCTTTAGATCTTGTGTCATTTGATCTCTTGTGAATAGTTATCTCATAAGTACAATCTAAATCAGAACAAAAACAAATATTTAACAAAGAAGCACAATAAGGCACGGCACATACCAAATTTAACAACCACGTTCGTTCCTTACATATTTTTGTAATTTATTAAAGTACTAGTATGTTAAAATCTGCCCATGAAGGATTGAAATATTTTAAGTCCTGCTGCTGAATGGCTAGATAAACATCATTTGCGCGTTTAACAGAATGTAAACGTCACATAGGTAGAGATAAAAATAATTTTGTCGTTCAAAGATTGCAAAAGAATGATAGAATAATAATATATTGGCTCGATGTTAAAACTGCAGATCACCGTTATAATATTAGAGAAACACTAAAAGCCACACGAACAAAGTACACTAGCAAAAATAATAGATAAAACAAACAACACATTGCCGGGATGCAGAAGTACTGAGCCACGTCAAATGAATATCCATAAAAAAACAGACCAAACAGTACATTATTATTATAAAAGAATTTATTGAAGTGCATTTTCTTGATTTACCAGTATTAAATGTTATACATTTTGTCTTTTTCATATTAATCTCCAATCCCCACATTTAACAATATTCTAATAGTCTATCAATAGATCACGGAAGGCCTTCTGACATAAGCACTAAATTATCTGCATATATATAGGAGGTAGTGTAAATTAAGTTTACTGGTGTAAATTAAGTTTACAACGTTAAACAGTTTTATCGTGGGAAATAACTAATAAATACTCTGGGAAATCATTAAAAAATATTGTAAAGAAGGATGGACTTAAGTGATCTCCTTATCTATCTCCTATCTCAGATTTAAAGAAAGGAGTTAAGTCTTGATTTTGTTTTAACACATACATTAGTTTGTGAATATATATATATATATATATATATATATATATATATATTTAATGACATTACACAACTTCTCTAATTCCAATGCTTCTTGATTTGAAAAACAACCCAAGATGCCATACAAGATCAAAGGCTTTTTTTTAAATCTGTAAAACTTGTCAATAATTTCCTACCAGATCCAGTATATTTATCTATAAACGTTTTTGATATAAACATAACATGTAAATAGTCCATTTTAATGTGTATATTTGATTTTGATGTGTCATATATGTTCCTGTGCTTATTGAACACATTGTTTTGGTGTCTTGCTATCAATTAAGATCTTCATGAAGTCTATGTTGCATTATGCACCATTAAAACCTACATATGGAACTTTAAAAACCAAACAATCCTAGCATTTTTACTGATTGCTAAAATATTAAAAGCAATTCAGATGGAGTGACTTGTGTCGTGGGATAATGTGCAAAAGGGAACCTGAAACCAGTGTCCTAACAACAAAAGTTGCAACACATTGGACAATAGTTGAAGGTCATCCTTGCCGCTACACAGATTTTTCATATAGTTTGTTTCGTCAAGTCCCTTATTTAAGCCAATGATTTTAAATGAGTTGCTTTTTTTTTCGAAGATCTAAGTCCTCCTGAATGGACATATCATCCAACATAATACCACCTTCATAGCCACCAAAACCAATATTAGAGAGGCCAGGCCTTATTATTGACAGGTAATATATTGTCATTTAAGCATGTTATTGAACAAAGCTCTTTGAGACCTAACATTTTGAGCTATTAATTTTCTTAATCGGACATACGGTTCAAAAGTTATGGGTGTTCAAAATTTCTAATTCATCCCCCCTTTTTTTTATCCAAGATGGCCGCCATTTAATAGACATTAAAGTCTCTTTTGGAAGGTTAATATTGATCCACATTGACATATATCAACCACATACTGCTTGTTTTCTGACAGTGTATACCACATTCTATTATAGTACAGTTTAGAGTAGTTCATGATTTAAATGCTGCACAAATTACCATAAAGTGCTGTTTTCTTTCTTGCATAATAGGACACGATAACCATATAGCTCTATCAATTATCAAAAAAGATGGTATGCTTAATGTGCGTATTGTTATGCGTTTACTTTTCTACATTGGCTAGAGGTATAGGGGGGGGGGGAGGGGTTGAGATCTCACAAACATGTTTAACCCCGCCGCATTTTTGCGCCTGTCCCAAGTCAGGAGCCTCTGGCCTTTGTTAGTCTTGTATTATTTTAATTTTAGTTTCTTTTGTACAATTTGGAAATTAGTATGGCGTTCATTATCACTGAACTAGTATATATTTGTTTAGGGGCCAGCTGAAGGACGCCTCCGGGTGTGGGAATTTCTCGCTACATTGAAGACCTGTTGGTGACCTTCTGCTGTTGTGTTTTTTTTTTTTTTTTTCTATGGTCGGATTGTTGTCTCTTTGGCACATTCCTCATTTCCATTCTCAATATTATATAGTGATCTAGAGTGATTTCACCCTGCAACTCATCACAAATGGACCATTTAAGAGTAATTTGACAAGTTGGTTCTAGGACTTAAAAAAAAATCAAGGCTCAGTTTGCACTCCCAGACTCTTTACATTAAAATGATGAATGGCCCCAGTCAATATTACAAAAATACGTGTTGCAGTGTCAAATGGTAGCACTAAAATGGAAATATATCATAAACTGCTGAAGATACACTCATATAATTTTTCATGGTATTAAAACAGCTATTAATGCATTTGATGGTTATTTCTTTGTACCTTGGGGAGCGAGACGGGCGGCCATTTTGAATAAAAATGGCTGCCAATTTCAAAACTTTTGACTGAAATTTATACATTTTATAGTCCTCTAATATTTCTTGAGTGATTTTTGTAATGCTGGCTTCAAATTGTTTGTCTTGATGCAAGGTATCAATTTTTGATTGTATTGGGACAATCCAGCTTAAATTGGCGGCCGTTCATTCAAAATGGCTCCCGTTTCCGAAATTTTGTATCCCGATAAAATGCTATTTGTCGTTAATCTGTGTTTTTACAACTGATTTTTGAAATGATGTTATCAAATTGTTTGTCTTAACACAAGGTACGAATTTTGGAATGAATCGTGACGATACAACTCAAAATGGTAGCCATTTTGGAGTTTTTCCGTTTCGATTGAACATTTTTCATCAATACTCAGTCATTTCTCAACTGATGTTTGCAATGTAGGTATCAAATTGTTTGTTTTTAGACAAGGTATCAGATTTTGAATGAATTACGACATTTGGACTCACTATGGTAGCCATTTTGATTCAAAAAGGCTCCCATTCGAAGAGAACCCTAAGTTATTACATCACGATTTATGTTTTATCGCATTTTTTTTTCTCATTTTTCAGCTAAGTTTAGTAATGTTGGTTTTGATCTAGATATCTTAACACAAGTTATCAAACTGGCTCTAAACACAAGTTATCAAACTGGCAACATCCTGAGACTGAGTTCATTTATAAAAATTATGCATATGGCATATCGATGGATATCGAATTGTGCATTTACATGTTGTAACTTCATCCTGAATATGCTTGAAAAAAAAATCCAGCATAAAATATTTTTTTTTATTTTTTAAACAGCTCTGATAAATTCTCTACTAGCATGGTCATGTGCATGCCTGCATCACAATGTTTTCATCAATAACACATCAATTGGATAATTCTGTTGATGTTGAACCATTAGTGCATCACTGCATCATATGAAGTTGTAACACCAATGAGTCTGAGATTCGTCGAGGTTTTTTTGATAGGTTACTATTCCATGACATTTTCCAAATTTGCAATGCAATTGCTTGTCTGGTTTACATGTACATCTATGGGATCCAGACTAAAACATCACAAAAAAAAAAACACAAAGTTATTAATATGCTATACATATTTATTAAGATTTATATTAAATCATAGTAATATTAGCAGCAATAATAAGAAATAAATATATGTGACTACATATTGTATTACACAGAAATTTGTGATATCTGTTTACATAAATATTTGACATATCATTTAAACATGTCAAGATGTCCTAATTTCTAAACAAAATAGGTATTGAAATATTTCTTATATTCAGAACAAATAGTGTCATAATTTGTTAAAAACCAAGTTCTTCCACCTGAATCTTCTGCGTTAAATTCAAAATCTGAACAGAAAATAAAAATCTTTTCCACTACACTTATGTCATCTTTTTGTGGCCATTTAAACAAATTGCTCATATTTTGGGATGGACACAAAAATTTCACCTGAACCAGTAAATCATTTTTAACAAATAAAACTTGACCTGGATACCAGGTATCAATATATGCTACAGCTATATACTGTCCAGCTTTCAAAGTTATGGACTTTGGAGTATATGTGTCTGAAGGTTTGCTAACAACAAAATCAGTTTCTTCTACATTATCATGATTTTGATTCTGATGATTTGCATTATTACTGTTTGCTTTTCTTGGTTTTTTCTGTACTGGCTCACAGACTGAATGGTTCTGTTTAAGTTCAATTTCATTGAGCTTTTTAGAAATGAGTTCTCTTTGTTTTTCCATAATTTGCTCCTTTTCTTCTTTTGATTTGATACAAAAAATAATACATGCATCTTGGGTTCCATATTGTGCATTGTTATCATTAATATTCAAATGTATAAGAACTTTCAAATTAGAGATAAGCTCTGCTAACCAAAATGAAATATTATTAGAGGAAAATTGTAAGAGTTTTATCTTCAACATTCATATGTAAAACTTTTTTTCTAGTTGAGTTTTTACTGCTTCAATCTTTTCATTTTGAGTTAAGTTAACTAAAAATTTATTAATGTCTTCAATATTTTACCAAAGGCCACCTATGTTCTGAATGTGTTTCGAAATTTTTTCAATTTCTTGTTGCTTTTGCAATTGTTTTTTTTTTTAATTTATCTGCCTCTCTTTTCTTAAGTAATAATAAATGTTGGTTTCTTATTTCAATCTTCCTTTTTTTAAACTGTCTAATGATCTCTGGTATACGGTGTCTTGCTATTTTAAAATATTGAGATTTTTTTTCACTTTCTAAATTATTTAACCATTTTAATGTTTTGTTGTTAGCAAACAAAATAATACCTTCCAGTGCTATTAAATTAGCATATGGTTTTTCCCTCTGCAGCCTGTCTAAATTTGCGAAATCTCTTTCAGAAATAATGTTAGTTTTAGCAACTGATTTGCTTTGTTCTCTTAAATTTATATCAATCCCATCAGTATTTTCATTTCATATTCCTCTCGGAAGACAGTCACTTAAATCTCTCTCTAAAATCAACTGAAAGTTCAATAAAATAATTTGAAGAGCTTCAGAAGTAAGAATTTTGAGTTCTTCGTCTTCAACAGCAAATAAACCATCAAAAATTTTACAATATTAGTATAAATAAGTTTGCCAGTTATGTCCTGCAAATGTAAGAAATCGTTTTCTGAGCTACGGTTCCTTTAAACATGGAACAGGTTGTCAGCAATGACGGAAAGCAGATTGTGTGGTCTGGCTATGCTACACGTTCATAGAGATGTGACAACTTGAATTAATAGAAGCGCCAAAGAGTTGGGATTCGGCCGTGAACAGAAAATTGTTTAAACATTTGACAAAGCCTAACCGAATAAAATCTTCAGTGTAAACAAACAGTGTTACGTTATAATAATTTGAATTTAATATTTAAAAGTAATGTTAACGTCTGGCATTCTAAATTATAATCCTGGTACTTTGGTAACTATTTACACCACTGGGTCGATGCCACTGCTGATGAACGTTGCGTCCCCGAGGGTATCGCCAGACCAGTAGTCAACATTTCGGTGTTGACATGAATATCACTAATGTGGTCATATTTATAAATTTCCTGTTTATAAAACTGAATTTTTCGAAAACTAAGGATTTCCTTATCCCAGGCATAGATTACCTTAGCCGTATTTGACACAACTTTTTGGAATTTTGGATCCTCGATGCTCCTCAACTTTGTACTTGTTAGGCTTTATAAATATTTTGATATGAGCTTCACTGATGAGTCTTATTAAGACGAAACGCGCGTCTGGTACTTTGATAAATATCTAAGTATGTATTTTCATTTTAATGATTGAAAATTGTGTCTCTGAAATGAAGTCAACATATCTCGACTAGGACAGCAAAAAGCCGGTTGAACCAGTCTGAAAAGTATTTCCCTGAAACTAAGTACAAGTGAAGAGTCAAAAAGCAGGATAACAATCTGACTTTATCGGTACATCTAATCTACGTCACAAAGCAGTGATATATAATTTTATTCAGAGCCGAGCAGATTGATATAGACAGTGGGACGACGGATGTTTTTTAATGAAGCCTATAAAGAAGATCATTTAAATGCTTGTCCTAAAATATGTTTTTTAATTAGAATCACGATTCTATCTTAATAAATCTTCCATCTTTACTGATAAAGGTGTATCAAAAATATTTAATATATTAACACGCCAGAAATTTATAAGTTAAAAATGAACAGTTCAATAAAGTGTGAAAATATAAAAAAAAAAACTACAAAGGACATTTCAAAGCACTTTGATATCTAAAACATATTGCAAATGTTTCTGGGGACCGCTTAAAATGAAGCCTCACGAATACAAATACTTTATTAAAACAATTATCGGTCTATAAAGGGCATGTTGCATATAATGATTACAAATTGATACAAGTAAGACAAAACAATAATGATAGTGATTATTATAATATGGATTAAACTAAAGCATCTTTTTTCTTATCGTAAAATGTTTATTAGAAAAATGTATGCCACAGTTCTTCATGTTTGCAAGACAGACGCAGTATAAACTTGTTTTTTGTATTTACATTTAAAATAAATACATACTTTTAAAGAAGAATGTGACATTACTTGTCGCTGTTGTTCGAATGCTGTACATCCCATCAGAAAAACAAATTTACAAATTTGTTTGTAAATACAATTTCATTAGGATAAGATATTTGATAAACAATAGTGTCCTAGCACTCCCTTTGTGTTGGTTGGGGATCGATTGTTTTTGTAAAAATTATTGTCGTATAATTAGTGTCTGCATTGTTAATTTTAATTGCTTTATATATATATATATGTAAACTGTATATTATGTATCATGCTTTAAGCCATTGGCCCATATGGGCGTAAAGTGCTTTTCAATAAAGATTTATAAAAATACGTCAGTGACACATCTCCATTAATCCCAATAGGGAGTGTACATAGATGTCACTGTACCCTCGCAGCTTTCGAGGGGTTCTTCGAATAACGGAGGCATTTACCAGTGCGTACATACATTTCTTTTATATATAGACTAGACCGTTGGTTTTCCCGCTTGAATGGTTTTACACTAGTCATTTGGGGCCCTTTATAGCTTGTTCGGTGTGAGCCAATGCTCCTTGTTGACTTATGATGTTCAAAATACTTTGTTAAAAGCCATTGCATTTGTCTGCACTATTTATACCATTTTTAAATATACTAATACAATTAACAAATCTATCATCAAATGGGGAATGTGTCAAAGAGACAACAACCACACCATAGAGCAGATAACAGCCGAAGGCAACCAATGGGTCTTCAATGCAGCGAGAAACCTCAGCACCCGGAGGCGTTCTTCAGCTGGCCCCTAAATAAAGATAAGAATAACTCTATTAAGAGCATTTGCTTGATCTAACTTTGAACATAACCATCAAGATCACATCTTTCAACAGGTTCCATAATATAAGATATACCAGATTTGAAATATTATTTGATATATCTTTTACATTAATACAACAAGTTTGATCTCCAGAAGTTATATTCGGTTATACAGATTTTTATCTATTTGACCCAATTATCTTCTTGCAATAAAGAGATTGGCCTAAAATTTTCAAAACATTTCTTTCACTTTTTTTCTTATAAATTAAGACTTATAATTCCACTTTTCATTGATCTACTAAAATACCTTCCTCTTCAATTAATTTCAATAACACATGTTTTAATTCAGAATAAAATTTACAATACACTCTTCAGTAAGTCCATCTGAACCTGGACTCTTAGACAATTGATTAATAGCTGTACATAATGCATCTGCTGTTTTATCTTCATTACACATGTATTGTTATCGTAATAATTTTCTGTTTTTGTAACAAAATTAAATAATTCTTCCATCTTATTTTCCCCAGTAGTTACACATTAATATACGTCACTAAAAATCTATGTTGTAATTCTAAAACACCATCAGTATCTAACACAGTATCATTTAACAATTCTTTTATAGCAATACTCTCTTGGTTATTCTTTTCTAAATTAAGAGAGTATTTTATACTTTTATCCGACCCCACAGCCCATATAGCTTTGGCTCCCTATACAGCTTCCTTACACTTTTCTATTTCAAAATGAGATAGTTCTAATTTGGCAATAGCAATAACAATACCACTAGCTGCCTTTTCACAAAGGTTATTGATGTGTCTTTTAAATCTAAAATACTCTTTCTTGTTTTGTTTAGCTAAATCAGATGACAATATCTGAGAATATCTTTAAATTCTTTACTTTATATTATCCCACCAGATAAAACATTCTCTATGAAATAATTCACTTTCTGTTTCTTGCGATGTAATATCTTTGACTTTTTGTACATAGTCTTCGTTAAACAACAAAGCATTATTCAAGATCCAGAGTCCATGACCTCTTTCAATGCATGGACAATTTAAATTCATAATAACAAAAGAATGGTCACTCATACTAGTAACATTTTAATACAAATTTTGTACAATAGATGACATATTCCTACTAACAAGAACACAATCTATTCCACTTTGTTGTAGTTTACCCTCTGAAATTCTTTTCCTGGAAAATATTCTACATTCTGGGTCTCTAGCATTCCATATATCATATACATTATTATCATCCATCAATTTAGTCAGTTTTCTATAGGGTTTATCATTTATATGACAAGTTTAACTTCATCTGTCCAACACAGACAAAGAGGTCTTAAAACACCTCCAATAATCAAATGATCTAGTATAATCTATAACAAAATCATAGAAATAAAATCAATCAGACAGTACATTATATTTAAGTGCACACAAAGAAGTAAAGTTTACAAATGTATCATTCTCATAATAAGTCATATGAATAAATCTACCTTGATCATCTTTATAACTACATTTTATAATATTTTATCTTTATAATAATTGTTAGCTAAAACAGCGACACCCTGTCTGCCATACATACTATTATTATAATAAAATCACCTTCATTTATATGTTTTACACTTTTAATAAACTCATCATCCCAAAATGTTTTTTGAAGTAATACAATACCAAATGTTCTATCCTGTACAATACTTCCTAAATTCTTTGTAAATTTACAACATTTCTCCTACCATTACAATTCAAAATACATATAATAACCATTACAAAAAATATTAAATAATGAAATATATATCTTACTTTTTGCATATTTGAACAAATTTCTAACAGTTTTACTATCATATTTGAATCATTTTTTAGTTTATTTCTCCTTTCTTCTTTCTTTCATTTTTTTTCATTCTATTGTTTTTGAACATTTTGACACTAATACATTTTTTCATCCCACTATCATTAGTGCTACAATCAACAGACAAATGATTCCTTATTACTACTTGCACTTTCAGCAATGACTTCTCCGTCATTATCACAGGTGCTATATTCCACATCTTTATCTATCAACTTCTCCTCTGTTATCATCTTCACATTACACTCTTATGAAACAACAATGTCAACAGGAGAGTTACTTCATTTTTTGCTTTTAAACAACCTCGTCAGAAACTCCCTTTTTGTTTTATCTTGAGCATGTACAACTACATTAATATCATCACCATCATCAAATATTTGTTCATTCTTGTCAAATTTCCATTTCCTGCTGTCCTCCTGTGTGCCACTACTATTGACATGGATCTCTGCTACAACAATTGTAACATTCATGTGACAATTTCTATTTTCAACTCTTGCTTGTTCATCGTCTATTATATTTTCACTTATTTCTACATCATCATTCTTAAATTGTATAACTACCTTACTGTCATCATCCTTATCTTCAATAATTTCGAAAAATTATCGCATTTAGACTTCACAGAGTTGCCTATCACAGTCTAGCCAGAGTCACACACATGATTCCTCATGGCAGTTCATACAACTACATACACACACACGGATAGTTTTCATACTGTAAACAAACACAGGTGCAAACCTTTAGGCCACACAAACTACATTTGCACATTCCTTACAATTCTTTGACGCATCAAGTGTCTGATTGTCCTTTCCAAAAGCCCTCAAAGTACAAACATACAATAAAGGCAAATTGCTGCACGTCATCCAAATAAAAAGGGGGCAATGTTAAGTTCTAATTGACTTATCAATGTAATTATTGTTTTCAGTTAACTCATTATTTTTATATATAAAGAATTATTCTTGTTTACCTATATACCTAAAGTAAACCGGTTTATATTTGTTACCCATGATTGATTTTATGTTACTGGTTTACCTTATATGATTGTGCTATTATGAGATCAAAGGACTGGTCAGTTCTATTATCAAAAGCGTATGAAATTACGCTTACGTGTTCAGTCTGTCATAAAATACAGAAAGTAAAGAATATTTTGAAACTTCGAAGGTAACTCTTCGACATTGCTCTAGTCCCCCTACATCAAAGTAATCCTGTGGTTTGATATCAATTTGATTTTTTTATAAATCACTTTATTAAGATCTTTACTGGCCTGTGCTAGTTTGTTGTTGGAAGCAGTAGCGGGACTGACAAAGGATGTGGTGGAATCAAACATAGAATTGATGTTTTCATCTAATGGTGTCGTTCTGGGTTTTTTAATTGACAACGTTTCGTAGGATAATGGACAAGAAAGAAGATCGGATTCCTTCCCGTCTACATCGAAAACAGTTACAGATGAGACGTTCCAATGGACATAATGCTCCTCATCCGACTCCTCTTCTGCATAAGACACCGTACATTTGGTTGTTTTATCTGAAATATCTGGTGGATATGACACAAATGATTGTTTGCAGAATGAAATTCCTAGCAGGTTGGTCTGTAGGCATGGACATGCCATAAGGAGAAGAGGTCCTAGAAAGGTTTCAAAGGTACTGCGAACTGAACATTAGATTTCTTGGTAGGAGAACATAAACATTTTCGAGAGATCTCTGAAGAACTGTTTTTTATCTATGGGACCGGGAGTTAAGATGTTTTGTAGCCGGCTCTGAAGATGAACTATTTGTCTTAGACCTATTGGACGAGGAGTTGACACGTTTTCTGGTCAGCTTTGAATATGAACTGTTAGTTTTTGATCTACGAGATGGTGAGCGAGAACAAGATGTAAAATGACTGTTCTCAACTCTGTTAACTGGTGGACATGATCTACAACGAAATACTTGCTGTGGTCTTTCTTCAAACTTTGATTTTGCCTCTGTATTTTTATACTGTAGACAGTCTCTTTTTGTATTTTCCTAAGTTTCTCCGGTAAGATGGTTATGGCAATGAGAGAGGAATGTTCTGTCACCTCTACCATGCTTTCCATACCAAAGATGGAATGCTTCTCCATAATGTGTATTTCCTCTGCTTTTGTCACAAAATAGTTCGAATTCTGTGGATAGATCTTACATAAGAATTGGTGACCCTGAAAAATGGAAAAGTATATATAAGGTTATGTAACCAAACACAATCCTCTGGACTACGTCTTTTAAAATCAGGTGGAAGATGTTTTTTCTTCATTGCCTGGGACGATATTTCGAGGCGTTCTCAAGCGAACTTTTGGATTATGGCCAAAGATTGAGATAGGTGATAGGAATAGTCTATATTTGGTTCATATGGTTCATCTCTTGGTGAAACAAATAACAGATTTACTAGTACACTATACGTTAAAATCAATATTCCTTACATGCACATTGAATTGCCTTTATTAGAAACTTATTTAATCTATCAAAAACGAAAAGTCACAGTTTTCATAAATGGAAAATAATAACCCAAGGGTGTCTCTGATTAGGTGAGATACACAATATAGCCGTTAAAATAGTTATGTTAAACAGTTTTGCTCTAAAAAATAGTAGAATTGACTTACTGCATAAAAGGTCCCATAGTGGTACATATTTCTCTGCTTGGAATTCCGAGCGTATCCTTGAAAACAGAATAAAAAAGAGGAACGAAAGATACCAAAGGGACAGTCAAACGCATAAATCTAAAACAAACTGCCAACGCCATGGCTAAAAATGAAAAAGAGAAACAAAAAACAGCACACATGACACAACATAGAAAACTAAAGAATAAACAGCACGAACCCCTCCCCCCCAAAAAAAAACCAAACAAACTAGGGGTGATCTCAGGTGCTCCGGAAGGGTAAGCAGATCCTGCTCCACATGTAGCACCCGTCGTGTTGTTGATGTGATGACAAATCCGGTAAATAGTCTTATTCGATAGGTCAAAATACCCTACTCTCAAAAGACATGCATACACTTTAAAAAAATCTTACCAGAAGAGTCTCAATAATTGATGGGCACACTTTTGAGAATTATTGACGCACAAATATATAAGTAGCCTATTCAAAAAATAAGATAGAGTAATTTCGTTATTCTCTGGTCTTCCCGTCCCTATCCTTATCAGCCTGCAAATTGGACTATTGTCTTTAGTCGTGATACATTGGAAAGTGTTTACTAAAAGGGAGACACACAACATGCACAGTACATTAGTTTAACTGGTATATTTCCTACAATATAGGTTTCATGGATATAAAAATGTCTAATCGTTTGGCCTAGGTGGATTTTCTTTCGTCTCATTTGTACTGAAAATAGGCGTTACATACTTTAGTTATCCCTTTCCTGCTTAAGTTATGACACGTTGTCGTAAGCGTGGTGATTTGATGTCATTCTTTGAGCAAGGATTCCTCAGATCGGGTCGATGTAAAAACATTAAGTCAGCTTTACATTTCCTTCCAGACACACTTCACAATGGTCTATACATTTCTTTAAAAGGTTATCGACAGAAGTAATAAAACTAACGTTACCACTATGTTGTGGTATGCATTTTCGATGCTTAAGATGTAAATCGTCGTTTTGTTTGCTTTTTTATGTAATGATATATGTTGCAGGATATAATCCTATTCTTTTTAACTTGTTAAATTTCATTCTTTCAATTTCGCTATCCAAAAGTTGGATTTGCGTCATCCTTCTCGTCCTATTATCAATTATGCTCTTTAATCATTAAGTTGATACATTTTCTTATTAGTTTATATTACGCCTCCGGCAATCAAGGCTGTTCATGTAAACATATGTTCACCGGTCTTTGTTTCGTATACAGTGTATATCCTAAACATTCACGAAAGCAAATGCTATTTTTATTCAGACTAGCATTCTTTATACCAGACAACATTTTCTTCAAATACTGGTTTAGAGAAAGTAACATATGTTCGAAGATTACTGCCTTCAGTAATTAATTTATTTGTATTTCCGCTATAAATTTGCATAACATACAACTAGTGTACGATATTGCTTTCAACTTTCATGAACTCTTTTTAAATTTCGATTATTCCTATATCATATCCTGTATTACGGGATAATAAGCATCTAAGAAAACATGAAGATATATGCATGTAGCAGGGTAAAGATATTTTGTCAACATGTAGGAATTTAAAAAAAAATAGACGTTATACGATATATATCGATGTCATTATAATAGTAATTGTTATTTTTTTTTTTCTTGCCTGCATGCATATATGCATTGCCACGTAGTTCAATCAACTGGCTGTCTATGTCTATGCTATAAAAGAGAGTTTCGTTCACATCTGTAACATGACGTCGATGGTGTAACTGTTAGCATGGTTGCCTTCCAAGCAGACGATCGGGGTTCGACTCCCGTCCGACGCACGTAATTTTGTTAGGATTTTCGGAAATCATATAGCCTACACTAGTTAACAAACTTTCTAAAATGTAGTGTGTCTTTGTTTGTGATAGAGAAAAAAATAGGTCGTTTTGATATCTTTTGGTCTAACTTAACTCCAATCGTTTGATATAAAATTTAACATATATATAAGGAACTTAATTTTCATGTTGAATGAATTCCAATGCGATATATATCTAAGAAAATTTTAACAGGTGTATTTATGGCGTCGGTGGTACATGTGTAACGGTTAGCATGGTTGCCTAGGTTTTTTTTTCGAATTCACCTAAAGCGGAGAATGTAGTGTTGGTAGGACCTATAATGTATTCGTATATTCGATGAGTTGGATAATTTATTTCATGATAAATTGTTGATGCTTAACTAGATTTCAGTTCGAAGATACTATTGATTATTTCTATTGATAAACTGTGTTGCCATTTACCCCTATTCCTGGTGGTTTCAGGGAAAAAAGGGAAGACACTTCAGTGCACCTGACTGGGTTAGGTGTGTTCGGGAAAAATGTCTCAAGAAACTAGTCGTAATGAAAAAATGCAGAATTCATACAAACAAACAAAATATGTGAAAGGCGGCAAGGTATTTAAGAAAGAATGTGCAGTTAAGGTCATAAAACTTGTGATGATAAATATGATGAATGCAAATGTCATTGTGAAGGGTGTGGCAAACTGAAAGAGGAATGTACAGGCTCAAATGAAGAAGAGATGGACGATGACAAAGTAAATGAACATGATGTAGAAAATCATCCCAAAATAAAAGTTCAAGTAGAAGAACATCCCATAAGTTGGGACATGAGTGATGTTAACGAAGGAATCACTAGTACAAAAGGTGATGACAGGAATGGTGGATCTGATGACGATGGTAGCAGTTCGTCCGAGAATACCATCGAGGAGATAAAAGAGAACGGAGATCGCGCCGATGGTAGTGCAAAGGACAAAGAACGCGAGGATGCAAAAGATCGCAGTGGTGCAAAGAACAAAGATCGCAGTGGTGCAAAGGGCAAAGAACAAAGATCGCAGTGGTGCAAAGGACAAAGAACAAAGATCGCAGTGGTGCAAAGGGCAAAGAACAAAGGACAGAAAAGACAGATTGATGATTATGGTAGACAAAAACATATTGTGTAATGATGATAACGATAATGAAATTGAAAACTGGGATAATGATATGCAATATGAAAATGTTGAAAGTAATGATACTTATAGTAAGATTAGCAAGGACATCTTATAAATGTGAAAACAACAAAAAATCTGATGTCAACAGCGAAAGTATGAAAGAATGTTCATGTGCTGATGAAAAAGAACATAATCAATCTAAGTCCACCCAGTCAGGTGATTTTAAGCGGAAAAATAAAATGGAATGTCCCCCAAATATTAAAGGTAATATCAGAAGGAAACCGTATAAAAAGATAGTAAACAATGGGGAATCGTAATACATTTTTCATTTTTTTCTTTTTTTGGTAATGGTTCTATTTGTCAGCAATAACTGTAATGGGCTGAGGAATGTGAATACATTTAAGAAGTATGTATATGTAATAAATGAAAGAAGAATAGATTTTTTTATGTTACAAGAGACATTTTGGATGAAATTTATCTGACATTTTTTAAGATAAAGTTTTCTATAGTACTCAATTGAGGCAAGGTGTTGCAATACTTGTTAGTCAGAAATATAAACACAATGTAACTAATGTGTATAATGATAAAGATGGCAGATTTTTTTACACGTGAAGTTTGAACATGAAGGTAGTTTTTACAATATTATGAATGTATATGCTCACAATGTAGTAAAAGAAAAGAGTGATTTTGTTCATGTTTTTGGATAATTATATGCGACAATAGGATTATATTATTGTGTCTGGAGATTCGACAGCTTTGTCAAAATTGAACAGGGCTAGTAAAACAAAACACAAAGACGATATTGGTTATAAAACATTGTGTAATTTAATAAATAATAATAATGTATATGATGTATGGCGTCGGAGTAAAATCCGGACTGTTGAATCTTTTCAAGAAAGCGTGTTTGTAATTTAGATTTGCAGCAATCAAGAATTATTTTTTAATAGACTACACACATTGCATAATGGCCCACACGGTTTTAGAAAGGTTATCATTTGATAGAAGTAATAAGACTGACACTAACACCATGTCGTAGTAAACATGTTCGATGCTAAAGAGTGGTAAAGCGTGTTAAGCGGATGTGATAACCACTACACCACGGAAACCTAGGGGAACTTAGTGTGAATTTAAGCTTAAAACCATCATGACGGAAATCAAAGGCATGTAGAATTGCAGCTCAGGCATATTAAGAGTTGACCTAATTGATGGATCACTAAACTTCTGCCGGCAGACAAACGCTATTTTAACATATGTCGTCTTTCTTTTGTATTCGAAATCTCAAATTGATCCGACACGTAGTGTAAACTTTAATTTTTAGTTATTCCTTTCACATTGAAACCGTTCTTAATTTGCACTCGATGGCTACAATTTGTCAATCAAAATAAAATATTCTAGAATTTAGAATACTTGGTCACTGTCTTGGTACAATGTGGTATGTGATATGCAATTATTTATAATCTATTTAATTTCACTCAGTGTCAGGCTCGTTGGTCTAGTGGTGTGATTCTCGCTTCGGGTGCGAGAGCTCCCGGGTTCGACTCCCGGACGAGCCCTACTTTTTGGCATTGCAAAAGAATCCGCTCATTAAACATCAAATCGCAAAACTGGGGTACCAATGATGTATTGCCACAATTTGGAGAATCACGGACGGACAAATATATAAGCAGCCTATTCAAAGCGTAATATCGTTACCCATCTGGTCTTCCCGTCCTCATCACTGATGCCAGCCTGCAAAATGGGCTATAGACATTACTCGTGATACAACTCAATAGGGAGTCTCCAACTATCTACAGTATATTCATCCATCTGGTATATTTCCTACCGTAGATGTGTCATGGATATTAGAATATAAATGGTCTTGATCATGTTAATCTCTTGGGCCTCGGTGGATTTTGCTTCGCTTCTTTCGTATTGAAAATAGGCGCAACGTACTTCAGCCGTATCTATCCTGCTTTAATTATTACACGTTGTCGTTACCGTGGTGATTTAGTCTCATTCTTCGTCCAGGGCTTTCTACTGCGGATCGATGTTAACATTCCGGTCGCCGGTAAGTCAGATTTGTGTTTCCTCCCAGACAGACTACACACATTGCATAATGGCCCACACGGTTCTAGAAAGGTTATCATTTGATAGAAGTAATAAGACTGACACTAACACCATGTCGTAGTAAATAATTTTTTCACTCTCTCTCTTTTTTTTATCCATCTGTTGCTGGATATATTGTCCTATTCTTTTTAAGTTTCTAAATTTCATCCTTTCCGCTATCCAAAAGTTGTATTTGCGTCATCGTTATCGTCTTCTTATGAACTGCATTTTTTCTTAAATCATGTATTTCATACATTTTCATATAAGTTTATATTAATCATGAATTTCATACATTTTCTTATAAGTTTATATTTCGCCTTGGGCAATTATACTGTTCGTGTAGTCATCATGTAAACATATGTTCACCGGTCTTTGTTTCGTATACAGTGTATAACCTAAACATTCGGGAAAGCAAATTCCCTATTGTTTTTCCGTCTATCTTGTTCCATTCAGCAGACTTTATCTCCAACTCTTCCTCCCAGAAAACATTTTCTTCAAATAGTGGTTTAGAGAATGTAACATATGCTCAAAGATTAATTACGCCCCTCAGTAATTGATTCGTATTTCCACTACAAATTAGCATAACCTACAACTAGTGTACGATATTGTTAAATTAATTGCACAATGATGAGACAAAGAATTAAACTTTCAGGACCTCTTAAAGTTTCAACTTTGGATAATTTCTATACCGTATCAATTACGGAATAATTGGCATCAGCTATCATGTACTATATAGCATTGTAGAAGTAAATATTTTGTTAGCATGGGGAAATTTAAAAGAAATAGACATCATTATATATATATCAATATTATGCCACGTAATTCAATAAACTGGCTGTATACGTCTGTGCTATAAAAAAGAATTTCGTTCACATCAGTAACATGGCGTCGGTGGTGTAACGGTTAGCATGGTTACCTTCCGGTTGACCTATGAAAGAGTAAACAGGTGTTTAAATAGAGAGAGAGTCAATCTAATTTAAAAACTGTGTTTTTTCAAGTCATCGTATATGTGATTTGAAAAAGACTTTATTTTGTCACCCGAGATGACATTAGGAAAGGAAAAATGAGCAGCAGATCGAATGTATATGATGGTACTAGGGTTTTTAAAGTAAAATTACCACACTACACTTGCCTCAATACCGTATTCTATGAAATTTACAAAAGTGGGAAGGACACAGCATATTATAGGGTTATTCATAATGACCAGGTCAAAGTTTGTTCTGGTTGTTATAGTGCTGAACACTTATATAAAGATATATTGGTAAAAACTGTTCAGAGAATAAGTGTAAGAATTGCCGAAGGACAAAAACTGATTGTGATTGTCTAACGGGAAAGCGTTATTTCGATCGAAGAAGGATTTGGTCAAACACCCGAAGGAAAAAGAAAAACACCTTGGGGTAGAGTTTCGGATCATAAAAGAAAATATCAAGAAATTAACACCAGTAGTGAAGAAAACAATGCAGGATTAAAAGAAAGTGAAAATGACCTGGTTAGTGTGAATACGTCAGATGTTGGTCCCTCGGTCATAAGTTCAGAACAGGGAACCAGTGATGATGTGAAAAAGTCAAAGGTCGTAAAAGTTGTGGCCGATGTACACACAAGTGATATCATGTGTGATGATTTAGAAGTGAATGGTGAGGATTGGAATGAAGAAGACGTTAATGGAAATGGTAATGGTAATGGAGATGATGATCATGGAGATGGAGAAATTGGTGGTGATAATGATGGTGATGGTATTGGTAATGGAGATGAAGATGAATATACAGATGCTGATGAAGCCATGGCGGATGATGTAGCAGAAACCGTTGATAACGCGTCCGAAAAGGGTGAAAAGACAAAGATCGCGACTGACAATAGTGAACAGACAAAGATCGCGACCTACAAAGGTGTAAAGACAAAGATCGCGACCGGCCATGATGTAAAGACAAAGATCGCGACCGAGATGACGAATAAAGACAGTGAGCAGATTTCAGATGGACATATTGTAACTGTTAATAGCAATTTTAGTAAATGTAATTTATTGTTAAGTACAAATGAAATTATGAATGAAAATGTTTCATGTGAAACAAATGTTAATGATGACAAAATTAGTAACATCCCCTCTCTGGAACAAAAAAAAATGCAGCCAGGGAGGAGATGATGGTGTATTTGGCGAATTAAATGAAATTAGGACACTGACCCATTGACTGACGAAGAAAGTGAGTGGGCTAGTGTAGAAGAAAAATGCAAAAATGTGTTTAAAAGAAATGGAAGACGAAAGTCATTGAAAGTTAAGGTTAATGTAAAGGCCGCTATGTTGGCACATCAGAAAAACAAATAAAAATGGATTGTAAATATTATATAATACTCAATATATTTTATATAGTAATGGCTATGTTTAATGTTATAAGTCTTAATTGTAACGGACTTTGTGATAGTAATAAGAGGAATTGTATTTTTTCATTGTGTAATGAAAGATTTTATGATATAATATGTTTACAAGAAACATTTTGGAATGATTTGTTTGTAGAAAGAATTAAAAGAGATAAAACTATTTGGGATGGAGATATATTTTATAGTAATAGTGGTAATAACCGGCAAGGTGTTGCTATTCTTGTTAGTAAGAAATTAAAAAACATTTTTTTAGAAGTGGAAATTGATAATGGAAGATTTATTCATATAAAAGGGACAATTAATGATAAATTAATTGACATTTATAATATATATGCACCAAATAATGTCAATGAAAGATATGAGTTTTTCTTCAAGTGTAAACCAAAAATTAGTAAAGGAAAATATGTATTAGTTGCTGGAGATTTTAATACTACATTATCAAGTTTAGATAAGAGTGGTAAAACCCTGCATTGTAATGATAAGGCTGTAAAATCCTTATGTAATTTTATGCAAGAAAAAGAAATATATGATATATGGAGAAATAGAAATGTTAATACAAAAGTTTTTTCTAGAAAACAGGTTGTACAAGGGTTTTCAACCCAAAGCAGAATAGACTATTTTTTTGTGTCATTAGATTTAAAATCATGTATTAAGAATATTCATTATAAAGATACTAGTTTTAGTGATCATAGCATCGTCAGTATGAAGATAGATTTTTGTAATTTAGAAAGAGGTCCAGGTGTGTGGGTTTTTAATAAGTCATTTTTACAAGATGAATTATTTATTGATAAAATGAAGAGATTATTTGCAAAGGAAATTGGGTCAGATTTTTATGTGTCAAATCCTTTAATTTGTTGGGATAATTTAAAATTTACAATTAAAAGATTAAGCCAAATTTATGGCAAAGAAAAGCAAAAAGATTTAAACAGGGAATATTATAAATTGCAGAACAAAATTCAAGAATTAGCAGTAAAATCTGCAAATGGTATTCAGATAAACAGTGAACAATTTTTAGAATTGAAAACACAATTAGAAGATATTGAAACATACAAATGTCAAGGTGCAATTTTGAGATCAAAGTCACAGTGGGCTCTAGAAAGTGATAGAAATACTGCATATTTTTTGAAATTAGAAAAGTATCAACAGAATAAGAATGTGATAAGTGCAATAAAAGATTGTGATGGGAAAATTGTTACAGAAACAAATGATTTACTTGATGTTATACATGATTATTATAAACATTTGTTTTCTTGTGTTAGTATTGATATGCATTCAGTTGATGAATTATTGAATAATGTTAATGTAAAAATTGATGATGATGATGATGTAGAAATGTGTGATGATGAAATCAATATTGATGAAATTGAAAATCCTTAAAAGGTATGAAAAAAGGGAAAACACCTGGACCAGATGGTATAACTGCAGAATTTTATTTGTATTTTTTCAATGAAATAAAGCATGTATTACTCTATTATATCTATCAAAAAATTGAGGAAAATGAAGAATTATCTAGATCTATGAGATATGGGAATATAAATATAATATTTAAAAACAAAGGTGATCAATCAGATTTGAAAAACTTTAGGCCAATTAGCTTGTTGAATGTTGACTACAAAATACTTGCCAGAGTAATGGCAAATAGATTTAAGTATGTATTACCAAAAGTTATTTCACCAAATCAAAGCTGTTGTATCTTAGGAAAAGATATATCTGATACAGTTGTTAGTGTTAGGGATTTTATGGATTTAGTAGAAATGGATGATATAGAATGTTACTTATTAAAATTAGATCAAGAAAAAGCATTTGACAGAGCTGGACACGAGTATCTTTTTGCAGTTTTAGATAAATTTGGATTTGGTAATAAATTGAAAAAATGGATAAAAATATTTTACACCAACATTTTAAGTTCAGTTAAATGTAATGGTTTTTTGACTCCATACTTTAGATTGAAAAACTCTGTCAAACAGGGGTGTCCCATTTCGGCTCTGTTATATGTTTTGTTAGCAGAACCATTGAGTATTGCTATTAAGAAAAATTGTGAGATAAGAGGTATTGTAATACCAAATACAAATGTTGAAGAAAAAGTTTTTGTACATGCTGACGATACAACTTTGACCTTAGTGGACAAAAATTCAGTTAGTGAAACATTTCGGGTACTAGAATCGTACGAAAAAGCATCGGGGGCAAAATTGAATAAAGAAAAATCTGAAGTTTTAGCACTAGGAAAAGGGAAAATTTGTTCAAATGATTTAAAAATTTGGAAAATAAAAGAATGTGATGAAGTTTTACAGTTATTAGGAATATGGGTTGAGAAAAATAAAACACTATGTGAAAAATTGAATTGGGAAGGTAAAGTACAATCGATTACAAAAATTCTGAATTTTTGGAAAATGAGGCATTTAACTCTTCATGGAAGAGTAAGTGTTATTAGTGCCTTACTGATGAGTAAACTGTGGTATACATTAATGGTTGTAAATATACCTGAAAAGTATTGTATACTTATAAAAAAGAAATGTTTAGAATTTTTATGGAATAATAAACCTCCTCTTGTAGCGTATGAGGTTATTATCAATAAAGTAGTTGACGGAGGGTTGAATTTTCCTGATATTATGCAGAAAATGTATGCTTTTAGATTAAAATATTTGAGTAGACTGTTGGATGAAAACTATTGTGCTATATGGAAACAAACTTGTCTTTATTTCTTTTCTAAGTTTGAAAATATGAATCTTGGAATTGAACTTTTATTCTGTGATCTCCGAAATAGAAAAATAGATGCATTACCAGAATTTTATCAAAGTCTGATTTTGTCATGGCAAAGTATTTTTGAAAATGTAGATATTGAAGTTAATTCAGAAAATGTTTTTGATATTCCGCTGTTTCTAAATCCAAATATTACAAATGGTAATAAAATGTTATATCTTAAGACATTTATTGAAGCAGGTGTATGTAAAATTAAAGATATCGCATATGAATGTAAACCGGGTTTCTTGAAAGAAAGTTATATTCAAGAGATGGTATCAGATAAATTTCCGGAAGTTTCGGAAAATAAAATGTTACATGCAGTTAGAAATGTGTTAGAAACAATACCTGATGAGTATAAAGTGTTAGTTGAAGCAAATGTGCATGTTAGTAAAACTCCTGTGTTAAAACCCATGATAAAAGATGGCGTCCAAATTTGTTCACTTCCATCCACGACGAATTTTTATTATCGAATGTTTGTATCAAAGCTTTCTAGAGAATCTAAATCTGTATCACGATGGCGTTTGATGTACGCAGATTTTGACCTGAGAAAGATCCAGAAAATCATGAATTTTTCTTTTTTACAAAGTGATTGTCGTGAGGTGGCATTTAAAGTTTTTCACCGTATTATATTTACAAAAGAAAGGCTATTTAAATGCCGTATTACAAAGGACTCACTATGTCCTATTTGCTCAACTCTACCTCTAGAATTTAAATCACTTGTTTTTAGAGTGTACGATGTTAACTCGCTTCAATGATTTTGTAAAGAATTTTTTACACAATATTTTGTATAAGAGTTCAGGCAGTTATATAAATGACCTTAGTTTTGAGTTCATGTGTATTTTTGGTTTGACAAAACAGAATAAACATATTAATTACTATTTTGTAAATAGTGTATTAGCAATAAGAATATTTTGTATTGTAAAAAGACAAAATATTGCAATGTTAGAAAATAAGATTATAGACATGGAACAATACTTTAAGTCTACTCTTGTAAAAAATGTAAACTATGCTTATGAACATCATAAACGCAACAATGCGTTACAATTATTTGAAAAGTATTATACTGAAAATAATCCAGTATTACTTATTAGAGACAATCAAATTCAAATTGATTTCTATTGTGATCATTATCATGTGTTATTAATTGTGAATCTATTACATATGATTGAAGTTGTAATCTTACATGCTTATATTGTGATAATGTGAATTTTCAGGAGTATAGCCTGATTATCCTTTTTATATGTATTATTTGAATAAAATTTTATGAAGAGAAAAAAAAGCATGGTTGCCTTCCAAGCAGTCGATCCGGGTTCGACTCCCGGCCGACGCACGTAATTTTTGTTTGGATTTGATGGAATCAAATAGCATGTTCCTTACACGAGTTGACGAACTTTCGGAAATGTAGTGTTTCTTTATTTGCGAGACAGCTTGTTTTCATATCTTTTTGTCTAACTTAACTCCAATAGGTAAAGATACAATTTACTATAAAACTTCAAATATATGAAGCTTTATATATTGATGGGTAATGAATTCGAATGCGATAAATATCTAAGAAAATTTAAACAGGTGTAATTATGGCGTCGGTGGTGTAACGGTTAGCATGGTTGCCTTCCAAACAGTCGATTCGGGTTCGACTCCCGGCCGACGCATGAATTTTTTATATTGAATGAAATTTATTGTCTACGTCATTTGAAAAAAAAAATACTCTGACCATTCCGACAAAATGACAATGGAAAGGTTAGTTTTATTCTGTTTTTTGTAATTCTTATTCGCAGTCGTTGTATTACTATAAGTTTGCATTCCAGTACATAACAATTATTTGAAAAAAAAAACTATAAACGAATAAATGAGAAAAGATAGATTTCATATTTTCGTTAGTGTACATGTGGTGAATAGAGAGAAATGTTTATACTGCATGCACAGATCCAACCATTTTTGTTTAAAGATGTCTCCCATAGAAGTTAAAGTACCAAATTTGACTGTAATTCTAACTATAAATCAAATTTGCTCTTCTGTGGCGTAGGTTACGTTCTCGTCTGAATCACACCCATATTTGTATCAAAAAAGATAAGTTCTAAAATCGTTTGTTTAAATTTGTAATGGCTGTTTTTATATTAGTGTTCTTTTACAACTATTTATGACAATGGAATGGCGAAATGTGAGCAGTGAAGTGAAAACGTCATCATTTTCCCGATGTTTGTATTAAGTGTAACAATGATTTGCTAGAGCAACTTTTCTTTGACTGGTTGATATCGTTCTGCTTCGTTCACAGATGGAAAGACTTGGACGAACTTAAGTTGCTAACATTGTATAATTTTGTCTCTGAATAAAACTTGTCTCATAGTCAATTATTCCAAATCGTATTATATTTATTGTGTATTAATTAACCTGATGTTCTTTTATAAATATAGCTCCAAGAAACGATTCATTTATTATATCTTCTTCTCTCCGGAGGACATATATGTTGTTCAAATTGCAAGGACCTCAAAGTTGAAATAATAACAATAATTATAATTATAATTATAACAATAATGATGATAATAATAATAATGATGATTATAATAATGATAATATTAATAAAACCTTCACATTTATAAAATCCCTTATCATAAAATTGAGAAAAGAACTGGGGAATGTGACAAAGCGACAACAACCCGACCATAGAGCAGACAACAGCCGAAGTCCACCAATGGGTCTTCAATGTAACGAGAAACTCCCGAACCCGGAGGCGTCCTTCAGCTGGCCCCTTAAAAATGTATACTAGTTCAGTGATAATGGACGTCATACTTAACTCCGAATTATACACAAGAAACTAAAATTAAAAATTATACAAGACTAACAAAGGCCAGAGGCTCCTGACTTGGGACAGGTGCAAAATTACGGCGGGGTTAAACATGTTTATGAGATCTGATCGAATATAAATGAAATAGAGTATATATGATGGTAGTTGTAAAACCGTAATATATGAAGGCAACACTAGTATATCGCTGTTCGAATATACGTTTTAACTTCGTCTTGATGTTTTTCTTAACAAGCAGTCCCTTATTTATGCCTACACTACTATATGTATGATACAATAATAAAGAAAGTGAGATCTTTCATTCCAAATAGTTGTTGCAACTGGACATTAAGCAACCAATAAATACTCAATCAACCCAAATGATTCAATCGCCATTTCAGAATCTAAAGGTAGTTTCATAGTTCGTGTACCAAAATGAAAATAATGTTACGACATTTGCCCAATTTCCATTGTTTAGAGCGTTTTAAAACAATCACACTGTTTGGCATACGCTACTGAAAATATTACCCAGAATGCGTTAGATTCTGAAACGGCGAATTCGATGCGTCCTTCTTTTTGAGTACTACGATGCTATGTGTACTTTGAACATACCGCTAATACTTCAATCATGTCATTGTGCAGACATGTCACTCTGGCGATTACAAATAAAGTATGATATAATAAGAGATGAATACAACTAAGCTGACTTAATTAAAAGTTAGACGTTTATCTTGAATTATAGTGCACAGTTATAAGAGTAAGTTTGTTTACGTACGGTATCAATTTTAATAACAAAAAAGAACAAAGCATAATCTTTAATAATAACAACAGCTGTGAAATATCTTTTAAAAGCTGCATTTTTGCATTCTGTCACATTTAGAAATGAAAATCTTTAAGATAGATTTGTATTATCTCGTAAATGATGTCGATCGAGATCGAGAAAGAGAGAGATATAGAGATTTGTTTGTCATGCCTTTTAATTCCCTCCAGGTAATAGTTGGTTATAATTTATCTTTGAAATTCACAAAATTAATAAAATTTACAGCTTTTCAACGGCAAGTTCTTCACTTCTGTGATGACAATTGAAGCCACATTAAATTTACAGCTTTTTACGGCATGCTCTTCACTTCCTTAATGACAATCAAACCCACATTAAATTCACAGCATTTCTACTGCGTGTTCTTCACTTTTTGTAATAATCCAAGCCATTTAGGTTAACAGCCTTTCTACAACACGATCTTCACTTCTTTTATGACAATCCAAGCCAATTAAGTTAACAGTCTTTCTACGACACAACTATTACTTCTTTTTTTTTTTTACAATCCAAGCTATATTAAATTAACAGCTTTTATACGCCGAGATCTTCATTTCTTTTATCATACTCCAAGCCATATTAGATTCATAGCTTTCCTACGACACGATCTTCACTTTTTAGCTCACCTGGCCTAAAAGGCCAAGTGAGCTTTTCTCATCACTTGGCATCCGGCGTCCGTCGTCGTCCGTCGTCCGTCGTCGTCGTTAACTTTTACAAAAATCTTTTCCTCTGAAACTACTGGGCCAAATTAAACCAAACTTGGCCACAATCATCATTGGGGTATCTAGTTTTAAAAATGTGTCCGGTGACCCGGCAAACCATCCAAGATGGCCGCCATGGCTAAAAATAGAACATAGGGGTAAAATGCAGTTTTTGGCTTATAACTCAAAAACCAAAGCATTTAGAGCAAATCTGACATGGGGGTAGAATTGTTAAACAGGTGAAGATCTATCTGCCCTGAAATTTTCAGATGAATCGGATAACCCGTTGTTGGGTTGCTGCCCCTGAATTAGTAATTTTAAGGAAATTTTGCTGTTTTTGGTTATTATCTTGAATATTAATATAGATAGAGATGAACAGTAAACAGCAATAATGTTCAGCAAAGTAAGATTTACAAATAAGTCAACATGACTGAAATGGTCAGTTGACCCCTTTAGGAGTTATTGCCCTTTATAGTCAATTTTTAACCATTTTTCGTAAATCTTAGTAATATTTTACAAAAATCTTCTCTGAAACTACTGGGCCAAATTAATCCAAACTTGGCCACAATCATCTTTTGGGTTAGTAGTTTGAAAAATGTGTCCGGTGACCCGACCATCAAACCAAGATGGCCGCCATGGCTAAAAATAGAACATGGGGTAAAATGCAGATTTTGGCTTATAACTCAAAACCCAAAGCATTTAGAGCAAATCTGACATGGGGGTAGAATTGTTTATCAGTTCAAGATCTATCTGGCCTGAAATTTTCAGATGAATCGGACAACCCGTTGTTGGGTTGCTGCCCTGTATTAGTAATTTTAAGGAAATTTTGCTCTTTTTGGTTATTATCTTGAATATTATTATAGATAGAGATAAACTTTAAACAGCAATAATGTTCAGCAAAGTAAGATTTACAAATAAGTCAACATTACTGAAATGGTCAGTTGACCCCTTTAGGAGTTATTTCCCTTTATAGTCAATTTTTAAACATTTTTCTTAAATCTTAGTAATCTTTTACAAAAATCTTCTCCTCTGAAACTACTTGGCCAAATTAATCCAGACTTGGCCACAATCATCTTTTGGGTTAGTAGTTTGAAAAAGGTGTCCGGTGACCCGGCCATCCAACCAAGATGGCCTCCATGGCTAAAAATAGAACATGGGGTAAAATGCAGTTTTTGGCTTATAACTCAAAACCCAAAGCATTTAGAGCAAATCTGACATGGGGTAAAATTGTTTATCAGGTCAACATTTATCTGCTCTGAAATTTTTAGATGAATCGGACAACCCGTTGTTGGGTTGCTGACCCTGAATTGTTAGTTTTAAGGAAATTTTGCTGTTTTTGGTCATTATCTTGAATATTATTATTGATAGAGATAAACTGCAAACAACAATAATGTTCAGCAAAGTAAGATTTACAAATAAGTCAACATGACCGAAATGGTCAATTGACCCCCTTAGGAGTTATTGTTCTTTATAGTCAATTTTTAACAATTTTCATAAAATTTGTAAATTTTTAGTAACATTTTCCACTGAAACTAATGGGCCAAGTTCATTATAGATAGAGATAGTTTTAAGCAGCAAGAATGTTCAGTAAAGTAAGATGTACAAACACATCACCATCACCAAAACACAATTTTGTCATGAATCCATCTGCTTCCTTTAATATTCACATAGACCAAGGTGAGCGACACAGGCTCTTTAGAGCCTCTAGTTTATGACAATCTGAGCCATATTTAATTTACAGCTTATGACAAACCGAGCCATATCATATTTACATATTTTCTACGGCACTTTCATCTTTTTTTGTTATGATAATCCGAGCTATATAGGATAAACAGCTTTTTTACGGCACTATATATATATATCAGAACTGGTTTTATTTTGACAATTCGAGTCATATTAAATTAACAGCTTTTCTACGGCATTATCATAACTTGTTTTATGCCAATCCAAGTCTTATTAAATTTATAGCTTTTCTACTGCACTGTCATCACTTATTTTTTATAATCCAAACAATAATCATTATTATAACCGTCTCTTTAACTACAGAAAATAATGCGGGTATGAAATGCGATATATATTGTTTAATCAAAACAATTGCAAATGTTTTATGTTACTCATTATGTGACATGATTTTCAAAAAAGATTTATTTATGTTCTGTTATAGATGTCGAATGTAACAGCTGTTTATCTACCTACTGAAGGCATTCTTACAGAAGCTGAGTATATGTGTATTGGTGTTTATCTTGTAGTATCAGGTAAGTAATAGGTGGTATGGAACCTCAAATTGAGATGTCCAATAACAGGGGAAATAGGCCGCATAGGATAAGGCAGTGCGCTAAACAGTTAAAAACAGTATATGTAAAAATCATTGGCCGTACGCACATTTGTAGTATGAAGCGATCCTGCGCTTCATACAAAAGGTACTTTGGTCAACGCTTTTACACCCCAATGAATTGACATAAAGAAGCATCTAATTCTTAAGTAAAATGTGAACAGAAATTGATAAGCTAAGAATAATAAAACATGTGACGTTTTCAGTAACGATTGTTACGCCACAGTATCTACAAATCCTGAATTCTAATATGACGTCCTTATTACGCTTTGTAAGTACAGCCGTGTTCTAATGAGCACATATATGTTTGACCCATGCGCACGAACTTACTGTTTATATTAACGTTATTTCCATTGTTATACTTTAAGATATATACATTTAAGCAGCTAACATAAGCTTATATTATATATTTGTATCAAACAACATATATTTACCCTGCTCGTAGTTTCTAAACTTATCAAATATGAAATGTAATGTACAGACTCATCGGGGAGGAAACGGGAACAGCCTAACATTTTTACGGTGTTTTCGTGCGCTTCAACCTATAAAAATACTGTATTTGTCCTATCAGAAACGAAATAATTCCTTCATACATGTCATGCTCTATGCTCATTTTAACATGGTTAGGCATTATATTTGACCACATTTTACACCTCGCTAACGCTCAGTGTAAAATAAAGACAAATATAATGCCTACCCATGTTAAAATGAGCATAAAGCATGATATGAAGGAATTATTTCTTAAGCATACATGTATACATTTATCGACAAAACTATACGTTACGATTTGTTTTCTAAAATACAACTAAATGCTACACTGTATCTTTACCTATTAACTAACTGCAGTAATATTCATGAGGTCAGTTAGTGGTGTTCTTTTCGTATGCAATATTGAAAGAAAGACCCGTTGCTCAGAAGTGAACAATTTGATATCACATTCCTCTATTTAGTATCGATAAAAGAAAATGTGAGGAACTGGTAAACAAGGTAACTAATCAAAGACACCAATTACCAAAAGACTTAAAAAATCATTTTTTTAACTTTAATTTAAGTATAAAATAACCAATGCAAATTGCACACAACTCTTGCATGTCACTATTTATCAATTGGTTTTTTTTTGTTTTTTTTTTGTAGGAGCGCTATCTGTTTTGTTTAACATTTTTGTAATCATCGTATTGGTGGAAGGGAATCCTAAATACCATGCTGTACACAATATTCTGCTACTAAATATATCAGTGTCGGATCTATTACTCTCGTCTGTAGCCTATCCACTGTGGGCCTCTATCACATTCTATTATAGGTAATATTTTCACATTATGCCTTTCACCTACTTCAGACATTTTCTTTGTTAAATTTCAAATGCGTTTCTTGTCACAAACGCAAAACAATTGATATAAGCAATCGAACTTTAGAAGAAAATATCATGTATTGAGGATTTACATCGCTTTTGAATTATCTTATAGGTGGATATGGTCGGATGCATGGTGTACATTTTCTGCATTTTGGTGTTTCACATTAGCACAAAATGACATGAATACATTGGCCGCCTTTTCTATGTGTCGATACATCATTGTATGTAAACCTCAGTACGGTAAGTTTGATTATTGTTATTTCGACCTATTTTATATAGATATAGGAAGATATGGCATGAGTGCCAAAGAGACAACTCTCCATCAATTTTACGTCAAGATACGACATTCAACACGGAGCTTTGTCTCACACCGAACCGCAAGCTATAAAGGGCCCCAAAAATACTAGTGTATATAAACTCATCATAGATACCAGGACTAAATTTTGTATATACGCTAAACTCGCGTCTTGTCTACGCAAAAAAAAAACTCATCAGTGACGCTCGAATCCAAAAAAGTTAAAAAGGCCAAATAAAGTACGAAGTTGAAGAGCATAACCATTCAACGGGAAAATCAACGGTCTAATCTATATTAAAATCTTTGTGTCTGTTTGGGTTGCTTACCAAGTTTTGTCAATATAACACTATAATGGAACTGTAATTGACTGTTTTAAAAGTGACAGTTGTAGCAAGCTATACAAAACATCATTTTCTTATAAGTACGGGGCTAGTACATACAACCTAAATGTTGAACTTAATTTTTACTCCTAATACAACTTTATTCAAATGTGTACAATCAAAAATTTACCAGACATTAATTACCTGGTGTCATTTACAAAATTAATGACTATAAGAGATACAACATTCAATAACCGACAGTGCGATTGCTGTATAGCCAGTAAAGCTCGTTAAAACTTTCATCAACATCATTCAATAACATTTTCCAACCGCTAGAATATTTAAAGAATTCTTCTGTGTAAGAATTAACTCATAAACAAACATTTTCATTTAGAAAACAGAAAAAAATAATAAACCAATAGATCAATCAAATGCTGATACTAAAAAGTGGTCATGGCATTACAAGAAATGAACGGTTAAATGGATTTTGGTTTTTTTCCAGAATTTTATTTGATGAAACCTAGAACTAAATATATGATTTTATTAGCAATCTGGTCTCATTCGTTGCTGCATACCACTGCACCACTGTTTGGATGGAGTTCATACAAACAGGAAGCCTTCGGAACTTCATGCAGTATCGACTGGACCGGACACTCAGTTTCAGTAATAACATATGGTATTCATTTGTTTATATTTACCTACTGCTACTATTTTGTCATCCAAAAATTAAAAGATGTAGCTTCTACACCTTTAAACGATCAAATAGTATCAGTCGAAAAAGTCCGATGGTATCAAAGAGTATCAACATTATTGGCAGTGACAATGGTTAGTATTACACTATTATAAAATATGTTCACCAATCTTGTATTTAATTTATTGTCATATATTCGGAATACTCTTGTTTTATCCATGCATTGCTGTTAAAACTTTTACCCGCTTACCCCTTCTTTTCATTTCATAATTTCATTACATATAGTTTATAGTATGAACATCTTATATAATCCGTGTTTTTGTTTTTCTTTCAAGATTTTGAATGAAAACAGATGCCGATGATAAACATATATAAAATATGAGAGAATCATTTCCCGCAATTTATAACAGTAATTTAGAAATCATGTTTTTTTTTTGGTTATTTTTAGCAGCGATCATCCTTATGTAATAAATTTGAACATACTATGACTTTATGATTTTTCTTATCATATAAAGTTTTGTGGATTTTGTAGGTAAAGGTAAATTACAAAATATAAATACTCAACAAAGTACAATTTTTTATTGGCTTGTATGCAGACGTTGTCATATACACGACATCAAATATCCTCGAAAGTACAATTTTTCCATTCGTCTCAACTCGGCCGATTCCGTACCCTCATAATAGCGGATTCTACCGAGGATTGCCGAATGCAATTTTTCCTCAATCGAATTGAATGATTTCCAGCAAAGTCAGGTTTTTGTCAAGTTTCTTTTCAATCCTTTTGTTTATATTTTGACTGTATAAAAGAGATTCGAACATTGGTTAATCAAGTTGTTTATAATTCATGCTTGGAAACAAATTCGAAAACAAGTCAAATTCGGAATATTTTTTTATATATTTTTCAATAGTTCAATTATCCAAGCTAATATGATTAAATTACAAATAAAGAGACGAGATGTAATTTTAAATAAGCCAAAAGTAAATGACAAAAAGCATTAAGAATTGTACCAACATCTCAAATTTACAAGAAAGTTAGATTTCAGAGTTCTCGCAGTTACTGATACTATCTAATATCCAAAAACAATTAATGAAAAGAAATCATGCTTCAGAAACTAAAATCAACTGAAACACATCCCAGGGCTTTAGTATTTTAACGTCATGGACAGTCAAAGAAGACATGACTCATGCAATGCCAAAAAAAAGTATCAACAGGCAGCAGGATAGTTAGAAGTCTAGTTCTATATAAAAAAAAATGAATGTGGGTGTGTATTTATTAATCCCGTATGAAAAGAATTCAAATTTTGTTATGTTTTAATTTGCTGAATAAATCGATATTTTTGCTCTTAAAAATTTATTTGACACAACTGATTGTGTACACGAAACAATTATATGTCATAGTACTTCATCAACATAATCGAAGGAACAGTTCTTTTTTTTTTTGCTGTTCTACATCTCACAATCACAGTGAGGCTTTCAACACGGAGTGAATCAAAAATACAAATCTTACATCACTGCAATTTTAAGACGTAATCTGCATCGATTTCAGCGAAATTCTTTGCAAAATAATTCGGATAGACTATACCTATGTTAACTTTTATATGTTAAACAAACAAATAGTATTCAAATCTCTGTTGTATTTGCAGACCTCATTAGCAATGGTAGCTATGTTTCTGATAGCGTGGACCCCATATGCCATAGTATCAATTTATAGTATGTTTTCAAATGGATGCGTGTAATACCAACTATGCTGGCAAAAAGTTGCACATTGCTTAATCCGACAGTGTGTGCCTAACTGAGTTGCAAGTTTAGAAAGGCAGCTATGAGGTTGTTTTCTAGAAAAAATAAAGTAAAACCAATTGTAGATGAATTTCAATTACAGGAATTTAAACATAGCAGCACTTCATCCGGCGTCAGGTATTGTTTGTTTGTATTAATGTCATATATTTTATACAGATATCAGTAAAACTTGATTTTATATTTACAAATCAACATTGGTTTAATAAAAAGAAAAGTCCGATATCTATTCGACTACACAAACACTGACAAGGTCATGGGACAAAAACGAGAAACGACAACTCGACAAACAACAGTATACAAAACACAACATTTGAAGACAAATGGGCTAAATTAATGAAAAGAAAAAAATAGGTCAAAAATTTAAAAAAAAAGAGTAAATAAATGGGGTTCTTAAACAAAAGAAAAACAGGCAAAATTACACAAGTTGTTCATTGTACACCACATTTTTATGTGAAGCTGATAACTTTCTTGTCATTACAGAATTTGTGAACAGGGACAGAATGAAGGAATTCAATACAGAGGAAATTTGTCGCACAATGACGTCTTCATTGGTGATATGACAATATCACTACCACTTGATTATAACATAGTTTGATTTATTTACAATGCCATGACACTGCTACCCTCGATTTGAATTGATTACGTTATTCATCAAGACTATGTATATCTGAGTCTTTTAATTATGGTTTTATCGTTTCAAATCCGTATATATGAACTAGTGGTTTACTTTTATAAATTGTTATTTGGATGGAGAGTTGTCTCATTGGCACTCATACCACATCTTCCTATATCTATAGATTGTTTCTTTAATGCATGGTATGTAAATATATCTCGATATGACGTAATTTGAATTTCAGTAATATTACCTTACTCATTATTGTGGAACGGCATATGATTGATTGTCTTATTTGACTAACCGCCTGTTCAGGAAACGACCGAATTCAGTCGTTCCCATCTGATATCCCGATTTTCCCGTTCTCAATCCGATTCGAATACAATTTGTATCGTTTCCAAGGTAGAAAAAAAGACGAATCATTCCCGACAACGTCCCGATTCGGCAGAATGCGATCCAACTGAGATCAGACAGTGACCAGACAATTATCTGACACTGATCGAAGATGTTCGTTAAAAAACTGTCGCCATATTGGGATGATCAGGTACTGTCGGGAAGCAATAGTATCATAGTCTGTTGTACTGCATTGCAAACGGTTTTGTCTGGTCTGGATGCGATCTGGACTCAATCGGCAAAAAACAAATATGACGAATTTCTCCAGATCATGTCCATTCCACATTCGACTGTTCAGAAAATACAAAACATTGTCACGATTTTGTTATGTTACAACAGAAACTGTCACGACATAGTCACGGGTGTAATCTAACTGTCTGGGTGCTTGGTCGACCTATCCACACCATTCTCGATCGAAATGAGTGTAAGCTACTGCGTTCAGACAATGCTAGGCGATCATAGGTCATTTCAGATTATTGGGGATAGTAATTCGACTTTTTCACTCTTCGTGTCTTAGTGCTATCTGATCTCAAACGGGAGTCATAATTGACACTAAGTGAACGCCACATTGAAGAAATAGTAATAGTTTTTCTTATGTCTTCCGGTCAGTATAACGAGTCAAATTTGGCCGATTTAAGAAGGAATTTATGCACGTAGATCTCCAGCAGATGACAAAAGGGAAGTAACTGTTGTTCACATTGTGTCTAACATACAGCATCTATACCACTTTAGACGAAATTAGTGTATTGTATGAATTATGTGCTTTGAAGTCTTAAATGACACATACAAAATTGGTACGTCATTCAACCATGCAATGTGCAACAATGATTAGGAAATCGTTTCAAAGATTTTGAGTGTCGTTAACGTAATATGGACCTAATTCAACATGTTTTATTAGTTATCACGAGTTTATGATCGTTATTAGCAGCTGGAAAGGGGTAAATCTGATTAAAAAATTTTGCAAATGTGAATGAAGAAATTGTAAATAGGAACTGAATTAAAGGTCGGCGTTATTTTTAATAATACATTAAACATCGTAATAGTACGTTTTTAAGTTGTAATGATGCGTTAAATATGGCAAATATTAGCTTTAATGACGTAAATTGGAATGATTTTGTCGATTACGTATATATTTGAAAATGTTGTAATCATTATTGTCAAACTCCGAAACAGTGGTGACATCTGGCTACGCTTCTTTACAGTAGAGAAAGGGAAGTATGACCCGAACGATAACGCTGTATGGAGTTTGCATTATTGTTTGTGTAATATAGTAAATAAAAGTGATAAAAATGAGTAATGAAATTGTAATAATTTAAAGATATAATTATTTGGAAATAGAATGTCTGACAATACTAGTTACTTAAGATTTAACACATTCTAATAAAAGCTCAACCAACTCTTAACCTGGGATAGGAGTATATACATCTAATATCAATTATCAATTGATAATTGAAAAAGGATTGACCAATCAACTAGCTAATAAGCTAGAATAAGTTAAACATCTAGAAAGACAGAATGGTTGAACAACAGTAGCAAAATTTGAACAAAATTTTCTGTCAAATCCAATCATGCCTAAATATCTCATAAGTTGTTTTCTATTTGTAGGAGGAGGAAATTTGGAAATGGCTTCCACTTTAGCCATAATAGGTTTCACTTGACCTTGACCAACTGTATGCCCTAAATAATCAACAGTGGCCTGACAAAATTCACTTTTACCAAGATTAATAGTCAAATTTGATTGTGACAATCTATCAAAAGTGTTAAATGCTGTTCCCAGCTATCACTACATACAATTAGATCATCAACATAAGCATAACAACAGTTTAAATCTTTTATAACATTATTGATCTTTCTTTGAAATGTAGCTGGTGCACTTTTCATATCAAACGGCATTACAGTATATTGAAATAAGCCATCTGGTGTAACAAAAGCTGATATTTCACGAGCTCTTTGTGTCAATGGAACTTGCCAATAACCTTTCAACAAATCAAATTTGCTCACAAATTTTGCTTGACCAATGTTGTCAATACAATCGTCTATCCTTGGAATCGGATAGGAATCAGATTTTGAGACTGAATTTACTTTTCTGAAATCAGTCACAAAACGAAAGGTTATATCTGGTTTTGGCACAAGGAGAGCTCCATTCACTGTTACTCGGCTCAATAATATCATTGTCAAGCATATATTTAATTTCTTTTCTCATAACCTCAAGTTTGAGTGGATTGAGCCGGTAAGGATGTTGCCTAATTGGAGAAGCATCATCTATATCAACATCATGACAAACAGCAGTGGTTTTGTTTGGCACATCTGGAAAAAGATTTTTAAAAGAAAATACCAAAGTTTTTATTTCTTCTCTACGATCAAAAGACAGATGTGCAAGTTTTGAGTCTAAATTTGACAAAATTTCTGAATTTTTCAATCTAACTGTCTCTTCCATAGTTTAAGAACTAAAAGGTGGTTCAATTACATCTGGTTTGTCATGATTGTTCTCAAATTTAACCATGCCTAAAGTGGCAACTGGTTTACTCTCATATTCATTAGTACGCTCAAAATATGGCTTTAACATATTAATATGGCACACTCTGTTTTGTTGCGCCGACCTGGAGTTTTTACAATATAATTCAAATCATTGATTTTACTCTCTATTGTATAAGGACCACAATATTTAGCCTGTAAAGGATGTCCAGGGACTGGCAAAAATACAAGTACCTTATCACCGGGCTCAAAAACTCTATCCCTGGCATCTTTATCATACCATATTTTCATCTTGTTCTGTACATTTTTTTAACTTTTTCTGAGCAATTTGACAAGCAGTATACAATTTTTCTTTAAATCTAGATACATAGTCTAAAAGATTCAAGTCAGTATGTTCAGTAAGCCACTTTTCCTTAATCAATTTTAACGGTCCCCTTACAGTATGGCCAAATACCAACTCAAAGGGACTAAATCCAAGGGATTCTTGAACAGCCTCTCGGACTGCAAAAAGTAGAAAGTGAACTCCATCATCCCAGTCTCTGTCAAATTGAAGACAAAAAGTTCTAATTATGTTCTTCAACGTTCTAAGGCACCTTGAGATTCTGGATGGTACGCACTTGATCTATACTGAGCAATCATTAACGGGTACACGACTTGCTGAAATAAACCTGACATGAAATTTGATCCCTGGTAGGACTGTATAGACTTAGGAAGTCCTACTAATGTGAAAAATTTGATAAGTGCTTTGACAATAGTAGGTGTCTTGATATTTCTTAGCGGAATAGCATCAGGAAAGCGAGTGGATGTACACATGATAGTCAATAAATACGCATTTCCAGTTTTGGTCTTTGGTAAAGGTCAAACGCAGTCAATTAGAACTCTGCTGAAAGGTTCGTCAAAGGCTGGAATAGGCATAAGTGGTGCTGGTGGTATTTTCTGGTTAGGCTTACCAACAACCTGGCATATATGACATGATTTGCAGTATTCTGCAACATCATTTCTAAGTCTTGGCCAGTAGAAATGCTGCAAGATCTTAAGGCAAGTCTTCCTTATACCTAAGTGTCCAGCCAAGGGTGTGTCATGGGCAAGACCAATAATTTCTTGCCTATAAACTTTAGGCACCACCACTTGGTATACCACTCTCCATTCCTCTTCTGGGGTAGCATCAGGAGGCCTCCACTTCCTCATTAAAATGCCGTCATGATGGAAATAGCATTCAGCCAGTTTGTCTGCTTCCTCCTGTGGTTGAGCTCTCTTGCGGAGATGAAGAACCTCAGGGTCTTTATTTGTTCTTCGAAAAGGTTCTTTCTGTTTGATGAATGGCTGTTTACGTCTGGACATGGCGTAATTACGTTCTTGTTAACATTAGGTGGTCTTATTATGGCCTTTTCTGAGCTACCAGGACCTTCAATGTCGGCTAGGAAAGTGTCAGAAAGGTCCATGTAATCAAACTGGTTTTCTTGCAAATCCTAGTCTTGTTGTTTTCTAGCCATCGCCCTAGTGACAACACAAGCTGGCTAGAATTCAGCATCATCTTCAGGTAATTTAACATCCACCACCGGTTCACTTGTAACAATTGGTTCAGCAACCACTTTGTTCCTAGCTAGATCATTTCCTAGCAATAATGTAACACCCTCAACAGGGAGAGTAGGACGAACACCCACAATAACTGGTCCAGTTATCAAATCTGACTTCAGATAAATAGGATGGAGAGGAACATCTATACAACCTAACTCTACACCTTGTAACAAAACGGAGGCACCAACAGAAGTCTTCTCGGACAAAGGCAACACACTTTCTAACAATAAAGACTGAGAAGCTCCAGTGTCCCGTAAAATATTTATAGGCTGAAGAGTGGTATCATCAACAATAGAAACAAACCCATCAGACATAAAGGGTTTATATTCCTCCATGTAATCACAAAAACTGGACTTAAAAGCCTGACTTGCAGGACATTCCAACATACTGGTAATATAAGGTGTCGTACAAGCACTAAACTTCGGCTTATTATCTCGTTCATTCTTCTTCTGGTGTCTAAATCAGCCATCAGGTGACCATATTTCTTACAATAAGCACAAAACAGTGACTTCTTCTCAAAAGTACCAAATTTTGGACTAGACATATTACAACTGGACTGACTCTTATTCTGTGCAACAGGCTTACTATCAGTACGCTCAGTGCTTTGATTTTTGTAATTTCCACTTGAACATTTTGACCCTTGAAACTTCTTTTATGTGAAAGGGTATAATTATCTGAAATTACAGCTGCATCGTGTATTGTCCCAACAGTTTTGTCGTCTTAATGTGTTTTTAAGTCTAAATGAACACATTGTTTGAACTCTTCTAATAACATCAATTGCCTTAGGTTATCAAAATTGTTATCTGTTTTCTTTGAAGTAAGCCATTTATCAAATAAATCTTCTTTTTTCCGAGCAAATTCCACATAGGTTTGCGAATCAAACTTTTTATAAGATCTAAATTTCTGTCTATATGCTTCTGGTACTAGCTCAAAAGCTTTCAAAACTTCCTGTTTCACCGTGTCATAATCGAAACTTTTTTCTGATGGAAGTGCGGAGTATATTTCAGCGGCCTTACCCTCAAAAACACTTTGTAGCATTGTAGTCCAATATGGCTTTGGCCAATTCAAATTATGAGCAATTTTCTCAAACTGTGGAAAATATTTATCGACTGTTTTTTCACAAAATCTGGGAACCAAACGTATATTTTTTGCTGCATCAAAATATTCTGATTTCGGCTGGACTTTAGTGTTGTTTTCTTCCTTGACCATTTCAATTTTCATTTTCTCCATCTCTAGCCTTTCCTTCATTTCAAGTTCTTTTAACTTCATTTCAATTTCTTTTAATTTAAATTCATCTTCTTTTTCTTTTTTATCCATTTCCAACCTTTCCTTCATTTCCAGTTCTGCCTGTTTTAATTTAAGTTCATCTTGTTTTAATTTAAGTTCATCTTCTTTTCTTTTCTCCATCTCCTTCATTTCCAGTTCCTTTAATTTGAGTTTATGTTCTAATTCAAGCTGTTTTAATTTAAAGGCGTCAATATTTTCGACCTTCAGTTCAAGAGCCTCTTCACCTAAAATTTCTGCGTCAACTAATTTGTCTATAACCAAATTTTTTATAATTTGTTTTCTCATAGATACTTTAAAATCTAATTTCAGATGTTTAGCAAGCAACACTAATTCCTCTTTCTTTAAATTCTCAAACCCCTCCAGGTCTGGTGTTTTCAAAAATTTACCGGCATCAAATGCCATTTTGTAGAATTTTGTTGGCTAGTTATAATAAAAATTACTTAACAAATGTTGAATAAGATATTTTCAGTATCCCGGACGAGCCCCCAATTTCTGTTACGGCCAGGAATTACCTTTAAATTGTAGCCAACAAAAGACATAAATCAATAATAGAATTTAACAATATTTATTATACAAAAGTTTACAAGAAGTATTACACAAATATTACTGTCAACTTAACTGTCAAAATATGAGTCCTATCTCATCTGTATCCTGAAATCTTCTAGGAATCCAATCTGAATATTACGTTCACTACTAAGGTCAAAATCCAGTATGATGTTAATTGTAGAAAAGTTTCAATCCAAATTGCTGTGAATACTAAAGTCTATCGATGTCTATGTCTAAGTCTAAGTGTGTCTAACTTTAGTGTGTGTATATATATATATATATATATATATAGTTGTCACGGAAAATACTAGAACACTCTAGAATGGAACGTCCTAGAAAGTTACAACGGAAGTTTCTAGTAAAATGTAGAAGTTTATATAACGCATCTTTTATGAGGATCATTCTGGAAAGTTCCAATCATTGTGTAATTGTTCCAGTGATTTCTAAACTGCACAGTTCTAAGATTATTCTGTAAACAACTATCAGGCCACACAACACAAATCAGGCCAACATAAATAAATACAATAATTACAATTTTATAACAATATACACATAAATCAGGCCGTTGCTTTTTCTCGCATGAATTGTGTTTCATAGTCCCATGTCAGGTTCATTTGAGAGCTTACTTCATGGAATACTGACATATTAATGGATGCTTAAATCTACATGATTTGGTATTTGGTGGATATTTAGCTCATTGATAAAAATACTTCATTTCATTTCGTTTCTATAGCTGGGCGATTTTTACATTCATGGCTGCTAAGCACAATACAACAATTCAATAAAGACAAACGAGAAAAACTGTATCCCGAAAAGACAGATAAATCACTGTTTACCATTTGTATATGATGTACCTTGAATTTATGTATTGATTTGAGAAGTATCCTGTTTCTTAGGAACATGTGACGTATGTGTTACAATATATTGCGTCAGTTTATTTAAAAAAAACAATTTTGAACACAATGATTTCTTGAATTTTATAGATAAACATGCAATCGATTGTCCCATGGAAATATTATTCACACAATACTTTATGATTAAGGGTGAAAGATGGAGTATAATTGAAAGGAACGTTGGCGCTACATTTATAGCTCTTTTTTTTTTTGCGTATTACATCTTATGACACTTATAGAATGATACAAAAATTGTAAAAGCAAGAAATGTTTCATAGAAAAGCAAAAACATTTAATAGGATTAAACGCCTTTTTAAAGGAATTTAGGGGTGTATAATCTCTACCTATCACTCATAAACAAGAAGAAGTCAGAAGAACTTTTATGAAATGTTTTTGAGAGTGACTTGGTACATACAGTTTATACACCAATAAATTCCTTAAACAAAGGCGTTAAATCCTTATAACTCTTTAAATAGGAGATAAGGAATTAATTTTTTCACTCGTTATCTCTATCACACGTAAATTGTATATTTGTGTCATTGAAAAGGCCTGGCACATGAATATATTTGCTGATTAGTGCAAAAATATGTACTCCATCAACTTTGCAATCTGATAAAAAATATTCCAAAAAAAAACTCTTATCATTTGAACGAATGTTTTGTGTTTATCAATTAATTTAACGATTAACGCGAAGTGAAAATAAATAACGTCAATCTGGACTGTGTCATTATCGCCGTCATCTTGTTAAATTGGTGACGAAAAGAAGTTCGGTCAACGTCGTCTATCGATAAATAAACGACAAGAACAACTGCCGGAAGTCCTCTCAACCAATCATATCAACGTATTCCCTAATATGCAATTCATATAAGAATTAAACATGAAGGAGTTATAATAAGTTATAACTCATTCATGTTTCAACGTTTTTGCTTTCGAAGTAGCTAAATATTAATCTAACTGCTTCCAAAAAAAAAACCCGATGCAGTTATATACATGTACATTTTTATGAGTTGATTTCCTGTTGTAATTAGAAAATGGGAATTAACTCATAAAATATTAAATTAGCGTTAAAGAGGGACGAAAGATACCAAAGGGACAGTCAAACTCATAAATCTAAAATAAACTGACAACGCCATGGCTAAAAATTAAAAAGACAAACAGACAAACAATAGTACACATGACACAACATAGAAAACTAAAGAATAAACAACACGAACCCCACCAAAAACTACGGGTGATCTCAGGTGCTCCGAAAGGGTAAGCAGATCCTGCTTCACATGTGGCACCCGTCGTGTTGCTTAGTGATAACAAATCCGGTAAATAGTCTAATTCGGTAGGTCACATTCATGAAAGGGAAGGAGATTGTAGTTACGACGTAAGGAACATATCCGATATCATTTGTGAAACGGTTATTCCATAACGGTCAACCAACTCGTGATGGCGTCCGTAAAATCTACAAAGGGATGATTGCAACTTCCCCATTTGGAACTTTTGGTTTAATAGCTTCCTTGTGAGCAGCATCCCTCTATCAAGAAAATCATGATAGGAAATGCAAGCACGGGAATATCGTATCAATTGGGAGATATATACCCCGTATGCAGGTGCTGCTGGAATGTTGCTACTTAGAAATGGAAAGTTCACAATTGGAAAGCTGAAATCATCTCTTTTGTCGTAAAGTTTTGTTTTCAGCCGACCCTCAGTAAACTGCACTGTTCACAACCACACAAAAAGAACAACAACACACAACTGCATTTTATGTATTCCTGAAAAATCAATTGAAATATTTATATACAGTAAATCAATAATCGCCCTGATTTAAATGTATATATAAATATAATGAAACAATATGGAAAGCAAGAAGTATATTACAACTTCACGACAGGCGTTCGTCTTTAAATAAACTATAACTATACACCACCTATATTTCTTCTGAAATATAGACGTTCATAATAAAATGTTATTGTAAATATTGTATAGTAAGTATTATCATCGTTTATTAGATTTAACACAGTTGTTTTGCAACTTCCAGCGTAAAAATAAAAAGGTAAATGATACAACCAACCAAGACACTGCATGTTAAAATTAAATAAGCGTAAGTATTTGAAATTTCTTTATTGTAAAAATATCAATCTTAATCAATACATCGGAAAAGCAAATCGAAATGTTCTTTGGTACCTATTACAAACATTTATCATTAATAGATACGTTAACAAATGTGAAAAACTTATCAACATATCATGTGCGACTCATCATGTAAAACACTAAAATATGTGCACATTCAAGATTTTACGTTAGCCAATGTGAAAGACTTAACAACATATGTCATGTGTGGCTTATCATAAAAAACACTTAAATGTTTGCCAATACACTCCGAAATATAAACGAAAATATTTTAAAAAATAAAGCCTTTCTTAACACATTTCAACCTTTATTCTACGTTTCTTATAGAATACATATTTATCCAGAGTTCGTAAAAAAAGTGACGAAAACATATATGGAACAAGCAAAACTACTAAAGCCGACGAAACGCAAACAATACTAGGTTCAAAATTAAAACGACGAACATACTACTTTCCGTCTTCAAACACAACTGAACTGACACCTCGCCTTTAAACAAACGAAAAGAATGGTGAATGGAAACGGGGAAAGAGTCAATGAGACAACAACCCGACCAAAGAGCAAAACAAATACCAAGGCCACAACTGTGTCTTCAACGCAGCAAGAACATCCCGCATCCGGAGGCAGGCCCCGGATGGCCCATAAACAATACTGAATACTAGTTCATTGAATTGGACGCCAAACTAAACCCTAAAACATGCATATGAATCAAATTAGAAAAACAAACAAAACTAACATTGCTATATGTTCCTGACTTGGGACGGACGCAAAAATATTGCGGTTTAAATATGTTTTGTGAGATCTCAACCTTAGTTCAACTAGGAATTAAATCAGGAGCTCATGAAAAGTGGGTAACATCCTTACAAATTCACTGATGAGTTTCTCGATGTCGCAATCAGGGCAAATATAATGGGATTATTGTTGAAAATACCAACCCTGTATCGTGAAAATATTTATTTGAATCGTATCGCATTAATATTTGTCAACAAGGAGATACATTCGGAGATATTTCATTGTATCACGGAATGAATTGAAAGCAAACATGCCCTTGTCAATCGAATCAATATGAGGAACTGAAAATTGTCTGTTTTTCAAGGAAATAGAAATACAACAGATACTGACAATATCGCATCAAATTGACCACTGATCGCTTCCGTTGTAAAGATTTGTAAAAAAAAAACTTTTTTTTTCTAATTTTTGTGAATTCTGCCACCCTAAAAATAAAAGGGGGCGACGGAGGGTAACTGATGTTCTTATCTCGTGAATCGACAAGGAAGTGACAAGGATCAATGTTACAAACAGAAATGTTTGTTTCTTTTAACAGATGATGTAGTTGACTTTGTACGCAAACATTGATTTGTTAATTTTTTGGGGGGGAAATGGAAAACAAAATAGTACTAGAATAAAGGAGGAAAAATAAACCCACAACAAATGGTCAGAATAATAACCGTCATTCAATCTATAGGAATTTCATATACTTTCTTTGTTTTACGTATGGAAGCGGGCAACTCTATGGAGTTATACATATCAGTAGCATCACAAAGTGCATGACAAGTACTACTGTTTCTAGAATAAATTTCATCAGGTAGGATTTTTATTGCCAAATCTTTAAAAAGACCAGAGTTAAAATTAAAAACGTTAAGTGTAGAACAATCCAACTCTATTTTAGAAAATAACCTTTTATTGTTTTACTATGGTAGCTTCATTGATCCTAAAATTCAAATTTTTTGATCAAAATGTTAAATACTAGTAGCTGATTTTCTTACAATTTTACAATTTATAATCATAAATTTTACAATTATTAGATTCTGGTTTCAAACCTTAACGTATTTTGTAACCATATACCATTTGGTCTGGTTATTAAAAATATAAAATAAACCATAGTAATTCAAAATGAAAAAAATATTTAAGTACATGCTATATATACATGCAATTAGTATATAATACCATATTTTCATGACTGTCATTTTCGTTTCGTCACATAATCGACAATAATTGTTGGTGTTTGTCTACTTACATATTACTTACGGAAATATAACAATTAAGAGAAGTAGAAAATTGTTATTTATTACAGGTTGTTGACAAATAATTTTGACAATTTTTGAGTTCTGTTGATTTTCACTTGCACGAATTTGACATTTTAACAACAAATGCTGTGCGTTTTTATATTTGATACAGATTCATACTTTAGATATATTCCCTACTATTCACACTACAGAAATATACACAACAGTGAAAGTGATTTTCATGAAGGCAATTTTGATTAACAAAAGCAAAACACTTTACAAGCTAAGTGTTATAAGTGTGGCATAAAATTCTCGTCTAAGAAGGGATGTATTATGATATATTTGATAAATATTATGTATAATGTTATTAATCCATGAATTTTTACATATATACAAACACAAATTTGCCAATTCCAACAAAACATAAACAGATAATTAGGAATGATAAAATATCAAAAAAAGGAGATGTGATGCCAATGAGAAAACTATGAAGATAAGGTCAAATGCCGTGGATGTAAGCAACTATGGGCAGCAATACAGCCTTCAACAAATAATAAAATAGTTATAGGAAGATGTGGTATGAGTGCCAATGACACAACTCTCCATCCAAATAACAATTTATAAAAGTAAACCATTATAGATCAATGTACGGACTTCAACACGGAGCCTTGGCTCACACCGAACAAAAAACCTACTTTATAATCGACCATTAGATGTTCCGACATAAAAAAAAACATGAAACCATCCAGTTCAGAAATAACGGCCTAACTTATAACAAAACAATATACAAAATACAAACAGATATCACAGACATGAACAACGACAATCACTAAACTATTGGCCTCAAACTTGATACATAGAGAATGTGACAATCAGAACATGTTCGACGGTGACGCCCCCCCCCTAAATGAATAAATCTTAACAGTAGTGTATCAGTACAACATAAGAACGAACTATACAAATTAGTTGAAAAGGTGCTTAGCTTATTAGATCGATATTAAGCAGGAAAACATTTTACAACAAAGAAAATTTAAACATCACTGACAATAAATCAGACATAAGTTAAGATCTGATAGTACTCGCTGTTATTGATAGCTAGTTCAAAACCAATAAAAACTTAAAAGAATTACCGGTATGTATCTAAGACAGCACACATCCAACATCTAATTGATCAGGTGTAGAGACGTTATAGAAAAAAAAACATGAGCTTGTGAAATGCCCAAAATATTGGCATCGACAGATCGTTGAACCATGAATGTGCATTTGTTTGTGACAATGATATTAAGTACGCTTTCAATTCACTGATAACAAAATCATTTTACCAATAAAAACAATATTCAAAGATTTGATTACAGTGTTGAATCGGTAACCTTTAAGAATAACTTTATTTAAAGGATCGTATGTTTACGCGGATCGTATCTAAATTTCCAGACTCGGTTTACAGAATCACCGTAAAATTTAAGATATGCTATTGCGTTTTAAATAAGTTTTATACAGGTACTTGCAGACCAAATACTCTAATAACGGGGTTTATGAATTCCATACTGGAAAAAAGCGACCGAAAATTCGGTTTTTTTTTCACTTAAGAAATGTTCATAGTAGTTTTCCATAGCTTTGCTTTATGTTTTCGTCGTTCGATCTTTTTGATAAACAGCAAAACCAAACTTAACCTATTTCAATGGGTTCCAATGACTCTATAAGAAAACGGTTTCATAAAAAATTTAATGATGAAACAAGTAGACTGTCCTGCACTAAATTCAGTACAATTAGTTCACTTTATTCAGAACTGAATGTTTTAAGAAGTATGAGTTTGTTTCTGTTTTGAGTTTTATCAGCAAATGATTTATTATCTGTATACTTCAAAATCATTAATAAGTCAACTTCTCATACTCTATGCATAACCAGTATTCAAAAGATGTATTGGGTGTAAATATACTCATCATAAATACCAGGACTAAAATTGTGTACACCAGACGCGCGTTAAAAAGATAAAAAGACACAATTATGTACCTAGTTGAAGAGCATTGTGTATATGAATTTCGAAAGTACATTGACCTATAATGGTGTACTTTTACTTGGATGGAGAAATGTTCAATTGGCACTCATGCCACATCTTCTTATATGTACATCTATGGGGATATAATATTGTCCTTGGGCAGAAAATGATAAGTTTTACGAAAAATTGAGTTTTGTTGACAGTTGATTCATAAGTATGGCCATTTCAATAATACTTCATGTTGACATATCAGTGCAGACTACACTAAGTTGAGTATCCAGTCGCAAAGTTTGTCGTCAAGCACATTAGGTAAAACAAACGAACACACCAACTCTGTTGTTATGAAAGTCTTTTAATTGGCCAATATACTTCAATTTTGTTATTACTGTGAATATTCAATATTTTGAAATCAACCTGTATCCGAAATCTATAGAAATAATAGAATAAGAATAAACTGATCATAGATACTAGGATTGATTATTTTTATATTTTCACAAGACGCGCGTTTCGTCTACAAAAGACTCATCAGTGAAGCTCGAATGAAAAAAATTTAAAAAGGTAAATTAAGGTACAAAGTTGAAAAGCATTGAGGAACAGAAATTTCGAAACGTTTTGCCAAATACAGCTACGGTAATCAAATCCCACGTATAGGAAGCGAGATGATGAATCATATATTGCCTTTATACGTTGTCTTATGTTGAAGCCTTTTATATCTTACTTCGTGGTATATTGACCAATAAATATTTAAATATAGATCATATGGTCTGATGTTGACATTTGTCTCATTAACAATAAAACCACATTCTGTTTCGTTTTTAATAGCTGGAAGAATTTTTCAATGATGGCTGATAAGCTCAATACAACAATATTAAATATCGGTATTAATTTTACTTGATAATCACAGTAGTGCATTACAGTCATTGTAATGATTATAAGTAATTGATATTGAAAGTAACACTACCAATGTATCTTAGTTGCCATTAAAGCGGGAGGTTTGGCATACCACAAAACCAGGTTCAACCCACCATTTTTATTTTAAAATGCCGTGTACCAAGTCAGGGAAATGGCCATTGTTATATTATAGTTCGTTTCTGTGTGTGTTACATTTTAATGTTGTGTTTCTGTTATGTCGTAGTTCTCTTATATTTGATGCGTTTCCCTCAGTTTTAGTTTGTAGCCCGGATTTGTTTTTTTTTCTATCGATTTATGAATTTGGAACAGCGTTTTACTACTGTTGCCTTTATTTGTATGTATGGACATTATCTTTTTTTTATGTTAAGAATCTTTAACAGGGTAACGTTTGTATTAGATTTTTTGGCATATATTCAATTAAGGAAAAACGTCTTCTTTTATTTTGAACAAACAACACATGTTAATAATGCGTTATCCTTATACGGGGGACACCTCAGTGTCCCACAAACAGCTTTAACAGGGACAAATAACTTTCCATCTTCGTTGGCTTGTCCGCCTTCAAAGGAGACAGGACTGTAATCCACACAAACATATTCGGAAGCTGCAACAATTCCATGTCCGTCATCGCCCCCAGCTGCAAGTCGTCCATAATATTCTCGTTTCCATGTACAAGGACATTGCGATTTTCCTGGTATCATCAGAATAGATGAAGCTTCGGTAGCTCTACATACAGCGCATGGGACATCCTTCTGAAACATGTTGGGACCGAAATAGTTATCTTCGTATTCTGCGCCATACATAGTACTCATATGACGATATGGACTCATAGATACGTCTCCAGTATAAAAGTCTGGATCGGGTGGTAGGCATACATAATTAACCGCTGCTCCATCCTGAGCATATGGTCCTCCTCCAGCAAACCCTAAGAACATGAGAAATATGTGAAACAAAATTTAAAGTCAGTTTATTTAGAAATAAACCCCAAGAACATGTGACGTATATGTAACAATATATAACGTCAGTGTATTCAAAATATATAAAAAAAAACAAAATTTTGAAGCCAAAGTTTTTCTTTTACTTTCATTTTATAGAAATACAATAAGTCCAATACACAATATAATGTTTTTACACAACAATTGTAAAATGTAAGATATTATGAATGGAAAAACGTCGGCGCATTTATAAAAAATATTTATGTTAACGTTTTTTTCTTCAAATTATGAAACCATTAAAAAGATATGTAATTTATAACAACATTAAAAATGTTTTTTGAACGGGAATTATAGTAACCTTTTTATTTAAATATTTCTCATACAAGTTAATGAAAATGACAGCCTTAATTACCTAAACATTGTAATAAAGATACATCTCGTCTTATTACCTTCATAAACTAATTCCGTGCCATTCACTGTGCAATCTTTCCTCCCCCATCGTGTATAAATTGCACCAGCTGCTTCTGAACAAATAGAAACAGATACAAAAGATATCAACAATTTTCCCACAAAAATAGTAGCATACGGTTAGAGACAGCTAGTGATACAAGTCAATGGATAATTACTTTTACATGGCATGCTTATACTTATACATAATGCTTTTCGTATTTTTCTACTTGAAATTGAGTTTTGTATTAACCAGGAGGCTTATCCAGAAAAAAAACCTCAATAGTTTGACTTATAAAAAGTGGAATCTGCAAATATGTTTTGGAGTATTTTACTTAAAGTTTGTAAAAAAAATGATTACTAGTAACATAAAGAGGCTAAAATGTGGGGTTTAATCATTTAAATGAGAAAGTAAACAGATCAATGAAAATGTCAACTTCATATTTCATTTCAAATGAAATATTTTATCTTTTAATGTTTTATTAAGAAATTAATCATTTTATTAGTTAGAAGTCTGAGGTTTAGTAATTGTTTCTTGAAGGAAGTACCTCAAAAATGCTAAGTTGAATTCTTCAATTTCGAAAATACATAAGACTTTTTTTGAATTTCAAATGAATTGGCAGCAATTTCATGTCAAAGAACTACATTGGTTTGTTTTGTGCTGTTAAAATACGCATACCTTAACTGCATATAAGATTTTACTGGCTCCTTTCTAAATTTTATGTATCTTTTTTTGTCATTCAAAATAATCAGTCAAAAAGTGTTCTACACTCAGTCAGCATTCATTTGCTAGCAACATTACCAAAATATTCTACATATTTTGTTAGTTTTACTTATGCGTAGAAACTATTTTGTTATAAAATCGTACTTTCTGACCCCGCCAGAACAAGTGGTGATACATCTTTAACCGATGAACCGGTTAATTTTACTGTAAACACTTAAAATATAATTCATATAAAATTTGGCAAACCACTTAGTATAAAAGCAATGTTAACAAACAAACGAACAAACAATCAAAAATCTATTACAACTATACCTTTGGCAGATAACAAAGACAACAACGATTGAATCTGGTTATGTTGTCCCTGGACAGTTTGCTTAACAGTATCAACATCATTTACCAGTTGTTGAATATCAATGTCATCAACTAGGAGTCTTTTGCTCTTTGTATTTCCATAACAAATCACAGTGATACAGGACAAAATAATACAAGTGTAGACAATACTTTTACTTTGGAACATTTTAATCTTATTACCGTATCACCATGGGTATGTGTCAACGCGTCCGTATGTGCAGTCGGATAAAAATCATGATAGTAGGTCATCGGTATAAATTAAAATGAAGTGTTCATTTGCTATCGTAAAGAGCTGTTAAATGTTTATTAACAAAGCACTGTCAATTTAGTGCAATTAATTAATTCAATACAATTCTGTGATAACGAAATCATGTAATCTTGAAATTATGTTGCAATTTTGGTACAAGGCTGGATATTTATGTATCATTGATATTCTTTAAAAATAGAACAGTAATACACACAATCTACACTTTAGACTGTGTATTAAAACGGTTGAATGATTGAGATACTTTAGTGTTAGATTTCTTCGTAAGCATATATTTTAAATAGTAAACACACAAAACGTATGCTCTATGTATAAAAATAATAACCATTTATTTTCATTGCTTGGACATATTGATTAGAAAGTATTTAAATCACGGAATTTACCGAAGATGTCATTTCGTTTCCCTGCGCGCTTTCATCGCTTCATTGATTTGTGGTGTAAATAAACAAAACCAGAAAACAGCTGACTGATTAGAAGAATACAAAACTTACAAGGTGAGCAATATGGTTTCTTGCGTGCAAAGAAACCTACACCAAGCATCACGGTATAGTTATCGGCAAGGGTTACAGTGCACTATAGTGTCAGCTGTTGCAATTTTATTTTTTTACAATATAGTACGGAAGCTTAAGTCGTCCCAGAAAAAAATTAAAATAGCCTTGCCAGACGTCATAATTATTTGGACTAAATATGACTATGAGTTACCAAGCTTGACATGTACATGGTAATAAAAAATCAAAGCTAAGGAGGTAAGGAGCCTGTAATTCAGTGGTTGTCGTTTGTTTCTGTGTTACATATTTGTTTTTCGTTCATTTTTTTACATAAATAAGGCCGTTAGTTTTCTCGTTTGAATTGTTTTACATTGTCTTATCGGGGCCTTTTATAGCTGACTATGAGATATGGGCTTTGCTCATTGTTGAAGGCCGTACGGTGACCTATAATTGTTAATGTCCGTGTCATTTTGGTCTTTTGTGGATAGTTGTCTCATTGGCAATCATACCACATCTTCTTTTTTATAAGTCTAAAGAAAAAATAAGAAAAAAAATGTCCTTAGTTGAAAGTCTTTACATCAACATAGCTGGATACAGTTGTATATCTAACCCCTCTACCTTGACGTCCTCGACTATAGATGATATATTATTGAAGGTAGCAATTTATCACATCTTATTTCCTTCAAACCCAAAATACTTGCAACATGGCGTGGGTATCGAGCTCCCATAAGATGTTCGCATGTGCCCTGCTTTATAGTCAATATTGAACAACTTTTTGTCATTTTTGTAACTTGTACAAAAATCTTCTTTTCTTAAACTATGGGCCAAATTTAACCAAACTTGGCCACAATCATTACAAGGGTATCTATTTTAAAAAAGTGTCTAATGACCCCACCTACCAACCAAGATGGCCAACATCAGTAAATACAGTAACAGGTGAGCGACACAGGCTCTTGAGAGCCTCTAGTTATTCATCTTACATGTACATCTCCTTTGAATTTGTTTGCTTATTTGTTGTATGGTCTATGAATATCTATCTATATACCACATTTCATGGTCCCAGAAAGATACTTAAAATGTATACATATCACTTTTTCCTAGCTTCTCTCATGTGATAGCGGTACCTTTTTGGTCACTATTTATGTGTTGCGTTTAAATATGAATTGTAACACTTTATAGTGACTAAACAGGTAAAACAAATCTTCTCAAGAAACAGAAAAAAGAAGACTACTTGGAACAGCACCAGACTATGTATGAATAAAAACTCAGATCGGAATAGCATGGAGGATATGTTACGTCCTTGTGAATAAGCAAGGAAAGCTTTTAATAATAGTGCATTTTTTTTTAATTTATTAGGTTTTTCATTTATTTTCTGTTCAAATTTCCAGTGATTCCCTATATAAACAACCAAATTTTTCTAAAAAATAATGCCAATATAAAGTTTCCTTAGCCTTGCTGCTCAATTAAAATATTATTTTTTTTAATATTCACTTATAGAAAATGGGATTATAGATAGGACAGAATAATAAATCAGTACGTATTGTATTTGATAAACATGAATTTACCTCATTCCTTAGGTAGATATAATGATAGGATAGAGAGCATTAATTTGTTTTGTTACGAAAGGGAAGTTATATTATCTTTCACTTCTTATTACACAAGTACGACTTCAGCGTCACCTAGAAATCTTTTTAAAATGAATCGATTTCACGATAATCATCACAATTCAGTGACAATTCTGGTAACGAATCCGGTTCCATTTTAATCTATAGTGCTGACTTTTACGACGTTATTGACTCTATTGCCTACACTGGGTCTTGCGGGAAAATGTTCTTAGACATAGTATAATAAAATTGCAGCAAGGACATATACATCATTTTCTCATGGAAATAAAATTAAATAATAGTCATGACACTTTGTTCATATTTTTTGAATAACATATTTTATTTAATAACAGTGACCGGTTACGTCATCCTTCTTGTCTTTTAGTATCCTTTTATCTCTATGATATATGAGATGCAAATATTCAAAGAAATGTGGGATATTGAATGACAAGACGTCATCAATATATCTGAAGGTCAAAAGAAAGTAGCAATCTGTTGTTTTCTTTCTTTTAGTTTTATATACACAGAATGTGCTGTATTAATGCTGCTTTTTATGAGAACAAACCAATACTGTGATTTATAGCCATATAGTCAAAGAGGCCTTTAGAGACACACAATTAGAACCATTTGAATAAATGACTGTCTATTCGGGAACTAATCTGACAAACACAACAATCAATAGGTCAATCAAAAAGTCAAAAATTTGGATCATAACCTCGTCGGGGTATTTTTCTTTGTTTAAATCAGTGGGGTTTATTGCATCCTGCAATTTACAGACAAAATATGTATGCTGGTTTTGTTATCGGATTGTTTCAGCGGATAACTCTGCAGAAATGATTCAGCGTAAATTACTTTTGATCCTTTTACTCGAATATCTTTCAGTTAACTTTCTTGTTAAAACATTAAATCAACGATTGATTATAATGATTGTTATTACAAATATATATCTCTCTCCTTCCGTCGTTCTCTCTCTGGAATACTTCACAAGATATAAGATATTTTCCTACCATGCATATGAGGAATTTATGTGACATGTCCGATTCATGTTGTCTCAGTGCTTCCACAACTTTTTAATAGAAGCACCCCAGTGATTTCAAATTTCGGACTACTCGGCATACCGGCATTAATTTCATCTCTTTACCAATCCAGGTTGATACAACTTAACCATTTGGACCAGTAGTGCTGAACAACTTTTGACACTAACTGTAGTAATCTTGAAACAAGTAAAACAGACAGCAAACTGTTTGAACGTTGATGCCATTTAAAATTGGCCATTCTTAAAGACAGCAAAAATAGATGTTTCCGCTGAGGATTGAACTCAGGACCTTTCGCGTGTTAAGCGGATGTGATTTTTTTTTTATCTTTATTATAATCCACAATTCATATATACATATCACAGTTTTAGTTACACAAAAATGAAAACATTGCCATTAGTTATTGTCCTTTCTCTGAAACGAATCACATTTCAAACATTATCTATATAGCGTGAAATATTTGCCACGAACATAATTGTCTGATTATTTACTTTCGATACTCATATTTATATACATATACATATCATTTTCTATAGAATAATATCATATCCCTATACATATATTCAATCTCTATCTAATCTACCACTCAGCTCATTCATTCACAATTGTTAAAAGCTTACACAGACTACAATGAAAAATCAAAAGAGTTAGGTGTTTGTACAGTCTTATTGCCCGACATGTGACATAAAATGTTACAATCAAAATAATAGTTCGCACAGGGCTGGTCTCCATTCCACCACGCAAATAAAATCGAAAGTATTTAAATTAAGGCAATTAGCAGCATTAATAAGACAAACAAACAACATCACAGTATAATTATCATCGTTCAGCAAAAACTTTTTCTCACATTTTCTCACAGAAACATACCCACTTTCTCTCTACAAAAACAAATTACAAAATATTAATAACAAAATACAGTCTTTTCATTTTCACAACTTTTTCCAACTTCAATATTCCTTCGTTCACTGCATCATTCATTAATGGTGTTGTCCGTACATCTTCGAAATCCTCGGTTAGCACTTTGTTAAATCTAAGGTACTCATGTTCCCCGGGAAGGATAGGTTCAAAATTTTTACGGCTCATATGAAACAATACCAGACGTCCTCTTTCCGTTTTTCCAATCAAAATGTCCATACCACTCCGGCTTTTTTTCAAAACAATTTTACGTATAATTCCACTTTCTGGTACTTTTCTATTATGTTCTTTCGCTTTATCACATGATTGAACACCTGATGACGTAGTGGATACAATATCGCTATTATTCTTTTTACTTATTGTACATTTTGTTACTAAATTTTCTCCTTCTTCGGTACACTTATTCTTTTCAACTCTATCAACAGATATTCTTTGTTTACATTTTTCCACATTGTTTACATTTTTACCCGTTAAACAGGTTGGTGGCAAAGACAAATCATTATCTGTATCGATTGACAGTTCTATATTTGGACTCTCTATAACTTCAATGTTACCTGAAGTAGTAGAGGCCACAGACGGGTTATCGTCAATGTCCATTATATCGAGGGTATTTGTCGATACCTCTTCACTCGGTATTTGACTAATTTCAAATGAACGATCTGAACTAATCCCATCTTTATGGTTCTCACTAATAGAACTGTTTGCATCATCAGTATTATATTCTTTCATCCGTTTCTTATCACGATTGACAGTAGAATTTGATTTTCTTTTAGTCTTACTACTATCTTGATTTGTAAAAGCTATAGATACACGGGCTCTGTCATTCTCACCATGCACAGTAAATGATATATGACGAAATTGTTTACATGCGTTTTCTATAGTACTCGTTAATAACGACGGGAGTCTTTCCATTACAAATATAATTAAAAACAGTTATACAATTCACCCTCTGGTAGCCTCTTTCAATCCAACAATATTTACAACATTTCAAACAGTTAATAAAGACGGGTTTTTCAATATCAATGTAAAGAACTTACTTCTAAAACAAGTTAGAATGTTAATAATCCATATTTTAGCTTGGTAATCCGAGCAATAACTTATAATAGAGTGATATTTTCACTGTACACAAAAACAACGTCCTGTCATGCAAAGGTCCGCTCGACTTTTTCGCAAAAATAGATGTTTCCGCTGAGGATTGAACTCAGGACCTTCCGCGTGTTAAGCGGATGTGATTTTTTTTTTTTTTTATCTTTATTATATTCACAATTCATATATACATATCACAGTTTGAATTACACAAAAACATTGCTATTAGTTATTGTCTTTTCTCTGAAATGAATCATATTTGAAACATTAATTATATATTGCGTGAAATATTTGTCACGAACATGATTGTCTGATCATCAACTTGTGTATACTCATATTTATATAAATATATCAATTCATATATCACTTTCTATACAAAAACATCATATATACCTATAATTATATTCAATCACTTTCTAATCTTCCATTCATCTCATACATTCAAAATTATAAAAAGCTTACACAGAATACAATGAAAAAATTAAAGAGTTAATTGTTTCTACAGTCTTATTGTCGAATATATGACGAACAATGATACAATCGAAGAAAAAAAATCGCAAAGGGCTGGTATCCATTCCACAACGCAAATAAAATCAAAAGTATTAAATATGAAGTCAATTATCAGCATTAATAAGACAAGCAAACAACATCACAATATAATTATTATTATTCAGCAAAAACATTTTCCCCATTTTCTCACAGAAACATACACAATTCTCACTACAAAAACAAATTATAAAATACTGAAAAAAATAAACTGTTACAGCTTTTTATTTTCCACAAGTTTTTCCATCTCTAATATTCCTTGACGCACTGTATCAGTCATCAGTTTTGTTGTTCACGGCCGACACTCGGCTAACCGAGGGATTGGTCGGTTAATCTATATTGAGTATGCGGCTATATGGGCAATTGGTCTGTTAATCGGGTTGGTTATACGTCTGTTAAGAGTAAAACGCTTAATTTAATGTTAAACTCTATTAAATATACAGATTTTTTGGCATGTTATAAGAACCAAATCAAAAAAAGAAAAGTGTCTGACAAAATGATATCTATCAAAGAACATTTTGCACTTGTTTAAACATTTCTTAGTCTGCGCAGTTTTCAGTAAAACTAAAAGGCGTCGCGCAAGTATGTAGTATTTATGCTTATACGCATAGCAATTTTTTCAATAAAAGGCGAAACAAACAAATTTAGATATCATTTAAAGGACAAAAAATAGTACTGTGGTTCTAAAAAATAAATTGACATTAGTAAATATTTCATTATTGTAAAATAACGTGAATAATACCACGTTTTAGTGAAAATTATGGGAATAAAGTCTGTTAATGGGTTGGACAATTGAAATTGTGTCAGTTAAGAGTTATTTAGCCACGACAATAATTTTGCTACCTTTATATTTTCCCCTTGAAAAATTTAAGAATGAGATGTTCCTGAGTAAACAAAAATGACAATTAATACGGTGCCACAGTATCCTAGAAAGAACATTTTTATTTTGACTTTCTTTGTATTTTATTGAAGGGTGTGTCAGTTCAATACAGCGTGATATGGATTGGCCTCTGGAATATGCATGATTTTTTTTATTGACGTTTTCAATCAGCCTTAATTTTTGTGTCTGTTCGAAGTAGCACGTTCTCAATTCCGACTGAAAGTGTCTTTCTAATACAACACAGGGTACATATAACGTGTTCTCGTTCTCATATGAACATGATATTTTTCACTGGACGTTAAACCCTAATACGTCAGTATCATCCAATTGGTTCTTTTCTTCTATTACTTAATCATATGTTGTTTACAAATCATTCTAAAGAAGTAAACGGAAAGGAGCGAATGCAGCTACATTTGATTATTTTAAGTTTCAATTCATTTTATTACGTTTAGTTCCCTTTTTCGTAAGTGCAGAGGAGAACTACAGTTGTCTATGTTGGCCGGTGAATTCCATTCGCGTTTTCGCGTTTTCACTTTTCATATTCTATAGGGTGAAAACACAAAAACACGACATCGCGAAGTGGAAAAGGCGAAAACGCGAAAATGTGAAATCGCAAAAAGGCGAAATCGGTTTCGCGTTTTCGACTTCGCAATTTCGCGTTTTCACCATATAGAATATGAAAGGCGAAAACGCTAAAGCGCGAAAACGCAAAATGGCATAAACCTGCCACCATAGTTGTCCGCATGTAAACTTCTAGAATTTGTCACTAATATAAGTACATCGCAATCCGTTACTGTATCAACAGCCATCGGTGTTTAATGTGTGTATTCTTAAACAAGTATTATTTTTCTCTCGTTTTTAGCAATGTATCACTCTCTACTGTCCTTATCTATTATTCTATATTCTGCGTTTCCATCCAGATTCTCGTGTATACCAAGAGGGTCCGGATTGGGGTATTGTTTATTTCTGTATTCTTTAAATTGTTATGTCATGTTTTTCTACATTTCATTTATCTTACTCATTATTCTTTCTTTATTTTACATATTTTGTCATCCCAATATATTTTACTTACTTATGTTTAGTTACATTACGACGTTTATCTCTGATTTATATACTGGTTACCAATGTAGGTTACAAATTTGTGTCATTCATGACAATTAAACAGAATCAACATGATATATGCGATCATTCTTGGATGAAATTAATAGTACTTTAATATTACACTTTTTGAAACCATTTTTATCAATTTTCAATTTCATGTGTTGTTTCCGTATATGTTATGTTTCGTTGCTCATGTGTTGTTTTCGTATATTTTAGCTGCTTTTCTTGAGCCTACCCATTTGATCCGATAACACCCCATATAGCAATAAAATTATACTTTCATTAACTTTTAATATGCCATTCATAACTCTTAACAGACCAATTAACAGACCGAGTTTTATACATCCGACCCATTAACAGACCAGGTTTTAAATAAAGATTAATTTATGTCACCAAAATACAGATTTTCGTGTAGATTTTTCACACAATGATATCAAATATGGTTAACAAACATAATGCCTTTCTTTTTTCGATGTTCAAAATATTGAATGCAAGTACATTTAACCAATGTGTCATTTTGTGTATATTTTATGTGTGTAAAATGTGTATAAATTTATTGATGAGTAACCCGCCTTTTCATTTTATAGATCGTACATCGAAGCTAGAAAAATAATAATGACACCACTGAATTCAGTACATTGAATTGTTTTGTTAGACATGAATACTTTTTATGATGAAAATATATTTAGAAAGTTATACAATGAAACATGTTGAACTTTCAATGATTTTCTCGATAACACCTGATTAACAGACCAACCGCCGATGTAGCCGCATACTCAATATAGATTAACCGACCAATCTCTCGGTTAACCGAGTGTCGGCCGTGTTGTTCTTACATCTTTAAAATCGTCGGTTATCACTTTGTTAAATATACTATAATCTCGTTCACTGCGAAGGAGAACTTTAAACTCTTTATGGTCCATATGAAATAATACTAGACTTCCTCTTTGCGTTTTTCCAATTAATATGTCCATACCACTTCGGTTTTGTTTTAAAACAATTTTATGAATAAGTCTACTATCTTGTATGTTTTTATTATGTTCTTTCACTTTATCACATGTTGACGGATTATTTTCAATTATATCAACAGATACTCTTTGTTTACTTTTATTTCCATTGTTTATAATTTTACTCGGTAAACAGGTTGGTGACATAGGCAATTCATTAACTGTATCGATTGACAGTTCTATATTTGGACTTTCTATATTATCAATCTTACCTGTAGAAGCGGAGGCCTCACACGGGTTATCGTCAAAATCCATCACATCGGAGGTATTCGTCGATACCTTTTCACTCGGTGTATGATTATTTTCAGATGAACTACATGTATCTGAACAAATCACATCTGTATGATTCTCAATATTAGAAATATTAACTTTATCATTGTTATATTCTTTCATCCGTTTTTGGTCACGATTGACGGTAGACTTTGATTTCCTTTTAGTGTTATTGTTATCTTGATTTGTAAAAACTATTGATATACGAGCTCTGTCATTTTCACCATGAACAGTAAAAGATATATTACGAAATTGTTCACATGCATTTTCTATATTACTCATCAATAAAGATGGAAGTCTCTCCATTGTATATATAATTCAAAACAGTAATAAAATTCACCCTCGGGTAGCCTCTTTCAATCCAACAATATTTACAACATTTAAAACAGTTAATAAAGACGGTTTTTTCAATATCAATGAAACAAACTTACTTCTAAAACAAGTTAGAATGTTACTATTCCATATTTCAGCTTGGTAATCCGAGCAATAACTTATTATAGAGCAATATTTTCACTGTACACAAAAACAACGTCCTGTCATGTTAAGGTCCACTCGACTTTTTCACGGATGTGATAACCACTACACCACGGAAACCTTGGGGATCTAAGTGTGAATTTAAGCTTAAAACCATGGCGGAAATCAGCGGCACAGCATTGCAGCTCCGGCATATCAACAGTTGACCTAATTGATGGATAACTTAACTTCTGCCGGCAGACAAACGCTATTTTAACATATGTCGTCTTTCTTTTGTATTCGAAATCTCAAATTGATCCAACACGTAGTGTAAACTTTAATTTTTTAATTATTCCTTTCACATAGAAACCGTTCTTAATTTCCAATCGATAGCTACAATTTGTCAATGAAAATAACATATTCTAGAGATTGGAATACTTGTTCACTGTCTTGGTACAATGTGGTATGTGATATGAAATTATTTACAATCTATTTAATTTCACTAAGCAGTGTCAGGCTCGTTGGTCTAGTGGTATGATTCTCGCTTCGGGTGCGAGAGGTCCCGGGCTCAACTCCCGGACGAGCCCTAATTTTTGGCATTGCAAAAGGATCCGCTCATTAAACATCAAATCGCGAAACTGAGGTACCAATGATGTAAGGCCACAATTTGGAGAATCACGGACGCACAAATATACAAGCAGCGTAATATCGTTACCCATCTGGTCTTACCGTCCTCATCAATGTCAGCCTGCAAAATGGGCTATAGACATTACTCGTGATACAACTTAAAAGGGAGTCTCCAACCATGTACAGTATATTCATTCAACTGGTCAATTTCCTACTATAGAGGTGTCATGGATACTAGAATATAAATGGTCTTGATCATGTTAATCTTTTGGGACTCGGTGGATTTTGCTTCGCTTCTTTCGTAAAATAGGCGTAACGTACTTCAGCCGTATCTATCCTGCTTTAATTATGACACGTTGTCGTTACCGTGGTGATTGCGTCTCATTCTTCGTCCAGGGATTCCTGACTGCGGATCGATGTTAACATTCCGGTCTCCGGTAAGTCAGATTTGTGTTTCCTCCCAGACAGACTACACCCATTGCATAATGACCCCCACGGTTCTAGAAAGGATATCATTTGATAGAAGTAATAAGACTGGCACTAACACCATGTCGTGGTATACACTTTCGACGCTAAAGAGTGGTAATTTCTCTCTCTCTTTTATCCATCTGTTGCTGGATTTTTTCCTATTCTTTTTGAGATTCTAAATTTCACCCTTTCAATCCGCTATCCAAAAGTTTTATTTGCGTCATCGTTATCGCCCTCTTATGAACTGTATTTTTTCTTTAATCATGAATTTCATACATTTTCTTATAAGTTTATATTTCGCCTCGGGCAATTATACTGTTCGTGTCGTCATCATGTAAACATATGTTCACCGGTCTTTGTTTCGTATACAGTGTATAACCTAAACATTCGGGAAAGCAAATTCCCTATTGTTTTTCCGTCTATCTTGTTCCGTTCAGCAGACTTTATTTCCAATTCTTCCTCCCAGAAAACATTTTCTTCAAATAGTGGTTTAGAGAATGTAACATATGTTCGAAGATTTATTACGCCCCTCAGTAATTGATTCGTATTTCCACTACAAATTAGCATAACCTACAACTAGTGTACGATATTGTTAAATTAATTGCACAATGATGAGACAAAGAATTAAACTTTCAGGACCTCTTAAAGTTTCAACTTTGGATAATTTCTATACCGTATCAATTACGGAATAATTGGCATCAGCTATCTTGTACTATGTAGCAGTGTAGAAGTAAATATTTTGTTAGCATGGGGAAATTTAAAAGAAATAGACATCATAAGATATATATCAATATCATTAAAGTTGTTACTTTTTTTTAATCTAGCCTGCATATATGCATTGCCACGTAATTCAATAAACTGGCTGTATACGTCTGTGCTATAAGAAAGAATTTCGTTCACATCAGTAACATGGCGTCGGTGGTGGAACGGTTAGCATGGTGGCCTTCTGATAGCTGAATGAAGCACAGCCGGACATAGGTGTTGTTTACATTCCTCCGATGTGATTTTGCTGTTTTCAGTGTATAAATGGACTTATTTTCATATTGAAAGGTTTTTTCAAAACATTGTTACACTTCCGTTTATGAATACGAGTATTTATTAACACTTTATTTAACATTTAAACCCCTTACACCGGTGATTTAGTCGTTTGGTGAAAGGGGGGTGGAGCGGTGCACTCGTCTGTTTAGGGGTGAACTTGCTTTCGAAAAACCAAAATGACCGGCGGAAATGAATATTTTGGAAAAGGACCGCAAGGATTTGGGAAAGGGCCGGAGAAAGTTCCTAAGAGTAAAGAAAATTATGTCATGGAGATAAAAAGATATTCGAGAGACTGTACCATTCGTGTTATCGGAATATCAACAGAAAATGTGCAAGCAATTTCTGTGATAATGGCAATTGAGCATGTCACAGGTTTGAACTCTGTGCTTGCTATGGTTAAGGATGATACCTCTTCGTACGATGTTACGCTTGACTCCAAGTCTAATGCAACAAAAATACTTAGTGGAGTTGAGATTTTAGACAAAGATTACGAATGTTCGTTAATGTACTCAGATACGACAGTTGTGTCTTTCATGTACATCCCAGCATTCATTGATGATGACGATATTATATCCATGTTAAGAGATAGGGGAATTAAAATCGTTTCACCAGTATTCAGAAGAGTTGTACCGGGTACGCAGGTAGCCGATGGAACGCGTTTTGTCAAATGTGTTTTGCCACCTCATATAATTGCACTTCCATGGAGTATGCCTTTTAAGGTTGGTAAAAACACAAAGTATTATAAATGTGTTCACAATAACCAGACAAAGGTATGTTCAGAATGCTTTTCACCTGAACATATTCACAAAAACTGTCCTTACATTATTTGTAGTGGTTGTGGAGCACAGGGTCATGTTGCGAGAAGGTGTCGTGCAGCAAATTGTGAACATTGTCATGAACTACCGTTGAATTGTAAATGTCAGAATGGAGACAATTTGAAAACGCGACCGCAGCCAATCATTGCTAAGTGCAATGTTTGTGATAAAATCGTGTGCAGTTGCGTGAATGAGGTAAACAACGTGGAAGCCTCGGGAGTTAAAGATACGAGTACTTCGCAAGAAGAAACCAATAATGAAGTGTCAGAACAAACAGAGGTAAAAAGTGTTGATGTACCAGAAAGTGAAGGGCTTGTCGATGATATTCATAAAAACAAAAATGACTTGATTATTGAAGCTGCCGTGCACGTGGATAATATTGTACAGCATGAGACAAGAAAGAGAAAAATTGCTAATTCGGACGATAATTATTCCGAATCAGATGAAAATATTGATGTAGACGTGAAAGATGATGATGAAGTTGATATCTCTGTTCCTAGTGTTAGTGCCGTTGAGGAAGAGAAAAAAGATGAAAAAACTGGCAAAAAAGTTAAACGTAACGGAGATAGCACTCTTCTAAGTGAAGAAGTTGTAAATGAAGATTTAGAATTTGGGGATTTTGATCCCGATCATTGGGAAAAACGAAACGACACCCTTTGTGATGTTACTTTAAACAACGCAGAGGGTGGTAGTGGTGATGGTGATGATGACTCCTCTATCTGTGTTGATGAAAACATGGATGAAGGAGGTGACACAAACGAAGAGGTTGATGTTTTTTCTCTCTCTGCTAAAGAGCTTAGGAAATATAAAAAGCAACAACGAAAGCTTACAAGAAGGTCTTCGTTGAATCCTAAACCTAATGTTAATGCTAGTAGAAGCTCTCAGGTGTCTGAAAATAAAAGGAAAAATGGATAACAAATTTTATTATTTTATTTGTATTATGATGGTGCTGATTTGTTCGTTTAATTGTAATGGTTTAAAAAATGTGAATAATTTTCAAAATTTTGTATCTGTTTTATATGATAGAAGGGCTACTTTTGCTTTGTTGCAAGAGACTTTTTGGGATAAATCATATGTTGATGGAATACAAAATATGTATGAAGGGAAAATATATGAATGTAATGGTTATAATAGTAGGCAAGGTGTTGCTATTATGGTTGCCAATAGTGTAAAAGATAAAACAAAATTAGTATATAAAGATGATGAAGGAAGGTTTATACATGTTTCATATGAAACGGATGGTCAAATTTTTAATTTTGTATCTGTTTATGCACCTAATAATTGTATAGAAAGAGCAAGATATTTTAAGTTTGTTAACAGTTATATTGAAAATTTACAAAATGTTATAATAGGTGGAGATTTTAATACAACTCTGTCAAACTTAGACAAACATTGAAATTAGATCTTAGTAAATATGAATTAGAAAAATGTAAAGGTGCTATTTTACGATCTAAAGCCACATGGGCTACAGAGGGTGACAAAAATACAAAATATTTTCTAAACTTAGAAAAGTATAGACAGGAAAGAAATTCTGTGAAAGAATTGTATAATGAAAATGATGAAATTGTAAATGACACTGATAGAATTTTAGAATATAATTTTTACAAAGAGTTGTACTCTTTTGTTGAGATAGAAACTGATAAACTATGTGAATTTTTACAACATGTTGATAAAAAGGTTGATGACGATGATAAAGAGATTTGTGATTCAGATATAACATTTAATGAAATTGCTGAGGCCTTATCATCGATGTCTAAGAATAAGAGCCCTGGCTCAGATGGTCTTACTACAGAATTTTATTGTACATTTTACGATTCACTTAGAGAGATATTATATAAAGTTTTTAATGCTGTTTATGATGAAGGTATTTTATCAAGATCAATGAGATCTGGTGTTATCAGTCTAATTTTTAAGAAAAAAGGCGATAGAAGAGGTATTAAAAATTATAGACCTATTTCATTACTGCAAGTTGATTACAAAATTTTAGCTCGTGTCATGGCAAATAGATTCAAAAAAGTATTGCCAAAAATAGTGTCGGAAAATCAAACATGTTGTATAGTAGGAAGAGATATTTTTAATAGTATTGCAAATGTACGAGATATTATAACTTTAGTAGAAAATGATGATATAGAGGGATATATTGTAAAAGCTGACCAAGAAAAAGCCTTTGATAGGCTTAGTCATGAGTATATGTTAAGTGTATTAAAGAAATTTGGTTTTGGTGAAAGTTTTATTAAATGGATTACAATTTTTTATAATGAAATAAATAGCTCTGTAAAATGTAATGGTTTTTTTTAACAAAGTATTTTTCTATAAAGAATGGAATAAGACAAGGCTGTCCAATTAGTGCTCTGTTATATGTTTTGGCAGCTGAGCCTTTACAATGTATGATTACCAATAATTGTAATATTTCAGGAATCAATATTCCAATGTCAGAAAAAGTGTGTAAAATGTTTCAACATGCTGATGATACTACTGTTACTGTATCTGATAAGAAGTCAATTGATGATGTATTTAATGTTTTTGAATTGTATGGTAAATTCTCTGGTGCTAAAATAAATAGGCAAAAGTCAGAAATAATGCCTATTGGGAAAGGTTGTATGACAGAAAATGACCAAAATTGTCATGGTCTCAAAATTTGTGAAAATGAAATTTTGTCATTAGGTGTTTATATTGGCAAAAATGAACATGTATGTAATGAATTGAATTGGAGAGGAAAACTAAATAAAATTAAGATGTTATTAAATATGTGGATACAAAGAAAATTGACAATACATGGTAGAGTAAATATAATAACCTCTCTGTTAATGTCTAGATTGTGGTATAATTTATTTGTTACTTCTATGCCTGAATGGGCCATTGAAGAAATGAAGAGACTATGTGTTAATTTTGTGTGGAATGGTGGTGCACATCTTGTACAGTATAATACTATTATTTGTGATATAAATAAAGGTGGTTTACAACTGCCTGATATTAAATCAAAACTTTGTGCTTTTAGATTGTGCTTTTAGATTGAAGTTTTTAGCCAGATTTTTAAATGAAGATTATAATGTAATATGGAAAGACATTTTTAGGTATTTTATTTCCAAAATATTGAATATGAAATTAGCAAAAGACATTATATTCATGACATTAAAAGATAAATATTTGTCTTGTATTCCTGTGATATACAAAGAAATGTTAAAATCATTTTGCTTTATACGAGAAAATGTGTCCTTTGATTATACAGTTGAAAATATTTATAATCAACCGTTATTTTGTAATTCAGAAATTTTGATATGTGGGAAAACAATTTTATGGAATGATTTTATAGTGGCTGGAATAATTCAGTTGAAAGACATTTGTTATGAGGTGAAACCTGGTTTTTTTTAACTCAAAACGCTATTGTAGAAATTGTTGCTGAAGGGAATGATGAATATGATATAGATAGTATTATAAAACGTTATAGATCACTTCAGCCTGCTTTACCAGAATTGTGGACTAAAACTGTAGGGACTGAGGTGTATCATAGAACAAACAATAGAAACATTGACATTAATTTGAATATGAATTGTAAACTTGTTGATTTTAAGATGTGTTCATCAAAACAGTTATATTGTCTTGTTATAGATAAATTGTGTCAGAAACCAAAATCTGTTGACAAATGGATAAATATCTTTCAAGAGGATGAAAGTATTATGCATAAAGTATGGAAGATAGTTAATATGTTAATGACGGAGCTTGATTTTAAAATAGCCCACTGTTGTATATTTACAAATGAACGTTTATTAAAAATGAAGTTGGTAGATAATGATTTGTGTGATATTTGTTGTAATGAAATAGAAGATATTATGCATTTGTTTATAAAGTGTTCTGAATTATATGACTTTCATCAGTATTTGATTACAAAAGTAGAGTTATTGTTAGATACTTGTGATTCAGATCAAGTGAATTCTGTTGTATATGAACAAATATTTATGCTCGGTTTAACTGTAACAATCAATGGTGTGAATGTAAGTTTTGTTAACTTTATGTTATCAGTTGCACGATACTGTATATTTAGAAGAAGAAATCTGGTAAAAAATAATGTGAAGAATATTGATATTTTAAGATTTTTTCAATACACATTGAGGCATTATGTAACTTATTTTAATGAATATTTGTGTCAAATGAAGAATATGAGCAACATATTTGAAAAGCATTTCCTCTTGCATAATTCTATACTGCAGAAAACAGACAGTGATGTGATTATATTTGATCTCTGATGTACTAATGAACTGTAATCTTGGATAACTGTAAGATAGAATTTGTATTATGTAATTAGAAATGTATTGTATTGTGTAACTCAACTGTGATAGTAGATACATTTCAATGATTGTATTTATGTAATGTGATGTTTGATTTTAATAAAGATGAAAAAAAAGCATGGTTGCCTTCCAAGCAGTCGATCCGGGTTCGACTTTCGGCCGACGCACGTAATTTTTGTTTGGATTTGATGGAATCAAATAGCATGTTGGAAAAAAGTCGAACGCACCTTTGAGTTGCAAGGACGTTAATTTTGTCAATGAAAACTTTTCTAAATATATGGTGAAAACTTGGATTACCAATATTCTTTTACATGTATTGGCGGAGGAACTTACTAGTTTAAAGTAAGTGTTGCTTCATTGTTGAATTATTCGCTTGTCCTATTTAACAAAGACACTTTTTAAAGATATGTGCTGTCGACCTAGATATTAACCTGAACCAGTTTAATTACAGTAAACATGGATAAATTACCTGCTTCTTTAGTAAAATCAATAGACAATGCATGTAGTTTGTTTAGTAAAATAACATTTACAATACATGGCGATGAAAATAAAGCGAGGATTTCTATAATGTTTGGACAAAGGGAGGATAAAAACAATAAACGTAAATCTAAATCTATGGAACGCAGGAATAACATTAGAATGTCAAATTTCATACAGAAAGTTACCAAAGATAATGAAAATATAGCAACAAACGAAAGTCGAGCTACTGAAATTATTCAATGTGATCAATTGATGGAAATCGAAAATAAAATGTACGGAGCGCCGAAACTGCAACCGTAATGGACAATATTTCGCATGAATTACCGGAAAATAGCACAATCTTTTCAGATAAACCTTTACATAAGAAACGTAAGAAAACTACACAAAGGAAAGGATCAATAGACAATGTCGATCAACATTTATTGGAAAATTTAAAACCAAATAGAAATGCAATAAAATTGCCAACACAAACAGATGATAAATGTTCGGATGAATCTGATGATGAGGATATACTAGTTGGAATTGATGACATTATTTCTAAAGTTGTGATCAAGAAAAGTAGATTATTACCAGATAAACTAATAGCAAAATTAAAAGGAACCGGTAAAATTATACGGTATGATAGGGAACTTGACAATACAATAGAAGTGTGTTCAATTGATAATGATTACCATACATTTAAGAAAAATGTAGAACAAGACTTTGGTGATGTGAGAGACTATGAATTTCGTCCAGACGATACGGACGAAAAAGTTGAGTTGATGTCCAGATTTGCATTTGACAATGAACTGTTTACTTTGGTGAAATAAATATTGTTGTAAATAATTTGATTTTTTAGCATACCGAAATACTCGTTTTTGTTCAAATTCAAAAGATAAGTCTTTGGTTAATAACTTATGCGGCTGATTTAAAAATTTGAATATGTGAAGGAATTGGAACTCCATCCGCATATATTGTTTTATTTTTTTCATCTTGTATAACCGTTTTGACTAAAATCACTGTTTACAGAATTGAATACAAATGATTTAGTTTTATTTGACTAGAGATAGTATTTTGTTGGTTCAAATTGAAGAACATTATGGGGGGGGGGGGGGGAAAGACATATTTAAAAGTAAATACATGTATATAGAGTATATAACTGTAAAAATGAATGGATACTTTGAAAGTGAATATATAAAGTATATAACTTTAAATATAAATGGATATTTTAAAAGAAATATATAAAGTATATAACAGTAATGATGAATGAATATTATGAAAGTAAATAGATAAAGTATATTACCATCAAAATAAATGGATATTTAAATTGTGATAATACTGTATATAAATTTGTGTATATGGAATTGATATGTGTGTATATAATAATTGTATGTATATATATGAAGTATGATGAATAAAGATAAAAAAAAAAAAGCATGGTTGCCTTCCAAGCAGTCGATCCGGGTTCGACTCCCGGCCCACGCACGTAATTTTTGTTTGGATTTGATGGAATCAAATAGCATGTTCCTTACACGAGTTGACGAACTTTCGGAAATGTAGTGTTTCTTTATTTGCGAGAGAGCTTGTTTTCATATCTTTTTGTCTAACTTAACTCCAATAGGTTAAGATACAATTTGCTATAAAACTTCAAATATATGAAGCTTTATATATTGATGGGTAATGAATTCGAATGCGATATATATCTAAGAAAATTTAAACAGGTGTAATTATGGCGTCGGTGGTGTAACGGTTAGCATGGTTGCCTTCCAAGCAGTCGATCCGGGTTCGACTCCCAGCCGACGCATGACTTTTTTATATTGAATGAAATTTATTGTCTACGTCATTTGAAAAAAAAAATAAATAATCTGACCATTCCGATTCATGTTGTCTCAGTGCTTCCACAACTTTTTAATAGAAGCACCCCAGTGATTTCAAATTTCGGACTACTCGGCATACCGGCATTAATTTCATCTCTTTACCAATCCAGGTTGATACAACTTAACCATTTGGACCAGTAGTGCTGAACAACTTTTGACACTAACTAGTAATCTTGAAACAAGTAAAACAGACAGCAAACTGTTTGAACGTTGATGCCATTTAAAATTGGCCATTCTTAAAGACAGCAAAAATAGATGTTTCCGCTGAGGATTGAACTCAGGACCTTCCGCGTGTTAAGCGGATGTGATAACCACTACACCACGGAAACCTTGGGGATCTAAGTGTGGATTTAACCTTTAAACCATGGCGGAAATCAACGGCACAGCATTGCAGCTCCTGCATATCAACAGTTGACCTACTTGATGGATAACTTAACTTCTGCCGGCAGAAAACCGCTATTTTAACATATGTCGTCTTTCTTTTGTATTCGAAATCTCAAATTGATCCAACACGTAGTGTAAACTTTAATTTTTTAGTTATTCCTTTCACATAGAAACCGTTCTTAATTGCAATCGATAGCTACAATTTGTCAATGAAAATAACATATTCTAGAGATTGGAATACTTGTTCACTGTCTTGGTACAATGTGGTATGTGATATGAAATTATTTATAATCTATTTAATTTCACTAAGCAGTGTCAGGCTCGTTGGTCTAGTGGTATGATTCTCGCTTCGGGTGCGAGAGGTCCCGGGTTCGACTCCCGGACGAGCCCTAATTTTTGGCATTGCAAAAGGATCCGCTCATTAAACATCAAATCACGAAACTGAGGTACCAATGATGTAAGGCCACAATTTGGAGAATCACGGACGCACAAATATACAAGCAGCGTAATATCGTTACCCATCTGGTCTTCCCGTCCTCATCAATGTCAGCCTGCAAAATGGGCTATAGACATTACTAGTGATACAACTTAAAAGGGAGTCTCCAACCATGTACAGTATATTCATTCAACTGGTCAATTTCCTACCATAGAGGTGTCATGGATACTAGAATATAAATGGTCTTGATCATGTTAATTAATCTTTTGGGCCTCGGTGGATTTTGCTTCGCTTCTTTCGTAAAATAGGCGTAACGTACTTCAGCCGTATCTATCCTGCTTTAATTATGACACGTTGTCGTTACCGTGGTGATTGCGTCTCATTCTTCGTCCAGGGATTCCTGACTGCGGATCGATGTTAACATTCCGGTCTCCGGTAAGTCAGATTTGTGTTTCCTCCCAGACAGACTACACCCATTGCATAATGACCCCCACGGTTCTAGAAAGGATATCATTTGATAGAAGTAATAAGACTGGCACTAACACCATGTCGTGGTATACACTTTCGACGCTAAAGAGTGGTAATTTCTCTCTCTCTTTTTTCCATCTGTTGCTGAATTTTGTCCTATTTTTTTTTAGTTTCTAAATTTCATCCTTTCAATCCGCTATCCAAAAGTTGTATTTACGTCATCGTTATCGCCCTCTTGTGAACTGTATTTTTTCTTTAATCATGAATTTCATACATTTTCTTATAAGTTTATATTTCGCCTCGGGCAATTATACTGTCTGTGCTATAAGAAAGAATTTCGTTCACATCAGTAACATGGCGTCGGTGGTGTAACAGTTAGCATGGTTGCCTTATGATGAGGATTTTCGAACGCACTAATCAATAGGATGTTTATATTGTGAGGTCCGGGAATTTTTTCTATTTTGGTGAGTTTAAAGCCAAATTGTTGATGAAAACTTTGTAGAATATCTTTATTGTGTGACATTGGTAGTTAAAATATAAGGAATTAGTTGAAATACAGACTTTGTAACCCCTTATTCCTGCTTTTGTTGTGCAGGATAAGGGGGGTGTTTCGGTGCGCCTGACTTTGACATTAGGGTTTAACCAATAACCAATTAGTTGTGAAGGGTGCGTTCTGATAAACACCTATAGTGATAATGCAGAATAATAAATTGAAAGAGAGTTCAGAAAGGACAAGAGATGTATCAGGAGGACAAAAAAGTCTCTGCGATATGTTCAAAGACTCGATAGACATTATAAGAAAGAATGTACTCTTCAGGTACATAACATACCAAACACATCTTTTAATGCTGAAACTGTGATAGAGACAGTGGAAAAGATATGTGGAGAGAACACAGTTTTAGCTGTTGTTCCAGTTGATAACAATAATGGTTATGAAATAACAACCGATTCGGAAGAGAGTGCTTGGCAACTGACAAATGGATTTAAGATTGATAATGAAAATTTTGAATGTACATTGCAATTTAATCAAATTGTAGTTGTGTCATTTATTTACTTACCAGCTTATATTGAAGATCAGGCTATCATTGACGCTTTAGAAATTAGAAATTGTGAGATAAAATCAAGTGTTTTCAGGCATGTTCATCCCAAAACACAAGTAGCCGATGGAACGATGTATGTGCATGTAAAATTCCCACCTACGCTTGTATCTCTACCATGGAGTATGAAATTTAAAACTGTCAGCGGAGATAGATACTTTAGAGTGATACATGATAAACAAAAGTCACTTTGTAATAAGTGTGGATCGCCTTATCACAAATACAGGAAATGTCCACAGTTAATTTGTGATGGGTGTGATGAACAAGGTCACAAAATGAGGGAATGCAAGGCGCCCATATGTGAAACTTGTCGGAAATTGCCTTCGAAATGTTGGTGTGGAAAAATTGACAAAATTTGTCCATATTGTAGAAAAGAACCGTGCGTTTGTGCTTGTGAAGGATGTAAGTTAGCCTTCAATCTCTGTAAATGCGGCACTGACAACACGGATAGAGATTTGACGAAAGAAACTATAGACGATAATGAAAACGAGAATGATAAGGAAAGTGATATGAATGTTGATAAAAAGAAAGAAAATATTGAGCGGAAAAAAAGAAAATCGGAAAATGTCGATGAAAAAGTGAAGCAGGCTAAACTTAAAACGGTGAAATCGTATAACAACGACCATACTAGTAATGAGGATGAGGAAATCGTCGAGGTTAGTGGTGATGACAATGATCAAAGGATGAGTGAAAACAATAAAGATGGTGACACTGACATTCTAAACTTAGAAGAAAACACTTGTGAAGAGGATGATAACGTGGTAAATGGTGACGCGGTGAATGGTGACGCAGTGAATGATAACAAAGTGAATGGTGACGTGGTGAATGGTGAAGAGGTGAATGGAGGAATTGAGAATGGTAAAGTGGTGAATGATGAAGTGGTTAATGGTAAAGTGGTAAGTGGTAAATGGTAAAGTGGTGAATGGTGATGTGGCAATTGGTAAAGCGGTGAATGGTAAAGTGGTGAATGGCAAAGTGGTGAATGGTGAAGTGGTAAATGGTAAATTGGTAAATGGTAAAGTGGCAAATGGTGATGTTCCGAAGGCTGATGAGTCGGATGAAGACATAGTGGTAGATGAAAGAGATGATGAAAAGAAAGAAAGAAAGAAACAGTCAAGATACTTCTGATAATATGACAGTTACAAATGAACAAAATGATAAAATTGTAAAACAAACTATTGTACATGAAAATCAAAACAAGCATGACTCTATTCAGATTCAAACTGAAGTTATTATACATGAAAATAAGGAAAGTAGTATTGAATGTAAAGATAGTAATGCAAAACATGATGAAAAGATAGATGTTTCAATTGTTGCTGATTCCTCTTCTGGTGGTGATGTCACCAGAACTGGAATCGGAGATTTAGATAATATCTCGCCTGTTGGTGCCTCAGGTACTGATGGACAAGATAACGTGATAGAAGGTTTAATGGATGTGTCTGAGGGGGGCAATGAGCTTTCTCAGACACCATCCCAGAAGTCATCAGTGAAGAGAAGGAATAAAACTAAGCATACTCCTAATGTGAATAGTGCTAAAATGAGAGTAAGATCGACGCCCTATGACAAAAATGTTAATAATGGATCATCTTAAAACATGTATTTTTTTACTTACAATGATGGTTCTACTTGTAAGTCACAACTGTAATGGTATTAGAAATATAGACAAATTTAAAAAGTATGTGTCTATTATGTCGGAAAAAAATGTTGATTTTATGTTATTTCAAGAAACGTTTTGGGATGACCAACTTGTTCAAAATGTAAAACATTTATATAATGGTGATATTTATCACAGTGATGGGACAAATAATAGGCAAGGTGTTGCCATATTAGTGAAGTCAAAACTGTGTGCAAATGTTAAACAAATATATAAAGATAACAATGGTAGATTTTTACATTTACAGTTTGAATATGATGATAGTATTTATAATATAATGAATGTCTATGCGCCTAATATTGTAAATGAAAAGGCGGATTTTTTTGATTTTTTAAATGATTATATGAAATTATTTGAAAATATCATTATTGCTGGTGACTGGAATACATCATTGTCTTGCAAAGACAGATGTAGTAGAACTGTACACAAAAATGATGTATCGGTCAAAAAGTTGAATAATATTATGCTAAATCATAATATATATGATATATGGAGATTTAGAAATCCAGATAAACTTGTATTTTCAAGGAAAATGGTTTACAATGGTGAACTCAAACAATCAAGAATAGATTATTTTTTATTGAATAGAAATTTGACATTTTTTGTACAGGGTGTATATCATTATGATACTACAATTAGTGATCACTGTTTTGTTGAAATGAAAATGAATTTTGAAAAAATTGAAAGAGGTCCAGGTTTATGGATTTTAAACAATACATTTTTGAAAAATGAAGAATATGTTTCAAAAATTAGAAATATCAATGAGGAAGAAAAACAAAGCGCACTTTTTAATTCAGAGTTTCTCATTTGGTGGGATAATTTAAAATATAAGATCAAGAAATTTAGTCAGGTATTTGGATAAAGAATTCAAAAAGAAAAGAATGCAGAATATTTTTTACTGCAAAATAAGCTGAAAAGAATATCAGAGAGAATTGCTTTAGGGGAAATTATTGATGTAGCTCAGTATGAAAATTTGAAATTAGATTTGTCAGTGTATGAAGAACAAAAATGTAAAGGAGCAATCCTGCGTTCAAAGGCTTTTTGGGCTACAGAGAGTGATAAATGCACTAAATATTTTTTACAAATGGAAAAGCAAAAGCAAGAGTCTCATTGCATTAAAGAACTATTGAATGAACAAAATGAGAGTGTTACTAATACTGAAGGTATCTTAGATATGCAGTATGATTTTTATAGTAAATTGTATTCTTCTGTTAAAACAGATGATGATATTATGAAAGAATTTTTAAAAAATGTAAATACTAAAATAAATCAGGAGGATGTAGATCTATGTGATGATGATATAACATTAAAAGAGATTGAATTTGCATTACAGAAAATGGCTAAAAATAAAAGTCCTGGCTCTGATGGTCTTACAGTCGAATTCTATTGTACTTTTTTTAGTTCACTGAAAGACATTCTATTGAAATTGTTTGAAGAGATTGAAAAATATTCAAAGCTTTCTCGGTCTATGAGATGTGGAATTATTAGTTTAATATTTAAGAAAAAAGGAGATAAAAGATTTTTGAAAAACTATAGACCTATTTCACTCCTTCAGGTAGATTATAAAATATTAGCCAAAGTGATGGCTAATAGATTTAAACAAATTTTATGTAAAATTGTATCAAAATGTCAGTCTTGTTGTATACCTGGTAGAGATATTGCTGATACTATTGCTAATATAAGAGATGTACTTGACCTTATAGAAAATGAAGAATTGGAGGGATATTTACTTAAAATGGATCAGGAGAAAGCATTCGATAAAGTTGGGCATACTTATTTAAGGGAGGTTCTTAAAAAGTATGGATTTGGTGATAGATTTATAAATTGGGTAGGGATTTTTTATACAGATATTCAAAGTTCTGTTAAAAGTAATGGGTTTCTTACTAAATATTTCAAAATTAAAAATGGGATCAGACAGGGATGTCCCATTAGTGCTCTTTTGTATGTGCTTTCTGCCGAACCATTGCAGTGCGCAATTAGAAATAATTTAAACATTGAAGGTATTAATATACCTAATTGTGATGAAAAAGCTGTTATTTTTCAACATGCTGATGACACTACTCTTACATTATGTAATAAAGAGTCTATCAATGAAACATTGAATATTTTTGAAATTTATGGAAAAGCATCAGGTTCAAAGATAAATATGTCAAAATCGGAGATTATGTGTATTGGTAAAGCAAAAATTAATGTATCAGAAATACAGCAAATAGGGTTGAAGTATTCTATAGATTGTATACAGATATTAGGTGTGTATGTAGGCAAAAATAAATTACTTTGTGATGATCTTAATTGGAAAGATAAGATTAGTAAAATTAAAATGTTAGTTAATTTATGGAAACAGAGACGATTGACATTATCTGGTAGAGCTACTATGATATCCTCACTATTGATGTCTAGGTTATGGTACACAATAGCAGTGTGTTCAATTCCTGATTGGGCTTTACAGTCAATCAAGAAAATATGTTTAGATTTTTTATGGAATAATGGATCGCATTTGATCAAATATAGAACGTTAATAGGAGACAAAACTGATGGAGGTTTAAAATACCCTGATATCTATTTAAAACTATTAGCCTTTAGATTAAAATTTTTGACAAGATTTTTAGATAAAGATTTTCATGCTATATGGAAATACACTATGAAATATTTTTTGAACAAGATACACAATACAAATCTTGGTGTACATTGTTTATTTTTATTGTTACAAAAGAAAGATTGTACATACATACCTGTGTTTTATAGGGAAATCATTGATGCATGGCAATATTTTAAACCTTATGTTGATATTGATATACGATCGGTTGATATTTTTAATCAACCAATTTTTTTGAATGAATCCATCAAGATAAATGGTAAATGCATATTTTGGAAACAGTTTGTATTAGCTGGAATTACCAAATTAAAACATGTAGCATATGAAGTAATTCCAGGTTTTTTACCTTTTAATGCTATTCATGAAATGATTGAAAATGTTGATGACAATGTAGATTGTAATAAACTTAGACAGCAATATAATAGTTTGCTAGAATGTATACCAAATGAATGGAAAAGGGTGATATTAAATGAAACAAAACCAGTAAACTGTGATGATGTTCCATTGTTTATTGTAAATTATAATAACAAAACAAAAGATTTTTATGGTATATTAGTAGATAAATGTTATATTGAACCTGTTGTTCATCAATATTGGTTAGAAAGTTTTAATGTCCAATATGTTCCTTTTAAGTTCTTATGGACAAGTGTTCACTGCTATTGGAAATCGCCAGACTGTGTGCAATTAGATTTTAAAATTGCTCATAATAGAATATTTACAAATTTGAAACTAAAACGAATAGGACTTTCTGACTCAGACATTTGTGATAGTTGTAAATCTGTAGTAGAAGATTTGTTTCACTTATTTTTGAAATGTCAAGATCCAGATGTTTTTCATAACTATATGTTTGTTTTTTTATGTGAACTTCTAGAGAAATGTGAATTTGATGTCTTGGTCAATCAAGGATATAGACAGATGTTTTTGCTTGGTATGACAAGTACTTATATTGATGTAAATACATATTTTGTTAATTTTGTTCTTTCTGTTGCAAGACTTTGTGTTTCAAAAGGAGACAAATGATCAAAAATGATGTTAAGAATATAGATCTTACGAGATTTTTCAGGTATACACTGAAACATTATATTTCTTATTATCATGTGTATTGTAAGATTGTAAACAAGATGAACATTTTTGAAAGGAACTTTCTAAAGAATAATTGTAAAATGACTGAAATAGATGGTGTTTTGATATTTAACTTTTAATGACATGTTAAAAAATACTGTGATACTCTATTGAATATTTTATTCTTTTATCATTAATGTGAATTGTGATTTTATATGTTTTATTGAATAAAGATAAAAAAAAAAAAAGCATGGTTGCCTTCCAAGCAGTCGATCCGGGTTCGACTCCCGGCCGACGCACGTAATTTTTGTTTGGATTTGATGGAATCAAATAGCATGTTCCTTACACGAGTTGACGAACATTCGGAAATGTAGTGTTTCTTTATTTGCGAGAGAGCTTGTTTTCATATCTTTTTGTCTAACTTAACTCCAATAGGTTAAGATACAATTTGCTATAAAACTTCAAATATATGAAGCTTTATATATTGATGGGTAATGAACTCGAATGCGATATATATCTAAGAAAATTTAAACAGGTGTATATGTAAAGGATAAATTTGTCCTGGTAAAATATGTCTGGGCGGACACATATAACTAGTAGAAAAAGTCCATGGTTACAAAATTTACTAGTATTTTTTGTCCGATGTTAGTAATTTATGTCCTCAGACTAATTTTCCTAGGAATTCTAGTCCATGTCATTAATATTCCTAGGTTAAAATGTCCATTCTCTCTTTATAGGAAAAAATATTAATGAATCAAATCATTTACCTTTAAACAATGGAAACTTATGAGCTTTGTATCTATATTTTTAATAAAATGTATGTCCCAGACTAATGTTCCTAGGAAATCATGTCCATGTCATTAATATTCCTAGGTAAACATGTCCATGCTCTTTATTTTGAAAGGTAAATAGAAATGTTATATTTTGATATTGTTATAAAGTTTATGTTCCCAGACTAATTTTCCTAGGAAATTTTGTCCATGTCATTAATATTCCTAGAGACATTTATCCATGTCCTGTATTTTAAAAGGAACGTTTTAATGAAACAGATTATTTACATGGAAATGCAATTTTTATGTTTTAAAATATTGTTCTGTTCAAGAGCTCGGGCATTAAAAATTCAATGAAATGAATGTCCCCAGACTAATTTTCCTAGGAAATCATGTCCATGTTAATGATATTGCTAGGTAAAATGCCAGACCTTTATTTTGAAAAATAAATATAAATGTTATGTTTCAATATTCAGTTTTAGAGTGTGTTATAATATTTTAATACAAGTGATGTCCTCAGACTAATTTTGTCCATGTCAATAATATTCATAGTTAAAATCGTCCATGACCTTTATTTTAAAAGATCAATATGATTTTTTTGTTTTATTTTTCGGTTATACAGTTTTATATTAATACTGTATTAAAATCTATGTCCCCAGACTTATTTTTATAGGACATCATGTCCATGTTATTAACATTCCTAGGTTATAACGTCACTTTCCTTCATTTTAAAAGGAAAAAAAATAATGAAACTTTCAAATCTAAACTGAAAATATGATTCTGTTTTTATTTTCAATAATTGTTATAATATGATAAAAATTATTAGTATAACGTCTTAGGACAATTTTTCCTAGGAAAATAAGTGCCAGACATATTTTGCTACCTATGGACTTATTTTTCTAGGGAAATTTGTCCTGAGACTTACATTCCTAGTAAAATTATGATCATGGACTTGATTTCCTAGGAAAAAAAGTCTGGCGGACAGATTTTACTACCGGACCAAATTTACTGTTACATAATTATGGCGTCGGTGGTGTAACGGCTAGCATGGTTGCCTTCCAAGCCGTCGATCCGGGTTTGACTCCCGGCCGACGCATGAATTTTTTATATTGAATGAAATTTATTGCCTGTAGACGTCATTTGAAAAAAAAAAATACTCTGACCATTCCGATTCATGTTGTCTCAGTGCTTCCACAACTTTTTAATAGAAGCACCCCAGTGATTTCAAATTTCGGACTACTCGGCATACCGGCATTAATTTCATCTCTTTACCAATCCAAGTTGATACAACTAAACCATTTGGACCAGTAGTGCTGAACAACTTTTGACACTAACTGTAGTAATCTTGAAACAAGTAAAACAGACAGCAAACTGTTTGAACGTTGATGCCATTTAAAATTGGCCATTCTTCAAGACAGCAAAAATAGATGTTTCCGCTGAGGATTGAACTCAGGACCTTCCGCGTGTTAAGCGGATGTGATAACCACTACACCACGGAAACCTTGGGGATCTAAGCGTGAATTTAAGCTTAAAACCATGACGGAAATCAACGGCACAGCATTGCAGCTCAGGCATATCAACAGTTGACCTAATTGATGGTTAACTTAACTTCTGCCGGCAGACAAACGCTATTTTAACATATGTCGTCTTTCTTTTGTATTCGAAATCTCAAATTGATCCAACACGTAGTGTATACTTTAATTTTTAGTTATTCCTGTCACATAGAAACCGTTCTTAATTTGCAATCGATAGCTACAATTTGTCAATAAAAATAACATATTCTAGAGATTGGAATACTTGTTCACTGTCTTGGTACAATGTGGTATGTGATATGAAATTATTTATAATCTATTTAATTTCACTAAGCAGTGTCAGGCTCGTTGGTCTAGTGGTATGATTCTCGCTTCGGGTGCGAGAGGTCCCGGGTTCGACTCCCGGACGAGCCCTAATTTTTGGCATTGCAAAAGGATCCGCTCATTTAACATCAAATCGCGAAACTGAGGTACCAATGATGTAAGGCCACAATTTGGAGAATCACGGAAGCACAAATATACAAGCAGCGTAATATCGTTACCCATCTGGTCTTCCCGTCCTCATCAATGTCAGCCTGCAAAATGGGCTATAGACATTACTCGTGATACAACTTAAAAGGGAGTCTCCAACCATGTACAGTATATTCATTCAACTGGTCAATTTCCTACCATAGAGGTGTCATGGATACTAGAATATAAATGGTCTTGATCATGTTAATCTTTTGGGCCTCGGTGGATTTTGCTTCGCTTCTTTCGTAAAATAGTAGTAACGTACTTCAGCCGTATCTATCCTGCTTTAATTATGACACGTTGTCGTTACCGTGGTGATTGCGTCTCATTCTTCGTCCAGGGATTCCTGACTGCGGATCGATGTTAACATTCCGGTCTCCGGTAAGTCAGATTTGTGTTTCCTCCCAGACAGACTACACCCATTGCATAATGACCCCCACGGTTCTAGAAAGGATATCATTTGATAGAAGTAATAAGACTGGCACTAACACCATGTCGTGGTATACAATTTCGACGCTAAAGATTGGTAATCTCTCTCTCTCTCTCTCTCTCTCTCTCTCTCTCTCTTATCCAACTGTTGCTGGATTTTGTCCTATTCTTTTTGAGATTCTAAATTTCACCCTTTCAATCCGCTATCCAAAAGTTGTATTTGCGTCATCGTTATCGCCCTCTTATGAACTGTATTTTTTCTTTAATGTTATCATGAATTTCATACATTTTCTTATAAGTTTATATTTCGCCTCGGGCAATTATACTGTTCGTGTCGTCATCATGTAAACATATGTTCACCGGTCTTTGTTTCGTATACAGTGTATAACCTAAACATTCGGGAAAGCAAATTCCCTATTGTTTTTCCGTCTATCTTGTTCCGTTCAGCAGACTTTATCTCCAATTCTTCCTCCCAGAAAACATTTTCTTCAAATAGTGGTTTAGAGAATGTAACATATGTTCGAAGATTAATTACGCCCCTCAGTAATTGATTCGTATTTCCACTACAAATTAGCATAACCTACAACAAGTGTACGATACTGTTAAATTAATTGCACAATGATGAGACAAAGAATTAAACTTTCAGGACCTCTTAAAGTTTCAACTTTGGATAATTTCTATACCGTATCAATTACGGAATAATTGGCATCAGCTATCATGTACTATGTAGCAGTGTAGAAGAAAATATTTTGTTAGCATGGGGAAATTTTAAAGAAATAGACATCATAAGATATATATATCAATATCATTAAAGTTGTTATATTTTTTTTTAATCTAGCCTGCATATATGCATTGCCACGTAATTCAATAAACTGGCTGTATACGTCTGTGCTATAAGAAAGAATTTCGTTCACATCAGTAACATGGCGTCGGTGGTGTAACGGTTAGCATGGTTGCCTTCATATTATTGTTTGTCCTCTGTCGGAAAATAAGACGTGATAATCATTTTTCACTCTAATTTTTCTTTGTATTCTGGGTAAACTTTTTATCAATTTGAATGTATGTGCTGAATGGTAGATAAGAGTGAGTTAGAATATAAGTATATGAATATTTTCCTATAGGATATGATATGATATCTATATATGAGTATATAACCAGATAATTGTGTTCATGACAAACATTTCACGCATTTGAATTGTAAATGTAGAATATTGAATGTTTCTTTTCAGAGAAAGGACAGTAATTGATAATAATGTTTTTCATCGATGTGTAATTCTGAACTGTGATATGTAAATACGAAGTTTGATTATAATAAAGATAAAAAAAAAAAAAAGCATGGTTGCCTTCCAAGCAGTCGATCCGGGTTCGACTCCCGGCCGACGCATGAATTTTTTATATTGAATGAAATTTATTGCCTGTAGACGTCATTTGAAAAAAAATATATTCTGACCATTCCGATTCATTTTGTCTCAGTGCTTCCACAACTTTTTAATAGAAGCACCCCAGTGATTTCAAATTTCGGACTACTCGGCATACCGGCATTAATTTCATCTCTTTACCAATCCAAGTTGATACAACTAAACCATTTGGACCAGTAGTGCTGAACAACTTTTGACACTAACTGTAGTAATCTTGAAACAAGTAAAACAGACAGCAAACTGTTTGAACGTTGATGCCATTTAAAATTGGCCATTCTTCAAGACAGCAAAAATAGATGTTTCCGCTGAGGATTGAACTCAGGACCTTCCGCGTGTTAAGCGGATGTGATAACCACTACACCACGGAAACCTTGGGGATCTAAGCGTGAATTTAAGCTTAAAACCATGACGGAAATCAACGGCACAGCATTGCAGCTCAGGCATATCAACAGTTGACCTAATTGATGATTAACTTAACTTCTGCCGGCAGACAAACGCTATTTTAACATATGTCGTCTTTCTTTTGTATTCGAAATCTCAAATTGATCCAACACGTAGTGTATACTTTAATTTTTAGTTATTCCTGTCACATAGAAACCGTTCTTAATTTGCAATCGATAGCTACAATTTGTCAATAAAAATAACATATTCTAGAGATTGGAATACTTGTTCACTGTCTTGGTACAATGTGGTATGTGATATGAAATTATTTATAATCTATTTAATTTCACTAAGCAGTGTCAGGCTCGTTGGTCTAGTGGTATGATTCTCGCTTCGGGTGCGAGAGGTCCCGGGTTCGACTCCCGGACGAGCCCTAATTTTTGGCATTGCAAAAGGATCCGCTCATTTAACATCAAATCGCGAAACTGAGGTACCAATGATGTAAGGCCACAATTTGGAGAATCACGGAAGCACAAATATACAAGCAGCGTAATATCGTTACCCATCTGGTCTTCCCGTCCTCATCAATGTCAGCCTGCAAAATGGGCTATAGACATTACTCGTGATACAACTTAAAAGGGAGTCTCCAACCATGTACAGTATATTCATTCAACTGGTCAATTTCCTACCATAGAGGTGTCATGGATACTAGAATATAAATGGTCTTGATCATGTTAATCTTTTGGGCCTCGGTGGATTTTGCTTCGCTTCTTTCGTAAAATAGTAGTAACGTACTTCAGCCGTATCTATCCTGCTTTAATTATGACACGTTGTCGTTACCGTGGTGATTGCGTCTCATTCTTCGTCCAGGGATTCCTGACTGCGGATCGATGTTAACATTCCGGTCTCCGGTAAGTCAGATTTGTGTTTCCTCCCAGACAGACTACACCCATTGCATAATGACCCCCACGGTTCTAGAAAGGATATCATTTGATAGAAGTAATAAGACTGGCACTAACACCATGTCGTGGTATACAATTTCGACGCTAAAGATTGGTAATCTCTCTCTCTCTCTCTCTCTCTCTCTCTCTCTCTCTCTTATCCATCTGTTGCTGGATTTTGTCCTATTCTTTTTGAGATTCTAAATTTCACCCTTTCAATCCGCTATCCAAAAGTTATATTTGCGTCATCGTTATCGCCCTCTTATGAACTGTATTTTTTCTTTAATGTTATCATGAATTTCATACATTTTCTTATAAGTTTATATTTCGCCTCGGGCAATTATACTGTTCGTGTCGTCATCATGTAAACATATGTTCACCGGTCTTTGTTTCGTATACAGTGTATAACCTAAACATTCGGGAAAGCAAATTCCCTATTGTTTTTCCGTCTATCTTGTTCCGTTCAGCAGACTTTATCTCCAATTCTTCCTCCCAGAAAACATTTTCTTCAAATAGTGGTTTAGAGAATGTAACATATGTTCGAAGATTAATTACGCCCCTCAGTAATTGATTCGTATTTCCACTACAAATTAGCATAACCTACAACAAGTGTACGATACTGTTAAATTAATTGCACAATGATGAGACAAAGAATTAAACTTTCAGGACCTCTTAAAGTTTCAACTTTGGATAATTTCTATACCGTATCAATTACGGAATAATTGGCATCAGCTATCATGTACTATGTAGCAGTGTAGAAGAAAATATTTTGTTAGCATGGGGAAATTTTAAAGAAATAGACATCATAAGATATATATATCAATATCATTAAAGTTGTTATATTTTATTTTTTTTTTAATCTAGCCTGCATATATGCATTGCCACGTAATTCAATAAACTGGCTGTATACGTCTGTGCTATAAGAAAGAATTTCGTTCACATCAGTAACATGGCGTCGGTGGTGTAACGGTTAGCATGGTTGCCTTCCAAGCAGTCGATCCGGGTTCGACTCCCGGCCGACGCACGTAATTTTTGTTTGGATTTGATGGAATCAAATAGCATGTTCCTTACACGAGTTGACGAACATTCGGAAATGTAGTGTTTCTTTATTTGCGAGAGAGCTTGTTTTCATATCTTTTTGTCTAACTTAACTCCAATAGGTTAAGATACAATTTGCTATAAAACTTCAAATGAGGGTGGTCGAGTGGACCTTTAATTGACTGGACGTGTTGTTTATGTCTAAGGAAAAATTACTATGTTATAAGTGATTGCTCGAATTTCCAAGCGTATTTTTGGAATATAAACATTCTAACTTGTATCAGAAGTAAGTTGTTTTCTTTAATTATGACAAAACTGTCGTTTGTAATGTTTTACGTATTTGTAAACATTGTCGTATAGAAAGAGGCCACCGAAGGTGAATTGTTTTATAATGGAGAGACTTCCATCTTTATTGATGAGCACCATAGAAAATGCTTGTGAACAATTTAGAAATATAACATTTACCGTGCATGGTGAAAATGACAGAGCACGTATTTCTATCATGTTTTCAAATGAAGATAACAATAAAAGTAAACGAAAGTCTAATTCAACTGTCAATCGTGACAAAAAACGTATGAAGGAATATAACAATATTGTTGATAGTATTTCTAATATTGAAAAACCTACCGAAGTGATTCATTTGAATAGTGCATTTGAAACAAATCAAATACGGGACGAAACGGTAGCAACAAATACATCAGATATAATGGACATTGCAGAGAACCCGTCTGAGGCCTCCACTACTGCATGTACAGGTAACATTGAAACCGGTATAGAACGTCCAAATATAGAACTGTGTTCAATCGATACAGGTAAAGAATGTTCTGTGTCATTGAATAGTGAAATAAACAATGTAAATAAAAACAAACGTGGATTATCTATTGACATAATTGAAAAGGATAAATGTAAAACAAAAGGAAATGTACTTTCAGAATTTCCGCCGCTTAGAAAAGTAAATTACAGTGATATTCTATCTGTTACATCTCAACGCGATAGAATGGTAGAACAAAAGGACAAAAGTAAACAAACATTTCCGTCAAATATTGCAACTGATATTAAGTTAATTCCAAAATTTGTTTTGAAACAATCAGGAGGTCGCAACGAAATATTGATCGGAAAAACATTGAGGAATCGTCTGATATTGTATCATATAGATGAGAAAGAATTTGAAATACTCGATTGCAGTGACCGAGGGTTCTATAAATTTAACAAAGTGTTGACTGAAGATTTCCGTGATGTAAGAACTATACCAAAACTGATGACTGATGATGTGAGAAAAGGACTAGATGAGATGATAGAATTTGCGACAAATAAAAAACTTTAATTGTTTTTTTATTTTATTTTATGTTGATTTGTAAGAGAGATAGTTTGTATGTTGTTTGTGAGAATGTTGTGAAAAAGTTTTTCAAAATATTTTGATAATTTTTGTGCTCTGTTTGAATGTCTTAAAATAGATGATGATTGACTCGATATTTAATACTTCAAATTTTGATTGCGTTGTGGAATGGAATCCAGCCCAGTGCGAACAATATTTCTATTGTATTATTTTTTGTCCTCCGTCGGAAAATAAGACGTCATAATCATTTTTCACTCTAATTTTTCTTTGTATTCTGTGTAAACTTTTTATCAATTTGAATGTATGTGCTGAATGGTAGATAAGAGTGAGTTAGAATATAAGTATATGAATATGTTTCTATAAAATATGATATGATATCTATATATGAGTATATAGTCATGCAGTTAATTGTGTTCGTGAGAAATATTTCACGCATATAAATTGTAAATGTAGAATATTGAATATTTCTTTTCAGAGAAAGGACAATAATTGATAAAATTGTTTTCATTGATGTGTAATTCTGAACTGTGATATGTAAATACGATGTTTGATTATAATAAAGATAAAAAAAAAAAAAAAGCATGGTTGCCTTCCAAGCAGTCGATCCGGGTTCGACTCCCGGCCGACGCACGTAATTTTTGTTTGGATTTGATGGAATCAAATAGCATGTTCCTTACACGAGTTGACGAACATTCGGAAATGTAGTGTTTCTTTATTTGCGAGAGAGCTTGTTTTCATATCTTTTTGTCTAACTTAACTCCAATAGGTTAAGATACAATTTGCTATAAAACTTCAAATATATGAAGCTTTATATATTGATGGGTAATGAACTCGAATGCGATATATATCTAAGAAAATTTAAACTGGTGTAATTATGGCGTCGGTGGTGTAACGGTTAGCATGGTTGCCTTCCAAGCAGTCGATCCGGGTTCGACTCCCGGCCGACGCATGAATTTTTTATATTGAATGAAATTTATTGCCTGTAGACGTCATTTGAAAAAAAAAAATATTCTGACCATTCCGATTCATGTTGTCTCAGTGCTTCCACAACTTTTTAATAGAAGCACCCCAGTGATTTCAAATTTCGGACTACTCGGCATACCAGCATTAATTTCATCTTTTTACCAATCCAAGTTGATACAACTAAACCATTTGGACCAGTAGTGCTGAACAACTTTTGACACTAACTGTAGTGATCTTGAAACAAGTAAAACAGACAGCAAACTGTTTGAACGTTGATGCCATTTAAAATTGGCCATTCTTCAAGACAGCTTAAAACCATGACGGAAATCAACGGCACAGCATTGCAGCTCAGGCATATCAACAGTTGACCTAATTGATGGTTAACTTAACTTCTGCCGGCAGACAAACGCTATTTTAACATATGTCGTCTTTCTTTTGTATTCGAAATCTCAAATTGATCCAACACGTAGTGTATACTTTAATTTTTAGTTATTCCTGTCACATAGAAACCGTTCTTAATTTGCAATCGATAGCTACAATTTGTCAATAAAAATAACATATTCTAGAGATTGGAATACTTGTTCACTGTCTTGGTACAATGTGGTATGTGATATGACATTATTTATAATCTATTTAATTTCACTAAGCAGTGTCAGGCTCGTTGGTCTAGTGGTATGATTCTCGCTTCGGGTGCGAGAGGTCCCGGGTTCGACTCCCGGACGAGCCCTAATTTTTGGCATTGCAAAAGGATCCGCTCATTTAACATCAAATCGCGAAACTGAGGTACCAATGATGTAAGGCTACAATTTGGAGAATCACGGAAGCACAAATATACAAGCAGCGTAATATCGTTACCCATCTGGTCTTCCCGTCCTCATCAATGTCAGCCTGCAAAATGGGCTATAGACATTACTCGTGATACAACTTAAAAGGGAGTCTCCAACCATGTACAGTATATTCATTCAACTGGTCAATTTCCTACCATAGAGGTGTCATGGATACTAGAATATAAATGGTCTTGATCATGTTAATCTTTTGGGCCTCGGTGGATTTTGCTTCGCTTCTTTCGTAAAATAGTAGTAACGTACTTCAGCCGTATCTGTCCTGCTTTAATTATGACACGTTGTCGTTACCGTGGTGATTGCGTCTCATTCTTCGTCCAGGGATTCCTGACTGCGGATCGATGTTAACATTCCGGTCTCCGGTAAGTCAGATTTGTGTTTCCTCCCAGACAGACTACACCCATTGCATAATGACCCCCACGGTTCTAGAAAGGATATCATTTGATAGAAGTAATAAGACTGGCACTAACACCATGTCGTGGTATACAATTTCGACGCTAAAGATTGGTAATCTCTCTCTCTCTCTCTCTCTCTCTCTCTCTCTCTCTCTCTCTCTCTCTCTCTCTCTCTCTCTCTCTTATCCATCTGTTGCTGGATTTTGTCCTATTCTTTTTGAGATTCTAAATTTCACCCTTTCAATCCGCTATCCAAAAGTTATATTTGCGTCATCGTTATCGCCCTCTTATGAACTGTATTTTTTCTTTAATGTTATCATGAATTTCATACATTTTCTTATAAGTTTATATTTCGCCTCGGGCAATTATACTGTTCGTGTCGTCATCATGTAAACATATGTTCACCGGTCTTTGTTTCGTATACAGTGTATAACCTAAACATTCGGGAAAGCAAATTCCCTATTGTTTTTCCGTCTATCTTGTTCCGTTCAGCAGACTTTATCTCCAATTCTTCCTCCCAGAAAACATTTTCTTCAAATAGTGGTTTAGAGAATGTAACATATGTTCGAAGATTAATTACGCCCCTCAGTAATTGATTCGTATTTCCACTACAAATTAGCATAACCTACAACAAGTGTACGATACTGTTAAATTAATTGCACAATGATGAGACAAAGAATTAAACTTTCAGGACCTCTTAAAGTTTCAACTTTGGATAATTTCTATACCGTATCAATTACGGAATAATTGGCATCAGCTATCATGTACTATGTAGCAGTGTAGAAGAAAATATTTTGTTAGCATGGGGAAATTTTAAAGAAATAGACATCATAAGATATATATATCAATATCATTAAAGTTGTTATATTTTTTTTTTTAATCTAGCCTGCATATATGCATTGCCACGTAATTCAATAAACTGGCTGTATACGTCTGTGCTATAAGAAAGAATTTCGTTCACATCAGTAACATGGCGTCGGTGGTGTAACGGTTAGCATGGTTGCCTTCAGACTTCCGGTTAGTGTTTTGAAGTGGTTACACGTATTTTCTATGTAGCGAAAAAAACTTCTGTTATTAAGGTTTTGCTTGGATATCCCAGCAGGGAAAGTGGAATAAATTTTCGAACTTTGTTGACAGTAAGTGATTTTGAACTATTTAGCAAAATAAACATTTGTAAAGTCGAGTTATAAATGAAATGTATCGTGTACCTTTCAAAGCTGGAGGCACCATAAGGTTATTTTATCATTAATAAAATTCTGACAATAAGTAAATGAATATGGATAAGTTACCGAAGTTTTTATTGAGTGCTATAGCAAGTGCGTGTGATGAATTTAGTACAATAACATACAGTGTACATGGTGACAATGAAAAAGCAAGAATATCTATCATGTTTGCAAAATCTGACAATAATAAACAGATTAAACGCAAATCGGGCGCAGCATTGAGAAGAGACAATAAGCGTTTACGGGAATATAGCGAAAACAATAGTAAAATACAAGTTACACATTTAGATACATTAGACTATATAACTGCAGAAAACGAAAATGAAATAACTAGTATTAGTAATGATGAACCCAGCATGGATTTTGAAAATGAACCCGTTTGTGCCTCTGAATATATTTCAAAACAGTGTGGTGACAATATAGAACGATCGACTATAGATATAAATAGTGACTTGCCTAACCGGTTTATTGACTTACCTATAAACCAGGTAGATCCAATAATAGATACACATGAAGAGAAGACAATAGTTCCAAAAATAAAACACAATAGAACAGTTATAGATAAAGATAACGGAACGATTATTAATAAGGAAAAGAGTGATAAAGATAGTGTTACTCCGCCACAAATATTACACGAACGTTTTGGCAAAATTGTATTTAAAAAAAGTCGAGCTGGCCGAGATTTATTAATAGGAAAGGTTCAAAACAGGGAATTGTTGGTAGTATATGAAACGGACAGAATGCAGATAAGAACGATGAATGACGACGATTACAACTATGAACATTATGAACAGTTGGTTTTAAAAGAATTCGAGGATGTGACCGAAACTATTTTTTGGAATGATACGGCCAATTATGGAATTGAGAAAATGATTAACTATGTAAAAAAACATAATTTATAATGTAGTATTTTATTTTTTATTTGATAAGTCTAATGTGAGATAGGGATGAGTGAACCTAGTATGACAGAGTTTTTTTTGTTTTTTTTTTTATTGTTGTGCTTTTAATTGATTTAAAAATAAGATATAGACAATGCAATATATTTCCAAGGAACGTGTCATATTTATAAAAATACATAGCATTCATAATTTTGCGTTACTGGAATGGATATTGCCAGCCGTATATGCGTAATGTGAATCTTTGACTTTTAAAAGAGACATTTTTACAATTATGGAAAATATTTGCTTTAGATATTAGATTTGATATGTTTAATAACTATATATTTGTCTGACAATTCTTTGAGATAATATTTTAACCGTGTGTAAGATTATATATAAAAAAAAAGGAAAAAAGGAGAAAAAAGAAGAAAAAAAGAAAAAAAATGAATGATAGAGTAAGAATGAGGAAGCCAAAGAGTATAAGGACTTGATGTTTTCTATTACATATGTAAATATTGTAAAAATGAGATGATGAGATGAAGTTGAATAAATATATACAAGATAAAAAAAAAAAGCATGGTTGCCTTCCAAGCAGTCGATCCGGGTTCGACTCCCGGCCGACGCACGTAATTTTTGTTTGGATTTGATGGAATCAAATAGCATGTTCCTTACACGAGTTGACGAACATTCGGAAATGTAGTGTTTCTTTATTTGCGAGAGAGCTTGTTTTCATATCTTTTTGTCTAACTTAACTCCAATAGGTTAAGATACAATTTGCTATAAAACTTCAAATATATGAAGCTTTATATATTGATGGGTAATGAACTCGAATGCGATATATATCTAAGAAAATTTAAACAGGTGTAATTATGGCGTCGGTGGTGTAACGGTTAGCATGGTTGCCTTCCAAGCAGTCGATCCGGGTTCGACTCCCGGCCGACGCATGAATTTTTTATATTGAATGAAATTTATTGCCTGTAGACGTCATTTGAAAAAAAAAAAATATTCTGACCATTCCGATTCATGTTGTCTCAGTGCTTCCACAACTTTTTAATAGAAGCACCCCAGTGATTTCAAATTTCGGACTACTCGGCATACCGGCATTAATTTCATCTCTTTACCAATCCAAGTTGATACAACTAAACCATTTGGACCAGTAGTGCTGAGACGTTAAGCACGTTATTGCGTCAATACCGTGTAATCAACCAGTCCACACTCATTAACAGCTTTTCTATAAAATCATAACACCCAAATTATGTAAATTTTATATCCATAGATGAGACAGGTAAATACTATTCCGAAAAATACTACAAATTATTTTATCATATCTAACATTAGTCTAAAATAAGGACAAAATATTGACAAAAACGTCAAAAATATGCGTGTCAGACGTAACAGACTATACGAATTTTAACTTTAGCAGGGGTGTTTGTGTTCTTCAAAACTGTGTTATATCCGCAAAAATTCAAATGAATGATATGCTTTATATATAAAGTATTAAAATATTATTGAATATGCGTTCTTGTAACTATCAACGCTATTTTTGGCAAAAACAAATAGTGCTCATTATGGTCAGATTTAAGAAAATGTTAAGTTATCAAAATTTATAGATTTTAAAATATAAGATTATATGAAATTTCGTTGGTGTAAATTATGTTCATAAAAGTGCATATATAGACCATTTCAAAATAAATTTTTTGCAGCACTCACACCACATGTAAAAATGTAACGGCTTCTGCCAAATGTCTTGCAAGATGTCCAATGTCGGATTTCGCCGCTTTTTACACACAAGCTGTCATTTTTGGCGTTATTTATGAAAAATTTAGATTTGTTGAATGCTAAATAGTGCTTTTCCATAATTGTGCTTTAACTCTACGAAACAGCTACATACTTTTTGATAGTTTGCGTAGTCAAAACGATTTCGTTTTCAAAGACATGAAATGTCTTGCAAGTTTGTCCACTGGACGATTTTCATACGTTTTCAACGTTTTCGATTCGAGACGCTATTTATGGTGGATCATCTGTATATATTTCCTCAGATAGAATTTTCTCAATAGTAAGATACTATCAACAAGACCACAAAGAATACAAAGAATTCCGATCACTGGGGTTGTTTTAGATGAGGTTCTTAAGTTGTGAAAAAAGTTGTGTATTACGCGAGGATAAAAATCAAATTTTCAAATTTTGGAAGCGTAAAACTGCGATTTTTTTATTTCTCTGCAATTAGATTCATATGTATTGAACTTTAAAGTGAAAATAAAATTGGGTCTGAAGATAGCTATATACCTCTCCATATCTTACAAAGCTTGTAAACATATGAGATGAATATAATTAACCTTTTATTTTCTGACAATCGTTTCATTTCTTAATCTTATTGTTCCGTGATTAAAGAAAGATAAAGTAAAATGAAATTTGTAAGCAAGACCCGTTTAACTTGTAATTCCCAACTTAATTAATTAAAATAAAATACATATCTTTTTCCTTTTCGGATCTAAATAGGGAAACATAGCATTTTGTTACGCTATATGTCAATTGGTCTCTGGTAGACAGTTGTCTCATTAGCACTCATCATACCGTATATATATCTTCTCATTTCATATAGACTTATGCATTACCCAAATACGATATATTTTATTGTTTGTTGATTACGTTACTTTCAGTGGGAAATATTTCATGCATATTCAGTACAACCAAACCTTAAAGAGTATCCTTATTGATGTGCAAAATAAAAATTGCAAGCGAAATAAAAACTTATCCCTATTTAAAATCATTAATCGCCGTAAAACGTAAACATTTGACGTTACCATTTGAGACGCAATATCGTGCGTAACGTCTGAACAACTTTTGACACTAACTGTAGTAATCTTGAAACAAGTAAAACAGACAGCAAACTGTTTGAACGTTGATGCCATTTAAAATTGGCCATTCTTCAAGACAGCAAAAATAGATGTTTCCGCTGAGGATTGAACTCAGGACCTTCCGCGTGTTAAGCGGATGTGATAACCACTACACCACGGAAACCTTGGGGATCTAAGCGTGAATTTAAGCTTAAAACCATGACGGAAATCAACGGCACAGCATTGCAGCTCAGGCATATCAACAGTTGACCTAATTGATGGTTAACTTAACTTCTGTCGGCAGACAAACGCTATTTTAACATATGTCGTCTTTCTTTTGTATTCGAAATCTCAAATTGATCCAACACGTAGTGTATACTTTAATTTTTAGTTATTCCTGTCACATAGAAACCGTTCTTAATTTGCAATCGATAGCTACAATTTGTCAATAAAAATAACATATTCTAGAGATTGGAATACTTGTTCACTGTCTTGGTACAATGTGGTATGTGATATGAAATTATTTATAATCTATTTAATTTCACTAAGCAGTGTCAGGCTCGTTGGTCTAGTGGTATGATTCTCGCTTCGGGTGCGAGAGGTCCCGGGTTCGACTCCCGGACGAGCCCTAATTTTTGGCATTGCAAAAGGATCCGCTCATTTAACATCAAATCGCGAAACTGAGGTACCAATGATGTAAGGCCACAATTTGGAGAATCACGGAAGCACAAATATACAAGCAGCGTAATATCGTTACCCATCTGGTCTTCCCGTCCTCATCAATGTCAGCCTGCAAAATGGGCTATAGACATTACTCGTGATACAACTTAAAAGGGAGTCTCCAACCATGTACAGTATATTCATTCAACTGGTCAATTTCCTACCATAGAGGTGTCATGGATACTAGAATATAAATGGTCTTGATCATGTTAATCTTTTGGGCCTCGGTGGATTTTGCTTCGCTTCTTTCGTAAAATAGTAGTAATGTACTTCAGCCGTATCTATCCTGCTTTAATTATGACACGTTGTCGTTACCGTGGTGATTGCGTCTCATTCTTCGTCCAGGGATTCCTGACTGCGGATCGATGTTAACATTCCGGTCTCCGGTAAGTCAGACTACACCCATTGCATAATGACCCCCACGGTTCTAGAAAGGATATCATTTGATAGAAGTAATAAGACTGGCACTAACACCATGTCGTGGTATACAATTTCGACGCTAAAGATTGGTAATCTCTCTCTCTCTCTCTCTCTCTCTCTCTCTCTCTCTCTCTCTCTCTCTCTCTCTCTCTCTCTCTCTCTTATCCATCTGTTGCTGGATTTTGTCCTATTCTTTTTGAGATTCTAAATTTCACCCTTTCAATCCGCTATCCAAAAGTTATATTTGCGTCATCGTTATCGCCCTCTTATGAACTGTATTTTTTCTTTAATGTTATCATGAATTTCATACATTTTCTTATAAGTTTATATTTCGCCTCGGGCAATTATACTGTTCGTGTCGTCATCATGTAAACATATGTTCACCGGTCTTTGTTTCGTATACAGTGTATAACCTAAACATTCGGGAAAGCAAATTCCCTATTGTTTTTCCGTCTATCTTGTTCCGTTCAGCAGACTTTATCTCCAATTCTTCCTCCCAGAAAACATTTTCTTCAAATAGTGGTTTAGAGAATGTAACATATGTTCGAAGATTAATTACGCCCCTCAGTAATTGATTCGTATTTCCACTACAAATTAGCATAACCTACAACAAGTGTACGATACTGTTAAATTAATTGCACAATGATGAGACAAAGAATTAAACTTTCAGGACCTCTTAAAGTTTCAACTTTGGATAATTTCTATACCGTATCAATTACGGAATAATTGGCATCAGCTATCATGTACTATGTAGCAGTGTAGAAGAAAATATTTTGTTAGCATGGGGAAATTTTAAAGAAATAGACATCATAAGATATATATATCAATATCATTAAAGTTGTTATATTTTTTTTTTTAATCTAGCCTGCATATATGCATTGCCACGTAATTCAATAAACTGGCTGTATACGTCTGTGCTATAAGAAAGAATTTCGTTCACATCAGTAACATGGCGTCGGTGGTGTAACGGTTAGCATGGTTGCCTTCCAAGCAGTCGATCCGGGTTCGACTCCCGGCCGACGCACGTAATTTTTGTTTGGATTTGATGGAATCAAATAGCATGTTCCTTACACGAGTTGACGAACATTCGGAAATGTAGTGTTTCTTTATTTGCGAGAGAGCTTGTTTTCATATCTTTTTGTCTAACTTAACTCCAATAGGTTAAGATACAATTTGCTATAAAACTCCAAATATATGAAGCTTTATATATTGATGGGTAATGAACTCGAATGCGATATATATCTAAGAAAATTTAAACAGGTGTAATTATGGCGTCGGTGGTGTAACGGTTAGCATGGTTGCCTCGGAAAAAAAGTCGAGTGGACCTTTTCATGACAAGACGTTGTTTTTGTACAGTGAAAATATTGCTCTATAATAAGTTATTGCTCGGATTACCAAGCTGAAATATGGAATAGTAACATTCTTACTTGTTTTAGTAGTAAGTTTTTTTCATTGATATTGGAAAAACCGTCTTTATTAACTGTTTTAAATATTGTAAATACTGTTGGATTGAAAGAGGCTACCCGAGGGTGAATTTCATTATTGTTTTGAATTATATATACAATGGAGAGACTTCCATCTTTATTGATGAGTAATATAGAAAGTGCATGCGAACAATTTCGTAATATTTCTTTTACTGTTCATGGTGAAAATGACAGAGCTCGTATATCAATAGTTTTTACGAATCAAGATAACAATAAAACTAAAAGGAAATCAAAGTCTACCGTCAATCGTGACCAAAAACGGATGAAAGAATATAACAATGATAATGTAAATATTTCTAATATTGAGAATCATGCAGATGTGATTTGTTCAGATACATGTAGTTCATCTGAAAATAATCATATACCGAGTGAAAAGGTATCGACGAATACCTCCGATGTGATGGATTTTGACGATAACCCGTGTGAGGCCTCCGCTTCTACAGTTAACATTGATAATATAGAAAGTCTTAATATAGAACTGTCAATAGATACAGGTAATGAATTGCCTATGTCACCAACCTGTTTACCGAGTAAAATTATAAACAATGGAAATAAAAGTAAACAAATAGTATCTGTTGATATAATTGAAAAGAATAAGTGTGCCGTAGATGAAGATAATTTATTATCAAAATGTATAATGAGTAAAGCGAATAACAGTGATATTGTATCTACTCCATCAACACGTGATAAAGTGAAAGAACATAATAAAAACATACAAGATAGTAAATATATTCATAAAATTGTTTTAAAACAAAACCGAAGTGGTATGGACATATTAATTGGAAAAACGCAAAGAGGACGTCTTGTATTATTTCATATGGACCATAAAGAGTTTGAAGTTCTCCTTCGCGGTGAACGAGATTATCGTACATTTAACAAAGTGGTAACCGACGATTTTAAAGATGTAAGAACAACAAAACTGATGACTGATACAGTGCGTCAAGGAATATTAGAGATGGAAAAACTTGTGAAAAATAAAAAACTGTAACAGTTTATTTTTTGAGTATTTTATAATTTCTTTTTGTAGTGAGAATTGTGTATGTTTCTGTGAGAAAATGGGGGGAAATGCTTTTGCTGAATAATGATAATTATATTGTGATGTTGTTTGCTTGTCTTATTATTGCTGATAATTGACTTCATATTTAATTCTTTTGATTATATTTGCGTTGTGGAATGGATACCAGCCCTTTGCGATTTTTTTTTTCGATTGTATCATTGTTCGTCATATATTCGACAATAAGACTGTAGAAACAATTAACTCTTTAATTTTTTCATTGTATTCTGTGTAAGCTTTTTATTATTTTGAATGTATGAGCTGAATGTTAGATTAGAAAGAGATTGAATATGATATATAAATTGATATATATAGATAAATATGAGTATACAAAAGTTGATAATCAGACAATCATGTTCGTGACAAATATTTCACGCAATATATAATTAATGTTTCAAATATGATTCATTTCAGAGAAAAGACAATAACTAATGGCTATGTTTTTACTTTTGTGTAATTCAAACTGTGATATGTATATATGAATTGTGAATATAATAAAGATAAAAAAAAAAGCATGGTTGCCTTCCAAGCAGTCGATCCGGGTTCGACTCCCGGCCGACGCATGAATTTTTTATATTGAATGAAATTTATTGCCTGTAGACGTCATTTGAAAAAAAAAAATATTCTGACCATTCCGATTCATGTTGTCTCAGTGCTTCCACAACTTTTTAATAGAAGCACCCCAGTGATTTCAAATTTCGGACTACTCGGCATACCGGCATTAATTTCATCTCTTTACCAATCCAAGTTGATACAACTAAACCATTTGGACCAGTAGTGCTGAACAACTTTTGACACTAACTGTAGTAATCTTGAAACAAGTAAAACAGACAGCAAACTGTTTGAACGTTGATGCCATTTAAAATTGGCCATTCTTCAAGACAGCAAAAATAGATGTTTCCGCTGAGGATTGAACTCAGGACCTTCCGCGTGTTAAGCGGATGTGATAACCACTACACCACGGAAACCTTGGGGATCTAAGCGTGAATTTAAGCTTAAAACCATGACGGAAATCAACGGCACAGCATTGCAGCTCAGGCATATCAACAGTTGACCTAATTGATGGTTAACTTAACTTCTGCCGGCAGACAAACGCTATTTTAACATATGTCGTCTTTCTTTTGTATTCGAAATCTCAAATTGATCCAACACGTAGTGTATACTTTAATTTTTAGTTATTCCTGTCACATAGAAACCGTTCTTAATTTGCAATCGATAGCTACAATTTGTCAATAAAAATAACATATTCTAGAGATTGGAATACTTGTTCACTGTCTTGGTACAATGTGGTATGTGATATGAAATTATTTATAATCTATTTAATTTCACTAAGCAGTGTCAGGCTCGTTGGTCTAGTGGTATGATTCTCGCTTCGGGTGCGAGAGGTCCCGGGTTCGACTCCCGGACGAGCCCTAATTTTTGGCATTGCAAAAGGATCCGCTCATTTAACATCAAATCGCGAAACTGAGGTACCAATGATGTAAGGCCACAATTTGGAGAATCACGGAAGCACAAATATACAAGCAGCGTAATATCGTTACCCATCTGGTCTTCCCGTCCTCATCAATGTCAGCCTGCAAAATGGGCTATAGACATTACTCGTGATACAACTTAAAAGGGAGTCTCCAACCATGTACAGTATATTCATTCAACTGGTCAATTTCCTACCATAGAGGTGTCATGGATACTAGAATATAAATGGTCTTGATCATGTTAATCTTTTGGGCCTCGGTGGATTTTGCTTCGCTTCTTTCGTAAAATAGTAGTAACGTACTTCAGCCGTATCTGTCCTGCTTTAATTATGACACGTTGTCGTTACCGTGGTGATTGCGTCTCATTCTTCGTCCAGGGATTCCTGACTGCGGATCGATGTTAACATTCCGGTCTCCGGTAAGTCAGATTTGTGTTTCCTCCCAGACAGACTACACCCATTGCATAATGACCCCCACGGTTCTAGAAAAGGATATCATTTGATAGAAGTAATAAGACTGGCACTAACACCATGTCGTGGTATACAATTTCGACGCTAAAGATTGGTAATCTCTCTCTCTCTCTCTCTCTCTCTCTCTCTCTCTCTCTCTCTCTCTCTTATCCATCTGTTGCTGGATTTTGTCCTATTCTTTTTGAGATTCTAAATTTCACCCTTTCAATCCGCTATCCAAAAGTTATATTTGCGTCATCGTTATCGCCCTCTTATGAACTGTATTTTTTCTTTAATGTTATCATGAATTTCATACATTTTCTTATAAGTTTATATTTCGCCTCGGGCAATTATACTGTTCGTGTCGTCATCATGTAAACATATGTTCACCGGTCTTTGTTTCGTATACAGTGTATAACCTAAACATTCGGGAAAGCAAATTCCCTATTGTTTTTCCGTCTATCTTGTTCCGTTCAGCAGACTTTATCTCCAATTCTTCCTCCCAGAAAACATTTTCTTCAAATAGTGGTTTAGAGAATGTAACATATGTTCGAAGATTAATTACGCCCCTCAGTAATTGATTCGTATTTCCACTACAAATTAGCATAACCTACAACAAGTGTACGATACTGTTAAATTAATTGCACAATGATGAGACAAAGAATTAAACTTTCAGGACCTCTTAAAGTTTCAACTTTGGATAATTTCTATACCGTATCAATTACGGAATAATTGGCATCAGCTATCATGTACTATGTAGCAGTGTAGAAGAAAATATTTTGTTAGCATGGGGAAATTTTAAAGAAATAGACATCATAAGATATATATATCAATATCATTAAAGTTGTTATATTTTTTTTTTTAATCTAGCCTGCATATATGCATTGCCACGTAATTCAATAAACTGGCTGTATACGTCTGTGCTATAAGAAAGAATTTCGTTCACATCAGTAACATGGCGTCGGTGGTGTAACGGTTAGCATGGTTGCCTTCCAAGCAGTCGATCCGGGTTCGACTCCCGGCCGACGCACGTAATTTTTGTTTGGATTTGATGGAATCAAATAGCATGTTCCTTACACGAGTTGACGAACATTCGGAAATGTAGTGTTTCTTTATTTGCGAGAGAGCTTGTTTTCATATCTTTTTGTCTAACTTAACTCCAATAGGTTAAGATACAATTTGCTATAAAACTCCAAATATATGAAGCTTTATATATTGATGGGTAATGAACTCGAATGCGATATATATCTAAGAAAATTTAAACAGGTGTAATTATGGCGTCGGTGGTGTAACGGTTAGCATGGTTGCCTTCCAAGCAGTCGATCCGGGTTCGACTCCCGGCCGACGCATGAATTTTTTATATTGAATGAAATTTATTGCCTGTAGACGTCATTTGAAATAAAAAAATACTCTGACCATTCCGATTCATGTTGTCTCAGTGCTTCCACAACTTTTTAATAGAAGCACCTCAGTGATTTCAAATTTCGGACTACTCGGCATACCGGCATTAATTTCATCTCTTTACCAATCCAAGTTGATACAACTAAACCATTTGGACCAGTAGTGCTGAACAACTTTTGACACTAACTGTAGTAATCTTGAAACAAGTAAAACAGACAGCAAACTGTTTGAACGTTGATGCCATTTAAAATTGGCCATTCTTCAAGACAGCAAAAATAGATGTTTCCGCTGAGGATTGAACTCAGGACCTTCCGCGTGTTAAGCGGATGTGATTTTTTTTTTTTATCTTTATTATAATCCACAATTCATATATACATATCACAGTTTTAGTTACACAAAATTGAAAACATTGCCATTAGTTATTGTCCTTTCTCTGAAACGAATCACATTTCAAACATTATCTATATAGCGTGAAATATTTGTCACGAACATAATTGTCTGATTATTTACTTTCGATACTCATATTTATATACATATACATATCATTATTATAGAAAAATATCATATCCCTATACTTATATTCAACCTCTATCTAATCTTCCACTCATCTCATACATTCACAACTATTTAAAGCTTACACAGAATACAATGAAAAATCAAAAGAGTTAGATGTTTGTACAGTCTTATTGCCCGAAATATGACATAAAATGTTACAATCGAAATAATAGTTCGCACAGGGCTGGTCTCCATTCCACAACGCAAATAAAATCGAAAGTATTAAAATTAAGGCAATTATCAGCAATTATAAGACAAGCAAACAACATCACAGTATAATTATCATCGTTCAGCAAAAGCTTTTTCTCACATTTTCTCACAGAAACATACCCACTTTCTCTCTACAAAAACAAATTACAAAATATCAATAAAAAAATTACAGTCTTTTCATTTTCACAACTTTTTCCATCTTCAATATACCTTCATTCACTTCATCATTCATAAATGGTGTTGTTCGTACATCTTCAAAATCCTCGGTTAGCACTTTGTTATATCTAGAGTACTCATGTTCCCCGGGAAGGAGAAGTTCAAAATTTTTACCACTCATATGAAACAATACCAGACGTCCTCTTTCCGTTTTTCCAATCAACATGTCCATACCGCTCCGGCTTTTTTTAAAAACAATTTTCCTTATAATTCCACTTTCTGGTACTTTTCTATTATGTTCTTTCACTTTATCACATGATTGTGCACCTGGTGACGTAGTGGAAACAATATCGCTATTATTCTTTTTACTAATTGTACATTTTGTTACTAAATTGTCTCCTTCTACGGTACACTTATTCTTTTCAATTCTATCAACAGTTAAGCGGATGTGATAACCACTACACCACGGAAACCTTGGGGATCTAAGCGTGAATTTAAGCTTAAAACCATGACGGAAATCAACGGCACAGCATTGCAGCTCAGGCATATCAACAGTTGACCTAATTGATGGTTAACTTAACTTCTGCCGGCAGACAAACGCTATTTTAACATATGTCGTCTTTCTTTTGTATTCGAAATCTCAAATTGATCCAACACGTAGTGTATACTTTAATTTTTAGTTATTCCTGTCACATAGAAACCGTTCTTAATTTGCAATCGATAGCTACAATTTGTCAATAAAAATAACATATTCTAGAGATTGGAATACTTGTTCACTGTCTTGGTACAATGTGGTATGTGATATGAAATTATTTATAATCTATTTAATTTCACTAAGCAGTGTCAGGCTCGTTGGTCTAGTGGTATGATTCTCGCTTCGGGTGCGAGAGGTCCCGGGTTCGACTCCCGGACGAGCCCTAATTTTTGGCATTGCAAAAGGATCCGCTCATTTAACATCAAATCGCGAAACTGAGGTACCAATGATGTAAGGCCACAATTTGGAGAATCACGGAAGCACAAATATACAAGCAGCGTAATATCGTTACCCATCTGGTCTTCCCGTCCTCATCAATGTCAGCCTGCAAAATGGGCTATAGACATTACTCGTGATACAACTTAAAAGGGAGTCTCCAACCATGTACAGTATATTCATTCAACTGGTCAATTTCCTACCATAGAGGTGTCATGGATACTAGAATATAAATGGTCTTGATCATGTTAATCTTTTGGGCCTCGGTGGATTTTGCTTCGCTTCTTTCGTAAAATAGTAGTAACGTACTTCAGCCGTATCTGTCCTGCTTTAATTATGACACGTTGTCGTTACCGTGGTGATTGCGTCTCATTCTTCGTCCAGGGATTCCTGACTGCGGATCGATGTTAACATTCCGGTCTCCGGTAAGTCAGATTTGTGTTTCCTCCCAGACAGACTACACCCATTGCATAATGACCCCCACGGTTCTAGAAAAGGATATCATTTGATAGAAGTAATAAGACTGGCACTAACACCATGTCGTGGTATACAATTTCGACGCTAAAGATTGGTAATCTCTCTCTCTCTCTCTCTCTCTCTCTCTCTCTCTCTCTCTCTCTCTCTCTCTTATCCGTCTGTTGCTTGATTTTGTCCTATTCTTTTTGAGATTCTAAATTTCACCCTTTCAATCCGCTATCCAAAAGTTATATTTGCGTCATCGTTATCGCCCTCTTATGAACTGTATTTTTTCTTTAATGTTATCATGAATTTCATACATTTTCTTATAAGTTTATATTTCGCCTCGGGCAATTATACTGTTCGTGTCGTCATCATGTAAACATATGTTCACCGGTCTTTGTTTCGTATACAGTGTATAACCTAAACATTCGGGAAAGCAAATTCCCTATTGTTTTTCCGTCTATCTTGTTCCGTTCAGCAGACTTTATCTCCAATTCTTCCTCCCAGAAAACATTTTCTTCAAATAGTGGTTTAGAGAATGTAACATATGTTCGAAGATTAATTACGCCCCTCAGTAATTGATTCGTATTTCCACTACAAATTAGCATAACCTACAACAAGTGTACGATACTGTTAAATTAATTGCACAATGATGAGACAAAGAATTAAACTTTCAGGACCTCTTAAAGTTTCAACTTTGGATAATATCTATACCGTATCAATTACGGAATAATTGGCATCAGCTATCATGTACTATGTAGCAGTGTAGAAGAAAATATTTTGTTAGCATGGGGAAATTTTAAAGAAATAGACATCATAAGATATATATATCAATATCATTAAAGTTGTTATATTTTTTTTTTTTTTTAATCTAGCCTGCATATATGCATTGCCACGTAATTCAATAAACTGGCTGTATACGTCTGTGCTATAAGAAAGAATTTCGTTCACATCAGTAACATGGCGTCGGTGGTGTAACGGTTAGCATGGTTGCCTTCCAAGCAGTCGATCCGGGTTCGACTCCCGGCCGACGCACGTAATTTTTGTTTGGATTTGATGGAATCAAATAGCATGTTCCTTACACGAGTTGACGAACATTCGGAAATGTAGTGTTTCTTTATTTGCGAGAGAGCTTGTTTTCATATCTTTTTGTCTAACTTAACTCCAATAGGTTAAGATACAATTTGCTATAAAACTTCAAATATATGAAGCTTTATATATTGATGGGTAATGAACTCGAATGCGATATATATCTAAGAAAATTTAAACAGGTGTAATTATGGCGTCGGTGGTGTAACGGTTAGCATGGTTGCCTTCCAAGCAGTCGATCCGGGTTCGACTCCCGGCCGACGCATGAATTTTTTATATTGAATGAAATTTATTGCCTGTAGACGTCATTTGAAATAAAAAAATACTCTGACCATTCCGATTCATGTTGTCTCAGTGCTTCCACAACTTTTTAATAGAAGCACCTCAGTGATTTCAAATTTCGGACTACTCGGCATACCGGCATTAATTTCATCTCTTTACCAATCCAAGTTGATACAACTAAACCATTTGGACCAGTAGTGCTGAACAACTTTTGACACTAACTGTAGTAATCTTGAAACAAGTAAAACAGACAGCAAACTGTTTGAACGTTGATGCCATTTAAAATTGGCCATTCTTCAAGACAGCAAAAATAGATGTTTCCGCTGAGGATTGAACTCAGGACCTTCCGCGTGTTAAGCGGATGTGATAACCACTACACCACGGAAACCTTGGGGATCTAAGCGTGAATTTAAGCTTAAAACCATGACGGAAATCAACGGCACAGCATTGCAGCTCAGGCATATCAACAGTTGACCTAATTGATGGTTAACTTAACTTCTGCCGGCAGACAAACGCTATTTTAACATATGTCGTCTTTCTTTTGTATTCGAAATCTCAAATTGATCCAACACGTAGTGTATACTTTAATTTTTAGTTATTCCTGTCACATAGAAACCGTTCTTAATTTGCAATCGATAGCTACAATTTGTCAATAAAAATAACATATTCTAGAGATTGGAATACTTGTTCACTGTCTTGGTACAATGTGGTATGTGATATGAAATTATTTATAATCTATTTAATTTCACTAAGCAGTGTCAGGCTCGTTGGTCTAGTGGTATGATTCTCGCTTCGGGTGCGAGAGGTCCCGGGTTCGACTCCCGGACGAGCCCTAATTTTTGGCATTGCAAAAGGATCCGCTCATTTAACATCAAATCGCGAAACTGAGGTACCAATGATGTAAGGCCACAATTTGGAGAATCACGGAAGCACAAATATACAAGCAGCGTAATATCGTTACCCATCTGGTCTTCCCGTCCTCATCAATGTCAGCCTGCAAAATGGGCTATAGACATTACTCGTGATACAACTTAAAAGGGAGTCTCCAACCATGTACAGTATATTCATTCAACTGGTCAATTTCCTACCATAGAGGTGTCATGGATACTAGAATATAAATGGTCTTGATCATGTTAATCTTTTGGGCCTCGGTGGATTTTGCTTCGCTTCTTTCGTAAAATAGTAGTAACGTACTTCAGCCGTATCTGTCCTGCTTTAATTATGACACGTTGTCGTTACCGTGGTGATTGCGTCTCATTCTTCGTCCAGGGATTCCTGACTGCGGATCGATGTTAACATTCCGGTCTCCGGTAAGTCAGATTTGTGTTTCCTCCCAGACAGACTACACCCATTGCATAATGACCCCCACGGTTCTAGAAAAGGATATCATTTGATAGAAGTAATAAGACTGGCACTAACACCATGTCGTGGTATACAATTTCGACGCTAAAGATTGGTAATCTCTCTCTCTCTCTCTCTCTCTCTCTCTCTCTCTCTCTCTCTCTCTCTCTCTTATCCGTCTGTTGCTTGATTTTGTCCTATTCTTTTTGAGATTCTAAATTTCACCCTTTCAATCCGCTATCCAAAAGTTATATTTGCGTCATCGTTATCGCCCTCTTATGAACTGTATTTTTTCTTTAATGTTATCATGAATTTCATACATTTTCTTATAAGTTTATATTTCGCCTCGGGCAATTATACTGTTCGTGTCGTCATCATGTAAACATATGTTCACCGGTCTTTGTTTCGTATACAGTGTATAACCTAAACATTCGGGAAAGCAAATTCCCTATTGTTTTTCCGTCTATCTTGTTCCGTTCAGCAGACTTTATCTCCAATTCTTCCTCCCAGAAAACATTTTCTTCAAATAGTGGTTTAGAGAATGTAACATATGTTCGAAGATTAATTACGCCCCTCAGTAATTGATTCGTATTTCCACTACAAATTAGCATAACCTACAACAAGTGTACGATACTGTTAAATTAATTGCACAATGATGAGACAAAGAATTAAACTTTCAGGACCTCTTAAAGTTTCAACTTTGGATAATATCTATACCGTATCAATTACGGAATAATTGGCATCAGCTATCATGTACTATGTAGCAGTGTAGAAGAAAATATTTTGTTAGCATGGGGAAATTCTAAAGAAATAGACATCATAAGATATATATATCAATATCATTAAAGTTGTTATATTTTTTTTTTTTTTTAATCTAGCCTGCATATATGCATTGCCACGTAATTCAATAAACTGGCTGTATACGTCTGTGCTATAAGAAAGAATTTCGTTCACATCAGTAACATGGCGTCGGTGGTGTAACGGTTAGCATGGTTGCCTTCCAAGCAGTCGATCCGGGTTCGACTCCCGGCCGACGCACGTAATTTTTGTTTGGATTTGATGGAATCAAATAGCATGTTCCTTACACGAGTTGACGAACATTCGGAAATGTAGTGTTTCTTTATTTGCGAGAGAGCTTGTTTTCATATCTTTTTGTCTAACTTAACTCCAATAGGTTAAGATACAATTTGCTATAAAACTTCAAATATATGAAGCTTTATATATTGATGGGTAATGAACTCGAATGCGATATATATCTAAGAAAATTTAAACAGGTGTAATTATGGCGTCGGTGGTGTAACGGTTAGCATGGTTGCCTTCCAAGCAGTCGATCCGGGTTCGACTCCCGGCCGACGCATGAATTTTTTATATTGAATGAAATTTATTGCCTGTAGACGTCATTTGAAATAAAAAAAATACTCTGACCATTCCGATTCATGTTGTCTCAGTGCTTCCACAACTTTTTAATAGAAGCACCTCAGTGATTTCAAATTTCGGACTACTCGGCATACCGGCATTAATTTCATCTCTTTACCAATCCAAGTTGATACAACTAAACCATTTGGACCAGTAGTGCTGAACAACTTTTGACACTAACTGTAGTAATCTTGAAACAAGTAAAACAGACAGCAAACTGTTTGAACGTTGATGCCATTTAAAATTGGCCATTCTTCAAGACAGCAAAAATAGATGTTTCCGCTGAGGATTGAACTCAGGACCTTCCGCGTGTTAAGCGGATGTGATAACCACTACACCACGGAAACCTTGGGGATCTAAGCGTGAATTTAAGCTTAAAACCATGACGGAAATCAACGGCACAGCATTGCAGCTCAGGCATATCAACAGTTGACCTAATTGATGGTTAACTTAACTTCTGCCGGCAGACAAACGCTATTTTAACATATGTCGTCTTTCTTTTGTATTCGAAATCTCAAATTGATCCAACACGTAGTGTATACTTTAATTTTTAGTTATTCCTGTCACATAGAAACCGTTCTTAATTTGCAATCGATAGCTACAATTTGTCAATAAAAATAACATATTCTAGAGATTGGAATACTTGTTCACTGTCTTGGTACAATGTGGTATGTGATATGAAATTATTTATAATCTATTTAATTTCACTAAGCAGTGTCAGGCTCGTTGGTCTAGTGGTATGATTCTCGCTTCGGGTGCGAGAGGTCCCGGGTTCGACTCCCGGACGAGCCCTAATTTTTGGCATTGCAAAAGGATCCGCTCATTTAACATCAAATCGCGAAACTGAGGTACCAATGATGTAAGGCCACAATTTGGAGAATCACGGAAGCACAAATATACAAGCAGCGTAATATCGTTACCCATCTGGTCTTCCCGTCCTCATCAATGTCAGCCTGCAAAATGGGCTATAGACATTACTCGTGATACAACTTAAAAGGGAGTCTCCAACCATGTACAGTATATTCATTCAACTGGTCAATTTCCTACCATAGAGGTGTCATGGATACTAGAATATAAATGGTCTTGATCATGTTAATCTTTTGGGCCTCGGTGGATTTTGCTTCGCTTCTTTCGTAAAATAGTAGTAACGTACTTCAGCCGTATCTGTCCTGCTTTAATTATGACACGTTGTCGTTACCGTGGTGATTGCGTCTCATTCTTCGTCCAGGGATTCCTGACTGCGGATCGATGTTAACATTCCGGTCTCCGGTAAGTCAGATTTGTGTTTCCTCCCAGACAGACTACACCCATTGCATAATGACCCCCACGGTTCTAGAAAAGGATATCATTTGATAGAAGTAATAAGACTGGCACTAACACCATGTCGTGGTATACAATTTCGACGCTAAAGATTGGTAATCTCTCTCTCTCTCTCTCTCTCTCTCTCTCTCTCTCTCTCTCTCTCTCTCTCTCTTATCCATCTGTTGCTGGATTTTGTCCTATTCCTTTTGAGATTCTAAATTTCACCCTTTCAATCCGCTATCCAAAAGTTATATTTGCGTCATCGTTATCGCCCTCTTATGAACTGTATTTTTTCTTTAATGTTATCATGAATTTCATACATTTTCTTATAAGTTTATATTTCGCCTCGGGCAATTATACTGTTCGTGTCGTCATCATGTAAACATATGTTCACCGGTCTTTGTTTCGTATACAGTGTATAACCTAAACATTCGGGAAAGCAAATTCCCTATTGTTTTTCCGTCTATCTTGTTCCGTTCAGCAGACTTTATCTCCAATTCTTCCTCCCAGAAAACATTTTCTTCAAATAGTGGTTTAGAGAATGTAACATATGTTCGAAGATTAATTACGCCCCTCAGTAATTGATTCGTATTTCCACTACAAATTAGCATAACCTACAACAAGTGTACGATACTGTTAAATTAATTGCACAATGATGAGACAAAGAATTAAACTTTCAGGACCTCTTAAAGTTTCAACTTTGGATAATTTCTATACCGTATCAATTACGGAATAATTGGCATCAGCTATCATGTACTATGTAGCAGTGTAGAAGAAAATATTTTGTTAGCATGGGGAAATTTTAAAGAAATAGACATCATAAGATATATATATCAATATCATTAAAGTTGTTATATTTTATTTTTTTTTTAATCTAGCCTGCATATATGCATTGCCACGTAATTCAATAAACTGGCTGTATACGTCTGTGCTATAAGAAAGAATTTCGTTCACATCAGTAACATGGCGTCGGTGGTGTAACGGTTAGCATGGTTGCCTTAGAAAAAAGTCGAGTGGACCTTTACATGACAGGACGTTGTTTTTGAGTACAGTGAAAATATTACTCTATTATAAGTTATTGCTCGGATTACCAAGCTAAAATATGGATTTATAATATTCTAACTTGTTTTAGAAGTAAGTTCTTTTCATTGATATTGGAAACCCCGTCTTTATTAACTGTTTGAAATGTTGTAAATATTTTTGGATTGAAAGAGGCTACCCGAGGGTGAATTGTATAACTGTTTTTAATTATATTTATAATGGAGAGACTTCCAGCTTTACTGTTGAAAACTATAGAAAATGCATGCGAACAATTTCGTAATATATCATTTACTGTGCATGGTGAAAATGACAGAGCCCGTATATCTGTAGTTTTTACAAATGAAGATAATACTAAAAGTAAAAGAAAATCAAATTCTACCGTAAATCGTAATAAAAAACGGATGAAAGAATATAACAATGACAATGTAAATATTGAGAATATTGAGAATCCTACAAATGTGATTTGTTCAGACCGTTCATCTGAAATAATTCAAATAACGAATGAAGAGGTATCGACAAATACCTTAGATATAATGGACTTTGACGATAACCCGTCTGTGGCCTCTGGTACTACAGGTAACATCGAAGTTATAGAGAGTCCGAATATAGAACTGTCGATCGATACAGGTAAAGAATGGTCTATGTCACCAACCTGTTTAACAAGTAAAAGTGTAAACAATGTGAATGAAAATAAACATAGAGTATCAGTTGGGAGAATTGAAAATAATAAATGCAACGGAGACGAAGATAATTTATTATCAAACTGTACAATTAGTCAAGCAAATAACAGTAATATTGTATCTACTCCGTCAACATGTGACAAAGTGAAAGAACATAATAAAACTTTACAAGCTAGTAGATTTATTTATAAAATTGTTTTAAAACAAAACCGAAGTGGTATGGACATATTAATTGGAAAAACGCAAAGAGGACTTCTGATATTATATCATATGGGCCATAAAAATGTTGAAATTGTCAATCGCGGGGAACGAGATTACCGGTTATTGAACAAAGTGGTAACCGAGGATTTTAAAGATGTTAGAACAACAAAACTGATGACTGATGCAGTCCGTCAAGGAATACTGGAGATTGAAAACCTGGCTTGTGGAAATAAAAAACTGTAAAATTTGTTTAAGTATTTTATAATTTGTTTTTGTAATGAGAAGTGTGTATGTTTCTGTGAGAAAATGGGAAAAAATGTTTTTGCTGAATTATGATAATTAGATTGTGATTTTGTTTGCTTGTCTTATTATTGCTGATAATTGACTTAATATTTAATACTTTTGAATTTATTTGCATGGTGGAATGGAGACCAGCCCTTTGCGATCTTTTATTTCGATTGTATCAATTTTCGTCATATGTAGGACAATAATACAGTACCGTACAAACACTAAAACTCTTTAATTTTTTCATTGTATTCGGTGTAGGCTTTTATAATTTCAATGTATGAGCAGAATGGTAGATTAGAATGAGATTGAATATAAATATAGGGATATGATGTTGTTCCATAGAAAATGATAGACATATATGTAAATATGAGTATACGAAAGTTGATATTAATCAGATAATTATGTTCGTGACAAATATTTCACGCAATATAGATAATTTTGCAAATATGATTCATTTTCAGAGAAAGGACAATAAATAATTAAAATGTTTTTATGTTTGTGTAATTGAAACTGTGATATGTATATATGAATTGTGAATATAATAAAGATAAAAAAAAAAAAAAAGCATGGTTGCCTTCCAAGCAGTCGATCCGGGTTCGACTCCCGGCCGACGCACGTAATTTTTGTTTGGATTTGATGGAATCAAATAGCATGTTCCTTACACGAGTTGACGAACATTCGGAAATGTAGTGTTTCTTTATTTGCGAGAGAGCTTGTTTTCATATCTTTTTGTCTAACTTAACTCCAATAGGTTAAGATACAATTTGCTATAAAACTTCAAATATATGAAGCTTTATATATTGATGGGTAATGAACTCGAATGCGATATATATCTAAGAAAATTTAAACAGGTGTAATTATGGCGTCGGTGGTGTAACGGTTAGCATGGTTGCCTTCCAAGCAGTCGATCCGGGTTCGACTCCCGGCCGACGCATGAATTTTTTATATTGAATGAAATTTATTGCCTGTAGACGTCATTTGAAAAAAAAAAATATTCTGACCATTCCGATTCATGTTGTCTCAGTGCTTCCACAACTTTTTAATAGAAGCACCCCAGTGATTTCAAATTTCGGACTACTCGGCATACCGGCATTAATTTCATCTCTTTACCAATCCAAGTTGATACAACTAAACCATTTGGACCAGTAGTGCTGAACAACTTTTGACACTAACTGTAGTAATCTTGAAACAAGTAAAACAGACAGCAAACTGTTTGAACGTTGATGCCATTTAAAATTGGCCATTCTTCAAGACAGCAAAAATAGATGTTTCCGCTGAGGATTGAACTCAGGACCTTCCGCGTGTTAAGCGGATGTGATAACCACTACACCACGGAAACCTTGGGGATCTAAGCGTGAATTTAAGCTTAAAACCATGACGGAAATCAACGGCACAGCATTGCAGCTCAGGCATATCAACAGTTGACCTAATTGATGGTTAACTTAACTTCTGCCGGCAGACAAACGCTATTTTAACATATGTCGTCTTTCTTTTGTATTCGAAATCTCAAATTGATCCAACACGTAGTGTATACTTTAATTTTTAGTTATTCCTGTCACATAGAAACCGTTCTTAATTTGCAATCGATAGCTACAATTTGTCAATAAAAATAACATAGTCTAGAGATTGGAATACTTGTTCACTGTCTTGGTACAATGTGGTATGTGATATGAAATTATTTATAATCTATTTAATTTCACTAAGCAGTGTCAGGCTCGTTGGTCTAGTGGTATGATTCTCGCTTCGGGTGCGAGAGGTCCCGGGTTCGACTCCCGGACGAGCCCTAATTTTTGGCATTGCAAAAGGATCCGCTCATTTAACATCAAATCGCGAAACTGAGGTACCAATGATGTAAGGCCACAATTTAGAGAATTACGGAAGCACAAATATACAAGCAGCGTAATATCGTTACCCATCTGGTCTTCCCGTCCTCATCAATGTCAGCCTGCAAAATGGGCTATAGACATTACTCGTGATACAACTTAAAAGGGAGTCTCCAACCATGTACAGTATATTCATTCAACTGGTCAATTTCCTACCATAGAGGTGTCATGGATACTAGAATATAAATGGTCTTGATCATGTTAATCTTTTGGGCCTCGGTGGATTTTGCTTCGCTTCTTTCGTAAAATAGTAGTAACGTACTTCAGCCGTATCTGTCCTGCTTTAATTATGACACGTTGTCGTTACCGTGGTGATTGCGTCTCATTCTTCGTCCAGGGATTCCTGACTGCGGATCGATGTTAACATTCCGGTCTCCGGTAAGTCAGATTTGTGTTTCCTCCCAGACAGACTACACCCATTGCATAATGACCCCCACGGTTCTAGAAAAGGATATCATTTGATAGAAGTAATAAGACTGGCACTAACACCATGTCGTGGTATACAATTTCGACGCTAAAGATTGGTAATCTCTCTCTCTCTCTCTCTCTCTCTCTCTCTCTCTCTCTCTCTCTCTCTCTTATCCATCTGTTGCTGGATTTTGTCCTATTCCTTTTGAGATTCTAAATTTCACCCTTTCAATCCGCTATCCAAAAGTTATATTTGCGTCATCGTTATCGCCCTCTTATGAACTGTATTTTTTCTTTAATGTTATCATGAATTTCATACATTTTCTTATAAGTTTATATTTCGCCTCGGGCAATTATACTGTTCGTGTCGTCATCATGTAAACATATGTTCACCGGTCTTTGTTTCGTATACAGTGTATAACCTAAACATTCGGGAAAGCAAATTCCCTATTGTTTTTCCGTCTATCTTGTTCCGTTCAGCAGACTTTATCTCCAATTCTTCCTCCCAGAAAACATTTTCTTCAAATAGTGGTTTAGAGAATGTAACATATGTTCTAAGATTAATTACGCCCCTCAGTAATTGATTCGTATTTCCACTACAAATTAGCATAACCTACAACAAGTGTACGATACTGTTAAATTAATTGCACAATGATGAGACAAAGAATTAAACTTTCAGGACCTCTTAAAGTTTCAACTTTGGATAATTTCTATACCGTATCAATTACGGAATAATTGGCATCAGCTATCATGTACTATGTAGCAGTGTAGAAGAAAATATTTTGTTAGCATGGGGAAATTTTAAAGAAATAGACATCATAAGATATATATATCAATATCATTAAAGTTGTTATATTTTATTTTTTTTTTTAATCTAGCCTGCATATATGCATTGCCACGTAATTCAATAAACTGGCTGTATACGTCTGTGCTATAAGAAAGAATTTCGTTCACATCAGTAACATGGCGTCGGTGGTGTAACGGTTAGCATGGTTGCCTTCCAAGCAGTCGATCCGGGTTCGACTCCCGGCCGACGCACGTAATTTTTGTTTGGATTTGATGGAATCAAATAGCATGTTCCTTACACGAGTTGACGAACATTCGGAAATGTAGTGTTTCTTTATTTGCGAGAGAGCTTGTTTTCATATCTTTTTGTCTAACTTAACTCCAATAGGTTAAGATACAATTTGCTATAAAACTTCAAATATATGAAGCTTTATATATTGATGGGTAATGAACTCGAATGCGATATATATCTAAGAAAATTTAAACAGGTGTAATTATGGCGTCGGTGGTGTAACGGTTAGCATGGTTGCCTTCCAAGCAGTCGATCCGGGTTCGACTCCCGGCCGACGCATGAATTTTTTATATTGAATGAAATTTATTGCCTGTAGACGTCATTTGAAATAAAAAAAATACTCTGACCATTCCGATTCATGTTGTCTCAGTGCTTCCACAACTTTTTAATAGAAGCACCTCAGTGATTTCAAATTTCGGACTACTCGGCATACCGGCATTAATTTCATCTCTTTACCAATCCAAGTTGATACAACTAAACCATTTGGACCAGTAGTGCTGAACAACTTTTGACACTAACTGTAGTAATCTTGAAACAAGTAAAACAGACAGCAAACTGTTTGAACGTTGATGCCATTTAAAATTGGCCATTCTTCAAGACAGCAAAAATAGATGTTTCCGCTGAGGATTGAACTCAGGACCTTCCGCGTGTTAAGCGGATGTGATAACCACTACACCACGGAAACCTTGGGGATCTAAGCGTGAATTTAAGCTTAAAACCATGACGGAAATCAACGGCACAGCATTGCAGCTCAGGCATATCAACAGTTGACCTAATGATGGTTAACTTAACTTCTGCCGGCAGACAATCGCTATTTTAACATATGTCGTCTTTCTTTTGTATTCGAAATCTCAAATTGATCCAACACGTAGTGTATACTTTAATTTTTAGTTATTCCTGTCACATAGAAACCGTTCTTAATTTTCAATCGATAGCTACAATTTGTCAATAAAAATAACATATTCTAGAGATTGGAATACTTGTTCACTGTCTTGGTACAATGTGGTATGTGATATGAAATTATTTATAATCTATTTAATTTCACTAAGCAGTGTCAGGCTCGTTGGTCTAGTGGTATGATTCTCGCTTCGGGTGCGAGAGGTCCCGGGTTCGACTCCCGGACGAGCCCTAATTTTTGGCATTGCAAAAGGATCCGCTCATTTAACATCAAATCGCGAAACTGAGGTACCAATGATGTAAGGCCACAATTTAGAGAATCACGGAAGCACAAATATACAAGCAGCGTAATATCGTTACCCATCTGGTCTTCCCGTCCTCATCAATGTCAGCCTGCAAAATGGGCTATAGACATTACTCGTGATACAACTTAAAAGGGAGTCTCCAACCATGTACAGTATATTCATTCAACTGGTCAATTTCCTACCATAGAGGTGTCATGGATACTAGAATATAAATGGTCTTGATCATGTTAATCTTTTGGGCCTCGGTGGATTTTGCTTCGCTTCTTTCGTAAAATAGTAGTAACGTACTTCAGCCGTATCTATCCTGCTTTAATTATGACACGTTGTCGTTACCGTGGTGATTGCGTCTCATTCTTCGTCCAGGGATTCCTGACTGCGGATCGATGTTAACATTCCGGTCTCCGGTAAGTCAGATTTGTGTTTCCTCCCAGACAGACTACACCCATTGCATAATGACCCCCACGGTTCTAGAAAGGATATCATTTGATAGAAGTAATAAGACTGGCACTAACACCATGTTGTGGTATACAATTTCGACGCTAAAGATTGGTAATATCTCTCTCTCTCTCTCTCTCTCTCTCTCTCTCTCTCTCTCTCTCTCTCTCTCTCTCTCTCTCTCTCTCTCTTATCCATCTGTTGCTGGATTTTGTCCTATTCTTTTTGAGATTCTAAATTTCACCCTTTCAATCCGCTATCCAAAAGTTGTATTTGCGTCATCGTTATCGCCCTCTTATGAACTGTATTTTTTCTTTAATGTTATCATGAATTTCATACATTTTCTTATAAGTTTATATTTCGCCTCGGGCAATTATACTGTTCGTGTCGTCATCATGTAAACATATGTTCACCGGTCTTTGTTTCGTATACAGTGTATAACCTAAACATTCGGGAAAGCAAATTCCCTGTTGTTTTTCCGTCTATCTTGTTCCGTTCAGCAGACTTTATCTCCAATTCTTCCTCCCAGAAAACATTTTCTTCAAATAGTGGTTTAGAGAATGTAACATATGTTCGAAGATTAATTACGCCCCTCAGTAATTGATTCGTATTTCCACTACAAATTAGCATAACCTACAACAAGTGTACGATACTGTTAAATTAATTGCACAATGATGAGACAAAGAATTAAACTTTCAGGACCTCTTAAAGTTTCAACTTTGGATAATTTCTATACCGTATCAATTACGGAATAATTGGCATCAGCTATCATGTACTATGTAGCAGTGTAGAAGTAAATATTTTGTTAGCATGGGGAAATTTTAAAGAAATAGACATCATAAGATATATATATCAATATCATTAAAGTTGTGATATTTTTTTTTTTTAATCTAGCCTGCATATATGCATTGCCACGTAATTCAATAAACTGGCTGTATACGTCTGTGCTATAAGAAAGAATTTCGTTCACATCAGTAACATGGCGTCGGTGGTGTAACGGTTAGCATGGTTGCCTTCCAAGCAGTCGATCCGGGTTCGACTCCCGGCCGACGCACGTAATTTTTGTTTGGATTTGATGGAATCAAATAGCATGTTCCTTACACGAGTTGACGAACATTCGGAAATGTAGTGTTTCTTTATTTGCGAGAGAGCTTGTTTTCATATCTTTTTGTCTAACTTAACTCCAATAGGTTAAGATACAATTTGCTATAAAACTTCAAATATATGAAGCTTTATATATTGATGGGTAATGAACTCGAATGCGATATATATCTAAGAAAATTTAAACAGGTGTAATTATGGCGTCGGTGGTGTAACGGTTAGCATGGTTGCCTTCCAAGCAGTCGATCCGGGTTCGACTCCCGGCCGACGCATGAATTTTTTATATTGAATGAAATTTATTGCCTGTAGACGTCATTTGAAAAAAAAAAATATTCTGACCATTCCGATTCATGTTGTCTCAGTGCTTCCACAACTTTTTAATAGAAGCACCCCAGTGATTTCAAATTTCGGACTACTCGGCATACCGGCATTAATTTCATCTCTTTACCAATCCAAGTTGATACAACTAAACCATTTGGACCAGTAGTGCTGAACAACTTTTGACACTAACTGTAGTAATCTTGAAACAAGTAAAACAGACAGCAAACTGTTTGAACGTTGATGCCATTTAAAATTGGCCATTCTTCAAGACAGCAAAAATAGATGTTTCCGCTGAGGATTGAACTCAGGACCTTCCGCGTGTTAAGCGGATGTGATAACCACTACACCACGGAAACCTTGGGGATCTAAGCGTGAATTTAAGCTTAAAACCATGACGGAAATCAACGGCACAGCATTGCAGCTCAGGCATATCAACAGTTGACCTAATTGATGGTTAACTTAACTTCTGCCGGCAGACAATCGCTATTTTAACATATGTCGTCTTTCTTTTGTATTCGAAATCTCAAATTGATCCAACACGTAGTGTATACTTTAATTTTTAGTTATTCCTGTCACATAGAAACCGTTCTTAATTTTCAATCGATAGCTACAATTTGTCAATAAAAATAACATATTCTAGAGATTGGAATACTTGTTCACTGTCTTGGTACAATGTGGTATGTGATATGAAATTATTTATAATCTATTTAATTTCACTAAGCAGTGTCAGGCTCGTTGGTCTAGTGGTATGATTCTCGCTTCGGGTGCGAGAGGTCCCGGGTTCGACTCCCGGACGAGCCCTAATTTTTGGCATTGCAAAAGGATCCGCTCATTTAACATCAAATCGCGAAACTGAGGTACCAATGATGTAAGGCCACAATTTAGAGAATCACGGAAGCACAAATATACAAGCAGCGTAATATCGTTACCCATCTGGTCTTCCCGTCCTCATCAATGTCAGCCTGCAAAATGGGCTATAGACATTACTCGTGATACAACTTAAAAGGGAGTCTCCAACCATGTACAGTATATTCATTCAACTGGTCAATTTCCTACCATAGAGGTGTCATGGATACTAGAATATAAATGGTCTTGATCATGTTAATCTTTTGGGCCTCGGTGGATTTTGCTTCGCTTCTTTCGTAAAATAGTAGTAACGTACTTCAGCCGTATCTATCCTGCTTTAATTATGACACGTTGTCGTTACCGTGGTGATTGCGTCTCATTCTTCGTCCAGGGATTCCTGACTGCGGATCGATGTTAACATTCCGGTCTCCGGTAAGTCAGATTTGTGTTTCCTCCCAGACAGACTACACCCATTGCATAATGACCCCCACGGTTCTAGAAAGGATATCATTTGATAGAAGTAATAAGACTGGCACTAACACCATGTTGTGGTATACAATTTCGACGCTAAAGATTGGTAATATCTCTCTCTCTCTCTCTCTCTCTCTCTCTCTCTCTCTCTCTCTCTCTCTCTCTCTCTCTCTCTCTCTCTTATCCATCTGTTGCTGGATTTTGTCCTATTCTTTTTGAGATTCTAAATTTCACCCTTTCAATCCGCTATCCAAAAGTTGTATTTGCGTCATCGTTATCGCCCTCTTATGAACTGTATTTTTTCTTTAATGTTATCATGAATTTCATACATTTTCTTATAAGTTTATATTTCGCCTCGGGCAATTATACTGTTCGTGTCGTCATCATGTAAACATATGTTCACCGGTCTTTGTTTCGTATACAGTGTATAACCTAAACATTCGGGAAAGCAAATTCCCTGTTGTTTTTCCGTCTATCTTGTTCCGTTCAGCAGACTTTATCTCCAATTCTTCCTCCCAGAAAACATTTTCTTCAAATAGTGGTTTAGAGAATGTAACATATGTTCGAAGATTAATTACGCCCCTCAGTAATTGATTCGTATTTCCACTACAAATTAGCATAACCTACAACAAGTGTACGATACTGTTAAATTTATTGCACAATGATGAGACAAAGAATTAAACTTTCAGGACCTCTTAAAGTTTCAACTTTGGATAATTTCTATACCGTATCAATTACGGAATAATTGGCATCAGCTATCATGTACTATGTAGCAGTGTAGAAGTAAATATTTTGTTAGCATGGGGAAATTTTAAAGAAATAGACATCATAAGATATATATCAATATCATTAAAGTTGTGATATTTTTTTTTTTTAATCTAGCCTGCATATATGCATTGCCACGTAATTCAATAAACTGGCTGTATACGTCTGTGCTATAAGAAAGAATTTCGTTCACATCAGTAACATGGCGTCGGTGGTGTAACGGTTAGCATGGTTGCCTTCCAAGCAGTCGATCCGGGTTCGACTCCCGGCCGACGCACGTAATTTTTGTTTGGATTTGATGGAATCAAATAGCATGTTCCTTACACGAGTTGACGAACATTCGGAAATGTAGTGTTTCTTTATTTGCGAGAGAGCTTGTTTTCATATCTTTTTGTCTAACTTAACTCCAATAGGTTAAGATACAATTTGCTATAAAACTTCAAATATATGAAGCTTTATATATTGATGGGTAATGAACTCGAATGCGATATATATCTAAGAAAATTTAAACAGGTGTAATTATGGCGTCGGTGGTGTAACGGTTAGCATGGTTGCCTTCCAAGCAGTCGATCCGGGTTCGACTCCCGGCCGACGCATGAATTTTTTATATTGAATGAAATTTATTGCCTGTAGACGTCATTTGAAAAAAAAAATATTCTGACCATTCCGATTCATGTTGTCTCAGTGCTTCCACAACTTTTTAATAGAAGCACCCCAGTGATTTCAAATTTCGGACTACTCGGCATACCGGCATTAATTTCATCTCTTTACCAATCCAAGTTGATACAACTAAACCATTTGGACCAGTAGTGCTGAACAACTTTTGACACTAACTGTAGTAATCTTGAAACAAGTAAAACAGACAGCAAACTGTTTGAACGTTGATGCCATTTAAAATTGGCCATTCTTCAAGACAGCAAAAATAGATGTTTCCGCTGAGGATTGAACTCAGGACCTTCCGCGTGTTAAGCGGATGTGATAACCACTACACCACGGAAACCTTGGGGATCTAAGCGTGAATTTAAGCTTAAAACCATGACGGAAATCAACGGCACAGCATTGCAGCTCAGGCATATCAACAGTTGACCTAATTGATGGTTAACTTAACTTCTGCCGGCAGACAATCGCTATTTTAACATATGTCGTCTTTCTTTTGTATTCGAAATCTCAAATTGATCCAACACGTAGTGTATACTTTAATTTTTAGTTATTCCTGTCACATAGAAACCGTTCTTAATTTTCAATCGATAGCTACAATTTGTCAATAAAAATAACATATTCTAGAGATTGGAATACTTGTTCACTGTCTTGGTACAATGTGGTATGTGATATGAAATTATTTATAATCTATTTAATTTCACTAAGCAGTGTCAGGCTCGTTGGTCTAGTGGTATGATTCTCGCTTCGGGTGCGAGAGGTCCCGGGTTCGACTCCCGGACGAGCCCTAATTTTTGGCATTGCAAAAGGATCCGCTCATTTAACATCAAATCGCGAAACTGAGGTACCAATGATGTAAGGCCACAATTTAGAGAATCACGGAAGCACAAATATACAAGCAGCGTAATATCGTTACCCATCTGGTCTTCCCGTCCTCATCAATGTCAGCCTGCAAAATGGGCTATAGACATTACTCGTGATACAACTTAAAAGGGAGTCTCCAACCATGTACAGTATATTCATTCAACTGGTCAATTTCCTACCATAGAGGTGTCATGGATACTAGAATATAAATGGTCTTGATCATGTTAATCTTTTGGGCCTCGGTGGATTTTGCTTCGCTTCTTTCGTAAAATAGTAGTAACGTACTTCAGCCGTATCTATCCTGCTTTAATTATGACACGTTGTCGTTACCGTGGTGATTGCGTCTCATTCTTCGTCCAGGGATTCCTGACTGCGGATCGATGTTAACATTCCGGTCTCCGGTAAGTCAGATTTGTGTTTCCTCCCAGACAGACTACACCCATTGCATAATGACCCCCACGGTTCTAGAAAGGATATCATTTGATAGAAGTAATAAGACTGGCACTAACACCATGTTGTGGTATACAATTTCGACGCTAAAGATTGGTAATATCTCTCTCTCTCTCTCTCTCTCTCTCTCTCTCTCTCTCTCTCTCTCTCTCTCTCTCTCTCTCTCTCTCTCTCTCTCTTATCCATCTGTTGCTGGATTTTGTCCTATTCTTTTTGAGATTCTAAATTTCACCCTTTCAATCCGCTATCCAAAAGTTGTATTTGCGTCATCGTTATCGCCCTCTTATGAACTGTATTTTTTCTTTAATGTTATCATGAATTTCATACATTTTCTTATAAGTTTATATTTCGCCTCGGGCAATTATACTGTTCGTGTCGTCATCATGTAAACATATGTTCACCGGTCTTTGTTTCGTATACAGTGTATAACCTAAACATTCGGGAAAGCAAATTCCCTGTTGTTTTTCCGTCTATCTTGTTCCGTTCAGCAGACTTTATCTCCAATTCTTCCTCCCAGAAAACATTTTCTTCAAATAGTGGTTTAGAGAATGTAACATATGTTCGAAGATTAATTACGCCCCTCAGTAATTGATTCGTATTTCCACTACAAATTAGCATAACCTACAACAAGTGTACGATACTGTTAAATTAATTGCACAATGATGAGACAAAGAATTAAACTTTCAGGACCTCTTAAAGTTTCAACTTTGGATAATTTCTATACCGTATCAATTACGGAATAATTGGCATCAGCTATCATGTACTATGTAGCAGTGTAGAAGTAAATATTTTGTTAGCATGGGGAAATTTTAAAGAAATAGACATCATAAGATATATATCAATATCATTAAAGTTGTGATATTTTTTTTTTTTAATCTAGCCTGCATATATGCATTGCCACGTAATTCAATAAACTGGCTGTATACGTCTGTGCTATAAGAAAGAATTTCGTTCACATCAGTAACATGGCGTCGGTGGTGTAACGGTTAGCATGGTTGCCTTCCAAGCAGTCGATCCGGGTTCGACTCCCGGCCGACGCACGTAATTTTTGTTTGGATTTGATGGAATCAAATAGCATGTTCCTTACACGAGTTGACGAACATTCGGAAATGTAGTGTTTCTTTATTTGCGAGAGAGCTTGTTTTCATATCTTTTTGTCTAACTTAACTCCAATAGGTTAAGATACAATTTGCTATAAAACTTCAAATATATGAAGCTTTATATATTGATGGGTAATGAACTCGAATGCGATATATATCTAAGAAAATTTAAACAGGTGTAATTATGGCGTCGGTGGTGTAACGGTTAGCATGGTTGCCTTCCAAGCAGTCGATCCGGGTTCGACTCCCGGCCGACGCATGAATTTTTTATATTGAATGAAATTTATTGCCTGTAGACGTCATTTGAAAAAAAAAAATATTCTGACCATTCCGATTCATGTTGTCTCAGTGCTTCCACAACTTTTTAATAGAAGCACCCCAGTGATTTCAAATTTCGGACTACTCGGCATACCGGCATTAATTTCATCTCTTTACCAATCCAAGTTGATACAACTAAACCATTTGGACCAGTAGTGCTGAACAACTTTTGACACTAACTGTAGTAATCTTGAAACAAGTAAAACAGACAGCAAACTGTTTGAACGTTGATGCCATTTAAAATTGGCCATTCTTCAAGACAGCAAAAATAGATGTTTCCGCTGAGGATTGAACTCAGGACCTTCCGCGTGTGAAGCGGATGTGATAACCACTACACCACGGAAACCTTGGGGATCTAAGCGTGAATTTAAGCTTAAAACCATGACGGAAATCAACGGCACAGCATTGCAGCTCAGGCATATCAACAGTTGACCTAATTGATGGTTAACTTAACTTCTGCCGGCAGACAATCGCTATTTTAACATATGTCGTCTTTCTTTTGTATTCGAAATCTCAAATTGATCCAACACGTAGTGTATACTTTAATTTTTAGTTATTCCTGTCACATAGAAACCGTTCTTAATTTTCAATCGATAGCTACAATTTGTCAATAAAAATAACATATTCTAGAGATTGGAATACTTGTTCACTGTCTTGGTACAATGTGGTATGTGATATGAAATTATTTATAATCTATTTAATTTCACGAAGCAGTGTCAGGCTCGTTGGTCTAGTGGTATGATTCTCGCTTCGGGTGCGAGAGGTCCCGGGTTCGACTCCCGGACGAGCCCTAATTTTTGGCATTGCAAAAGGATCCGCTCATTTAACATCAAATCGCGAAACTGAGGTACCAATGATGTAAGGCCACAATTTAGAGAATCACGGAAGCACAAATATACAAGCAGCGTAATATCGTTACCCATCTGGTCTTCCCGTCCTCATCAATGTCAGCCTGCAAAATGGGCTATAGACATTACTCGTGATACAACTTAAAAGGGAGTCTCCAACCATGTACAGTATATTCATTCAACTGGTCAATTTCCTACCATAGAGGTGTCATGGATACTAGAATATAAATGGTCTTGATCATGTTAATCTTTTGGGCCTCGGTGGATTTTGCTTCGCTTCTTTCGTAAAATAGTAGTAACGTACTTCAGCCGTATCTATCCTGCTTTAATTATGACACGTTGTCGTTACCGTGGTGATTGCGTCTCATTCTTCGTCCAGGGATTCCTGACTGCGGATCGATGTTAACATTCCGGTCTCCGGTAAGTCAGATTTGTGTTTCCTCCCAGACAGACTACACCCATTGCATAATGACCCCCACGGTTCTAGAAAGGATATCATTTGATAGAAGTAATAAGACTGGCACTAACACCATGTTGTGGTATACAATTTCGACGCTAAAGATTGGTAATATCTCTCTCTCTCTCTCTCTCTCTCTCTCTCTCTCTCTCTCTCTCTCTCTCTCTCTCTCTCTCTCTCTCTCTCTCTCTCTCTCTCTCTCTCTCTCTCTCTCTCTCTTATCCATCTGTTGCTGGATTTTGTCCTATTCTTTTTGAGATTCTAAATTTCACCCTTTCAATCCGCTATCCAAAAGTTGTATTTGCGTCATCGTTATCGCCCTCTTATGAACTGTATTTTTTCTTTAATGTTATCATGAATTTCATACATTTTCTTATAAGTTTATATTTCGCCTCGGGCAATTATACTGTTCGTGTCGTCATCATGTAAACATATGTTCACCGGTCTTTGTTTCGTATACAGTGTATAACCTAAACATTCGGGAAAGCAAATTCCCTGTTGTTTTTCCGTCTATCTTGTTCCGTTCAGCAGACTTTATCTCCAATTCTTCCTCCCAGAAAACATTTTCTTCAAATAGTGGTTTAGAGAATGTAACATATGTTCGAAGATTAATTACGCCCCTCAGTAATTGATTCGTATTTCCACTACAAATTAGCATAACCTACAACAAGTGTACGATACTGTTAAATTAATTGCACAATGATGAGACAAAGAATTAAACTTTCAGGACCTCTTAAAGTTTCAACTTTGGATAATTTCTATACCGTATCAATTACGGAATAATTGGCATCAGCTATCATGTACTATGTAGCAGTGTAGAAGTAAATATTTTGTTAGCATGGGGAAATTTTAAAGAAATAGACATCATAAGATATATATCAATATCATTAAAGTTGTGATATTTTTTTTTTTTAATCTAGCCTGCATATATGCATTGCCACGTAATTCAATAAACTGGCTGTATACGTCTGTGCTATAAGAAAGAATTTCGTTCACATCAGTAACATGGCGTCGGTGGTGTAACGGTTAGCATGGTTGCCTTCCAAGCAGTCGATCCGGGTTCGACTCCCGGCCGACGCACGTAATTTTTGTTTGGATTTGATGGAATCAAATAGCATGTTCCTTACACGAGTTGACGAACATTCGGAAATGTAGTGTTTCTTTATTTGCGAGAGAGCTTGTTTTCATATCTTTTTGTCTAACTTAACTCCAATAGGTTAAGATACAATTTGCTATAAAACTTCAAATATATGAAGCTTTATATATTGATGGGTAATGAACTCGAATGCGATATATATCTAAGAAAATTTAAACAGGTGTAATTATGGCGTCGGTGGTGTAACGGTTAGCATGGTTGCCTTCCAAGCAGTCGATCCGGGTTCGACTCCCGGCCGACGCATGAATTTTTTATATTGAATGAAATTTATTGCCTGTAGACGTCATTTGAAAAAAAAAAATATTCTGACCATTCCGATTCATGTTGTCTCAGTGCTTCCACAACTTTTTAATAGAAGCACCCCAGTGATTTCAAATTTCGGACTACTCGGCATACCGGCATTAATTTCATCTCTTTACCAATCCAAGTTGATACAACTAAACCATTTGGACCAGTAGTGCTGAACAACTTTTGACACTAACTGTAGTAATCTTGAAACAAGTAAAACAGACAGCAAACTGTTTGAACGTTGATGCCATTTAAAATTGGCCATTCTTCAAGACAGCAAAAATAGATGTTTCCGCTGAGGATTGAACTCAGGACCTTCCGCGTGTTAAGCGGATGTGATAACCACTACACCACGGAAACCTTGGGGATCTAAGCGTGAATTTAAGCTTAAAACCATGACGGAAATCAACGGCACAGCATTGCAGCTCAGTCAGGCATATCAACAGTTGACCTAATTGATGGTTAACTTAACTTCTGCCGGCAGACAATCGCTATTTTAACATATGTCGTCTTTCTTTTGTATTCGAAATCTCAAATTGATCCAACACGTAGTGTATACTTTAATTTTTAGTTATTCCTGTCACATAGAAACCGTTCTTAATTTTCAATCGATAGCTACAATTTGTCAATAAAAATAACATATTCTAGAGATTGGAATACTTGTTCACTGTCTTGGTACAATGTGGTATGTGATATGAAATTATTTATAATCTATTTAATTTCACTAAGCAGTGTCAGGCTCGTTGGTCTAGTGGTATGATTCTCGCTTCGGGTGCGAGAGGTCCCGGGTTCGACTCCCGGACGAGCCCTAATTTTTGGCATTGCAAAAGGATCCGCTCATTTAACATCAAATCGCGAAACTGAGGTACCAATGATGTAAGGCCACAATTTAGAGAATCACGGAAGCACAAATATACAAGCAGCGTAATATCGTTACCCATCTGGTCTTCCCGTCCTCATCAATGTCAGCCTGCAAAATGGGCTATAGACATTACTCGTGATACAACTTAAAAGGGAGTCTCCAACCATGTACAGTATATTCATTCAACTGGTCAATTTCCTACCATAGAGGTGTCATGGATACTAGAATATAAATGGTCTTGATCATGTTAATCTTTTGGGCCTCGGTGGATTTTGCTTCGCTTCTTTCGTAAAATAGTAGTAACGTACTTCAGCCGTATCTATCCTGCTTTAATTATGACACGTTGTCGTTACCGTGGTGATTGCGTCTCATTCTTCGTCCAGGGATTCCTGACTGCGGATCGATGTTAACATTCCGGTCTCCGGTAAGTCAGATTTGTGTTTCCTCCCAGACAGACTACACCCATTGCATAATGACCCCCACGGTTCTAGAAAGGATATCATTTGATAGAAGTAATAAGACTGGCACTAACACCATGTTGTGGTATACAATTTCGACGCTAAAGATTGGTAATATCTCTCTCTCTCTCTCTCTCTCTCTCTCTCTCTCTCTCTCTCTCTCTCTCTCTCTCTCTCTCTCTCTCTCTCTCTCTCTCTTATCCATCTGTTGCTGGATTTTGTCCTATTCTTTTTGAGATTCTAAATTTCACCCTTTCAATCCGCTATCCAAAAGTTGTATTTGCGTCATCGTTATCGCCCTCTTATGAACTGTATTTTTTCTTTAATGTTATCATGAATTTCATACATTTTCTTATAAGTTTATATTTCGCCTCGGGCAATTATACTGTTCGTGTCGTCATCATGTAAACATATGTTCACCGGTCTTTGTTTCGTATACAGTGTATAACCTAAACATTCGGGAAAGCAAATTCCCTGTTGTTTTTCCGTCTATCTTGTTCCGTTCAGCAGACTTTATCTCCAATTCTTCCTCCCAGAAAACATTTTCTTCAAATAGTGGTTTAGAGAATGTAACATATGTTCGAAGATTAATTACGCCCCTCAGTAATTGATTCGTATTTCCACTACAAATTAGCATAACCTACAACAAGTGTACGATACTGTTAAATTAATTGCACAATGATGAGACAAAGAATTAAACTTTCAGGACCTCTTAAAGTTTCAACTTTGGATAATTTCTATACCGTATCAATTACAGAATAATAAGCATCAGCTATCATGTACTATGTAGCAGTGTAGAAGTAAATATTTTGTTAGCATGGGGAAATTTTAAAGAAATAGACATCATAAGATATATATCAATATCATTAAAGTTGTGATATTTTTTTTTTTTAATCTAGCCTGCATATATGCATTGCCACGTAATTCAATAAACTGGCTGTATACGTCTGTGCTATAAGAAAGAATTTCGTTCACATCAGTAACATGGCGTCGGTGGTGTAACGGTTGGCATGGTTGCCTTCCAAGCAGTCGATCCGGGTTCGACTCCCGGCCGACGCACGTAATTTTTGTTTGGATTTGATGGAATCAAATAGCATGTTCCTTACACGAGTTGACGAACATTCGGAAATGTAGTGTTTCTTTATTTGCGAGAGAGCTTGTTTTCATATCTTTTTGTCTAACTTAACTCCAATAGGTTAAGATACAATTTGCTATAAAACTTCAAATATATGAAGCTTTATATATTGATGGGTAATGAACTCGAATGCGATATATATCTAAGAAAATTTAAACAGGTGTAATTATGGCGTCGGTGGTGTAACGGTTAGCATGGTTGCCTTCCAAGCAGTCGATCCGGGTTCGACTCCCGGCCGACGCATGAATTTTTTATATTGAATGAAATTTATTGCCTGTAGACGTCATTTGAAAAAAAAAAAATATTCTGACCATTCCGATTCATGTTGTGGGTGGTGGTCGAGTGGACCTTTAAGTGACTGGACGTTGTGTTTATGTCTAAGGAAATATTTACTATGTTATAAGTGATTGCTCGGATTTCCAAGCATATTTTCGGAATATAAACGTTCTAACTTGTATCAGAAGTAAGTTTTTGACTTTGATTATAACAAAACTGTCGTTTGTAATGTTTTACATTATTGTAAACATTGTCGTATAGAAAGAGGCTACCCAAGGGTGAATTATATTATAATGGAGAGACTTCCATCCTTATTAAGGAGTACCATTGAAAATGCTTGTGAACAATTTCGAAATATTACATTTACTGTGCATGGTGAAAGTGACAGAGCACGTATTTCTATAATGTTTGCAAATGAAGATACAAATAAAAGTAAACGAAAGTCGATTTCAACTGTCAACCGTGACAAAAAACGAATGAAAGAGTATAACAACAGTGTTGAAACTATTTCGAATATTGAAAATCATATCGAGATGATTCATTCAGATTGTGTATTTGAAAGCAATAAAATACAGGACGAAACAGTGGCGGCAAGTACATCGGATATAATGGACATTGAAGATAACCCGTCTGAGGCCTCCGTTATAGCATGTTCAGGTAACATTGAAACCGGTATAGAACGTCCAAATATAGAACTGTGTGCAATCGATACAGGTAAAGAATTGTCTGTATCAGTTAATTGTGTCAATAGAAAAAATGTAAATAAAAACAAAGGTAGATTATCCATGGACAAAATTGAAAGGAATAAATGTAATACAAAAGATGATGAACTTTCAGAATTTCCGCCGCTTAGTAAAGTAAATTACAGGGATATTCTATCTGCTACATCTCAACGCGATAAATTGGTAGAAAATAATGACAAAAGTAAACAAACATTTCCGTCAAATATTGCAACTGATATTAAGTTAATTCCAAAATTTGTTTTGAAACAATCAGGAGGTCGTAACGAATTGTTGATCGGAAAAACATTGAGGAATCGTCTGATATTGTATCATATAGATGAGAAAGAATTTGAAATACTCGATTGCAGTGACCGAGGTTTCTATAAATTTAATAAAGTGTTGACTGAAGATTTTCGTGATGTAAGAACTATACCGAAATTGATGACTGATGATGTGAGAAAAGGACTAGATGAGATGATAGAATTTGCGACAAATAAAAAACTTTAAATGTTTTATTATTTTATTATATGTTGATTTGTAAGAGAGATAGTTTGTATGTTGTTTGTGAGTATGTTGTGAAAAAGTTTTTCCAAATATTTTGAAAATTTTAGTGCTCTGTTTGCATGTCTTAAAATAGCTGATGATTGACTCGATATTTAATACTTCGAATTTTGATTGCGTTGTGGAATGGAATCCAGCCCAGTGCGAACAATATTTTCTATTGTATTATTTTTTGTCCTCTGTCGGAAAATAAGACGTCATAATCATTTTTCACTCTAAATTTTCTTTGTATTCTGTGTAAGCTTTTTATCAATTTGAATGTATGTGCTGAATGGTAGATAAGAGTGAGTTAGAATATAAGTATATGAATATTTTTCTATAAGGATATAATATGATATCTATATATGAGTATATAACCAGATAATTGTGTTCGTGACAAATATTTCACGCATTTGAATTGTAAATGTAGAATATTGAATGTTTCTTTTCAGAGAAAGGACAGTAATTGATAATAATGTTTTTCATTGATGTGTAATTTTGAACTGTGATATGTAAATACGAAGTTTGATTATAATAAAGATAAAAAAAAAAAAGCATGGTTGCCTTCCAAGCAGTCGATCCGGGTTCGACTCCCGGCCGACGCATGAATTTTTTATATTGAATGAAATTTATTGCCTGTAGACGTCATTTGAAAAAAAAAAAATATTCTGACCATTCCGATTCATGTTGTCTCAGTGCTTCCACAACTTTTTAATAGAAGCACCCCAGTGATTTCAAATTTCGGACTACTCGGCATACCGGCATTAATTTCATCTCTTTACCAATCCAAGTTGATACAACTAAACCATTTGGACCAGTAGTGCTGAACAACTTTTGACACTAACTGTAGTAATCTTGAAACAAGTAAAACAGACAGCAAACTGTTTGAACGTTGATGCCATTTAAAATTGGCCATTCTTCAAGACAGCAAAAATAGATGTTTCCGCTGAGGATTGAACTCAGGACCTTCCGCGTGTTAAGCGGATGTGATAACCACTACACCACGGAAACCTTGGGGATCTAAGCGTGAATTTAAGCTTAAAACCATGACGGAAATTAACGGCACAGCATTGCAGCTCAGGCATATCAACAGTTGACCTAATTGATGGTTAACTTAACTTCTGCCGGCAGACAATCGCTATTTTAACATATGTCGTCTTTCTTTTGTATTCGAAATCTCAAATTGATCCAACACGTAGTGTATACTTTAATTTTTAGTTATTCCTGTCACATAGAAACCGTTCTTAATTTTCAATCGATAGCTACAATTTGTCAATAAAAATAACATATTCTAGAGATTGGAATACTTGTTCACTGTCTTGGTACAATGTGGTATGTGATATGAAATTATTTATAATCTATTTAATTTCACTAAGCAGTGTCAGGCTCGTTGGTCTAGTGGTATGATTCTCGCTTCGGGTGCGAGAGGTCCCGGGTTCGACTCCCGGACGAGCCCTAATTTTTGGCATTGCAAAAGGATCCGCTCATTTAACATCAAATCGCGAAACTGAGGTACCAATGATGTAAGGCCACAATTTAGAGAATCACGGAAGCACAAATATACAAGCAGCGTAATATCGTTACCCATCTGGTCTTCCCGTCCTCATCAATGTCAGCCTGCAAAATGGGCTATAGACATTACTCGTGATACAACTTAAAAGGGAGTCTCCAACCATGTACAGTATATTCATTCAACTGGTCAATTTCCTACCATAGAGGTGTCATGGATACTAGAATATAAATGGTCTTGATCATGTTAATCTTTTGGGCCTCGGTGGATTTTGCTTCGCTTCTTTCGTAAAATAGTAGTAACGTACTTCAGCCGTATCTATCCTGCTTTAATTATGACACGTTGTCGTTACCGTGGTGATTGCGTCTCATTCTTCGTCCAGGGATTCCTGACTGCGGATCGATGTTAACATTCCGGTCTCCGGTAAGTCAGATTTGTGTTTCCTCCCAGACAGACTACACCCATTGCATAATGACCCCCACGGTTCTAGAAAGGATATCATTTGATAGAAGTAATAAGACTGGCACTAACACCATGTTGTGGTATACAATTTCGACGCTAAAGATTGGTAATATCTCTCTCTCTCTCTCTCTCTCTCTCTCTCTCTCTCTCTCTCTTATCCATCTGTTGCTGGATTTTGTCCTATTCTTTTTGAGATTCTAAATTTCACCCTTTCAATCCGCTATCCAAAAGTTGTATTTGCGTCATCGTTATCGCCCTCTTATGAACTGTATTTTTTCTTTAATGTTATCATGAATTTCATACATTTTCTTATAAGTTTATATTTCGCCTCGGGCAATTATACTGTTCGTGTCGTCATCATGTAAACATATGTTCACCGGTCTTTGTTTCGTATACAGTGTATAACCTAAACATTCGGGAAAGCAAATTCCCTGTTGTTTTTCCGTCTATCTTGTTCCGTTCAGCAGACTTTATCTCCAATTCTTCCTCCCAGAAAACATTTTCTTCAAATAGTGGTTTAGAGAATGTAACATATGTTCGAAGATTAATTACGCCCCTCAGTAATTGATTCGTATTTCCACTACAAATTAGCATAACCTACAACAAGTGTACGATACTGTTAAATTAATTGCACAATGATGAGACAAAGAATTAAACTTTCAGGACCTCTTAAAGTTTCAACTTTGGATAATTTCTATACCGTATCAATTACGGAATAATTGGCATCAGCTATCATGTACTATGTAGCAGTGTAGAAGTAAATATTTTGTTAGCATGGGGAAATTTTAAAGAAATAGACATCATAAGATATATATCAATATCATTAAAGTTGTGATATTTTTTTTTTTTAATCTAGCCTGCATATATGCATTGCCACGTAATTCAATAAACTGGCTGTATACGTCTGTGCTATAAGAAAGAATTTCGTTCACATCAGTAACATGGCGTCGGTGGTGTAACGGTTAGCATGGTTGCCTTCCAAGCAGTCGATCCGGGTTCGACTCCCGGCCGACGCACGTAATTTTTGTTTGGATTTGATGGAATCAAATAGCATGTTCCTTACACGAGTTGACGAACATTCGGAAATGTAGTGTTTCTTTATTTGCGAGAGAGCTTGTTTTCATATCTTTTTGTCTAACTTAACTCCAATAGGTTAAGATACAATTTGCTATAAAACTTCAAATATATGAAGCTTTATATATTGATGGGTAATGAACTCGAATGCGATATATATCTAAGAAAATTTAAACAGGTGTAATTATGGCGTCGGTGGTGTAACGGTTAGCATGGTTGCCTTCCAAGCAGTCGATCCGGGTTCGACTCCCGGCCGACGCATGAATTTTTTATATTGAATGAAATTTATTGCCTGTAGACGTCATTTGAAAAAAAAAAATATTCTGACCATTCCGATTCATGTTGTCTCAGTGCTTCCACAACTTTTTAATAGAAGCACCCCAGTGATTTCAAATTTCGGACTACTCGGCATACCGGCATTAATTTCATCTCTTTACCAATCCAAGTTGATACAACTAAACCATTTGGACCAGTAGTGCTGAACAACTTTTGACACTAACTGTAGTAATCTTGAAACAAGTAAAACAGACAGCAAACTGTTTGAACGTTGATGCCATTTAAAATTGGCCATTCTTCAAGACAGCAAAAATAGATGTTTCCGCTGAGGATTGAACTCAGGACCTTCCGCGTGTTAAGCGGATGTTTTTTTTTTTATCTTGTATATATTTATTCAACTTCATCTCATCATCTCATTTTTACAATATTTACATATGTAATAGAAAACATCAAGTCCTTATACTCTTTGGCTTCCTCATTCTTACTCTATCATTCATTTTTTTTCTTTTTTTTCTTTTTTTCTCCTTTTTCCCTTTTTTTTATATATAATCTTACACACAGTTAAAATATTATCTCAAAGAATTGTCAGACAAATATATAGTTATTAAACATATCAAATCTAATATCTAAAGCAAATATTTTCCATAATTGTAAAAATGTCTCTTAAAAGTCAAAGATTCACATTACGCATATACGGCTGGCAATATCCATTCCAGTAACGCAAAATTATGAATGCTATGTATTTTTATAAATATGACACGTTCCTTGGAAATATATTGCATTGTCTATATCTTATTTTTAAATCAATTAAAAGCACAACAATAAAAAAAAACAAAAAAAAACAAACTCTGTCATACTAGGTTCTCTCATCCCTATCTCACATTAGACTTATCAAATAAAAAATAAAATAATACATTATAAATTATGTTTTTTTACATAGTTAATCATTTTCTCAATTCCATAATTGGCCGTATCATTCCAAAAAATGGTTTCGGTCACATCCTCGAATTCTTTTAAAACCAACTGTTCATAATGTTCATAGTTGTAATCGTCGTTATTCATCGTTCTTATCTGCATTCTGTCCGTTTCATATACTACCAACAATTCCCTGTTTTGAACCTTTCCTATTAATAAATCTCGGCCAGCTCGACTTTTTTTAAATACAATTTTGCCAAAACGTTCGTGTAATATTTGTGGCGGAGTAACACTATCTTTATCACTCTTTTCCTTATTAATAATCGTTCCGTTATCTTTATCTATAACTGTTCTATTGTGTTTTATTTTTGGAACTATTGTCTTCTCTTCATGTGTATCTATTATTGGATCTACCTGGTTTATAGGTAAGTCAATAAACTGGTTAGGCAAGTCACTATTTATATCTATAGTCGATCGTTCTATATTGTCACCACACTGTTTTGAAATATATTCAGAGGCACAAACGGGTTCATTTTCAAAATCCATGCTGGGTTCATCATTACTAATACTAGTTATTTCATTTTCGTTTTCTGCAGTTATATTGTCTAATGTATCTAAATGTGTAACTTGTATTTTACTATTGTTTTCGCTATATTCCCGTAAACGCTTATTGTCTCTTCTCAATGCTGCGCCCGATTTGCGTTTAATCTGTTTATTATTGTCAGATTTTGCAAACATGATAGATATTCTTGCTTTTTCATTGTCACCATGTACACTGTATGTTATTGTACTAAATTCATCACACGCACTTGCTATAGCACTCAATAAAAACTTCGGTAACTTATCCATATTCATTTACTTATTGTCAGAATTTTATTAATGATAAAATAACCTTATGGTGCCTCCAGCTTTGAAAGGTACACGATACATTTCATTTATAACTCGACTTTACAAATGTTTATTTTGCTAAATAGTTCAAAATCACTTACTGTCAACAAAGTTCGAAAATTTATTCCACTTTCCCTGCTGGGATATCCAAGCAAAACCTTAATAACAGAAGTTTTTTTTGCTACATAGAAAATACGTGTAACCACTTCAAAACACTAACCGGAAGTCGTTAAGCGGATGTGATAACCACTACACCACGGAAACCTTGGGGTTCTAAGCGTGAATTTAAGCTTAAAACCATGACGGAAATCAACGGCACAGCATTGCAGCTCAGGCATATCAACAGTTGACCTAATTGATGGTTAACTTAACTTCTGCCGGCAGACAATCGCTATTTTAACATATGTCGTCTTTCTTTTGTATTCGAAATCTCAAATTGATCCAACACGTAGTGTATACTTTAATTTTTAGTTATTCCTGTCACATAGAAACCGTTCTTAATTTTCAATCGATAGCTACAATTTGTCAATAAAAATAACATATTCTAGAGATTGGAATACTTGTTCACTGTCTTGGTACAATGTGGTATGTGATATGAAATTATTTATAATCTATTTAATTTCACTAAGCAGTGTCAGGCTCGTTGGTCTAGTGGTATGATTCTCGCTTCGGGTGCGAGAGGTCCCGGGTTCGACTCCCGGACGAGCCCTAATTTTTGGCATTGCAAAAGGATCCGCTCATTTAACATCAAATCGCGAAACTGAGGTACCAATGATGTAAGGCCACAATTTAGAGAATCACGGAAGCACAAATATACAAGCAGCGTAATATCGTTACCCATCTGGTCTTCCCGTCCTCATCAATGTCAGCCTGCAAAATGGGCTATAGACATTACTCGTGATACAACTTAAAAGGGAGTCTCCAACCATGTACAGTATATTCATTCAACTGGTCAATTTCCTACCATAGAGGTGTCATGGATACTAGAATATAAATGGTCTTGATCATGTTAATCTTTTGGGCCTCGGTGGATTTTGCTTCGCTTCTTTCGTAAAATAGTAGTAACGTACTTCAGCCGTATCTATCCTGCTTTAATTATGACACGTTGTCGTTACCGTGGTGATTGCGTCTCATTCTTCGTCCAGGGATTCCTGACTGCGGATCGATGTTAACATTCCGGTCTCCGGTAAGTCAGATTTGTGTTTCCTCCCAGACAGACTACACCCATTGCATAATGACCCCCACGGTTCTAGAAAGGATATCATTTGATAGAAGTAATAAGACTGGCACTAACACCATGTTGTGGTATACAATTTCGACGCTAAAGATTGGTAATATCTCTCTCTCTCTCTCTCTCTCTCTCTCTCTCTCTCTCTCTCTCTCTCTCTCTCTCTCTCTCTCTCTCTCTCTCTCTCTCTCTTATCCATCTGTTGCTGGATTTTGTCCTATTCTTTTTGAGATTCTAAATTTCACCCTTTCAATCCGCTATCCAAAAGTTGTATTTGCGTCATCGTTATCGCCCTCTTATGAGCTGTATTTTTTCTTTAATGTTATCATGAATTTCATACATTTTCTTATAAGTTTATATTTCGCCTCGGGCAATTATACTGTTCGTGTCGTCATCATGTAAACATATGTTCACCGGTCTTTGTTTCGTATACAGTGTATAACCTAAACATTCGGGAAAGCAAATTCCCTGTTGTTTTTCCGTCTATCTTGTTCCGTTCAGCAGACTTTATCTCCAATTCTTCCTCCCAGAAAACATTTTCTTCAAATAGTGGTTTAGAGAATGTAACATATATTCGAAGATTAATTACGCCCCTCAGTAATTGATTCGTATTTCCACTACAAATTAGCATAACCTACAACAAGTGTACGATACTGTTAAATTAATTGCACAATGATGAGACAAAGAATTAAACTTTCAGGACCTCTTAAAGTTTCAACTTTGGATAATTTCTATACCGTATCAATTACGGAATAATTGGCATCAGCTATCATGTACTATGTAGCAGTGTAGAAGTAAATATTTTGTTAGCATGGGGAAATTTTAAAGAAATAGACATCATAAGATATATATCAATATCATTAAAGTTGTGATATTTTTTTTTTTTTAATCTAGCCTGCATATATGCATTGCCACGTAATTCAATAAACTGGCTGTATACGTCTGTGCTATAAGAAAGAATTTCGTTCACATCAGTAACATGGCGTCGGTGGTGTAACGGTTAGCATGGTTGCCTTCCAAGCAGTCGATCCGGGTTCGACTCCCGGCCGACGCACGTAATTTTTGTTTGGATTTGATGGAATCAAATAGCATGTTCCTTACACGAGTTGACGAACATTCGGAAATGTAGTGTTTCTTTATTTGCGAGAGAGCTTGTTTTCATATCTTTTTGTCTAACTTAACTCCAATAGGTTAAGATACAATTTGCTATAAAACTTCAAATATATGAAGCTTTATATATTGATGGGTAATGAACTCGAATGCGATATATATCTAAGAAAATTTAAACAGGTGTAATTATGGCGTCGGTGGTGTAACGGTTAGCATGGTTGCCTTCCAAGCAGTCGATCCGGGTTCGACTCCCGGCCGACGCATGAATTTTTTATATTGAATGAAATTTATTGCCTGTAGACGTCATTTGAAAAAAAAAAAATATTCTGACCATTCCGATTCATGTTGTCTCAGTGCTTCCACAACTTTTTAATAGAAGCACCCCAGTGATTTCAAATTTCGGACTACTCGGCATACCGGCATTAATTTCATCTCTTTACCAATCCAAGTTGATACAACTAAACCATTTGGACCAGTAGTGCTGAACAACTTTTGACACTAACTGTAGTAATCTTGAAACAAGTAAAACAGACAGCAAACTGTTTGAACGTTGATGCCATTTAAAATTGGCCATTCTTCAAGACAGCAAAAATAGATGTTTCCGCTGAGGATTGAACTCAGGACCTTCCGCGTGTTAAGCGGATGTGATAACCACTACACCACGGAAACCTTGGGGATCTAAGCGTGAATTTAAGCTTAAAACCATGACGGAAATCAACGGCACAGCATTGCAGCTCAGTCAGGCATATCAACAGTTGACCTAATTGATGGTTAACTTAACTTCTGCCGGCAGACAATCGCTATTTTAACATATGTCGTCTTTCTTTTGTATTCGAAATCTCAAATTGATCCAACACGTAGTGTATACTTTAATTTTTAGTTATTCCTGTCACATAGAAACCGTTCTTAATTTTCAATCGATAGCTACAATTTGTCAATAAAAATAACATATTCTAGAGATTGGAATACTTGTTCACTGTCTTGGTACAATGTGGTATGTGATATGAAATTATTTATAATCTATTTAATTTCACTAAGCAGTGTCAGGCTCGTTGGTCTAGTGGTATGATTCTCGCTTCGGGTGCGAGAGGTCCCGGGTTCGACTCCCGGACGAGCCCTAATTTTTGGCATTGCAAAAGGATCCGCTCATTTAACATCAAATCGCGAAACTGAGGTACCAATGATGTAAGGCCACAATTTAGAGAATCACGGAAGCACAAATATACAAGCAGCGTAATATCGTTACCCATCTGGTCTTCCCGTCCTCATCAATGTCAGCCTGCAAAATGGGCTATAGACATTACTCGTGATACAACTTAAAAGGGAGTCTCCAACCATGTACAGTATATTCATTCAACTGGTCAATTTCCTACCATAGAGGTGTCATGGATACTAGAATATAAATGGTCTTGATCATGTTAATCTTTTGGGCCTCGGTGGATTTTGCTTCGCTTCTTTCGTAAAATAGTAGTAACGTACTTCAGCCGTATCTATCCTGCTTTAATTATGACACGTTGTCGTTACCGTGGTGATTGCGTCTCATTCTTCGTCCAGGGATTCCTGACTGCGGATCGATGTTAACATTCCGGTCTCCGGTAAGTCAGATTTGTGTTTCCTCCCAGACAGACTACACCCATTGCATAATGACCCCCACGGTTCTAGAAAGGATATCATTTGATAGAAGTAATAAGACTGGCACTAACACCATGTTGTGGTATACAATTTCGACGCTAAAGATTGGTAATATCTCTCTCTCTCTCTCTCTCTCTCTCTCTCTCTCTCTCTCTCTCTCTCTCTCTCTCTCTCTCTCTCTCTCTCTCTCTCTCTCTCTCTCTCTCTCTCTCTCTCTCTCTCTCTTATCCATCTGTTGCTGGATTTTGTCCTATTCTTTTTGAGATTCTAAATTTCACCCTTTCAATCCGCTATCCAAAAGTTGTATTTGCGTCATCGTTATCGCCCTCTTATGAACTGTATTTTTTCTTTAATGTTATCATGAATTTCATACATTTTCTTATAAGTTTATATTTCGCCTCGGGCAATTATACTGTTCGTGTCGTCATCATGTAAACATATGTTCACCGGTCTTTGTTTCGTATACAGTGTATAACCTAAACATTCGGGAAAGCAAATTCCCTGTTGTTTTTCCGTCTATCTTGTTCCGTTCAGCAGACTTTATCTCCAATTCTTCCTCCCAGAAAACATTTTCTTCAAATAGTGGTTTAGAGAATGTAACATATGTTCGAAGATTAATTACGCCCCTCAGTAATTGATTCGTATTTCCACTACAAATTAGCATAACCTACAACAAGTGTACGATACTGTTAAATTAATTGCACAATGATGAGACAAAGAATAACTTTCAGGACCTCTTAAAGTTTCAACTTTGGATAATTTCTATACCGTATCAATTACGGAATAATTGGCATCAGCTATCATGTACTATGTAGCAGTGTAGAAGTAAATATTTTGTTAGCATGGGGAAATTTTAAAGAAATAGACATCATAAGATATATATCAATATCATTAAAGTTGTGATATTTTTTTTTTAATCTAGCCTGCATATATGCATTGCCACGTAATTCAATAAACTGGCTGTATACGTCTGTGCTATAAGAAAGAATTTCGTTCACATCAGTAACATGGCGTCGGTGGTGTAACGGTTAGCATGGTTGCCTTCCAAGCAGTCGATCCGGGTTCGACTCCCGGCCGACGCACGTAATTTTTGTTTGGATTTGATGGAATCAAATAGCATGTTCCTTACACGAGTTGACGAACATTCGGAAATGTAGTGTTTCTTTATTTGCGAGAGAGCTTGTTTTCATATCTTTTTGTCTAACTTAACTCCAATAGGTTAAGATACAATTTGCTATAAAACTTCAAATATATGAAGCTTTATATATTGATGGGTAATGAACTCGAATGCGATATATATCTAAGAAAATTTAAACAGGTGTAATTATGGCGTCGGTGGTGTAACGGTTAGCATGGTTGCCTTCCAAGCAGTCGATCCGGGTTCGACTCCCGGCCGACGCATGAATTTTTTATATTGAATGAAATTTATTGCCTGTAGACGTCATTTGAAAAAAAAAAATATTCTGACCATTCCGATTCATGTTGTCTCAGTGCTTCCACAACTTTTTAATAGAAGCACCCCAGTGATTTCAAATTTCGGACTACTCGGCATACCGGCATTAATTTCATCTCTTTACCAATCCAAGTTGATACAACTAAACCATTTGGACCAGTAGTGCTGAACAACTTTTGACACTAACTGTAGTAATCTTGAAACAAGTAAAACAGACAGCAAACTGTTTGAACGTTGATGCCATTTAAAATTGGCCATTCTTCAAGACAGCAAAAATAGATGTTTCCGCTGAGGATTGAACTCAGGACCTTCCGCGTGTTAAGCGGATGTGATAACCACTACACCACGGAAACCTTGGGGTTCTAAGCGTGAATTTAAGCTTAAAACCATGACGGAAATCAACGGCACAGCATTGCAGCTCAGGCATATCAACAGTTGACCTAATTGATGGTTAACTTAACTTCTGCCGGCAGACAATCGCTATTTTAACATATGTCGTCTTTCTTTTGTATTCGAAATCTCAAATTGATCCAACACGTAGTGTATACTTTAATTTTTAGTTATTCCTGTCACATAGAAACCGTTCTTAATTTTCAATCGATAGCTACAATTTGTCAATAAAAATAACATATTCTAGAGATTGGAATACTTGTTCACTGTCTTGGTACAATGTGGTATGTGATATGAAATTATTTATAATCTATTTAATTTCACTAAGCAGTGTCAGGCTCGTTGGTCTAGTGGTATGATTCTCGCTTCGGGTGCGAGAGGTCCCGGGTTCGACTCCCGGACGAGCCCTAATTTTTGGCATTGCAAAAGGATCCGCTCATTTAACATCAAATCGCGAAACTGAGGTACCAATGATGTAAGGCCACAATTTAGAGAATCACGGAAGCACAAATATACAAGCAGCGTAATATCGTTACCCATCTGGTCTTCCCGTCCTCATCAATGTCAGCCTGCAAAATGGGCTATAGACATTACTCGTGATACAACTTAAAAGGGAGTCTCCAACCATGTACAGTATATTCATTCAACTGGTCAATTTCCTACCATAGAGGTGTCATGGATACTAGAATATAAATGGTCTTGATCATGTTAATCTTTTGGGCCTCGGTGGATTTTGCTTCGCTTCTTTCGTAAAATAGTAGTAACGTACTTCAGCCGTATCTATCCTGCTTTAATTATGACACGTTGTCGTTACCGTGGTGATTGCGTCTCATTCTTCGTCCAGGGATTCCTGACTGCGGATCGATGTTAACATTCCGGTCTCCGGTAAGTCAGATTTGTGTTTCCTCCCAGACAGACTACACCCATTGCATAATGACCCCCACGGTTCTAGAAAGGATATCATTTGATAGAAGTAATAAGACTGGCACTAACACCATGTTGTGGTATACAATTTCGACGCTAAAGATTGGTAATATCTCTCTCTCTCTCTCTCTCTCTCTCTCTCTCTCTCTCTCTCTCTCTCTCTCTCTCTCTCTCTCTCTCTCTCTCTCTCTCTTATCCATCTGTTGCTGGATTTTGTCCTATTCTTTTTGAGATTCTAAATTTCACCCTTTCAATCCGCTATCCAAAAGTTGTATTTGCGTCATCGTTATCGCCCTCTTATGAACTGTATTTTTTCTTTAATGTTATCATGAATTTCATACATTTTCTTATAAGTTTATATTTCGCCTCGGGCAATTATACTGTTCGTGTCGTCATCATGTAAACATATGTTCACCGGTCTTTGTTTCGTATACAGTGTATAACCTAAACATTCGGGAAAGCAAATTCCCTGTTGTTTTTCCGTCTATCTTGTTCCGTTCAGCAGACTTTATCTCCAATTCTTCCTCCCAGAAAACATTTTCTTCAAATAGTGGTTTAGAGAATGTAACATATGTTCGAAGATTAATTACGCCCCTCAGTAATTGATTCGTATTTCCACTACAAATTAGCATAACCTACAACAAGTGTACGATACTGTTAAATTAATTGCACAATGATGAGACAAAGAATTAAACTTTCAGGACCTCTTAAAGTTTCAACTTTGGATAATTTCTATACCGTATCAATTACGGAATAATTGGCATCAGCTATCATGTACTATGTAGCAGTGTAGAAGTAAATATTTTGTTAGCATGGGGAAATTTTAAAGAAATAGACATCATAAGATATATATCAATATCATTAAAGTTGTGATATTTTTTTTTTTTAATCTAGCCTGCATATATGCATTGCCACGTAATTCAATAAACTGGCTGTATACGTCTGTGCTATAAGAAAGAATTTCGTTCACATCAGTAACATGGCGTCGGTGGTGTAACGGTTAGCATGGTTGCCTTCCAAGCAGTCGATCCGGGTTCGACTCCCGGCCGACGCACGTAATTTTTGTTTGGATTTGATGGAATCAAATAGCATGTTCCTTACACGAGTTGACGAACATTCGGAAATGTAGTGTTTCTTTATTTGCGAGAGAGCTTGTTTTCATATCTTTTTGTCTAACTTAACTCCAATAGGTTAAGATACAATTTGCTATAAAACTTCAAATATATGAAGCTTTATATATTGATGGGTAATGAACTCGAATGCGATATATATCTAAGAAAATTTAAACAGGTGTAATTATGGCGTCGGTGGTGTAACGGTTAGCATGGTTGCCTTCCAAGCAGTCGATCCGGGTTCGACTCCCGGCCGACGCATGAATTTTTTATATTGAATGAAATTTATTGCCTGTAGACGTCATTTGAAAAAAAAAAATATTCTGACCATTCCGATTCATGTTGTCTCAGTGCTTCCACAACTTTTTAATAGAAGCACCCCAGTGATTTCAAATTTCGGACTACTCGGCATACCGGCATTAATTTCATCTCTTTACCAATCCAAGTTGATACAACTAAACCATTTGGACCAGTAGTGCTGAACAACTTTTGACACTAACTGTAGTAATCTTGAAACAAGTAAAACAGACAGCAAACTGTTTGAACGTTGATGCCATTTAAAATTGGCCATTCTTCAAGACAGCAAAAATAGATGTTTCCGCTGAGGATTGAACTCAGGACCTTCCGCGTGTTAAGCGGATGTGATAACCACTACACCACGGAAACCTTGGGGTTCTAAGCGTGAATTTAAGCTTAAAACCATGACGGAAATCAACGGCACAGCATTGCAGCTCAGGCATATCAACAGTTGACCTAATTGATGGTTAACTTAACTTCTGCCGGCAGACAATCGCTATTTTAACATATGTCGTCTTTCTTTTGTATTCGAAATCTCAAATTGATCCAACACGTAGTGTATACTTTAATTTTTAGTTATTCCTGTCACATAGAAACCGTTCTTAATTTTCAATCGATAGCTACAATTTGTCAATAAAAATAACATATTCTAGAGATTGGAATACTTGTTCACTGTCTTGGTACAATGTGGTATGTGATATGAAATTATTTATAATCTATTTAATTTCACTAAGCAGTGTCAGGCTCGTTGGTCTAGTGGTATGATTCTCGCTTCGGGTGCGAGAGGTCCCGGGTTCGACTCCCGGACGAGCCCTAATTTTTGGCATTGCAAAAGGATCCGCTCATTTAACATCAAATCGCGAAACTGAGGTACCAATGATGTAAGGCCACAATTTAGAGAATCACGGAAGCACAAATATACAAGCAGCGTAATATCGTTACCCATCTGGTCTTCCCGTCCTCATCAATGTCAGCCTGCAAAATGGGCTATAGACATTACTCGTGATACAACTTAAAAGGGAGTCTCCAACCATGTACAGTATATTCATTCAACTGGTCAATTTCCTACCATAGAGGTGTCATGGATACTAGAATATAAATGGTCTTGATCATGTTAATCTTTTGGGCCTCGGTGGATTTTGCTTCGCTTCTTTCGTAAAATAGTAGTAACGTACTTCAGCCGTATCTATCCTGCTTTAATTATGACACGTTGTCGTTACCGTGGTGATTGCGTCTCATTCTTCGTCCAGGGATTCCTGACTGCGGATCGATGTTAACATTCCGGTCTCCGGTAAGTCAGATTTGTGTTTCCTCCCAGACAGACTACACCCATTGCATAATGACCCCCACGGTTCTAGAAAGGATATCATTTGATAGAAGTAATAAGACTGGCACTAACACCATGTTGTGGTATACAATTTCGACGCTAAAGATTGGTAATATCTCTCTCTCTCTCTCTCTCTCTCTCTCTCTCTCTCTCTCTCTCTCTCTCTCTCTCTCTCTCTCTCTCTCTCTCTTATCCATCTGTTGCTGGATTTTGTCCTATTCTTTTTGAGATTCTAAATTTCACCCTTTCAATCCGCTATCCAAAAGTTGTATTTGCGTCATCGTTATCGCCCTCTTATGAACTGTATTTTTTCTTTAATGTTATCATGAATTTCATACATTTTCTTATAAGTTTATATTTCGCCTCGGGCAATTATACTGTTCGTGTCGTCATCATGTAAACATATGTTCACCGGTCTTTGTTTCGTATACAGTGTATAACCTAAACATTCGGGAAAGCAAATTCCCTGTTGTTTTTCCGTCTATCTTGTTCCGTTCAGCAGACTTTATCTCCAATTCTTCCTCCCAGAAAACATTTTCTTCAAATAGTGGTTTAGAGAATGTAACATATGTTCGAAGATTAATTACGCCCCTCAGTAATTGATTCGTATTTCCACTACAAATTAGCATAACCTACAACAAGTGTACGATACTGTTAAATTAATTGCACAATGATGAGACAAAGAATTAAACTTTCAGGACCTCTTAAAGTTTCAACTTTGGATAATTTCTATACCGTATCAATTACGGAATAATTGGCATCAGCTATCATGTACTATGTAGCAGTGTAGAAGTAAATATTTTGTTAGCATGGGGAAATTTTAAAGAAATAGACATCATAAGATATATATCAATATCATTAAAGTTGTGATATTTTTTTTTTTTAATCTAGCCTGCATATATGCATTGCCACGTAATTCAATAAACTGGCTGTATACGTCTGTGCTATAAGAAAGAATTTCGTTCACATCAGTAACATGGCGTCGGTGGTGTAACGGTTAGCATGGTTGCCTTCCAAGCAGTCGATCCGGGTTCGACTCCCGGCCGACGCACGTAATTTTTGTTTGGATTTGATGGAATCAAATAGCATGTTCCTTACACGAGTTGACGAACATTCGGAAATGTAGTGTTTCTTTATTTGCGAGAGAGCTTGTTTTCATATCTTTTTGTCTAACTTAACTCCAATAGGTTAAGATACAATTTGCTATAAAACTTCAAATATATGAAGCTTTATATATTGATGGGTAATGAACTCGAATGCGATATATATCTAAGAAAATTTAAGCAGGTGTAATTATGGCGTCGGTGGTGTAACGGTTAGCATGGTTGCCTTCCAAGCAGTCGATCCGGGTTCGACTCCCGGCCGACGCATGAATTTTTTATATTGAATGAAATTTATTGCCTGTAGACGTCATTTGAAAAAAAAAAATATTCTGACCATTCCGATTCATGTTGTCTCAGTGCTTCCACAACTTTTTAATAGAAGCACCCCAGTGATTTCAAATTTCGGACTACTCGGCATACCGGCATTAATTTCATCTCTTTACCAATCCAAGTTGATACAACTAAACCATTTGGACCAGTAGTGCTGAACAACTTTTGACACTAACTGTAGTAATCTTGAAACAAGTAAAACAGACAGCAAACTGTTTGAACGTTGATGCCATTTAAAATTGGCCATTCTTCAAGACAGCAAAAATAGATGTTTCCGCTGAGGATTGAACTCAGGACCTTCCGCGTGTTAAGCGGATGTGATAACCACTACACCACGGAAACCTTGGGGTTCTAAGCGTGAATTTAAGCTTAAAACCATGACGGAAATCAACGGCACAGCATTGCAGCTCAGGCATATCAACAGTTGACCTAATTGATGGTTAACTTAACTTCTGCCGGCAGACAATCGCTATTTTAACATATGTCGTCTTTCTTTTGTATTCGAAATCTCAAATTGATCCAACACGTAGTGTATACTTTAATTTTTAGTTATTCCTGTCACATAGAAACCGTTCTTAATTTTCAATCGATAGCTACAATTTGTCAATAAAAATAACATATTCTAGAGATTGGAATACTTGTTCACTGTCTTGGTACAATGTGGTATGTGATATGAAATTATTTATAATCTATTTAATTTCACTAAGCAGTGTCAGGCTCGTTGGTCTAGTGGTATGATTCTCGCTTCGGGTGCGAGAGGTCCCGGGTTCGACTCCCGGACGAGCCCTAATTTTTGGCATTGCAAAAGGATCCGCTCATTTAACATCAAATCGCGAAACTGAGGTACCAATGATGTAAGGCCACAATTTAGAGAATCACGGAAGCACAAATATACAAGCAGCGTAATATCGTTACCCATCTGGTCTTCCCGTCCTCATCAATGTCAACCTGCAAAATGGGCTATAGACATTACTCGTGATACAACTTAAAAGGGAGTCTCCAACCATGTACAGTATATTCATTCAACTGGTCAATTTCCTACCATAGAGGTGTCATGGATACTAGAATATAAATGGTCTTGATCATGTTAATCTTTTGGGCCTCGGTGGATTTTGCTTCGCTTCTTTCGTAAAATAGTAGTAACGTACTTCAGCCGTATCTATCCTGCTTTAATTATGACACGTTGTCGTTACCGTGGTGATTGCGTCTCATTCTTCGTCCAGGGATTCCTGACTGCGGATCGATGTTAACATTCCGGTCTCCGGTAAGTCAGATTTGTGTTTCCTCCCAGACAGATTACACCCATTGCATAATGACCCCCACGGTTCTAGAAAGGATATCATTTGATAGAAGTAATAAGACTGGCACTAACACCATGTTGTGGTATACAATTTCGACGCTAAAGATTGGTAATATCTCTCTCTCTCTCTCTCTCTCTCTCTCTCTCTCTCTCTCTCTCTCTCTCTCTCTCTCTCTCTCTCTCTCTCTCTCTCTCTCTCTTATCCATCTGTTGCTGGATTTTGTCCTATTCTTTTTGAGATTCTAAATTTCACCCTTTCAATCCGCTATCCAAAAGTTGTATTTGCGTCATCGTTATCGCCCTCTTATGAACTGTATTTTTTCTTTAATGTTATCATGAATTTCATACATTTTCTTATAAGTTTATATTTCGCCTCGGGCAATTATACTGTTCGTGTCGTCATCATGTAAACATATGTTCACCGGTCTTTGTTTCGTATACAGTGTATAACCTAAACATTCGGGAAAGCAAATTCCCTGTTGTTTTTCCGTCTATCTTGTTCCGTTCAGCAGACTTTATCTCCAATTCTTCCTCCCAGAAAACATTTTCTTCAAATAGTGGTTTAGAGAATGTAACATATGTTCGAAGATTAATTACGCCCCTCAGTAATTGATTCGTATTTCCACTACAAATTAGCATAACCTACAACAAGTGTACGATACTGTTAAATTAATTGCACAATGATGAGACAAAGAATTAAACTTTCAGGACCTCTTAAAGTTTCAACTTTGGATAATTTCTATACCGTATCAATTACGGAATAATTGGCATCAGCTATCATGTACTATGTAGCAGTGTAGAAGTAAATATTTTGTTAGCATGGGGAAATTTTAAAGAAATAGACATCATAAGATATATATCAATATCATTAAAGTTGTGATATTTTTTTTTTTTAATCTAGCCTGCATATATGCATTGCCACGTAATTCAATAAACTGGCTGTATACGTCTGTGCTATAAGAAAGAATTTCGTTCACATCAGTAACATGGCGTCGGTGGTGTAACGGTTAGCATGGTTGCCTTCCAAGCAGTCGATCCGGGTTCGACTCCCGGCCGACGCACGTAATTTTTGTTTGGATTTGATGGAATCAAATAGCATGTTCCTTACACGAGTTGACGAACATTCGGAAATGTAGTGTTTCTTTATTTGCGAGAGAGCTTGTTTTCATATCTTTTTGTCTAACTTAACTCCAATAGGTTAAGATACAATTTGCTATAAAACTTCAAATATATGAAGCTTTATATATTGATGGGTAATGAACTCGAATGCGATATATATCTAAGAAAATTTAAACAGGTGTAATTATGGCGTCGGTGGTGTAACGGTTAGCATGGTTGCCTTCCAAGCAGTCGATCCGGGTTCGACTCCCGGCCGACGCATGAATTTTTTATATTGAATGAAATTTATTGCCTGTAGACGTCATTTGAAAAAAAAAAATATTCTGACCATTCCGATTCATGTTGTCTCAGTGCTTCCACAACTTTTTAATAGAAGCACCCCAGTGATTTCAAATTTCGGACTACTCGGCATACCGGCATTAATTTCATCTCTTTACCAATCCAAGTTGATACAACTAAACCATTTGGACCAGTAGTGCTGAACAACTTTTGACACTAACTGTAGTAATCTTGAAACAAGTAAAACAGACAGCAAACTGTTTGAACGTTGATGCCATTTAAAATTGGCCATTCTTCAAGACAGCAAAAATAGATGTTTCCGCTGAGGATTGAACTCAGGACCTTCCGCGTGTTAAGCGGATGTGATTTTTTTTTTTTTTATCTTTATTATAATCAAACTTCGTATTTACATATCACAGTTCAGAATTACACATCAATGAAAAACATTATTATCAATTACTGTCCTTTCTCTGAAAAGAAACATTCAATATTCTACATTTACAATTCAAATGCATGAAATATTTTTCACGAACACAATTATCTGGTTATATACTCATATATAGATATCATATTATATCCTTATAGAAAAATATTCATATACTTATATTCTAACTCACTCTTATCTACCATTCAGCACATACATTCAAATTGATAAAAAGCTTACACAGAATACAAAGAAAATTTAGAGTGAAAAATGATTATGACGTCTTATTTTCCGACAGAGGACAAAAAATAATACAATAGAAAATATTGTTCGCACTGGGCTGGATTCCATTCCACAACGCAATCAAAATTCGAAGTATTAAATATCGAGTCAATCATCAGCTATTTTAAGACATGCAAACAGAGCACAAAAATTTTCAAAATATTTGGAAAAACTTTTTCACAACATACTCACAAACAACATACAAACTATCTCTCTTACAAATCAACATATAATAAAATAATAAAACATTTAAAGTTTTTTATTTGTCGCAAATTCTATCATCTCATCTAGTCCTTTTCTCACATCATCAGTCATCAATTTCGGTATAGTTCTTACATCACGAAAATCTTCAGTCAACACTTTATTAAATTTATAGAAACCTCGGTCACTGCAATCGAGTATTTCAAATTCTTTCTCATCTATATGATACAATATCAGACGATTCCTCAATGTTTTTCCGATCAACAATTCGTTACGACCTCCTGATTGTTTCAAAACAAATTTTGGAATTAACTTAATATCAGTTGCAATATTTGACGGAAATGTTTGTTTACTTTTGTCATTATTTTCTACCAATTTATCGCGTTGAGATGTAGCAGATAGAATATCCCTGTAATTTACTTTACTAAGCGGCGGAAATTCTGAAAGTTCATCATCTTTTGTATTACATTTATTCCTTTCAATTTTGTCCATGGATAATCTACCTTTGTTTTTATTTACATTTTTTCTATTGACACAATTAACTGATACAGACAATTCTTTACCTGTATCGATTGCACTCAGTTCTATAGTTGGACGTTCTATACCGGTTTCAATGTTACCTGAACATGCTATAACGGAGGCCTCAGACGGGTTATCTTCAATGTCCATTATATCCGATGTATTTGCCGCCACTGTTTCGTCCTGTATTTTATTGCTTTCAAATACACAATCTGAATGAATCATCTCGATATGATTTTCAATATTCGAAATAGTTTCAACACTGTTGTTATACTCTTTCATTCGTTTTTTGTCACGGTTGACAGTTGAAATCGACTTTCGTTTACTTTTATTTGTATCTTCATTTGCAAACATTATAGAAATACGTGCTCTGTCACTTTCACCATGCACAGTAAATGTAATATTTCGAAATTGTTCACAAGCATTTTCAATGGTACTCCTTAATAAGGATGGAAGTCTCTCCATTATAATATAATTCACCCTTGGGTAGCCTCTTTTTATACGACAATGTTTACAATAATGTAAAACATTACAAACGACAGTTTTGTTATAATTAAAGTCAAAAACTTACTTCTGATACAAGTTAGAACGTTTATATTCCGAAAATATGCTTGGAAATCCGAGCAATCACTTATAACACAGTAAATATTTCCTTAGACATAAACACAACGTCCAGTCACTTAAAGGTCCACTCGACCCCCCCATCCAATTCTTCCTCCCAGAAAACATTTTCTTCAAATAGTGGTTTAGAGAATGTAACATATGTTCGAAGATTAATTACGCCCCTCAGTAATTGATTCGTATTTCCACTACAAATTAGCATAACCTACAACAAGTGTACGATACTGTTAAATTAATTGCACAATGATGAGACAAAGAATTAAACTTTCAGGACCTCTTAAAGTTTCAACTTTGGATAATTTCTATACCGTATCAATTACGGAATAATTGGCATCAGCTATCATGTACTATGTAGCAGTGTAGAAGTAAATATTTTGTTAGCATGGGGAAATTTTAAAGAAATAGACATCATAAGATATATATCAATATCATTAAAGTTGTGATATTTTTTTTTTTAATCTAGCCTGCATATATGCATTGCCACGTAATTCAATAAACTGGCTGTATACGTCTGTGCTATAAGAAAGAATTTCGTTCACATCAGTAACATGGCGTCGGTGGTGTAACGGTTAGCATGGTTGCCTTCCAAGCAGTCGATCCGGGTTCGACTCCCGGCCGACGCACGTAATTTTTGTTTGGATTTGATGGAATCAAATAGCATGTTCCTTACACGAGTTGACGAACATTCGGAAATGTAGTGTTTCTTTATTTGCGAGAGAGCTTGTTTTCATATCTTTTTGTCTAACTTAACTCCAATAGGTTAAGATACAATTTGCTATAAAACTTCAAATATATGAAGCTTTATATATTGATGGGTAATGAACTCGAATGCGATATATATCTAAGAAAATTTAAACAGGTGTAATTATGGCGTCGGTGGTGTAACGGTTAGCATGGTTGCCTTCCAAGCAGTCGATCCGGGTTCGACTCCCGGCCGACGCATGAATTTTTTATATTGAATGAAATTTATTGCCTGTAGACGTCATTTGAAAAAAAAAAAAAATATTCTGACCATTCCGATTCATGTTGTCTCAGTGCTTCCACATCTTTTTAATAGAAGCACCCCAGTGATTTCAAATTTCGGACTACTCGGCATACGGGCATTAATTTCATCTCTTTACCAATCCAAGTTGATACAACTAAACCATTTGGACCAGTAGTGCTGAACAACTTTTGACACTAACTGTAGTAATCTTGAAACAAGTAAAACAGACAGCAAACTGTTTGAACGTTGATGCCATTTAAAATTGGCCATTCTTCAAGACAGCAAAAATAGATGTTTCCGCTGAGGATTGAACTCAGGACCTTCCGCGTGTTAAGCGGATGTGATAACCACTACACCACGGAAACCTTGGGGTTCTAAGCGTGAATTTAAGCTTAAAACCATGACGGAAATCAACGGCACAGCATTGCAGCTCAGGCATATCAACAGTTGACCTAATTGATGGTTAACTTAACTTCTGCCGGCAGACAATCGCTATTTTAACATATGTCGTCTTTCTTTTGTATTCGAAATCTCAAATTGATCCAACACGTAGTGTATACTTTAATTTTTAGTTATTCCTGTCACATAGAAACCGTTCTTAATTTTCAATCGATAGCTACAATTTGTCAATAAAAATAACATATTCTAGAGATTGGAATACTTGTTCACTGTCTTGGTACAATGTGGTATGTGATATGAAATTATTTATAATCTATTTAATTTCACTAAGCAGTGTCAGGCTCGTTGGTCTAGTGGTATGATTCTCGCTTCGGGTGCGAGAGGTCCCGGGTTCGACTCCCGGACGAGCCCTAATTTTTGGCATTGCAAAAGGATCCGCTCATTTAACATCAAATCGCGAAACTGAGGTACCAATGATGTAAGGCCACAATTTAGAGAATCACGGAAGCACAAATATACAAGCAGCGTAATATCGTTACCCATCTGGTCTTCCCGTCCTCATCAATGTCAGCCTGCAAAATGGGCTATAGACATTACTCGTGATACAACTTAAAAGGGAGTCTCCAACCATGTACAGTATATTCATTCAACTGGTCAATTTCCTACCATAGAGGTGTCATGGATACTAGAATATAAATGGTCTTGATCATGTTAATCTTTTGGGCCTCGGTGGATTTTGCTTCGCTTCTTTCGTAAAATAGTAGTAACGTACTTCAGCCGTATCTATCCTGCTTTAATTATGACACGTTGTCGTTACCGTGGTGATTGCGTCTCATTCTTCGTCCAGGGATTCCTGACTGCGGATCGATGTTAACATTCCGGTCTCCGGTAAGTCAGATTTGTGTTTCCTCCCAGACAGACTACACCCATTGCATAATGACCCCCACGGTTCTAGAAAGGATATCATTTGATAGAAGTAATAAGACTGGCACTAACACCATGTTGTGGTATACAATTTCGACGCTAAAGATTGGTAATATCTCTCTCTCTCTCTCTCTCTCTCTCTCTCTCTCTCTCTCTCTCTCTCTCTCTCTCTCTCTCTTATCCATCTGTTGCTGGATTTTGTCCTATTCTTTTTGAGATTCTAAATTTCACCCTTTCAATCCGCTATCCAAAAGTTGTATTTGCGTCATCGTTATCGCCCTCTTATGAACTGTATTTTTTCTTTAATGTTATCATGAATTTCATACATTTTCTTATAAGTTTATATTTCGCCTCGGGCAATTATACTGTTCGTGTCGTCATCATGTAAACATATGTTCACCGGTCTTTGTTTCGTATACAGTGTATAACCTAAACATTCGGGAAAGCAAATTCCCTGTTGTTTTTCCGTCTATCTTGTTCCGTTCAGCAGACTTTATCTCCAATTCTTCCTCCCAGAAAACATTTTCTTCAAATAGTGGTTTAGAGAATGTAACATATGTTCGAAGATTAATTACGCCCCTCAGTAATTGATTCGTATTTCCACTACAAATTAGCATAACCTACAACAAGTGTACGATACTGTTAAATTAATTGCACAATGATGAGACAAAGAATTAAACTTTCAGGACCTCTTAAAGTTTCAACTTTGGATAATTTCTATACCGTATCAATTACGGAATAATTGGCATCAGCTATCATGTACTATGTAGCAGTGTAGAAGTAAATATTTTGTTAGCATGGGGAAATTTTAAAGAAATAGACATCATAAGATATATATCAATATCATTAAAGTTGTGATATTTTTTTTTTTTAATCTAGCCTGCATATATGCATTGCCACGTAATTCAATAAACTGGCTGTATACGTCTGTGCTATAAGAAAGAATTTCGTTCACATCAGTAACATGGCGTCGGTGGTGTAACGGTTAGCATGGTTGCCTTCCAAGCAGTCGATCCGGGTTCGACTCCCGGCCGACGCACGTAATTTTTGTTTGGATTTGATGGAATCAAATAGCATGTTCCTTACACGAGTTGACGAACATTCGGAAATGTAGTGTTTCTTTATTTGCGAGAGAGCTTGTTTTCATATCTTTTTGTCTAACTTAACTCCAATAGGTTAAGATACAATTTGCTATAAAACTTCAAATATATGAAGCTTTATATATTGATGGGTAATGAACTCGAATGCGATATATATCTAAGAAAATTTAAACAGGTGTAATTATGGCGTCGGTGGTGTAACGGTTAGCATGGTTGCCTTCCAAGCAGTCGATCCGGGTTCGACTCCCGGCCGACGCATGAATTTTTTATATTGAATGAAATTTATTGCCTGTAGACGTCATTTGAAAAAAAAAATATTCTGACCATTCCGATTCATGTTGTCTCAGTGCTTCCACAACTTTTTAATAGAAGCACCCCAGTGATTTCAAATTTCGGACTACTCGGCATACCGGCATTAATTTCATCTCTTTACCAATCCAAGTTGATACAACTAAACCATTTGGACCAGTAGTGCTGAACAACTTTTGACACTAACTGTAGTAATCTTGAAACAAGTAAAACAGACAGCAAACTGTTTGAACGTTGATGCCATTTAAAATTGGCCATTCTTCAAGACAGCAAAAATAGATGTTTCCGCTGAGGATTGAACTCAGGACCTTCCGCGTGTTAAGCGGATGTGATAACCACTACACCACGGAAACCTTGGGGTTCTAAGCGTGAATTTAAGCTTAAAACCATGACGGAAATCAACGGCACAGCATTGCAGCTCAGGCATATCAACAGTTGACCTAATTGATGGTTAACTTAACTTCTGCCGGCAGACAATCGCTATTTTAACATATGTCGTCTTTCTTTTGTATTCGAAATCTCAAATTGATCCAACACGTAGTGTATACTTTAATTTTTAGTTATTCCTGTCACATAGAAACCGTTCTTAATTTTCAATCGATAGCTACAATTTGTCAATAAAAATAACATATTCTAGAGATTGGAATACTTGTTCACTGTCTTGGTACAATGTGGTATGTGATATGAAATTATTTATAATCTATTTAATTTCACTAAGCAGTGTCAGGCTCGTTGGTCTAGTGGTATGATTCTCGCTTCGGGTGCGAGAGGTCCCGGGTTCGACTCCCGGACGAGCCCTAATTTTTGGCATTGCAAAAGGATCCGCTCATTTAACATCAAATCGCGAAACTGAGGTACCAATGATGTAAGGCCACAATTTAGAGAATCACGGAAGCACAAATATACAAGCAGCGTAATATCGTTACCCATCTCGTCTTCCCGTCCTCATCAATGTCAGCCTGCAAAATGGGCTATAGACATTACTCGTGATACAACTTAAAAGGGAGTCTCCAACCATGTACAGTATATTCATTCAACTGGTCAATTTCCTACCATAGAGGTGTCATGGATACTAGAATATAAATGGTCTTGATCATGTTAATCTTTTGGGCCTCGGTGGATTTTGCTTCGCTTCTTTCGTAAAATAGTAGTAACGTACTTCAGCCGTATCTATCCTGCTTTAATTATGACACGTTGTCGTTACCGTGGTGATTGCGTCTCATTCTTCGTCCAGGGATTCCTGACTGCGGATCGATGTTAACATTCCGGTCTCCGGTAAGTCAGATTTGTGTTTCCTCCCAGACAGACTACACCCATTGCATAATGACCCCCACGGTTCTAGAAAGGATATCATTTGATAGAAGTAATAAGACTGGCACTAACACCATGTTGTGGTATACAATTTCGACGCTAAAGATTGGTAATATCTCTCTCTCTCTCTCTCTCTCTCTCTCTCTCTCTCTCTCTCTCTCTCTCTCTCTCTCTCTCTCTCTCTCTCTCTCTCTCTTATCCATCTGTTGCTGGATTTTGTCCTATTCTTTTTGAGATTCTAAATTTCACCCTTTCAATCCGCTATCCAAAAGTTGTATTTGCGTCATCGTTATCGCCCTCTTATGAACTGTATTTTTTCTTTAATGTTATCATGAATTTCATACATTTTCTTATAAGTTTATATTTCGCCTCGGGCAATTATACTGTTCGTGTCGTCATCATGTAAACATATGTTCACCGGTCTTTGTTTCGTATACAGTGTATAACCTAAACATTCGGGAAAGCAAATTCCCTGTTGTTTTTCCGTCTATCTTGTTCCGTTCAGCAGACTTTATCTCCAATTCTTCCTCCCAGAAAACATTTTCTTCAAATAGTGGTTTAGAGAATGTAACATATGTTCGAAGATTAATTACGCCCCTCAGTAATTGATTCGTATTTCCACTACAAATTAGCATAACCTACAACAAGTGTACGATACTGTTAAATTAATTGCACAATGATGAGACAAAGAATTAAACTTTCAGGACCTCTTAAAGTTTCAACTTTGGATAATTTCTATACCGTATCAATTACGGAATAATTGGCATCAGCTATCATGTACTATGTAGCAGTGTAGAAGTAAATATTTTGTTAGCATGGGGAAATTTTAAAGAAATAGACATCATAAGATATATATCAATATCATTAAAGTTGTGATATTTTTTTTTTTAATCTAGCCTGCATATATGCATTGCCACGTAATTCAATAAACTGGCTGTATACGTCTGTGCTATAAGAAAGAATTTCGTTCACATCAGTAACATGGCGTCGGTGGTGTAACGGTTAGCATGGTTGCCTTCCAAGCAGTCGATCCGGGTTCGACTCCCGGCCGACGCACGTAATTTTTGTTTGGATTTGATGGAATCAAATAGCATGTTCCTTACACGAGTTGACGAACATTCGGAAATGTAGTGTTTCTTTATTTGCGAGAGAGCTTGTTTTCATATCTTTTTGTCTAACTTAACTCCAATAGGTTAAGATACAATTTGCTATAAAACTTCAAATATATGAAGCTTTATATATTGATGGGTAATGAACTCGAATGCGATATATATCTAAGAAAATTTAAACAGGTGTAATTATGGCGTCGGTGGTGTAACGGTTAGCATGGTTGCCTTCCAAGCAGTCGATCCGGGTTCGACTCCCGGCCGACGCATGAATTTTTTATATTGAATGAAATTTATTGCCTGTAGACGTCATTTGAAAAAAAAAATATTCTGACCATTCCGATTCATGTTGTCTCAGTGCTTCCACAACTTTTTAATAGAAGCACCCCAGTGATTTCAAATTTCGGACTACTCGGCATACCGGCATTAATTTCATCTCTTTACCAATCCAAGTTGATACAACTAAACCATTTGGACCAGTAGTGCTGAACAACTTTTGACACTAACTGTAGTAATCTTGAAACAAGTAAAACAGACAGCAAACTGTTTGAACGTTGATGCCATTTAAAATTGGCCATTCTTCAAGACAGCAAAAATAGATGTTTCCGCTGAGGATTGAACTCAGGACCTTCCGCGTGTTAAGCGGATGTGATAACCACTACACCACGGAAACCTTGGGGTTCTAAGCGTGAATTTAAGCTTAAAACCATGACGGAAATCAACGGCACAGCATTGCAGCTCAGGCATATCAACAGTTGACCTAATTGATGGTTAACTTAACTTCTGCCGGCAGACAATCGCTATTTTAACATATGTCGTCTTTCTTTTGTATTCGAAATCTCAAATTGATCCAACACGTAGTGTATACTTTAATTTTTAGTTATTCCTGTCACATAGAAACCGTTCTTAATTTTCAATCGATAGCTACAATTTGTCAATAAAAATAACATATTCTAGAGATTGGAATACTTGTTCACTGTCTTGGTACAATGTGGTATGTGATATGAAATTATTTATAATCTATTTAATTTCACTAAGCAGTGTCAGGCTCGTTGGTCTAGTGGTATGATTCTCGCTTCGGGTGCGAGAGGTCCCGGGTTCGACTCCCGGACGAGCCCTAATTTTTGGCATTGCAAAAGGATCCGCTCATTTAACATCAAATCGCGAAACTGAGGTACCAATGATGTAAGGCCACAATTTAGAGAATCACGGAAGCACAAATATACAAGCAGCGTAATATCGTTACCCATCTGGTCTTCCCGTCCTCATCAATGTCAGCCTGCAAAATGGGCTATAGACATTACTCGTGATACAACTTAAAAGGGAGTCTCCAACCATGTACAGTATATTCATTCAACTGGTCAATTTCCTACCATAGAGGTGTCATGGATACTAGAATATAAATGGTCTTGATCATGTTAATCTTTTGGGCCTCGGTGGATTTTGCTTCGCTTCTTTCGTAAAATAGTAGTAACGTACTTCAGCCGTATCTATCCTGCTTTAATTATGACACGTTGTCGTTACCGTGGTGATTGCGTCTCATTCTTCGTCCAGGGATTCCTGACTGCGGATCGATGTTAACATTCCGGTCTCCGGTAAGTCAGATTTGTGTTTCCTCCCAGACAGACTACACCCATTGCATAATGACCCCCACGGTTCTAGAAAGGATATCATTTGATAGAAGTAATAAGACTGGCACTAACACCATGTTGTGGTATACAATTTCGACGCTAAAGATTGGTAATATCTCTCTCTCTCTCTCTCTCTCTCTCTCTCTCTCTCTCTCTCTCTCTCTCTCTCTCTCTCTCTCTCTCTTATCCATCTGTTGCTGGATTTTGTCCTATTCTTTTTGAGATTCTAAATTTCACCCTTTCAATCCGCTATCCAAAAGTTGTATTTGCGTCATCGTTATCGCCCTCTTATGAACTGTATTTTTTCTTTAATGTTATCATGAATTTCATACATTTTCTTATAAGTTTATATTTCGCCTCGGGCAATTATACTGTTCGTGTCGTCATCATGTAAACATATGTTCACCGGTCTTTGTTTCGTATACAGTGTATAACCTAAACATTCGGGAAAGCAAATTCCCTGTTGTTTTTCCGTCTATCTTGTTCCGTTCAGCAGACTTTATCTCCAATTCTTCCTCCCAGAAAACATTTTCTTCAAATAGTGGTTTAGAGAATGTAACATATGTTCGAAGATTAATTACGCCCCTCAGTAATTGATTCGTATTTCCACTACAAATTAGCATAACCTACAACAAGTGTACGATACTGTTAAATTAATTGCACAATGATGAGACAAAGAATTAAACTTTCAGGACCTCTTAAAGTTTCAACTTTGGATAATTTCTATACCGTATCAATTACGGAATAATTGGCATCAGCTATCATGTACTATGTAGCAGTGTAGAAGTAAATATTTTGTTAGCATGGGGAAATTTTAAAGAAATAGACATCATAAGATATATATCAATATCATTAAAGTTGTGATATTTTTTTTTTTAATCTAGCCTGCATATATGCATTGCCACGTAATTCAATAAACTGGCTGTATACGTCTGTGCTATAAGAAAGAATTTCGTTCACATCAGTAACATGGCGTCGGTGGTGTAACGGTTAGCATGGTTGCCTTCCAAGCAGTCGATCCGGGTTCGACTCCCGGCCGACGCACGTAATTTTTGTTTGGATTTGATGGAATCAAATAGCATGTTCCTTACACGAGTTGACGAACATTCGGAAATGTAGTGTTTCTTTATTTGCGAGAGAGCTTGTTTTCATATCTTTTTGTCTAACTTAACTCCAATAGGTTAAGATACAATTTGCTATAAAACTTCAAATATATGAAGCTTTATATATTGATGGGTAATGAACTCGAATGCGATATATATCTAAGAAAATTTAAACAGGTGTAATTATGGCGTCGGTGGTGTAACGGTTAGCATGGTTGCCTTCCAAGCAGTCGATCCGGGTTCGACTCCCGGCCGACGCATGAATTTTTTATATTGAATGAAATTTATTGCCTGTAGACGTCATTTGAAAAAAAAAAATATTCTGACCATTCCGATTCATGTTGTCTCAGTGCTTCCACAACTTTTTAATAGAAGCACCCCAGTGATTTCAAATTTCGGACTACTCGGCATACCGGCATTAATTTCATCTCTTTACCAATCCAAGTTGATACAACTAAACCATTTGGACCAGTAGTGCTGAACAACTTTTGACACTAACTGTAGTAATCTTGAAACAAGTAAAACAGACAGCAAACTGTTTGAACGTTGATGCCATTTAAAATTGGCCATTCTTCAAGACAGCAAAAATAGATGTTTCCGCTGAGGATTGAACTCAGGACCTTCCGCGTGTTAAGCGGATGTGATAACCACTACACCACGGAAACCTTGGGGTTCTAAGCGTGAATTTAAGCTTAAAACCATGACGGAAATCAACGGCACAGCATTGCAGCTCAGGCATATCAACAGTTGACCTAATTGATGGTTAACTTAACTTCTGCCGGCAGACAATCGCTATTTTAACATATGTCGTCTTTCTTTTGTATTCGAAATCTCAAATTGATCCAACACGTAGTGTATACTTTAATTTTTAGTTATTCCTGTCACATAGAAACCGTTCTTAATTTTCAATCGATAGCTACAATTTGTCAATAAAAATAACATATTCTAGAGATTGGAATACTTGTTCACTGTCTTGGTACAATGTGGTATGTGATATGAAATTATTTATAATCTATTTAATTTCACTAAGCAGTGTCAGGCTCGTTGGTCTAGTGGTATGATTCTCGCTTCGGGTGCGAGAGGTCCCGGGTTCGACTCCCGGACGAGCCCTAATTTTTGGCATTGCAAAAGGATCCGCTCATTTAACATCAAATCGCGAAACTGAGGTACCAATGATGTAAGGCCACAATTTAGAGAATCACGGAAGCACAAATATACAAGCAGCGTAATATCGTTACCCATCTGGTCTTCCCGTCCTCATCAATGTCAGCCTGCAAAATGGGCTATAGACATTACTCGTGATACAACTTAAAAGGGAGTCTCCAACCATGTACAGTATATTCATTCAACTGGTCAATTTCCTACCATAGAGGTGTCATGGATACTAGAATATAAATGGTCTTGATCATGTTAATCTTTTGGGCCTCGGTGGATTTTGCTTCGCTTCTTTCGTAAAATAGTAGTAACGTACTTCAGCCGTATCTATCCTGCTTTAATTATGACACGTTGTCGTTACCGTGGTGATTGCGTCTCATTCTTCGTCCAGGGATTCCTGACTGCGGATCGATGTTAACATTCCGGTCTCCGGTAAGTCAGATTTGTGTTTCCTCCCAGACAGACTACACCCATTGCATAATGACCCCCACGGTTCTAGAAAGGATATCATTTGATAGAAGTAATAAGACTGGCACTAACACCATGTTGTGGTATACAATTTCGACGCTAAAGATTGGTAATATCTCTCTCTCTCTCTCTCTCTCTCTCTCTCTCTCTCTCTCTCTCTCTCTCTCTCTCTCTCTCTCTCTCTCTCTCTCTCTCTCTTATCCATCTGTTGCTGGATTTTGTCCTATTCTTTTTGAGATTCTAAATTTCACCCTTTCAATCCGCTATCCAAAAGTTGTATTTGCGTCATCGTTATCGCCCTCTTATGAACTGTATTTTTTCTTTAATGTTATCATGAATTTCATACATTTTCTTATAAGTTTATATTTCGCCTCGGGCAATTATACTGTTCGTGTCGTCATCATGTAAACATATGTTCACCGGTCTTTGTTTCGTATACAGTGTATAACCTAAACATTCGGGAAAGCAAATTCCCTGTTGTTTTTCCGTCTATCTTGTTCCGTTCAGCAGACTTTATCTCCAATTCTTCCTCCCAGAAAACATTTTCTTCAAATAGTGGTTTAGAGAATGTAACATATGTTCGAAGATTAATTACGCCCCTCAGTAATTGATTCGTATTTCCACTACAAATTAGCATAACCTACAACAAGTGTACGATACTGTTAAATTAATTGCACAATGATGAGACAAAGAATTAAACTTTCAGGACCTCTTAAAGTTTCAACTTTGGATAATTTCTATACCGTATCAATTACGGAATAATTGGCATCAGCTATCATGTACTATGTAGCAGTGTAGAAGTAAATATTTTGTTAGCATGGGGAAATTTTAAAGAAATAGACATCATAAGATATATATCAATATCATTAAAGTTGTGATATTTTTTTTTTTTAATCTAGCCTGCATATATGCATTGCCACGTAATTCAATAAACTGGCTGTATACGTCTGTGCTATAAGAAAGAATTTCGTTCACATCAGTAACATGGCGTCGGTGGTGTAACGGTTAGCATGGTTGCCTTCCAAGCAGTCGATCCGGGTTCGACTCCCGGCCGACGCACGTAATTTTTGTTTGGATTTGATGGAATCAAATAGCATGTTCCTTACACGAGTTGACGAACATTCGGAAATGTAGTGTTTCTTTATTTGCGAGAGAGCTTGTTTTCATATCTTTTTGTCTAACTTAACTCCAATAGGTTAAGATACAATTTGCTATAAAACTTCAAATATATGAAGCTTTATATATTGATGGGTAATGAACTCGAATGCGATATATATCTAAGAAAATTTAAGCAGGTGTAATTATGGCGTCGGTGGTGTAACGGTTAGCATGGTTGCCTTCCAAGCAGTCGATCCGGGTTCGACTCCCGGCCGACGCATGAATTTTTTATATTGAATGAAATTTATTGCCTGTAGACGTCATTTGAAAAAAAAAAATATTCTGACCATTCCGATTCATGTTGTCTCAGTGCTTCCACAACTTTTTAATAGAAGCACCCCAGTGATTTCAAATTTCGGACTACTCGGCATACCGGCATTAATTTCATCTCTTTACCAATCCAAGTTGATACAACTAAACCATTTGGACCAGTAGTGCTGAACAACTTTTGACACTAACTGTAGTAATCTTGAAACAAGTAAAACAGACAGCAAACTGTTTGAACGTTGATGCCATTTAAAATTGGCCATTCTTCAAGACAGCAAAAATAGATGTTTCCGCTGAGGATTGAACTCAGGACCTTCCGCGTGTTAAGCGGATGTGATAACCACTACACCACGGAAACCTTGGGGTTCTAAGCGTGAATTTAAGCTTAAAACCATGACGGAAATCAACGGCACAGCATTGCAGCTCAGGCATATCAACAGTTGACCTAATTGATGGTTAACTTAACTTCTGCCGGCAGACAATCGCTATTTTAACATATGTCGTCTTTCTTTTGTATTCGAAATCTCAAATTGATCCAACACGTAGTGTATACTTTAATTTTTAGTTATTCCTGTCACATAGAAACCGTTCTTAATTTTCAATCGATAGCTACAATTTGTCAATAAAAATAACATATTCTAGAGATTGGAATACTTGTTCACTGTCTTGGTACAATGTGGTATGTGATATGAAATTATTTATAATCTATTTAATTTCACTAAGCAGTGTCAGGCTCGTTGGTCTAGTGGTATGATTCTCGCTTCGGGTGCGAGAGGTCCCGGGTTCGACTCCCGGACGAGCCCTAATTTTTGGCATTGCAAAAGGATCCGCTCATTTAACATCAAATCGCGAAACTGAGGTACCAATGATGTAAGGCCACAATTTAGAGAATCACGGAAGCACAAATATACAAGCAGCGTAATATCGTTACCCATCTGGTCTTCCCGTCCTCATCAATGTCAGCCTGCAAAATGGGCTATAGACATTACTCGTGATACAACTTAAAAGGGAGTCTCCAACCATGTACAGTATATTCATTCAACTGGTCAATTTCCTACCATAGAGGTGTCATGGATACTAGAATATAAATGGTCTTGATCATGTTAATCTTTTGGGCCTCGGTGGATTTTGCTTCGCTTCTTTCGTAAAATAGTAGTAACGTACTTCAGCCGTATCTATCCTGCTTTAATTATGACACGTTGTCGTTACCGTGGTGATTGCGTCTCATTCTTCGTCCAGGGATTCCTGACTGCGGATCGATGTTAACATTCCGGTCTCCGGTAAGTCAGATTTGTGTTTCCTCCCAGACAGACTACACCCATTGCATAATGACCCCCACGGTTCTAGAAAGGATATCATTTGATAGAAGTAATAAGACTGGCACTAACACCATGTTGTGGTATACAATTTCGACGCTAAAGATTGGTAATATCTCTCTCTCTCTCTCTCTCTCTCTCTCTCTCTCTCTCTCTCTCTCTCTCTCTCTCTCTCTCTCTCTCTCTCTCTTATCCATCTGTTGCTGGATTTTGTCCTATTCTTTTTGAGATTCTAAATTTCACCCTTTCAATCCGCTATCCAAAAGTTGTATTTGCGTCATCGTTATCGCCCTCTTATGAACTGTATTTTTTCTTTAATGTTATCATGAATTTCATACATTTTCTTATAAGTTTATATTTCGCCTCGGGCAATTATACTGTTCGTGTCGTCATCATGTAAACATATGTTCACCGGTCTTTGTTTCGTATACAGTGTATAACCTAAACATTCGGGAAAGCAAATTCCCTGTTGTTTTTCCGTCTATCTTGTTCCGTTCAGCAGACTTTATCTCCAATTCTTCCTCCCAGAAAACATTTTCTTCAAATAGTGGTTTAGAGAATGTAACATATGTTCGAAGATTAATTACGCCCCTCAGTAATTGATTCGTATTTCCACTACAAATTAGCATAACCTACAACAAGTGTACGATACTGTTAAATTAATTGCACAATGATGAGACAAAGAATTAAACTTTCAGGACCTCTTAAAGTTTCAACTTTGGATAATTTCTATACCGTATCAATTACGGAATAATTGGCATCAGCTATCATGTACTATGTAGCAGTGTAGAAGTAAATATTTTGTTAGCATGGGGAAATTTTAAAGAAATAGACATCATAAGATATATATCAATATCATTAAAGTTGTGATATTTTTTTTTTTAATCTAGCCTGCATATATGCATTGCCACGTAATTCAATAAACTGGCTGTATACGTCTGTGCTATAAGAAAGAATTTCGTTCACATCAGTAACATGGCGTCGGTGGTGTAACGGTTAGCATGGTTGCCTTCCAAGCAGTCGATCCGGGTTCGACTCCCGGCCGACGCACGTAATTTTTGTTTGGATTTGATGGAATCAAATAGCATGTTCCTTACACGAGTTGACGAACATTCGGAAATGTAGTGTTTCTTTATTTGCGAGAGAGCTTGTTTTCATATCTTTTTGTCTAACTTAACTCCAATAGGTTAAGATACAATTTGCTATAAAACTTCAAATATATGAAGCTTTATATATTGATGGGTAATGAACTCGAATGCGATATATATCTAAGAAAATTTAAACAGGTGTAATTATGGCGTCGGTGGTGTAACGGTTAGCATGGTTGCCTTCCAAGCAGTCGATCCGGGTTCGACTCCCGGCCGACGCATGAATTTTTTATATTGAATGAAATTTATTGCCTGTAGACGTCATTTGAAAAAAAAAAATATTCTGACCATTCCGATTCATGTTGTCTCAGTGCTTCCACAACTTTTTAATAGAAGCACCCCAGTGATTTCAAATTTCGGACTACTCGGCATACCGGCATTAATTTCATCTCTTTACCAATCCAAGCTGATACAACTAAACCATTTGGACCAGTAGTGCTGAACAACTTTTGACACTAACTGTAGTAATCTTGAAACAAGTAAAACAGACAGCAAACTGTTTGAACGTTGATGCCATTTAAAATTGGCCATTCTTCAAGACAGCAAAAATAGATGTTTCCGCTGAGGATTGAACTCAGGACCTTCCGCGTGTTAAGCGGATGTGATAACCACTACACCACGGAAACCTTGGGGTTCTAAGCGTGAATTTAAGCTTAAAACCATGACGGAAATCAACGGCACAGCATTGCAGCTCAGGCATATCAACAGTTGACCTAATTGATGGTTAACTTAACTTCTGCCGGCAGACAATCGCTATTTTAACATATGTCGTCTTTCTTTTGTATTCGAAATCTCAAATTGATCCAACACGTAGTGTATACTTTAATTTTTAGTTATTCCTGTCACATAGAAACCGTTCTTAATTTTCAATCGATAGCTACAATTTGTCAATAAAAATAACATATTCTAGAGATTGGAATACTTGTTCACTGTCTTGGTACAATGTGGTATGTGATATGAAATTATTTATAATCTATTTAATTTCACTAAGCAGTGTCAGGCTCGTTGGTCTAGTGGTATGATTCTCGCTTCGGGTGCGAGAGGTCCCGGGTTCGACTCCCGGACGAGCCCTAATTTTTGGCATTGCAAAAGGATCCGCTCATTTAACATTAAATCGCGAAACTGAGGTACCAATGATGTAAGGCCACAATTTAGAGAATCACGGAAGCACAAATATACAAGCAGCGTAATATCGTTACCATCTGGTCTTCCCGTCCTCATCAATGTCAGCCTGCAAAATGGGCTATAGACATTACTCGTGATACAACTTAAAAGGGAGTCTCCAACCATGTACAGTATATTCATTCAACTGGTCAATTTCCTACCATAGAGGTGTCATGGATACTAGAATATAAATGGTCTTGATCATGTTAATCTTTTGGGCCTCGGTGGATTTTGCTTCGCTTCTTTCGTAAAATAGTAGTAACGTACTTCAGCCGTATCTATCCTGCTTTAATTATGACACGTTGTCGTTACCGTGGTGATTGCGTCTCATTCTTCGTCCAGGGATTCCTGACTGCGGATCGATGTTAACATTCCGGTCTCCGGTAAGTCAGATTTGTGTTTCCTCCCAGACAGACTACACCCATTGCATAATGACCCCCACGGTTCTAGAAAGGATATCATTTGATAGAAGTAATAAGACTGGCACTAACACCATGTTGTGGTATACAATTTCGACGCTAAAGATTGGTAATATCTCTCTCTCTCTCTCTCTCTCTCTCTCTCTCTCTCTCTCTCTCTCTCTCTCTCTCTCTTATCCATCTGTTGCTGGATTTTGTCCTATTCTTTTTGAGATTCTAAATTTCACCCTTTCAATCCGCTATCCAAAAGTTGTATTTGCGTCATCGTTATCGCCCTCTTATGAACTGTATTTTTTCTTTAATGTTATCATGAATTTCATACATTTTCTTATAAGTTTATATTTCGCCTCGGGCAATTATACTGTTCGTGTCGTCATCATGTAAACATATGTTCACCGGTCTTTGTTTCGTATACAGTGTATAACCTAAACATTCGGGAAAGCAAATTCCCTGTTGTTTTTCCGTCTATCTTGTTCCGTTCAGCAGACTTTATCTCCAATTCTTCCTCCCAGAAAACATTTTCTTCAAATAGTGGTTTAGAGAATGTAACATATGTTCGAAGATTAATTACGCCCCTCAGTAATTGATTCGTATTTCCACTACAAATTAGCATAACCTACAACAAGTGTACGATACTGTTAAATTAATTGCACAATGATGAGACAAAGAATTAAACTTTCAGGACCTCTTAAAGTTTCAACTTTGGATAATTTCTATACCGTATCAATTACGGAATAATTGGCATCAGCTATCATGTACTATGTAGCAGTGTAGAAGTAAATATTTTGTTAGCATGGGGAAATTTTAAAGAAATAGACATCATAAGATATATATCAATATCATTAAAGTTGTGATATTTTTTTTTTTTAATCTAGCCTGCATATATGCATTGCCACGTAATTCAATAAACTGGCTGTATACGTCTGTGCTATAAGAAAGAATTTCGTTCACATCAGTAACATGGCGTCGGTGGTGTAACGGTTAGCATGGTTGCCTTCCAAGCAGTCGATCCGGGTTCGACTCCCGGCCGACGCACGTAATTTTTGTTTGGATTTGATGGAATCAAATAGCATGTTCCTTACACGAGTTGACGAACATTCGGAAATGTAGTGTTTCTTTATTTGCGAGAGAGCTTGTTTTCATATCTTTTTGTCTAACTTAACTCCAATAGGTTAAGATACAATTTGCTATAAAACTTCAAATATATGACTTTATATATTGATGGGTAATGAACTCGAATGCGATATATATCTAAGAAAATTTAAACAGGTGTAATTATGGCGTCGGTGGTGTAACGGTTAGCATGGTTGCCTTCCAAGCAGTCGATCCGGGTTCGACTCCCGGCCGACGCATGAATTTTTTATATTGAATGAAATTTATTGCCTGTAGACGTCATTTGAAAAAAAAAAATATTCTGACCATTCCGATTCATGTTGTCTCAGTGCTTCCACAACTTTTTAATAGAAGCACCCCAGTGATTTCAAATTTCGGACTACTCGGCATACCGGCATTAATTTCATCTCTTTACCAATCCAAGTTGATACAACTAAACCATTTGGACCAGTAGTGCTGAACAACTTTTGACACTAACTGTAGTAATCTTGAAACAAGTAAAACAGACAGCAAACTGTTTGAACGTTGATGCCATTTAAAATTGGCCATTCTTCAAGACAGCAAAAATAGATGTTTCCGCTGAGGATTGAACTCAGGACCTTCCGCGTGTTAAGCGGATGTGATAACCACTACACCACGGAAACCTTGGGGTTCTAAGCGTGAATTTAAGCTTAAAACCATGACGGAAATCAACGGCACAGCATTGCAGCTCAGGCATATCAACAGTTGACCTAATTGATGGTTAACTTAACTTCTGCCGGCAGACAATCGCTATTTTAACATATGTCGTCTTTCTTTTGTATTCGAAATCTCAAATTGATCCAACACGTAGTGTATACTTTAATTTTTAGTTATTCCTGTCACATAGAAACCGTTCTTAATTTTCAATCGATAGCTACAATTTGTCAATAAAAATAACATATTCTAGAGATTGGAATACTTGTTCACTGTCTTGGTACAATGTGGTATGTGATATGAAATTATTTATAATCTATTTAATTTCACTAAGCAGTGTCAGGCTCGTTGGTCTAGTGGTATGATTCTCGCTTCGGGTGCGAGAGGTCCCGGGTTCGACTCCCGGACGAGCCCTAATTTTTGGCATTGCAAAAGGATCCGCTCATTTAACATCAAATCGCGAAACTGAGGTACCAATGATGTAAGGCCACAATTTAGAGAATCACGGAAGCACAAATATACAAGCAGCGTAATATCGTTACCATCTGGTCTTCCCGTCCTCATCAATGTCAGCCTGCAAAATGGGCTATAGACATTACTCGTGATACAACTTAAAAGGGAGTCTCCAACCATGTACAGTATATTCATTCAACTGGTCAATTTCCTACCATAGAGGTGTCATGGATACTAGAATATAAATGGTCTTGATCATGTTAATCTTTTGGGCCTCGGTGGATTTTGCTTCGCTTCTTTCGTAAAATAGTAGTAACGTACTTCAGCCGTATCTATCCTGCTTTAATTATGACACGTTGTCGTTACCGTGGTGATTGCGTCTCATTCTTCGTCCAGGGATTCCTGACTGCGGATCGATGTTAACATTCCGGTCTCCGGTAAGTCAGATTTGTGTTTCCTCCCAGACAGACTACACCCATTGCATAATGACCCCCACGGTTCTAGAAAGGATATCATTTGATAGAAGTAATAAGACTGGCACTAACACCATGTTGTGGTATACAATTTCGACGCTAAAGATTGGTAATATCTCTCTCTCTCTCTCTCTCTCTCTCTCTCTCTCTCTCTCTCTCTCTCTCTCTCTCTCTCTCTCTCTCTCTCTTATCCATCTGTTGCTGGATTTTGTCCTATTCTTTTTGAGATTCTAAATTTCACCCTTTCAATCCGCTATCCAAAAGTTGTATTTGCGTCATCGTTATCGCCCTCTTATGAACTGTATTTTTTCTTTAATGTTATCATGAATTTCATACATTTTCTTATAAGTTTATATTTCGCCTCGGGCAATTATACTGTTCGTGTCGTCATCATGTAAACATATGTTCACCGGTCTTTGTTTCGTATACAGTGTATAACCTAAACATTCGGGAAAGCAAATTCCCTGTTGTTTTTCCGTCTATCTTGTTCCGTTCAGCAGACTTTATCTCCAATTCTTCCTCCCAGAAAACATTTTCTTCAAATAGTGGTTTAGAGAATGTAACATATGTTCGAAGATTAATTACGCCCCTCAGTAATTGATTCGTATTTCCACTACAAATTAGCATAACCTACAACAAGTGTACGATACTGTTAAATTAATTGCACAATGATGAGACAAAGAATTAAACTTTCAGGACCTCTTAAAGTTTCAACTTTGGATAATTTCTATACCGTATCAATTACGGAATAATTGGCATCAGCTATCATGTACTATGTAGCAGTGTAGAAGTAAATATTTTGTTAGCATGGGGAAATTTTAAAGAAATAGACATCATAAGATATATATCAATATCATTAAAGTTGTGATATTTTTTTTTTTTAATCTAGCCTGCATATATGCATTGCCACGTAATTCAATAAACTGGCTGTATACGTCTGTGCTATAAGAAAGAATTTCGTTCACATCAGTAACATGGCGTCGGTGGTGTAACGGTTAGCATGGTTGCCTTCCAAGCAGTCGATCCGGGTTCGACTCCCGGCCGACGCACGTAATTTTTGTTTGGATTTGATGGAATCAAATAGCATGTTCCTTACACGAGTTGACGAACATTCGGAAATGTAGTGTTTCTTTATTTGCGAGAGAGCTTGTTTTCATATCTTTTTGTCTAACTTAACTCCAATAGGTTAAGATACAATTTGCTATAAAACTTCAAATATATGAAGCTTTATATATTGATGGGTAATGAACTCGAATGCGATATATATCTAAGAAAATTTAAACAGGTGTAATTATGGCGTCGGTGGTGTAACGGTTAGCATGGTTGCCTTCCAAGCAGTCGATCCGGGTTCGACTCCCGGCCGACGCATGAATTTTTTATATTGAATGAAATTTATTGCCTGTAGACGTCATTTGAAAAAAAAAAATATTCTGACCATTCCGATTCATGTTGTCTCAGTGCTTCCACAACTTTTTAATAGAAGCACCCCAGTGATTTCAAATTTCGGACTACTCGGCATACCGGCATTAATTTCATCTCTTTACCAATCCAAGTTGATACAACTAAACCATTTGGACCAGTAGTGCTGAACAACTTTTGACACTAACTGTAGTAATCTTGAAACAAGTAAAACAGACAGCAAACTGTTTGAACGTTGATGCCATTTAAAATTGGCCATTCTTCAAGACAGCAAAAATAGATGTTTCCGCTGAGGATTGAACTCAGGACCTTCCGCGTGTTAAGCGGATGTGATAACCACTACACCACGGAAACCTTGGGGTTCTAAGCGTGAATTTAAGCTTAAAACCATGACGGAAATCAACGGCACAGCATTGCAGCTCAGGCATATCAACAGTTGACCTAATTGATGGTTAACTTAACTTCTGCCGGCAGACAATCGCTATTTTAACATATGTCGTCTTTCTTTTGTATTCGAAATCTCAAATTGATCCAACACGTAGTGTATACTTTAATTTTTAGTTATTCCTGTCACATAGAAACCGTTCTTAATTTTCAATCGATAGCTACAATTTGTCAATAAAAATAACATATTCTAGAGATTGGAATACTTGTTCACTGTCTTGGTACAATGTGGTATGTGATATGAAATTATTTATAATCTATTTAATTTCACTAAGCAGTGTCAGGCTCGTTGGTCTAGTGGTATGATTCTCGCTTCGGGTGCGAGAGGTCCCGGGTTCGACTCCCGGACGAGCCCTAATTTTTGGCATTGCAAAAGGATCCGCTCATTTAACATCAAATCGCGAAACTGAGGTACCAATGATGTAAGGCCACAATTTAGAGAATCACGGAAGCACAAATATACAAGCAGCGTAATATCGTTACCCATCTGGTCTTCCCGTCCTCATCAATGTCAGCCTGCAAAATGGGCTATAGACATTACTCTTGATACAACTTAAAAGGGAGTCTCCAACCATGTACAGTATATTCATTCAACTGGTCAATTTCCTACCATAGAGGTGTCATGGATACTAGAATATAAATGGTCTTGATCATGTTAATCTTTTGGGCCTCGGTGGATTTTGCTTCGCTTCTTTCGTAAAATAGTAGTAACGTACTTCAGCCGTATCTATCCTGCTTTAATTATGACACGTTGTCGTTACCGTGGTGATTGCGTCTCATTCTTCGTCCAGGGATTCCTGACTGCGGATCGATGTTAACATTCCGGTCTCCGGTAAGTCAGATTTGTGTTTCCTCCCAGACAGACTACACCCATTGCATAATGACCCCCACGGTTCTAGAAAGGATATCATTTGATAGAAGTAATAAGACTGGCACTAACACCATGTTGTGGTATACAATTTCGACGCTAAAGATTGGTAATATCTCTCTCTCTCTCTCTCTCTCTCTCTCTCTCTCTCTCTCTCTCTCTCTCTCTCTCTCTCTCTCTCTCTCTCTCTCTCTCTCTCTTATCCATCTGTTGCTGGATTTTGTCCTATTCTTTTTGAGATTCTAAATTTCACCCTTTCAATCCGCTATCCAAAAGTTGTATTTGCGTCATCGTTATCGCCCTCTTATGAACTGTATTTTTTCTTTAATGTTATCATGAATTTCATACATTTTCTTATAAGTTTATATTTCGCCTCGGGCAATTATACTGTTCGTGTCGTCATCATGTAAACATATGTTCACCGGTCTTTGTTTCGTATACAGTGTATAACCTAAACATTCGGGAAAGCAAATTCCCTGTTGTTTTTCCGTCTATCTTGTTCCGTTCAGCAGACTTTATCTCCAATTCTTCCTCCCAGAAAACATTTTCTTCAAATAGTGGTTTAGAGAATGTAACATATGTTCGAAGATTAATTACGCCCCTCAGTAATTGATTCGTATTTCCACTACAAATTAGCATAACCTACAACAAGTGTACGATACTGTTAAATTAATTGCACAATGATGAGACAAAGAATTAAACTTTCAGGACCTCTTAAAGTTTCAACTTTGGATAATTTCTATACCGTATCAATTACGGAATAATTGGCATCAGCTATCATGTACTATGTAGCAGTGTAGAAGTAAATATTTTGTTAGCATGGGGAAATTTTAAAGAAATAGACATCATAAGATATATATCAATATCATTAAAGTTGTGATATTTTTTTTTTTAATCTAGCCTGCATATATGCATTGCCACGTAATTCAATAAACTGGCTGTATACGTCTGTGCTATAAGAAAGAATTTCGTTCACATCAGTAACATGGCGTCGGTGGTGTAACGGTTAGCATGGTTGCCTTCCAAGCAGTCGATCCGGGTTCGACTCCCGGCCGACGCACGTAATTTTTGTTTGGATTTGATGGAATCAAATAGCATGTTCCTTACACGAGTTGACGAACATTCGGAAATGTAGTGTTTCTTTATTTGCGAGAGAGCTTGTTTTCATATCTTTTTGTCTAACTTAACTCCAATAGGTTAAGATACAATTTGCTATAAAACTTCAAATATATGAAGCTTTATATATTGATGGGTAATGAACTCGAATGCGATATATATCTAAGAAAATTTAAACAGGTGTAATTATGGCGTCGGTGGTGTAACGGTTAGCATGGTTGCCTTCCAAGCAGTCGATCCGGGTTCGACTCCCGGCCGACGCATGAATTTTTTATATTGAATGAAATTTATTGCCTGTAGACGTCATTTGAAAAAAAAAAATATTCTGACCATTCCGATTCATGTTGTCTCAGTGCTTCCACAACTTTTTAATAGAAGCACCCCAGTGATTTCAAATTTCGGACTACTCGGCATACCGGCATTAATTTCATCTCTTTACCAATCCAAGTTGATACAACTAAACCATTTGGACCAGTAGTGCTGAACAACTTTTGACACTAACCGTAGTAATCTTGAAACAAGTAAAACAGACAGCAAACTGTTTGAACGTTGATGCCATTTAAAATTGGCCATTCTTCAAGACAGCAAAAATAGATGTTTCCGCTGAGGATTGAACTCAGGACCTTCCGCGTGTTAAGCGGATGTGATAACCACTACACCACGGAAACCTTGGGGTTCTAAGCGTGAATTTAAGCTTAAAACCATGACGGAAATCAACGGCACAGCATTGCAGCTCAGGCATATCAACAGTTGACCTAATTGATGGTTAACTTAACTTCTGCCGGCAGACAATCGCTATTTTAACATATGTCGTCTTTCTTTTGTATTCGAAATCTCAAATTGATCCAACACGTAGTGTATACTTTAATTTTTAGTTATTCCTGTCACATAGAAACCGTTCTTAATTTTCAATCGATAGCTACAATTTGTCAATAAAAATAACATATTCTAGAGATTGGAATACTTGTTCACTGTCTTGGTACAATGTGGTATGTGATATGAAATTATTTATAATCTATTTAATTTCACTAAGCAGTGTCAGGCTCGTTGGTCTAGTGGTATGATTCTCGCTTCGGGTGCGAGAGGTCCCGGGTTCGACTCCCGGACGAGCCCTAATTTTTGGCATTGCAAAAGGATCCGCTCATTTAACATCAAATCGCGAAACTGAGGTACCAATGATGTAAGGCCACAATTTAGAGAATCACGGAAGCACAAATATACAAGCAGCGTAATATCGTTACCCATCTGGTCTTCCCGTCCTCATCAATGTCAGCCTGCAAAATGGGCTATAGACATTACTCGTGATACAACTTAAAAGGGAGTCTCCAACCATGTACAGTATATTCATTCAACTGGTCAATTTCCTACCATAGAGGTGTCATGGATACTAGAATATAAATGGTCTTGATCATGTTAATCTTTTGGGCCTCGGTGGATTTTGCTTCGCTTCTTTCGTAAAATAGTAGTAACGTACTTCAGCCGTATCTATCCTGCTTTAATTATGACACGTTGTCGTTACCGTGGTGATTGCGTCTCATTCTTCGTCCAGGGATTCCTGACTGCGGATCGATGTTAACATTCCGGTCTCCGGTAAGTCAGATTTGTGTTTCCTCCCAGACAGACTACACCCATTGCATAATGACCCCCACGGTTCTAGAAAGGATATCATTTGATAGAAGTAATAAGACTGGCACTAACACCATGTTGTGGTATACAATTTCGACGCTAAAGATTGGTAATATCTCTCTCTCTCTCTCTCTCTCTCTCTCTCTCTCTCTCTCTCTCTCTCTCTCTCTCTCTCTCTCTCTCTCTCTTATCCATCTGTTGCTGGATTTTGTCCTATTCTTTTTGAGATTCTAAATTTCACCCTTTCAATCCGCTATCCAAAAGTTGTATTTGCGTCATCGTTATCGCCCTCTTATGAACTGTATTTTTTCTTTAATGTTATCATGAATTTCATACATTTTCTTATAAGTTTATATTTCGCCTCGGGCAATTATACTGTTCGTGTCGTCATCATGTAAACATATGTTCACCGGTCTTTGTTTCGTATACAGTGTATAACCTAAACATTCGGGAAAGCAAATTCCCTGTTGTTTTTCCGTCTATCTTGTTCCGTTCAGCAGACTTTATCTCCAATTCTTCCTCCCAGAAAACATTTTCTTCAAATAGTGGTTTAGAGAATGTAACATATGTTCGAAGATTAATTACGCCCCTCAGTAATTGATTCGTATTTCCACTACAAATTAGCATAACCTACAACAAGTGTACGATACTGTTAAATTAATTGCACAATGATGAGACAAAGAATTAAACTTTCAGGACCTCTTAAAGTTTCAACTTTGGATAATTTCTATACCGTATCAATTACGGAATAATTGGCATCAGCTATCATGTACTATGTAGCAGTGTAGAAGTAAATATTTTGTTAGCATGGGGAAATTTTAAAGAAATAGACATCATAAGATATATATCAATATCATTAAAGTTGTGATATTTTTTTTTTTTAATCTAGCCTGCATATATGCATTGCCACGTAATTCAATAAACTGGCTGTATACGTCTGTGCTATAAGAAAGAATTTCGTTCACATCAGTAACATGGCGTCGGTGGTGTAACGGTTAGCATGGTTGCCTTCCTGGTATTTCAACAAGGACAAATTTTTCCAATATATGTAGGATTCTTTGGATTTCCAGAATTTATATTCATGTTTGGATGAAGAACTTACTCGTCTTAAGTAAGTATCGTTTGTTTGTTGAAAACTGTAACCTCCCTGTTTGAAAAAAGACATGTTTTAAACTGATGTTTACAACTGTGCCATCGACCTAGATATTAACCTTGAACATCAATATTGATTATGGATAAATTACCTGTTTATTTGGTGAAGTCGATAGAAAATGCATGTAACATATTTGACAATATAACATTCACTATACACGGAGATGAAAATAAAGCAAGAATATCTATAATGTTCGGACAATCTGATAGTAAACATAGTACACGAAAGTCAAAATCTATGGAACGCAGGAATAACAAAAGAATGCAAAATTATATTGAAAAAGTTACAAAAAAAGATGACAAACTAGAAGGAAATAAAAGCTTTGTTCAAGGAACCATTGAAAGTAATGATGATCCATTAATGGAGATCGAAACAGAAACTGTACGGAGCGCAGAAACGGACACTACTGTAGTAGAGAACTGTACATTTGCATTACAGGATAGTAATACGGATTTTTCAAACACTTATTCCGACAAAGTTGAAGTTGAGAAAATGAACAAAGGGATAGGAAATGCTCAATTATCAGAAATTAGTGAAAACAAGGTAATTGAAACTATACGCAAAGAGGGAAAAGACACAACAATGACAATTCAGTCTGATGAATCGGATGATGATAGTGATGATGATAGTGATGACGATAGTGAGTTAAGTGACTATGATGGTTGTCCAATACAAGTCCCAATTGACGACATTATTGTGAAAGCGGTGATTAAGACAAGTAGACTATTGCCTGATAAATTCATTGCAAAAATAAAAGGGACAGAAAAACTTGTAAAGTATGATCGGGGTCGTAACAAAGTAGGACAAGTTCGACCAAAGGATGTTGATTATGACACATATAAGCAAAACGTCGAACAAGATTTTCCAGATGTGAGGAACTATGAATTTCGTCCTGATGATACTGATGATATACTTTTTCGGATTGCTGATTGTGCAATTGCTAATGGACTTTATAAACATAGAAAATGATTTATTTTGTATATATGAAAGCGTTTTATTTTTTAATTTTGATTATTCTATGACTTGAAATAATAGTTTTATTTTCAATTTTAAAAACATGTCTTTGAGTTATTATCTTACAATGTTAAAATAAAGTTGAATGTGTGAAGGAATTGGAATCCATCCGCGTACATGCAATTTTTGTTTTTATAAAAGCATTTCTGTTTAGACTTATGGTAATGTTGTGTAAAATGTAAATGAAAATAATTATTTTTTGTTTGGAAAGAGACGATGTGTATATTCTATTTTTAATTAAAAAATTCATAAAAGAAAAAAAAATAAAGTGATAATGCGGCATTATATAAATGTATGAATATATCTGAGTGTGATATTGTAGGAAATTTGCTAAAACTGTGATATCATTGTAGGTCAATCTGTATAATAACTGTATAATGTGTAAATATGATGTCTGATTATAATAAAGATAAAAAAAAAAGCATGGTTGCCTTCCAAGCAGTCGATCCGGGTTCGACTCCCGGCCGACGCACGTAATTTTTGTTTGGATTTGATGGAATCAAATAGCATGTTCCTTACACGAGTTGACGAACATTCGGAAATGTAGTGTTTCTTTATTTGCGAGAGAGCTTGTTTTCATATCTTTTTGTCTAACTTAACTCCAATAGGTTAAGATACAATTTGCTATAAAACTTCAAATATATGAAGCTTTATATATTGATGGGTAATGAACTCGAATGCGATATATATCTAAGAAAATTTAAACAGGTGTAATTATGGCGTCGGTGGTGTAACGGTTAGCATGGTTGCCTTCCAAGCAGTCGATCCGGGTTCGACTCCCGGCCGACGCATGAATTTTTTATATTGAATGAAATTTATTGCCTGTAGACGTCATTTGAAAAAAAAAAATATTCTGACCATTCCGATTCATGTTGTCTCAGTGCTTCCACAACTTTTTAATAGAAGCACCCCAGTGATTTCAAATTTCGGACTACTCGGCATACCGGCATTAATTTCATCTCTTTACCAATCCAAGTTGATACAACTAAACCATTTGGACCAGTAGTGCTGAACAACTTTTGACACTAACTGTAGTAATCTTGAAACAAGTAAAACAGACAGCAAACTGTTTGAACGTTGATGCCATTTAAAATTGGCCATTCTTCAAGACAGCAAAAATAGATGTTTCCGCTGAGGATTGAACTCAGGACCTTCCGCGTGTTAGGCGGATGTGATAACCACTACACCACGGAAACCTTGGGGTTCTAAGCGTGAATTTAAGCTTAAAACCATGACGGAAATCAACGGCACAGCATTGCAGCTCAGGCATATCAACAGTTGACCTAATTGATGGTTAACTTAACTTCTGCCGGCAGACAATCGCTATTTTAACATATGTCGTCTTTCTTTTGTATTCGAAATCTCAAATTGATCCAACACGTAGTGTATACTTTAATTTTTAGTTATTCCTGTCACATAGAAACCGTTCTTAATTTTCAATCGATAGCTACAATTTGTCAATAAAAATAACATATTCTAGAGATTGGAATACTTGTTCACTGTCTTGGTACAATGTGGTATGTGATATGAAATTATTTATAATCTATTTAATTTCACTAAGCAGTGTCAGGCTCGTTGGTCTAGTGGTATGATTCTCGCTTCGGGTGCGAGAGGTCCCGGGTTCGACTCCCGGACGAGCCCTAATTTTTGGCATTGCAAAAGGATCCGCTCATTTAACATCAAATCGCGAAACTGAGGTACCAATGATGTAAGGCCACAATTTAGAGAATCACGGAAGCACAAATATACAAGCAGCGTAATATCGTTACCCATCTGGTCTTCCCGTCCTCATCAATGTCAGCCTGCAAAATGGGCTATAGACATTACTCGTGATACAACTTAAAAGGGAGTCTCCAACCATGTACAGTATATTCATTCAACTGGTCAATTTCCTACCATAGAGGTGTCATGGATACTAGAATATAAATGGTCTTGATCATGTTAATCTTTTGGGCCTCGGTGGATTTTGCTTCGCTTCTTTCGTAAAATAGTAGTAACGTACTTCAGCCGTATCTATCCTGCTTTAATTATGACACGTTGTCGTTACCGTGGTGATTGCGTCTCATTCTTCGTCCAGGGATTCCTGACTGCGGATCGATGTTAACATTCCGGTCTCCGGTAAGTCAGATTTGTGTTTCCTCCCAGACAGACTACACCCATTGCATAATGACCCCCACGGTTCTAGAAAGGATATCATTTGATAGAAGTAATAAGACTGGCACTAACACCATGTTGTGGTATACAATTTCGACGCTAAAGATTGGTAATATCTCTCTCTCTCTCTCTCTCTCTCTCTCTCTCTCTCTCTCTCTCTCTCTCTCTCTCTCTCTCTCCCTCTCTCTCTCTCTTATCCATCTGTTGCTGGATTTTGTCCTATTCTTTTTGAGATTCTAAATTTCACCCTTTCAATCCGCTATCCAAAAGTTGTATTTGCGTCATCGTTATCGCCCTCTTATGAACTGTATTTTTTCTTTAATGTTATCATGAATTTCATACATTTTCTTATAAGTTTATATTTCGCCTCGGGCAATTATACTGTTCGTGTCGTCATCATGTAAACATATGTTCACCGGTCTTTGTTTCGTATACAGTGTATAACCTAAACATTCGGGAAAGCAAATTCCCTGTTGTTTTTCCGTCTATCTTGTTCCGTTCAGCAGACTTTATCTCCAATTCTTCCTCCCAGAAAACATTTTCTTCAAATAGTGGTTTAGAGAATGTAACATATGTTCGAAGATTAATTACGCCCCTCAGTAATTGATTCGTATTTCCACTACAAATTAGCATAACCTACAACAAGTGTACGATACTGTTAAATTAATTGCACAATGATGAGACAAAGAATTAAACTTTCAGGACCTCTTAAAGTTTCAACTTTGGATAATTTCTATACCGTATCAATTACGGAATAATTGGCATCAGCTATCATGTACTATGTAGCAGTGTAGAAGTAAATATTTTGTTAGCATGGGGAAATTTTAAAGAAATAGACATCATAAGATATATATCAATATCATTAAAGTTGTGATATTTTTTTTTTTTAATCTAGCCTGCATATATGCATTGCCACGTAATTCAATAAACTGGCTGTATACGTCTGTGCTATAAGAAAGAATTTCGTTCACATCAGTAACATGGCGTCGGTGGTGTAACGGTTAGCATGGTTGCCTTCCAAGCAGTCGATCCGGGTTCGACTCCCGGCCGACGCACGTAATTTTTGTTTGGATTTGATGGAATCAAATAGCATGTTCCTTACACGAGTTGACGAACATTCGGAAATGTAGTGTTTCTTTATTTGCGAGAGAGCTTGTTTTCATATCTTTTTGTCTAACTTAACTCCAATAGGTTAAGATACAATTTGCTATAAAACTTCAAATATATGAAGCTTTATATATTGATGGGTAATGAACTCGAATGCGATATATATCTAAGAAAATTTAAACAGGTGTAATTATGGCGTCGGTGGTGTAACGATTAGCATGGTTGCCTTCCAAGCAGTCGATCCGGGTTCGACTCCCGGCCGACGCATGAATTTTTTATATTGAATGAAATTTATTGCCTGTAGACGTCATTTGAAAAAAAAAAATATTCTGACCATTCCGATTCATGTTGTCTCAGTGCTTCCACAACTTTTTAATAGAAGCACCCCAGTGATTTCAAATTTCGGACTACTCGGCATACCGGCATTAATTTCATCTCTTTACCAATCCAAGTTGATACAACTAAACCATTTGGACCAGTAGTGCTGAACAACTTTTGACACTAACTGTAGTAATCTTGAAACAAGTAAAACAGACAGCAAACTGTTTGAACGTTGATGCCATTTACAATTGGCCATTCTTCAAGACAGCAAAAATAGATGTTTCCGCTGAGGATTGAACTCAGGACCTTCCGCGTGTTAAGCGGATGTGATAACCACTACACCACGGAAACCTTGGGGTTCTAAGCGTGAATTTAAGCTTAAAACCATGACGGAAATCAACGGCACAGCATTGCAGCTCAGGCATATCAACAGTTGACCTAATTGATGGTTAACTTAACTTCTGCCGGCAGACAATCGCTATTTTAACATATGTCGTCTTTCTTTTGTATTCGAAATCTCAAATTGATCCAACACGTAGTGTATACTTTAATTTTTAGTTATTCCTGTCACATAGAAACCGTTCTTAATTTTCAATCGATAGCTACAATTTGTCAATAAAAATAACATATTCTAGAGATTGGAATACTTGTTCACTGTCTTGGTACAATGTGGTATGTGATATGAAATTATTTATAATCTATTTAATTTCACTAAGCAGTGTCAGGCTCGTTGGTCTAGTGGTATGATTCTCGCTTCGGGTGCGAGAGGTCCCGGGTTCGACTCCCGGACGAGCCCTAATTTTTGGCATTGCAAAAGGATCCGCTCATTTAACATCAAATCGCGAAACTGAGGTACCAATGATGTAAGGCCACAATTTAGAGAATCACGGAAGCACAAATATACAAGCAGCGTAATATCGTTACCCATCTGGTCTTCCCGTCCTCATCAATGTCAGCCTGCAAAATGGGCTATAGACATTACTCGTGATACAACTTAAAAGGGAGTCTCCAACCATGTACAGTATATTCATTCAACTGGTCAATTTCCTACCATAGAGGTGTCATGGATACTAGAATATAAATGGTCTTGATCATGTTAATCTTTTGGGCCTCGGTGGATTTTGCTTCGCTTCTTTCGTAAAATAGTAGTAACGTACTTCAGCCGTATCTATCCTGCTTTAATTATGACACGTTGTCGTTACCGTGGTGATTGCGTCTCATTCTTCGTCCAGGGATTCCTGACTGCGGATCGATGTTAACATTCCGGTCTCCGGTAAGTCAGATTTGTGTTTCCTCCCAGACAGACTACACCCATTGCATAATGACCCCCACGGTTCTAGAAAGGATATCATTTGATAGAAGTAATAAGACTGGCACTAACACCATGTTGTGGTATACAATTTCGACGCTAAAGATTGGTAATATCTCTCTCTCTCTCTCTCTCTCTCTCTCTCTCTCTCTCTCTCTCTCTCTCTCTCTCTCTCTCTCTCTCTTATCCATCTGTTGCTGGATTTTGTCCTATTCTTTTTGAGATTCTAAATTTCACCCTTTCAATCCGCTATCCAAAAGTTGTATTTGCGTCATCGTTATCGCCCTCTTATGAACTGTATTTTTTCTTTAATGTTATCATGAATTTCATACATTTTCTTATAAGTTTATATTTCGCCTCGGGCAATTATACTGTTCGTGTCGTCATCATGTAAACATATGTTCACCGGTCTTTGTTTCGTATACAGTGTATAACCTAAACATTCGGGAAAGCAAATTCCCTGTTGTTTTTCCGTCTATCTTGTTCCGTTCAGCAGACTTTATCTCCAATTCTTCCTCCCAGAAAACATTTTCTTCAAATAGTGGTTTAGAGAATGTAACATATGTTCGAAGATTAATTACGCCCCTCAGTAATTGATTCGTATTTCCACTACAAATTAGCATAACCTACAACAAGTGTACGATACTGTTAAATTAATTGCACAATGATGAGACAAAGAATTAAACTTTCAGGACCTCTTAAAGTTTCAACTTTGGATAATTTCTATACCGTATCAATTACGGAATAATTGGCATCAGCTATCATGTACTATGTAGCAGTGTAGAAGTAAATATTTTGTTAGCATGGGGAAATTTTAAAGAAATAGACATCATAAGATATATATCAATATCATTAAAGTTGTGATATTTTTTTTTTTTAATCTAGCCTGCATATATGCATTGCCACGTAATTCAATAAACTGGCTGTATACGTCTGTGCTATAAGAAAGAATTTCGTTCACATCAGTAACATGGCGTCGGTGGTGTAACGGTTAGCATGGTTGCCTTCCAAGCAGTCGATCCGGGTTCGACTCCCGGCCGACGCACGTAATTTTTGTTTGGATTTGATGGAATCAAATAGCATGTTCCTTACACGAGTTGACGAACATTCGGAAATGTAGTGTTTCTTTATTTGCGAGAGAGCTTGTTTTCATATCTTTTTGTCTAACTTAACTCCAATAGGTTAAGATACAATTTGCTATAAAACTTCAAATATATGAAGCTTTATATATTGATGGGTAATGAACTCGAATGCGATATATATCTAAGAAAATTTAAACAGGTGTAATTATGGCGTCGGTGGTGTAACGGTTAGCATGGTTGCCTTCCAAGCAGTCGATCCGGGTTCGACTCCCGGCCGACGCATGAATTTTTTATATTGAATGAAATTTATTGCCTGTAGACGTCATTTGAAAAAAAAAAATATTCTGACCATTCCGATTCATGTTGTCTCAGTGCTTCCACAACTTTTTAATAGAAGCACCCCAGTGATTTCAAATTTCGGACTACTCGGCATACCGGCATTAATTTCATCTCTTTACCAATCCAAGTTGATACAACTAAACCATTTGGACCAGTAGTGCTGAACAACTTTTGACACTAACTGTAGTAATCTTGAAACAAGTAAAACAGACAGCAAACTGTTTGAACGTTGATGCCATTTAAAATTGGCCATTCTTCAAGACAGCAAAAATAGATGTTTCCGCTGAGGATTGAACTCAGGACCTTCCGCGTGTTAAGCGGATGTGATAACCACTACACCACGGAAACCTTGGGGTTCTAAGCGTGAATTTAAGCTTAAAACCATGACGGAAATCAACGGCACAGCATTGCAGCTCAGGCATATCAACAGCTGACCTAATTGATGGTTAACTTAACTTCTGCCGGCAGACAATCGCTATTTTAACATATGTCGTCTTTCTTTTGTATTCGAAATCTCAAATTGATCCAACACGTAGTGTATACTTTAATTTTTAGTTATTCCTGTCACATAGAAACCGTTCTTAATTTTCAATCGATAGCTACAATTTGTCAATAAAAATAACATATTCTAGAGATTGGAATACTTGTTCACTGTCTTGGTACAATGTGGTATGTGATATGAAATTATTTATAATCTATTTAATTTCACTAAGCAGTGTCAGGCTCGTTGGTCTAGTGGTATGATTCTCGCTTCGGGTGCGAGAGGTCCCGGGTTCGACTCCCGGACGAGCCCTAATTTTTGGCATTGCAAAAGGATCCGCTCATTTAACATCAAATCGCGAAACTGAGGTACCAATGATGTAAGGCCACAATTTAGAGAATCACGGAAGCACAAATATACAAGCAGCGTAATATCGTTACCCATCTGGTCTTCCCGTCCTCATCAATGTCAGCCTGCAAAATGGGCTATAGACATTACTCGTGATACAACTTAAAAGGGAGTCTCCAACCATGTACAGTATATTCATTCAACTGGTCAATTTCCTACCATAGAGGTGTCATGGATACTAGAATATAAATGGTCTTGATCATGTTAATCTTTTGGGCCTCGGTGGATTTTGCTTCGCTTCTTTCGTAAAATAGTAGTAACGTACTTCAGCCGTATCTATCCTGCTTTAATTATGACACGTTGTCGTTACCGTGGTGATTGCGTCTCATTCTTCGTCCAGGGATTCCTGACTGCGGATCGATGTTAACATTCCGGTCTCCGGTAAGTCAGATTTGTGTTTCCTCCCAGACAGACTACACCCATTGCATAATGACCCCCACGGTTCTAGAAAGGATATCATTTGATAGAAGTAATAAGACTGGCACTAACACCATGTTGTGGTATACAATTTCGACGCTAAAGATTGGTAATATCTCTCTCTCTCTCTCTCTCTCTCTCTCTCTCTCTCTCTCTCTCTCTCTCTCTCTCTCTCTCTCTCTCTCTCTCTCTCTTATCCATCTGTTGCTGGATTTTGTCCTATTCTTTTTGAGATTCTAAATTTCACCCTTTCAATCCGCTATCCAAAAGTTGTATTTGCGTCATCGTTATCGCCCTCTTATGAACTGTATTTTTTCTTTAATGTTATCATGAATTTCATACATTTTCTTATAAGTTTATATTTCGCCTCGGGCAATTATACTGTTCGTGTCGTCATCATGTAAACATATGTTCACCGGTCTTTGTTTCGTATACAGTGTATAACCTAAACATTCGGGAAAGCAAATTCCCTGTTGTTTTTCCGTCTATCTTGTTCCGTTCAGCAGACTTTATCTCCAATTCTTCCTCCCAGAAAACATTTTCTTCAAATAGTGGTTTAGAGAATGTAACATATTTTCGAAGATTAATTACGCCCCTCAGTAATTGATTCGTATTTCCACTACAAATTAGCATAACCTACAACAAGTGTACGATACTGTTAAATTAATTGCACAATGATGAGACAAAGAATTAAACTTTCAGGACCTCTTAAAGTTTCAACTTTGGATAATTTCTATACCGTATCAATTACGGAATAATTGGCATCAGCTATCATGTACTATGTAGCAGTGTAGAAGTAAATATTTTGTTAGCATGGGGAAATTTTAAAGAAATAGACATCATAAGATATATATCAATATCATTAAAGTTGTGATATTTTTTTTTTTAATCTAGCCTGCATATATGCATTGCCACGTAATTCAATAAACTGGCTGTATACGTCTGTGCTATAAGAAAGAATTTCGTTCACATCAGTAACATGGCGTCGGTGGTGTAACGGTTAGCATGGTTGCCTTTGATGTAATTTTCTGCCCCTGTTATTGGGTTACTATTTCTAGTGGATTTGGATTTAACCAGCCGGAATAAGTAAATGTGACTATCTAACAGTAATGTAAGTTGAAATACTGACATTTTTGAGAATTATACTGTGCGTATTTGTTATTTTGTGAACTTTACTTTTTGCTGTGAAACGTTGAGGTACTTTAAAGGGAAATCATTATGGAAAAATTACCAAAGCCCTTAGTTGCGTTAATTAACAGTGTTATAGATGATTATGAACAATTAACATGGAATTCCAATTACCTTGGTGACAAAATGAGAATTTCATTGGTTTGGACAAGGGGTGATGCACTACATGTAAATAGAGGAATCAAGCATAAGTCCAGATCTAATAGAGACAGAGACAATAAAAGAATGAAAACATTGAAAGAAAGAATAAACAATACAGAAGACGACGTTAATAAGACACTTAACATTAATATCGATAATTCAGAAGTGGAAATGGAATCGGGTGATGATATGCTACACGATGAAACGATAGATCTCCCATCAGTAGCCCCAGCAGAAAAGGTAAACATTACACCTGTAGTGAAAGTTGTTCAGCCGGTTTGTGCATCGATAGACAAAACAATCAATTTAAAGAACAATGTATTAACGGAAAGTATAGTGTGTCAGGGTTCGCGAACTGAACGGAATTTACACACGGATGTTAAAGAAAAAGAAAATAAAGAAATAGACAAAATAAAAACTATCGCTCCGAAGTTAATAATTACAGGGAAGAGTCCGTGTACAGATAGTCATTTTCAGAAAATTGTATACAGCCAACGATCAGACGGAAGTTGTTTGATAGGAAAATTAAAAAAGAAAGAAATGGTAGTTATATGGACATTAGGGAAGCGCGGTGAATTTCGTCATGTAAATTTAGAAACTGACAAAATCGAATATGAAAACGCAATGTCTTCCGTCTACAAATTTAGAGACATTAGAAAATCGGACAATGATGAAATTAAGTGTTATGTTCGTGCTATTCCAAGAATTGAAAGATATGCAGAGATGCACAGACTTTGTTTGTGGTGTTTTGATGAATAAACTGTTATTAGGGAGGGGGATATTTGATGTTGAATATGTTAAATAATTCTAAAATAATTTTTGTGGTGTATCAAAATTCTGGTCTGGAAACCAACCGTTTTTTTTTAAAACAACCAACATTAATTAAATAGATCATTTGCGTATTTTTTAACATTTCCGATTGTTTTTCTCCTTGTAATAGGTGAACTGTTTTGTTTTTATTATTTTATTTAAAATTGAGAAAAAGTACAAAAAAAAAAGAGAGTAGAAGATTAAAGTATAAGCAAGTTACCAGAGAGTCATTTCAGGGTGAAATAAAATAAGAAAATATATATATTGTATAATACTTAGAATATTTTCCATTTCAGAGAAAGGACAATAAATATTTACAATGTTTTCATTTATGTGTAATTGTAATTGTGAACTGTGATATGTATATATAGATTGTGAATATAATAAAGATAAAAAAAAAAAAAAAAGCATGGTTGCCTTCCAAGCAGTCGATCCGGGTTCGACTCCCGGCCGACGCACGTAATTTTTGTTTGGATTTGATGGAATCAAATAGCATGTTCCTTACACGAGTTGACGAACATTCGGAAATGTAGTGTTTCTTTATTTGCGAGAGAGCTTGTTTTCATATCTTTTTGTCTAACTTAACTCCAATAGGTTAAGATACAATTTGCTATAAAACTTCAAATATATGAAGCTTTATATATTGATGGGTAATGAACTCGAATGCGATATATATCTAAGAAAATTTAAACAGGTGTAATTATGGCGTCGGTGGTGTAACGGTTAGCATGGTTGCCTTCCAAGCAGTCGATCCGGGTTCGACTCCCGGCCGACGCATGAATTTTTTATATTGAATGAAATTTATTGCCTGTAGACGTCATTTGAAAAAAAAAAATATTCTGACCATTCCGATTCATGTTGTCTCAGTGCTTCCACAACTTTTTAATAGAAGCACCCCAGTGATTTCAAATTTCGGACTACTCGGCATACCGGCATTAATTTCATCTCTTTACCAATCCAAGTTGATACAACTAAACCATTTGGACCAGTAGTGCTGAACAACTTTTGACACTAACTGTAGTAATCTTGAAACAAGTAAAACAGACAGCAAACTGTTTGAACGTTGATGCCATTTAAAATTGGCCATTCTTCAAGACAGCAAAAATAGATGTTTCCGCTGAGGATTGAACTCAGGACCTTCCGCGTGTTAAGCGGATGTGATAACCACTACACCACGGAAACCTTGGGGTTCTAAGCGTGAATTTAAGCTTAAAACCATGACGGAAATCAACGGCACAGCATTGCAGCTCAGGCATATCAACAGCTGACCTAATTGATGGTTAACTTAACTTCTGCCGGCAGACAATCGCTATTTTAACATATGTCGTCTTTCTTTTGTATTCGAAATCTCAAATTGATCCAACACGTAGTGTATACTTTAATTTTTAGTTATTCCTGTCACATAGAAACCGTTCTTAATTTTCAATCGATAGCTACAATTTGTCAATAAAAATAACATATTCTAGAGATTGGAATACTTGTTCACTGTCTTGGTACAATGTGGTATGTGATATGAAATTATTTATAATCTATTTAATTTCACTAAGCAGTGTCAGGCTCGTTGGTCTAGTGGTATGATTCTCGCTTCGGGTGCGAGAGGTCCCGGGTTCGACTCCCGGACGAGCCCTAATTTTTGGCATTGCAAAAGGATCCGCTCATTTAACATCAAATCGCGAAACTGAGGTACCAATGATGTAAGGCCACAATTTAGAGAATCACGGAAGCACAAATATACAAGCAGCGTAATATCGTTACCCATCTGGTCTTCCCGTCCTCATCAATGTCAGCCTGCAAAATGGGCTATAGACATTACTCGTGATACAACTTAAAAGGGAGTCTCCAACCATGTACAGTATATTCATTCAACTGGTCAATTTCCTACCATAGAGGTGTCATGGATACTAGAATATAAATGGTCTTGATCATGTTAATCTTTTGGGCCTCGGTGGATTTTGCTTCGCTTCTTTCGTAAAATAGTAGTAACGTACTTCAGCCGTATCTATCCTGCTTTAATTATGACACGTTGTCGTTACCGTGGTGATTGCGTCTCATTCTTCGTCCAGGGATTCCTGACTGCGGATCGATGTTAACATTCCGGTCTCCGGTAAGTCAGATTTGTGTTTCCTCCCAGACAGACTACACCCATTGCATAATGACCCCCACGGTTCTAGAAAGGATATCATTTGATAGAAGTAATAAGACTGGCACTAACACCATGTTGTGGTATACAATTTCGACGCTAAAGATTGGTAATATCTCTCTCTCTCTCTCTCTCTCTCTCTCTCTCTCTCTCTCTCTCTCTCTCTCTCTCTCTCTCTCTCTCTCTCTCTTATCCATCTGTTGCTGGATTTTGTCCTATTCTTTTTGAGATTCTAAATTTCACCCTTTCAATCCGCTATCCAAAAGTTGTATTTGCGTCATCGTTATCGCCCTCTTATGAACTGTATTTTTTCTTTAATGTTATCATGAATTTCATACATTTTCTTATAAGTTTATATTTCGCCTCGGGCAATTATACTGTTCGTGTCGTCATCATGTAAACATATGTTCACCGGTCTTTGTTTCGTATACAGTGTATAACCTAAACATTCGGGAAAGCAAATTCCCTGTTGTTTTTCCGTCTATCTTGTTCCGTTCAGCAGACTTTATCTCCAATTCTTCCTCCCAGAAAACATTTTCTTCAAATAGTGGTTTAGAGAATGTAACATATTTTCGAAGATTAATTACGCCCCTCAGTAATTGATTCGTATTTCCACTACAAATTAGCATAACCTACAACAAGTGTACGATACTGTTAAATTAATTGCACAATGATGAGACAAAGAATTAAACTTTCAGGACCTCTTAAAGTTTCAACTTTGGATAATTTCTATACCGTATCAATTACGGAATAATTGGCATCAGCTATCATGTACTATGTAGCAGTGTAGAAGTAAATATTTTGTTAGCATGGGGAAATTTTAAAGAAATAGACATCATAAGATATATATCAATATCATTAAAGTTGTGATATTTTTTTTTTTAATCTAGCCTGCATATATGCATTGCCACGTAATTCAATAAACTGGCTGTATACGTCTGTGCTATAAGAAAGAATTTCGTTCACATCAGTAACATGGCGTCGGTGGTGTAACGGTTAGCATGGTTGCCTTCCAAGCAGTCGATCCGGGTTCGACTCCCGGCCGACGCACGTAATTTTTGTTTGGATTTGATGGAATCAAATAGCATGTTCCTTACACGAGTTGACGAACATTCGGAAATGTAGTGTTTCTTTATTTGCGAGAGAGCTTGTTTTCATATCTTTTTGTCTAACTTAACTCCAATAGGTTAAGATACAATTTGCTATAAAACTTCAAATATATGAAGCTTTATATATTGATGGGTAATGAACTCGAATGCGATATATATCTAAGAAAATTTAAACAGGTGTAATTATGGCGTCGGTGGTGTAACGGTTAGCATGGTTGCCTTCCAAGCAGTCGATCCGGGTTCGACTCCCGGCCGACGCATGAATTTTTTATATTGAATGAAATTTATTGCCTGTAGACGTCATTTGAAAAAAAAAAATATTCTGACCATTCCGATTCATGTTGTCTCAGTGCTTCCACAACTTTTTAATAGAAGCACCCCAGTGATTTCAAATTTCGGACTACTCGGCATACCGGCATTAATTTCATCTCTTTACCAATCCAAGTTGATACAACTAAACCATTTGGACCAGTAGTGCTGAACAACTTTTGACACTAACTGTAGTAATCTTGAAACAAGTAAAACAGACAGCAAACTGTTTGAACGTTGATGCCATTTAAAATTGGCCATTCTTCAAGACAGCAAAAATAGATGTTTCCGCTGAGGATTGAACTCAGGACCTTCCGCGTGTTAAGCGGATGTGATAACCACTACACCACGGAAACCTTGGGGTTCTAAGCGTGAATTTAAGCTTAAAACCATGACGGAAATCAACGGCACAGCATTGCAGCTCAGGCATATCAACAGTTGACCTAATTGATGATGGTTAACTTAACTTCTGCCGGCAGACAATCGCTATTTTAACATATGTCGTCTTTCTTTTGTATTCGAAATCTCAAATTGATCCAACACGTAGTGTATACTTTAATTTTTAGTTATTCCTGTCACATAGAAACCGTTCTTAATTTTCAATCGATAGCTACAATTTGTCAATAAAAATAACATATTCTAGAGATTGGAATACTTGTTCACTGTCTTGGTACAATGTGGTATGTGATATGAAATTATTTATAATCTATTTAATTTCACTAAGCAGTGTCAGGCTCGTTGGTCTAGTGGTATGATTCTCGCTTCGGGTGCGAGAGGTCCCGGGTTCGACTCCCGGACGAGCCCTAATTTTTGGCATTGCAAAAGGATCCGCTCATTTAACATCAAATCGCGAAACTGAGGTACCAATGATGTAAGGCCACAATTTAGAGAATCACGGAAGCACAAATATACAAGCAGCGTAATATCGTTACCCATCTGGTCTTCCCGTCCTCATCAATGTCAGCCTGCAAAATGGGCTATAGACATTACTCGTGATACAACTTAAAAGGGAGTCTCCAACCATGTACAGTATATTCATTCAACTGGTCAATTTCCTACCATAGAGGTGTCATGGATACTAGAATATAAATGGTCTTGATCATGTTAATCTTTTGGGCCTCGGTGGATTTTGCTTCGCTTCTTTCGTAAAATAGTAGTAACGTACTTCAGCCGTATCTATCCTGCTTTAATTATGACACGTTGTCGTTACCGTGGTGATTGCGTCTCATTCTTCGTCCAGGGATTCCTGACTGCGGATCGATGTTAACATTCCGGTCTCCGGTAAGTCAGATTTGTGTTTCCTCCCAGACAGACTACACCCATTGCATAATGACCCCCACGGTTCTAGAAAGGATATCATTTGATAGAAGTAATAAGACTGGCACTAACACCATGTTGTGGTATACAATTTCGACGCTAAAGATTGGTAATATCTCTCTCTCTCTCTCTCTCTCTCTCTCTCTCTCTCTCTCTCTCTCTCTCTCTCTCTCTCTCTCTCTCTCTCTCATCCATCTGTTGCTGGATTTTGTCCTATTCTTTTTGAGATTCTAAATTTCACCCTTTCAATCCGCTATCCAAAAGTTGTATTTGCGTCATCGTTATCGCCCTCTTATGAACTGTATTTTTTCTTTAATGTTATCATGAATTTCATACATTTTCTTATAAGTTTATATTTCGCCTCGGGCAATTATACTGTTCGTGTCGTCATCATGTAAACATATGTTCACCGGTCTTTGTTTCGTATACAGTGTATAACCTAAACATTCGGGAAAGCAAATTCCCTGTTGTTTTTCCGTCTATCTTGTTCCGTTCAGCAGACTTTATCTCCAATTCTTCCTCCCAGAAAACATTTTCTTCAAATAGTGGTTTAGAGAATGTAACATATGTTCGAAGATTAATTACGCCCCTCAGTAATTGATTCGTATTTCCACTACAAATTAGCATAACCTACAACAAGTGTACGATACTGTTAAATTAATTGCACAATGATGAGACAAAGAATTAAACTTTCAGGACCTCTTAAAGTTTCAACTTTGGATAATTTCTATACCGTATCAATTACGGAATAATTGGCATCAGCTATCATGTACTATGTAGCAGTGTAGAAGTAAATATTTTGTTAGCATGGGGAAATTTTAAAGAAATAGACATCATAAGATATATATCAATATCATTAAAGTTGTGATATTTTTTTTTTTTAATCTAGCCTGCATATATGCATTGCCACGTAATTCAATAAACTGGCTGTAGACGTCTGTGCTATAAGAAAGAATTTCGTTCACATCAGTAACATGGCGTCGGTGGTGTAACGGTTAGCATGGTTGCCTTCCAAGCAGTCGATCCGGGTTCGACTCCCGGCCGACGCACGTAATTTTTGTTTGGATTTGATGGAATCAAATAGCATGTTCCTTACACGAGTTGACGAACATTCGGAAATGTAGTGTTTCTTTATTTGCGAGAGAGCTTGTTTTCATATCTTTTTGTCTAACTTAACTCCAATAGGTTAAGATACAATTTGCTATAAAACTTCAAATATATGAAGCTTTATATATTGATGGGTAATGAACTCGAATGCGATATATATCTAAGAAAATTTAAACAGGTGTAATTATGGCGTCGGTGGTGTAACGGTTAGCATGGTTGCCTTCCAAGCAGTCGATCCGGGTTCGACTCCCGGCCGACGCATGAATTTTTTATATTGAATGAAATTTATTGCCTGTAGACGTCATTTGAAAAAAAAAAATATTCTGACCATTCCGATTCATGTTGTCTCAGTGCTTCCACAACTTTTTAATAGAAGCACCCCAGTGATTTCAAATTTCGGACTACTCGGCATACCGGCATTAATTTCATCTCTTTACCAATCCAAGTTGATACAACTAAACCATTTGGACCAGTAGTGCTGAACAACTTTTGACACTAACTGTAGTAATCTTGAAACAAGTAAAACAGACAGCAAACTGTTTGAACGTTGATGCCATTTAAAATTGGCCATTCTTCAAGACAGCAAAAATAGATGTTTCCGCTGAGGATTGAACTCAGGACCTTCCGCGTGTTAAGCGGATGTGATAACCACTACACCACGGAAACCTTGGGGTTCTAAGCGTGAATTTAAGCTTAAAACCATGACGGAAATCAACGGCACAGCATTGCAGCTCAGGCATATCAACAGTTGACCTAATTGATGGTTAACTTAACTTCTGCCGGCAGACAATCGCTATTTTAACATATGTCGTCTTTCTTTTGTATTCGAAATCTCAAATTGATCCAACACGTAGTGTATACTTTAATTTTTAGTTATTCCTGTCACATAGAAACCGTTCTTAATTTTCAATCGATAGCTACAATTTGTCAATAAAAATAACATATTCTAGAGATTGGAATACTTGTTCACTGTCTTGGTACAATGTGGTATGTGATATGAAATTATTTATAATCTATTTAATTTCACTAAGCAGTGTCAGGCTCGTTGGTCTAGTGGTATGATTCTCGCTTCGGGTGCGAGAGGTCCCGGGTTCGACTCCCGGACGAGCCCTAATTTTTGGCATTGCAAAAGGATCCGCTCATTTAACATCAAATCGCGAAACTGAGGTACCAATGATGTAAGGCCACAATTTAGAGAATCACGGAAGCACAAATATACAAGCAGCGTAATATCGTTACCCATCTGGTCTTCCCGTCCTCATCAATGTCAGCCTGCAAAATGGGCTATAGACATTACTCGTGATACAACTTAAAAGGGAGTCTCCAACCATGTACAGTATATTCATTCAACTGGTCAATTTCCTACCATAGAGGTGTCATGGATACTAGAATATAAATGGTCTTGATCATGTTAATCTTTTGGGCCTCGGTGGATTTTGCTTCGCTTCTTTCGTAAAATAGTAGTAACGTACTTCAGCCGTATCTATCCTGCTTTAATTATGACACGTTGTCGTTACCGTGGTGATTGCGTCTCATTCTTCGTCCAGGGATTCCTGACTGCGGATCGATGTTAACATTCCGGTCTCCGGTAAGTCAGATTTGTGTTTCCTCCCAGACAGACTACACCCATTGCATAATGACCCCCACGGTTCTAGAAAGGATATCATTTGATAGAAGTAATAAGACTGGCACTAACACCATGTTGTGGTATACAATTTCGACGCTAAAGATTGGTAATATCTCTCTCTCTCTCTCTCTCTCTCTCTCTCTCTCTCTCTCTCTCTCTCTCTCTCTCTCTCTCTCTCTCTCTCTCTCTCTCTCTCTTATCCATCTGTTGCTGGATTTTGTCCTATTCTTTTTGACCCAGCAGGCACTCAACGTTGATTCAACGTTGAAACAAGGTTGTTTCTCAACGTTGAAACAATGTCAAATTTATGTTTGATTTTGAAAATTTGAATTAACGTTGTCATTTCAACGTTGAAGTTTCAACATCCATTCAACGTTGATTCAAGGTTGAATAGTAGTTGAAAGTATAATAATGAAATTTATTATAAAGCTACAAACACCACATTTTTTACCTGCTTTTCAAATTTTTGCTGTTGTTAGATGGTTAACAGGCAGTGTGGGTGTATATGTTTTTTTTTATGTTTTCCCTCTCACCAATACACATATGAACAAAATAGATAAGTTAAATGGAAGACATCTAAATAAATACATCAACTGTTACTTTAAACAACATTTGGTGCTTGTACAAAGTAAAAAATCTAGACCATAAATGTCATATCTTAAAATCCTGTTGGCAGAAGGAATAGCTGAAATGATTGTGTGTGTCTACTTGTATTTAACGATAACTATAGACATAATTATCTATTTAATTTATAAGTGGACACCTATCATTTTTGATATATTCTTACTTGTAGTTTTTCTTGTTGTAAATAGCTATAAAAAGACAAATCATTCAATGAATTTGCACAGTTTGCATAAAAACTAAGACATGCACTTTATTCCCTGACACCACAGAAAAGAAAGAAGATGTTGAATAGTTCTAAACAATTCTCACAAGTTCAAAGTAGTTTTTATTAAACGACCAACCAATGTTAAACCCTTCTTGAAAGTAGTATATATATCTAGGAAGAGTGAAGACATTATTAGATCCAATGTGTGTTCAGGATGATCGCAATATTTACGTAAATAAGAAGATGCTGCATAACTGCTAACCAGACATCTATCCACAAAAAACAAAGGTCCTTTATTATATATACATATATGTTATATAAATGTATATATTACCCTCAAAAACCATTACATTAATACTTATTTACTCAGGAACAAAAATATCAAAAATAGTAATACAATGATATTTCTTTTGATACAAAATTTATTTTATAAATTCATTTGTTATATTTGTCTCTTTTTGTCCTTATTGCATGTCATCATTCTTCCACCACCTCGGGATCTTTCAGCGGTAAATTTTAAGCAGGAGAGGTCTTTATCAGATATGTATTTCCAAGTGACATCTTTTTACTCTTGCAGTATATTTAAACTCTGGAAAAAATCAGATTATATATATATAATAAATATAAATTGTATGTCCTGAAAAGAAATTTTAAATTCGAGCCACTTTCAATTTGTTTCTAGAAGCATTGAAAATAAATAAAACTATAATGACGATGCACATATTGTAATAAGATAATCATTAATAAAAATATATACATTAATGTTTACTATTAGTAGTTTTTTGTTAATGAAGAAGCTTCAACCTGAGTTTTGTAAGACTGCTGGTTTCACTATGTTATTGATAACAATGAAAACACTTTACCTAAATAAGTTTTTTTTTATCGAGGACTGCACAATTCCACTAACATAAAATAAAGAGCTTTACTAGAATAGCTTAGATATAAAGACAAACAAAATATGGTATTTAAGGTAAACAAAATTAGAATAAACAAAAGATTAATCTTTGACAGTGGCGGATCCAGGGGGGGGGTTCCGGGGGTGCGCACCCCCCCTTTATTTTTGCCGATCAATGCATTTGTATCGGGACATATGTTTTGCACCCCCCTTTGCCCTGGGTGCCCTGGGTTAGCACCCCCCCTTTCGAAAATTCCTGCATCCGCCCCTGTTTGAACACAAATGGTATATAGCTATACAGACAAAAAACCTACCTTTGATGATTTTAAAGACTGGAATTCCCAAAACTGAATTTTAATTTTGCTCCACTTGATGCCTTTTAGCCATTGATCTGTTTGACAAGCTCTGTAAAATAAATAATACATGTTCATGATATCAGATAATGGACTGCTATAACATTCAAAACCAGGTTACATACACATTAATGTAAACATGCATTTCTCATATTACACAGAGTTAGAGATCACCTGAAGATCAGTAAAGGCTCAGACTGACTTGTTTTTGTAAAAATAAAACAATAAAAGTATCAATTTTCCATGATCGTTCAAATTCAATACTTTGTTGTCCAGTTGAAATTCATTGTTTAATATGATCGTCAAAAAGTATGTGGTTTACCAAGCCTTAAAGTTAAACTAAAAGAATCGCATATATATATAGTATTAAGTAAACATGTTGGGAAATTTACCTGAGCAAAATAATGTAAACACTTGCTTATCCCCCCTTTTTCTTATGTGAATCTTTAAGGATAATAATTGTAACAATCTTTACTTAAACTTTAAAATGAAACTAAATATGCTTTCCACATTAAATGCTCTTAGAAATAGTATAATTAGAGGAAATTATATATATTATGGCCCTTCCATGTGTTCTGATCTGTTTTCTGGAATACAATGTTGACGTTATAATGTTCTCTAATTGTGCAATATGATACCGATTCAGAGTTTCTAAACACAATTCATAAATATAACAAACCGTGATAGCCACATGCAAACATCTACATACCATAAATATACGTGATAAACGGGAAGTTTCTCTTTAGACTTCGTCCTTTGTTGTTCTTTTTCAAATACAGGAAAGGTGCGTGTTTAAATAATGCGCATGGGCAATCTAACTTCCTGTTCAAATCCCGCGAAAATATGAATGAAAGAAATCGCGGTCATTGTTGTTAATCAACTATTTTAAATTTCTTTGCATGTTATCTTTATGTTCAAATTAAAGTTATGTGAAATGAAATTAATAAATTATATTTCTTATTCCCTAAAAATTTAGTATCAAACGACTTACCTCCTCCCCCCCTTTTCTCATACCGTCACTGTGACGCAAAACTCAAGTTAAAAGAGTGACCAATAGTTAGTACTATACTGTTTTGTGAAACCCAAAACTCTTTTTCATTCTTTTCTTTATAAATATATACTTCTACAGTTATGCATTATATTGCCTTCTGATAATGATTTTTTTTATATAGGCCTACTATGAGTAAATAAATTAACGTTGATTCAATGTTGAATCAACGTTCCAATTACAACGTTGAAATGATCAACGTTAATTCAACGTTGAATGTTGGTTTATTCCTCAACGTTGAAAATGTTACGTTGTTTCAACGTTGAATATACGTTGATCACATTTCAACCTCATTTCAACGTTTATTAAACGTTGAGTGCCTGCTGGGGAGATTCTAAATTTCACCCTTTCAATCCGCTATCCAAAAGTTGTATTTGCGTCATCGTTATCTCCCTCTTATGAACTGTATTTTTTCTTTAATGTTATCATGAATTTCATACATTTTCTTATAAGTTTATATTTCGCCTCGGGCAATTATACTGTTCGTGTCGTCATCATGTAAACATATGTTCACCGGTCTTTGTTTCGTATACAGTGTATAACCTAAACATTCGGGAAAGCAAATTCCCTGTTGTTTTTCCGTCTATCTTGTTCCGTTCAGCAGACTTTATCTCCAATTCTTCCTCCCAGAAAACATTTTCTTCAAATAGTGGTTTAGAGAATGTAACATATGTTCGAAGATTAATTACGCCCCTCAGTAATTGATTCGTATTTCCACTACAAATTAGCATAACCTACAACAAGTGTACGATACTGTTAAATTAATTGCACAATGATGAGACAAAGAATTAAACTTTCAGGACCTCTTAAAGTTTCAACTTTGGATAATTTCTATACCGTATCAATTACGGAATAATTGGCATCAGCTATCATGTACTATGTAGCAGTGTAGAAGTAAATATTTTGTTAGCATGGGGAAATTTTAAAGAAATAGACATCATAAGATATATATCAATATCATTAAAGTTGTGATATTTTTTTTTTTTAATCTAGCCTGCATATATGCATTGCCACGTAATTCAATAAACTGGCTGTATACGTCTGTGCTATAAGAAAGAATTTCGTTCACATCAGTAACATGGCGTCGGTGGTGTAACGGTTAGCATGGTTGCCTTCCAAGCAGTCGATCCGGGTTCGACTCCCGGCCGACGCACGTAATTTTTGTTTGGATTTGATGGAATCAAATAGCATGTTCCTTACACGAGTTGACGAACATTCGGAAATGTAGTGTTTCTTTATTTGCGAGAGAGCTTGTTTTCATATCTTTTTGTCTAACTTAACTCCAATAGGTTAAGATACAATTTGCTATAAAACTTCAAATATATGAAGCTTTATATATTGATGGGTAATGAACTCGAATGCGATATATATCTAAGAAAATTTAAACAGGTGTAATTATGGCGTCGGTGGTGTAACGGTTAGCATGGTTGCCTTCCAAGCAGTCGATCCGGGTTCGACTCCCGGCCGACGCATGAATTTTTTATATTGAATGAAATTTATTGCCTGTAGACGTCATTTGAAAAAAAAAAATATTCTGACCATTCCGATTCATGTTGTCTCAGTGCTTCCACAACTTTTTAATAGAAGCACCCCAGTGATTTCAAATTTCGGACTACTCGGCATACCGGCATTAATTTCATCTCTTTACCAATCCAAGTTGATACAACTAAACCATTTGGACCAGTAGTGCTGAACAACTTTTGACACTAACTGTAGTAATCTTGAAACAAGTAAAACAGACAGCAAACTGTTTGAACGTTGATGCCATTTAAAATTGGCCATTCTTCAAGACAGCAAAAATAGATGTTTCCGCTGAGGATTGAACTCAGGACCTTCCGCGTGTTAAGCGGATGTGATAACCACTACACCACGGAAACCTTGGGGTTCTAAGCGTGAATTTAAGCTTAAAACCATGACGGAAATCAACGGCACAGCATTGCAGCTCAGGCATATCAACAGTTGACCTAATTGATGGTTAACTTAACTTCTGCCGGCAGACAATCGCTATTTTAACATATGTCGTCTTTCTTTTGTATTCGAAATCTCAAATTGATCCAACACGTAGTGTATACTTTAATTTTTAGTTATTCCTGTCACATAGAAACCGTTCTTAATTTTCAATCGATAGCTACAATTTGTCAATAAAAATAACATATTCTAGAGATTGGAATACTTGTTCACTGTCTTGGTACAATGTGGTATGTGATATGAAATTATTTATAATCTATTTAATTTCACTAAGCAGTGTCAGGCTCGTTGGTCTAGTGGTATGATTCTCGCTTCGGGTGCGAGAGGTCCCGGGTTCGACTCCCGGACGAGCCCTAATTTTTGGCATTGCAAAAGGATCCGCTCATTTAACATCAAATCGCGAAACTGAGGTACCAATGATGTAAGGCCACAATTTAGAGAATCACGGAAGCACAAATATACAAGCAGCGTAATATCGTTACCCATCTGGTCTTCCCGTCCTCATCAATGTCAGCCTGCAAAATGGGCTATAGACATTACTCGTGATACAACTTAAAAGGGAGTCTCCAACCATGTACAGTATATTCATTCAACTGGTCAATTTCCTACCATAGAGGTGTCATGGATACTAGAATATAAATGGTCTTGATCATGTTAATCTTTTGGGCCTCGGTGGATTTTGCTTCGCTTCTTTCGTAAAATAGTAGTAACGTACTTCAGCCGTATCTATCCTGCTTTAATTATGACACGTTGTCGTTACCGTGGTGATTGCGTCTCATTCTTCGTCCAGGGATTCCTGACTGCGGATCGATGTTAACATTCCGGTCTCCGGTAAGTCAGATTTGTGTTTCCTCCCAGACAGACTACACCCATTGCATAATGACCCCCACGGTTCTAGAAAGGATATCATTTGATAGAAGTAATAAGACTGGCACTAACACCATGTTGTGGTATACAATTTCGACGCTAAAGATTGGTAATATCTCTCTCTCTCTCTCTCTCTCTCTCTCTCTCTCTCTCTCTCTCTCTCTCTCTCTCTCTTATCCATCTGTTGCTGGATTTTGTCCTATTCTTTTTGAGATTCTAAATTTCACCCTTTCAATCCGCTATCCAAAAGTTGTATTTGCGTCATCGTTATCGCCCTCTTATGAACTGTATTTTTTCTTTAATGTTATCATGAATTTCATACATTTTCTTATAAGTTTATATTTCGCCTCGGGCAATTATACTGTCGTCATCATGTAAACATATGTTCACCGGTCTTTGTTTCGTATACAGTGTATAACCTAAACATTCGGGAAAGCAAATTCCCTGTTGTTTTTCCGTCTATCTTGTTCCGTTCAGCAGACTTTATCTCCAATTCTTCCTCCCAGAAAACATTTTCTTCAAATAGTGGTTTAGAGAATGTAACATATGTTCGAAGATTAATTACGCCCCTCAGTAATTGATTCGTATTTCCACTACAAATTAGCATAACCTACAACAAGTGTACGATACTGTTAAATTAATTGCACAATGATGAGACAAAGAATTAAACTTTCAGGACCTCTTAAAGTTTCAACTTTGGATAATTTCTATACCGTATCAATTACGGAATAATTGGCATCAGCTATCATGTACTATGTAGCAGTGTAGAAGTAAATATTTTGTTAGCATGGGGAAATTTTAAAGAAATAGACATCATAAGATATATATCAATATCATTAAAGTTGTGATATTTTTTTTTTTAATCTAGCCTGCATATATGCATTGCCACGTAATTCAATAAACTGGCTGTATACGTCTGTGCTATAAGAAAGAATTTCGTTCACATCAGTAACATGGCGTCGGTGGTGTAACGGTTAGCATGGTTGCCTTCCAAGCAGTCGATCCGGGTTTGACTCCCGGCCGACGCACGTAATTTTTGTTTGGATTTGATGGAATCAAATAGCATGTTCCTTACACGAGTTGACGAACATTCGGAAATGTAGTGTTTCTTTATTTGCGAGAGAGCTTGTTTTCATATCTTTTTGTCTAACTTAACTCCAATAGGTTAAGATACAATTTGCTATAAAACTTCAAATATATGAAGCTTTATATATTGATGGGTAATGAACTCGAATGCGATATATATCTAAGAAAATTTAAACAGGTGTAATTATGGCGTCGGTGGTGTAACGGTTAGCATGGTTGCCTTCCAAGCAGTCGATCCGGGTTCGACTCCCGGCCGACGCATGAATTTTTTATATTGAATGAAATTTATTGCCTGTAGACGTCATTTGAAAAAAAAAAAAAAATATTCTGACCATTCCGATTCATGTTGTCTCAGTGCTTCCACAACTTTTTAATAGAAGCACCCCAGTGATTTCAAATTTCGGACTACTCGGCATACCGGCATTAATTTCATCTCTTTACCAATCCAAGTTGATACAACTAAACCATTTGGACCAGTAGTGCTGAACAACTTTTGACACTAACTGTAGTAATCTTGAAACAAGTAAAACAGACAGCAAACTGTTTGAACGTTGATGCCATTTAAAATTGGCCATTCTTCAAGACAGCAAAAATAGATGTTTCCGCTGAGGATTGAACTCAGGACCTTCCGCGTGTTAAGCGGATGTGATAACCACTACACCACGGAAACCTTGGGGTTCTAAGCGTGAATTTAAGCTTAAAACCATGACGGAAATCAACGGCACAGCATTGCAGCTCAGGCATATCAACAGTTGACCTAATTGATGGTTAACTTAACTTCTGCCGGCAGACAATCGCTATTTTAACATATGTCGTCTTTCTTTTGTATTCGAAATCTCAAATTGATCCAACACGTAGTGTATACTTTAATTTTTAGTTATTCCTGTCACATAGAAACCGTTCTTAATTTTCAATCGATAGCTACAATTTGTCAATAAAAATAACATATTCTAGAGATTGGAATACTTGTTCACTGTCTTGGTACAATGTGGTATGTGATATGAAATTATTTATAATCTATTTAATTTCACTAAGCAGTGTCAGGCTCGTTGGTCTAGTGGTATGATTCTCGCTTCGGGTGCGAGAGGTCCCGGGTTCGACTCCCGGACGAGCCCTAATTTTTGGCATTGCAAAAGGATCCGCTCATTTAACATCAAATCGCGAAACTGAGGTACCAATGATGTAAGGCCACAATTTAGAGAATCACGGAAGCACAAATATACAAGCAGCGTAATATCGTTACCCATCTGGTCTTCCCGTCCTCATCAATGTCAGCCTGCAAAATGGGCTATAGACATTACTCGTGATACAACTTAAAAGGGAGTCTCCAACCATGTACAGTATATTCATTCAACTGGTCAATTTCCTACCATAGAGGTGTCATGGATACTAGAATATAAATGGTCTTGATCATGTTAATCTTTTGGGCCTCGGTGGATTTTGCTTCGCTTCTTTCGTAAAATAGTAGTAACGTACTTCAGCCGTATCTATCCTGCTTTAATTATGACACGTTGTCGTTACCGTGGTGATTGCGTCTCATTCTTCGTCCAGGGATTCCTGACTGCGGATCGATGTTAACATTCCGGTCTCCGGTAAGTCAGATTTGTGTTTCCTCCCAGACAGACTACACCCATTGCATAATGACCCCCACGGTTCTAGAAAGGATATCATTTGATAGAAGTAATAAGACTGGCACTAACACCATGTTGTGGTATACAATTTCGACGCTAAAGATTGGTAATATCTCTCTCTCTCTCTCTCTCTCTCTCTCTCTCTCTCTCTCTCTCTCTCTCTCTCTCTCTCTCTCTCTCTCTCTCTCTTATCCATCTGTTGCTGGATTTTGTCCTATTCTTTTTGAGATTCTAAATTTCACCCTTTCAATCCGCTATCCAAAAGTTGTATTTGCGTCATCGTTATCGCCCTCTTATGAACTGTATTTTTTCTTTAATGTTATCATGAATTTCATACATTTTCTTATAAGTTTATATTTCGCCTCGGGCAATTATACTGTTCGTGTCGTCATCATGTAAACATATGTTCACCGGTCTTTGTTTCGTATACAGTGTATAACCTAAACATTCGGGAAAGCAAATTCCCTGTTGTTTTTCCGTCTATCTTGTTCCGTTCAGCAGACTTTATCTCCAATTCTTCCTCCCAGAAAACATTTTCTTCAAATAGTGGTTTAGAGAATGTAACATATGTTCGAAGATTAATTACGCCCCTCAGTAATTGATTCGTATTTCCACTACAAATTAGCATAACCTACAACAAGTGTACGATACTGTTAAATTAATTGCACAATGATGAGACAAAGAATTAAACTTTCAGGACCTCTTAAAGTTTCAACTTTGGATAATTTCTATACCGTATCAATTACGGAATAATTGGCATCAGCTATCATGTACTATGTAGCAGTGTAGAAGTAAATATTTTGTTAGCATGGGGAAATTTTAAAGAAATAGACATCATAAGATATATATCAATATCATTAAAGTTGTGATATTTTTTTTTTTTAATCTAGCCTGCATATATGCATTGCCACGTAATTCAATAAACTGGCTGTATACGTCTGTGCTATAAGAAAGAATTTCGTTCACATCAGTAACATGGCGTCGGTGGTGTAACGGTTAGCATGGTTGCCTTCCAAGCAGTCGATCCGGGTTCGACTCCCGGCCGACGCACGTAATTTTTGTTTGGATTTGATGGAATCAAATAGCATGTTCCTTACACGAGTTGACGAACATTCGGAAATGTAGTGTTTCTTTATTTGCGAGAGAGCTTGTTTTCATATCTTTTTGTCTAACTTAACTCCAATAGGTTAAGATACAATTTGCTATAAAACTTCAAATATATGAAGCTTTATATATTGATGGGTAATGAACTCGAATGCGATATATATCTAAGAAAATTTAAACAGGTGTAATTATGGCGTCGGTGGTGTAACGGTTAGCATGGTTGCCTTCCAAGCAGTCGATCCGGGTTCGACTCCCGGCCGACGCATGAATTTTTTATATTGAATGAAATTTATTGCCTGTAGACGTCATTTGAAAAAAAAAAATATTCTGACCATTCCGATTCATGTTGTCTCAGTGCTTCCACAACTTTTTAATAGAAGCACCCCAGTGATTTCAAATTTCGGACTACTCGGCATACCGGCATTAATTTCATCTCTTTACCAATCCAAGTTGATACAACTAAACCATTTGGACCAGTAGTGCTGAACAACTTTTGACACTAACTGTAGTAATCTTGAAACAAGTAAAACAGACAGCAAACTGTTTGAACGTTGATGCCATTTAAAATTGGCCATTCTTCAAGACAGCAAAAATAGATGTTTCCGCTGAGGATTGAACTCAGGACCTTCCGCGTGTTAAGCGGATGTGATTTTTTTTTTTTTTATCTTTATTATAATCAAACTTCGTATTTACATATCACAGTTCAGAATTACACATCAATGAAAAACATTATTATCAATTACTGTCCTTTCTCTGAAAAGAAACATTCAATATTCTACATTTACAATTCAAATGCATGAAATATTTTTCACGAACACAATTATCTGGTTATATACTCATATATAGATATCATATTATATCCTTATAGAAAAATATTCATATACTTATATTCTAACTCACTCTTATCTACCATTCAGCACATACATTCAAATTGATAAAAAGCTTACACAGAATACAAAGAAAATTTAGAGTGAAAAATGATTATGACGTCTTATTTTCCGACAGAGGACAAAAAATAATACAATAGAAAATATTGTTCGCACTGGGCTGGATTCCATTCCACAACGCAATCAAAATTCGAAGTATTAAATATCGAGTCAATCATCAGCTATTTTAAGACATGCAAACAGAGCACAAAAATTTTCAAAATATTTGGAAAAACTTTTTCACAACATACTCACAAACAACATACAAACTATCTCTCTTACAAATCAACATATAATAAAATAATAAAACATTTAAAGTTTTTTATTTGTCGCAAATTCTATCATCTCATCTAGTCCTTTTCTCACATCATCAGTCATCAATTTCGGTATAGTTCTTACATCACGAAAATCTTCAGTCAACACTTTATTAAATTTATAGAAACCTCGGTCACTGCAATCGAGTATTTCAAATTCTTTCTCATCTATATGATACAATATCAGACGATTCCTCAATGTTTTTCCGATCAACAATTCGTTACGACCTCCTGATTGTTTCAAAACAAATTTTGGAATTAACTTAATATCAGTTGCAATATTTGACGGAAATGTTTGTTTACTTTTGTCATTATTTTCTACCAATTTATCGCGTTGAGATGTAGCAGATAGAATATCCCTGTAATTTACTTTACTAAGCGGCGGAAATTCTGAAAGTTCATCATCTTTTGTATTACATTTATTCCTTTCAATTTTGTCCATGGATAATCTACCTTTGTTTTTATTTACATTTTTTCTATTGACACAATTAACTGATACAGACAATTCTTTACCTGTATCGATTGCACTCAGTTCTATAGTTGGACGTTCTATACCGGTTTCAATGTTACCTGAACATGCTATAACGGAGGCCTCAGACGGGTTATCTTCAATGTCCATTATATCCGATGTATTTGCCGCCACTGTTTCGTCCTGTATTTTATTGCTTTCAAATACACAATCTGAATGAATCATCTCGATATGATTTTCAATATTCGAAATAGTTTCAACACTGTTGTTATACTCTTTCATTCGTTTTTTGTCACGGTTGACAGTTGAAATCGACTTTCGTTTACTTTTATTTGTATCTTCATTTGCAAACATTATAGAAATACGTGCTCTGTCACTTTCACCATGCACAGTAAATGTAATATTTCGAAATTGTTCACAAGCATTTTCAATGGTACTCCTTAATAAGGATGGAAGTCTCTCCATTATAATATAATTCACCCTTGGGTAGCCTCTTTTTATACGACAATGTTTACAATAATGTAAAACATTACAAACGACAGTTTTGTTATAATTAAAGTCAAAAACTTACTTCTGATACAAGTTAGAACGTTTATATTCCGAAAATATGCTTGGAAATCCGAGCAATCACTTATAACACAGTAAATATTTCCTTAGACATAAACACAACGTCCAGTCACTTAAAGGTCCACTCGACCCCCCCATCCAATTCTTCCTCCCAGAAAACATTTTCTTCAAATAGTGGTTTAGAGAATGTAACATATGTTCGAAGATTAATTACGCCCCTCAGTAATTGATTCGTATTTCCACTACAAATTAGCATAACCTACAACAAGTGTACGATACTGTTAAATTAATTGCACAATGATGAGACAAAGAATTAAACTTTCAGGACCTCTTAAAGTTTCAACTTTGGATAATTTCTATACCGTATCAATTACGGAATAATTGGCATCAGCTATCATGTACTATGTAGCAGTGTAGAAGTAAATATTTTGTTAGCATGGGGAAATTTTAAAGAAATAGACATCATAAGATATATATCAATATCATTAAAGTTGTGATATTTTTTTTTTTAATCTAGCCTGCATATATGCATTGCCACGTAATTCAATAAACTGGCTGTATACGTCTGTGCTATAAGAAAGAATTTCGTTCACATCAGTAACATGGCGTCGGTGGTGTAACGGTTAGCATGGTTGCCTTCCAAGCAGTCGATCCGGGTTCGACTCCCGGCCGACGCACGTAATTTTTGTTTGGATTTGATGGAATCAAATAGCATGTTCCTTACACGAGTTGACGAACATTCGGAAATGTAGTGTTTCTTTATTTGCGAGAGAGCTTGTTTTCATATCTTTTTGTCTAACTTAACTCCAATAGGTTAAGATACAATTTGCTATAAAACTTCAAATATATGAAGCTTTATATATTGATGGGTAATGAACTCGAATGCGATATATATCTAAGAAAATTTAAACAGGTGTAATTATGGCGTCGGTGGTGTAACGGTTAGCATGGTTGCCTTCCAAGCAGTCGATCCGGGTTCGACTCCCGGCCGACGCATGAATTTTTTATATTGAATGAAATTTATTGCCTGTAGACGTCATTTGAAAAAAAAAAAAAAATATTCTGACCATTCCGATTCATGTTGTCTCAGTGCTTCCACAACTTTTTAATAGAAGCACCCCAGTGATTTCAAATTTCGGACTACTCGGCATACCGGCATTAATTTCATCTCTTTACCAATCCAAGTTGATACAACTAAACCATTTGGACCAGTAGTGCTGAACAACTTTTGACACTAACTGTAGTAATCTTGAAACAAGTAAAACAGACAGCAAACTGTTTGAACGTTGATGCCATTTAAAATTGGCCATTCTTCAAGACAGCAAAAATAGATGTTTCCGCTGAGGATTGAACTCAGGACCTTCCGCGTGTTAAGCGGATGTGATAACCACTACACCACGGAAACCTTGGGGTTCTAAGCGTGAATTTAAGCTTAAAACCATGACGGAAATCAACGGCACAGCATTGCAGCTCAGGCATATCAACAGTTGACCTAATTGATGGTTAACTTAACTTCTGCCGGCAGACAATCGCTATTTTAACATATGTCGTCTTTCTTTTGTATTCGAAATCTCAAATTGATCCAACACGTAGTGTATACTTTAATTTTTAGTTATTCCTGTCACATAGAAACCGTTCTTAATTTTCAATCGATAGCTACAATTTGTCAATAAAAATAACATATTCTAGAGATTGGAATACTTGTTCACTGTCTTGGTACAATGTGGTATGTGATATGAAATTATTTATAATCTATTTAATTTCACTAAGCAGTGTCAGGCTCGTTGGTCTAGTGGTATGATTCTCGCTTCGGGTGCGAGAGGTCCCGGGTTCGACTCCCGGACGAGCCCTAATTTTTGGCATTGCAAAAGGATCCGCTCATTTAACATCAAATCGCGAAACTGAGGTACCAATGATGTAAGGCCACAATTTAGAGAATCACGGAAGCACAAATATACAAGCAGCGTAATATCGTTACCCATCTGGTCTTCCCGTCCTCATCAATGTCAGCCTGCAAAATGGGCTATAGACATTACTCGTGATACAACTTAAAAGGGAGTCTCCAACCATGTACAGTATATTCATTCAACTGGTCAATTTCCTACCATAGAGGTGTCATGGATACTAGAATATAAATGGTCTTGATCATGTTAATCTTTTGGGCCTCGGTGGATTTTGCTTCGCTTCTTTCGTAAAATAGTAGTAACGTACTTCAGCCGTATCTATCCTGCTTTAATTATGACACGTTGTCGTTACCGTGGTGATTGCGTCTCATTCTTCGTCCAGGGATTCCTGACTGCGGATCGATGTTAACATTCCGGTCTCCGGTAAGTCAGATTTGTGTTTCCTCCCAGACAGACTACACCCATTGCATAATGACCCCCACGGTTCTAGAAAGGATATCATTTGATAGAAGTAATAAGACTGGCACTAACACCATGTTGTGGTATACAATTTCGACGCTAAAGATTGGTAATATCTCTCTCTCTCTCTCTCTCTCTCTCTCTCTCTCTCTCTCTCTCTCTCTCTCTCTCTCTCTCTCTCTTATCCATCTGTTGCTGGATTTTGTCCTATTCTTTTTGAGATTCTAAATTTCACCCTTTCAATCCGCTATCCAAAAGTTGTATTTGCGTCATCGTTATCGCCCTCTTATGAACTGTATTTTTTCTTTAATGTTATCATGAATTTCATACATTTTCTTATAAGTTTATATTTCGCCTCGGGCAATTATACTGTCGTCATCATGTAAACATATGTTCACCGGTCTTTGTTTCGTATACAGTGTATAACCTAAACATTCGGGAAAGCAAATTCCCTGTTGTTTTTCCGTCTATCTTGTTCCGTTCAGCAGACTTTATCTCCAATTCTTCCTCCCAGAAAACATTTTCTTCAAATAGTGGTTTAGAGAATGTAACATATGTTCGAAGATTAATTACGCCCCTCAGTAATTGATTCGTATTTCCACTACAAATTAGCATAACCTACAACAAGTGTACGATACTGTTAAATTAATTGCACAATGATGAGACAAAGAATTAAACTTTCAGGACCTCTTAAAGTTTCAACTTTGGATAATTTCTATACCGTATCAATTACGGAATAATTGGCATCAGCTATCATGTACTATGTAGCAGTGTAGAAGTAAATATTTTGTTAGCATGGGGAAATTTTAAAGAAATAGACATCATAAGATATATATCAATATCATTAAAGTTGTGATATTTTTTTTTTTTAATCTAGCCTGCATATATGCATTGCCACGTAATTCAATAAACTGGCTGTATACGTCTGTGCTATAAGAAAGAATTTCGTTCACATCAGTAACATGGCGTCGGTGGTGTAACGGTTAGCATGGTTGCCTTCCAAGCAGTCGATCCGGGTTCGACTCCCGGCCGACGCACGTAATTTTTGTTTGGATTTGATGGAATCAAATAGCATGTTTCTTACACGAGTTGACGAACATTCGGAAATGTAGTGTTTCTTTATTTGCGAGAGAGCTTGTTTTCATATCTTTTTGTCTAACTTAACTCCAATAGGTTAAGATACAATTTGCTATAAAACTTCAAATATATGAAGCTTTATATATTGATGGGTAATGAACTCGAATGCGATATATATCTAAGAAAATTTAAACAGGTGTAATTATGGCGTCGGTGGTGTAACGGTTAGCATGGTTGCCTTCCAAGCAGTCGATCCGGGTTCGACTCCCGGCCGACGCATGAATTTTTTATATTGAATGAAATTTATTGCCTGTAGACGTCATTTGAAAAAAAAAAATATTCTGACCATTCCGATTCATGTTGTCTCAGTGCTTCCACAACTTTTTAATAGAAGCACCCCAGTGATTTCAAATTTCGGACTACTCGGCATACCGGCATTAATTTCATCTCTTTACCAATCCAAGTTGATACAACTAAACCATTTGGACCAGTAGTGCTGAACAACTTTTGACACTAACTGTAGTAATCTTGAAACAAGTAAAACAGACAGCAAACTGTTTGAACGTTGATGCCATTTAAAATTGGCCATTCTTCAAGACAGCAAAAATAGATGTTTCCGCTGAGGATTGAACTCAGGACCTTCCGCGTGTTAAGCGGATGTGATAACCACTACACCACGGAAACCTTGGGGTTCTAAGCGTGAATTTAAGCTTAAAACCATGACGGAAATCAACGGCACAGCATTGCAGCTCAGGCATATCAACAGTTGACCTAATTGATGGTTAACTTAACTTCTGCCGGCAGACAATCGCTATTTTAACATATGTCGTCTTTCTTTTGTATTCGAAATCTCAAATTGATCCAACACGTAGTGTATACTTTAATTTTTAGTTATTCCTGTCACATAGAAACCGTTCTTAATTTTCAATCGATAGCTACAATTTGTCAATAAAAATAACATATTCTAGAGATTGGAATACTTGTTCACTGTCTTGGTACAATGTGGTATGTGATATGAAATTATTTATAATCTATTTAATTTCACTAAGCAGTGTCAGGCTCGTTGGTCTAGTGGTATGATTCTCGCTTCGGGTGCGAGAGGTCCCGGGTTCGACTCCCGGACGAGCCCTAATTTTTGGCATTGCAAAAGGATCCGCTCATTTAACATCAAATCGCGAAACTGAGGTACCAATGATGTAAGGCCACAATTTAGAGAATCACGGAAGCACAAATATACAAGCAGCGTAATATCGTTACCCATCTGGTCTTCCCGTCCTCATCAATGTCAGCCTGCAAAATGGGCTATAGACATTACTCGTGATACAACTTAAAAGGGAGTCTCCAACCATGTACAGTATATTCATTCAACTGGTCAATTTCCTACCATAGAGGTGTCATGGATACTAGAATATAAATGGTCTTGATCATGTTAATCTTTTGGGCCTCGGTGGATTTTGCTTCGCTTCTTTCGTAAAATAGTAGTAACGTACTTCAGCCGTATCTATCCTGCTTTAATTATGACACGTTGTCGTTACCGTGGTGATTGCGTCTCATTCTTCGTCCAGGGATTCCTGACTGCGGATCGATGTTAACATTCCGGTCTCCGGTAAGTCAGATTTGTGTTTCCTCCCAGACAGACTACACCCATTGCATAATGACCCCCACGGTTCTAGAAAGGATATCATTTGATAGAAGTAATAAGACTGGCACTAACACCATGTTGTGGTATACAATTTCGACGCTAAAGATTGGTAATATCTCTCTCTCTCTCTCTCTCTCTCTCTCTCTCTCTCTCTCTCTCTCTCTCTCTCTTATCCATCTGTTGCTGGATTTTGTCCTATTCTTTTTGAGATTCTAAATTTCACCCTTTCAATCCGCTATCCAAAAGTTGTATTTGCGTCATCGTTATCGCCCTCTTATGAACTGTATTTTTTCTTTAATGTTATCATGAATTTCATACATTTTCTTATAAGTTTATATTTCGCCTCGGGCAATTATACTGTTCGTGTCGTCATCATGTAAACATATGTTCACCGGTCTTTGTTTCGTATACAGTGTATAACCTAAACATTCGGGAAAGCAAATTCCCTGTTGTTTTTCCGTCTATCTTGTTCCGTTCAGCAGACTTTATCTCCAATTCTTCCTCCCAGAAAACATTTTCTTCAAATAGTGGTTTAGAGAATGTAACATATGTTCGAAGATTAATTACGCCCCTCAGTAATTGATTCGTATTTCCACTACAAATTAGCATAACCTACAACAAGTGTACGATACTGTTAAATTAATTGCACAATGATGAGACAAAGAATTAAACTTTCAGGACCTCTTAAAGTTTCAACTTTGGATAATTTCTATACCGTATCAATTACGGAATAATTGGCATCAGCTATCATGTACTATGTAGCAGTGTAGAAGTAAATATTTTGTTAGCATGGGGAAATTTTAAAGAAATAGACATCATAAGATATATATCAATATCATTAAAGTTGTGTTATATTTTTTTTTTTAATCTAGCCTGCATATATGCATTGCCACGTAATTCAATAAACTGGCTGTATACGTCTGTGCTATAAGAAAGAATTTCGTTCACATCATTAACATGGCGTCGGTGGTGTAACGGTTAGCATGGTTGCCTTCCAAGCAGTCGATCCGGGTTCGACTCCCGGCCGACGCACGTAATTTTTGTTTGGATTTGATGGAATCAAATAGCATGTTCCTTACACGAGTTGACGAACATTCGGAAATGTAGTGTTTCTTTATTTGCGAGAGAGCTTGTTTTCATATCTTTTTGTCTAACTTAACTCCAATAGGTTAAGATACAATTTGCTATAAAACTTCAAATATATGAAGCTTTATATATTGATGGGTAATGAACTCGAATGCGATATATATCTAAGAAAATTTAAACAGGTGTAATTATGGCGTCGGTGGTGTAACGGTTAGCATGGTTGCCTTCCAAGCAGTCGATCCGGGTTCGACTCCCGGCCGACGCATGAATTTTTTATATTGAATGAAATTTATTGCCTGTAGACGTCATTTGAAAAAAAAAAATATTCTGACCATTCCGATTCATGTTGTCTCAGTGCTTCCACAACTTTTTAATAGAAGCACCCCAGTGATTTCAAATTTCGGACTACTCGGCATACCGGCATTAATTTCATCTCTTTACCAATCCAAGTTGATACAACTAAACCATTTGGACCAGTAGTGCTGAACAACTTTTGACACTAACTGTAGTAATCTTGAAACAAGTAAAACAGACAGCAAACTGTTTGAACGTTGATGCCATTTAAAATTGGCCATTCTTCAAGACAGCAAAAATAGATGTTTCCGCTGAGGATTGAACTCAGGACCTTCCGCGTGTTAAGCGGATGTGATAACCACTACACCACGGAAACCTTGGGGTTCTAAGCGTGAATTTAAGCTTAAAACCATGACGGAAATCAACGGCACAGCATTGCAGCTCAGGCATATCAACAGTTGACCTAATTGATGGTTAACTTAACTTCTGCCGGCAGACAATCGCTATTTTAACATATGTCGTCTTTCTTTTGTATTCGAAATCTCAAATTGATCCAACACGTAGTGTATACTTTAATTTTTAGTTATTCCTGTCACATAGAAACCGTTCTTAATTTTCAATCGATAGCTACAATTTGTCAATAAAAATAACATATTCTAGAGATTGGAATACTTGTTCACTGTCTTGGTACAATGTGGTATGTGATATGAAATTATTTATAATCTATTTAATTTCACTAAGCAGTGTCAGGCTCGTTGGTCTAGTGGTATGATTCTCGCTTCGGGTGCGAGAGGTCCCGGGTTCGACTCCCGGACGAGCCCTAATTTTTGGCATTGCAAAAGGATCCGCTCATTTAACATCAAATCGCGAAACTGAGGTACCAATGATGTAAGGCCACAATTTAGAGAATCACGGAAGCACAAATATACAAGCAGCGTAATATCGTTACCCATCTGGTCTTCCCGTCCTCATCAATGTCAGCCTGCAAAATGGGCTATAGACATTACTCGTGATACAACTTAAAAGGGAGTCTCCAACCATGTACAGTATATTCATTCAACTGGTCAATTTCCTACCATAGAGGTGTCATGGATACTAGAATATAAATGGTCTTGATCATGTTAATCTTTTGGGCCTCGGTGGATTTTGCTTCGCTTCTTTCGTAAAATAGTAGTAACGTACTTCAGCCGTATCTATCCTGCTTTAATTATGACACGTTGTCGTTACCGTGGTGATTGCGTCTCATTCTTCGTCCAGGGATTCCTGACTGCGGATCGATGTTAACATTCCGGTCTCCGGTAAGTCAGATTTGTGTTTCCTCCCAGACAGACTACACCCATTGCATAATGACCCCCACGGTTCTAGAAAGGATATCATTTGATAGAAGTAATAAGACTGGCACTAACACCATGTTGTGGTATACAATTTCGACGCTAAAGATTGGTAATATCTCTCTCTCTCTCTCTCTCTCTCTCTCTCTCTCTCTCTCTCTCTCTCTCTCTCTCTCTCTCTCTCTCTCTCTCTCTCCATCTGTTGCTGGATTTTGTCCTATTCTTTTTGAGATTCTAAATTTCACCCTTTCAATCCGCTATCCAAAAGTTGTATTTGCGTCATCGTTATCGCCCTCTTATGAACTGTATTTTTTCTTTAATGTTATCATGAATTTCATACATTTTCTTATAAGTTTATATTTCGCCTCGGGCAATTATACTGTTCGTGTCGTCATCATGTAAACATATGTTCACCGGTCTTTGTTTCGTATACAGTGTATAACCTAAACATTCGGGAAAGCAAATTCCCTGTTGTTTTTCCGTCTATCTTGTTCCGTTCAGCAGACTTTATCTCCAATTCTTCCTCCCAGAAAACATTTTCTTCAAATAGTGGTTTAGAGAATGTAACATATGTTCGAAGATTAATTACGCCCCTCAGTAATTGATTCGTATTTCCACTACAAATTAGCATAACCTACAACAAGTGTACGATACTGTTAAATTAATTGCACAATGATGAGACAAAGAATTAAACTTTCAGGACCTCTTAAAGTTTCAACTTTGGATAATTTCTATACCGTATCAATTACGGAATAATTGGCATCAGCTATCATGTACTATGTAGCAGTGTAGAAGTAAATATTTTGTTAGCATGGGGAAATTTTAAAGAAATAGACATCATAAGATATATATCAATATCATTAAAGTTGTGATATTTTTTTTTTTTAATCTAGCCTGCATATATGCATTGCCACGTAATTCAATAAACTGGCTGTATACGTCTGTGCTATAAGAAAGAATTTCGTTCACATCAGTAACATGGCGTCGGTGGTGTAACGGTTAGCATGGTTGCCTTCCAAGCAGTCGATCCGGGTTCGACTCCCGGCCGACGCACGTAATTTTTGTTTGGATTTGATGGAATCAAATAGCATGTTCCTTACACGAGTTGACGAACATTCGGAAATGTAGTGTTTCTTTATTTGCGAGAGAGCTTGTTTTCATATCTTTTTGTCTAACTTAACTCCAATAGGTTAAGATACAATTTGCTATAAAACTTCAAATATATGAAGCTTTATATATTGATGGGTAATGAACTCGAATGCGATATATATCTAAGAAAATTTAAACAGGTGTAATTATGGCGTCGGTGGTGTAACGGTTAGCATGGTTGCCTTCCAAGCAGTCGATCCGGGTTCGACTCCCGGCCGACGCATGAATTTTTTATATTGAATGAAATTTATTGCCTGTAGACGTCATTTGAAAAAAAAAAATATTCTGACCATTCCGATTCATGTTGTCTCAGTGCTTCCACAACTTTTTAATAGAAGCACCCCAGTGATTTCAAATTTCGGACTACTCGGCATACCGGCATTAATTTCATCTCTTTACCAATCCAAGTTGATACAACTAAACCATTTGGACCAGTAGTGCTGAACAACTTTTGACACTAACTGTAGTAATCTTGAAACAAGTAAAACAGACAGCAAACTGTTTGAACGTTGATGCCATTTAAAATTGGCCATTCTTCAAGACAGCAAAAATAGATGTTTCCGCTGAGGATTGAACTCAGGACCTTCCGCGTGTTAAGCGGATGTGATAACCACTACACCACGGAAACCTTGGGGTTCTAAGCGTGAATTTAAGCTTAAAACCATGACGGAAATCAACGGCACAGCATTGCAGCTCAGGCATATCAACAGTTGACCTAATTGATGGTTAACTTAACTTCTGCCGGCAGACAATCGCTATTTTAACATATGTCGTCTTTCTTTTGTATTCGAAATCTCAAATTGATCCAACACGTAGTGTATACTTTAATTTTTAGTTATTCCTGTCACATAGAAACCGTTCTTAATTTTCAATCGATAGCTACAATTTGTCAATAAAAATAACATATTCTAGAGATTGGAATACTTGTTCACTGTCTTGGTACAATGTGGTATGTGATATGAAATTATTTATAATCTATTTAATTTCACTAAGCAGTGTCAGGCTCGTTGGTCTAGTGGTATGATTCTCGCTTCGGGTGCGAGAGGTCCCGGGTTCGACTCCCGGACGAGCCCTAATTTTTGGCATTGCAAAAGGATCCGCTCATTTAACATCAAATCGCGAAACTGAGGTACCAATGATGTAAGGCCACAATTTAGAGAATCACGGAAGCACAAATATACAAGCAGCGTAATATCGTTACCCATCTGGTCTTCCCGTCCTCATCAATGTCAGCCTGCAAAATGGGCTATAGACATTACTCGTGATACAACTTAAAAGGGAGTCTCCAACCATGTACAGTATATTCATTCAACTGGTCAATTTCCTACCATAGAGGTGTCATGGATACTAGAATATAAATGGTCTTGATCATGTTAATCTTTTGGGCCTCGGTGGATTTTGCTTCGCTTCTTTCGTAAAATAGTAGTAACGTACTTCAGCCGTATCTATCCTGCTTTAATTATGACACGTTGTCGTTACCGTGGTGATTGCGTCTCATTCTTCGTCCAGGGATTCCTGACTGCGGATCGATGTTAACATTCCGGTCTCCGGTAAGTCAGATTTGTGTTTCCTCCCAGACAGACTACACCCATTGCATAATGACCCCCACGGTTCTAGAAAGGATATCATTTGATAGAAGTAATAAGACTGGCACTAACACCATGTTGTGGTATACAATTTCGACGCTAAAGATTGGTAATATCTCTCTCTCTCTCTCTCTCTCTCTCTCTCTCTCTCTCTCTCTCTCTCTCTCTCTCTCTCTCTCTCTCTCTCTCTCTCTCTCTTATCCATCTGTTGCTGGATTTTGTCCTATTCTTTTTGAGATTCTAAATTTCACCCTTTCAATCCGCTATCCAAAAGTTGTATTTGCGTCATCGTTATCGCCCTCTTATGAACTGTATTTTTTCTTTAATGTTATCATGAATTTCATACATTTTCTTATAAGTTTATATTTCGCCTCTGGCAATTATACTGTTCGTGTCGTCATCATGTAAACATATGTTCACCGGTCTTTGTTTCGTATACAGTGTATAACCTAAACATTCGGGAAAGCAAATTCCCTGTTGTTTTTCCGTCTATCTTGTTCCGTTCAGCAGACTTTATCTCCAATTCTTCCTCCCAGAAAACATTTTCTTCAAATAGTGGTTTAGAGAATGTAACATATGTTCGAAGATTAATTACGCCCCTCAGTAATTGATTCGTATTTCCACTACAAATTAGCATAACCTACAACAAGTGTACGATACTGTTAAATTAATTGCACAATGATGAGACAAAGAATTAAACTTTCAGGACCTCTTAAAGTTTCAACTTTGGATAATTTCTATACCGTATCAATTACGGAATAATTGGCATCAGCTATCATGTACTATGTAGCAGTGTAGAAGTAAATATTTTGTTAGCATGGGGAAATTTTAAAGAAATAGACATCATAAGATATATATCAATATCATTAAAGTTGTGATATTTTTTTTTTTTAATCTAGCCTGCATATATGCATTGCCACGTAATTCAATAAACTGGCTGTATACGTCTGTGCTATAAGAAAGAATTTCGTTCACATCAGTAACATGGCGTCGGTGGTGTAACGGTTAGCATGGTTGCCTTCCAAGCAGTCGATCCGGGTTCGACTCCCGGCCGACGCACGTAATTTTTGTTTGGATTTGATGGAATCAAATAGCATGTTCCTTACACGAGTTGACGAACATTCGGAAATGTAGTGTTTCTTTATTTGCGAGAGAGCTTGTTTTCATATCTTTTTGTCTAACTTAACTCCAATAGGTTAAGATACAATTTGCTATAAAACTTCAAATATATGAAGCTTTATATATTGATGGGTAATGAACTCGAATGCGATATATATCTAAGAAAATTTAAACAGGTGTAATTATGGCGTCGGTGGTGTAACGGTTAGCATGGTTGCCTTCCAAGCAGTCGATCCGGGTTCGACTCCCGGCCGACGCATGAATTTTTTATATTGAATGAAATTTATTGCCTGTAGACGTCATTTGAAAAAAAAAAATATTCTGACCATTCCGATTCATGTTGTCTCAGTGCTTCCACAACTTTTTAATAGAAGCACCCCAGTGATTTCAAATTTCGGACTACTCGGCATACCGGCATTAATTTCATCTCTTTACCAATCCAAGTTGATACAACTAAACCATTTGGACCAGTAGTGCTGAACAACTTTTGACACTAACTGTAGTAATCTTGAAACAAGTAAAACAGACAGCAAACTGTTTGAACGTTGATGCCATTTAAAATTGGCCATTCTTCAAGACAGCAAAAATAGATGTTTCCGCTGAGGATTGAACTCAGGACCTTCCGCGTGTTAAGCGGATGTGATAACCACTACACCACGGAAACCTTGGGGTTCTAAGCGTGAATTTAAGCTTAAAACCATGACGGAAATCAACGGCACAGCATTGCAGCTCAGGCATATCAACAGTTGACCTAATTGATGGTTAACTTAACTTCTGCCGGCAGACAATCGCTATTTTAACATATGTCGTCTTTCTTTTGTATTCGAAATCTCAAATTGATCCAACACGTAGTGTATACTTTAATTTTTAGTTATTCCTGTCACATAGAAACCGTTCTTAATTTTCAATCGATAGCTACAATTTGTCAATAAAAATAACATATTCTAGAGATTGGAATACTTGTTCACTGTCTTGGTACAATGTGGTATGTGATATGAAATTATTTATAATCTATTTAATTTCACTAAGCAGTGTCAGGCTCGTTGGTCTAGTGGTATGATTCTCGCTTCGGGTGCGAGAGGTCCCGGGTTCGACTCCCGGACGAGCCCTAATTTTTGGCATTGCAAAAGGATCCGCTCATTTAACATCAAATCGCGAAACTGAGGTACCAATGATGTAAGGCCACAATTTAGAGAATCACGGAAGCACAAATATACAAGCAGCGTAATATCGTTACCCATCTGGTCTTCCCGTCCTCATCAATGTCAGCCTGCAAAATGGGCTATAGACATTACTCGTGATACAACTTAAAAGGGAGTCTCCAACCATGTACAGTATATTCATTCAACTGGTCAATTTCCTACCATAGAGGTGTCATGGATACTAGAATATAAATGGTCTTGATCATGTTAATCTTTTGGGCCTCGGTGGATTTTGCTTCGCTTCTTTCGTAAAATAGTAGTAACGTACTTCAGTCGTATCTATCCTGCTTTAATTATGACACGTTGTCGTTACCGTGGTGATTGCGTCTCATTCTTCGTCCAGGGATTCCTGACTGCGGATCGATGTTAACATTCCGGTCTCCGGTAAGTCAGATTTGTGTTTCCTCCCAGACAGACTACACCCATTGCATAATGACCCCCACGGTTCTAGAAAGGATATCATTTGATAGAAGTAATAAGACTGGCACTAACACCATGTTGTGGTATACAATTTCGACGCTAAAGATTGGTAATATCTCTCTCTCTCTCTCTCTCTCTCTCTCTCTCTCTCTCTCTCTCTTATCCATCTGTTGCTGGATTTTGTCCTATTCTTTTTGAGATTCTAAATTTCACCCTTTCAATCCGCTATCCAAAAGTTGTATTTGCGTCATCGTTATCGCCCTCTTATGAACTGTATTTTTTCTTTAATGTTATCATGAATTTCATACATTTTCTTATAAGTTTATATTTCGCCTCGGGCAATTATACTGTTCGTGTCGTCATCATGTAAACATATGTTCACCGGTCTTTGTTTCGTATACAGTGTATAACCTAAACATTCGGGAAAGCAAATTCCCTGTTGTTTTTCCGTCTATCTTGTTCCGTTCAGCAGACTTTATCTCCAATTCTTCCTCCCAGAAAACATTTTCTTCAAATAGTGGTTTAGAGAATGTAACATATGTTCGAAGATTAATTACGCCCCTCAGTAATTGATTCGTATTTCCACTACAAATTAGCATAACCTACAACAAGTGTACGATACTGTTAAATTAATTGCACAATGATGAGACAAAGAATTAAACTTTCAGGACCTCTTAAAGTTTCAACTTTGGATAATTTCTATACCGTATCAATTACGGAATAATTGGCATCAGCTATCATGTACTATGTAGCAGTGTAGAAGTAAATATTTTGTTAGCATGGGGAAATTTTAAAGAAATAGACATCATAAGATATATATCAATATCATTAAAGTTGTGATATTTTTTTTTTTTAATCTAGCCTGCATATATGCATTGCCACGTAATTCAATAAACTGGCTGTATACGTCTGTGCTATAAGAAAGAATTTCGTTCACATCAGTAACATGGCGTCGGTGGTGTAACGGTTAGCATGGTTGCCTTCCAAGCAGTCGATCCGGGTTCGACTCCCGGCCGACGCACGTAATTTTTGTTTGGATTTGATGGAATCAAATAGCATGTTCCTTACACGAGTTGACGAACATTCGGAAATGTAGTGTTTCTTTATTTGCGAGAGAGCTTGTTTTCATATCTTTTTGTCTAACTTAACTCCAATAGGTTAAGATACAATTTGCTATAAAACTTCAAATATATGAAGCTTTATATATTGATGGGTAATGAACTCGAATGCGATATATATCTAAGAAAATTTAAACAGGTGTAATTATGGCGTCGGTGGTGTAACGGTTAGCATGGTTGCCTTCCAAGCAGTCGATCCGGGTTCGACTCCCGGCCGACGCATGAATTTTTTATATTGAATAATATTTATTGCCTGTAGACGTCATTTGAAAAAAAAAAATATTCTGACCATTCCGATTCATGTTGTCTCAGTGCTTCCACAACTTTTTAATAGAAGCACCCCAGTGATTTCAAATTTCGGACTACTCGGCATACCGGCATTAATTTCATCTCTTTACCAATCCAAGTTGATACAACTAAACCATTTGGACCAGTAGTGCTGAACAACTTTTGACACTAACTGTAGTAATCTTGAAACAAGTAAAACAGACAGCAAACTGTTTGAACGTTGATGCCATTTAAAATTGGCCATTCTTCAAGACAGCAAAAATAGATGTTTCCGCTGAGGATTGAACTCAGGACCTTCCGCGTGTTAAGCGGATGTGATAACCACTACACCACGGAAACCTTGGGGTTCTAAGCGTGAATTTAAGCTTAAAACCATGACGGAAATCAACGGCACAGCATTGCAGCTCAGGCATATCAACAGTTGACCTAATTGATGGTTAACTTAACTTCTGCCGGCAGACAATCGCTATTTTAACATATGTCGTCTTTCTTTTGTATTCGAAATCTCAAATTGATCCAACACGTAGTGTATACTTTAATTTTTAGTTATTCCTGTCACATAGAAACCGTTCTTAATTTTCAATCGATAGCTACAATTTGTCAATAAAAATAACATATTCTAGAGATTGGAATACTTGTTCACTGTCTTGGTACAATGTGGTATGTGATATGAAATTATTTATAATCTATTTAATTTCACTAAGCAGTGTCAGGCTCGTTGGTCTAGTGGTATGATTCTCGCTTCGGGTGCGAGAGGTCCCGGACGAGCCCTAATTTTTGGCATTGCAAAAGGATCCGCTCATTTAACATCAAATCGCGAAACTGAGGTACCAATGATGTAAGGCCACAATTTAGAGAATCACGGAAGCACAAATATACAAGCAGCGTAATATCGTTACCCATCTGGTCTTCCCGTCCTCATCAATGTCAGCCTGCAAAATGGGCTATAGACATTACTCGTGATACAACTTAAAAGGGAGTCTCCAACCATGTACAGTATATTCATTCAACTGGTCAATTTCCTACCATAGAGGTGTCATGGATACTAGAATATAAATGGTCTTGATCATGTTAATCTTTTGGGCCTCGGTGGATTTTGCTTCGCTTCTTTCGTAAAATAGTAGTAACGTACTTCAGCCGTATCTATCCTGCTTTAATTATGACACGTTGTCGTTACCGTGGTGATTGCGTCTCATTCTTCGTCCAGGGATTCCTGACTGCGGATCGATGTTAACATTCCGGTCTCCGGTAAGTCAGATTTGTGTTTCCTCCCAGACAGACTACACCCATTGCATAATGACCCCCACGGTTCTAGAAAGGATATCATTTGATAGAAGTAATAAGACTGGCACTAACACCATGTTGTGGTATACAATTTCGACGCTAAAGATTGGTAATATCTCTCTCTCTCTCTCTCTCTCTCTCTCTCTCTCTCTCTCTCTCTCTCTCTCTCTCTCTCTCTCTCTCTCTCTCTCTCTCTCTCTCTCTCTCTCTCTCTCTCTCTCTTATCCATCTGTTGCTGGATTTTGTCCTATTCTTTTTGAGATTCTAAATTTCACCCTTTCAATCCGCTATCCAAAAGTTGTATTTGCGTCATCGTTATCGCCCTCTTATGAACTGTATTTTTTCTTTAATGTTATCATGAATTTCATACATTTTCTTATAAGTTTATATTTCGCCTCGGGCAATTATACTGTTCGTGTCGTCATCATGTAAACATATGTTCACCGGTCTTTGTTTCGTATACAGTGTATAACCTAAACATTCGGGAAAGCAAATTCCCTGTTGTTTTTCCGTCTATCTTGTTCCGTTCAGCAGACTTTATCTCCAATTCTTCCTCCCAGAAAACATTTTCTTCAAATAGTGGTTTAGAGAATGTAACATATGTTCGAAGATTAATTACGCCCCTCAGTAATTGATTCGTATTTCCACTACAAATTAGCATAACCTACAACAAGTGTACGATACTGTTAAATTAATTGCACAATGATGAGACAAAGAATTAAACTTTCAGGACCTCTTAAAGTTTCAACTTTGGATAATTTCTATACCGTATCAATTACGGAATAATTGGCATCAGCTATCATGTACTATGTAGCAGTGTAGAAGTAAATATTTTGTTAGCATGGGGAAATTTTAAAGAAATAGACATCATAAGATATATATCAATATCATTAAAGTTGTGATATTTTTTTTTTTTTAATCTAGCCTGCATATATGCATTGCCACGTAATTCAATAAACTGGCTGTATACGTCTGTGCCAAAAGAAAGAATTTCGTTCACATCAGTAACATGGCGTCGGTGGTGTAACGGTTAGCATGGTTGCCTTCCAAGCAGTCGATCCGGGTTCGACTCCCGGCCGACGCACGTAATTTTTGTTTGGATTTGATGGAATCAAATAGCATGTTCCTTACACGAGTTGACGAACATTCGGAAATGTAGTGTTTCTTTATTTGCGAGAGAGCTTGTTTTCATATCTTTTTGTCTAACTTAACTCCAATAGGTTAAGATACAATTTGCTATAAAACTTCAAATATATGAAGCTTTATATATTGATGGGTAATGAACTCGAATGCGATATATATCTAAGAAAATTTAAACAGGTGTAATTATGGCGTCGGTGGTGTAACGGTTAGCATGGTTGCCTTCCAAGCAGTCGATCCGGGTTCGACTCCCGGCCGACGCATGAATTTTTTATATTGAATGAAATTTATTGCCTGTAGACGTCATTTGAAAAAAAAAAAATATTCTGACCATTCCGATTCATGTTGTCTCAGTGCTTCCACAACTTTTTAATAGAAGCACCCCAGTGATTTCAAATTTCGGACTACTCGGCATACCGGCATTAATTTCATCTCTTCACCAATCCAAGTTGATACAACTAAACCATTTGGACCAGTAGTGCTGAACAACTTTTGACACTAACTGTAGTAATCTTGAAACAAGTAAAACAGACAGCAAACTGTTTGAACGTTGATGCCATTTAAAATTGGCCATTCTTCAAGACAGCAAAAATAGATGTTTCCGCTGAGGATTGAACTCAGGACCTTCCGCGTGTTAAGCGGATGTGATAACCACTACACCACGGAAACCTTGGGGTTCTAAGCGTGAATTTAAGCTTAAAACCATGACGGAAATCAACGGCACAGCATTGCAGCTCAGGCATATCAACAGTTGACCTAATTGATGGTTAACTTAACTTCTGCCGGCAGACAATCGCTATTTTAACATATGTCGTCTTTCTTTTGTATTCGAAATCTCAAATTGATCCAACACGTAGTGTATACTTTAATTTTTAGTTATTCCTGTCACATAGAAACCGTTCTTAATTTTCAATCGATAGCTACAATTTGTCAATAAAAATAACATATTCTAGAGATTGGAATACTTGTTCACTGTCTTGGTACAATGTGGTATGTGATATGAAATTATTTATAATCTATTTAATTTCACTAAGCAGTGTCAGGCTCGTTGGTCTAGTGGTATGATTCTCGCTTCGGGTGCGAGAGGTCCCGGGTTCGACTCCCGGACGAGCCCTAATTTTTGGCATTGCAAAAGGATCCGCTCATTTAACATCAAATCGCGAAACTGAGGTACCAATGATGTAAGGCCACAATTTAGAGAATCACGGAAGCACAAATATACAAGCAGCGTAATATCGTTACCCATCTGGTCTTCCCGTCCTCATCAATGTCAGCCTGCAAAATGGGCTATAGACATTACTCGTGATACAACTTAAAAGGGAGTCTCCAACCATGTACAGTATATTCATTCAACTGGTCAATTTCCTACCATAGAGGTGTCATGGATACTAGAATATAAATGGTCTTGATCATGTTAATCTTTTGGGCCTCGGTGGATTTTGCTTCGCTTCTTTCGTAAAATAGTAGTAACGTACTTCAGCCGTATCTATCCTGCTTTAATTATGACACGTTGTCGTTACCGTGGTGATTGCGTCTCATTCTTCGTCCAGGGATTCCTGACTGCGGATCGATGTTAACATTCCGGTCTCCGGTAAGTCAGATTTGTGTTTCCTCCCAGACAGACTACACCCATTGCATAATGACCCCCACGGTTCTAGAAAGGATATCATTTGATAGAAGTAATAAGACTGGCACTAACACCATGTTGTGGTATACAATTTCGACGCTAAAGATTGGTAATATCTCTCTCTCTCTCTCTCTCTCTCTCTCTCTCTCTCTCTCTCTCTCTTATCCATCTGTTGCTGGATTTTGTCCTATTCTTTTTGAGATTCTAAATTTCACCCTTTCAATCCGCTATCCAAAAGTTGTATTTGCGTCATCGTTATCGCCCTCTTATGAACTGTATTTTTTCTTTAATGTTATCATGAATTTCATACATTTTCTTATAAGTTTATATTTCGCCTCGGGCAATTATACTGTTCGTGTCGTCATCATGTAAACATATGTTCACCGGTCTTTGTTTCGTATACAGTGTATAACCTAAACATTCGGGAAAGCAAATTCCCTGTTGTTTTTCCGTCTATCTTGTTCCGTTCAGCAGACTTTATCTCCAATTCTTCCTCCCAGAAAACATTTTCTTCAAATAGTGGTTTAGAGAATGTAACATATGTTCGAAGATTAATTACGCCCCTCAGTAATTGATTCGTATTTCCACTACAAATTAGCATAACCTACAACAAGTGTACGATACTGTTAAATTAATTGCACAATGATGAGACAAAGAATTAAACTTTCAGGACCTCTTAAAGTTTCAACTTTGGATAATTTCTATACCGTATCAATTACGGAATAATTGGCATCAGCTATCATGTACTATGTAGCAGTGTAGAAGTAAATATTTTGTTAGCATGGGGAAATTTTAAAGAAATAGACATCATAAGATATATATCAATATCATTAAAGTTGTGATATTTTTTTTTTTTAATCTAGCCTGCATATATGCATTGCCACGTAATTCAATAAACTGGCTGTATACGTCTGTGCTATAAGAAAGAATTTCGTTCACATCAGTAACATGGCGTCGGTGGTGTAACGGTTAGCATGGTTGCCTTCCAAGCAGTCGATCCGGGTTCGACTCCCGGCCGACGCACGTAATTTTTGTTTGGATTTGATGGAATCAAATAGCATGTTCCTTACACGAGTTGACGAACATTCGGAAATGTAGTGTTTCTTTATTTGCGAGAGAGCTTGTTTTCATATCTTTTTGTCTAACTTAACTCCAATAGGTTAAGATACAATTTGCTATAAAACTTCAAATATATGAAGCTTTATATATTGATGGGTAATGAACTCGAATGCGATATATATCTAAGAAAATTTAAACAGGTGTAATTATGGCGTCGGTGGTGTAACGGTTAGCATGGTTGCCTTCCAAGCAGTCGATCCGGGTTCGACTCCCGGCCGACGCATGAATTTTTTATATTGAATGAAATTTATTGCCTGTAGACGTCATTTGAAAAAAAAAAATATTCTGACCATTCCGATTCATGTTGTCTCAGTGCTTCCACAACTTTTTAATAGAAGCACCCCAGTGATTTCAAATTTCGGACTACTCGGCATACCGGCATTAATTTCATCTCTTTACCAATCCAAGTTGATACAACTAAACCATTTGGACCAGTAGTGCTGAACAACTTTTGACACTAACTGTAGTAATCTTGAAACAAGTAAAACAGACAGCAAACTGTTTGAACGTTGATGCCATTTAAAATTGGCCATTCTTCAAGACAGCAAAAATAGATGTTTCCGCTGAGGATTGAACTCAGGACCTTCCGCGTGTTAAGCGGATGTGATAACCACTACACCACGGAAACCTTGGGGATCTAAGCGTGAATTTAAGCTTAAAACCATGACGGAAATCAACGGCACAGCATTGCAGCTCAGGCATATCAACAGTTGACCTAATTGATGGTTAACTTAACTTCTGCCGGCAGACAATCGCTATTTTAACATATGTCGTCTTTCTTTTGTATTCGAAATCTCAAATTGATCCAACACGTAGTGTATACTTTAATTTTTAGTTATTCCTGTCACATAGAAACCGTTCTTAATTTTCAATCGATAGCTACAATTTGTCAATAAAAATAACATATTCTAGAGATTGGAATACTTGTTCACTGTCTTGGTACAATGTGGTATGTGATATGAAATTATTTATAATCTATTTAATTTCACTAAGCAGTGTCAGGCTCGTTGGTCTAGTGGTATGATTCTCGCTTCGGGTGCGAGAGGTCCCGGGTTCGACTCCCGGACGAGCCCTAATTTTTGGCATTGCAAAAGGATCCGCTCATTTAACATCAAATCGCGAAACTGAGGTACCAATGATGTAAGGCCACAATTTAGAGAATCACGGAAGCACAAATATACAAGCAGCGTAATATCGTTACCCATCTGGTCTTCCCGTCCTCATCAATGTCAGCCTGCAAAATGGGCTATAGACATTACTCGTGATACAACTTAAAAGGGAGTCTCCAACCATGTACAGTATATTCATTCAACTGGTCAATTTCCTACCATAGAGGTGTCATGGATACTAGAATATAAATGGTCTTGATCATGTTAATCTTTTGGGCCTCGGTGGATTTTGCTTCGCTTCTTTCGTAAAATAGTAGTAACGTACTTCAGCCGTATCTATCCTGCTTTAATTATGACACGTTGTCGTTACCGTGGTGATTGCGTCTCATTCTTCGTCCAGGGATTCCTGACTGCGGATCGATGTTAACATTCCGGTCTCCGGTAAGTCAGATTTGTGTTTCCTCCCAGACAGACTACACCCATTGCATAATGACCCCCACGGTTCTAGAAAGGATATCATTTGATAGAAGTAATAAGACTGGCACTAACACCATGTTGTGGTATACAATTTCGACGCTAAAGATTGGTAATATCTCTCTCTCTCTCTCTCTCTCTCTCTCTCTCTCTCTCTCTCTCTCTCTCTCTCTCTCTCTCTCTCTCTCTCTCTCTCTCTCTTATCCATCTGTTGCTGGATTTTGTCCTATTCTTTTTGAGATTCTAAATTTCACCCTTTCAATCCGCTATCCAAAAGTTGTATTTGCGTCATCGTTATCGCCCTCTTATGAACTGTATTTTTTCTTTAATGTTATCATGAATTTCATACATTTTCTTATAAGTTTATATTTCGCCTCGGGCAATTATACTGTTCGTGTCGTCATCATGTAAACATATGTTCACCGGTCTTTGTTTCGTATACAGTGTATAACCTAAACATTCGGGAAAGCAAATTCCCTGTTGTTTTTCCGTCTATCTTGTTCCGTTCAGCAGACTTTATCTCCAATTCTTCCTCCCAGAAAACATTTTCTTCAAATAGTGGTTTAGAGAATGTAACATATGTTCGAAGATTAATTACGCCCCTCAGTAATTGATTCGTATTTCCACTACAAATTAGCATAACCTACAACAAGTGTACGATACTGTTAAATTAATTGCACAATGATGAGACAAAGAATTAAACTTTCAGGACCTCTTAAAGTTTCAACTTTGGATAATTTCTATACCGTATCAATTACGGAATAATTGGCATCAGCTATCATGTACTATGTAGCAGTGTAGAAGTAAATATTTTGTTAGCATGGGGAAATTTTAAAGAAATAGACATCATAAGATATATATCAATATCATTAAAGTTGTGATATTTTTTTTTTTTAATCTAGCCTGCATATATGCATTGCCACGTAATTCAATAAACTGGCTGTATACGTCTGTGCTATAAGAAAGAATTTCGTTCACATCAGTAACATGGCGTCGGTGGTGTAACGGTTAGCATGGTTGCCTTCCAAGCAGTCGATCCGGGTTCGACTCCCGGCCGACGCACGTAATTTTTGTTTGGATTTGATGGAATCAAATAGCATGTTCCTTACACGAGTTGACGAACATTCGGAAATGTAGTGTTTCTTTATTTGCGAGAGAGCTTGTTTTCATATCTTTTTGTCTAACTTAACTCCAATAGGTTAAGATACAATTTGCTATAAAACTTCAAATATATGAAGCTTTATATATTGATGGGTAATGAACTCGAATGCGATATATATCTAAGAAAATTTAAACAGGTGTAATTATGGCGTCGGTGGTGTAACGGTTAGCATGGTTGCCTTCCAAGCAGTCGATCCGGGTTCGACTCCCGGCCGACGCATGAATTTTTTATATTGAATGAAATTTATTGCCTGTAGACGTCATTTGAAAAAAAAAAAATATTCTGACCATTCCGATTCATGTTGTCTCAGTGCTTCCACAACTTTTTAATAGAAGCACCCCAGTGATTTCAAATTTCGGACTACTCGGCATACCGGCATTAATTTCATCTCTTTACCAATCCAAGTTGATACAACTAAACCATTTGGACCAGTAGTGCTGAACAACTTTTGACACTAACTGTAGTAATCTTGAAACAAGTAAAACAGACAGCAAACTGTTTGAACGTTGATGCCATTTAAAATTGGCCATTCTTCAAGACAGCAAAAATAGATGTTTCCGCTGAGGATTGAACTCAGGACCTTCCGCGTGTTAAGCGGATGTGATAACCACTACACCACGGAAACCTTGGGGATCTAAGCGTGAATTTAAGCTTAAAACCATGACGGAAATCAACGGCACAGCATTGCAGCTCAGGCATATCAACAGTTGACCTAATTGATGGTTAACTTAACTTCTGCCGGCAGACAATCGCTATTTTAACATATGTCGTCTTTCTTTTGTATTCGAAATCTCAAATTGATCCAACACGTAGTGTATACTTTAATTTTTAGTTATTCCTGTCACATAGAAACCGTTCTTAATTTTCAATCGATAGCTACAATTTGTCAATAAAAATAACATATTCTAGAGATTGGAATACTTGTTCACTGTCTTGGTACAATGTGGTATGTGATATGAAATTATTTATAATCTATTTAATTTCACTAAGCAGTGTCAGGCTCGTTGGTCTAGTGGTATGATTCTCGCTTCGGGTGCGAGAGGTCCCGGGTTCGACTCCCGGACGAGCCCTAATTTTTGGCATTGCAAAAGGATCCGCTCATTTAACATCAAATCGCGAAACTGAGGTACCAATGATGTAAGGCCACAATTTAGAGAATCACGGAAGCACAAATATACAAGCAGCGTAATATCGTTACCCATCTGGTCTTCCCGTCCTCATCAATGTCAGCCTGCAAAATGGGCTATAGACATTACTCGTGATACAACTTAAAAGGGAGTCTCCAACCATGTACAGTATATTCATTCAACTGGTCAATTTCCTACCATAGAGGTGTCATGGATACTAGAATATAAATGGTCTTGATCATGTTAATCTTTTGGGCCTCGGTGGATTTTGCTTCGCTTCTTTCGTAAAATAGTAGTAACGTACTTCAGCCGTATCTATCCTGCTTTAATTATGACACGTTGTCGTTACCGTGGTGATTGCGTCTCATTCTTCGTCCAGGGATTCCTGACTGCGGATCGATGTTAACATTCCGGTCTCCGGTAAGTCAGATTTGTGTTTCCTCCCAGACAGACTACACCCATTGCATAATGACCCCCACGGTTCTAGAAAGGATATCATTTGATAGAAGTAATAAGACTGGCACTAACACCATGTTGTGGTATACAATTTCGACGCTAAAGATTGGTAATATCTCTCTCTCTCTCTCTCTCTCTCTCTCTCTCTCTCTCTCTCTCTCTCTCTCTCTCTCTCTCTCTTATCCATCTGTTGCTGGATTTTGTCCTATTCTTTTTGAGATTCTAAATTTCACCCTTTCAATCCGCTATCCAAAAGTTGTATTTGCGTCATCGTTATCGCCCTCTTATGAACTGTATTTTTTCTTTAATGTTATCATGAATTTCATACATTTTCTTATAAGTTTATATTTCGCCTCGGGCAATTATACTGTTCGTGTCGTCATCATGTAAACATATGTTCACCGGTCTTTGTTTCGTATACAGTGTATAACCTAAACATTCGGGAAAGCAAATTCCCTGTTGTTTTTCCGTCTATCTTGTTCCGTTCAGCAGACTTTATCTCCAATTCTTCCTCCCAGAAAACATTTTCTTCAAATAGTGGTTTAGAGAATGTAACATATGTTCGAAGATTAATTACGCCCCTCAGTAATTGATTCGTATTTCCACTACAAATTAGCATAACCTACAACAAGTGTACGATACTGTTAAATTAATTGCACAATGATGAGACAAAGAATTAAACTTTCAGGACCTCTTAAAGTTTCAACTTTGGATAATTTCTATACCGTATCAATTACGGAATAATTGGCATCAGCTATCATGTACTATGTAGCAGTGTAGAAGTAAATATTTTGTTAGCATGGGGAAATTTTAAAGAAATAGACATCATAAGATATATATCAATATCATTAAAGTTGTGATATTTTTTTTTTTTAATCTAGCCTGCATATATGCATTGCCACGTAATTCAATAAACTGGCTGTATACGTCTGTGCTATAAGAAAGAATTTCGTTCACATCAGTAACATGGCGTCGGTGGTGTAACGGTTAGCATGGTTGCCTTCCAAGCAGTCGATCCGGGTTCGACTCCCGGCCGACGCACGTAATTTTTGTTTGGATTTGATGGAATCAAATAGCATGTTCCTTACACGAGTTGACGAACATTCGGAAATGTAGTGTTTCTTTATTTGCGAGAGAGCTTGTTTTCATATCTTTTTGTCTAACTTAACTCCAATAGGTTAAGATACAATTTGCTATAAAACTTCAAATATATGAAGCTTTATATATTGATGGGTAATGAACTCGAATGCGATATATATCTAAGAAAATTTAAACAGGTGTAATTATGGCGTCGGTGGTGTAACGGTTAGCATGGTTGCCTTCCAAGCAGTCGATCCGGGTTCGACTCCCGGCCGACGCATGAATTTTTTATATTGAATGAAATTTATTGCCTGTAGACGTCATTTGAAAAAAAAAAATATTCTGACCATTCCGATTCATGTTGTCTCAGTGCTTCCACAACTTTTTAATAGAAGCACCCCAGTGATTTCAAATTTCGGACTACTCGGCATACCGGCATTAATTTCATCTCTTTACCAATCCAAGTTGATACAACTAAACCATTTGGACCAGTAGTGCTGAACAACTTTTGACACTAACTGTAGTAATCTTGAAACAAGTAAAACAGACAGCAAACTGTTTGAACGTTGATGCCATTTAAAATTGGCCATTCTTCAAGACAGCAAAAATAGATGTTTCCGCTGAGGATTGAACTCAGGACCTTCCGCGTGTTAAGCGGATGTGATAACCACTACACCACGGAAACCTTGGGGTTCTAAGCGTGAATTTAAGCTTAAAACCATGACGGAAATCAACGGCACAGCATTGCAGCTCAGGCATATCAACAGTTGACCTAATTGATGGTTAACTTAACTTCTGCCGGCAGACAATCGCTATTTTAACATATGTCGTCTTTCTTTTGTATTCGAAATCTCAAATTGATCCAACACGTAGTGTATACTTTAATTTTTAGTTATTCCTGTCACATAGAAACCGTTCTTAATTTTCAATCGATAGCTACAATTTGTCAATAAAAATAACATATTCTAGAGATTGGAATACTTGTTCACTGTCTTGGTACAATGTGGTATGTGATATGAAATTATTTATAATCTATTTAATTTCACTAAGCAGTGTCAGGCTCGTTGGTCTAGTGGTATGATTCTCGCTTCGGGTGCGAGAGGTCCCGGGTTCGACTCCCGGACGAGCCCTAATTTTTGGCATTGCAAAAGGATCCGCTCATTTAACATCAAATCGCGAAACTGAGGTACCAATGATGTAAGGCCACAATTTAGAGAATCACGGAAGCACAAATATACAAGCAGCGTAATATCGTTACCCATCTGGTCTTCCCGTCCTCATCAATGTCAGCCTGCAAAATGGGCTATAGACATTACTCGTGATACAACTTAAAAGGGAGTCTCCAACCATGTACAGTATATTCATTCAACTGGTCAATTTCCTACCATAGAGGTGTCATGGATACTAGAATATAAATGGTCTTGATCATGTTAATCTTTTGGGCCTCGGTGGATTTTGCTTCGCTTCTTTCGTAAAATAGTAGTAACGTACTTCAGCCGTATCTATCCTGCTTTAATTATGACACGTTGTCGTTACCGTGGTGATTGCGTCTCATTCTTCGTCCAGGGATTCCTGACTGCGGATCGATGTTAACATTCCGGTCTCCGGTAAGTCAGATTTGTGTTTCCTCCCAGACAGACTACACCCATTGCATAATGACCCCCACGGTTCTAGAAAGGATATCATTTGATAGAAGTAATAAGACTGGCACTAACACCATGTTGTGGTATACAATTTCGACGCTAAAGATTGGTAATATCTCTCTCTCTCTCTCTCTCTCTCTCTCTCTCTCTCTCTCTCTCTCTCTCTCTCTCTCTCTCTCTCTCTCTCTCTCTCTCTCTCTTATCCATCTGTTGCTGGATTTTGTCCTATTCTTTTTGAGATTCTAAATTTCACCCTTTCAATCCGCTATCCAAAAGTTGTATTTGCGTCATCGTTATCGCCCTCTTATGAACTGTATTTTTTCTTTAATGTTATCATGAATTTCATACATTTTCTTATAAGTTTATATTTCGCCTCGGGCAATTATACTGTTCGTGTCGTCATCATGTAAACATATGTTCACCGGTCTTTGTTTCGTATACAGTGTATAACCTAAACATTCGGGAAAGCAAATTCCCTGTTGTTTTTCCGTCTATCTTGTTCCGTTCAGCAGACTTTATCTCCAATTCTTCCTCCCAGAAAACATTTTCTTCAAATAGTGGTTTAGAGAATGTAACATATGTTCGAAGATTAATTACGCCCCTCAGTAATTGATTCGTATTTCCACTACAAATTAGCATAACCTACAACAAGTGTACGATACTGTTAAATTAATTGCACAATGATGAGACAAAGAATTAAACTTTCAGGACCTCTTAAAGTTTCAACTTTGGATAATTTCTATACCGTATCAATTACGGAATAATTGGCATCAGCTATCATGTACTATGTAGCAGTGTAGAAGTAAATATTTTGTTAGCATGGGGAAATTTTAAAGAAATAGACATCATAAGATATATATCAATATCATTAAAGTTGTGATATTTTTTTTTTTTTAATCTAGCCTGCATATATGCATTGCCACGTAATTCAATAAACTGGCTGTATACGTCTGTGCCAAAAGAAAGAATTTCGTTCACATCAGTAACATGGCGTCGGTGGTGTAACGGTTAGCATGGTTGCCTTCCAAGCAGTCGATCCGGGTTCGACTCCCGGCCGACGCACGTAATTTTTGTTTGGATTTGATGGAATCAAATAGCATGTTCCTTACACGAGTTGACGAACATTCGGAAATGTAGTGTTTCTTTATTTGCGAGAGAGCTTGTTTTCATATCTTTTTGTCTAACTTAACTCCAATAGGTTAAGATACAATTTGCTATAAAACTTCAAATATATGAAGCTTTATATATTGATGGGTAATGAACTCGAATGCGATATATATCTAAGAAAATTTAAACAGGTGTAATTATGGCGTCGGTGGTGTAACGGTTAGCATGGTTGCCTTCCAAGCAGTCGATCCGGGTTCGACTCCCGGCCGACGCATGAATTTTTTATATTGAATGAAATTTATTGCCTGTAGACGTCATTTGAAAAAAAAAAAATATTCTGACCATTCCGATTCATGTTGTCTCAGTGCTTCCACAACTTTTTAATAGAAGCACCCCAGTGATTTCAAATTTCGGACTACTCGGCATACCGGCATTAATTTCATCTCTTTACCAATCCAAGTTGATACAACTAAACCATTTGGACCAGTAGTGCTGAACAACTTTTGACACTAACTGTAGTAATCTTGAAACAAGTAAGACAGACAGCAAACTGTTTGAACGTTGATGCCATTTAAAATTGGCCATTCTTCAAGACAGCAAAAATAGATGTTTCCGCTGAGGATTGAACTCAGGACCTTCCGCGTGTTAAGCGGATGTGATAACCACTACACCACGGAAACCTTGGGGATCTAAGCGTGAATTTAAGCTTAAAACCATGACGGAAATCAACGGCACAGCATTGCAGCTCAGGCATATCAACAGTTGACCTAATTGATGGTTAACTTAACTTCTGCCGGCAGACAATCGCTATTTTAACATATGTCGTCTTTCTTTTGTATTCGAAATCTCAAATTGATCCAACACGTAGTGTATACTTTAATTTTTAGTTATTCCTGTCACATAGAAACCGTTCTTAATTTTCAATCGATAGCTACAATTTGTCAATAAAAATAACATATTCTAGAGATTGGAATACTTGTTCACTGTCTTGGTACAATGTGGTATGTGATATGAAATTATTTATAATCTATTTAATTTCACTAAGCAGTGTCAGGCTCGTTGGTCTAGTGGTATGATTCTCGCTTCGGGTGCGAGAGGTCCCGGGTTCGACTCCCGGACGAGCCCTAATTTTTGGCATTGCAAAAGGATCCGCTCATTTAACATCAAATCGCGAAACTGAGGTACCAATGATGTAAGGCCACAATTTAGAGAATCACGGAAGCACAAATATACAAGCAGCGTAATATCGTTACCCATCTGGTCTTCCCGTCCTCATCAATGTCAGCCTGCAAAATGGGCTATAGACATTACTCGTGATACAACTTAAAAGGGAGTCTCCAACCATGTACAGTATATTCATTCAACTGGTCAATTTCCTACCATAGAGGTGTCATGGATACTAGAATATAAATGGTCTTGATCATGTTAATCTTTTGGGCCTCGGTGGATTTTGCTTCGCTTCTTTCGTAAAATAGTAGTAACGTACTTCAGCCGTATCTATCCTGCTTTAATTATGACACGTTGTCGTTACCGTGGTGATTGCGTCTCATTCTTCGTCCAGGGATTCCTGACTGCGGATCGATGTTAACATTCCGGTCTCCGGTAAGTCAGATTTGTGTTTCCTCCCAGACAGACTACACCCATTGCATAATGACCCCAACGGTTCTAGAAAGGATATCATTTGATAGAAGTAATAAGACTGGCACTAACACCATTGTTTTGGACGTATCGATAATAAAGGCGAGTAAACACAAAAACGTCTTCAATGTTTCGTATGCTTTACTAGAGTCTATAATATACAAGAGAGACGTCGGCAAGTGACGACGTTGCGGGCTTATTGTTACGTAAAATGGCGGTAAAACGTTAAGCAAATAAAAGAGTATAAAATAGCGTAATTTCCGCGAGTTAGGTAATCAGCTGGATTGTCATCTGTTGGACAATAATTCCATTCAGCATTCTCTGTTAATTTTCTTATTTCTTTAAGTCGATTTGCTACGAACGGTTTTAAGATTTTTGACGATTTAATCCAACTCAAAACAATTTGACTATCGCTCCACATATACACATGTTCTGTTGTTATGACTTTAAGAAGATGCGTTGCTAATCTGGCGCCGATAAGCGCGCCCATAAGTTCTAAACGTGGTAATGAAATCGGTTTTACGGGTACTACTCTATTTTTAGCCATGACGATGACCGATGAATTTGCTGTAACTAAGTAAGCACAAGCTCCGTATGCTAACTGACTGGCGTCTGTGAAAATATGTAGCGACGTTTTCTCGTTAATAACTCCTTCCGTTAACATTCGTGGAAATACTATTTTGGTAGCCTCCTCGATATCTAAAGCTATTACCTGCCATTTACTTCTCAGTTCGTCGGACAAACATTCATCCCAATCCAACTTTGCCTTCCATAAAGTCTGCATAAACAGCTTAGCTTTCACCGTAATTGGCGTGATTAATCCAAGGGGGTCGAAAATTCTAGAAGATGTGCGCAAAACCTCACGTTTTGTTATCATTTTGTTCTTTTCCATAAATTCAATCTGTTGAAATTTCAAATCGTCGGATTCCCTATCCCATCTCATGCCTAAAATTTTGACTATGTCGTCATTGTCGCCGATCTTGTCTTGTCCTGCGACGTTCTGTAATTCCGTACTATTAGAATTCCAAAACCGTAAGTTGAATCCTGCCTCTGACAATAATTTTCTTGACTCCGTGTAGAATTTTAAAAGGGATTGTTTATCTGTAAAACTGGTTAGAACGTTATCCACGTATAAATTTCTCTGTAATTCTGTTGATGTAGTTGACGGATTGTCTCTAAAATGTTTCATTAGCGTGGCGCTTAACATGAATGGCGAACAGGTGGCGCCGAAAAGTACAACCTTAAACCGGTAAGTAATCAAACGGCTTTCTGTGTCCATGGGATTCTCTAACCAATAAAATCTTGTGACATCTCTGTCATCAACATCTAATTCAATATGCAAAAATGCTTTTTCAATGTCTGCTGTAACTGCATATTTGTACATTCTAAAGCGTACTAATATCTCCGTCAAATCAGTCATAATTGGTGGATATGTTGCTAGGCAATCGTTAAGACAAGGACTACTGGCATTCGCTCTACAGCTACAGTTATATACTATGCGTATCGGGGTGGTGACTGAATCCTTTTTTACGGGATGATGCGGAATGTAATGAACCTTGTTTGTGCATGTACTTTCATCACATACCTTTTCAATGAATCCTCTTTGTTCTTGGTCTGTAATTATCTCACCATACTTTCGGAACATCTCGGGATCCTTCTTTAGGCGACGAATAACGCTTTCCGTTCTGCGTTTTGCGATGTCTTCATTTGTCGGTAGTTCTGGCGCATTCTCTCTCCATGGTAATTTCGTAATATACTTATCATTTTTCTTCGTAATAGAGGTTTGTAAGTAATTTTCAGTTGATTCAGCTAGGTCTGGATCATTTTGTTCTTTAGCGTCAATTCCCAACGATTCAAGCTGCCAAAATTTTTCAAGATCGCACTCTTCTTGTTTGTGACATACTAGTATATTCATCATTGAGAAAGATGCATTACTGGTTCTTGTAGGGACAGGACCAGAAAGTAAATATCCAATTTTCGAGCTAACGGCAGTTGGACCGTTTCCACGCACTATTTTGTCTTGAACTATGTCCCAGTAGAAATCACCTCCAATTAATAAGGATATTTCAAATTGCTCTCCTTCCATGACTGGGTGTGCTAATTGTAGACCACGTAAATATGAAAACTTCTGCGTTATTCCTATGTTGTGAGTTTGAAGTGGTGAAGCAATGGTTGGTACAATTAAAACTTTAATAGGAATTAATTCTCCTTCGGTAGACTTAAGATTAATTGTTGTTTTGTCAAGATTTCTCACCTTTTTCGTAGTACTTCCAAATGTAGCTATACTTAATGTTTCAGACCCTTCTTTTTTAATGTCCAATTTAGCTGCTAGTTCTTCGGTTATAAACGAGCGCTGAGCTCCCTCGTCAAAGAGTATTCTTGCATCTATACATGTATTTTTGTGAACGACTGGACTGAATGCGGTTTTCAGTAAAACAGTGGACCTTTCTTCGCTAGCGGTATACAACATAGAAGTTTCTGTGTCTACTTTATTTTGCGATTGTTCAGTTTCAATATGATGTTTATTTGAGTACGAGTTCTGTTTACATAATGAAGAGTGATGCTTCCGGTGGCAACACTTACACGTATTCTTGGATTTGCAATCGGCTATTTTATGCTTACCTAAACAATTAAAGCATAACCTCTTTTCTTTTATAATGGCTACTCTTTTATCGTGATCTATGACATCTTTACATTCGTTAGGCCAGTGGTTTCCGTCACAATATTTGCATTGTTTCTTCCGATTCGAGTTGAATGATTTGTCTGTTGTGTTTATCGGACGGGTTTTATCTGTAGTTACTCGTTTAACGCCTGTTATGAAATTTGCGCTAGGTGTTGTGGTTGAATACGTCTGTGTATAATCTCCGTATCCGGACTCTTGAATAGAAATCTCTTTACCTATCGCGTTTCGAAGCGATTGAATATTCCAACTGTCGCTCCCGTTTTCTCGTGTTATATTTTTTCGTACTTCATGCGGTATCTTCCCGAGAATTACTGGTATCAATAACGATCCGTACATTTCCTGACATTGTCCGAGAGACTCTAGACCCCGTATGTAGGCTTCCGATTTGTCATGAAATGTTCTCAAACTTTCTAATGTATCATGTGGTGCGGGTATATCAAGTAGTGCTCTCATATATGCATTAATGATTTTATGTGGTTGCCCATAGCGGTTTCTCAATAATTCAATTGCTTTGTGGTAGTTTGGATTTGTCATGGTCAATCCTGAAATTACGTTTGCAGCTTCAAATTGAAGCAATGAGTTCAAGTACGAAAATTTCTGAATGTCAGTTAATGTGTGATTGTGATGAATCGTGGTCTCGTATGAATCCCAGAAATATTGCCATTGTAGAATGTCTCCATTAAAATTGGGAAGAGATAGCTTTGGTAGGCGATGGTTATTACTTGAGGTCGAACTTGACTGAGATAATTGCTGACTTGTGTGAGTAAATGGGTTTGTGTACGGAACAAACTCTGGTGCGTTTGAATCTAGTATAGAAGATGTTGCGTTTGTTACGGGCTTTAAGAACTTCTTAAATTTTCGAATTTTACCCTCTAAATCTAAATAATACTCATCTGTTTCAAGAATTTCATTTGTAATATCTTCTGATTCGACTGCATTTAATATCTGTTCATCTATTGAGGCTAACGTCTTCTTTTTCTTCTCAATTGCTTCGAGCAATGTTGATACTTCCTCCGTGTCTATTTGTGAATCTCCGATGGCTTCCTCCAGTTTTTTAAAAACTTTTGTTACTGCTGCTTTGTTCCCCGCTCTCAAGGATTTTAATCGGCTGATGTCCATTCTCTCCGTTTGAAGTCACGGCACCAATGTAGTTTATTGCGTTGCGTTGTGTATTTGATCGTAAGTTAACTAAGTCTAAGGCGATAAAGATATAACTACGTCTGCCATTATACGTTTCTATTCAATACAACATAAAGTATAACAATTACGCGACGTCACAAAGATAGCGGCCGTACCGCAAAAAGGTACGTTAATATTAGCGCAATTCTTAACATTACAGTCAAGTAAGTCATTGCTAAACCCAAATGCACACGAGTTTATTAATTACACAAATCATCAAGAAAGTCAGCCACAACCCAGTTTCATGCACGCAAATACATCAGCGTCCGTTTTTTCAAACTCCAGCATGTACCACAAACTTCCCAAATTAAATTTACCAACGTTCGGTGGGAATATGTTAGAATGGCAACCCTTTTGGGATTCGTTTAGTGCTGCCGTACACGATAACCTGTCTTTAAACGATGTGCAGAAATTTAATTACTTGAAATCTCAACTGTTCGGAGAAGCCACCCAATGCATAGCAGGTCTACAAACAACTAACACAAATTACGGACAAGCATTACATGTACTGAAACAAAGATTCGGCCAACCACATAAGATAGTACAAACATACATGCAGAGTTTAATCAGCCTTCCTAGTCCAACGTCAAATATTACAAATTTGAAAAAATTCTACGACAGTATGGAAAACTACATCCGTGGCCTTGAAAGTATAGGGGAGTCTCACGAGTCGTTCGGAAGCCTTTTAGTGCCCATAATATTAAATAAATTACCTGGGAATATACGAGAAAACATGGTACGTGCCCACGGAGGCGACCACTGGAACTTGCCGTCGTTACGGCAAGCTATTCAACATGAGATAACGATTAAGGAAGCGGGTCAGTCGGTAAACGGTGATGTTATAGAGCCAAATTACACACCCACGTCAGCATTCTTTACGGGTACAAATCGCAACTACGTAAATCAGAAAGGGAAAAGAGACATAACCAAGAAGCCGTGCATCTTTTGTCAAGGAGTTCACGCCCCATTAGCTTGTAAAACTGTTACGGAAATTGAAGCTCGAAAACGCATTGTTAAGGAGAAACAGGCATGTTTCAATTGCTTAGGAAATCACAGAGTTGCCGATTGCAAATCCGATAAAACGTGTAAAAACTGTAATAAACGACACCATACTAGCATTTGTTCAAAGAACGGAACACACTTGTATACCAAGTCTAAAGATAGCATTACATCAAAACCAGATACCGATGCCGAAGTCGCAAGCATGCATTCATCAACATCATCAGTTAGATCGCAGGTATTGTTGAAAACCGCGATAGCGCCTATCACGTATGACAAGACACATTTTAACACCGCCAATATACTATTCGACGAAGGAGCCCAGCGAAGCTTTATCACTCAAGAGATGGCCGATTTATTGAACCTGAGACCACATAGGAAAGAAGCGATAACGATATCCGGTTTCGGTGAATCCAACAAGAAGGTTAGAAATTTACAAATTGCTACTATATATATAAAAGGTCTAACGAATACGCTTATCCCTATTGAAGTTCTTATAGTACCACAGATTGCTTATCCAATACATACTTACGCAAGGAACCAGTCGAGCTTTCAGCATTTAAATGGATTGAAGTTAGCCCACCCAGCTTTACAGGACGAGGATTTTGAGATATCAGTCTTAGTTGGCGCCGATTATTATTGGGATATAGTTGGAGACAGAGTAATTAGAGGTTCCGGACCAACCGCTGTACAGTCCAAAGTTGGATACTTGCTATCAGGACCTATACAATTGAACACTAACAGTAATAATCAATCAACGTCATCGATTATGAACATTTTGATCCCACACAGACTAGAAGAATGTGAAATACATAAATTTTGGGAAATCGAATCCATAGGAACAGAAACAGACAGCGAAGTGAAAGCGAAAACGGACTTACAAGAAATGACCACTTACCAAGAGAATAACATTCATTTGAAAGACAATAGGTACATCGCCAAGTTTCCATGGAAACCAGAACATCCGGAGTTGCCTAGCAACGAGATGATCGCCAGAAAGAGAGCATACAACGTGATAAACCGACTTGCTAAAGAACCAGAGATGCTTAAGATATACGGTAACATTATCAACGACCAAGAAAATCGAGGTTTTATAGAGAAGGTTGAGACCCCGGATGAGACTACTAATCGAGTACACTATATTCCGCACCACCCAGTGAAAAAAGATTCATCGACTACACCGATACGTATAGTATATGATTGCAGTTGTCGTCAAGATTCAGAATCACCCAGCTTAAATGATTGCCTTTCTTCTACACCGCCGCAGCTTAATAAGCTAACAGATATACTTACAAGATTCCGCTACGGGAAATACGCCTTAACAACTGATATTGAGAAAGCATTCCTCCAGATTGGACTAGACGAAGAAGACCGCGATTCCACCCGATTTTTCTGGCTTAGAGACCCAAGCAACCCCAAGAGTGAACTTGAGACTTACAGATTCAAGGTAATTTTATTCGGAGCGACATGTTCGCCATTTATTCTAAACGCTACATTATTGAAACATTTGTCAACGGTTACAAGTGCTACAGCTGAGATACTCAAGCGAGATTTGTATGTAGACAACGTACTTACAAGTGTTAATACGGAAGAAGCCGCCTTAAATTTCTTTGAAGAATCTAGAGAACTCATGACAAATGCAGGATTTAATTTGAGAACATGGAAGTCAAATAGCAAGCAACTTAGCAACGAAGCTACAAAGGCAAACGTACTTGATACGGATAGCGAGACGAAAATTCTTGGGATGCGTTGGGATGCGAAGTCAGACATATTGACATTTGCGAAATTAAATGAAAATCGTATAGATATTGATAATTCACAAGCGACAAAGAGAGAAATATTGAGTAAATCATCGTCAATTTACGACCCACTCGGAATTCTTGGACCAGTGACCGTAAGAGCTAAGCTACTGGTACAAACATTATGGAAAGAAGGATACGATTGGGACCAGGTGTTGCCTAGCAACATAGTTAAATCATGGTATGAAATTTTAGATGACATCCGAGATGTAACAGTTAATACGAAAATCGCACGACATTATTTCAACGATCAAAATGAGAACGAAAGTAACGAGAAAATCACATTACATGTCTTTGTTGATGCCAGCCAACGCGCTTATGGAGCCAGTGCCTACTTGTGTAAAGGAAACACTTCTTCTCTCGTAATTGCAAAAAACCGGATCGCTCCGCTCGCCAAAATGACATTACCAAAGCTAGAATTGATGGCTGCAGTAATAGGAGCTCGAATGGCTAAAACCCTCACGAAAACCCTAAAACCACAACGCACAGTACTATGGAGTGACAGTCAGATCGTTCTGCACTGGATTTCGTCTTTAAAATCATTTGGAAGATTTGTTCAGAATCGTGTGATAGAAATTAAAGAAACGACACAAAACTACGACTGGAAATACGTACCAACAGACTCAAATCCAGCCGACCTTCAAACTAGAGGAATATCATCAACGCAATTCAAAGAATCGACTTTGTGGATGCAAGGACCGTCATGGATATCAGATGAGAACAGTTGGCCTACATGGACCCCACAAATTAAACAAGAGACTCTTTTGTTAACGACAACAGATGACAGCGAAAAGACAAAACCGTGTGCTTTAAATGGAATTTCGAAAATAATCGATCTATCAAGATTCTCGTCATTGAAGAAGTTATTACGAGTTACATGCTACGTGTTTAAATTTGTGAATATATGTAAAAGTAAGCGACCGTATAACTTGAGAAAATATGCTAGACACGGAAAAGATATAACAAAAGATGAAATTGACCGCGCAACTCGTACATGGATTACAGATATTCAAAATGAAAAATTCAGTAATGAAAAGCAGCAACTCGCAAACCCGTCACATGACAAGAATCTACCGTTAGTAAGACAACTGCGCTTGTTCATAGATACAGAAGGTGTCATTCGATGCGCCGGGCGCATACAAAATTCACAGTTAGACGACTCCGCGAAGTTCCCAGTGTTACTACCGAAGAAAAATCAATTTACGGACTTAGTTATATTGAACGCGCACCTGCAGATGTTACACTCAGGAGCTGGACAGACAATAACGCAAATCCGCCAATCATATTGGATACCTTCCATTAGACAGTGCGTAAACCACATCGTACAAAAATGTGTAAAGTGCCGAAAAGTGACAGGAAAAGCGTTTCCACAGCAAATTTCACCTCCGCTTCCGAAAGATAGAGTCACCGATACGATTCCGTTTACGACAACTGGTGTTGATTTCGCTGGACCACTATTCGTTAAAGATAATGGACTTGTTACAAAATCGTATATTTGCCTATTCACATGTGCTTGTATTCGTGCCGTACACCTAGAACTTGTTACAGATATGACAATCGAATCATTCAAATTAGCATTTAGACGATTCGTTAGTAGGAGAGGAATTCCCAGTACTGTGTATTCCGACAATGCACCAACCTTTGTTTCCGCTTCACATGATATTCCGAAGGAAATGAACATTCAGATTAATTGGAAATTTAGTCCGAAAGCAGCACCGTGGTATGGTGGATGGTGGGAGAGACTAGTTGGAATTACGAAAACGACATTGAAAAAAGTGCTCGGGAAATCTCAAGTAAATTCTGACGTATTACGAACAACTTTGATAGAAATTGAACGTGTAATCAACGATCGTCCGATTACATATGTGTCGTCCGACATCCGAGATCCAGAGCCACTAACGCCGTCACATCTACTGCAGGGAAGAAGATTATCACAAGAGAACAATTCTTATTCAGAGGACAATAATTTAAATTTAGATTTCACAGAAGCAAACAAACGTTTTAATCATAAAGTAACTTTGATTGAACACTTTGCAAAACGATGGAGAATGGAATACCTCACCGGATTAAGAGAATTTCATCGCGTCGCCGGAGACCAAAGCGCACATGTGAAAATCGGTTCCGTCGTACAAATCATGGACAATTCACCGAGAATGATGTGGAAACTAGCAGTAATAGAAGATTTGATCACCGGGAAAGATGGAGCAGTGAGAGCAGTCAAACTTCGTACATCAAATGGACTGATTACAACAAGACCAATTGTGAAACTGGTGCCATTGGAAATATGAACTTTAATTGTTTTTTTTTATACCCTTTTTTATGAACAATACATGAACAGTAATTGCATTTTGCGGCCCCCAGAATGTTGTGAATTAGTTATAGTTTCAGTTTAGTATTTTATACTCTTTTATTTGCTTAACGTTTTACCGCCATTTTACGTAACAATAAGCCCGCAACGTCGTCACTTGCCGACGTCTCTCTTGTATATTATAGACTCTAGTAAAGCATACGAAACATTGAAGACGTTTTTGTGTTTACTCGCCTTTATTATCGATACGTCCAAAACAACCATGTTGTGGTATACAATTTCGACGCTAAAGATTGGTAATATCTCTCTCTCTCTCTCTCTCTCTCTCTCTCTCTCTCTCTCTCTCTCTCTCTCTCTCTCTCTCTCTCTCTCTCTCTCTCTCTCTCTCTCTCTCTCTCTCTCTCTCATCCATCTGTTGCTGGATTTTGTCCTATTCTTTTTGAGATTCTAAATTTCACCCTTTCAATCCGCTATCCAAAAGTTGTATTTGCGTCATCGTTATCGCCCTCTTATGAACTGTATTTTTTCTTTAATGTTATCATGAATTTCATACATTTTCTTATAAGTTTATATTTCGCCTCGGGCAATTATACTGTTCGTGTCGTCATCATGTAAACATATGTTCACCGGTCTTTGTTTCGTATACAGTGTATAACCTAAACATTCGGGAAAGCAAATTCCCTGTTGTTTTTCCGTCTATCTTGTTCCGTTCAGCAGACTTTATCTCCAATTCTTCCTCCCAGAAAACATTTTCTTCAAATAGTGGTTTAGAGAATGTAACATATGTTCGAAGATTAATTACGCCCCTCAGTAATTGATTCGTATTTCCACTACAAATTAGCATAACCTACAACAAGTGTACGATACTGTTAAATTAATTGCACAATGATGAGACAAAGAATTAAACTTTCAGGACCTCTTAAAGTTTCAACTTTGGATAATTTCTATACCGTATCAATTACGGAATAATTGGCATCAGCTATCATGTACTATGTAGCAGTGTAGAAGTAAATATTTTGTTAGCATGGGGAAATTTTAAAGAAATAGACATCATAAGATATATATCAATATCATTAAAGTTGTGATATTTTTTTTTTTTTAATCTAGCCTGCATATATGCATTGCCACGTAATTCAATAAACTGGCTGTATACGTCTGTGCTATAAGAAAGAATTTCGTTCACATCAGTAACATGGCGTCGGTGGTGTAACGGTTAGCATGGTTGCCTTCCAAGCAGTCGATCCGGGTTCGACTCCCGGCCGACGCACGTAATTTTTGTTTGGATTTGATGGAATCAAATAGCATGTTCCTTACACGAGTTGACGAACATTCGGAAATGTAGTGTTTCTTTATTTGCGAGAGAGCTTGTTTTCATATCTTTTTGTCTAACTTAACTCCAATAGGTTAAGATACAATTTGCTATAAAACTTCAAATATATGAAGCTTTATATATTGATGGGTAATGAACTCGAATGCGATATATATTTAAGAAAATTTAAACAGGTGTAATTATGGCGTCGGTGGTGTAACGGTTAGCATGGTTGCCTTCCAAGCAGTCGATCCGGGTTCGACTCCCGGCCGACGCATGAATTTTTTATATTGAATGAAATTTATTGCCTGTAGACGTCATTTGAAAAAAAAAAAATATTCTGACCATTCCGATTCATGTTGTCTCAGTGCTTCCACAACTTTTTAATAGAAGCACCCCAGTGATTTCAAATTTCGGACTACTCGGCATACCGGCATTAATTTCATCTCTTTACCAATCCAAGTTGATACAACTAAACCATTTGGACCAGTAGTGCTGAACAACTTTTGACACTAACTGTAGTAATCTTGAAACAAGTAAAACAGACAGCAAACTGTTTGAACGTTGATGCCATTTAAAATTGGCCATTCTTCAAGACAGCAAAAATAGATGTTTCCGCTGAGGATTGAACTCAGGACCTTCCGCGTGTTAAGCGGATGTGATAACCACTACACCACGGAAACCTTGGGGATCTAAGCGTGAATTTAAGCTTAAAACCATGACGGAAATCAACGGCACAGCATTGCAGCTCAGGCATATCAACAGTTGACCTAATTGATGGTTAACTTAACTTCTGCCGGCAGACAATCGCTATTTTAACATATGTCGTCTTTCTTTTGTATTCGAAATCTCAAATTGATCCAACACGTAGTGTATACTTTAATTTTTAGTTATTCCTGTCACATAGAAACCGTTCTTAATTTTCAATCGATAGCTACAATTTGTCAATAAAAATAACATATTCTAGAGATTGGAATACTTGTTCACTGTCTTGGTACAATGTGGTATGTGATATGAAATTATTTATAATCTATTTAATTTCACTAAGCAGTGTCAGGCTCGTTGGTCTAGTGGTATGATTCTCGCTTCGGGTGCGAGAGGTCCCGGGTTCGACTCCCGGACGAGCCCTAATTTTTGGCATTGCAAAAGGATCCGCTCATTTAACATCAAATCGCGAAACTGAGGTACCAATGATGTAAGGCCACAATTTAGAGAATCACGGAAGCACAAATATACAAGCAGCGTAATATCGTTACCCATCTGGTCTTCCCGTCCTCATCAATGTCAGCCTGCAAAATGGGCTATAGACATTACTCGTGATACAACTTAAAAGGGAGTCTCCAACCATGTACAGTATATTCATTCAACTGGTCAATTTCCTACCATAGAGGTGTCATGGATACTAGAATATAAATGGTCTTGATCATGTTAATCTTTTGGGCCTCGGTGGATTTTGCTTCGCTTCTTTCGTAAAATAGTAGTAACGTACTTCAGCCGTATCTATCCTGCTTTAATTATGACACGTTGTCGTTACCGTGGTGATTGCGTCTCATTCTTCGTCCAGGGATTCCTGACTGCGGATCGATGTTAACATTCCGGTCTCCGGTAAGTCAGATTTGTGTTTCCTCCCAGACAGACTACACCCATTGCATAATGACCCCCACGGTTCTAGAAAGGATATCATTTGATAGAAGTAATAAGACTGGCACTAACACCATGTTGTGGTATACAATTTCGACGCTAAAGATTGGTAATATCTCTCTCTCTCTCTCTCTCTCTCTCTCTCTCTCTCTCTCTCTCTCTCTCTTATCCATCTGTTGCTGGATTTTGTCCTATTCTTTTTGATCGAGATTCTAAATTTCACCCTTTCAATCCGCTATCCAAAAGTTGTATTTGCGTCATCGTTATCGCCCTCTTATGAACTGTATTTTTTCTTTAATGTTATCATGAATTTCATACATTTTCTTATAAGTTTATATTTCGCCTCGGGCAATTATACTGTTCGTGTCGTCATCATGTAAACATATGTTCACCGGTCTTTGTTTCGTATACAGTGTATAACCTAAACATTCGGGAAAGCAAATTCCCTGTTGTTTTTCCGTCTATCTTGTTCCGTTCAGCAGACTTTATCTCCAATTCTTCCTCCCAGAAAACATTTTCTTCAAATAGTGGTTTAGAGAATGTAACATATGTTCGAAGATTAATTACGCCCCTCAGTAATTGATTCGTATTTCCACTACAAATTAGCATAACCTACAACAAGTGTACGATACTGTTAAATTAATTGCACAATGATGAGACAAAGAATTAAACTTTCAGGACCTCTTAAAGTTTCAACTTTGGATAATTTCTATACCGTATCAATTACGGAATAATTGGCATCAGCTATCATGTACTATGTAGCAGTGTAGAAGTAAATATTTTGTTAGCATGGGGAAATTTTAAAGAAATAGACATCATAAGATATATATCAATATCATTAAAGTTGTGATATTTTTTTTTTTAATCTAGCCTGCATATATGCATTGCCACGTAATTCAATAAACTGGCTGTATACGTCTGTGCTATAAGAAAGAATTTCGTTCACATCAGTAACATGGCGTCGGTGGTGTAACGGTTAGCATGGTTGCCTTCCAAGCAGTCGATCCGGGTTCGACTCCCGGCCGACGCACGTAATTTTTGTTTGGATTTGATGGAATCAAATAGCATGTTCCTTACACGAGTTGACGAACATTCGGAAATGTAGTGTTTCTTTATTTGCGAGAGAGCTTGTTTTCATATCTTTTTGTCTAACTTAACTCCAATAGGTTAAGATACAATTTGCTATAAAACTTCAAATATATGAAGCTTTATATATTGATGGGTAATGAACTCGAATGCGATATATATCTAAGAAAATTTAAACAGGTGTAATTATGGCGTCGGTGGTGTAACGGTTAGCATGGTTGCCTTCCAAGCAGTCGATCCGGGTTCGACTCCCGGCCGACGCATGAATTTTTTATATTGAATGAAATTTATTGCCTGTAGACGTCATTTGAAAAAAAAAAAATATTCTGACCATTCCGATTCATGTTGTCTCAGTGCTTCCACAACTTTTTAATAGAAGCACCCCAGTGATTTCAAATTTCGGACTACTCGGCATACCGGCATTAATTTCATCTCTTTACCAATCCAAGTTGATACAACTAAACCATTTGGACCAGTAGTGCTGAACAACTTTTGACACTAACTGTAGTAATCTTGAAACAAGTAAAACAGACAGCAAACTGTTTGAACGTTGATGCCATTTAAAATTGGCCATTCTTCAAGACAGCAAAAATAGATGTTTCCGCTGAGGATTGAACTCAGGACCTTCCGCGTGTTAAGCGGATGTGATAACCACTACACCACGGAAACCTTGGGGATCTAAGCGTGAATTTAAGCTTAAAACCATGACGGAAATCAACGGCACAGCATTGCAGCTCAGGCATATCAACAGTTGACCTAATTGATGGTTAACTTAACTTCTGCCGGCAGACAATCGCTATTTTAACATATGTCGTCTTTCTTTTGTATTCGAAATCTCAAATTGATCCAACACGTAGTGTATACTTTAATTTTTAGTTATTCCTGTCACATAGAAACCGTTCTTAATTTTCAATCGATAGCTACAATTTGTCAATAAAAATAACATATTCTAGAGATTGGAATACTTGTTCACTGTCTTGGTACAATGTGGTATGTGATATGAAATTATTTATAATCTATTTAATTTCACTAAGCAGTGTCAGGCTCGTTGGTCTAGTGGTATGATTCTCGCTTCGGGTGCGAGAGGTCCCGGGTTCGACTCCCGGACGAGCCCTAATTTTTGGCATTGCAAAAGGATCCGCTCATTTAACATCAAATCGCGAAACTGAGGTACCAATGATGTAAGGCCACAATTTAGAGAATCACGGAAGCACAAATATACAAGCAGCGTAATATCGTTACCCATCTGGTCTTCCCGTCCTCATCAATGTCAGCCTGCAAAATGGGCTATAGACATTACTCGTGATACAACTTAAAAGGGAGTCTCCAACCATGTACAGTATATTCATTCAACTGGTCAATTTCCTACCATAGAGGTGTCATGGATACTAGAATATAAATGGTCTTGATCATGTTAATCTTTTGGGCCTCGGTGGATTTTGCTTCGCTTCTTTCGTAAAATAGTAGTAACGTACTTCAGCCGTATCTATCCTGCTTTAATTATGACACGTTGTCGTTACCGTGGTGATTGCGTCTCATTCTTCGTCCAGGGATTCCTGACTGCGGATCGATGTTAACATTCCGGTCTCCGGTAAGTCAGATTTGTGTTTCCTCCCAGACAGACTACACCCATTGCATAATGACCCCCACGGTTCTAGAAAGGATATCATTTGATAGAAGTAATAAGACTGGCACTAACACCATGTTGTGGTATACAATTTCGACGCTAAAGATTGGTAATATCTCTCTCTCTCTCTCTCTCTCTCTCTCTCTCTCTCTCTCTCTCTCTCTCTCTCTCTCTCTCTCTCTCTCTCTCTCTTATCCATCTGTTGCTGGATTTTGTCCTATTCTTTTTGAGATTCTAAATTTCACCCTTTCAATCCGCTATCCAAAAGTTGTATTTGCGTCATCGTTATCGCCCTCTTATGAACTGTATTTTTTCTTTAATGTTATCATGAATTTCATACATTTTCTTATAAGTTTATATTTCGCCTCGGGCAATTATACTGTTCGTGTCGTCATCATGTAAACATATGTTCACCGGTCTTTGTTTCGTATACAGTGTATAACCTAAACATTCGGGAAAGCAAATTCCCTGTTGTTTTTCCGTCTATCTTGTTCCGTTCAGCAGACTTTATCTCCAATTCTTCCTCCCAGAAAACATTTTCTTCAAATAGTGGTTTAGAGAATGTAACATATGTTCGAAGATTAATTACGCCCCTCAGTAATTGATTCGTATTTCCACTACAAATTAGCATAACCTACAACAAGTGTACGATACTGTTAAATTAATTGCACAATGATGAGACAAAGAATTAAACTTTCAGGACCTCTTAAAGTTTCAACTTTGGATAATTTCTATACCGTATCAATTACGGAATAATTGGCATCAGCTATCATGTACTATGTAGCAGTGTAGAAGTAAATATTTTGTTAGCATGGGGAAATTTTAAAGAAATAGACATCATAAGATATATATCAATATCATTAAAGTTGTGATATTTTTTTTTTTTAATCTAGCCTGCATATATGCATTGCCACGTAATTCAATAAACTGGCTGTATACGTCTGTGCTATAAGAAAGAATTTCGTTCACATCAGTAACATGGCGTCGGTGGTGTAACGGTTAGCATGGTTGCCTTCCAAGCAGTCGATCCGGGTTCGACTCCCGGCCGACGCACGTAATTTTTGTTTGGATTTGATGGAATCAAATAGCATGTTCCTTACACGAGTTGACGAACATTCGGAAATGTAGTGTTTCTTTATTTGCGAGAGAGCTTGTTTTCATATCTTTTTGTCTAACTTAACTCCAATAGGTTAAGATACAATTTGCTATAAAACTTCAAATATATGAAGCTTTATATATTGATGGGTAATGAACTCGAATGCGATATATATCTAAGAAAATTTAAACAGGTGTAATTATGGCGTCGGTGGTGTAACGGTTAGCATGGTTGCCTTCCAAGCAGTCGATCCGGGTTCGACTCCCGGCCGACGCATGAATTTTTTATATTGAATGAAATTTATTGCCTGTAGACGTCATTTGAAAAAAAAAAAATATTCTGACCATTCCGATTCATGTTGTCTCAGTGCTTCCACAACTTTTTAATAGAAGCACCCCAGTGATTTCAAATTTCGGACTACTCGGCATACCGGCATTAATTTCATCTCTTTACCAATCCAAGTTGATACAACTAAACCATTTGGACCAGTAGTGCTGAACAACTTTTGACACTAACTGTAGTAATCTTGAAACAAGTAAAACAGACAGCAAACTGTTTGAACGTTGATGCCATTTAAAATTGGCCATTCTTCAAGACAGCAAAAATAGATGTTTCCGCTGAGGATTGAACTCAGGACCTTCCGCGTGTTAAGCGGATGTGATAACCACTACACCACGGAAACCTTGGGGATCTAAGCGTGAATTTAAGCTTAAAACCATGACGGAAATCAACGGCACAGCATTGCAGCTCAGGCATATCAACAGTTGACCTAATTGATGGTTAACTTAACTTCTGCCGGCAGACAATCGCTATTTTAACATATGTCGTCTTTCTTTTGTATTCGAAATCTCAAATTGATCCAACACGTAGTGTATACTTTAATTTTTAGTTATTCCTGTCACATAGAAACCGTTCTTAATTTTCAATCGATAGCTACAATTTGTCAATAAAAATAACATATTCTAGAGATTGGAATACTTGTTCACTGTCTTGGTACAATGTGGTATGTGATATGAAATTATTTATAATCTATTTAATTTCACTAAGCAGTGTCAGGCTCGTTGGTCTAGTGGTATGATTCTCGCTTCGGGTGCGAGAGGTCCCGGGTTCGACTCCCGGACGAGCCCTAATTTTTGGCATTGCAAAAGGATCCGCTCATTTAACATCAAATCGCGAAACTGAGGTACCAATGATGTAAGGCCACAATTTAGAGAATCACGGAAGCACAAATATACAAGCAGCGTAATATCGTTACCCATCTGGTCTTCCCGTCCTCATCAATGTCAGCCTGCAAAATGGGCTATAGACATTACTCGTGATACAACTTAAAAGGGAGTCTCCAACCATGTACAGTATATTCATTCAACTGGTCAATTTCCTACCATAGAGGTGTCATGGATACTAGAATATAAATGGTCTTGATCATGTTAATCTTTTGGGCCTCGGTGGATTTTGCTTCGCTTCTTTCGTAAAATAGTAGTAACGTACTTCAGCCGTATCTATCCTGCTTTAATTATGACACGTTGTCGTTACCGTGGTGATTGCGTCTCATTCTTCGTCCAGGGATTCCTGACTGCGGATCGATGTTAACATTCCGGTCTCCGGTAAGTCAGATTTGTGTTTCCTCCCAGACAGACTACACCCATTGCATAATGACCCCCACGGTTCTAGAAAGGATATCATTTGATAGAAGTAATAAGACTGGCACTAACACCATGTTGTGGTATACAATTTCGACGCTAAAGATTGGTAATATCTCTCTCTCTCTCTCTCTCTCTCTCTCTCTCTCTCTCTCTCTCTCTCTCTCTCTCTTATCCATCTGTTGCTGGATTTTGTCCTATTCTTTTTGATCGAGATTCTAAATTTCACCCTTTCAATCCGCTATCCAAAAGTTGTATTTGCGTCATCGTTATCGCCCTCTTATGAACTGTATTTTTTCTTTAATGTTATCATGAATTTCATACATTTTCTTATAAGTTTATATTTCGCCTCGGGCAATTATACTGTTCGTGTCGTCATCATGTAAACATATGTTCACCGGTCTTTGTTTCGTATACAGTGTATAACCTAAACATTCGGGAAAGCAAATTCCCTGTTGTTTTTCCGTCTATCTTGTTCCGTTCAGCAGACTTTATCTCCAATTCTTCCTCCCAGAAAACATTTTCTTCAAATAGTGGTTTAGAGAATGTAACATATGTTCGAAGATTAATTACGCCCCTCAGTAATTGATTCGTATTTCCACTACAAATTAGCATAACCTACAACAAGTGTACGATACTGTTAAATTAATTGCACAATGATGAGACAAAGAATTAAACTTTCAGGACCTCTTAAAGTTTCAACTTTGGATAATTTCTATACCGTATCAATTACGGAATAATTGGCATCAGCTATCATGTACTATGTAGCAGTGTAGAAGTAAATATTTTGTTAGCATGGGGAAATTTTAAAGAAATAGACATCATAAGATATATATCAATATCATTAAAGTTGTGATATTTTTTTTTTTTAATCTAGCCTGCATATATGCATTGCCACGTAATTCAATAAACTGGCTGTATACGTCTGTGCTATAAGAAAGAATTTCGTTCACATCAGTAACATGGCGTCGGTGGTGTAACGGTTAGCATGGTTGCCTTCCAAGCAGTCGATCCGGGTTCGACTCCCGGCCGACGCACGTAATTTTTGTTTGGATTTGATGGAATCAAATAGCATGTTCCTTACACGAGTTGACGAACATTCGGAAATGTAGTGTTTCTTTATTTGCGAGAGAGCTTGTTTTCATATCTTTTTGTCTAACTTAACTCCAATAGGTTAAGATACAATTTGCTATAAAACTTCAAATATATGAAGCTTTATATATTGATGGGTAATGAACTCGAATGCGATATATATCTAAGAAAATTTAAACAGGTGTAATTATGGCGTCGGTGGTGTAACGGTTAGCATGGTTGCCTTCCAAGCAGTCGATCCGGGTTCGACTCCCGGCCGACGCATGAATTTTTTATATTGAATGAAATTTATTGCCTGTAGACGTCATTTGAAAAAAAAAAAATATTCTGACCATTCCGATTCATGTTGTCTCAGTGCTTCCACAACTTTTTAATAGAAGCACCCCAGTGATTTCAAATTTCGGACTACTCGGCATACCGGCATTAATTTCATCTCTTTACCAATCCAAGTTGATACAACTAAACCATTTGGACCAGTAGTGCTGAACAACTTTTGACACTAACTGTAGTAATCTTGAAACAAGTAAAACAGACAGCAAACTGTTTGAACGTTGATGCCATTTAAAATTGGCCATTCTTCAAGACAGCAAAAATAGATGTTTCCGCTGAGGATTGAACTCAGGACCTTCCGCGTGTTAAGCGGATGTGATAACCACTACACCACGGAAACCTTGGGGATCTAAGCGTGAATTTAAGCTTAAAACCATGACGGAAATCAACGGCACAGCATTGCAGCTCAGGCATATCAACAGTTGACCTAATTGATGGTTAACTTAACTTCTGCCGGCAGACAATCGCTATTTTAACATATGTCGTCTTTCTTTTGTATTCGAAATCTCAAATTGATCCAACACGTAGTGTATACTTTAATTTTTAGTTATTCCTGTCACATAGAAACCGTTCTTAATTTTCAATCGATAGCTACAATTTGTCAATAAAAATAACATATTCTAGAGATTGGAATACTTGTTCACTGTCTTGGTACAATGTGGTATGTGATATGAAATTATTTATAATCTATTTAATTTCACTAAGCAGTGTCAGGCTCGTTGGTCTAGTGGTATGATTCTCGCTTCGGGTGCGAGAGGTCCCGGGTTCGACTCCCGGACGAGCCCTAATTTTTGGCATTGCAAAAGGATCCGCTCATTTAACATCAAATCGCGAAACTGAGGTACCAATGATGTAAGGCCACAATTTAGAGAATCACGGAAGCACAAATATACAAGCAGCGTAATATCGTTACCCATCTGGTCTTCCCGTCCTCATCAATGTCAGCCTGCAAAATGGGCTATAGACATTACTCGTGATACAACTTAAAAGGGAGTCTCCAACCATGTACAGTATATTCATTCAACTGGTCAATTTCCTACCATAGAGGTGTCATGGATACTAGAATATAAATGGTCTTGATCATGTTAATCTTTTGGGCCTCGGTGGATTTTGCTTCGCTTCTTTCGTAAAATAGTAGTAACGTACTTCAGCCGTATCTATCCTGCTTTAATTATGACACGTTGTCGTTACCGTGGTGATTGCGTCTCATTCTTCGTCCAGGGATTCCTGACTGCGGATCGATGTTAACATTCCGGTCTCCGGTAAGTCAGATTTGTGTTTCCTCCCAGACAGACTACACCCATTGCATAATGACCCCCACGGTTCTAGAAAGGATATCATTTGATAGAAGTAATAAGACTGGCACTAACACCATGTTGTGGTATACAATTTCGACGCTAAAGATTGGTAATATCTCTCTCTCTCTCTCTCTCTCTCTCTTATCCATCTGTTGCTGGATTTTGTCCTATTCTTTTTGAGATTCTAAATTTCACCCTTTCAATCCGCTATCCAAAAGTTGTATTTGCGTCATCGTTATCGCCCTCTTATGAACTGTATTTTTTCTTTAATGTTATCATGAATTTCATACATTTTCTTATAAGTTTATATTTCGCCTCGGGCAATTATACTGTTCGTGTCGTCATCATGTAAACATATGTTCACCGGTCTTTGTTTCGTATACAGTGTATAACCTAAACATTCGGGAAAGCAAATTCCCTGTTGTTTTTCCGTCTATCTTGTTCCGTTCAGCAGACTTTATCTCCAATTCTTCCTCCCAGAAAACATTTTCTTCAAATAGTGGTTTAGAGAATGTAACATATGTTCGAAGATTAATTACGCCCCTCAGTAATTGATTCGTATTTCCACTACAAATTAGCATAACCTACAACAAGTGTACGATACTGTTAAATTAATTGCACAATGATGAGACAAAGAATTAAACTTTCAGGACCTCTTAAAGTTTCAACTTTGGATAATTTCTATACCGTATCAATTACGGAATAATTGGCATCAGCTATCATGTACTATGTAGCAGTGTAGAAGTAAATATTTTGTTAGCATGGGGAAATTTTAAAGAAATAGACATCATAAGATATATATCAATATCATTAAAGTTGTGATATTTTTTTTTTTTAATCTAGCCTGCATATATGCATTGCCACGTAATTCAATAAACTGGCTGTATACGTCTGTGCTATAAGAAAGAATTTCGTTCACATCAGTAACATGGCGTCGGTGGTGTAACGGTTAGCATGGTTGCCTTCCAAGCAGTCGATCCGGGTTCGACTCCCGGCCGACGCACGTAATTTTTGTTTGGATTTGATGGAATCAAATAGCATGTTCCTTACACGAGTTGACGAACATTCGGAAATGTAGTGTTTCTTTATTTGCGAGAGAGCTTGTTTTCATATCTTTTTGTCTAACTTAACTCCAATAGGTTAAGATACAATTTGCTATAAAACTTCAAATATATGAAGCTTTATATATTGATGGGTAATGAACTCGAATGCGATATATATCTAAGAAAATTTAAACAGGTGTAATTATGGCGTCGGTGGTGTAACGGTTAGCATGGTTGCCTTCCAAGCAGTCGATCCGGGTTCGACTCCCGGCCGACGCATGAATTTTTTATATTGAATGAAATTTATTGCCTGTAGACGTCATTTGAAAAAAAAAAAATATTCTGACCATTCCGATTCATGTTGTCTCAGTGCTTCCACAACTTTTTAATAGAAGCACCCCAGTGATTTCAAATTTCGGACTACTCGGCATACCGGCATTAATTTCATCTCTTTACCAATCCAAGTTGATACAACTAAACCATTTGGACCAGTAGTGCTGAACAACTTTTGACACTAACTGTAGTAATCTTGAAACAAGTAAAACAGACAGCAAACTGTTTGAACGTTGATGCCATTTAAAATTGGCCATTCTTCAAGACAGCAAAAATAGATGTTTCCGCTGAGGATTGAACTCAGGACCTTCCGCGTGTTAAGCGGATGTGATTTTTTTTATCTTTATTATATTCACAATTCATATATACATATCACAGTTTGAATTACACAAAAATAAAAACATTGCCATTAGTTATTGTCTTTTCTCTGAAATGATTCATATTTGAAACATTAATTATATATTGCGTGAAATATTTGTCACGAACATGATTGTCTGATTATCAACTTGTGTATACTCATATTTATATAAATATATCAATTTATATATCACTTTCTATACAAAAACATCATATATACCTATAATTATATTCAATCACTTTCTAATCTTCCATTCATCTCATACATTCAAAATGATAAAAAGCTTACACAGAATAAAATGAAAAAATTAAAGAGTTAATTGTTTCTACAGTCTTAGTGTCGAATATATGACGAACAATGATACAATCGAAAAAAAATCGCAAAGGGATGGTGTCCATTCCACAACGCAAATAATATCAAAAGTATTAAATATGAAGTCAATTATAAGCATTAATAAGACAAGCAAACAACATCACAATATAATTATCATTATTCAGCAAAAACATTTTCCCCATTTTCTCACAGAAACATACACAATTCTCACTACAAAAACAAATTATAAAATACTGAAAAAAAATAAACTGTTACAGCTTTTTATTTTCCACAAGTTTTTCCATCTCTAATATTCCTTGACGCACTGCATCAGTCATCAGTTTTGTTGTTCTTACATCTTTAAAATCGTCGGTTACCACTTTGTTAAATATACGATAATCTCGTTCACCGCGAAGGAGAACTTCAAACTCTTTATGGTCTATATGAAATAATACTAGACGTCCTCTTTGCGTTTTTCCAATTAATATGTCCGTACCACTTCGGTTTTGTTTTAAAACAATTTTATGAATAAATCTACTATCTTGTATGTTTTTATTATGTTCTTTCACTTTATCACATGTTGACGGATTCTTTTCAATTATATCAACAGATACTCTTTGTTTACTTTTATTTCCATTGTTTATAATTTTACTCGGTAAACAGGTTGGTGACATAGGCAATTCTTTACCTGTGTCGATTAACAGTGCTATATTTGGACTTTCTACACTATTAATGTTACCTGTAGAAGCGGAGGCCTCACACGGGTTATCATCAAAATCCATCACATCGGAAATATTCGTCAATACCTTTCCACTCGGTATATGATTATTTTCAGATAAACTATCTGAACAAATCACATCTGTATCATTCTCACTATTCTCAATATGTACATTATCATTGTTATACTCTTTCATCCGTTTTCTATCACGGTTGACGGTAGAATTTGATTTTCTTTTACTTTTACTAATTTCCTGATTTGTAAAAACTATCGATATACGGGCTCTGTCATTTTCACCGTGCACAGTAAATGATATATTAGAAAATTGTTCGCATGCATTTTCTATAGTACTCATCAATAAAGATGGAAGTCTCTCCATTGTATATATAATTCAAAACAGTAGTAAAATTCACCCTCGGGTAGCCTCTTTCAATCCAACAATATTTACAACATTTAAAACAGTTAATAAAGACGGTTTTTTCAATATCAGTGAAAAAAAACTTACTTCTAAAACAAGTTAGAATGTTAATATTCCGTATTTCAGCTTGGTAATCCGAGCAATAACTTATAATATAGTAATATTTTCACTGTACACATAAACGTCCTATCATGTAAAGGTCCACTCGACCGATCAACAACTTTTGACACTAACTGTAGTAATCTTGAAACAAGTAAAACAGACAGCAAACTGTTTGAACGTTGATGCCATTTAAAATTGGCCATTCTTCAAGACAGCAAAAATAGATGTTTCCGCTGAGGATTGAACTCAGGACCTTCCGCGTGTTAAGCGGATGTGATAACCACTACACCACGGAAACCTTGGGGATCTAAGCGTGAATTTAAGCTTAAAACCATGACGGAAATCAACGGCACAGCATTGCAGCTCAGGCATATCAACAGTTGACCTAATTGATGGTTAACTTAACTTCTGCCGGCAGACAATCGCTATTTTAACATATGTCGTCTTTCTTTTGTATTCGAAATCTCAAATTGATCCAACACGTAGTGTATACTTTAATTTTTAGTTATTCCTGTCACATAGAAACCGTTCTTAATTTTCAATCGATAGCTACAATTTGTCAATAAAAATAACATATTCTAGAGATTGGAATACTTGTTCACTGTCTTGGTACAATGTGGTATGTGATATGAAATTATTTATAATCTATTTAATTTCACTAAGCAGTGTCAGGCTCGTTGGTCTAGTGGTATGATTCTCGCTTCGGGTGCGAGAGGTCCCGGGTTCGACTCCCGGACGAGCCCTAATTTTTGGCATTGCAAAAGGATCCGCTCATTTAACATCAAATCGCGAAACTGAGGTACCAATGATGTAAGGCCACAATTTAGAGAATCACGGAAGCACAAATATACAAGCAGCGTAATATCGTTACCCATCTGGTCTTCCCGTCCTCATCAATGTCAGCCTGCAAAATGGGCTATAGACATTACTCGTGATACAACTTAAAAGGGAGTCTCCAACCATGTACAGTATATTCATTCAACTGGTCAATTTCCTACCATAGAGGTGTCATGGATACTAGAATATAAATGGTCTTGATCATGTTAATCTTTTGGGCCTCGGTGGATTTTGCTTCGCTTCTTTCGTAAAATAGTAGTAACGTACTTCAGCCGTATCTATCCTGCTTTAATTATGACACGTTGTCGTTACCGTGGTGATTGCGTCTCATTCTTCGTCCAGGGATTCCTGACTGCGGATCGATGTTAACATTCCGGTCTCCGGTAAGTCAGATTTGTGTTTCCTCCCAGACAGACTACACCCATTGCATAATGACCCCCACGGTTCTAGAAAGGATATCATTTGATAGAAGTAATAAGACTGGCACTAACACCATGTTGTGGTATACAATTTCGACGCTAAAGATTGGTAATATCTCTCTCTCTCTCTCTCTCTCTCTCTCTCTCTCTCTCTCTCTCTCTCTCTCTCTCTCTCTCTCTCTCTCTCTCTCTCTCTTATCCATCTGTTGCTGGATTTTGTCCTATTCTTTTTGAGATTCTAAATTTCACCCTTTCAATCCGCTATCCAAAAGTTGTATTTGCGTCATCGTTATCGCCCTCTTATGAACTGTATTTTTTCTTTAATGTTATCATGAATTTCATACATTTTCTTATAAGTTTATATTTCGCCTCGGGCAATTATACTGTTCGTGTCGTCATCATGTAAACATATGTTCACCGGTCTTTGTTTCGTATACAGTGTATAACCTAAACATTCGGGAAAGCAAATTCCCTGTTGTTTTTCCGTCTATCTTGTTCCGTTCAGCAGACTTTATCTCCAATTCTTCCTCCCAGAAAACATTTTCTTCAAATAGTGGTTTAGAGAATGTAACATATGTTCGAAGATTAATTACGCCCCTCAGTAATTGATTCGTATTTCCACTACAAATTAGCATAACCTACAACAAGTGTACGATACTGTTAAATTAATTGCACAATGATGAGACAAAGAATTAAACTTTCAGGACCTCTTAAAGTTTCAACTTTGGATAATTTCTATACCGTATCAATTACGGAATAATTGGCATCAGCTATCATGTACTATGTAGCAGTGTAGAAGTAAATATTTTGTTAGCATGGGGAAATTTTAAAGAAATAGACATCATAAGATATATATCAATATCATTAAAGTTGTGATATTTTTTTTTTTTAATCTAGCCTGCATATATGCATTGCCACGTAATTCAATAAACTGGCTGTATACGTCTGTGCTATAAGAAAGAATTTCGTTCACATCAGTAACATGGCGTCGGTGGTGTAACGGTTAGCATGGTTGCCTTCCAAGCAGTCGATCCGGGTTCGACTCCCGGCCGACGCACGTAATTTTTGTTTGGATTTGATGGAATCAAATAGCATGTTCCTTACACGAGTTGACGAACATTCGGAAATGTAGTGTTTCTTTATTTGCGAGAGAGCTTGTTTTCATATCTTTTTGTCTAACTTAACTCCAATAGGTTAAGATACAATTTGCTATAAAACTTCAAATATATGAAGCTTTATATATTGATGGGTAATGAACTCGAATGCGATATATATCTAAGAAAATTTAAACAGGTGTAATTATGGCGTCGGTGGTGTAACGGTTAGCATGGTTGCCTTCCAAGCAGTCGATCCGGGTTCGACTCCCGGCCGACGCATGAATTTTTTATATTGAATGAAATTTATTGCCTGTAGACGTCATTTGAAAAAAAAAAAATATTCTGACCATTCCGATTCATGTTGTCTCAGTGCTTCCACAACTTTTTAATAGAAGCACCCCAGTGATTTCAAATTTCGGACTACTCGGCATACCGGCATTAATTTCATCTCTTTACCAATCCAAGTTGATACAACTAAACCATTTGGACCAGTAGTGCTGAACAACTTTTGACACTAACTGTAGTAATCTTGAAACAAGTAAAACAGACAGCAAACTGTTTGAACGTTGATGCCATTTAAAATTGGCCATTCTTCAAGACAGCAAAAATAGATGTTTCCGCTGAGGATTGAACTCAGGACCTTCCGCGTGTTAAGTGGATGTGATAACCACTACACCACGGAAACCTTGGGGATCTAAGCGTGAATTTAAGCTTAAAACCATGACGGAAATCAACGGCACAGCATTGCAGCTCAGGCATATCAACAGTTGACCTAATTGATGGTTAACTTAACTTCTGCCGGCAGACAATCGCTATTTTAACATATGTCGTCTTTCTTTTGTATTCGAAATCTCAAATTGATCCAACACGTAGTGTATACTTTAATTTTTAGTTATTCCTGTCACATAGAAACCGTTCTTAATTTTCAATCGATAGCTACAATTTGTCAATAAAAATAACATATTCTAGAGATTGGAATACTTGTTCACTGTCTTGGTACAATGTGGTATGTGATATGAAATTATTTATAATCTATTTAATTTCACTAAGCAGTGTCAGGCTCGTTGGTCTAGTGGTATGATTCTCGCTTCGGGTGCGAGAGGTCCCGGGTTCGACTCCCGGACGAGCCCTAATTTTTGGCATTGCAAAAGGATCCGCTCATTTAACATCAAATCGCGAAACTGAGGTACCAATGATGTAAGGCCACAATTTAGAGAATCACGGAAGCACAAATATACAAGCAGCGTAATATCGTTACCCATCTGGTCTTCCCGTCCTCATCAATGTCAGCCTGCAAAATGGGCTATAGACATTACTCGTGATACAACTTAAAAGGGAGTCTCCAACCATGTACAGTATATTCATTCAACTGGTCAATTTCCTACCATAGAGGTGTCATGGATACTAGAATATAAATGGTCTTGATCATGTTAATCTTTTGGGCCTCGGTGGATTTTGCTTCGCTTCTTTCGTAAAATAGTAGTAACGTACTTCAGCCGTATCTATCCTGCTTTAATTATGACACGTTGTCGTTACCGTGGTGATTGCGTCTCATTCTTCGTCCAGGGATTCCTGACTGCGGATCGATGTTAACATTCCGGTCTCCGGTAAGTCAGATTTGTGTTTCCTCCCAGACAGACTACACCCATTGCATAATGACCCCCACGGTTCTAGAAAGGATATCATTTGATAGAAGTAATAAGACTGGCACTAACACCATGTTGTGGTATACAATTTCGACGCTAAAGATTGGTAATATCTCTCTCTCTCTCTCTCTCTCTCTCTTATCCATCTGTTGCTGGATTTTGTCCTATTCTTTTTGAGATTCTAAATTTCACCCTTTCAATCCGCTATCCAAAAGTTGTATTTGCGTCATCGTTATCGCCCTCTTATGAACTGTATTTTTTCTTTAATGTTATCATGAATTTCATACATTTTCTTATAAGTTTATATTTCGCCTCGGGCAATTATACTGTTCGTGTCGTCATCATGTAAACATATGTTCACCGGTCTTTGTTTCGTATACAGTGTATAACCTAAACATTCGGGAAAGCAAATTCCCTGTTGTTTTTCCGTCTATCTTGTTCCGTTCAGCAGACTTTATCTCCAATTCTTCCTCCCAGAAAACATTTTCTTCAAATAGTGGTTTAGAGAATGTAACATATGTTCGAAGATTAATTACGCCCCTCAGTAATTGATTCGTATTTCCACTACAAATTAGCATAACCTACAACAAGTGTACGATACTGTTAAATTAATTGCACAATGATGAGACAAAGAATTAAACTTTCAGGACCTCTTAAAGTTTCAACTTTGGATAATTTCTATACCGTATCAATTACGGAATAATTGGCATCAGCTATCATGTACTATGTAGCAGTGTAGAAGTAAATATTTTGTTAGCATGGGGAAATTTTAAAGAAATAGACATCATAAGATATATATCAATATCATTAAAGTTGTGATATTTTTTTTTTTTAATCTAGCCTGCATATATGCATTGCCACGTAATTCAATAAACTGGCTGTATACGTCTGTGCTATAAGAAAGAATTTCGTTCACATCAGTAACATGGCGTCGGTGGTGTAACGGTTAGCATGGTTGCCTTCCAAGCAGTCGATCCGGGTTCGACTCCCGGCCGACGCACGTAATTTTTGTTTGGATTTGATGGAATCAAATAGCATGTTCCTTACACGAGTTGACGAACATTCGGAAATGTAGTGTTTCTTTATTTGCGAGAGAGCTTGTTTTCATATCTTTTTGTCTAACTTAACTCCAATAGGTTAAGATACAATTTGCTATAAAACTTCAAATATATGAAGCTTTATATATTGATGGGTAATGAACTCGAATGCGATATATATCTAAGAAAATTTAAACAGGTGTAATTATGGCGTCGGTGGTGTAACGGTTAGCATGGTTGCCTTCCAAGCAGTCGATCCGGGTTCGACTCCCGGCCGACGCATGAATTTTTTATATTGAATGAAATTTATTGCCTGTAGACGTCATTTGAAAAAAAAAAAATATTCTGACCATTCCGATTCATGTTGTCTCAGTGCTTCCACAACTTTTTAATAGAAGCACCCCAGTGATTTCAAATTTCGGACTACTCGGCATACCGGCATTAATTTCATCTCTTTACCAATCCAAGTTGATACAACTAAACCATTTGGACCAGTAGTGCTGAACAACTTTTGACACTAACTGTAGTAATCTTGAAACAAGTAAAACAGACAGCAAACTGTTTGAACGTTGATGCCATTTAAAATTGGCCATTCTTCAAGACAGCAAAAATAGATGTTTCCGCTGAGGATTGAACTCAGGACCTTCCGCGTGTTAAGCGGATGTGATAACCACTACACCACGGAAACCTTGGGGATCTAAGCGTGAATTTAAGCTTAAAACCATGACGGAAATCAACGGCACAGCATTGCAGCTCAGGCATATCAACAGTTGACCTAATTGATGGTTAACTTAACTTCTGCCGGCAGACAATCGCTATTTTAACATATGTCGTCTTTCTTTTGTATTCGAAATCTCAAATTGATCCAACACGTAGTGTATACTTTAATTTTTAGTTATTCCTGTCACATAGAAACCGTTCTTAATTTTCAATCGATAGCTACAATTTGTCAATAAAAATAACATATTCTAGAGATTGGAATACTTGTTCACTGTCTTGGTACAATGTGGTATGTGATATGAAATTATTTATAATCTATTTAATTTCACTAAGCAGTGTCAGGCTCGTTGGTCTAGTGGTATGATTCTCGCTTCGGGTGCGAGAGGTCCCGGGTTCGACTCCCGGACGAGCCCTAATTTTTGGCATTGCAAAAGGATCCGCTCATTTAACATCAAATCGCGAAACTGAGGTACCAATGATGTAAGGCCACAATTTAGAGAATCACGGAAGCACAAATATACAAGCAGCGTAATATCGTTACCCATCTGGTCTTCCCGTCCTCATCAATGTCAGCCTGCAAAATGGGCTATAGACATTACTCGTGATACAACTTAAAAGGGAGTCTCCAACCATGTACAGTATATTCATTCAACTGGTCAATTTCCTACCATAGAGGTGTCATGGATACTAGAATATAAATGGTCTTGATCATGTTAATCTTTTGGGCCTCGGTGGATTTTGCTTCGCTTCTTTCGTAAAATAGTAGTAACGTACTTCAGCCGTATCTATCCTGCTTTAATTATGACACGTTGTCGTTACCGTGGTGATTGCGTCTCATTCTTCGTCCAGGGATTCCTGACTGCGGATCGATGTTAACATTCCGGTCTCCGGTAAGTCAGATTTGTGTTTCCTCCCAGACAGACTACACCCATTGCATAATGACCCCCACGGTTCTAGAAAGGATATCATTTGATAGAAGTAATAAGACTGGCACTAACACCATGTTGTGGTATACAATTTCGACGCTAAAGATTGGTAATATCTCTCTCTCTCTCTCTCTCTCTCTCTCTCTCTCTCTCTCTCTCTCTCTCTCTCTCTCTCTCTCTCTCTCTCTCTCTCTTATCCATCTGTTGCTGGATTTTGTCCTATTCTTTTTGAGATTCTAAATTTCACCCTTTCAATCCGCTATCCAAAAGTTGTATTTGCGTCATCGTTATCGCCCTCTTATGAACTGTATTTTTTCTTTAATGTTATCATGAATTTCATACATTTTCTTATAAGTTTATATTTCGCCTCGGGCAATTATACTGTTCGTGTCGTCATCATGTAAACATATGTTCACCGGTCTTTGTTTCGTATACAGTGTATAACCTAAACATTCGGGAAAGCAAATTCCCTGTTGTTTTTCCGTCTATCTTGTTCCGTTCAGCAGACTTTATCTCCAATTCTTCCTCCCAGAAAACATTTTCTTCAAATAGTGGTTTAGAGAATGTAACATATGTTCGAAGATTAATTACGCCCCTCAGTAATTGATTCGTATTTCCACTACAAATTAGCATAACCTACAACAAGTGTACGATACTGTTAAATTAATTGCACAATGATGAGACAAAGAATTAAACTTTCAGGACCTCTTAAAGTTTCAACTTTGGATAATTTCTATACCGTATCAATTACGGAATAATTGGCATCAGCTATCATGTACTATGTAGCAGTGTAGAAGTAAATATTTTGTTAGCATGGGGAAATTTTAAAGAAATAGACATCATAAGATATATATCAATATCATTAAAGTTGTGATATTTTTTTTTTTTAATCTAGCCTGCATATATGCATTGCCACGTAATTCAATAAACTGGCTGTATACGTCTGTGCTATAAGAAAGAATTTCGTTCACATCAGTAACATGGCGTCGGTGGTGTAACGGTTAGCATGGTTGCCTTCCAAGCAGTCGATCCGGGTTCGACTCCCGGCCGACGCACGTAATTTTTGTTTGGATTTGATGGAATCAAATAGCATGTTCCTTACACGAGTTGACGAACATTCGGAAATGTAGTGTTTCTTTATTTGCGAGAGAGCTTGTTTTCATATCTTTTTGTCTAACTTAACTCCAATAGGTTAAGATACAATTTGCTATAAAACTTCAAATATATGAAGCTTTATATATTGATGGGTAATGAACTCGAATGCGATATATATCTAAGAAAATTTAAACAGGTGTAATTATGGCGTCGGTGGTGTAACGGTTAGCATGGTTGCCTTCCAAGCAGTCGATCCGGGTTCGACTCCCGGCCGACGCATGAATTTTTTATATTGAATGAAATTTATTGCCTGTAGACGTCATTTGAAAAAAAAAAAATATTCTGACCATTCCGATTCATGTTGTCTCAGTGCTTCCACAACTTTTTAATAGAAGCACCCCAGTGATTTCAAATTTCGGACTACTCGGCATACCGGCATTAATTTCATCTCTTTACCAATCCAAGTTGATACAACTAAACCATTTGGACCAGTAGTGCTGAACAACTTTTGACACTAACTGTAGTAATCTTGAAACAAGTAAAACAGACAGCAAACTGTTTGAACGTTGATGCCATTTAAAATTGGCCATTCTTCAAGACAGCAAAAATAGATGTTTCCGCTGAGGATTGAACTCAGGACCTTCCGCGTGTTAAGTGGATGTGATAACCACTACACCACGGAAACCTTGGGGATCTAAGCGTGAATTTAAGCTTAAAACCATGACGGAAATCAACGGCACAGCATTGCAGCTCAGGCATATCAACAGTTGACCTAATTGATGGTTAACTTAACTTCTGCCGGCAGACAATCGCTATTTTAACATATGTCGTCTTTCTTTTGTATTCGAAATCTCAAATTGATCCAACACGTAGTGTATACTTTAATTTTTAGTTATTCCTGTCACATAGAAACCGTTCTTAATTTTCAATCGATAGCTACAATTTGTCAATAAAAATAACATATTCTAGAGATTGGAATACTTGTTCACTGTCTTGGTACAATGTGGTATGTGATATGAAATTATTTATAATCTATTTAATTTCACTAAGCAGTGTCAGGCTCGTTGGTCTAGTGGTATGATTCTCGCTTCGGGTGCGAGAGGTCCCGGGTTCGACTCCCGGACGAGCCCTAATTTTTGGCATTGCAAAAGGATCCGCTCATTTAACATCAAATCGCGAAACTGAGGTACCAATGATGTAAGGCCACAATTTAGAGAATCACGGAAGCACAAATATACAAGCAGCGTAATATCGTTACCCATCTGGTCTTCCCGTCCTCATCAATGTCAGCCTGCAAAATGGGCTATAGACATTACTCGTGATACAACTTAAAAGGGAGTCTCCAACCATGTACAGTATATTCATTCAACTGGTCAATTTCCTACCATAGAGGTGTCATGGATACTAGAATATAAATGGTCTTGATCATGTTAATCTTTTGGGCCTCGGTGGATTTTGCTTCGCTTCTTTCGTAAAATAGTAGTAACGTACTTCAGCCGTATCTATCCTGCTTTAATTATGACACGTTGTCGTTACCGTGGTGATTGCGTCTCATTCTTCGTCCAGGGATTCCTGACTGCGGATCGATGTTAACATTCCGGTCTCCGGTAAGTCAGATTTGTGTTTCCTCCCAGACAGACTACACCCATTGCATAATGACCCCCACGGTTCTAGAAAGGATATCATTTGATAGAAGTAATAAGACTGGCACTAACACCATGTTGTGGTATACAATTTCGACGCTAAAGATTGGTAATATCTCTCTCTCTCTCTCTCTCTCTCTCTCTCTCTCTCTCTCTCTCTCTCTCTCTCTCTCTCTCTCTCTCTCTCTCTCTCTCTCTCTCTCTCTCTCTCTTATCCATCTGTTGCTGGATTTTGTCCTATTCTTTTTGAGATTCTAAATTTCACCCTTTCAATCCGCTATCCAAAAGTTGTATTTGCGTCATCGTTATCGCCCTCTTATGAACTGTATTTTTTCTTTAATGTTATCATGAATTTCATACATTTTCTTATAAGTTTATATTTCGCCTCGGGCAATTATACTGTTCGTGTCGTCATCATGTAAACATATGTTCACCGGTCTTTGTTTCGTATACAGTGTATAACCTAAACATTCGGGAAAGCAAATTCCCTGTTGTTTTTCCGTCTATCTTGTTCCGTTCAGCAGACTTTATCTCCAATTCTTCCTCCCAGAAAACATTTTCTTCAAATAGTGGTTTAGAGAATGTAACATATGTTCGAAGATTAATTACGCCCCTCAGTAATTGATTCGTATTTCCACTACAAATTAGCATAACCTACAACAAGTGTACGATACTGTTAAATTAATTGCACAATGATGAGACAAAGAATTAAACTTTCAGGACCTCTTAAAGTTTCAACTTTGGATAATTTCTATACCGTATCAATTACGGAATAATTGGCATCAGCTATCATGTACTATGTAGCAGTGTAGAAGTAAATATTTTGTTAGCATGGGGAAATTTTAAAGAAATAGACATCATAAGATATATATCAATATCATTAAAGTTGTGATATTTTTTTTTTTTAATCTAGCCTGCATATATGCATTGCCACGTAATTCAATAAACTGGCTGTATACGTCTGTGCTATAAGAAAGAATTTCGTTCACATCAGTAACATGGCGTCGGTGGTGTAACGGTTAGCATGGTTGCCTTCCAAGCAGTCGATCCGGGTTCGACTCCCGGCCGACGCACGTAATTTTTGTTTGGATTTGATGGAATCAAATAGCATGTTCCTTACACGAGTTGACGAACATTCGGAAATGTAGTGTTTCTTTATTTGCGAGAGAGCTTGTTTTCATATCTTTTTGTCTAACTTAACTCCAATAGGTTAAGATACAATTTGCTATAAAACTTCAAATATATGAAGCTTTATATATTGATGGGTAATGAACTCGAATGCGATATATATCTAAGAAAATTTAAACAGGTGTAATTATGGCGTCGGTGGTGTAACGGTTAGCATGGTTGCCTTCCAAGCAGTCGATCCGGGTTCGACTCCCGGCCGACGCATGAATTTTTTATATTGAATGAAATTTATTGCCTGTAGACGTCATTTGAAAAAAAAAAAATATTCTGACCATTCCGATTCATGTTGTCTCAGTGCTTCCACAACTTTTTAATAGAAGCACCCCAGTGATTTCAAATTTCGGACTACTCGGCATACCGGCATTAATTTCATCTCTTTACCAATCCAAGTTGATACAACTAAACCATTTGGACCAGTAGTGCTGAACAACTTTTGACACTAACTGTAGTAATCTTGAAACAAGTAAAACAGACAGCAAACTGTTTGAACGTTGATGCCATTTAAAATTGGCCATTCTTCAAGACAGCAAAAATAGATGTTTCCGCTGAGGATTGAACTCAGGACCTTCCGCGTGTTAAGCGGATGTGATAACCACTACACCACGGAAACCTTGGGGATCTAAGCGTGAATTTAAGCTTAAAACCATGACGGAAATCAACGGCACAGCATTGCAGCTCAGGCATATCAACAGTTGACCTAATTGATGGTTAACTTAACTTCTGCCGGCAGACAATCGCTATTTTAACATATGTCGTCTTTCTTTTGTATTCGAAATCTCAAATTGATCCAACACGTAGTGTATACTTTAATTTTTAGTTATTCCTGTCACATAGAAACCGTTCTTAATTTTCAATCGATAGCTACAATTTGTCAATAAAAATAACATATTCTAGAGATTGGAATACTTGTTCACTGTCTTGGTACAATGTGGTATGTGATATGAAATTATTTATAATCTATTTAATTTCACTAAGCAGTGTCAGGCTCGTTGGTCTAGTGGTATGATTCTCGCTTCGGGTGCGAGAGGTCCCGGGTTCGACTCCCGGACGAGCCCTAATTTTTGGCATTGCAAAAGGATCCGCTCATTTAACATCAAATCGCGAAACTGAGGTACCAATGATGTAAGGCCACAATTTAGAGAATCACGGAAGCACAAATATACAAGCAGCGTAATATCGTTACCCATCTGGTCTTCCCGTCCTCATCAATGTCAGCCTGCAAAATGGGCTATAGACATTACTCGTGATACAACTTAAAAGGGAGTCTCCAACCATGTACAGTATATTCATTCAACTGGTCAATTTCCTACCATAGAGGTGTCATGGATACTAGAATATAAATGGTCTTGATCATGTTAATCTTTTGGGCCTCGGTGGATTTTGCTTCGCTTCTTTCGTAAAATAGTAGTAACGTACTTCAGCCGTATCTATCCTGCTTTAATTATGACACGTTGTCGTTACCGTGGTGATTGCGTCTCATTCTTCGTCCAGGGATTCCTGACTGCGGATCGATGTTAACATTCCGGTCTCCGGTAAGTCAGATTTGTGTTTCCTCCCAGACAGACTACACCCATTGCATAATGACCCCCACGGTTCTAGAAAGGATATCATTTGATAGAAGTAATAAGACTGGCACTAACACCATGTTGTGGTATACAATTTCGACGCTAAAGATTGGTAATATCTCTCTCTCTCTCTCTCTCTCTCTCTCTCTCTCTCTCTCTCTCTCTCTCTCTCTCTCTCTCTCTCTCTCTTATCCATCTGTTGCTGGATTTTGTCCTATTCTTTTTGATCGAGATTCTAAATTTCACCCTTTCAATCCGCTATCCAAAAGTTGTATTTGCGTCATCGTTATCGCCCTCTTATGAACTGTATTTTTTCTTTAATGTTATCATGAATTTCATACATTTTCTTATAAGTTTATATTTCGCCTCGGGCAATTATACTGTTCGTGTCGTCATCATGTAAACATATGTTCACCGGTCTTTGTTTCGTATACAGTGTATAACCTAAACATTCGGGAAAGCAAATTCCCTGTTGTTTTTCCGTCTATCTTGTTCCGTTCAGCAGACTTTATCTCCAATTCTTCCTCCCAGAAAACATTTTCTTCAAATAGTGGTTTAGAGAATGTAACATATGTTCGAAGATTAATTACGCCCCTCAGTAATTGATTCGTATTTCCACTACAAATTAGCATAACCTACAACAAGTGTACGATACTGTTAAATTAATTGCACAATGATGAGACAAAGAATTAAACTTTCAGGACCTCTTAAAGTTTCAACTTTGGATAATTTCTATACCGTATCAATTACGGAATAATTGGCATCAGCTATCATGTACTATGTAGCAGTGTAGAAGTAAATATTTTGTTAGCATGGGGAAATTTTAAAGAAATAGACATCATAAGATATATATCAATATCATTAAAGTTGTGATATTTTTTTTTTTTAATCTAGCCTGCATATATGCATTGCCACGTAATTCAATAAACTGGCTGTATACGTCTGTGCTATAAGAAAGAATTTCGTTCACATCAGTAACATGGCGTCGGTGGTGTAACGGTTAGCATGGTTGCCTTCCAAGCAGTCGATCCGGGTTCGACTCCCGGCCGACGCACGTAATTTTTGTTTGGATTTGATGGAATCAAATAGCATGTTCCTTACACGAGTTGACGAACATTCGGAAATGTAGTGTTTCTTTATTTGCGAGAGAGCTTGTTTTCATATCTTTTTGTCTAACTTAACTCCAATAGGTTAAGATACAATTTGCTATAAAACTTCAAATATATGAAGCTTTATATATTGATGGGTAATGAACTCGAATGCGATATATATCTAAGAAAATTTAAACAGGTGTAATTATGGCGTCGGTGGTGTAACGGTTAGCATGGTTGCCTTCCAAGCAGTCGATCCGGGTTCGACTCCCGGCCGACGCATGAATTTTTTATATTGAATGAAATTTATTGCCTGTAGACGTCATTTGAAAAAAAAAAATATTCTGACCATTCCGATTCATGTTGTCTCAGTGCTTCCACAACTTTTTAATAGAAGCACCCCAGTGATTTCAAATTTCGGACTACTCGGCATACCGGCATTAATTTCATCTCTTTACCAATCCAAGTTGATACAACTAAACCATTTGGACCAGTAGTGCTGAACAACTTTTGACACTAACTGTAGTAATCTTGAAACAAGTAAAACAGACAGCAAACTGTTTGAACGTTGATGCCATTTAAAATTGGCCATTCTTCAAGACAGCAAAAATAGATGTTTCCGCTGAGGATTGAACTCAGGACCTTCCGCGTGTTAAGCGGATGTGATAACCACTACACCACGGAAACCTTGGGGATCTAAGCGTGAATTTAAGCTTAAAACCATGACGGAAATCAACGGCACAGCATTGCAGCTCAGGCATATCAACAGTTGACCTAATTGATGGTTAACTTAACTTCTGCCGGCAGACAATCGCTATTTTAACATATGTCGTCTTTCTTTTGTATTCGAAATCTCAAATTGATCCAACACGTAGTGTATACTTTAATTTTTAGTTATTCCTGTCACATAGAAACCGTTCTTAATTTTCAATCGATAGCTACAATTTGTCAATAAAAATAACATATTCTAGAGATTGGAATACTTGTTCACTGTCTTGGTACAATGTGGTATGTGATATGAAATTATTTATAATCTATTTAATTTCACTAAGCAGTGTCAGGCTCGTTGGTCTAGTGGTATGATTCTCGCTTCGGGTGCGAGAGGTCCCGGGTTCGACTCCCGGACGAGCCCTAATTTTTGGCATTGCAAAAGGATCCGCTCATTTAACATCAAATCGCGAAACTGAGGTACCAATGATGTAAGGCCACAATTTAGAGAATCACGGAAGCACAAATATACAAGCAGCGTAATATCGTTACCCATCTGGTCTTCCCGTCCTCATCAATGTCAGCCTGCAAAATGGGCTATAGACATTACTCGTGATACAACTTAAAAGGGAGTCTCCAACCATGTACAGTATATTCATTCAACTGGTCAATTTCCTACCATAGAGGTGTCATGGATACTAGAATATAAATGGTCTTGATCATGTTAATCTTTTGGGCCTCGGTGGATTTTGCTTCGCTTCTTTCGTAAAATAGTAGTAACGTACTTCAGCCGTATCTATCCTGCTTTAATTATGACACGTTGTCGTTACCGTGGTGATTGCGTCTCATTCTTCGTCCAGGGATTCCTGACTGCGGATCGATGTTAACATTCCGGTCTCCGGTAAGTCAGATTTGTGTTTCCTCCCAGACAGACTACACCCATTGCATAATGACCCCCACGGTTCTAGAAAGGATATCATTTGATAGAAGTAATAAGACTGGCACTAACACCATGTTGTGGTATACAATTTCGACGCTAAAGATTGGTAATATCTCTCTCTCTCTCTCTCTCTCTCTCTCTCTCTCTCTCTCTCTCTCTCTCTCTCTCTCTCTCTCTCTCTCTCTCTCTCTCTTATCCATCTGTTGCTGGATTTTGTCCTATTCTTTTTGATCGAGATTCTAAATTTCACCCTTTCAATCCGCTATCCAAAAGTTGTATTTGCGTCATCGTTATCGCCCTCTTATGAACTGTATTTTTTCTTTAATGTTATCATGAATTTCATACATTTTCTTATAAGTTTATATTTCGCCTCGGGCAATTATACTGTTCGTGTCGTCATCATGTAAACATATGTTCACCGGTCTTTGTTTCGTATACAGTGTATAACCTAAACATTCGGGAAAGCAAATTCCCTGTTGTTTTTCCGTCTATCTTGTTCCGTTCAGCAGACTTTATCTCCAATTCTTCCTCCCAGAAAACATTTTCTTCAAATAGTGGTTTAGAGAATGTAACATATGTTCGAAGATTAATTACGCCCCTCAGTAATTGATTCGTATTTCCACTACAAATTAGCATAACCTACAACAAGTGTACGATACTGTTAAATTAATTGCACAATGATGAGACAAAGAATTAAACTTTCAGGACCTCTTAAAGTTTCAACTTTGGATAATTTCTATACCGTATCAATTACGGAATAATTGGCATCAGCTATCATGTACTATGTAGCAGTGTAGAAGTAAATATTTTGTTAGCATGGGGAAATTTTAAAGAAATAGACATCATAAGATATATATCAATATCATTAAAGTTGTGATATTTTTTTTTTTTAATCTAGCCTGCATATATGCATTGCCACGTAATTCAATAAACTGGCTGTATACGTCTGTGCTATAAGAAAGAATTTCGTTCACATCAGTAACATGGCGTCGGTGGTGTAACGGTTAGCATGGTTGCCTTCCAAGCAGTCGATCCGGGTTCGACTCCCGGCCGACGCACGTAATTTTTGTTTGGATTTGATGGAATCAAATAGCATGTTCCTTACACGAGTTGACGAACATTCGGAAATGTAGTGTTTCTTTATTTGCGAGAGAGCTTGTTTTCATATCTTTTTGTCTAACTTAACTCCAATAGGTTAAGATACAATTTGCTATAAAACTTCAAATATATGAAGCTTTATATATTGATGGGTAATGAACTCGAATGCGATATATATCTAAGAAAATTTAAACAGGTGTAATTATGGCGTCGGTGGTGTAACGGTTAGCATGGTTGCCTTCCAAGCAGTCGATCCGGGTTCGACTCCCGGCCGACGCATGAATTTTTTATATTGAATGAAATTTATTGCCTGTAGACGTCATTTGAAAAAAAAAAAATATTCTGACCATTCCGATTCATGTTGTCTCAGTGCTTCCACAACTTTTTAATAGAAGCACCCCAGTGATTTCAAATTTCGGACTACTCGGCATACCGGCATTAATTTCATCTCTTTACCAATCCAAGTTGATACAACTAAACCATTTGGACCAGTAGTGCTGAACAACTTTTGACACTAACTGTAGTAATCTTGAAACAAGTAAAACAGACAGCAAACTGTTTGAACGTTGATGCCATTTAAAATTGGCCATTCTTCAAGACAGCAAAAATAGATGTTTCCGCTGAGGATTGAACTCAGGACCTTCCGCGTGTTAAGCGGATGTGATAACCACTACACCACGGAAACCTTGGGGATCTAAGCGTGAATTTAAGCTTAAAACCATGACGGAAATCAACGGCACAGCATTGCAGCTCAGGCATATCAACAGTTGACCTAATTGATGGTTAACTTAACTTCTGCCGGCAGACAATCGCTATTTTAACATATGTCGTCTTTCTTTTGTATTCGAAATCTCAAATTGATCCAACACGTAGTGTATACTTTAATTTTTAGTTATTCCTGTCACATAGAAACCGTTCTTAATTTTCAATCGATAGCTACAATTTGTCAATAAAAATAACATATTCTAGAGATTGGAATACTTGTTCACTGTCTTGGTACAATGTGGTATGTGATATGAAATTATTTATAATCTATTTAATTTCACTAAGCAGTGTCAGGCTCGTTGGTCTAGTGGTATGATTCTCGCTTCGGGTGCGAGAGGTCCCGGGTTCGACTCCCGGACGAGCCCTAATTTTTGGCATTGCAAAAGGATCCGCTCATTTAACATCAAATCGCGAAACTGAGGTACCAATGATGTAAGGCCACAATTTAGAGAATCACGGAAGCACAAATATACAAGCAGCGTAATATCGTTACCCATCTGGTCTTCCCGTCCTCATCAATGTCAGCCTGCAAAATGGGCTATAGACATTACTCGTGATACAACTTAAAAGGGAGTCTCCAACCATGTACAGTATATTCATTCAACTGGTCAATTTCCTACCATAGAGGTGTCATGGATACTAGAATATAAATGGTCTTGATCATGTTAATCTTTTGGGCCTCGGTGGATTTTGCTTCGCTTCTTTCGTAAAATAGTAGTAACGTACTTCAGCCGTATCTATCCTGCTTTAATTATGACACGTTGTCGTTACCGTGGTGATTGCGTCTCATTCTTCGTCCAGGGATTCCTGACTGCGGATCGATGTTAACATTCCGGTCTCCGGTAAGTCAGATTTGTGTTTCCTCCCAGACAGACTACACCCATTGCATAATGACCCCCACGGTTCTAGAAAGGATATCATTTGATAGAAGTAATAAGACTGGCACTAACACCATGTTGTGGTATACAATTTCGACGCTAAAGATTGGTAATATCTCTCTCTCTCTCTCTCTCTCTCTCTCTCTCTCTCTCTCTCTCTCTCTCTCTCTCTCTCTCTCTCTCTCTCTCTTATCCATCTGTTGCTGGATTTTGTCCTATTCTTTTTGAGATTCTAAATTTCACCCTTTCAATCCGCTATCCAAAAGTTGTATTTGCGTCATCGTTATCGCCCTCTTATGAACTGTATTTTTTCTTTAATGTTATCATGAATTTCATACATTTTCTTATAAGTTTATATTTCGCCTCGGGCAATTATACTGTTCGTGTCGTCATCATGTAAACATATGTTCACCGGTCTTTGTTTCGTATACAGTGTATAACCTAAACATTCGGGAAAGCAAATTCCCTGTTGTTTTTCCGTCTATCTTGTTCCGTTCAGCAGACTTTATCTCCAATTCTTCCTCCCAGAAAACATTTTCTTCAAATAGTGGTTTAGAGAATGTAACATATGTTCGAAGATTAATTACGCCCCTCAGTAATTGATTCGTATTTCCACTACAAATTAGCATAACCTACAACAAGTGTACGATACTGTTAAATTAATTGCACAATGATGAGACAAAGAATTAAACTTTCAGGACCTCTTAAAGTTTCAACTTTGGATAATTTCTATACCGTATCAATTACGGAATAATTGGCATCAGCTATCATGTACTATGTAGCAGTGTAGAAGTAAATATTTTGTTAGCATGGGGAAATTTTAAAGAAATAGACATCATAAGATATATATCAATATCATTAAAGTTGTGATATTTTTTTTTTTTAATCTAGCCTGCATATATGCATTGCCACGTAATTCAATAAACTGGCTGTATACGTCTGTGCTATAAGAAAGAATTTCGTTCACATCAGTAACATGGCGTCGGTGGTGTAACGGTTAGCATGGTTGCCTTCCAAGCAGTCGATCCGGGTTCGACTCCCGGCCGACGCACGTAATTTTTGTTTGGATTTGATGGAATCAAATAGCATGTTCCTTACACGAGTTGACGAACATTCGGAAATGTAGTGTTTCTTTATTTGCGAGAGAGCTTGTTTTCATATCTTTTTGTCTAACTTAACTCCAATAGGTTAAGATACAATTTGCTATAAAACTTCAAATATATGAAGCTTTATATATTGATGGGTAATGAACTCGAATGCGATATATATCTAAGAAAATTTAAACAGGTGTAATTATGGCGTCGGTGGTGTAACGGTTAGCATGGTTGCCTTCCAAGCAGTCGATCCGGGTTCGACTCCCGGCCGACGCATGAATTTTTTATATTGAATGAAATTTATTGCCTGTAGACGTCATTTGAAAAAAAAAAAATATTCTGACCATTCCGATTCATGTTGTCTCAGTGCTTCCACAACTTTTTAATAGAAGCACCCCAGTGATTTCAAATTTCGGACTACTCGGCATACCGGCATTAATTTCATCTCTTTACCAATCCAAGTTGATACAACTAAACCATTTGGACCAGTAGTGCTGAACAACTTTTGACACTAACTGTAGTAATCTTGAAACAAGTAAAACAGACAGCAAACTGTTTGAACGTTGATGCCATTTAAAATTGGCCATTCTTCAAGACAGCAAAAATAGATGTTTCCGCTGAGGATTGAACTCAGGACCTTCCGCGTGTTAAGCGGATGTGATAACCACTACACCACGGAAACCTTGGGGATCTAAGCGTGAATTTAAGCTTAAAACCATGACGGAAATCAACGGCACAGCATTGCAGCTCAGGCATATCAACAGTTGACCTAATTGATGGTTAACTTAACTTCTGCCGGCAGACAATCGCTATTTTAACATATGTCGTCTTTCTTTTGTATTCGAAATCTCAAATTGATCCAACACGTAGTGTATACTTTAATTTTTAGTTATTCCTGTCACATAGAAACCGTTCTTAATTTTCAATCGATAGCTACAATTTGTCAATAAAAATAACATATTCTAGAGATTGGAATACTTGTTCACTGTCTTGGTACAATGTGGTATGTGATATGAAATTATTTATAATCTATTTAATTTCACTAAGCAGTGTCAGGCTCGTTGGTCTAGTGGTATGATTCTCGCTTCGGGTGCGAGAGGTCCCGGGTTCGACTCCCGGACGAGCCCTAATTTTTGGCATTGCAAAAGGATCCGCTCATTTAACATCAAATCGCGAAACTGAGGTACCAATGATGTAAGGCCACAATTTAGAGAATCACGGAAGCACAAATATACAAGCAGCGTAATATCGTTACCCATCTGGTCTTCCCGTCCTCATCAATGTCAGCCTGCAAAATGGGCTATAGACATTACTCGTGATACAACTTAAAAGGGAGTCTCCAACCATGTACAGTATATTCATTCAACTGGTCAATTTCCTACCATAGAGGTGTCATGGATACTAGAATATAAATGGTCTTGATCATGTTAATCTTTTGGGCCTCGGTGGATTTTGCTTCGCTTCTTTCGTAAAATAGTAGTAACGTACTTCAGCCGTATCTATCCTGCTTTAATTATGACACGTTGTCGTTACCGTGGTGATTGCGTCTCATTCTTCGTCCAGGGATTCCTGACTGCGGATCGATGTTAACATTCCGGTCTCCGGTAAGTCAGATTTGTGTTTCCTCCCAGACAGACTACACCCATTGCATAATGACCCCCACGGTTCTAGAAAGGATATCATTTGATAGAAGTAATAAGACTGGCACTAACACCATGTTGTGGTATACAATTTCGACGCTAAAGATTGGTAATATCTCTCTCTCTCTCTCTCTCTCTCTCTCTCTCTCTCTCTCTC